>NC_135371.1:173655073-175025073 GCF_049243985.1 Paroedura picta | reverse complement strand
AAGGTTTCTGTACATTTTCCAAACTGCCCCCCCCCATCTCTTTCTCTCAGTCCTCTCTGGCACAAGTGAGAGTCTGCTGGAAACCTGCACATTTCCCTGCGGTGTGCCAGCTCCATGGCTCTGCACAGGAAATGGTAGCTCCCCCAGTTCTTGGACAGGGCCCTGGGAGGAGGGCGAGTAAACAGTGGGGAGCCTTTCCGTCAGGCGCAAAGAAGCCGCTGTCGGAACCAAACGGAAGGATTTGATTTTTGGGAGGGGGGGGCGTCGAAACAAAGAAAGAGGAAGGATCGCTGCCAGGTTGACAAAGCGCCACATCGTGCAATTAATAGCCTGGGCTCCCTCCAATCATCCTCTTCCCAGATGTGACGGGGGACAGGTGTCCCCTTTGTTTCCATTCTCTGCAGTTTTTCGGGGGACTCAATTAGTGCCTGACCTCGTGGCTCAGAAGGCAGAGCCGTTCCAAACAATGGCAGAGGCGGGCGACACAAACAGCCTTGCGGGATCCGGCGGGATCCCCATTGTGCTCGCAGGGACCAGCCGTTCCCAAACATTCTGCAAGCACGGCCCAAGAACAGAAGGGAGCAGCCTGCGTGGAGAACAAAGGCCGGGCACGGATGGTTTCCACCAGAAACTCTGCCTCGGCTTCCTCGGAGACGGTTCCGCTGCTCCCGCTCTGCGGCCAGTGTGGTGTGGCCAGACTGGGATACGAGAGCTGGGTTCGAATCCCCGCATTGCCTTGGGAGTTCGTTGGGTGACTGACCTCGGGCAAGTCCCATGTTCGTAGCCTAACCGGAGAGAGCCAGCGTGGTGTGGGGGTTAAAAGCGACGGCCCCTTATCTGAAGAACCAGATTTGATTCTCCGCTCTTCCTCCACAGGCAGCCAGCTGGGTGACCTTGGGCCCGTCCCAGTTCTCACAGAGCTCTTCTTGCAGAGCAGTTCTCTCAGAGCTCTCTCAAGCCCAACCTACCTCACAGGGGGTCTGTTGCAAGGAGAGGAAGGGAAAGGTGTTTGCTCTGGGACTCTTCTGGGGCACGGAAAGATTTAGACCAAAACCATGAAACTAGAATATCATTAAGCATGCAGTGCTAAGGTAAAGCATTTATCATTTAGGTAAAGAATTTATTCTTGATTGATGACTATTAAATTTGTATACTGCCCTTCCCTCGTCTCTGTTGTGGGGAAAGGGAGGGAAGGTGATCGGAAGCCGCTTTGAGACTCTTTCGGGGGGTGAAATGGAGAGTAGAAAAACCATCTCATCTTCTTCTTCTGAGCCAGGTTGGACCAGGGTTAGGACTTGGATGGGAGACCAAGGAAGTCCAGGGTTGCTACGCAGAGGCAGGTAAGGACCAACCACCTCTCTTCTTCTCCTGCCCTCACCTGGGTGGCCTGGCTAGTCCCACCTAGTCTGATCTCAGAAGCTAAGCAGGGTCGGACCAGGTTAGTACTTGAATGGGAGACACCCCCCCCCTCCCAAGGCTGTCCGGGGTTGCTCTGCAGAGGCAAGCAAAACCCAAGCCAACTGTGCTTCCTTCTAGCCTAGAAGGCCTACCAGGTTGCCTGAAGCCACAAGCAACCTCAAGGCTCTTCCCATCACAGATTTTGGAATTCCTTTCCAGCAGATTTTGTTGGAGCTCTGTCTGGTAATAATACTATTCACCAGAAGAGGGCACTCCTGTCTTTAGTTTCATGTCAACCCCCCCCCCCAATACATATATTCCTTTCCTTTGGGATAGACTCCAAGCCCATCTCCCAAGCACAGGTTCCCCCTTCCTCCCGCTAGGATATGAGTCCTGAGACCCCACTTCAAAACACCAAAGACCCAAACGGCAAATCTTTCGAGCTCTTGTGAGCTCTTCTTTATCTCCTTCGAGATCGGATAGGCTAAACCCAACAAAGACAGAACTAGAATCCCACCAAAGCTGATTCACAAGGGGGCACTGGCCGGTAGAAATGACAATTCCTCTCCTCTTGGGGGAAATTCAGGCTGAGCTGTTGATCCGTCCTTCCTTGTTTTGATCCGTCCTTCCTTGTTTTTTTCCACGGCACGCCTCTGAAAACATCTGCTTGGCCCAAAAGGAAAGTGCGTTATTCTCTAATGGTAACAGAAAGCAGCCGAAAGGATTAACAGAGTCCCCATTAAAACGCCGGTGGAGGAGAGGGATCCGGAGAAACCCTCTACGAGGTCAGTCTGAACGGCTGCCGGCTGATGAGGAAGCGTGGACAAGTGAGTGTTGTTCCCAGAAGGATGGAAGAAAATAAAGCCGCCCAAGAGAAAAAAGATGCGGGATCTTTCTTTGCACATGACGGAATCACCGCTGCGGAAAAGGCCGGAGTCAGCGAGCGCCAATCACTCTTTCCCCCCCAGAGTAGCAAAAATGGACCCTTTTCTCGTCTTCTTTGTTCCCATTTCTTCCCATGGTGTGAAAATGCGTCCTGGATTGCACTGGCCAGTTGAACTCTCCTTCCAAATTACGGCCCCGTGCTCCGAGTGCGAGGGGATGGAGGGGTGTCAGAAATCCATGCTCTTCCCCTTGCCTTCTGCCCAAACCCCCTTTGCCTCCAATCTGCATCTTGGGTGGGCAAACGGTGGCTCTCCAGATGTCCATGGACTACAATTCCCATGAGCCCCTGCAGGCAAAGACCTCTGCCTGAGACCCTGGAGAGCAGCTGCCAGTCAGAGCAGACAAGACTGACCATGATGGATGCAGCAGAAGGCAGCTTCCTGTCTGGACAGGCATGATGCTCTGGAAGGAGCCGAATATCCTCTTTCCTGCCCACTCCCCCGGGTACTCTCGTGCCATGCATGCCACCTCCTTGAGGTGGATCCGCCTTGACAGGTAGCGCTCCGGCTGCTGTTTGTCTTTTCACTGCAAAGGTCACGTCCCCACCTCCCAAAGGGGGCAGGCCTTCTCCCATGATTTATTGAAGACCCCCCTTCCTCGTGGCTGACTCACCCCTTGCTCCTTCTGGCTCTCTCCAGTTCCCAATGTACATCGGCACTGACACACACGCGCAACTCCGTTCTATTTTTGAGGCTGTCTGCTCAAGGTCAAGATCCTTGGTGGAAGGTCAGGGGAAAGCAGAAGAAGGGGTCCTCTTGACCGTGGGTGGAGAAACATTTCAGGAGGAGGGAGGGACGGATCCTGCCCTACCCTGACCTGGATGCTCCCAGCTAGACTGATCTCGGAAGCTCAGCAGGGCCAGCCTGCGTTATTGCTTGGAGGGGAGACCCTCAAGGAGGAGTAGGGTTGCTGTGCAGAGGCAGGCCATGACCCACCACCTCGCTTTGTCTCTTGCCCTGACCTGGATGGCCCAAGCTAGTAAGGATCTTGGAAGCTAAGCAAGGTCAACCTTGCTTGGTTCTTGGATGGGAGACCACTCAAGAAGTCGATGGCTGCACCTGCAGAGGCAGGCAATGGGAAACCGCTACCTCTTTTTGTCTCTTGATTTGACCCAGATGGCCCAAGCTAGCAAGGAACTTGGGAGCTAAACAGGGTCAGCCCTAGCCAGTCCTTGAATGCGAAGCTACCAAGGAAGCCCAGGGTTGCTACGCAGAGGCAGACAAGGGCAATCCACCTCCGAGTTCTCTTCCCTCGACCCCTGGATTGGCCAGGCTCGCCTGATCTCACCCGATCTGGGAAGCTAGGCAGGATCAGCCCTAGGTTTGTCCCAGGATGGGAGCCCTCGAAGGAAGACCAGGGTTGCCACGCAGAGGCAGGCCATGGCAAACCATCTCAGAATGTATCTTGCCTTGGAACCCCCTTCAGGGTTGCTGTTCATTCAAACGGTGACTTGACAAGATAAGAACCTCCCAAAAACACACTTGGCCTCTGCAGCCGCTAGCCAGAAGAGGGCCGCACCGAGTTCTGTTATCTGAGCGCTCCGTCTGAAGATTATCTCCAGAGCTTTCTCCGACTGCTTGATGTTGAGCATCACTTTGCAAAAACGGTATCTTGTTTCTGCACTTCTGCACATCAGACGAAGCAGGCAGCAGCCGTGACAGCGCGGATCACGGGGGGTTTGCCTTCAAGGCGGCAGCAGGACTCTTTGGTGGCACGGCAGAAACAGATGAAGACGTCCGCCCTGCCGGGTTTACCACTTTGAGCCTCCGTATCGATAGCGCAAAATCCTCTCTGCCACACAGCGCAAGATCACAGCGCTTCGGTTGTGGCCAGATCCGGACAAAGATCCTTAAGAAGAAGAAGAGTTGGTTCTTATATGCCGCTTTTCTCTACTCGAAAGAGTCTCAAAGTAGCTTACAGTCGCCTTCCCTTTCCTCTCCCCACAACAGACACCCTGTGGGGTGGGTGAGGCTGAGAGAGCCCTGAGATTACTGAAGAAGAAGAAGAAGAAGAAGAAGGGTTGGTTCTTAGATGCCGCTTTTCTCTACCCGAAGGAGTCTCAAAGCGGCTTCCAATCCCCTTCCCTTTCCTCTCCCCACAACAGACACCCTGTGAGGGAGGGGAGGCTGAGAGAGCTCTGATATTACTGAAGAAGAAGAAGAGTTGGTTCTTATATGCTGCTTTTCCCTACCCGAAAGAATCTCAAAGCGGCTTCCAATCCCCGTCCCTTTCCTCTCCCCACAACAGAAACCCTGTGAGGTGGGTGAGGCTGAGAGAGCCCTGAGATTACTGAAGAAGAAGAAGAGTTGGTTCTTATATGCTGCTTTTCCCTACCCGAAAGAATCTCAAAGCGGCTTCCAATCCCCGTCCCTTTCCTCTCCCCACAACAGACACCCTGTGAGGGAGGGGAGGCTGAGAGAGCTCTGATATTACTGAAGAAGAAGAAGAGTTGGTTCTTATATGCTGCTTTTCCCTACCCGAAAGAATCTCAAAGCGGCTTCCAATCCCCGTCCCTTTCCTCTCCCCACAACAGAAACCCTGTGAGGTGGGTGAGGCTGAGAGAGCCCTGGTATTCCTGCTCGGTCAGAACAGCTTTATCCATGCTGTGACTGGCCCAAGGTCTCCCAGCTGGCTGCATGTGGAGGACAAGTGGGGAATCAAACCCAGCCTGCCAGATTACAAGTCCACGCTCCTAACCATTATACCAAGCTGGCTGAGTTTGAAGATGTAACATCGAATCAACAACTAGAAAGAGGAAAACATGTTCAGAATGGGTGTGTGTGTGTGTGAAGAAATGGGAATTTAACAGCAATAAAAGGTCCATGGGGAAAAGCCTTGAGTTTCTCAGCAAGAGATCTGACGCTAGTCCCGTCCTTCAACCCCAAATCCTCCCCGTTCTGCCAGCTCTCCTTCCTCAGTGACAGTCTTGAGAGATCACAAGTTTCCCACCCTTCAGAGCTTCCCCCATCATCCATTTTAAACCATGCAAATCATGAACATGAAGATGTGACCCACAAGTGAGTGTAGGGAGGGACAGGAGGGCCTCCTGCAGGGAAGAGAAAACCTCGAAGCTGACGGGTTATTAACACCATCCGACTCTGTCCGTCAGGAGAGAGGACGAGAGAGACCCATCAAAGACCCCACAAAGTACCACTGGCTGGTTTGGAAATTACATTTCTCACCAGCTCAGTCAGAAAGGCACAAGCTATATCGTTGGGGGATTAGAATAGCAGACGACATGCAGCCAGGAGGGGAGCGCTGGGCTCCAGAACAAGAGGCCCAGCACATTAATGCTCTCAGCAAAGGGGTCCCCTTTCACCGGAGGGGTGCTCCGTGCCCCCATCCCACAGGGATATCCCTTGGCTGATTTCCTTTGGACCACGCCAGCCTCTTTGTCTTGGGGGAAAAATCTAGGGGCCATAAAACGTTTCCCGAGGACAGTCTTTCTTTTAACTACTAAAATGCATGAATCTTGTTTATTTTATTTCTTATATTTATGTACCGCCTGCCCCTTGCGGCTGAGGGCGGCTTGCAAAGAACATGGGAAACGAGAAGATCAGTACGTTATAATTACAACTCTGCCACTGCTTTTTTCTTTTTGCAGTGGGGGTGGGGGGTACATGAGGATCTCTTTCGGCCTAAGGACAGAGTTCCCACCCGTTTCCAGAGCTAGATGTGAGTTAAAGAGGAACGAGGGTATAAAATTCTGAGACTCAAAGCTTGCTGGTTGATCTTGGGCCAGTCACATGCTCTCAGAGTGGCCTACCTCAAACGGTTGTTGTGAAAACCATAGTATCCTAGAGTTGGAAGGGACCTCCTGGGTCATCTAGTCCAACCCCCTGCACTACGCAGGACACCCACAACCCTCTCGCTCATCCACTGTCCCCTGCCACCCCCTGGAGCCTTCACAGAATCAGCCTCTCTGTCAGATGGCTCTCCAGCCTCTGTTTAGAAATCTCCAAAGATGGAGAACCCACCACCTCCCAAGGAAGCCTGTTCCACTTCCTCCACTTAAAGTGGAGGAGACAGACAGACCTACCTCAAAGGGTTGTTGTGAGAATAAAGTGAAGGAGAGGTGCTAGAGTATGTATAAAGAAAATAAAACAGTGTCAAGTGCTGGGCAGACGGATTCAAAAGGACTGGGGGGGGGGAGTTCTATGTGGGTCACACCCCAGATCTTCCAGTGGAGTCTACAATGCCTCTACACTGGCAGAGTTTAAATTTGCAAAGCACCAGGCTGCTTAAAAGGATATAATAGTTTTGTTATGAAGAGAAACAACATTGTATAAAAAGAGGAGGGCGAGAGTCCTACCTAACTGTCTAACTGTTGTCTGCACTCATTCTTCTGTTCAGGAGGGAAGCGGGAGGAAGTGCGCTCAAAGGAGTGGGAAGTCTCCAACCAATCAGGACGCAAGAAGAGGTTATTTGAAAATATCAGGAAGTTCCTGACCTAAGTATGCTAATTACACATCTCCTCTGATGCCCCCTGCAGGACATTCTCCACATTCTGTTCGATCATGCACAATACAGATCTCGCAGATCTCCAGCACTCTGCACATGCTTAGTCAAGCCATAAGGGGCGGTCTGCAAGGTTGCAGTTCTGGCTTTTGGGGGAAAAAATCAGACCTGGCAAATGAATTTCAGGATCAATTTAACATAGTTCCGTAAGTGCTTAAAGAATGTTGAATGTTGGGGTGAGCAGATTCCACAACAAAGAGTCAGTCTTTTTCATGCAATGGAAATCCAAATTCCAAGATGAAATTCCCCCATAGGCATTCTTTCGGATACGATAAATCAGGGCCCCGCAAATTTTTTGTGCCCCTGGGGACAGCTGGAATGATGAAACAGCATGGTGGGCACAGCTCACAAAATGGCCGCCGCAGAGGGCGGAGCCAGACTCCAAATGGCTGCCACAAACTTTCAGTTCTACCCTGAAGATCCACATATTGTGGAAACAGCTGATGCCAAAGCAACATTTCCAAAAACCTGTGCAGCTGATCAAATCTCCAACGGCCGATAGCCCCACCAGGCCTCTCCCAATTTGTCTAAACACTTGCCGGGCACCACAAGAGGTGTCGGTGGATTTCGTGGTGCTCCTGGGCGCCACGCTGGGGACCCATCCAATAAACAATCTGTAATTATCTTGTGGAAAGGAGTTGGTTATATGACCTTGTTATTAGCTATTTAATAAGTATCACATACAGAAGAGCAGCGGGTGCCTTGGTTAAAGACCCCTTCTACCCCCCCAAAACTGGCATTAACATGTTGTTATTGTTATTATTAATATTATTATATTATTATTAATATTATTATTATTAATAATAATATAATAATAATAACAACAACAACATGCTAATGCCAATTTTTTTGGGGGGGAGGGGTTTTTAACCAAGGCACCCGCTTGGTTAATAATAATAATAATAATAATAATAATAATTAATATAATAATAAAATATAATAATTAGCATGTACAAGGAAGCCACTGACCCCATTAATGTCCGCCCCCACTCCTCTTCAACTTCAGCGGACCCTTGATTTAAAAAACGCTTTCTGCCTGCCACAAAATCTCTAGGCTCAGAAGACAAGCGACAACGCACCGAAATTAATAAATATGAGCCGATTTCGTGCAGAGCTGCGGGCAAATGGAATTATTTTATTTAAACATGAGTAAGGGCCTATAAATAGCCCCCCCACCCCCCAATTCTCCTTGAAGGGAGAATCACAAGAGAGGATAAACAGTCGGATGAGATCACACCCTCGATTCTTCTCCCGGCTCCCCCCGCCTCCCCAGTCCCCCAAATAATGATTAGAAGGATAAGGCCGCCAAAGTCGTCATTTTCAGAGCTCTCCAATTAGAAGGTTTGTGATTGAAATCAAGACGTTTGAAAGACGGGATCTTGCCACCCGCCGGGTGACAGAGGGAACGAAGGGAGCGTCGCATCCCTGAAACGCAAGAAGCAGACGGCTCAGACCTCTCAGGAGGGTCCCTAAATATAGCCTCAGGCCGAAATCTGTAGACCCACAGAGTGTAGCATGAATTGCCAAGAACAGGCCCAGTTGCCTGATAAGGCATCAAGGACAGAATAGCCCACTCAGACTGACAGCGGCTCTCCAGTTAGGTGGCGATCTTTTGGCTTGGCTTGACCGTCATGGACAGTGGCTCCAATCGGGCTACAGGGAGAGGCCCTTGGCCTCCGACGTCCTCTGGGACCATGGAATTGAAGTCATCGAGCGCAGCCTGCAGCCACTGTGGTGGGACCTTTGGCAAGCCGACCTGTGGTCCGAGGTGCCGTTTGGCACGGTGCTTCTGAAGGACCACACGGCACGTCGGGGGTGTATTTTGTTCTTAAGCACAGGAGACATCAGATAAAACTGAGCCCACTCGAGGGGCACCGGAATGAGCAAGGCCTGCAGGTCACGGCTCCTCTCTAACCAGGCCCTTCCAGTTCTTTTTAGCGTGGACTCATTCTCCTTTCGTTGCCGCCTCTGCCCCCGGCCCATCTGCCTGTTCTTGGCCTTCGTTCCTCGGATCATGGACGGCAATTTTTGCTTTGCCAGCCACATGGCCCCCAAGACGCTTGGCCGTCCTGCCTCCTGCCAACCTCCGTTTCCCGTGTGCTGAGCAGGAACAAAGCAAGTGGCCGGACTGCTCGCATGAATCATAGAATCATAGAGTTGGAAGGGGCCACACAGGCCATCTAGTCCCACCCCCTGCTCAACGCAGGATCAGCCCTAAGCATCCTAAAGCATCCAAGAAAAGTGTGTATCCAACCTTTGCTTGAAGACTGCCAGTGAGGGGGAGCTCGCCACATGAGCGGACACATGTCTGCCGAATCAGACCCTCCGGCTCTCGAGGTTAGCGTTGTCTGCTCAGACTGGAAGCCACTCTCCAGGGTCTTGGGTGGAGGTCTTCTGCAGAACTCACAACATAGCCCTTTGAGCGAGGTTTGAACTCCGGACTTTCTGCCGGCCATGGCTGCTTCCCTCCCCTGCCTCCTGGGGGGATGCAGGAGATGGGGCAGTCAATCCCTCCCATGTCAACTTGTTAACATATTGGGCATTTCTCTTCCCCACAGTCTTGACGGAGGAATGAATCTAACTGGTTGTGACTGGGCAAGGGGCAGCCCGTTTCCTGGGATGCAGCAACCTCGCAAGGCTTGTTGTTTTGCTTTGGAACAGAACTTCCGTAAATCCCCTGCCAGGAGCAGGGACATCTCCCAATGGTGCCACAGCAGCCTCGGATACCTTTTCTTGGCAGTCACCGAGAATTTTGGAGAAAGAGGGTTCAGCTTTCAGAGGGGACTGGATAAGCATCAGCAGCAGAGCCTGGCTGATAACCACGAGGTTTGCGTCTGGGGCAGGGAAGATCTCTCTTAAACTACAAGGACAATGATATAGGCTAGACGTCAGGAAAACGTTTTTCACAGTCAGAGTAGTTCAGCAGTGGAATCGGCTGCCTAAGGAGGTGGTGAGCTCCTCCTCACTGGCAGTCTTCAAGCAAAGGTTGGATACACACTTTTCTTGGATGCTTTAGGATGCTTAGGGCTGATCCTGTGTTGAGCAGTGGGTGGGACTAGATGGCCTGCATGGCCCCTTCCCACTCTAGGATACTAGGAGTCTAGTTCAGCAGTAGAAGGGGCTGCCTAAGGAGGTGGTGAGCTCCCCCTCACTGGCAGACTTCAAGCAAAGGTTGGATACACACTTTCCTTGGATGCTTTAGGATGCTCAGGGCTGATCCTGTGTTGAGCAGGGGGTTGGACTAGATGGCCTCTATGGCCCCTTCCAACTCTATGATTCTGTGATTCTTCTTGGTGCTTGGGGGGCACCAGTGGGGGGGCTTCTGGAGTGCTGGCCCGGCTGGGAGACCTCCCGATGGCCCCTGGGCTTTGGCCACTGTGGCACAGGGGGGTTTCTAACTATCGCGGACGCTAGACCAACGCTCCATCATGCCTTGTCTATTTGTTCCCTCGTTTACCGAAACATTTTGGCTGCAAGGTTATCGTTTTTTTTGCTTCTGCATTCCCAAAGTGGTGAAAAAAAGAAAACACGAAAGATGTCTTTTCCCCCCCCCTCCTCCTCCCCCCCTGGGGAGCTGCCTTCCTTTATTCGAGCGCAATTATTGTCTGGCTTAATTGCCAAGTTTTTCACCTGGACCAGACCCGAGACTCCTTTCCCATCCCTCACAAAAGGGCCTCTGTTGAACTGCTGATAATATGCAAATGGTGGGGGGGGGATTCAAGCAGTTCTTCATTTAAAAGGCCAGGCTATTAATCGACTGAAACCTTTTTGAGCCTTGACAGCCAGATGAACAGGTGAGCGCTGGAGGAAGGCAACAGGTGCATTAAGAGGGAGGGGAAGTGATCAAGGAGGGAGAAAAAGTCCATACAGGGAATCTGGTCCTTACAGACCTCAGATGGGTCTCCATGTTGGACTGCAGCAACAGAACAACGTGTGAGCCGAGGGCAGCCTCTCTTAGCCTTTTTGCAGCTGAGAACCCCCTGGAACATCCTTCAGGCTCTGAGAAACCCCACAAGTGGCCCAATTGTGCAGAAGGTGGTTGGGAAACAGAGCTGTGGACACGCCCACCTGGGGCCCCGCCCCTTCCCACCCCCTCCAGGCCCGTCATTGGCCACCTTGGGAGGAGTGGGTGGGTCGACATGACCACATATGGTCATAGCACCCAGTAAATGTTTAAAATGTTTAAGAAATATATAAGCAATTAATTAACTCCCACCCATTCAGGAAACCCTTCCAGGACCGTCAAGAAACCCTGGATGAGAAAGCCGGGTCCAGGGGCACCTTGAAGACCAACAAGGTCTAATTCTCAGTTTAGGGCCTAGTCTGCACACAATAGATTATGCACTTTCAATGCACTTTAGAAGTAGATTTTCCTGTTCTGCACAGGAAAATCCAGCTGCCAAATCACATTGAAAGTGCATTATCCTGTGTGTGCAGAATAGGCCTAGGTTTCCTTGTACACATGAGCAGCTTCAAAACCAAGAAAAGCTTAATTCAAGGTATATGAGAGAGAGAGAGAGAAGGAGGGAAGGAAGGAAGGAAGGAGGGAGGGAGGGAGAGAGGGAGAGAGGGAGGGAGGGAGGGAGGGAGGAAGGAGGGAGGGAGGGAGGAAGTTAGGAGGGAGGGAGGGAGGGAGGGAGGAAGGAAGGAAGGAGGGAGGGAGGGAGGGAGGGAGGGAGGGAGGGAGGGAGGAAGGAAGGAGGGAGGGAGGAAGGAGGGAGGGAGGAAGTTAGGAGGGAGGGAGGGAAGGAGGGATGGATGGATGGAAGGAAGGAAGGAGCGAGGGAGGAAGTTAGGAGGGAGGGAGGAAGTTAGGAGGGAAGGAGGGATGGATGGATGAATGGAAGGAAGGAAGGAAGGAGGGAGGGAGGGAGGGAGGGAGGGAGGGAAGGAAGGAAGGAAGGAAGGAGGGAGGGAGAGAGGGAGGGAGGGAGGAAGGAGGGAGGGAGGGAGGGGGGAGGGAGGGAGGGAGGAAGGAAGGAAGGAAGGAGGGAGGGAGGGAGGAAGGAGGGAGGGAGGAAGGAGGGAGGGAGGAAGTTAGGAAGAAGAAGAAGAAGAGTTGGTTCTTATATGCCGCTTTTCCCTACCCGAAGGAGGCTCAAAGCGGCTTACAGTCGCCTTCCTTTTCCTCTCCCCACAACAGACACCCTGTGGGGTAAGTGAGGCTGAGAGAGCGCTGATATCACTGCCCGGTCAGAACAATTTTATCAGTGCCGTGGCGAGCCCAAGGTCACCCAGCTGGTTGCATGTGGAGGAGCGCAGAATCGAACCTGGCATGCCAGATTAGAAGTCCGCACTCCTAACCACTACACCAAACTGGCTCTCAGGGAGGGAGGGAGGGAGGGAGGGAAGAAGGAAGGAAGGAAGGAGGGAGGGAGGGAGGGAGGGAGGGAGGAAGGATGGAAGGACAAGGATATGGAGAGAATTCTTTCTCTTCTACATACCAAACAAAAGGGGTGGATCATGAACACCCAACCAATGCAAAAACCTAAAGAGTCCAAAGAACTATGTTATAAAGAAAGGAACAATCACTCTCCAAAATCCCTAAATAACGTGAACAGCTTTTATGAAACAACCAAAATATTAAAAGTCTCCATTTTCAACTGTAAGAGGCCAAACTTGGTTCAATATGCTCCCTTGGCTCCCGCCCCCTTCCCCTTTTTTCCCCATTAAAATACAATTATTCCACAATTAACAGAATTAAAATTTCATAAGTACAAAGGAAGTGTCAATATGGTATTGAGCCATGCCCAGCAAAGTCATTCTTTACAGGTTTATTTCTAAAAGAAAAAAAAATTACATAATATATTATGAATAAAATATACCTTAAAATTTGCCTACTGCAGCCCAATAAATCCACTTCAAGTTGAAACACGTTTAGTCTTTTAACGGTTTACTACTGGAATTTTTGCTCACAGGAACACGGAACTGGGAAAGAGCTGAGGATCATCTAGTCCAACCCCAAGCAAAATGCCCTGTTTTGGGCCCAGAAGAAGGGCAAACCCCCTTCAGGATCCCTGGGGCAGTCTGGCCTGGACGAAAATGACCCCAAAGTTGTGATCAGCATTTCCCTGGGCATGCAAGGATGGGCCACAAGAGCCAAGCACTGAAATGACCCTTCCTGTCTAACCACTCACAATCTGTCTAAATTCACAGAATCTTAAAAAATTAAAGGATATTTGATATGTTTAGTTCTGGTTCTTTGTGCTGATCCTGCGTTGAGCAGGGGGTTGGACTAGATGGCCTCTATGGGCCCTTCCCACTCTATCATTCTACGATTCTAAGAGCAAGTTTTATTTTTGACCGCATCTTTCTTCCTCGCTTTTTTGTCTTGTTCCGCACAGATGTGTGAACTTTGCCGTGCACAGCAGATACGAGAATGTGTGGCACCTCTCATGTACCAGGAGTGGCCAAACTGTGGGTCTCCAGAGGTCCATGGACTACAATTACCATGAGCCCCTGCCCAGGCAGGGGCTCATGGTAATTGTAGTCCATGGACATCTGGGGAGAGACAGTGTGGCTACCCTTGACTGACAGAAGCCCTGATTAAACCACGTAGGAAAAACTCCCGTTTATACTGCCCAGGGACAAAGGCTGAAATCTGGCTTTGGATTCCAGAGCTCTGAAGCTGCCTTAAACTGGATCATCCCGTCAGCACATCAAGGTCAGCCTTGCCTACTAAGGCAGGCAGCTGCTCCCCAGGTTCTTAGCTTAGGGCTCTTTCGTACTACCTCCTGCCTGATTCTTTTGACTGGAGGCCGAGCCTGGGACCTTCGGCACGCCCAGCAAGATGCACTCCCACGGAGCCAGATTTAAAGCACAGATGTGCTCTTTCTGTCCCACGTTCCCTTTCCTGATCTACCGTTTGACAATCCCAGCTGGGAGCTCTCCCAAAATAGATCCGAAGCCTCTCTCTGAGATACGGCCGAGATGTTCCGGATTCCTGAATGACAGCTGCCCGTCTGGAGGTGCCCCTGAAAAGTGGGTGGGTCTAAGCTGCGGACAGCCTTCTTCAACCAAGCAAGACGTAGGAGGAAAGGAAAGGGGGAGCTTGGTCTGTTTAGCCTGGAGAGGAGGCGACAGAGAGGGGATCTGATCACAATCTTCAAGTATTTGATAGACTGCCATATAGAGGATGGAGCAGAGTTGTTCTCTCTTGCCCCGGAGGGACGGACCAGAACCAATGGGATGAAATTAATGCAAAAGAAATTCTGTCTAAACACCCGGAAGAAGTTCCTGACAGTCAGAGCGGTTCCTCAGGGGAACAGACTTCGTCGGGAGGTGGTGGGCTCTTCGTCTTTGGAGATTTTTAAGTATCTGACGGAGAGGCTGATTCTGTGAAGGCTCAAGGGGGTGGCAGGTGACAGTGGGTGAGCGAGAGGGTTGTGAGTGTCCTGCCTAGTGCAGGGGGTTGGGCTAGATGACCCTGGAGGACCCTTCCAACTCTATGATGTTAGGATTCAACAAAACTGGACAAGACTGAAGGAACCGAAAGAGTCCCCCTCCTCCCCAAGCCTTCTAGAAATCTGCAAAAAGACTGCCTGTGAAGCCGCCCGTCACCTGGCAGAGATCTTGATTCCATCGCCTGGCCCCGCGAGCAGCAGAGTAATTACGGAGGAGTTCGATAAATATCAAAAGGTGAGCAGATGAGATGGGTTTTTTCCACCGGCTTCTCCAGCCCCCCCCCCCCCCGCCGCCTCCCAGCCCTCCCTTCCACTTGGAGACGCAAAAATGGCCACCTTGCAGAACTAACAAGCCATTAAGCCACGTGACGGGCACAAAGGGTCCAATTTGTTACCGTGATGGATCTCTCCAGCCCGTGATGCAGCTTCCAAGCAGGAGCAGAGAGGGGATGCGAAGGAAAGCAAATGAGGGGGAACTGGGGGAGCTCTTGGAATAAATTTATCAGCCCCCCATCCCAGCTGCAACTGACAGGAGCTACGACTCCAGAAAGCGTCTGTGCCCAAAATCTTGTGGGCCTCTTTAAAATTGCACTTGGGCTAGAGAACCAAGACTGGGAACAGATTCCAAACTCCTTGACACACGACTGGGGACTGAGGATTTCGTGAGCATCTGGATCTCTCTGCCCCGGGCAGCTGCGTGAGATTCTTCCCAAGTTAACACCGAGTAGCTTTTCCCGGAAATGCGTCTCCAGAGTCTTCCCTCTAAGGAGAGGGATTAAAAAGAGGCTTTCGCTGGCAGAGGAGGTGGTGACAGACACCGGATTAAACAGCTTTACAAGGGGATTAGATTCAGGGACGATAAATCCATCAGTGGCTACCAGTCCTGTGACTGAGGGAAACCTCCACAGTCAGAGGCAGCAATCCTCTGAATCCCAGAATCGGGAGGCAACATCAGGGGAAGGTCTCGGCCTCTCTGCCCTGTGGCTGGCCCTGCAAAGGAACTGGCTGGCCCCTGGGTGAGACGGGAGGCTGGACTGGAGGGACCCTCCCTGGCCTGACCCAGCAGGGCTCTTCTGAGGGTCTTCTCAGGGGAAGGCCTCGGCCTCCCTGCCCTGTGGCTGGACCTGCAGAGGAACTGGCTGGCCCCTGGGTGAGACGGGAGGCTGGACTGGAGGGACCCTCCCTGGCCTGACCCAGCAGGGCTCTTCTGAGGGTCTTCTCAGGGGAAGGCCTCGGCCTCTCTGCCCTGTGGCTGGCCCTGCAGAGGAACTGGCTGGCCCCTGAGTGAGAAGGGAGGCTGGACTGGAGGGACCCTCCCTGGCCTGACCCAGCAGGGCTCTTCTGAGGGTCTTCTCAGGGGAAAGGCCTCGGCCTCCCTGCCTTGTGGCTGGCCCTGCAGAGGAACTGCCTGGCCCCTGGGTGAGACGGGAGGCTGGACTGGAGGGACCCTCCCTGGCCTGACCAAGCAGGGCTCTTCTGAGGGTCTTCTCAGGTGAAGGCCTCGGCCTCTCTGCCCTGTGGCTGGCCCTGCAGAGGAACTGGCTGGCCCCTGGGTGAGACGGGGAGGCTGGACTGGAGGGACCCTCCCTGGCCTGACCCAGCAGGGCTCTTCTGAGGGTCTTCTCAGGGGAAGGCCTCGGCCTCTCTGCCTTGTGGCTGGCCCTGCAGAGGAACTGGCTGGCCCCTGGGTGAGACGGGAGGCCGGACTGGAGGGACCCTCCCTGTCCTGACCCAGCAGGGCTCTTCTGAGGGTCTTCTCAGGGGAAGGCCTCGGCCTCCCTGCCCTGTGGCTGGCCCTGCGGAGGAACTTTAGAGGGTTGTCGGCCCCGTGTGAGCCAGATGCTGGACTAGATGGACCATTGGTCGGATCCAGCAGGGTTCCTCTGATGCCCTTATGCCTTTCAGTCCTGTCAAGCTGTGGAAATCCCCTCCCCAGCAGAGAGCAAATGGCCAGCAGTGGTGCAATCAAGAACCACAAACAGGACAACTTGATCCCTGCCATCCGCTCTGTGAATTCCTTGGCACAGGGAAAGGGGCTAGGGGCTTCTCAGCCGTCCTCTTATTGGATTAACAACCCTCCCCGCTCCCGGGACAGGCACTTGGCCCTGGAAGCAGAAAAGTTAAGCTTTAAATGCAACAATCTGGTGGAGAGAAAACGACGGCCGGAGAGAGGGAGAGGCAGAAGGCAGGTCAGGCTTGACTCATCTGCCCACCAGCCCAACTGGAACCCGGCCAGGCCGACAATGTGCAAAGGATTATTACGGAAATTAAGCACAAATTGCTGGAGTGGTTTCACTCCTGTGCTGCCCACCGAGGGAGGGAATACCGAGAGTCTTTCACGTCCCCAGTTGGTAAGAGAGAAAGCCGTCCAGGTTGAGATGGGTCCGGGATAGTCTTCTCTAGGGCAGAATTTTACTCAGGAGCAGGAGAGGGAAGTAACCTCAGCGGCCTGATTCATTCGGGCTGGTCCCTGGTTCTGATCGTGAACTGCAGACCACCTTGCTGTGTCCTGCCTGCATAAAAGAACGCCTGCCTCAGAGCATGTGCAAAGTGCATTTTGCTTATCAGTGAGAGTGTCCAGTTCCTATTCTACACACACACACACACACACAAACACGTCAAAAGGAGTCAAGATACAAACTGAAAAGGACAGAGTCTTCAGTGCCCTCGCTATGAAAAAGGCAACTGTGTTTGGGTGGGACAAAATAATATGATCCAAGAGTCCATCTGAGAAGGTTGTTTGTTCCCTGCCTTTCTTGGGAAGAAGAAATTGTAATATCGAGAAGGGGTGGTGGTGAATAAAATAGCCCTTTATTTTTCTGTTTTCACACTATGCACTTTGAGTGGGAAAATACTTTCACAGCTTTTGACACCTTTCAAAAGAGGAAATTGTATTTATTCTGCCTGTTGACACAAAATTTCTGGTAAAGAGATTGGGAAAGCCCAGGACAATTATGCATCTGCCTTCCGGTGGATCAGAACCAGGGTCCATCAAGGTTGGGGGTGGTCTGTTCAGGTTGGCAGCTGCTCTCTAGGCCCTTAGCCAGAGGGTCTTTCCAATCCCCTCCTGCCTGGTCCTTCTCACTGGAGATGCCACTGGGGATTGAACCTGGGACCTTCTGCCTGCCCAGCAGAGGCTCTGCCACTGAGCCAGGGTCTCCAGCCAAGGTCTTCCCCCCCCCCCCCCCCCGGCCTGGTCCTTCTAACTGGAGATGCCGGGGATTGAACCTGGGACCTCCTGCCTGCCAAGCAGAGGCTCTGCCACTGAGCCAGGGCCTCAGGCCAAGGTCTTCCCCATCCCCTCCTGCCTGGTCCTTCTAACTGGAGATGCCGGGGATTGAACCTGGGACCTCCTGCCTGCCAAGCAGAGGCTCTGCCACTGAGCCAGGGCCTCAGGCCAAGGTCTTTCCCATCCCCTCCTGCCTGGTCCTTCTAACTGGAGATGCCGGGGATTGAACCTGGGGCCTTCTGCCTGCCAAGCAGAGGCTCTGCCCCTGAGCCAGGGTCTCAGGCCAAGGTCTTCCCCATCCCCTCCTGCCTGGTCCTTCTAACTGGAGATGCCGGGGATTGAACCTGGGGCCTTCTGCCTGCCAAGCAGAGGCTCTGCCACTGAGCCAGGGTCTCAGGCCAAGGTCTTTCCCATCCCCTCCTGCCTGGTCCTTCTAACTGGAGATGCCGGGGATTGAACCTGGGACCTTCTGCCTGCCAAGCAGAGGCTCTGCCACTGAGCCAGGGTCTCAGGTCAAGTGTTTTCCCATCCCCTCCTGCCTGGTCCTTTTAACTGGAGATGCTGGGGATTGAACCTGGGGCCTTCTGCCTGCCAAGCAGAGGCTCTGCCACTGAGCCAGGGTCTCAGGCCAAGGTCTTCCCCATCCCCTCCTGCCTGGTCCTTCTAACTGGAGATGCCGGGGATTGAACCTGGGACCTCCTGCCTGCCAAGCAGAGGCTCTGCCACTGAGCCAGGGCCTCAGGCCAAGGTCTTTCCCATCCCCTCCTGCCTGGTCCTTCTAACTGGAGATGCCACTGGGGATTGAACCTGGGGCCTTCTGCCTGCCAAGCAGAGGCTCTGCCCCTGAGCCAGGGTCTCAGGCCAAGGTCTTCCCCATCCCCTCCTGCCTGGTCCTTCTAACTGGAGATGCCGGGGATTGAACCTGGGACCTTCTGCCTGCCAAGCAGAGGCTCTGCCCCTGAGCCAGGGTCTCAGGCCAAGGTCTTTCCCATCCCCTCCTGCCTGGTCCTTCTAACTGGAGATGCCGGGGATTGAACCTGGGACCTTCTGCCTGCCAAGCAGAGGCTCTGCCCCTGAGCCAGGGTCTCAGGCCAAGGTCTTTCCCATCCCCTCCTGCCTGGTCCTTCTAACTGGAGATGCCGGGGATTGAACCTGGGGCCTTCTGCCTGCCAAGCAGAGGCTCTGCCACTGAGTCAGGGTCTTAGGCCAAGGTCTTTCCCATCCCCTCCTGCCTGGTCCTTCTAACTGGAGATGCCAGGGATTGAACCTGGGACCTTCTGCCTGCCAAGCAGAGGCTCTGCCACTGAGCCAGGGTCTCAGGCCAAGGTCTTTCCCATCCCCTCCTGCCTGGTCCTTCTAACTGGAGATGCCGGGGATTGAACCTGGGACCTTCTGCCTGCCAAACAGAGGCTCTGCCACTGAGCCAGGGTCTCAGGCCAAGGTCTTTCCCATCCCCTCCTGCCTGGTCCTTCTAACTGGAGATGCCGGGGATTGAACCTGGGACCTTCTGCCTGCCAAGCAGAGGCTCTGCCACTGAGCCAGGGTCTTAGGCCAAGGTCTTTCCCATCCCCTCCTGCCTGGTCCTTCTAACTGGAGATGCCGGGGATTGAACCTGGGACCTTCTGCCTGCCAAGCAGAGGCTCTGCCACTGAGCCAGGGTCTCAGGCCAAGGTCTTTCCCATCCCCTCCTGCCTGGTCCTTCTAACTGGAGATGCCGGGGATTGAACCTGGGATCTTCTGCCTGCCAAGCAGAGGCTCTGCCACTGAGCCAGGGTCTCAGGCCAAGGTCTTTCCCATCCCCTCCTGCCTGGTCCTTCTAACTGGAGATGCCGGGGATTGAACCTGGGACCTTCTGCCTGCCAAGCAGAGGCTCTGCCACTGAGCCAGGGTCTCAGGCCAAGGTCTTTCCCATCCCCTCCTGCCTGGTCCTTCTAACTGGAGATGCCGGGGATTGAACCTGGGACCTTCTGCCTGCCAAGCAGAGGCTCTGCCATCGATCCAGGGTCTCAGGCCAAGGTCTTTCCCATCCCCTCCTGCCTGGTCCTTCTAACTGGAGATGCCGGGGATTGAACCTGGGATCTTCTGCCTGCCAAGCAGAGGCTCTGCCACTGAGCCAGGGTCTCAGGCCAAGGTCTTTCCCATCCCCTCCTGCCTGGTCCTTCTAACTGGAGATGCCGGGGATTGAACCTGGGACCTTCTGCCTGCCAAGCAGAGGCTCTGCCACTGAGCCAGGGTCTCAGGCCAAGGTCTTTCCCATCCCCTCCTGCCTGGTCCTTCTAACTGGAGATGCCGGGGATTGAACCTGGGACCTTCTGCCTGCCAAACAGAGGCTCTGCCACTGAGCCAGGGTCTCAGGCCAAGGTCTTTCCCATCCCCTCCTGCCTGGTCCTTCTAACTGGAGATGCTGCTGGGGATTGAACCTGGGACCTTCTGCCTGCCAAGCAGAGGCTCTGCCACTGAGCCAGGGTCTCAGGCCAAGGTCTTTCCCGTCCCCTCCTGCCTGGTCCTTCTAACTGGAGATGCCGGGGATTGAACCTGGGACCTCCTGCCTGCCAAGCAGAGGCTCCACCACTGAGCCAGGGTCTCAGGCCAAGGTCTTTCCCGTCCCCTCCTGCCTGGTCCTTCTAACTGGAGATGCCGGGGATTGAACCTGGGACCTCCTGCCTGCCAAGCAGAGGCTCCACCACTGAGCCAGGGTCTCAGGCCAAGGTCTTTCCCGTCCCCTCCTGCCTGGTCCTTCTAACTGGAGATGCCGGGGATTGAACCTGGGACCTCCTGCCTGCCAAGCAGAGGCTCTGCCACTGAGCCAGGGTCTCAGGCCAAGGTCTTTCCCGTCCCCTCCTGCCTGGTCCTTCTAACTGGAGATGCCGGGGATTGAACCTGGGACCTCCTGCTTGCCAAGCAGAGGCTCTGCCCCTGAGCCAGGGTCTCAGGCCAAGGTCTTTCCCATCCCCTCCTGCCTGGTCCTTCTAACTGGAGATGCCGGGGATTGAACCTGGGACCTTCTGCCTGCCAAGCAGAGGCTCTGCCCCTGAGCCAGGGTCTCAGGCCAAGGTCTTTCCCATCCCCTCCTGCCTGGTCCTTCTAACTGGAGATGCCGGGGATTGAACCTGGGACCTTCTGCCTGCCAAGCAGGGGCTCTGCCACTGAGCCAGGGTCTCAGGCCAAGGTCTTTCCCATCCCCTCCTGCCTGGTCCTTCTAACTGGAGATGCCGGGGATTGAACCTGGGACCTTCTGCCTTCCAAGCAGGGGCTCTGCCACTGAGCCAGGGTCTCAGGCCAAGGTCTTTCCCATCCCCTCCTGCCTGGTCCTTCTAACTGGAGATGCCGGGGATTGAAAGAACCAAAGATCACTTTGGAAATGGCTGAACTCCTTCAGCAGTGCACAAAAGAGCTGTCCGTTGGGAATGACGCTGATCAAACTCAACCCCCAGCCAACATTGTGCAAATCTCAGTTTCAGATGACAGGCTGGTTGAAGAGTGATCGAAAAATCACTTTGTACATCTTCTCCCCAACAAGATTCACGCCACACGCCCAAGCCGGTGGGACACGAGGGGCAAACGCTGGCGTTCCCCCTGAGGCCAGGGACGCTTCCTCCCGCCTGCTCTTCTGGTGCCCAGGTGTCCCTGGGCTTCCAGCTCAGTGGGCCTTTCCCATTTCTCTCGCCCTGATGCTATTTGCAAAACACAACACTTCTCGGGGAACACAACGGGGAGGAAATGCATCTGGGCATGCTCTGCTGACTCACAGCATGCGGGAAAACAAATAAGCAAAAGATGGTAACTGATGGGGACTCTCTCGTGTGTTTGGAAGAGAACAAAAGGTCTGTATTCCGAATGGGGGGGGGGGTGGGCTCGGGGAGATCTTTCCCTCCCTCCCCTCCCAGAGGCGGTAAAGCCCCTGACATTAAGGGAGCCTGGGAATGCATGACAGGGGTCTTTCCCACAAAGTGCACACCTGCCAAATTGACACATGACTGCTACATGGGAGATTCTGCATATTTCACTCCCCCACATGTGTTTAGTTTATTTCCCCCACCTACCCCACCCATCTCCCCAAGGGGGGGGGTCAAGGCAGCTCACGGCCCCCTCCTCTTCTCCAGACACAACTGAAGGACACTTATTGTCCCCCGGGTCTTTCATTTTGTTTTCACCGCCCAGACCAAAGCCTTGGTGGAAGAGCTCCATTTTACAGGCCCTGCCTGTGGGGGTCCCATAAGGACTTGTGGGTCACTATTTCCTCTTTACCTTCTCTGGAAGCTCACAGAGTTTCTCCCCTTTTCCTGCTTCCCTCTCGCTCCCCCCCCCATTTGCTAGCCTATTTTTATCTGCTGTTATCTTCTGCTTCTGCTGCCTGTAACTGCCTCCCCCTGGGAAAAATCTGGGAAAATTGTGTAATGCTGCTCACCGGATGTATAGAGGGGAATCAGCAAGGGTGTGATGAAGAAGAAGAAGAGTGATAGGGTTGTTGGTGTCCTGCACAGGGCAGGGGGTTGGACTAGATGACCCAGGAGGTCCCTTCCAACTCTAGGATTCCATGCTTCGAAGAAGAAGAGCTGGATTTTAACCAGAAGTCCAAAGGAGTCTTGAAGTTGCTTACAATCGCCTTCCCTTCCTCTCCCCACAACAGGCACTCAGTGAGATGGGTGGGGCCGAGAGAGCTCTAGGGAGAACGGGGACTGGCCCAAGGTCACCCACCTGACTGCACGTGGAGGAGGAGCGAGGAATCAAACCCAGTTCTCCAGATCAGATGCCTTTCCCCTGAGAAGCACATCAGAAGGGCCCTGGTGAATCAGACCAGGGGTCCATCCGGTCCATCCTCCCATCTCAAACAGTGGCCAACCAAGGCCTTCCTCTAATGTTACTTCCTGACTCTGAGATTCAGGGGATTAGTGCCACTGAGTGTGGAGGTTCCCTTTGGCCACCTTGGCCAGAAGGCACCGATGGACCATGAATCTGTCCAAGCCTCTTTGGAAGCCCCCCCTGCATCTTCCGGCAGCAGATCCTGCTTCCTGACCTCTCGTCGAATCAAGAAGAATGACCTCTTCTCCGTCTTGAAATCCCGGCCCATGAAACCCACAGGATGCCTTCACATTCTAGTACTCCAGAACAGGTGGAAAAACTTCTTTCTGTCCATTCTCCCTGTCCTGGGCACATTTCTACAAACATCTGTCCCATGCCCCCCCCCTTTTTGCACCCTCTCTCCTCCAAAAAGAAACAACCCCACGCTCCCATAAGGGAAACCAAAGGACACTCTCCAAGGCTCCTTACAGGACCCCCATCAGCTGGAGGAAGTGGGGGGGAGGGGGGACGGCGCAGCCGGTGAGGGAACTGGCAGGCAGAGGAAGGGTTAAAACCACCCCCTTGCCTCTGCATCATGACTGCATGCCTTTTTGCTCTCTTCGCCTATCCTGAAGAGAAGGGGGCTCTGCTCTGATTTGCTCTGATTCGGAGAGGTGGAAACAAAGGCGACTGAGAAGAAGGTTGAAGCAATTGCCAAGAAGCGGCAGGAGGCCATCAAGAAGAAAAGAACTGCATTATTCAGAGAGGATGCAGAGGAAGAGGGGGGGGGGGGGGCTTGAAGGTTTTAACACAGCCGAGACGCTGCTTGTGAAGCCGAAGGGTGTTGGAGCAAGAGGCATTCAGAGACAGTGAGATTCATCACCTCCCCGAAGAAGAAGAAGAAGAAAAACTCTGAATACATGAATATAGGAAGCTGTCTTAAGCTGCCGGGTCTTTCCCCTCCCCTTCTGCCTGGTCCTTCTAACTGGAGATGCCGGGGATTGAACCTGGGACTTCCTGCCTGCCAAGCAGAGGCTCTGCCACTGAGCCAGGGTCTCAGGCCAAGGTCTTTCCCATCCCCTCCTGCCTGGTCCTTCTAACTGGAGATGCTGGGGATTGAACCTGGGACCTTCTGCCTGCCAAGCAGAGGCTCTGCCACTGAGCCAGGGTCTCAGGCCAAGGTCTTTCCCATCCCCTCCTGCCTGGTCCTTTTAACTGATGATCTCTGTTTGTCTCTTGCCTTGAAAACCGAACTGAGACGCTGTCAGTCGTCTCCCCCTTGAAAACACCTTTCCAAGACCACCTCCCTCCTAGGAGGCTCTTTCACTGGTACCTTCAAACCACCAGTTCAGGATCCCGCTGCACATTCTGATGTATTTTTTTCCACTTCATTCACATCCCGCCTTTCTCCTCCCCCAAAGTACCTCATAACATTCTCCTCGTTTCCATTCCCCCTTCACAACCATCCTGTGGGGTAGGCGAGACTGAGAATGGGATTGGCCCTGCGTCACCCAGCAAGCTTCCACGGCAGAGTGGAGATTCGAACCTGGGCTTCCCAAATCCTACTCCAACACATTCACCCAGCCTTTCTCAACCAGGGTTTGCGCACCCCTGGAGTTTCTTGACGGCCCTGGAAGGGTTTCCCGAAGGGGTGGGAGTTAATTAATATTTATATATTTCTAAAATTTGTTAAGCATTTATCAGGTGATATGACCCGATATACCCCCTCCCCAAATGGCCAGTGATGGGCCTGGAGGGGGAGGGGAGGGGCCCCGGATGGGCGTGTCCACAGCTCTGCTTCCCAACCCTATTCTTCTTAATTGCACCCGTTTTGGGGTTTCCCGCAATCTGAAGGATGTTTCAGGGGTTTCTCCATGATAAAAAAGTTGGGAAAGTCTGCGTTAACCACTAGGCCACACAGCCTTGCTTGTGTCTGCCAGGGGGAGTCGAAATGACCCCCTTGCGCCAGCCTTTCACAATCCCGGAGATCACAGGATCATAGAATTACAAAATCATAGAGTTGGAAGGGGCCATAGCGGCCATCTAGTCCAACCCCCTGTTCAACACAGGATCAGCCCTAAGCATCCTAAAGCATCCAAGAAAAGTGTGTATCCAACCTTTGCTTGAAGACGGCCAGTGAGGGGGAGCTCACCACCTCCTTAGGCAGCCTATTCCACTGCTGAACTACTCTGACTGTGAAAATTTTTTTCCTGATATCTAGCCTATATCGTTGTAAAGGTAAAGGTAAAGGTATCCCCTGTGCAAGCACCAAGTCATGTCTGACCCTTGGGGTGACGCCCTCCAGCGTTTTCTTGGCAGGCTCAATACGGGGTGGTTTGCCAGTGCCTTCCCCAGTCATGACCGTTTACCCCCCAGCAAGCTGGGTACTCATTTTACCGACCACGGAAGGATGGAAGGCTGAGTCAACCTTGAGCCGGCTGCTGGGATCGAACTCCCAGCCTCATGGGCAAAGATTTCAGACGGCTGCCTTACCACTCTGCGCCATTTGTAGTTTAAACCCATTACTGCGTGTCCTCTCCTCTGCAGCCAGCAGAAACAGCATCCTGCCCTCCTCCAAATGACAACCTTTCAAATACTTAAAGAGGGCTACCATGTCCCCTCTCAACCTCCTTTTCTCCGGCCTGCCCCTTTAGCCTCTTGCCGGAAAAATTAAGCAGGAATCCTGCCGTGCACCTCCGGGGGCATCTTTCTTCCTGGCATGCGTGTTTTGTGACTCAGAGCTCTCTTGAAGTGAGGGGCTGAGTCACAAAAGCCTTCTGCTGGAAGAAAAGGGGGCTCATCTTTCGGCTGCCAATCAACCGTGCTTTAATTGAGCATTTTTTTATTTTTAGCCGGATCGCCCCCTCTCTGAAGGTTTGGTCTGGTGGGCACTGCAAACCCGTCTCGTTCAGGATCAGACTGTCATTGTCAGGTTGGTCAAATTGGACGTCTTTGGTTGCAGAAATGCAGGGTGCAGAAAAGGAAAAGAATTCTTTTCTTTCTTTGGGTTCCTGCTAGGAGCAGTTCTACCATGTTCAGAGGGATGCACGATGGGACTATTAAGAATAGAGAAGCCCTGTTGGATCAGGCCAGTGGCCCCTCCAGTCCAAGCCTCTGTGTCCCACAGGGGCCCAGGGGTCATCAGGAAGTCCACTAGCAGGGCCAGAATGCCAGAAGCCCTCCCTCTGCCCCCCTCCAGGTTCAATCTTTAGCATCTCCAGTTATGACACGATATGAAAAACCTCAACTGAGACCCAGGAAAGCAGCTGCCAGCCAGAGCAGGCGATACTGACCTAGATTAACTGATTTAAAAGACGGCAGGTGGAAGCGCGCCTTCTTGGAATGCAGAAAGGCCCAGATCCCTGGCTTGCTCAGTGAAAAATGAAAAATGAATGGAAAAAGTAGACCTTTATTTCCTTTCCCACTGTTCTCTACCCCAAAGTGACTTGCCGTCTCATAGAATCATAGAGTTGGAAGGGACCTCCTGAGTCATCTAGTCCAACCCCCTGCACCATGCAGGACACTCCCAACCCTCTCGCTCCTCCACTGTCACCTGCCACCCCCTTGAGCCTTCACAGAATCAGCCTCTCCGTCAGATGATTTTGAAAATTAAGCTAGGTTAAAGGCCGTCTCTCCTGCAGTTATTTATTTTTGCTTCTTTTATTTATTTTTTGATTTATGCCCGCGCTCATTCCAGGGGGCTGGGGTGGGGGGCTCCTACTGAATAACCCAGCCTTGAAGGCGGCACCCACCGATGGCAAAAGAGCTGTTGCCTGCAGCTGCCCTCCCCCCAGCAGTGTCACCTGTCGGGCAGCACCGCGGATCCGCTCTCCGTCTAGGGTAGACCCCCACCCCTTGCCACCCGCCCTAACTGGCCTTCTTCGGCAGCCTCCGCTCCAGCGCTGCCGTTCCAGACAAACAACTCATGTCCCCGATCCATAATTAATGGAGCCGTCTGCCAGTCGCTGACGGATGGCTTTAATAGGGCCGTGACGGGGGAAAGACGCGCCGAGGGTTGCCACGGTGGGACCGACGCGGGGAGACCTCCCGTTTTTTCGGCCATGGGCACAGCGGGCCTCGCCCACAGGCATGGAAGCCGGCTGACATATTTCTCGTGTGTTCGATTTCTGGCTCTTGAAAAAGTGTTTCCAAAGAGACGCTTCAGCTTGATGCCATCTCTAAGGATACGCCCACCAAGTCAGGCATGTTACGATTCACACAGGAGACCACCGTGGGCAAAGGGGGCTCTGGTCAAATGTTTTCAGCTGCCAAAAGGCACTGTTTGTGAGGCCGAAGGGTACTGGAGTGAAAGGAACAGTTGTAAGTAGTAACAGGTAGTAAGATTCATCACCTCCCCCAGAAAGAAGAAAGCTTTGGATACATGAATTTATGAAGCCTTGCTCCTTCGAGGCTCCCCCGTCCCCTCCTGCCTGGTCCTTCTAACTGGAGATGCCGGGGACTGAACCTGGGACCTTCTGCCTGCCAAGCAGAGACTCTGCCCCTGAGCCAGGGTCTCAGGCCAAGGTCTTTCCCATCCCCTCCTGCCTGGTCCTTCTAACTGGAGATGCCGGGGATTGAACCTGGGACCTTCTGCCTGCCAAGCAGAGGCTCTGCCACTGAGCCAGGGTCTCAGGCCAAGGTCTTTCCCATCCCCTCCTGCCTGGTCCTTCTAACTGGAGATGCCGGGGATTGAACTGGGGACCTTCTGCCTGCCAAGCAGAGGCTCTGCCACTGAGCCAGGGTCTCAGGCCAAGGTCTTTCCCATCCCCTCCTGCCTGGTCCTTCTAACTGGAGATGCCGGGGATTGAACTGGGGACCTTCTGCCTGCCAAGCAGAGGCTCTGCCACTGAGCCAGGGTCTCAGGCCAAGGTCTTTCCCATCCCCTCCTGCCTGGTCCTTCTAACTGGAGATGCCGGGGATTGAACCAGGGACCTTCTGCTTGCCCAGCATATCCTCCGCCACTGTTCCACAACGTCCTCCCTTTCCCAGCCCCCCCCCATCTTTTAAGCTTCTTCTTTCTCCATAACTTGAGTGAGACATTTCAGCGGTTCAACCCTCCACCCTTTTATGAGACACAGCCCCCCCCCCCAAACCTCTTGCGGCCCTTTAAAGAGACTGACTGACAGGTTTATTGTGACTGCGTTTTATGGGATGCAGCTGCAAAGAGTTTTGTCCTCGGAGGGGAGATACGAATTTTATGCCCATGCAAGACGCAGAGGAGGAGGAGGAGGAGGAGGAGGAGGAGGAGGAGGAGGTGGGGGGAGGGAAGACTTGTAAAAAGACAGAAATTCACAATCAGCAAACAAACTCCCACCAGGACGGTTCTTCGGCCTTTTAAGGCAAAGCTAGGGAAGAGCCGGGGACCACAACAGCCAATATAGTCTGCCTCGCTCTGCCATGCGAATGCAAGACCTTTAATGGGAAAGGGGGTGCCCATGGAGAGGACCGCCAGATGTTTTGGGGGGCCTGGAGCATCTGCCTTTCCCCAACATGGAACGTGGGCATTTGCACGATAATCACAGCGGGTTTAACTGGAAAAGCTGGGAGGGAGTTTAGCTCTGCGGATGGTGCCACTCAGGGGGAAAAGACACAGGCTGGCAGAAAAATAGGAACCGGGCGTTCCTCTAGTCCAGGGGAAGTCAAACTGCGGCCCTCCAGATGTCCATGGACTACAATTCCCAGGAGGCCCTGCCAGCGTTCGCTGGCAGGGCCTCCTGGGAATTGTAGTCCATGGACATCTGGAGGGCCGCAGTTTGACTACCCCTGCTCTAGTCCAAGGATGGCCGAGCTGTGGCTCTCCAGATGTCAGCGGACTACAATTCCCATGAGCCCCTGCTAGCAGGGGCTCATGGGAATTGTAGGACGCGGACATCTGGAGAGCCACAGCTCGGCCGTCCTGGTCTAAAATAAGCCAGGCTCCACACCCGTTATGAGCTTGTAGGGACCGCCAGGATTCTTACGCCAGCAGGGGCTCATGGGAATTGTAGTCTGCGGACATCTGGAGAGCCACAGCGCGGCCGTCCTGGTCTAAAATAAGCCAGGCTCCCCACCCGTTATGAGCTTGTAGGGACTGCCAGGATTCTTACGCCAGCAGGGGCTCATGGGAATTGTAGTCCGCGGACATCTGGAGAGCCACAGCGCGGCCGTCCTGGTCTAAAATAAGCCAGGCTCCCCACCCGTTATGAGCTTGTAGGGACCGCCAGGATTCTCACACCGCAGACAAACCAGGGCCGATCCTGCATAGCTTCTGTGATCAGATCATTAGCTCCTGAGTTCTGATGAGACTGGGCTACCCTGGGCCTCCGGGTCCAGGCAAGAGACAAGCAGAGCTGGTATGCCACGGCCTGCCTCTCTTTCATAACTCCAGCCCACCTTGGTGGTCTCCCATCCGACTACCGGCCAGGGGTGACCCCGCTTAGCTCCCGAGATGGGAGGACATCAGGACAGCCAGGCTGATGGGGAGCAACTCAAAAGTCAAGCAGAAATGATTTGCTCTTCCCTGCCTCTGCTGAGCACTCCAGACCGTTCTGGCATTTCAAGGCTGTCCGCCCTCCGTCCTGCAAGAAGGATCCTTCCCGATCAGAAGCCGCCAGGCAGGAAAAATCAAACGTGTTCCCGAGGAGGAAAAAAACACCTCCTAGCCGGCTGGGCCCTTGTATTTGTTTACTTCTGCATCTATTTATCCTGCAGCCTCCAAAGAAACAGATTGCGGAGAACCAAAAAAAAAACATTTTAAACCATGACGGGTTCTCCCGACAGCTCTCCCCACCCCCCCGCTCGGTCACACACCCCCACTTGCAGCCGGGCACACGCACGCACCCTGGGCATGCTCATTAGCCATTCCGCGCCAGCTCCGCCACGGGTTGACTTGCTCAATTTTCTAACACTGCCTGGTAATCGCTCGTGCCAAGCTCCTTCCGACCATCTGCTCTGGAGAGCTGCCGAGCGAGCGAGCCGACGCCAGCAGCGCATACACCCCGCTAGGTATGCGCGGGTGCATTGGGACGCCTCCGGCGCACAGGTGTCCAGGCAGACAAGAATCCCAGACATCAGAAGCAGGGCTTGGCCACCGAGCTCTTTGGCCCTTCCAGCAGCATTCTGAGGCTTCCCTGTCCTTCGTGTGACCCAGTCGAGCCAGAATGGCACAGGGCATGCCTCAATTTGGGGGTGGGGAGTTTGTCAGAGAACACGACCAGAGGAAAACATCACAGAGATGCTGGGTTCTTTGCACAGGAGTTGGGAACGGCAGAAACGGGTTGGTAGCCCTGGCTTTTGGGGCTTCCATCCTCGTGTGACGGGTGCTTCCCTGCTAGAGAGGAGCAATTTGGGGAACCAGGCATGAACGACCCAGCTTGGTTTTATTATTTCCCCAGGAATTTATGTCCCACTCCTTCCCCTGAAGGTCCGTGGGTGGCTCATGGCAATACAGAATAAAATTAATAATTTTTGTCAGCTTTCCGCAGGGCCTGCAAGACGGAGCGCTTCCGCCAGACATACGGTTGAGGCCAGGGCAGCTCCTGGTGCTGTCAGCTGTGGATCTCTAGCCGAAACCAACTAAATCCCTCGCAAACATACGATGAATGGCCAATCCCCATAAGGAAGGAGTTCCAAGGAAGTCCAGGGTTGCTCTGCAGAGGCAGGCAACGGCCAGCCGGAGAGGGCAGGTGGCAATTTGACAGTGCTTTCCCCCACTGCCCCCCTCAGCTGGATGCACCAGGCCAGCCCAATCCTTTCAGAAGCTGAGTCGGCCCCGGCCTGGTGAAACAGCTCCCGGGAGAGCTACGGGCCCTGCAGGAGCTTCCGGCATTCTGCAGGGCCTGCAAAACGGAGCTCTTCCGCCAGGTCTGTGGTTGAGGCCGGGGCACTAAGGAAGACCTGTACGGCCCCCCTTCCAGGACAGAGCAGTGTGAATGGCGGCTTGTGGGCTCCATCGGTGCCCTTCTCCCCCCCCCCCCACTCTAAGAGATTTTTATTGGGGGAATGGAGAGCGTTTTGAGCTGGTTTTTCCGATGTGTCTTTCCTTTTTGTATCGTGATTACTGGATCTATGTGGTTTTATGTTTGGGGCTTTAATGGGGGTATGATTGGGGGTTTTGTTCAGACTATTGTAATCCACCACGAGCCACTTGGGAGTGGCAGGTAATACACTAATAATAATAATAATAATAATAATAATAATAATAATAATAATAATAATAATAGTATTTGGATGGGAGACCACCGATTAAGTCCAGGGTTGCTACGCAGAGGCAGGTGACGGCAGACCCACCTCTGCTCCTCTCTTGCCCTGACCTGGGTGTCCCCGGCTACCCCGATCTCTTCACACCACAGAGGCTAAGCGGGGTGAGGCCCGGCTGAGGAAGACCAGGGTGGCTCTGCAGAGGCAGGCAAGGGAAAGCCGTCTCTTCTGCTCTCTTGCCTTGGAATCCTACTGCTGTGACTTGATGGCCCTTCCCAACACCTTTTGGGACGCCGGCACAGGCCCACCAGTTCGGCTTGCCAATTCGGCAGGCCGCCCACCCGCAAAACTGTTCCTCTTGGGCCCTCGCTTAACAACACGTGCAAATCCAAGAGCCCCGTCACAACCGGAGGCAGCAGGGGGCGGCCTCCAAGCATGCCAACGTGCCCAACGTGAGCTCGAGCAGAGGGACCGATGGAGGGGAACCACACGGGCACGGGGCCCCTCCCCTGGATGCCTCGGGCCAGCCTTTCTTCCCACCAGTCATTTGCTCTCCTGCAAACAGGTATTCAGCAACGACCCGTGTGCCATGGCCGCCCTCCTTGCAAGCTCTTTTCTCTCTCACCCGCACGGCATTCCCCGGGCAGAAGAAACAGCCCCCCGGGCTCAGCACAGCAGCTGCCCCCCCCCCCCACGGAACACCCGTTCCCTTCGCCTTCCACCTCTGATGAAGAAGCATTGCACCCAAACGGGTTCTCTTCCCTCCTTTTCGTTCCTGGTGGGTGTTTTTCCATTCTGAGATGACTCACCCAGCACAGGCGCCAAGAGGTTTTATGCAGCCGTCTTGCCAGCTGCAATTCCAGAAAGGAAGGAAAGGCCACGGCAAAATGAGCTCTCCGGCCTGGCCGGGCGTCTGGCTCCCCCAACCCTGTGCCCTCTGGCCCCACCAGGGACCTGGCTGCATCTGTCGGGGCTGCAGGACAATTAAGACCATCACTGACACACTGTGTGTGTGTGTGTGTGTGTGTGTGCGTGTGAAGAGTTTTGGTGGGTGCCAGGAAAGGGGTCAGTGGGAGCCGTTGGTGCCCAGGGGTACCGTGTTGGAGATCCCTGCTCTGGGTGTATGCAGCCGACAGCAAAGGTGTCATCCAAATCTTCTTTGTATACATGCACAGGGAATTTATGAATTCACAGTGGCAAAGATGCAGGAACGCATCCTGAAGTCAGAGCTCAGTCCAGGTATTAAAGCTTCTGCTGTTTTTGCCAAGCCGATACACCAACAAATGTGCTCGCCTTGAATAAATCTTTGTTGGTCTTCAAGGTGCTATTGGATTCTACTTTTGTTGTGCTACTTCACAGGACTCCTGGACTTAGGCACCACCAGCATGCCAGTGCTGTTCTTCTGGTCACTGGACTTTTCTCCTGTTGGAGCACACGGACTCCAGGAAGCCCACTACCAAGGCTATAAGATAGACATCGGGATAAGTATTGGCCTAGAAGAAGAAGAATCTGCTTTTCTACCCTGCTTTTCACTGCCCAAAGGAGTCCTAAATCACCTTCCCTTCTTCTCCCCACAACAGACACCCTATAAGGCAGGTAGGGCTGAGAGAGCTCTAAGAGAATTGCTCTGTGAGAACAGCTCTGACAGGACAGTGACTAGCCCAAGGTCACCCAGCTGCCTGCACAGAGTGGGAGTTCATGAATCCATCTCTTATTGCCTCTCGTAACGAATTTTTATTAATAATTGCTTCTTCCTTTTTTCTGTAGGTCTCTTTTTCCTTGAAAAATATTTTTTCTAAAAAAGAAAAGAAAATTAATCCTGTACCAGACAGACAAGACACCTGTTTACGCTCAAAGGAAAAACAGACCAAGTTGAGGAAGAAGAAGCACTGTATTTTTTTTAATGCCCCACTTTTTACTACCCGAAGGAGGCCCAAAGTGGCTTACAAACCCCTTTTCCTTCCTCTCCCACAACTGACACCCAGGGAGGGTGATGTTGCCGAGAAAGCTCTGAGAGAACTGCTCTTCAACCAGAGCTCTGAGAGAACTGTAACTAGCCCAAGGTCACCCATCTGGCTGCATGTGGGGGAGGAGGAGGACTGGGGAATCACACCCTGCTGTCCAGTTTAGAGTGATGGCAGCTACAGCCAATACATTTTTTAAAAAAACGACCCAGCCTGTCCAATCTCTGGCGGCCACACCAAAACCCTCCTGGGCAAAAGCCCCACCTACTCCTCCCCACTTCCTAAAAACATTTGACAGTCGCCAGGACAACTGTCAGGGGGCACGGTGGTGCCCACGGGTGCCAGGCTCGGACCCCCGTGCCAGGCTGTCTCTGCCGCAGCGCCGTCTGATTGCTTCTGTTTGCCCCGTCTTTGTGCTTCATGAACTCGCTAAACACTCCTCAGATATCAGCACAAAGAGCATTTGTTGTATAAGAACAGGCCTAAGTATAGGACTTTTATGTCCGGATCGATAAAACGAATCTAATTTCCTTGCAAACAAGCCCAGAAATGCCGTGTATTCTCCGAGACAGCTCCCGGGTCAGGCAGAGGACAGCGCCGGCTGCTTGAAGTGGACTCGGAGACCACGTCAGGGAAAACAGCACACGCGTGTACGCTCGGGCCTCCGCCAAGGGGGTTGCTGCGACCGCAGATCCCGATCCGTTGGGAGGGGCCTCTGTCCAGGAGGAGGGGACAGTCCTTTTGCACTCGAGTTGAAGAACGAATGTCACGGATTCGGCGCCTCGGTGACTCAAATCAAGGAATCCAATTAAACCGTGTACTTCCGCCCACCCCTTTCCAAAGGAGGATGAGCCGAAGCAAAACGGTGAGTTAAGCACAGGCACGAAGAAACATGCAGGCGCAGAAAGCAACCGGGATTGATCTACGCCTTAGAGCAGGGGGAGTCAACCTGTGGTCCTCCAGATGTCCATGGACTGCAATTCCCAGAAGCCCCTGCCAGCGAACACTGGCAGGGGCTCATGGGAATTGTAGTCCATGGACATCTGGAGGACCACAGGTTGACTACCCCTGCCTTAGAGTCCAACAAGATTGGAGGGTCAACGCTCCATTGGATACCAACTTTAACTGCTGAGAGCTTGAATTCCGAAATTCTGGTTTGTAGCTGCAACCAGACACGAATCGGTCTGTTCTGCTGCGCGCCAACACGGCCATCCCTCTGAAACCATCTAAAAGGTGGCATGCAGCATCTATTATTTGATGCACAGACCGCTCCTTTCTAGTTATACTCTCAGGCCGGTTTCCAACACATAAAAACAGGCATTCTGCAGAGGGTAGGACTAGATGACCCTGGAGGTCCCTTCAAACTATGATTCTATGCTCTGCCACACCTCTCCTGTCTTTGGACTGGGATAGAAAGACTCAGGGATCTCCTTTCTGACTCTTATTTGATGAAGGGAGCTATACATAATTTCGCTCAACGACTTTTTCTACTCGGCTCCGCCTCCTGAGGCAGCCATTTTGTGACGGGCTCCACCTCCCACGGCAGCCATTTTGTGACTGTGCCCATCACACGGTGTCAGAATCCCCAAAACGCCAGCCGGCTCAACACGGTCGGGGACCTCTGACCTAAATTCCGCTGTGGTTCTGTCTTTCATGGGCCGCCGCTCTGTGCCCTGACCTGCACCCGTCCCCGAAGGACGAAACACCAAAAGGCAGTGGAGGACAACGGAAAGATGACAGCCCTGGATCAAAATCAAGCTCTTTTCAATTCCTGTGGCGTTCCTCTCTGATCTTTCGAGCTATCATCTTAACCTTTCAGTGGGATGCTGGGGGGGGGGGGGAGGCAAGGGAGGGGGCGTCCTCTCGAAATGTCAAAGGCTCCATGCAATTTGTGTAGGGGGGAACCATTTGCCCCCACCTTTCACGTCTGGTGACCTTTCATACCAAGAGGAGACACAGAAACCCTGGCCTGGCACTTCTCCTGGGCCAAGAACCTCCTGGGAATCTGCTTGCACCTTTGCGTGAGATCTGCTTTTTGAAAAGCCCCCCATTCTTCTCCCGGCCTTTCCCCTCCCTCTTGCAGTCCCACCCTGCAGGCCCGGAACGTCCATGCAGGTCACGGAAACCTTGGTAGAAAGAAGAAGAAGAGTTGGTTCTTATAGGCCACTGACCAAAGGAGTCTCAAAGCAGCTTACAATTAATTGCCTTCCCTTTCCTCTCCCCACAACAGACACCCTGTGAGGGAGGGGAGGCTGAGAGAGCCCTGAGATTACTGAAGAAGAAGAAGAAGAGTTGGTTCTTATATGCCGCTTTTCTCTACCCGAAGGAGTCTCAAAGCGGCTTACAGTCACCTTCCCTTCCTCTCCCCACAACAGACACCCTGTGAGGTGGGTGAGGCTGAGAGAGCCCTGAGATTACTGAAGAAGAAGAGTTGGTTCTTATATACCGCTTTTCTCTACCCAAAGGAGGCTCAAAGCGGCTTCCAATCGCCTTCCCTTTCCTCTCCCCACAACAGACACCCTGTGAGGTGGGTGAGGCTGAGAGAGCCCTGAGATTACTGAAGAAGAAGAAGAGTTGGTTCTTATATGCCGCTTTTCTCTACCCGAAGGAGTCTCAAAGCGGCTTACAGTCACCTTCCCTTCCTCTCCCCACAACAGACACCCTGTGAGGTGGGTGAGGCTGAGAGAGCCCTGAGATTACTGAAGAAGAAGAGTTGGTTCTTATATACCGCTTTTCTCTACCCAAAGGAGGCTCAAAGCGGCTTCCAATCGCCCTCCCTTTCCTCTCCCCACAACAGACACCCTGTGAGGGAGGGGAGGCTGAGAGAGCTCTGACAGGACTGCTCTGTGAGAACAGCACTGTCAGGGCCGTGAGGAGCCCAAGGTCATTCATCCGGCTGCATGTGGAGGAGGAGCGGGGAATCAAACCCACCTTGCATGTGGAGGAGGAGCGGGGAATCAAACCCAGCCGCCGCTCTTAACCGCGACACCACGCCAGCTCTGGAAAGCCAGCTGCATCTGAACGACTCTTGCCCTAACCTAGATGGGCCAGGCTAGCCTGATCTCACCGGATCCCAGAAGCTAAGGAGCCCAGCAAGGTCAGCCCTGGTTAATATTTGGAAGGGAAATCCACCACGGAGGCCCAGGGATGGTAGGCAGAGGCAGGCAAGGGCAAGCCCACCTCTGTCCATCTCTTGCCTGGACTTGCTTCTCATTGGCTCTTGGAAATGGGATAGACACCCTTCCTCCTCCCCCTGCCCCCCATGGGGCTAGCGGCCTAAATTTCTAATTATTAACTGATTTTATACTACATTTAACGGATTTAAAAGATCCTACTGACTTCTACTGCAATTGGATGTTGTTGGTTTTTATACTGGTTGTCTTACTAATGTCACGTTGCATATGGTCCCAAGGCAGCCATCTGCAGGGGGCTGGCACTGGAGTCTCCGAATAAGTGAAATGAATAAAACATTTTGGCCAAGAAAGTCCGTGGTTGCTCTGGAGAGGGAGGTCATGGCAAAACCCACCTCTCTTCTTCTCTTGCATTGACCGGGGTGGACCAGGCTAGCTGGATCTTGTCAGCACTTGGAAGCTAAGCGGGGTCTGACCTGGTTAGTATTTGGAGGGCAGAACAATGAGGAAGTCCTGGGCTGCTAAACACAGAGGCAGGCAAAGGCAAAACTCCCTCATTCAGACACCCTGTGAGGTGGGTGAGGCTGAGAGAGCCCTGAGATTACTGGAGAAAAAGAGGGAGGGTCTCTTGAAAGCTCTGCAGGGTCATCGGTCAGCTGCAATTCGACAGCCCTTTGTACACACACACACACACACACACACACACACACACACGAGTTGTACTGTGTTCAACCATTCACCAAACAGCTGTAAACCTGCTCTCCACTTCTAGTACAATACAGACAAATAAGATATATATTTTAAAAAATCACGACTGATTTAATGCTTCCAATTTGCCCCTAGGGAGCCCAGACGGCACGCAGGAGAAGAATCACCGGCATTAGTCTCCTATCCAGGCAGTGACTAGACGCAGAAACGCTTCCTTCCCCTGACAGCCTCCAGTCAATTAGTTCGCAAAGTCCTCTGAGGCTACGGGGAGAGATGCATGCATGTCACAACACTGAGAAAGAGAGAGGAATTAGAAGAAGAGCTGGTTCTTAGATGCTACTGCCTGAAGGAGTCTCAAAGCAGCTTCCAATCCCCTTCCCTTCTTCTCCCGACAACAGACACCCTGTGAGGGAGGGGAGGCTGAGAGAGCCCTGATACTACTAAAGAAGAAGAAGAAGAAGAAGAAGAAGAAGAAGAAGAAGAAGAAGAAGAAGAAGAAGAAGAAGAAGAAGAGTTGGTTCTTATATCCCACTTTTCACTCCCCAAAGAAGTCTCAAAGCAGCTTCCAAACACCTTCCCTTCCTCTCCCCACAACAGACACCCTGTGAGGGAGGTGGGGCTGAGAGAGCTCTGAGAGAACTGCTCCACGAGAACAAACCTGAGAGAACTGTGAATGGCCCCAGGTCACCCAGCTGGCTGCGTGTGGAGGAGAGGGGAATTGGACCTGGCTCAGCAGATTGGAAACCGCCCCTCATAACAATGACATGCGAAACAGGCATTTATGCAGGGGGACTTATTTGAAAAGCGAGGTTGCCAGAGCATCTGAGGGATACCGTGGACCCCCAACAAGGCGGATCTGTAAGTTCTTGAACAAATCAAACCTCAACTCTCTCTAGAAGCTAAGATGGCAAAATTGAGGGTACCATACGGAGAAGAGAGTCACTGGTGAAGGCCACCATGCTAGGAAAACTCCAAGGCAGAAAGAAACCAGGAAACCCCTCCCCAGATTCCCCCCCAAAAAAACCCCAGGAATCACACAGCCCAGAGATTGCAACCGTAGATGGAAGTGGGGATGCCAACCTCCAGGTGGGATCTTGGGATACCCAGGAATTCCAGTTCATCTCCAGACAAGGGCACCTTTGGAGAGGGGAACTAGATCACATTATATGCTGCTGATCTCCCTCCCACTGCCAAACCCCGCCCTCCCCACGCTCCTCCCCCAAATTCTCCAGAAATGCTTCCAACAGGAGATGGCAACCCCCTCTCCCACACTTCCCTAGTTTTGAAACAGCAGGTCTGCACTAAGCACAAGGCAAGGCAAGACCGTTGGCAAAAGAGATCGCCCACAACGGAATTGCCCATCAAGGACGGGAAACTCCCTCCGAAGTCATAATTTACCAAAGAGATGAGCCTCATGACAAGGAAAAGTGCTTCATCGGGAGGGAAAGAGAAAGAGCTGCCATTCAGCACAATAACAACACAACCGGAACAGAAAGGTCAGCAGTTAACACACGCATAACCCCCCTCCCCCAACACAAACAGGATTTGTAGAGTTTGATCAAGAAGGGTAACGGCGCTAGTCTGTCAGCAGCAGTGGAAAAGAGCCAGCGTCCAGGAGCACCTGAAAAACTCACGGTATTTGTGCCAGGGGAAGGTCCCAGGTTCAACCCCCAGTGGCATCTCCAGTTAGAAGGACCAGGCCTGAGGGGATGGGAAAGACCTTGGCCTGAGACCCTGGCTCAGGGGCAGAGCCTCTGCTTGGCAGGTAGAAGGTCCCAGGTTCAATCCCCAGTGGCATCTCCAGTTGGAAGGACCAGGCAGGAGGGGATGGGAAAGACCTTGACCTGAGAACCTGGCTCAGTGGCAGAGCCTCTGCTTGGCAGGTAGAAGGTCCCAGGTTCAATCCCCGGCATCTCCAGTTGGTAGGACCAGGCAGGAGGGGATGGGAAAGACCTTGACCTGAGAACCTGGCTCAGTGGCAGAGCCTCTGCTTGGCAGGTAGAAGGTCCCAGGTTCAATCCCCGGCATCTCCAGTTGGAAGGACCAGGCAGGAGGGGATGGGAAAGACCTTGGCCTGAGAACCTGGCTCAGTGGCAGAGCCTCTGCTTGGCAGGTAGAAGGTCCCAGGTTCAATCCCCGGCATCTCCAGTTAGAAGGACCAGGCAGGAGGGGATGGGAAAGGCCTTGGCCTGAGACCCTGGCTCAGTGGCAGAGCCTCTGCTTGGCAGGCAGAAGGTCCCAGGTTCAATCCCCGGCATCTCCAGTTAGAAGGACCAGGCAGGAGGGGATGGGAAAGACCTCGGCCTGAGACCCTGGCTCAGTAGCAGAGCCTCTGCTTGGCAGGCAGAAGGTCCCAGGTTCAATCCCCGGCATCTGCAGTTAGAAGGACCAGGCAGGAGGGGATGGAGAAGACCTTGGCCTGAGACCCTGGTTCAGTGGCAGAGCCTCTGCTTGGCAGGCAGAAGGTCCCAGGTTCAATCCCCGGCATCTGCAGTTAAAAGGACCAGGTAGAGGGGATGGGAAAGACCTTGGCCTGAGACCCTGGCTCAGTGGCAGAGCCTCTGCTTGGCATGCAGAAGGTCAGAGGTTCAAATCCCCCGCATCTCTAGCTAAAAGGACCAGGCAGTATATAATACAGAGGACCCTGAGACTCTGGAGAACTGCTGCCAGGCTGAGTAGACAGTACTGCCACTGATGGTCCAATGGCCTGATCCATCTTATGGAGTTTACTGAGTAGAGTCTCCGAGCCCTGTACTGTATCAATAGCTCCAAAAGTTAGTGAATCTCAATGGTGAAGGGGGGGGGCATTTGGAAGGCCCTCCCTCTTCTTTCATGGGCTCAGAAACCAGTCCAGTCCCGTGCACTAATCCCCATAATTCAACGAGGAGTTAATAGGCTCCCCTGAGCCCCAAGCACTTGCCCACAAGCGGAGGCAGTCCGGAGAATCTCTGCACAGTTCCCTGTTCCAGCCTGGCCCCCTCCTCCTCCTCCTCCTCCTCCTCCTCCTCATTAGCTGTGTCCGGATGTAGGTCAGTCAGCTGCATGGAGGGGCCCTTCCCTCCTCAAGCCCAGCCGCAGGACGGCCTGCCTGTCAACCGGCTCCCACCAGACAAACAGCCCCGACCTCCCAATTAGGAAGCCTTTCCACGTCAGCCGCTCCAGGAGAGGAGCCTGCAAGTGGCTCCTCTTGGAACGGGCGACTCTCAACCCGTCCGAAGCGGATCTTTCCGTCAACAGAAACAGGACCTCCAATTTTAGGCTGGGCACAAAAGGTACATCACTCGGGTGGGGACAGGGATGCCAGCCTCCAGGTGGGGCCTGCGGATCCCACGGAATTCCACCATGAATTACTAGCTCCGCCTGATCTGAATAATGCACTTTCAATCCACTTTCCTTGCACTTTAGTAGTCACTAAAGTGCAAGGAAAGTGGATTGAAAGTGCACCAGTGGATTTTGCCATTCCACCCAGTAAAATCCAGCTGCAAAGCACACTGGAAGAGGATTGAGAGCACATTACTCAGAGTGCACGCAAGTGCCTTATGACATGGTTTTGTTTGTTAGGTGCGAAGTCGTGTCCGACCCATCACAATGATCACAGAATCATAGAGTTGGAAGGGGCCATGCAGGCCATCTAGTCCAACCCCCTGCTCAAGGCAGGATCAGCCCAAAGCATCCTAAAGCATCCAAGAAAAGTGTGTATCCAACCTTTGCTTGAAGACTGCCAGTGAGGGGGAGCTCACCACCTCCTTAGGCAGCCTATTCCACTGCTGGATAGAATCATAGAATCATAGAGTTTGAAGGGGCTATACAGGCCATCCAGTCCAACCCCCTGCTCAACGCAGGATCAGTCCTAAGCATCCTAAAGCATCCAAGAAAAGTGTGTATCCAACCTTTGCTTGAAGACTGCCAGTGAGGGGGAGCTCACCACCTCCTTAGGCAGCCTATTCCACTGCTGAACTGCTCTGACTGTGAAAATTTTTCCCCTGATATCTAGCCTATATCGTTGTACTTGAAGTTTAAACCCATTACTGCGTGTCCTCTCCTCTGCAGCCAACAGAAACAGCATCCTGCCCTCCTCCAAGTGACAACCTTTCAAATACTTAAAGAGGGCTATCATGTCCCCTCTCAGCCTCCTTTTCTCCAGGCTGAGCATTCCCAAGTCCCTCAACCTATCTTCATGGGGCTTGGTCCCTTGATCCTCCAGGCCTTCCTGTTTTGCCTATTGGAACGGTCCATAGTGTTTTCATGGCAAAGATACTGGAGTGGTTTGCCATTTCCTTCTCCAGTGGATCACCTTTTGTCAGAGCTCTCAGCTATGACCTGTCCGTCTTGGGTGGCCCTGCACGTCATAGCTCATAGCTTCACTGAGCTACACAAGGCAGCGATCCTTGAAGGGGCTGACCTGGTTACCACCCTGGAATAGCGACCCCCACCTTTGGCAACTGGATCCTACCTGTGGTTGGATCTCACATTCCCCACTGCTCTTTCTGATGCCGAAACCATCCCACGCACAAGCTCCTGTCTCCTTGCCAGACGCCAGAAAAGGTGAAGAGCGACAAAACACCCTGGCCTATCACAAGCAATTAAAGACGGGACACGGGCATTCCACATGACATTAACTAATTACTCAGCAGTTACTCCACGCAAAGAACCTTTACGCCAGCACGGTACTCAATTCAACCCTGTGAGAGATCGGAGTGATGGGAGATGACTCCTTCTGTCTTCTCCCAGACTCCTTCTGTCTTCTCTGGCCAAGAATTTAGGTTGGGTGCCGGGATGTCCGGCTTGGACAGGCCTCATCCAGACGGAGAGATCCCAAAGACTGGCAGCCCTTAGATTTGGACCGTAGTTTTGGGAGGCAGTCCTGGGAGGCCCAGAATATCTAAGATCTACTTGCTGTTCTCAAAGCGTGATAGTGAGGGATTTTTAATGACGACAGAAAGACCAACCACTTGGTTGGGTATTGAGTCATTGCGACATCAGCACACTTGAAAATGGACACACACTCCAAGAGGCAAGAGAGACTCACAGGAGGGGAAGGAACAAACGGGCAGCCAGGTGGCTTCGAACGCCACACGAAATATTTCAGGGACAAAAACGGCTTCAATGCTCACCCAAAGAGGAAGAATGCTGATCTCTGTGGGTTTCCACAGGGAGTTTCAACACTCGAAAACTCATCTTGTTGGTCTCTCTTGCCCCGGAGGGACGGACCAGAACCCATGGGATGAAATTAATTCCAAAGATATTCCATCTAAACATCTGGAAGAAGTTCCTGACAGTCAGAGCGGTTTCTCAGTAGAACAGGCTTCTTCGGAAGGTGGTGGGTTCTCCATCTTTGGAGATGTTTAAACAGGGCCTGGGTAGCCATCTGACGGAGAGGCTGATTCTGTGAAGGCTCAAGGGGGTGGCAGGTGACAGTGGAGGAGCGATGTGCAGGACACTCACAACCCGATAGGGCAGGGAGTTGGACTAGATGATCCAGGGGATCCCTTCCAACTCTAGGATTCTATGATTCTAGATGCTCTGGACTATGATTCTAGATGTGGGAACTGAACCTGGACTCTTCTCCAACAGACACAGTTGCTCTAAGATTATCCCTCAGGATTGTTGCTCCTCACTTCACATGAATTCATAAACCTGCCTTATACTGAGCTGGTTGGAGAACAACAGTAGGGTACCCAGTCCACCAAAAAGAAAAATCCCATGCAAGGAGCAATATCAACATGATAAATAATGAAATAATTTCTAATAAATTCAATTTCCATTGCTATAATTTGCTTGGAGTCTTATTCCCAACGAAAACCAAGACAGCCCATTCTGCGCATAGAATCATAGAATCACAGAATCATAGAGTTGGAAGGGTCCATGAAGGCCATCTAGTCCAACCCCCTGCTCAACGCAGGATCATAGAATCATAGAATCATAGAGTTGGAAGGGGCCTTACAGGCCATCTAGTCCAACCCCCTGCTCAACTCAGGATCATAGAATCACAGAATCACAGAATCCTAGAGTTGGAAGGGGCCATACAGGCCATCTAGTCCAACCCCCTGCTCAACGCAGGATTAACCCTAAGCATCCTAAAGCATCCAAGAAAAGTGTGTATCCAACCTTTGCTTGAAGATTTCCAGTGAGGGGGAGCTCACCACCTCCTTAGGCAGCCTATTCCACTGCTGAACTACTCTGACTGTGAAAAATTTTTTCCTGATATCTAGCCTATATCGTTGTACTTGAAGTTCAAACCCATTACTGGATAATGTTGGATAATGCCTTTTCAATGTTCTTTAGAAGCAAATATTCCTGTTCTGCACAAGAAAATCCAGCTGCAAAAGCACACGGAAAGCGCATTATCCTACACGTGCAGAATGGGCCCTTGTTGCTCGAGGAATTCCAAAATAAGCCTTTCTTTTTTAGCACCGAGGTCCATATTGTCTAATCTGACTGGTAGCAGCAGTTCCAGGGATCTTTCCCAAGAAAGAAGAAGGAAGAAGAAGAAGGAGAAGAAGGAAGAAGAAGGAGGAGGAGAAGAAGAGCAGGTTTTCTCTGCTCGAAGGAGTCTCAAAGCTGTTAACAATCCCCACAACAGGCACCTTGTGAGTCAGGTGGGGCTCAGAGAGCCCTTTCCAAACTGCTCTGTGAGAGGCTGTAGCTCAAGGTCACCCAGCCGGCTTTCATCATGCACAGAAGCCAAGAAGGAATGCAGAGTGGAGGGGACACCTGGATTCTCTGTCTCGTGGAAGGGACCAGCGTGCCTGTGGGCTGCCCATGCTCCTAGGGAGGCCAGCATGCCCAGGGCCACTCGCTAGAACATACAGGATGAAGGCAGGAGCTGGAGCTCCGCCAAGTCAGATTACAAGAATTTGCAAAACAGACATTTAAATCATTCCCATGCTTCGTAGTTTTCAAAGAAACGTTCCGACACTGCTAATTTTTTTTTTTGTAATTCATAAGCAGCTGTTGAACGACATATTTCTAAAATGCATTTAAATGTGTTTTCACTGCCTGCTGCTTAGATCAAGAGTAGTCAAACTGCGGCCCTCCCGATGTCCATGGACTACAATTCCCATGAGCCCCTGCCAGCGAATGCTGGCAGGGGCTCATGGGAATTGTAGCCCATGGACATCGGGAGGGCCGCAGTTTGACTACCCCTGGCTTAGACTGACCGTGCAAATCCAGCTTGGAAGGTTCTTTGAACAGTTTTCACAGGCTAGGTTGGGCCACCCAGGTCCACCCCGGGGGGAGAAGAATCCAACGCAGAGCCTGGCGGCAAAGCCACCGATTCGGACCCAGCAACTGGGAGTCAGCTGAAGGGCACCTAGAATCATAGAATCTTAATCCCAGGTATTAAGATCGGGGATTAAGATTGGGTTCCCCTCTCCCCCCAGGGTCTGACTCGACAGGTCCCCAGTGACAACATCCCAATTTCCATTGGCCATCTTGGCTCCACCCACTGGGTTTGTGTAGGATATAAATTAGATTTTGCCATAGTTTGGGTTGAGTCTTAGAATGTTTCTAATGGGTTAAATGGGGGTTCTATTCTTATTGCATGGTTGTTGTTGTTGTTAGGTGCGAAGTTGCATCTGACCCATCGCGACCCCATGGACAATGATCCTCCAGGCCTTCCTGTCCTCTCCCATTCCTCAAAATCCATTTAGGTTTGCACCGACTGCTTCAGTGACTCCATCCATCCACCTCATTCTCTGTCATCCCCTTCTTCTTTTGCCCTCGATCGCTCCCAGCATCAGGCTCTTCTCCAGGGAGTCCTTCCTTCTCATGAGGTGGCCAAAGTCTTTGGATGGACTGTATGCTAAAAATTGTAACCTGTAGCGAGCCAGCTCTGGGAGTGGAGGTTATACAAATCCAATTACAAATAAATAAATAAACAAAATATAGAGTCGGAAGGGACCTCCTGGGTCATCTAGTCCAACCCCCTGCACTATGCCGGACAAGAGGCCAAGGCCACCAGACTTCCTTGGTGCTTTCTGATGGAGGAATCTGAGGCCTGCATGGAGATCCAATCCCTCCTCTTCCTTTACCTCTCCAACCCAGAAAGCAACTTCTCTGCTGTGGAGCTGTCCATGGTGCTGATCAGCTTTCTAGACAAGCCAGCTCGGTCTTGGAGGCCGCTTGTTCCGCACCCTTCTCCCTCAGACACCTGATACCCACTCACGACAGCCAGTCTCCTGGCTACGGTTACCTGTCCCCTCAGTCAGGCCAAGGACTCAGGACCCAGCAGGCTCCTGTGCCAAAATCAGAACGCCTCATCGTTAAGTGTGCCTGCCTAATTCTAAGAGCAAAGTTACACACCTTGGCTTGCCAGACCAAAGATGTGGGATTTGAAATTATGGGGGGAAAAGAAGAAGAGGAAGAAGAAGGGGATGCTTTGGGCTGATCCTGCGTTGAGCAGGGGGTTGGAGTAGATGGCCTGTGTGGCCCCTTCCAACTCTATGGTTCTATGATTCTATGATTCTAAGAGGAGGAGCAGCTGGGCTTTTGGTCCCCCACCAGCATGGTGTGGTAGTAGCTAAGAGCAGTGGCTTCTAATTTGTCAGGCTGGGTTTCATTCCCCAATCCTCCATGTGCAGCCGGCTTGGGCTCATCACAGTCCTGTTAGAGCTGTCCTCACAGAGCTGTTCTGTCAGGGCTCTCTCAGCTTCACTTTCTTCACAGGGTGTCTGTTGTGGAGAGAGGAAAGGGATTGTCAGTGGCTTTGAGACTCCTTCCGGTAGTGAAAAGCAGGGTATAAGAACCAACCCTCCTCCTCCTCCTCCTTTTTCTGCCGATGCCTGGTTGAAGTTTTGGCTTTGTATCAGCGATCTGTTAAGTGAGCCTGGAAAAATGAGCCACAGGAATTTTCAAACAAAGGCTTTTGGGCCACTGTCCCAAAGCCAGCGGGTGCTTTGCAGCTGACCGTCAGAAACAAAGAGCTGTTCGTTGCTCTCCCCGCTGGCAGCAGCGTGCAGGATGAGTCACTGCCAGGTAGGGCTTTGCTGGCTTCTTCTCTCCCTCCCCTCCCTGACCCCCCCCCCGCCCCCACTTCTCCCCCAGGTTTGATTCCTCTGACAAATCTTTTTTTAGCAGCAGCAGCAGCTCCGGCATCTCTGGAACGAGTTTTTGAAAGGCCTGTTTCTGAGACGGAAGCAGCATCCTGACCTTCCATTCACAATTCCTCCTTTTTTCTCGTCTTGATACGTGAGCCCAGGTTGGTCTGACGCTCCTCCTTCCAGGTGGGGGGGGGGACTCTGTAGGAAAGCATCGCGGGGTGGGGGGGAGAGGAAAGGAAGGTGCAAAGGAAGAGGAAGTGCATGTCCCTGAGGGACTGCCTCTCTGCCTGTGCCCCCCAAAGGGGGCTCCACCCTGCAAATCCCAGCTGGTTGGTGGCCCCAGGCCCCAAGGAAGGACCTCTGGCCTCCACCGACGTCTTGACTGCTTGTTTCAAGTCTTGTGTGCATTTCAGCACCACTTTTAAAACTGTTTTAAAACTGTGCGTCGCGTGAGTTGATTTTCGGGGTTTTAAAACAGCGCTTTATCTTGCATTTTTTTAAACTTATTGTATTGCATTTTGGTATTTAACATTCACTAACCACTCCGGTGCCAGAGAAGGCTTCTGTGGGTTCCCCGGACAGCAAAAGTCACAAACAAGGAAACACGACACTGCATAAAGCCTGATCTATCTCTGGGAGGCCGAAGAACCACACTCCGGCTTGCTTACTTTGGCCAAATCATGCGATCCAACTCATTGGAGAAAGCAATTATGCCTGGATTGGTCAGTGGGAAAAGGAAGCCAGGCCAGCAAAGAACAATCAAAATGGACGCTGGCCAGAACATTATGCAACTAAAAGACACAGTGCAAGACCAAAAATCATGGCGACGGTTGACCCAGGGGATTGCCAAGAGTCAGACTGAAGGGCTAACGTCCTTATCATCGTCCAGAGCAGGGGTAGTCAAACTGCGGCCCTCCAGATGTCCATGGACTACAATTCCCAGGAGCCCCTGCCAGTGAATGCTGGCAGGGGCTCGTGGGAATTGTAGTCCATGGACATCTGCAGGGCCGCAGTTTGACTACCCCTGGTCCAGAGCATTCAGAGTTTAGCAGGCTAGAACCACCAGAAAGAACGAAGTGGACCATAAGCATACACACGACACATGAAACGGTACAGAAATCACCTTCATGAGCCAGTGCATTAACCGAAACCAGCCTCTCCCAACTTTTTTTGCAGTTGAGAAGCCCCTGAAACCTTCTTCAGGCTTTGAGAAACGCCAGAAGTGGCATGACCATGCAGAATGTGGTTGGGAAGCAGAGCTGAGGACACGCCCACCCAAGGCCCCTCCCCTTCCCACCCCTCCAGGCCCGTCATTGGCCATTTTCGGAGGGGAGGGCGGGTCAACACGACCATATACAGTCCTATCACCTGATGAATGTTTAACAATTTTTTAAAAATATATATAAAAATTAATCAAGTCCCCCCCATTCAGGAAACCTTCCCAGAGCCATTCAAGAAACCCAGAGGTTTTGTGGAGCCTGCCCTAAATAAACAGTTAACCTCCTGATGGCCCTCGGAGGGCAGGAAGCCGGAGCACAAACTTTTGGAAGAAACAGAACAACAGACAGCGTAATAGGGTGCGAAGAAAAATCTCATCAGAATCTTTAACAGGTCAAAGCCCATCCGGTGGCTTTAGGGCCGGGCACTGAGGACCCCGGACTGAAATTTTATCCGCTGCTCAGGGAAAAACAGCGTGTCGGCCGCCCCTAGATGTAGAGGGTTGGAATTCTGAATGCAAAAGCATCCTACCTTCTTTGGAGAAACCCGGCACGGAACGGCAGGGCGGGAGAGAGAGGGAGCTTAGGCACCTGTTCAGATATGCTGACTGAACGCCGGGCAGGCACTTCAAAGTTAACGGAGATCAAAACCTGATGCGGGAGGGAGAACGGGGCGAGGCGGCCACCGGCAGCCGCCTCAGCTTTGGCAAAATGCCGCACGGGCAGCAAAGGTGGCATCAAGCGGGCAGAAAAAGGAGAAGATTGCGCGGGGGGGGGGGGGCTCGTGCAGCGGCAAAGAGCAGCGGCTGACATTTCAGGGATGCTGCTGAGAAGGGACCTGTCCCTTTTCTGGAATATCTTTCATTTCAAAAGAGACAGTGATGCCTCCCTCAAGCCTAGCGTGATTTAGAAGCAAACAGCGGCAGGATGGAGGGATGGAGGACGGCCGGGGGATGCAGGAGACGCTCGGCCCTAGCGATGCTGTGGCGGAAAAGAGAGTTTCGGGAAAGCCGGGGTATGAATATGGGTTTTGGATAAACTTTGCCCCCAGGCATTTTTGTATGGTTTCGGTAGCAGTGGTGGCTGTGGTTGTGGATGCCAGTTCTCCTCCCTCATTAGGAATGTCCGCTCTTTCTTAGAGTTATCCCAGGAAATCAGGGATCACACAGTAGAATGGACAGTCAATCGCTTCTGGCTGAGGGCTGACCATCAATCGATCAATAGACAAATACATTTTATTTTTGTATCCTGCTCCTCTCTAGTCAACTCAAGCAGGTAACGTCAGATCAAAACAACAATAGAATCATAGAATCACAGAATCATAGAGTTGAAAGGGGCCATACAGGCCATCTAGTCCAACCCCCTGCTCAACGCAGGATCAGCCCTAAGCATCCTAAAGCACCCACAGAATCATAGAATCATAGAGTTGGAAGGGCCATACAGGCCATCTAGTCCAACCCCCTGCTCAACGCAGGATCAGCCCTAAGCATCCTAAAGCACCCACAGAATCACAGAATCATAGAGTTGAAAGGGGCCATAGAGGCCATCTAGTCCAACCCCCTGCTCAACGCAGGATCAGCCCTAAGCATCCTAAAGCACCCACAGAATCACAGAATCATAGAGTTGAAAGGGGCCATAGAGGCCATCTAGTCCAACCCCCTGCTCAACGCAGGATCAGCCCTAAGCATCCTAAAGCACCCACAGAATCACAGAATCATAGAGTTGAAAGGGGCCATACAGGCCATCTAGTCCAACCCCCTGCTCAACGCAGGATCAGCCCTAAGCATCCTAAAGCATCCACAGAATCACAGAATCATAGAGTTGAAAGGGGCCATACAGGCCATCTAGTCCAACCCCCTGCTCAACGCAGGATCAGCCCTAAGCATCCTAAAGCACCCACAGAATCACAGAATCATAGAGTTGAAAGGGGCCACACAGGCCATCTAGTCCAACCCCCTGCTCAACGCAGGATCAGCCCTAAGCATCCTAAAGCATCCACAGAATCACAGAATCATAGAGTTGAAAGGGGCCAAACAGGCCATCTAGTCCAACCCCCTGCTCAACGCAGGATCAGCCCTAAGCATCCTAAAGCATCCACAGAATCACAGAATCATAGAGTTGAAAGGGGCCACACAGGCCATCTAGTCCAACCCCCTGCTCAACGCAGGATCAGCCCTAAGCATCCTAAAGCATCCACAGAATCACAGAATCATAGAGTTGAAAGGGGCCAAACAGGCCATCTAGTCCAACCCCCTGTTCAACGCAGGATCAGCCCAAAGCATCCTAAAGCATCCACAGAATCACAGAATCATAGAGTTGAAAGGGGCCAAACAGGCCATCTAGTCCAACCCCCTGCTCAACGCAGGATCAGCCCTAAGCATCCTAAAGCATCCACAGAATCACAGAATCATAGAGTTGAAAGGGGCCACACAGGCCATCTAGTCCAACCCCCTGCTCAACGCAGGATCAGCCCTAAGCATCCTAAAGCATCCACAGAATCACAGAATCATAGAGTTGAAAGGGGCCAAACAGGCCATCTAGTCCAACCCCCTGTTCAACGCAGGATCAGCCCAAAGCATCCTAAAGCATCCACAGAATCACAGAATCATAGAGTTGAAAGGGGCCAAACAGGCCATCTAGTCCAACCCCCTGTTCAACGCAGGATCAGCCCAAAGCATCCTAAAGCATCCACAGAATCACAGAATCATAGAGTTGAAAGGGGCCAAACAGGCCATCTAGTCCAACCCCCTGCTCAACGCAGGATCAGCCCTAAGCATCCTAAAGCATCCAAGAAAAGCGTGTCTCCAACCTTTGCTTGAAGACGGCCAGTGAGGGGCAGTGAGGGGCAATACAACACATAGGTAACAAGTTAATCAATGTATTTTAAGTTTCAGAATGCTATTAAAACCACCTTCTTTACAGCTTTAGAAGAAGAAAGTTGGCTTTTATACCCCTCTTTTCACTACCTGAATACGTCTCGAGGAGGCTTAGCTGCCTTCCCTTCCTCTCCCCACAACAGGCACCCTGAGAGGCAGGTGGGGCCGAGAGAACCCTGACAGGACTGCTCTGTGAGAACAGCATTATCAGGGCTGTGACATGCCCAAGGTCATCTAGCTGGCTGCATGTGGAGCAGCGGGGAACCTGGATTGCCAGATTAGAAGCCATCACTGTTAACTACGACACCAAGCTGGAAGGGTTCATTGCTGTTTAGTTGGTGAAGGCTCGGTGGGTTCTTGGGAAAGGAGGCCCCTGCGTGATGCTATTTCCTGGCCTCAGCCATGGGCCTGGCAGAATGGCTCTGTCTTATGGGCCCGCCAGTAAAGCCAAATGTAATTCCAACCGATTAGGGATCACATTGTCAAATACGATGATACCTCCAAACCGGGCTATGTGTTGAGATCAATAAAGGCAAAGGAAGTCAAACATTTTGTTGTTGTTAGGTGTGAAGTCGTGTCCGACCCATCGTGCCCCCTGGACAATGATCCTCCAGGCCTTCCTGTCCTCTACCATTCCCCGGAGTCCATTTAAGTTTGCCCCGACTGCTTCAGGGACTCCATCCAGCCACCTCGTTCTCTGTCGTCCCCTTCTTCTTTTGCCCTCAATCGCTCCCAGCATTAGGCTCTTCTCCAGGGAGTCCTTCCTTCTCATGAGGTGGCCAAAGTATTTGAGCTTCATCTCCAGGATCTGGCCTTCTAAGGAGCAGGCAGGGCTGATCTCCTCTAGGACTGACCGGTTTGTTCGCCTTGCAGTCCAAGGGACTCGCAAGAGTCTTCTCCAGCACCAGAGTTGACCCAGCAGGGCTCTTCTGAGGGTCTTCTCAGGGGAAGGCCTCGGCCTCTCTGCCCTGTGGCTGGCCCTGCAGAGGGACTGGCTGGCCCCTGGGTGAGACGGGAGGCTGGACTGGAGGGACCTTCCCTGGCCTGACCCAGCAGGGCTCTTCTCAGGGGAAGGCCTCGGCCTCTTTGCCCTGTGGCTGGCCCTGCAGAGGGACTGGCTGGCCCCTGGATGAGACGGGAGGCTGGACTGGAGGGACCCTCCCTGGCCTGACCCAGCAGGGCTCTTCTCAGGGGAAGGCCTCGGCCTCTCTGCCCTGTGGCTGGCCCTGCAGAGGGACTGGCTGGCCCCTGGGTGAGACGGGAGGCTGGACTGGAGGGACCTTCCCTGGCCTGACCCAGCAGGGCTCTTCTCAGGGGAAGGCCTCGGCCTCTCTGCCCTGTGGCTGGCCCTGCAGAGGAACTGGCTGGCCCCTGGGTGAGATGGGAGGCTGGACTGGAGGGACCCTCCCTGGCCTGACCCAGCAGGGCTCTTCTGAGGGTATTCTCAGGGGAAGGCCTCGGCCTCTCTGCCCTGTGGCTGGCCCTGCAGAGGAACTGGCTGGCCCCTGGGTGAGACGGGAGGCTGGACTGGAGGGACCCTCCCTGGCCTGACCCAGCAGGGCTCTTCTGAGGGTCTTCTCAGGGGAAGGCCTCGGCCTCTGTGCCCTGTGGCTGGCCCCACAGAGGAACTGGCTGGCCCCTGGGTGAGACGGGAGGCTGGACTGGAGGGACCCTCCCTGGCCTGACCCAGCAGGGCTCTTCTGGGGGTCTTATGAAGGCCTCAGCTTCTGTGCCCAGCTGTTGGCCTTCCAGAGGAACTGGCTGGCCTCTGTGTGAGACGGGAGGCTGGACTAGCTGGATCCCTGGTTTGACTCTGCAAGACTCTTCTGAGGTTCCTGCCTTCTCTTTCTAGGTGTTCGTTTGACATCCTCCAAGGCAGTTTCTGAAACGGCGCTGGCTCCTTTCCGCCATGGCTGCCCCCTTATCAGCCGGTCACGGGCTCTCAGCGCAAACAAGCCCCGAGATTCTATCAAGGGCTGCCGAATTGGGTCCCTGGTTTGCAAGAGGGTTCCCCGCTGTGCTTCAGGCCTCCGAATGAGAACAAGCTGTTCTCTGCTGGGGACGTCGCAGCTGTCACCGGAGACTAATTGACAATTAAGCAGATGGGAAATTGGGCATGATGCAAAATGTCGGGGGGGAGGGAGGGGGTGCGCCAAGTATTGAGGAACAGAATAAGGGGTGCTGAAAAAAAAACATAGGATTGGGTTGTGGGGGGGGGGAGTACGGCAAATTCGGATAAGTTCAGACAGCAGGAGGCCTGGAGAAAAGCTCTGCACACAGAGGCGGTACTTGCTAGGCTGCGATGAGGTCCCCAGGATGCAATAGCAACAGCAGGTACAAAATGCTCTGGAAGGAAGCCGGGGAGCCTTTTTCTGGTGTCGTCATAAGTGGGGGACTATGCAGAGCCAGTTCTTGGGTGGGAGACCACCAAGGAAGGCCACACGGAGGAAGGCCATGGCAGACCACCTCTGCTTCTCGCTTGGCTTGAAAGCCCCTTGCTGGGCTGGCCAGAGGCTGGAAGCTAAGCACTTGGTGTTGGAAACCAGCAAGGACATGAAGCTGAAACCCCATAGTGCAGGGGTGGCTGAACTGTGGCTCTCCAGATGTCCATGGACTACAATTACCATGAGCCCCAACTCACCCAGGGGCCAGCCAGTTCCTCTGCAGGGCCAGCCACAGGGCAGAGAGGCCGAGGCCTTCCCCTGAGAAGACCCTCAGAAGAGCCCTGCTGGGTCAGGCCAGGGAGGGTCCCTCCAGTCCAGCCTCCCACCTCTCCCAGGGGCTAGCCAGTTCCTCTGCAGGGCCAGCCACAGGGCAGAGAGGCCGAGGCCTTCCCCTGAGAAGACCCTCAGAAGAGCCCTGCTGGGTCAGGCCAGGGAGGGTCCCTCCAGTCCAGCCTCCCGTCTCACCCAGGGGCCAGCCAGTTCCTCTGCAGGGCCAGCCACAGGGCAGAGAGGCCGAGGCCTTCCCCTGAGAAGACCCTCAGAAGAGCCCTGCTGGGTCAGACAAGGAAGGAAGGAAGGAAGGAAGGAAGGAAGGAAGGAAGGAAGGAAGGAAGAAAGAAAGAAAGAAAGAAAGAAAGAAAGAAAGAAAGAAAGAAAGAAAGAAAGAAAGAAAGAAAGAAAGAAAGAAAGAAAGAAAGAAAGAAAGAAAGAAAGAAAGAAAGAAAGAAAGAAAGAGGAGGGGAGGGAAGGAAGGAAGGAAGGAAGGAAGGAAGAAGAGGGGAGGAAGGAAGGAAGGAAGGAAGGAAGGAAGGAAGGAGTAGGGAGTGGTGGAAAGGAAGGGGAGAAGGAAGGAAGAGAGCTGGGGCTTATAGAAGAAACCCGTCAGTGACTGATCTGAGGTTTCGTGGCACGTGGGTATTTGGGAGTGGGGACTGCTGTCTTGCTTTCTGGTTCCAAGCCCGCAATCCATCTTGCTGGGTTTCTGCGGCACAAGCAATCTCCTAGAACTGTGCTCGTGGATCAGGGTGACGGATGGCCTACACAGAGTCCCACTTGGCTGAGAAATCCCTCAAGGCCAGGGAAGCTCTGGCGCTCCCTCGAACTGGTTCTCTACACCTCCCTGAGTGACATTTCTCATTCAGGCAGCCTTGTCCACCCACGACAGACAACAAAAACACACCCACCCATTGTGCACATGAAACACAAGTATTTTCCTGAGAGCACCCTTGGAAAAGCCACTGAGAAGGAAAAACCACCAATACTCCCATGCTCCTGGGAAGCAAGTAAACACAGTTGGACTGTGGATTTGTTGCTAAAATGTACACCCAAAAATATGAGAGCCAGCGTGGGGTAGTGGTTAATACCGGAGGACTCTAACCTGGAGAGCCCGGTTTGATCTCCCTCTCTCCCACATGCAGCCAGCTGGGAGACCTTGAGCCAGTCTCAGTTCTCTTAGAGCTCTCTCAGCTCCACCTGTCTCACAAGGTCCTCGTTGTGGGGAGAGGAAGGGAAGGCGTATGGAAGCCGCTTTGAGACTCCTCGGGGTAGAGAAAACCTAAGAATAAAAACCAACTTCTTCTTTGGATAGTAAAAATCCAAAGGTTCTTTCAAGCAAAGGTTGGATACACACTTTTCTTGGATGCTTTAGGATTCTTAGGGTTGATCCTGCATTGAGCAGGGGGTTGGACTAGATGGCCTCTATGGCCCCTTCCAACTCTATGATTCTGTGATTCTATGATCCTGCATTGAGCAGGAGGTTGGACTAGATGGTCTGTGTGGCTCTTTCCAACTCTATGATTCTATGACTCTATGATTCATTGTGCAGAAGATGGATGGGAAGCATAGCTGTGGACACGCCCACCCAGGGCCCCTCCTCTTCCCACCCCTCCAGGCCCATCATTGGCCGTTGTGGAAGGGGTGGGAGGGTCAACATGACCATATATGGTAATATCACCTGATTAGGTCCTTCCATGTATCCCCCCCCCCCCCGTGATGTTATATGTAAACCGCCCTGAGCTGTATGGAAAGGCGGTATAAAAATCTAGCAAATTAATAAATAAAATAATGTTTAGAATCACAGAATCATAGAGTTGGAAGGGGCCACACAGTCCAACCCCCTGCTCAACGCAGGATCAGCCCTAAGCATCCTAAAGTTTAGTAAATGTTAAAAATATATTAAGAATTCATTAACTCCCACCCCGTCGGGACACCCTTCCAGGCCCGTCAAGAAACCGCCGGGTTCCCTCAAACCCTGGTTGAGAAGGCCTGGCCTAACCATACAAGCAACCCGCAGGCCCTGTGCCGTCCCGCAGCGAACCCATTTAACTGTTGTCACTGATAATATTAAAAAATTATTTCTAGTTCGGGTATTTCTCGACGTTCCTCCTTGACCCTCCTGCTGAAGTTATCCAAACAGACGCGAGCCACTCGCAGGCCTCTTGACGGGGAGGAAGACGGGATATTAATATTTTATACATCCCTATCGGAGCCACGTGCCCCTTTTGAGCTGGCAGCTGCGCTCTCTCCCTCCCTGAAAGACGAGGAAATGAAGTCCCTCCTGGCGATTCTGGCTGCGACTTTTCACAAAGAGGCTGACTATTTGCAGAGAGGGTTTTTAATCACGCCACCGTCCTTCCGCCAGATCGACGTGTGTGCGGGGTTTCGAGAGGAGGTGGCGGAACTCCCCCCGCCTGGGGTGGCACAGCCTTTTTGTTAAATGTCAGAGAGGAGCAGATAACGGAGGCCGGGCCGGCTGGATTTCCCGCAGCGGCGGCCAAATTAAGATGTGTATCTGTGCAAAGAGACAGTCGTGCCTGCCAGGGGATCGCTTCGATTCCATTAGGCAGGTTGTTGCCGACGCGGGGCCACATCTGCGCATCCCCACCGGGACCTTCCCGTTCTGGTTTTCGCCTTTTAGAGTAATGACAGAAAACGGAAACAAGAGAACCTGCAGCTGACATCTGTGCGGAAACGGGACAGAGCCGCTTCTCACCCCAGAAGTCCAGCAAGTTACGCAGGAGGAGGAAAGACTTACTTGGGACACAAAACGGAACTGGGGAACACCTGGAACTGCATGTCACAGGATCCGATCATGCCGTTCACCCTCAGCCGCCAGGGCTGGGAGCCATGGAGAGACTGATCCGCCCTGAAACTCTCTCGTCCCTTTGCCAAGGTGCTTCTTCCTGAGGCTGTCGTTACATCCCCTGGCAGCAAATTCCACCTTTGCACATTAAAATGTGGGATTTGCTGCCGGAGGAGGTAGCAATGGCCATGCAAACAGGCAACTTTAAAAAGGAATGAGGGAGGTTCAGGAAGGATGAGGAGAGCCTCCACTGTCAGAGGCAGTCAGCTTCCAAATCAAAGAGACAGGAGGCAACAACAGGGGAAGGCCTCGGCCTCTATGCCCTGTTATTCAGAGTAATTGACTGGCCAGTGTGTGAGGCGGAGATATATATATGTATGTGTATGTGTATTTGTATGTGTATACACACACACACACACCCATACACACACACACCCATACAATTCTAATGCAGTTATTTATACATAAAGAATCAACCATAACGGTTTCTAGATAATTTCTGTTTTCAATATTTTCTTCAGTGGTTGAGTCCTCCAGTACGTGAATTCCCTCCAGGCCAGGCTGGATTCTGGAGATTTTTCTTGGTGATGGTTGGGGTTCACTTGGGCATAAAATTGGGGTCACCGTGGGTGGGAAGGTAGTTGTGAATTCTTGCACTGTGTAGGGGGTTGGACTAGATGACCTTGGAGGTCCCTTCCAACTCTATGATTCTATGCTCAGAACCCTCAAGTTAAAAGTCGGGAAGAAGAGAAATGTCTCGGTGTAACGTCAAAGTCACAGGAAGTGACTTGCCAAGCAAACCCGGAAAGGGAGTCTGTTCCACTAGCAGGGGGCCACCACTGAAAGAGCCTGTCTCCAGTTGTTACCTGCTGCATCTCTGTGGGCAACTGGAGAGGCAGGCTTGGGAAAAGGACTGAATCTCTGTACGTTTGCCAGAAAGCGCTTTGCAAATGCCAGGATATTTTGAGGATTGAGAAGAGCATGGCACCCCTCCAGTTGACGCTCTAAGAATTACCCCTGTTCTCTATGGCAGGGGTAGTCAACCTGTGGTCCTCCAGATGTTCATGGACTACAATTCCCATGAGCCCCTGCCAGCGAACGCTGGCAGGGGCTCATGGGAATTGTAGTCCATGAACATCTGGAGGACCACAGGTTGACTACCCCTGCTCTATGGTAAAGACCACAGAGCCATGAGGAAATTTGTAGAGTGTCACCATGTTGGCTGTTTTCTCTCAGCTGCATAGAATTAGAGTTAACCCGCCGAAGCAGCCATTTGGTGTTATGGTTAAGAGCATCTGGAGAGCTGGGTTTGACCCCCACTCCTCCTCCACATGCAGCCAGCTGACTGACCTGGAGCCAATCCCAGTTCTCTCAGAGCTCCCTCAGCCCCCCTATCTCACAGGGTGTCTGTTGTGGAGAGAGGAAAGGGAAGGAGATTGGAAGCCGCTTTGAGCCTCCTTCGGGTAGAGAAAAGCGGTATATAAGAACCAACTCTTCTTCTTCTTCAGTAATCTCAGGGCTCTCTCAGCCTCCCCTCCCTCACAGGGTGTCTGTTGTGGGGAGAGGAAAGGGAAGGCGATTGGAAGCCGCTTTGAGACTCCTTCGGGTAGTGAAAAATGGGCTACAACCCCCCCCCCAGCTCTTCTCCCTCTTTTTCTTTCTACTGGGAGAACTTCTCTGTCATTTGAAGACCAATTTTAATTCCAGAACATCTCCTGGCCCCACCTGGAGAATGGCAGCCCTGCTCAAAAGCAGCATCGAAGGAGGGAGTTTTCCAATTGGTGCCGCTGGAGACTCGATGGCCCTGGAGGGTTAATGAGGCCAAGCGGCAATTAGTCTAAATGAATAGCTGCTGAGTGAGGAGGTGATTTATCTCCATTATGGCACTGGGCAAACAAACCTCCTTGGTGCCATTCCTTGCCTGGCGGTGGGACCATTGAGCCATGCGCACCCGCTGTCCCCGGCCCAGCAAGCCCCTCTGAGGACCTCCCACATCATTCCCAGTTGCACCGTGTCGGTCTGAAGCTGCAGAACAAAGTCATTCATTCATTCATTCATTCATTCATTCATTCATTCATTCATTCATTCATTCATTCATTCATTCATTCATTTCTGAATTTATACCCCACCTCTCTCGACAACGTCGCCTCGAGTCGTCTTACAACCAGCAGCAACAACAATAAAACAGCGTAACCCATAAAATCCCATTAAAACAAGATACATTAATCATAAAATCAAACAGTCACAAAGTTGGCGGTACATAACAGTTCCCCGCAATCCAACTCACTTCCTCAGGTACAATACAATGGGCGTTACCAGCCTATACATTATTATACTGTCACATCAGGCCCCAAAGTCTTGTGAGCCTCTGAAAGTGCTGCAATTCCCTCCTTCATAGAATCATAGAATCATAGAGTTGGAAGGGGCCATACAGGCCATCTTGTCCATCCTCCTGCTCAACACAGGATCATAGAATCATAGAATCATAGAGTTGGAAGGGGCCATACAGGCCATCTAGTCCATCCCCCTGCTCAATACAGGATCATAGAATCATAGAATCATAGAGTTGGAAGGGGCCATACAGGCCATCTAGTCCAACCCCCTGCTCAACACAGGATCATAGAATCATAGAATCATAGAGTTGGAAGGGGCCATACAGGCCATCTAGTCCATCCCCCTGCTCAACACAGGATCATAGAATCATAGAATCATAGAGTTGGAAGGGGCCATACAGGCCATCTAGTCCATCCCCCTGCTCAATACAGGATCATAGAATCATAGAATCATAGAGTTGGAAGGGGCCATACAGGCCATCTAGTCCAACCCCCTGCTCTACGCAGGATCATAGAATCATAGAATCATAGAGTTGGAAGGGGCCATACAGGCCATCTAGTCCAACCCCCTGCTCAACACAGGATCATAGAATCATAGAATCATAGAGTTGGAAGGGGCCATACAGGCCATCTAGTCCATCCCCCTGCTCAACGCAGGATCAGCCCTAAGCATCCTAAAGCATCCTAAAGCTTCCTGATCAAAGTTTTCATTTTTGCTCTAATGTCTTTCTATTTCAGCTCTGGTTTTAATTTTAAAAAAAATCATCTGTGGGATTTTGAGGGCGACAACGGTTTTAAGAATGTGATTTCCCCCTGTGCAATTTCCTGCGTCAGCTGCTGGGGGGGGGGGACCCTTCCAAGGGCAGAAAGCCGGGCTACACATTTTGCAAAGGCTCCTGGAAACCCACAAGACTAATGCTAAGAGAAGCAAGGGGGCATTTTGTAGCCTTGGGCCAGGTCCCCGAACGACGTGGGCTAGCCCTCAGCTCACCCACGAAACCCGAGCGCGTGGCTCCTGGTCCCCCGGATCTTTGCCCTCGTCTCCCTTACGTCCAACTCACACCTCAAATAAAACTTAAAGGGACCTTCAGGATTCCAGTCCTGTTCTGCCCCTCCAGACCAACATGGCTCCACGCCTGAATCTAGCCCTCCCTGATCTCTTATTTTTCCTATTTTGTTTTATTAGCAGTATATTTATAGACCGACCTCTCTTTTCGCTCAGAGAGGTTTACAGTGAAAACGGGAGAAAACGGGGGGGTCAATATGGCCCAGCCCCCTTTCCAACAATTTCGAGTTTCTGATGCCATGAGCCACAGACCGGCAGTTAACGCTCAGGTGTTAAAAGCTCTCGGGAGGTTTTTCTGTCCCTGCTCGGAGCATGAAGGAGACCAAATAAACCTGCTACGTGGCTTTGAAAGGACGACGCATTCCCAGCCGGGCTGAGCAGAGCCTCCTTCTCCTGGGTTTGTCTGCGGACAGCCGAATTCGAAATTAGGAGATGATGAGAGGCAGAGGAAGGGCGGCATGTATGTGCAGACGGGGGGGTGCTGTTTGGAATTGCAAGCAAAGGGTTTACTCATCCCCTGCATCCACAGTTCCCTCTGGTGCAGGTTGCAATATGTGAAAGCCGATTATTATTATTTTTTTTAAATCCCTTTGGGGAGCATCACCTATTCCTTCCGGCAGTCTTGACACACGGGCAGAAAAGCCGGGGGCGGGAGGGGAAATATCAGAGCTCTGCCGCCTCCTCGGCTGCTATTTTTGGAAGGCAGGGAGCGTGCATCACGCCGGCTGGCGTGGGATTTTCTAGTAAACTGGATATTATCCGGGCGTTCTTGAAACAAATGTGAATTGCTTTTAATGGAAGCCGGTGACTCATCCTGGGCTTTGGGCAAGGGGGGGGGGGGAGAAAAGATTAAGCAACTTTCAAATGCACTCCTCCTGTGTCCTGATTGTCTCATTTGGAGGCTTTCTGCTTTTCGGGGCTCACTTTCTCCTTGCTTACCTCCAGACAAACGCATGAAGTCAGTTAAACTGTTAGGACTACCTCTCTTCCCTCTCTTTGCAAAGTTGTTTCTATTCTCCAGGAAGCTGTTTATTCTCTAAGCAGCTGGTGCCCCGCCCCTTCTTTGCCTGTTTAAACTCCGCCAGCAGAAACAAAGCCGGCACCTGGTTGAGAGCAAAACAATATTTATCACGACAAATTCACAACACGGCCCACATATGTAGAATAATCGAATCCTGGAGTTAAAAGAAAGATTTGGGGCTTTTGAACTCTGGTGCTGGAGAAGACTCTTGCGAGTCCCTTGGACTGCAAGGCGAACAAACCGGTCAGTCCTAGAGGAGATCAGCCCTGCCTGCTCCTTAGAAGGCCAGATCCTGAAGATGAAACTCAAATCCTTTGGCCACCTCATGAGAAGGAAGGACTCCCTGGAGAAGAGCCTAATGCTGGGAGCGATCGAGGGCCAAAGAAGAAGGGGACGACAGAGAATGAGGTGGCTGGATGGAGTCACTGAAGCAGTCGGTGCAAATTTAAATGGACTCCGGGGAATGGGAGAGGACAGGAAGGCCTGGAGGATCATTGTCCATGGGGTCGTGATGGGTCGGACACGACTTCGCACCTAACAACAACAACAAGAGTTAAAAGGTATCTCCAGGGTTATCTAGTCCATCCCCTGCACAATGCAGGAACTCACAACTACCAGCCCACCAACGGTGGCCCCAACCCCATGCCCAGATGATGCCCCCCCCCCAAAGTAGACTCCCTGGCCAGTCTGACCTGGACCAAATTCGCCTCCTGACCCCAAAGTGGCGATCGGCATTTCCCTGGGCATGCAAGGAAGGGCCACAAGAGCCAAGCATGGACACAATCCCTTCTGCCCACCCACTCACCATCACCAAAGAGCTCTACGCTCCACCACCCCCAACCGGCTAATGGTCCCTGACCCTAAAGAAGCCAGCCTGGCCTCAACCAGGGCCAGAGCCTTCTCTGTCCTGGCCCAGCCTTGGTGGAAGGAGCTCCCGGAGGAGATCAGGGCCCTGACAGAACCTAAACAGTTCCGCAGGGCCTGCAAAAAGGCAGCTCTTCCGCCAAGCATTTGGTTGCGACCAGGCACAACCAACAGCATCTCCAGGGCCCCAATCCCTCCCTCCCTCCCAGAAACCCATCAGAGCGCGCTCTACTCCTGGACCTGTTTGCACTGTTACAATTATCTGTTAGTAGTATTGAGGTTACGGTTATTTATATGTCATGGATTGTTTCCTGTATAGTTCCTACGTTCTATGTAAACTGCACTGAGCCTTCGGGGAGGGCGATATATAAATATAACCAATAAATTTGCCTAAGTTCACAGAATCAGCCTTTCTGTCAGATGACCATCGAGCCTCTGCTTTAAAACTTCCAAGGAAGGAGAACTTGCTACCTCCCGAGGAAGCCTGTTCCACTGAGGAACCACTCTAACTGTCGGGAACTTCTTCCGGGTGTCTAGCCGGAAGCTCTTTCGAATTAATTCCATCCCTTTGATTCTGATCCGACCCTCTGGGGCTTACAGGCCTACTTAAATGTGGAGTTGGAAAGTATCGCCAAACGCCAGACGATACAAAGACCTCCCCCCACCCGGAATAGGGTCTTCAAGCCAGCAGGAGAACAGAGGTGCTGCCTTTACTTGCTTCTGTGTTGCAACCCAGGACTGCCCCGGTGGTCTCCCTTCTGTGTACGGATCGGGGCCCACCCTGCTTAGCTTCCCAAATCCGACATGATAGCCTGGACCATCGAGGTCAAAGGATCATCCAGGTGCGCCAGCTTATGGCGACCCCCCTGGCGAGGTCTTTGAGGTGAGAGATGGTGCCTCTGCCCTCTGCACAGCAACCGTGGGCTTCTTTCGTGGTCTCCCATCCAAGTGCTATCCAGGGCTGATACAGCCTCACTGACCAGATCTAGCCTGGCCGTCCTCTCCTTTTGGGCCGTTTCGCAGAGAAGCACCCAGCAGGACGCTCCGATACCCAGGGGAGGAACAAGAAATAGTTGCTGGCTGAGGATTCTGCCACTATGAATGCCTTGCAGGACCAGAACTAGCCGGAACAGATCTCTTTTAGCACCCCCTGTTGCAAACTCTAGAAATTTGTTATATATAACTGGGTGTATGAGAGCCAGTTTGGTGTAGTGGTTAGGAGTGCGGACTTCTAATCTGGCATGCCGGGTTCGATTCTGCGCTCCCCCACATGCAACCAGCTGGGTGACCTTGGGCTAGTCACAGCACTGATAAAACTGTTCTGACCAGGCAGTGATATCAGCACTCTCTCAGCCTCACCCACCCCACAGGGTGTCTGTTGTGGGGAGAGGAAAGGGAAGGTGAATGTAAGACACTTTGAGCCTCCTTCGGGCAGAGAAAAGCGGCATATAAGAACCAACTCTTCTTCTTCTTCTTCTGTATCGGTACACTTGAAATTCATCAGTCCTGAACTGGCTGGTCTAACGGGGGCACTCACTGAGAGGTTTGAGATCTGCCAAATAGATATACTTTCGTGGTTTTAAAACATTCTGGAGCTCTAGTAATAAATTGTGCATATTTTCCCGCATTTGATTTCATCCCTAACCTTTGTGGTTCTCGTCTTGAGACGGGAGAGACGCCATGCATTTCTGGAGGCTTCTTTTATGCAGTTCTTGCCTCCAAAGGAGTTCATGCTTCCAGGAGAATAAAGAACATGCCCAGCGTTTTAAAATGTAATCAATACGTTCATTCAATTTTGAACAGACAGATCCACAATGCCTTTGTTGAGGGGAGGAGAAGAGGGGTAGAATTTTACTCTGCTCTGGTTCGGCCTCACTTGGAGTCCTGTGTTCAGTTTTGGGCACCCCAGTTGAAGAGGGAGGTAGACAAACTGGAGCGTGTCCAGAGGAGGGCAACAAAGAGGGTGAGGGGTTTGGAGACCAAGACGGATGAGGAAAGGTTGGGGGAGCTTGGTCTGTTTAATCTGGAGAGGAGACGGCTGAGAGGGGATCTGAGAACCATCTTCAAATATTTAAAAGGCTGCCATGGAAAGGGTTGAGCAGAGTTGTTCTCTCTTGCTCCGGAGGGACGGACCAGAACCAATGGGATGAAATTAATTCAAAATAAATTCCGTCTCAACATCCGGAAGAAGTTCCTGACAGTCAGAGCGGTTCCTCAGTGGAACAGGCTTCCTCGGGAGGTGGTGGATTCTCCCTCTTTGGAAATGTTTTAAAAAGAGGCTGGAGAGCCATCTGACGGAGAGGCCGATTCTGTTAAGGCTCAAGGGGGTGGCAGGTGACAGTGGATGAGCGATAGGGTTGTGGGTGTCCTGCACAGTGCAGGGGGTTGGACTAGATGACCCAGGAGGTCCCTTCCAACTCTAGGATTCTAGGATTCTAACAATGACAGCTCGTCCTCCCCAAACCACCCAACGAGGATGAAAAATGTGAAAATGCCTTTCGAACATGCTGTCTTTTCCATCAGCACAGAAGACAAATGGAGACACATCAATCCATCACAGTTAGGGACGCTTTAATGTAAGGCAGCCGCAGATACAATCTACACCCATAGGGAACGATCACCAAAATTAAGAAAAATATCAACCCGGAGGAATCAGGGAAAGGGGAAGGGGCTGCCAAGTCCTGGAAGACTACCCCCAAACTCTCCACACCCAGAAGAGCTTGGTGAGGACGGCCCAGATCCCTTCTCTTGGCGTCACTTCCACGCACCATTAAGAGCCGTACCAAACGGTGACCGTAGACAAGCAAGGAAAGTGTCTCAAGGTTTGCAAATGGGACAAAGTATCTACCTTGCAAAGATGTTGTTTTCTGGAAAACAGAGGGGCTTTTTGCACGCCTTCAAAATCGCACAATGGTTGCCAATTGGAAACGCTATTGATTTGCCATAACGCACGACGTCGTAGACAATCTGCCACACACCTGAAACCAATCTGCAAAAAGCGCTTCCTTGTAGCGCTTTCAGGGGAATCCCAAAAAGTGGATTCACCCTCCGGAAAGCGCTACACTCTTGCAACCAATCTGCAACACTAGCGATAAAGACCTGTGCGTTAACATTGTTGCGGTTTCTTCAAAGTCCCTCCTCCTGAGCCTGTCCTCCAAACTTCCGGCAAAGCGATCGCCATTTTTTTTTCTCCGAGCGAGCGGGGATAAACGCACCAGCGAGCCTCTTTCTGTTTAGAGGCTTCCCTGGCTTCAGTCCTTCACCTTTAGTCACTAAGCACAAACCACAGAAAAGCCCGTTTGCTGATTATTTTCCCATTAATTTTTACACATTCATTCAGCCGAAAATCGGGCCCGTGAGAGGGGGGGGGGATTTTTTTTTTTCACTCGAGGCAGCGTGGCAACGATCATACGATCAAACGTCAGCTCAAACACATTAGGCAGCTGGATGGGTCTCTCCGTTGCAACGAATCTACACAGATTCGTTACAATGGGTCTGTTTTTTTTTAAAAAAAACCTTTCTTAAAGGGAAAGGGGCTGTTTGGGAGCATGCTAACGGCTGCCCATTGGCTGCTTGACGGCCAGGGGCGGGACGAGCTCGGCAATAGCGCTTCCTTTCTAGCGATTTCTGCCGAGACCGGAAGCTGTGGGAAACGCTACAAAACGCAACTGGATTCCACTACAAAGGCAGGTATGCATAACGACGAATTCCACTATTTTAAATGGCGATTTTTCATTCAGTGACCAATTTGCAACAAAGATCCCGGTGCGTAAAGCCCCTGAGATTAATGTCAAGGGGACTTAAGCGGTTTGCGCCAAATTAGGGCTCAAGATGAGTGAACCATCAGGGAAAGCGCGGGGGGACGTAAGATAGAGATGCTGGACCATCTCTTGGTCTAAGCCAGCAGCTTCCCACCTTTGCGATATACGGATCTGCCAGCCCAAATTGACGTGGTGTGGGAGCCCATCCAAGGCTGACCCACCCGTTGTGGGTGTCCCAGGCAAACAAGGATATGGACAAAATGGAGGGGGGGGGCAGAGGAGAGCGACGAGGAGGATACAGGGCCTGGGGACCAAGCCCTAGGAGGGCAGCCTGAGGGGCTGGGGAATGTTAAGCCTGGAGGAGAGGAGGCTGAGAGGGGACAGGGGGGCTCTCTTGAAGGATTGGAAAGGTTGCCACTTAGACGAGGGCAGGGAAAGGTTCTTGATGGCAGCAGAGGAGGGGACCCGCAGGAATGGCTTTAAGGTACATAAAGAACAATACTGTCTAGAAATCGGGGTGGGGGGATGCACAGTCAGAGTAGTTCAGTAGTGGGATGGGCTGCCTGAGGAGGTGGTGAGCTCCCCCTCACTGGGGGTCTTCAAGCAGCGGCTGGACAGATCCTTCTCCTGGATGCTGGAGGCTGATCCTGCATTGAGCAGGGGGTTCGACCAGGTGGTCTCTAGGATCTTTTTATTCTCTAATCTTGGCATCCACCTAGCTCAGCATTTGCCGTATGTTCTTGAGAAAGTGACAATTGTCATGCCAAGGGCACAGCAGCCCACACAATGATCCTGGCAACTGTTACCACGTACTTAACAAGTTTGCTATTGTCTGGTACTATATTTAGCAGCATACATTTTGGATCCACCGCGAATCTGATTTTCAGTCTCTTTTGCATTTCATTACAAAGAGTCATCCAATATTTCCACGCCCTCTTACAAGTCCACCACATACGATCAAATGATACATTTATTTCAGCTATTTCAGGAACAGTTCATATTAATAAGACAGCATGCTCCTCTTGGAGAGGCAAAACATCTGCATAAACATTCTATTGTTCATTTCCACTAGTTTGAATGCATTTTCAATTTATTTCTCTGTCTTATGGCTTTACTGTTTGCACTGTGGTGAGCTGCCCCGAGATGACCGGTTCAAGAGGAGTGGGCTATAAATATAAATAAAATAAATAAATACCCGTTATCAGGCAATCCAGCCTGACGGGGCTAGGGATTGCTACCAACTCTGCTTAGCACACACCTCTCCTTCCTGGATTAAGAGATTTTGTTCCGGGGACATATTCCCCTTTGTGAGTAGGAGATGGTGAGGTAGATCTAACCACGCGCCAAGAATCTTTCCCCTGGCCTAAGAATCTTCCCTCCAACTCCAAGGAGCAACAACGGAGAACCCCCTTGAGTTGCAGATGGATCCTCAGATTGTTTACATCAGGAGTAGTCAACCTGTGGTCCTCCAGATGTCCATGGACTACAATTCCCATGAGCCCCTGCCAGCGAATGCTGGCAGGGGCTCATGGGAATTTTAGTCCATGGACATCTGGGGGCAGGGGTTTCATGGGAATTGTAGTCCATGGACATCTGGGGGGCAGGGGTTTCATGGGAATTGTAGTCCATGGACATCTGGGGGCAGGGGTTTCATGGGAATTGTAGTCCATGGACATCTGGGGGCAGGGGCTCGTGGGAATTGTAGTCCATGGACATCTGGGGGGCAGGGGTTTCATGGGAATTGTAGTCCATGGACATCTGGGGGCAGGGGTTTCATGGGAATTGTAGTCCATGGACATCTGGGGGCAGGGGTTTCATGGGAATTGTAGTCCATGGACATCTGGGGGCAGGGGCTCGTGGGAATTGTAGTCCATGGACATCTGGGGGGCAGGGGTTTCATGGGAATTGTAGTCCATGGACATCTGGGGGCAGGGGTTTCATGGGAATTGTAGTCCATGGACATCTGGGGGCAGGGGTTTCATGGGAATTGTAGTCCATGGACATCTGGGGGCAGGGGCTCGTGGGAATTGTAGTCCATGGACATCTGGGGGGCAGGGGTTTCATGGGAATTGTAGTCCATGGACATCTGGAGGACCACAGGTTGACTACCCCTGGTTTACATGGCTTGGTACCACCTATCGGTACAGGTCTTCATTAGGGTTTCTGGCCTGGCGGAGATTAGAGACCAAGAACAAGCAATTATTAATTTTCTACCTCGTTCTATTTGTCTGCTGACTCTGGACTCCCTTAATTCTTCCGGAAAGCCGACAAGCAGACGGAGATTACCTGCTGGAGGGACTGCCTGCTGACACCACCACTCAATTGGCAGTGCTCCCAACTAAGGTTTGGTTTGGTCGAGAGCCAGCTTGGTATCGTGGTTATCATAGAATCATAGAATCATAGAGTTCGAAGGGGCCACACAGGCCATCTAGTCCAACCCCCTGCTCAACGCAGGATCAGCCCTAAGCATCCTAAAGCATCCACAGAATCATTGAATCATAGAGTTCGAAGGGGCCACACAGGCCATCTAGTCCAACCCCCTGCTCAACGCAGGATCAGCCCTAAGCATCCTAAAGCATCCACAGAATCATAGAATCATAGAGTTGGAAGGGCCATACAAGCCATCTAGTCCAACCCCCTGCTCAACACAGGTTAAAAGTGACAGCCTAAAATCTGGAAATCCGGGTCTGACTCCCCACTCCTCCTCCGCATGCAGCCAGCTGGGTGACCACTGCAGTCCCAGTTCCCTCGGTGCTCTCTCAGCCTCACCTCCCTCACAGGTTCTGTGTTGTAAGGAGAGAAAAGGGGAGGCCATTGAAAGCTGCTTTGAGACTCCTTAAAGTAGGGAAAAGTGGGATACAAAACCCAACTCTTCTCCTTGTAGTGGTTAAGACAAGCAGCCTCTAATCTGAAGAACCCAGTTTGATTCTCCACTCCTCCCCACGCATCCAGTTGGATGACCTTGGGCCCATCACAGTTCTCTCAGAGCTCTCTCGGCCTCACCCACCTCACAGCGTGGGGAAGGAGATTTTAAGCCGCTCCGAGACTCCTTCGGGTAGTAAAACAGCGGGACAGAGACACACACACACACACACACACACAAACATCTCTTCTTCTGAATCTGTTGAAAATACGGTTGGGGAAAGAGGTTGCTTAGCTATAAGCTACTTGGGGAGCTGTATGTTCTTCAGTGACAATTTTCAAGCGAGAGGAACAGGACAAGGGATCTTTGGGCAGATGGGGAAACGTTCACAAAGACGCAGGCAGGGACATAAATCAAGAATACGCTCCTCAGATTTACGACCTTGCTGGGAACACCCTTATCAAGAAACGAAGGAGACGTAAACTGGGAGGCGGAAGCACTGCTATACCCCATTACACGACGTGAAGTAATTTTATTCCAACGGCAAGACTCAGCAATCGGGTTCCATGCGGCAGAGAAATGGCTTTATGTCTCCTGATGTGTCCCCCAAGAAGAGCCCGCAGGGATGCACAGACATTGGTAGGCGTGTGGATATCTCGCACTAGCGAATACACCCGAGCACGGAAAACACAACTACGGGAAAGAGAGATGTGCAAAACGAGATTTCGGAGAAATTGGAGGGGGGGGGGAGCTGAGCCTTGTAGAATAAGAGCTGGTTTGGGATGCCCCAAATCACCTTTCCTTTCCTCTCTCCGCAGCAGACACCCCGGGAGGAAGGAGGGGCCGAGAGAGCTTTAAGGGAACTGCTCTTTGAGCACAGTCCGAAGAGAACTGTGACTGGATGCCTGTGGAGATGGAAAGAGGAATCCAACTCCATAGAATCATAGAGTTGGAAGGGGCCATAGAGGCCATCTAGTCCAACCCCCTGCTCAACGCAGGATCAGCCCAGAGCATCCTAAAGCATCCAAGAAAAGTGTGTATCCAACCTTTGCTTGAAGACTGCCAGTGAGGGGGAGCTCACCACCTCCTTAGGCAGCCTATTCCAGATTAGAGGCTGCTGCTCCAAGCCACTGCCTCTCAAGGTGGCCGGAAATTTTTGGATGCGAGGAACGCTCAGTCATATGGGCAGTCCAAAGAGGGACAGCCAGCAACTCCTGGCGATTGGGAGAACGATCCTGACGAGGGCGGAGTCTCATGAGGGGAGGGAACACGGTGGGCTCTCGTGAGCACAAGACACCATCCTCCAAGTCAGACGGGATAAAAGTCATCTGGAGATCCGCTGTAAGGCTGGAGGGGGGCTGGTGTCTCCAAGGCCCACCTGGAGGTTGGCAAGCCCGGGTACAGCAGCAGGTAAGGGGAGAGGGATCTAAATGGAACTGACATCCCTTCCACTTAGTAGAGGAGGTGTTGTGGCTCAGTGGCAGAGCCTCTGCTTGGCAGGCAGAAGGTCCCAGGTTCAATCCCTGGCATCTCCAGTTAGAAGGACCAGGCAGGAGGGGATGGGGAAGGCCTTGGCCTGAGACCCTGGCTCAGTGGCAGAGCCTCTGCTTGGCAGGCAGAAGGTCCCAGGTTCAATCCCTGGCATCTCCAGTTAGAAGGACCAGGCAGGAGGGGATGGGAAAGACCTTGGCCTGAGACCCTGGCTCAGGGGCAGAGCCTCTGCTTGGCAGGCAGAAGGTCCCAGGTTCAATCCCCGGCATCTCCAGTTAGAAAGACCAGGCAGGAGGGGATGGGGAAGACCTTGGCCTGAGACCCTGGCTCAGTGGCAGAGCCTCTGCTTGGCAGGCAGAAGGTCCCAGGTTCAATCCCTGGCATCTCCAGTGAAAAGGACCAGGCAGGAGGGGATGGGAAAGACCTTGGCCTGAGACCCTGGCTCAGTGGCAGAGCCTCTGCTTGGCAGGCAGAAGGTCCCCGGTTCAATCCCTGGCATCTCCACTTAGAAGGACCAGGCAGGAGGGGATGGGAAAGACCTTGGCCTGAGACCCTGGCTCAGTGGCAGAGCCTCTGCTTGGCAGGCAGAAGGTCCCAGGTTCAATCCCCGGCATCTCCAGTTAGAAAGACCAGGCAGGAGGGGATGGGGAAGACCTTGGCCTGAGACCCTGGCTCAGTGGCAGACCCTCTGCTTGGCAGGCAGAAGGTCCCAGGTTCAATCCCTGGCATCTCCAGTGAAAAGGACCAGGCAGGAGGGGATGGGAAAGACCTTGGCCTGAGACCCTGGCTCAGTGGCAGAGCCTCTGCTTGGCAGGCAGAAGGTCCCAGGTTCAATCCCCGGCATCTCCAGTGAAAAGGACCAGGCAGGAGGGGATGGGAAAGACCTTGGCCTGAGACCCTGGCTCAGTGGCAGAGCCTCTGCTTGGCAGGCAGAAGGGCCCAGGTTCAATCCCCAGCATCTCCAGTTAGAAGGACCAGGCAGGAGGGGATGGGAATGACCTTGGCCTGAGACCCTGGCTCAGTGGCACAGCCTCTGCTTGGCAGGCAGAAGGTCCCAGGTTCAATCCCCAGCATCTCCAGTTAGAAGGACCAGGCAGGAGGGGATGGGAATGACCTTGGCCTGAGACCCTGGCTCAGTGGCAGAGCCTCTGCTTGGCAGGCAGAAGGTCCCAGGTTCAATCCCCGGCATCTCCAGTTAGAAGGACCAGGCAGGAGGGGATGGGAAAGGCCTTGGCCTGAGACCCTGGCTCAGTGGCAGAGCCTCTGCTTGGCAGGCAGGAGGTCCCAGGTTCAATCCCCGGCATCTCCAGTTAGAAGGACCAGGCAGGAGGGGATGGGAAAGACCTTGACGTGAGACCCTGGCTCAGTGGAAGAGTCTCTGCTTGGCAGGCAGAAGGTCCCAGGTTCAATCCCCGGCATCTCCATTTAAAAGGACCAGGCAGGAGGGGATGGGAAAGACCTTGGCCTGAGACCCTGGCTCAGTGGCAGAGCCTCTGCTTGGCAGGCAGAAGGTCCCAGGTTCAATCCCCGGCATCTCAAGTTAGAAGGACCAGGCAGGAGGGGATGGGAAAGACCTTGACGTGAGACCCTGGCTCAGTGGAAGAGTCTCTGCTTGGCAGGCAGAAGGTCCCAGGTTCAATCCCCGGCATCTCCATTTAAAAGGACCAGGCAGGAGGGGATGGGAAAGACCTTGGCCTGAGACCCTGGCTCAGTGGCAGAGCCTCTGCTTGGCAGGCAGGAGGTCCCTGGTTCAATCCCCGGCATCTCCAGTTAGAAGGACCAGGCAGGAGGGGATGGGAAAGACCTTGACGTGAGACCCTGGCTCAGTGGCAGAGCCTCTGCTTGGCAGGCAGAAGGTCCCAGGTTCAATCCCCGGCATCTCCAGTTAGAAGGACCAGGCAGGAGGGGATGGGAAGGACCTTGGCCTGAGACCCTGGCTCAGTGGCAGAGCCTCTGCTTGGCAGGCAGAAGGTCCCAGGTTCAATCCCCGGCATCGCCAGTGAAAAGAACCAGGCAGGAGGGGATGGGAAAGACCTTGGCCTGAGACCCTGGCTCTGTGGCAGAGCCCCTGCTTGGCAGGCAGAAGGTCCCAGGTTCAATCCCCGGCATCGCCAGTGAAAAGAACCAGGCAGGAGGGGATGGGAAAGACCTTGGCCTGAGACCCTGGCTCAGTGGCAGAGCCTCTGCTTGGCAGGCAGAAGGTCCCAGGTTCAATCCCCGGCATCGCCAGTGAAAAGAACCAGGCAGGAGGGGATGGGAAAGACCTTGGCCTGAGACCCTGGCTCTGTGGCAGAGCCCCTGCTTGGCAGGCAGAAGGTCCCAGGTTCAATCCCCGGCATCGCCAGTGAAAAGAACCAGGCAGGAGGGGATGGGAAAGACCTTGGCCTGAGACCCTGGCTCAGTGGCAGAGCCTCTGCTTGGCAGGCAGGAGGTCCCAGGTTCAATCCCCGGCATCTCCAGTTAGAAGGACCAGGCAGGAGGGGATGGGAAAGACCTTGACGTGAGACCCTGGCTCAGTGGCAGAGCTTCTGCTTGGCAGGCAGAAGGTCCCAGGTTCAATCCCCGGCATCTCCAGTTAGAAGGACCAGGCAGGAGGGGATGGGAAAGACCTTGGCCTGAGACCCTGGCTCTGTGGCAGAGCCTTTGCTTGGCAGGCAGGAGGTCCCAGGTTCAATCCCCAGCATCTCCAGTTAGAAGGACCAGGCAGGAGGGGAAGACCTTGGCCTGAGACCCTGGCTCAGTGGCAGAGCCTCTGCTTGGCAGGCAGAAGGTCCCAGGTTCAATCCCCGGCATCTCCAGTTAGAAGGACCAGGCAGGAGGGGAAGACCTTGGCCTGAGACCCTGGCTCAGTGGCAGAGCCTCTGCTTGGCAGGCAGAAGGTCCCAGGTTCAATCCCCGGCATCTCCAGATAGAAGGACCAGGCAGGAGGGGATGGGAAAGACCTTAGCCTGAGACCCTGGCTCAGTGGCAGAGCCCCTGCTTGGCAGGCAGAAGGCCCCAGGTTCAATCCCCAGCATCTCCAGTTAGAAGGACCAGGCAGGAGGGGATGGGGAAGACCTTGGCCTGAGACCCTGGCTCAGTGGCAGAGCCCCTGCTTGGCAGGCAGAAGGCCCCAGGTTCAATCCCCAGCATCTCCAGTTAGAAGGACCAGGCAGGAGGGGATGGGGAAGACCTTGGCCTGAGACCCTGGCTCAGTGGCAGAGCCCCTGCTTGGCAGGCAGAAGGTCCCAGGTTCAATCCCCGGCATCTCCAGTTAGAAGGACCAGGCAGGAGGGGATGGGAAACATCTTAGCTTTTCCTTCCTTCCTTCTTCTCCAGCACCATAATTCAAAGAAATCCTTTCTCCGTTCTCCAGCTTCCACCGTCTGAAATGCTAAGGGGGAATCCCAAGACGTGAATTAACTTCATCTTGATCCCCAGCAGCACATCCTCACCCGGAAGGCCTCTCGTGACCAGAGCTCTTTCTCCAGTGTCAAAAACGCTTCTGATTCTGGCTGGAGCGAAGGGAAATGGTCCCCAGGGCTGTGGCACGTCCCTTTCTTCCACTGCAGATACACCTCCCGTGTATCTAGCCAATGGCACAATTTCGCAACTCGAATGAAAATATGTTTATTAAGATTCGGCTGCACACTGGCAGGCACTTTTTAAAAGACGCGGCCCCCAACCCACAGCGTAGCCCCGTGATTTCAAAGTAATTGCCAGTCGATTTCCTGCAAGCCGCGCACTCTCCTCTGGCGTGCTAGAACAAGCGTCTCCTGATGTTTAAAAGCCCTTTGTTTGAACAGAAGAAAAACGGCCCTCATTGCCTGCAAAAGCTAACAGCCCTGGAGCCGAGCTCCCGCCTGCTTTCCCGCCGCTGCCTCCAATTTGGCTAGATTTAGATTTCGGTTGCAGTCCCCGCTTGGGAGAACAGCCCACCCGCCCCAGGAGTCTGCCTTTCGTGGTTCTAAAAGGCCAGAAATGGAAGGAGAGGAGGGTTACTCTGGGGTGGTAGGAGAATTTCCTCCAGGCCTGGCTGGATTCTGGAGATTTGAGAGGGGGGGATCATTTGGGTATGAAATTGGGGCCACTCGGGTGGGCAGGGAGTGGTGAGTTCCTGCAGTGTGCAAGGGTTGGACTAGATGACCTTGGAGGACCCTTCCAACGCTATGATTCTAGGATTAAGGCCTTGTCGAGTAACCGGTGTGTTTGTGTGTGTGTGTGTGTGTGTGTAGGGGGGGGGGTCTGGTGCACAGCAGTGCAACTGGAGCCCCTGCATCAAACCTTGAAGAGTACCCAAAAAAGTCCTCTTCCTCTGGAGCCAATGCAGTGACTGGCATATCAGAGGGGAGAGGTGTGGGGATGGGTTGCCGATTCGCAGCTGAGTCATGGAGACCCTGTTCGTTTTTCCAGGCAAGAGAGGAACAGAGGTGGCTGGCCACTGCCCGCCTCTGCGTAGCCTCCCTGGACGTCCTTGGTCCTTGATGGACCTTGGTGGTCCTGGAGAGCCACATTAGGAGTGTGGGCTTCTAATTTGGCGAGCCAGGTTCGATTCTGCACTCCCCCACATGCAGCAAGCTGGGTGACCTTGGGCTCGCCACGGCACTGATAAAACTGTAAAATCAGGGCTCTCTCAGCCTCACCCCCCTCACAGGGTGTCTGTTGTGGGGAGAGGAAGGGGAAGGCGAGTAGAAGCCGCTTTGAGACTCCTTCGGGTAGAGAAAAGCAGCATCTAAGAACCAACTCCTCTTCTTCTTCTTCTTCTTCTTCTTCTTCTTCTTCTTCTTCTTCTTCTTCTTCTTCTTCTTCTTCAGGCACCAGCTGCCGCCTTGGTTGGCCTCCTGCCTCGAAAACCCCGTGGGATCGCCCTAAGTCCACCATTTTGGCCGCCACTTTCCTCACACCCCCAACGCCAAGAGCCAGAAGACGCTGTCAAACAGCAGACCAGCATGGCGTTTAACCTTGGGCTTCTCGCGGCTTGACTGCCGCTCCCCGGAAGCCCGAAAGCCGAATGCATTTCCTTCCCTCAAGCACCGGGAAGAGAGTTCGGCGTTACCCGAGCGCAAAGCATTAACGGCGGATAATGGAAGTGCAAAAGAACATCTTCGCAGGCCCTTCCGAGCTGCCACGGCCGAGGCAGAGAGGCTGCCCGCTGAAGTCAGCAAAGCCCCTGCAGATCTGCTCTTTCGCCACCTCTGTCAGAACGATTTTGTGCAGCATTCCCTGTGCCCTTTCTCTGGGGCGAGCGTTGCCCTCTCCCTCCTCTAGCTGCGCACTGTCTTGTTTCAGTGCCGGCGCTCACGGGTTCTTCCGGGATCTGGCAGATGCCGGAGTCTTTGGCGGAGGACCCTTCGAGAGGAAGTGGGAGACCCAACCTGCTTGCTGTTCTTGGAAGCTTCCAGTTGAGCTAGAAATACGCAGAAGAGATCAGCTAGGCCGAAGACCACTTGGGAGTTCTGGCACAGCCTGGGGGCTGCAGGTACAAAATGGCTGCACAAAGAGGCGGAGCCGACAGCTGAAGGTCATGAATAATTCTGAAAGGAAAACCTGATCACTTCATGCAAAAGCTCTATGGAAAGAGATGTTTTTGTTTTTTTAAAGGAACATGTTGCTTTAAAATATTTCCTACCAGGCCCAGATTTCTTGAGTACTTTCGGGCTTCAAGGGGAGAGCCTCAAGTTGTGGCAGCAGCTGATGTTGGAGTAAGGTTTTTATAAGATCCATGCAGCCAGTTAGAACTCTACTGGTCAAGGAAAAGCCTTGCTGCGGGGGGAAAAAAGGCTTATCCTCCACATTCAGAAACACTAAACCTGAATGCCAGAGCAGGATGCAATATCAGGGGAAGGCCTCGGCCTCTCTGCCCTGAGGCTGGCCCTGCAGAGGAACTGGCTGGCCCCTGGGTGAGATGGGAGGCGGGACTGGAGGGACCCTCCCTGGCCTGACCCAGCAGGGCTCTTCTGAGGGTCTTCTCAGGGGAAGGCCTCGGCCTCTCTGCCCTGAGGCTGGCCCTGCAGAGGAACTGGCTGGCCCCTGGGTGAGACGGGAGGCTGGACTGGAGGGACCCTCCCTGGCCTGACCCAGCAGGGCTCTTCTGAGGGTCTTCTCAGGGGAAGGCCTCGGCCTCCCTGCCCTGTGGCTGGCCCTGCAGAGGAACTGGCTGGCCCCTGGGTGAGACGGGAGGCTGGACTGGAGGGACCCTCCCTGGCCTGACCCAGCAGGGCTCTTCTGAGGGTCTTCTCAGGGGAAGGCCTCGGCCTCCCTGCCCTGTGGCTGGCCCTGCAGAGGAACTGGCTGGCCCCTGGGTGAGACGGGAGGCTGGACTGGACGGACCTCCCCTGGTCTGACCCAGCAGGGCTCTTCTGAGGGTCTTCTCAGGGGAAGGCCTCGGCCTCTCTGCCCTGTGGCTGGCCCTGCAGAGGAACTGGCTGGCCCCTGGGTGAGACGGGAGGCTGGACTGGAGGGACCCTCCCTGGCCTGACCCAGCAGGGCTCTTCTGAGGGTCTTCTCAGGGGAAGGCCTCGGCCTCTCTGCCCTGTGGCTGGCCCTGCAGAGGAACTGGCTGGCCCCTGGGTGAGACGGGAGGCTGGACTGGAGGGACCCTCCCTGGCCTGACCCAGCAGGGCTCTTCTGAGGGTCTTCTCAGGGGAAGGCCTCGGCCTCTCTGCCCTGTGGCTGGCCCAGCAGAGGAACTGGCTGGCCCCTGGGTGAGACGGGAGGCTGGACTGGAGGGACCCTCCCTGGCCTGACCCAGCAGGGCTCTTCTGAGGGTCTTCTCAGGGGAAGGCCTCGGCCTCTCTGCCCTGTGGCTGGCCCTGCAGAGGAACTGGCTGGCCCCTGGGTGAGACGGGAGGCTGGACTGGAGGGACCCTCCCTGGCCTGACCCAGCAGGGCTCTTCTGAGGGTCTTCTCAGGGGAAGGCCTCGGCCTCTGTGCCCTGTGGCTGGCCCTGCAGAGGAACTGGCTGGCCCCTGGGTGAGATGGGAGGCTGGACTGGAGGGACCCTCCCTGGCCTGACCCAGCAGGGCTCTTCTGAGGGTCTTCTCAGGGGAAGGCCTTGGCCTCTCTGCCCTGTGGCTGGCCCTGAAGAGGAACTGGCTGGCCCCTGGGTGAGACGGGAGGCTGGACTGGAGGGACCCTCCCTGGCCTGACCCAGCAGGGCTCTTCTGAGGGTCTTCTCAGGGGAAGGCCTCGGCCTCTCTGCCCTGTGGCTGGCCCTGCAGAGGGACTGGCTGGCCCCTGGGTGAGACGGGAGGCTGGACTGGAGGGACCCTCCCTGGCCTGACCCAGCAGGGCTCTTCTGAGGGTCTTCTCAGGGGAAGGCCTCGGCCTCTCTGCCCTGTGGCTGGCCCTGAAGAGGAACTGGCTGGCCCCTGGGTGAGACGGGAGGCTGGACTGGAGGACCCTCCCTGGCCTGACCCAGCAGGGCTCTTCTGAGGGTCTTCTCAGGGGAAGGCCTCGGCCTCCCTGTCCTGTGGCTGGCTCTGCAGAGGAACTGGCTGGCCCCTGGGTGAGACGGGAGGCTGGACTGGAGGAACCCTCCCTGGCCTGACCCAGCAGGGCTCTTCTGAGGGTCTTCTCAGCGGAAGGCCTCGGCCTCTCTGCCCTGTGGCTGGCCCTGCAGAGGGACTGGCTGGCCCCTGGGTGAGACGGGAGGCTGGACTGGAGGGACCCTCCCTGGCCTGACCCAGCAGGGCTCTTCTGAGGGTCTTCTCAGGGGAAGGCCTCGGCCTCTCTGCTCTGTGGCTGGCCCTGCAGGGGAACTGGCTGGCCCCTGGGTGAGACGGGAGGCTGGACTGGAGGGACCCTCCCTGGCCTGACCCAGCAGGGCTCTTCTGAGGGTCTTCTCAGGGGAAGGCCTCGGCCTCCCTGTCCTGTGGCTGGCTCTGCAGAGGAACTGGCTGGCCCCTGGGTGAGACGGGAGGCTGGACTGGAGGAACCCTCCCTGGCCTGACCCAGCAGGGCTCTTCTGAGGGTCTTCTCAGCGGAAGGCCTCGGCCTCTCTGCCCTGTGGCTGGCCCTGCAGAGGAACTGGCTGGCCCCTGGGGGAGACGGGAGACTGGACTGGAGGGACCCTCCCTGGCCTGACCCAGCAGGGCTCTTCTGAGGCTCTTCTCAGGGGAAGGCCTCGGCCTCCCTGCCCTGTGGCTGGCCCTGCAGAGGATCTGGCTGGCCCCTGGGTGAGATGCTGATGTCCCTTGTGGGCCTGTGAGAAGGGTCATCCGCCTCTTAGATTGGTGTCCCCTAATTTCTTCCCATTTGTTCCCCTGCTGGCCAGTTGAGCAGCTGTGGGAACAGCTCACTGGTGGGTTGGCAGCCTTGGTCAACCTTCATGAACCTGCCCCCGTGGATAGAACCTTCCGAGACCTCTGATTAGCAGTGGGCTACCGACGGAGAACCAAGCGTGTCCTCCGGAAGCCACAGTAGGGTGGGCTATCTTTATTAGGACCACCTTTTGGGAACCCCGCGAAGGGAGAAGCAGGCTTTTGACTTCCACAGATCTCCTAGTCCTCCAAGATGTTGAGGAAAACACGGCCGAAAGGCAGAGGCGGAGGAGCGGGGGAAGAGAATTGTTCCAGGAAAGCGCTTTGTAAGAGTCTTAAAAACAGCAAGCGGGATGTGCCATAAATCTGCATGAGACCCACGTAGGCCGGAATGGCGCAGGCTGGGGCTGCCAGTGGTGGCTTGGGTACTTCTTGGAGATATGTGGTGGAAGCCGGGGGGGGGGCAGGTTTGGAGAAGAAGAAGAGAGAAGAGCAATTTTTTGTACCTTGCTTTTCCCTGCCCAAAGGAGTCTCAAAGTGGCTTCCCATCGCCTTCCCTTTCCTCTCCCCACAACAGACACCCTGTGAGGGAGGGGAGGCTGAGAGAGCTCTGAGAGAACTGCGACTGGCCCAAGGTCGCCCAGCTCTCTGCATGCGGAGGTGTTGGGAATCAAACCCGATTCCCTAGGTTGGAGGTTGCTGCTCTTTACCAGAACACCCCACTGGCTCGCTTAGGGCATGTTTTTAAAAGAAGAATTGGTTTTCGTAATGTGTTTTTCATTACCTGAAGGTACAGTGCTCACCTTGGGATGTGTTCCCAGCACAGCCGCCTGCATTTTCTGCAGAGCAAAAGGAGACGGCCTCTTCCAGTTTGGCAGACGTTGACCGACGCTACATCCATCCCTTGGTCCGCTACAGCGGACGCCTGACAGCTGGTTCTTCAGCTCAGGTTTGCAGGCGCAAATTGACGGCTGTTCCTGCACAAGCCCCCCTTCCAAACGGCTCGATCGAACCGACATTGGGCGTCCCTCTCCCGCCGCCGCCGGGCCTCCTAGGAATTAAGCCGCGCTTTGCACTTTGTTGATATAGGTGCCGTTTTTCGGCAATTACTTTAATCAGCCCCGACAACCGGGGGGGGGGGGGTTGTTGCATGAATTAATAACAGGGTGCGAACGGAGGGATCGGCGCCGTTCGAACGCTCTCGCTATTGTCTCCGCGAAGAAGACGCATCAAACTAATTTATTCCTGAAATATAATAGCCTGCTTTCGGGAGGCTTCATAAGTTGCGATGTTTGGGTTTGGGCGTGCGCCGAGCAAGAACAGGCGCGTTTTAATTACGAACGGGGAGTCCTTTGAAGCCATCTGACAAAGACGCTTGTCTGCCTTATCGGCTTGACGCACGGCGCAGGCTTAACCCCGGCTCCCCCCCCCCCATCTCCGAGAAAGCCCAGTAATTAAAAACGGCCCTCGTTTTGTAAGGAGGAAGACGAGGATGGCAGCTCAACGCCCGGCGGCAGCTGAGAAATCCGGCAAATGCACACTGGAAAAGACAACCTTTAAAGGAGGCTTCAAGAATGGGCAGATTCATCAGGTTACTTTGAAGGCAAGATTCAAAGGGGAAACGCACGGGGCGTAAAGGAACAGAACGGCTCTTCGGTGGGAAAAGCTTTCGTTAGGGGAAAAAGCTCAGATCGTACCAAGGGCTGATTTAGATTTTCTAGAGCGAAAATGACGTCCTGCCTAGGCTGGAATATTGTGGGTGGTTTTCTTTGTTGTACTGTTAAGCTGTGACGTGCCCTCACCTGAGCGGCCAAGGTTAGCGCAACGGTGGAAGCTCAGCCTGCCCTGGATTTTCCAGTTTGGTGTCGTGGTTAGGAGTGCGGACTTCTAATCTGGCATGCCGGGTTTGATTCCCCGCTCCCACACATGTAGCCAGCTGGGTGACCTTGGGCTCGCCACGGCACTGATAAAGCTGTTCTGACTGGGCAGTGATATCAGGGCTCTCTCAGCCTCACCCACCCCACAGGGGGTCTGTTGTGGGGAGAGGAATGGGAAGGCGACTGTAAGCCGCTTTGAGCCTCCTTCGGGTAGGGAAAAGCGGCATATAAGAACCAACTCTTCTTCTTCTTCAGTAATATCAGGGTTTTCTCAGCCTCCCCTCCCTTACAGGGTGTCTGTTGAGGGGAGAGGAAAGGGAAGGCGACTGTAAGCCGCTTTGAGACTCCTTCGGGTAGAGAAAAGCAGCATTTAAGAACCAACTCTTCTTCTTCAGTAATCTCAGGGCTCTCTTAGCCTCATCCCCCTCACAGGGTGTCTGTTGTGGGGAGAGGAAAGGGAAGGCGATTGGAAGCCGCTTTGAGCCTCCTTCGGGTAGGGAAAAGCGGCATATAAGAACCAACTCTTCTTCTTCTTCTTCCTTGGAAGGGAGACCCTGCAAGGACGTCCTGGGTTGCCATGCACAGGGAGGCATCAGCAGGCCACCTCTGTGCTTTCTGCCCTGACCTGGTTGGCCCCTGTTAGCCCAACCTTCCTCCTCCTTCTACAGGTTAAGCCCTGGTTGCTACTTGGATGAAAGACCCCCAAGGAAATCGACGGTTGCTATGCAGAGGCAGGCAAGGGCAGCCCACCCCCCTCCCCCTGTGCTTTTGTGCCCTGGCTGGCCTGGGAAGTTAAGCGGGGTCAGCCCCGCGTAGTTCTGGGATGGGGGCCCACCAATGTAGCTCAGAGCCACAGCACAGGGCTGCTTGCAGGGAAGGAGGTGTCCACCTTGGCATTGCCGGTCGCGGCCTCTCTGCTGCGTGGGCGTGTCTTTCGGGGGCGGAAGGGGGGGCCAGGAGCCTCTGCGGCTGGAGCCAACGCTGACCCTCCTCGAGGAGCACGTCGGGAAAGACTGGCCAGGCCTCTGCTGTGCCGCAGCGTGTTCCCGCCTTGGGTGGGGGAGGCAAGACGAGGACACGTTATCCCCCGCTTGCGTTGGTGTTGGTGTGCCTCTTTGGTGGCGCCGAGTCTTTGGAGCTCTGACTCATCCCTGCCGCAGCGCGGAACGGCTTTGAGAGCAGACGTGGCCGCCCGGCACTCGTGGAGGCCTTGACCGCCTGGAAGCAGGAGGCCTGGCTGCTCATACTCCCCAGCACAAGGGAAGGCTGGGGGTCAAGGGCTGCCCCTCTGACAACAGAATCCAGCAGCCTTCCCACTCACGGTGGTGCGCTCTTCAGTTTTCGAGGCGGGCTCGGCTTGGAGGGGGTGGAGGAGGACAGCACGGAGGCTCAAGGCAATTTCGAAATGTCTCTTAGTTGGTACGTGCTCCCCCACACACACACTCAGGGTGCGTTTTGTCCTACCTGCAGGAGAGTCCTACCTGCCTCAAAGTGGCACAAAGTCTAGCCTATACCACAAAATCTAGCCTTCCACCAGGCCTCCGCAAAGAGCGTTCAAAATAGGCTCAGGTTCCCCGGACCCACGGAGGTAAAACTAGCCTTGAGCGGGGCCTTTTCGGCTCTGGCCCCAAGCCGGAAGAACGCTCTGCCTTACACAAGTCTGCCCTGAGCCGTCAAGGAAGGGGGGGTCTAAAATAATAATCAACAGGAAGGAAGGAAGGAAGGAAGGAAGGAAGGAAGGAAGGAAGGAAGGAAGGAAGGAAGGAAGGAAGGAAGGAAGGAAGGAAGGAAGGAAGGAAGGAAGGAAGGAGGGAAGGAGGGAAGGAGGGAAGGAGGGAAGGAAGGAAGGAAGAAAGGAAGGAAGGAAGGAAGAAAGGAAGGAAGGAAGGAAGGAAGGAAGGAAGGAGGGAGGGAGGGAGGGAAGGAGGGAGGGAGGAAGGGAGGGAGGGAGCGAAGAGATCGGAGGTGGAATGAGAAGGAAGGAAGGGAGGAAGGAAGGAAGGAAGGAAGGAGGGAGGGAGGGAGGGAGGGAGGAAGGAAGGAAGGAAGGAAGGAAGGAGGGAGGGAGGGAGGGAGGGAGGGAGGGAGGGAGGGAGGGAGGGAGGAAGGAAGGAAGGAAGGAAGGAAGGAAGGAAGGAAGGAAGGAAGGAAGGAAGGAAGGAAGGAGGGAGGGAGGGAGGGAGGGAGGGAAGAGATCGGAGGTGGAATGAGAAGGAAGGAAGGAAGGAAGGAAGGAAGGAAGGAAGGAAGGAAGGAAGGAAGGAAGGAAGGAAGGAAGGAAGGAGGGAGGGAGGGAGGGAGGGAGGGAGGGAGGGAGGGAGGGAAGAGATCGGAGGTGGAATGAGAAGGAAGGAAGGAAGGAAGGAAGGAAGGAAGGAAGGAAGGAAGGAAGGAAGGAAGGAAGGAAGGAGGGAGGGAGGGAGGGAGGGAAGAGATCGGAGGTGGAATGAGAAGGAAGGAAGGAAGGAAGGAAGGAAGGAAGGAAGGAAGGAAGGAAGGAAGGAAGGAAGGAAGGAAGGAAGGAAGGAGGGAGGGAGGGAGGGAGGGAGGGAGGGAGGGAGGGAGGGAGGGAAGAGATCGGAGGTGGAATGAGAAGGAAGGAAGGAAGGAAGGAAGGAAGGAAGGAAGGAAGGAAGGAAGGAAGGAAGGAAGGAAGGAAGGAAGGAGGGAGGGAGGGAAGGAAGGAGGGAGGGAAGGAAGGAGGGAGGGAGGGAGGGAGGGAGGATTGAACCTGGGACCTTCCACATGCCTACCACTGAGCCAGGGTCTACCCCTGTGGCAGGGTCTGAGGTCAGGATCTCTCTTATCACCTCCTGTCGGGGATTGAACCAGGGACCTTCCACGTGCTGAAGAGAGGCTCTGCCACTGAGCCATGACTCCTCTCCCCCGGTCTCCAGGGTCTCAGGTGGAGGTCTTCCTTACACCCTCCTGCCCAGTCCTTTTAAAGGGGGATGCCAGGGAATGAGCCTGGGGTTTTCTAAGTGCGGAGCAGACCCTCTTCCACAAAGCCACAGCCCCTCACAGGAACATGACTCTTCTGCTCAACAAAGCAGGCCTTAGAGATCCCCTCTGGCTGCTCAGGTGGGATACAGCCTGTACTGAGCTTGTGGGCTGGAAGGCGGCCATTTCCTGGGGGGGGGGGGGGCTGGCAGAGCACTGGGAAAGCTTCTCCTTTAATCCCCCAGCGAAGCCAACGTCTTCAGGCCAGTAAGTTTAGTGCTAATCCCTGGAGCTGCTGGAGCCTGACCCTTCTCACTCGCTTTCCATTTAAAGAGCAGCAGGAAATGGGCTTGATCCCTTTCTGTCGATGAAGATGAAAAGAAACCCCGCAATGGTTATTAGTTTCCCCCTTGAGCCCAGTTTGAACAAAGCCTGAGCTTACATTTGGGACAGGCATGTATGGCTGATTTACCAATCCAAGATGAAATACACAAAGTGATGGGTTCCACTCACGCTTATGCCTTCCTCTCCAGGTTTGACTTTACAACCCTCCTCATAAGAATGTGGGAACAGCCCTGCTGGGTCAGGCCAGGGAGGGTCCCTCCAGTCCAGCCTCCCGTCTCACCCAGGGGCCAGCCAGTTCCTCTGCAGGGCCAGCAACAGGGCAGAGATGCCGAGGCCTTCCCCTGTGAAGACCCTCAGAAGAGCCCTGCTGGGTCAGGCCAGGGAGGGTCCCTCCAGTCCAGCCTCCCGTCTCACCCAGGGGCCAGCCAGTTCCTCGGCAGGGCCAGCCACAGGGCAGAGAGGCCGAGGCCTTCCCCTGAGAAGATCCTCAGAAGAGCCCTGCTGGGTCAGGCCAGGGAGGGTCCCTCCAGTCCAGCCTCCCGTCTCACCCAGGGGCCAGCCAGTTCCTCTGCAGGGCCAGCCACAGGGCAGAGAGGCCGAGGCCTTCCCCTGAGAAGACCCTCAGAAGAGCCCTGCTGGGTCAGGCCAGGGAGGGTCCCTCCAGTCCAGCCTCCCGTCTCACCCAGGGGCCAGCCAGTTCCTCTGCAGGGCCAGCCACAGGGCAGAGAGGCCGAGGCCTTCCCCTGAGAAGACCCTCAGAAGAGCCCTGCTGGGTCAGGCCAGGGAGGGTCCCTCCAGTCCAGCCTCCCGTCTCACCCAGGGGCCAGCCAGTTCCTCTGCAGGGCCAGCCACAGGGCAGAGAGGCCGAGGCCTTCCCCTGAGAAGACCCTCAGAAGAGCATCCTTCTGGCCTTCTCATGGTTCTCTAAGGACCCCTATAGTCTTCTAAGCAGGGAGTGGTCCCCACCCATAGCCAACCAGGCTCAGAACAGTGGGTACAGCCTCAAAATGGAGTGTACTGCAGTTTACTTCCCATCACAAGGAAGAATCCTCTGCTATGGGGGCAACGGTTGCCAATCAAACCACTACTGACCAATCAGAAGCCTCGCCAAGCAAAAGCTCAACCAAGCCCCCGCCCACTTTCTAAAAACATTCACTGGGTCCCAGGAAAGGGATTCAGCGGGCAACCTGGTGGCCACAAGTACCACTTTTGGACACTCGGTGTAGGGCAGGGGTGCCAAACTGTGGCTCCCCAGATGTCCTGGGACTACAATTCCCCTGAATTATATCCATTGCAGGGCTCATGGGAATTGTAGTCCATGGACATCTGGAGAGCCACAGTTTGGCCATGCCTGGGTCTTCAAGGCAAGACATGAGCCAGAGGCAGGAGGGTGTCATCAAGAAGCAAGGTGCCCCCGGCCAGGCTGTTGTGGATCCCTGGTTTACGGACCACAGGATTTTCTGTGGGTTTTTTGTTTGTTTGCTTTTGCTTATTTCCATTACCTGCATCTTGAACTGAAAAAACCAGCCGAGACGTCTCTCCAGATTGCCTGGCCAAAACAAACACTGTAACCTCCGTCCCTCGATAAAATATCGGTGCAGGTAAACATCCGTGAGCATCGATGCCCCCCGTTAATCAGCGGCCGTAGTTTGTGTCACAATCATGCCCGGCGGGCTGCTGCCAACGACTAGCTCATCTCGGGCTTCCTCGGTGCCTGCCCATCAGGCTCCCCAATTAGCACCTAATCAGGTATTTAATATGCACGCAGCTGCTCAGGAAGATATGAGACTCCCCTACTGGGGGTATGGAATTACACGCAAGATTAATGCGTCTAACCTTCAGCATGTACAGCGGCGCATCAAGCCACGATCATGCTCCCGTTCTGTTCTAGAGCGCATATGTTACCGTCTGCCTTGTGGGAGGAGATGTCCAACACCCGGGTCGTTCCACTGCCAACTTGAAAGTGGCCGTCCTCCAGGAGAGAAACTTCAAGGGGAGATGCTGAACTCGAATTCATTCCCAAGTTCAGGACAAGGGACCCCCCTCCTCAAAGACCCCCACCTGTAAACATTTCTCTCCCCCAATATTTCTACCGTCCGCGTGTGAGCCACGGCTGACCTTGCTTGATTTTGGAGGTCTGATGAGATCAGGCTAGGCTGGGCCATCCAGGTCAAAGCAAGAGACAAAGAGATGGGGTTTGCTGTGGCCTCCCTCTGCGTGGCCACGCTGATCTTCCTTGGGAGTCTCCCATACAGGACCTTACCGGGGCTGATGGGCCACTGGCCTGATCCGCTGTAGCTTCACTTCTGTTCTTTTGTCTGGGTCAGGGATGCTCTGTCTTCTTGGGGCTTGGGGGGCAGCAGTGGGAGGGCTTCTGGACCCTCCTGGTGGACCTCCTGATGGGCTCTGGGTTGTGGTCACAGTGTCATATAGAGTGTTGGACTGGAAGGGCCACTGGCCTGACTCAACATGGTTTCTCTTATGTTCTTATATCTGGACCAGTGATTGGGGGGCAATAGAGTGTGAGTGTGTGTGGGGGGGGAGGGGTTCTGGAGTGCTGGTCCCACTGGTGGACCTCCTGAGGGCACCTTGGTTTTGGCTACCGTGTGGCACAGAGTGATCCAGCATGGCTTCTCTTTTACATCTTCTGAACTCACTTCTGAACTTGTTGTGGACCCTGCAGAGGGACTGGTTGGCCACAGCTGCTGGTCGAGCTGAACCTTCACTGCTCAGACCCAGCAGGGCTCTTCTGATGTTCTCATGAAGACCTCGGCCTCTCTGCCCTGTTGCTGGCCCTCAGAGGAACTGGCTGGCCCCTTGGCGAGAAGACAGGAGGCTGGACTAGACGGACTCTCTCTGGTCTGATCCATCACGGCTCTTCTGGAGTTCTTATCAGGGAAGGCCAAGGTCTCCATGTGCTGCTGTTGGCCATCCAAGAGAACTGGAGGGCCCCTCTGTGAGACGGGATGCTGTTGGACTAGATGGACCCCTGATCTGACCCAGCAGGGCTCTTCAGAGACTCTTAGGGTCTCAGCCTTCCCCTTCCGTCCTGCTGCCCTCTCCCTGCAGCCGCATCAGTCGCCCTAACTGTGGACCATCCGTAGCTCACTCTTCTCACCAACGCTGACACCGCGCCACACGAAAAGCCGGCTCCATCAACAACGGCGCGCTGCGTGCGAGTGAGCCCGTGCGCATGTCGAAAAGGCAAAGCCCTCGCAGGCGACACGCGGCTGAGCATGACACCCTGGAGCCCCAGTTCCTTCAATCTGGCCCCAATCTGCCTGTTCTCACCCCATCTGGATCCCACCCTCCCTGCAGGGGCTCAGAGCTGCTTATTATTTCGCTTGTGCTGCGGCTATTTCCGTCCTGGCAAGCCCTCATTTACCTAGACAGAATCTGCCAAGATCCCGTTCCTTCCTCCCTGCCTCGTCCCGAATGACTCACCCGCACTGCAACCGAGATTCACTAAGACACGAGAGGAGCCCGGCTGCTTTCACCTGCGTGCCGATCCGAAAGACGATGGGGAGGGGGGGGGCTTACCTCTTACGGATTGTGCAATTTCCCCCACCACCCCCCGTCCACCTTCTCCTTATTATTCGCTTGGCCGTCCTCTGGGCACAATTATTGCCTGGGCTCCAAAGATAAAGGATCATAAAGACGCCATTAAATGCAAAGGAAATAAATCACGCCTTCAACGGAGAGGCTGAAAAATCCACTTTTAAAAACACCCTTCATTAATGATACCTCCCTCCCTGGGTCTGCATGCCAGAGAGAGGCACCCCCACACAGGCAAGGGGTAGGGCTCAGAGCAGTGGTTCTCAACCTGGGGGTCGGGACCCGTTTTGGGGTCGAATGACCCTTTCAGAGGGGTCGCAGCAGGGCGAGCAGCTTGGGGGGGGGCGCCGCCACTGTCACAATGCTGGACTTCTTCGGTGATCTCCCATCTAAGGACTAACCAGGTCTGACCCTACTTAGCTTCTGAGATGTGAGGAGATCAGGCAAGCTGAGCTATCCAAGTCAAGAGAAGAGACATCCGGGGGTGGTTGGCCCTTGCCTGCCTCTGTGTAGCCACCCCAGACTTCCTCAGTGGTCTCCTATCCAAGGACTAACCAAGGACCGACCCTGCTTAGCCTCCGAAAAACATTTTGTTTTTAAATAATATTTTATTATAGCATCCACAAACGTACAGCAAAGAAACATAGACATACATGCAGCATTACAATACAAAACCTTTACAAAATGCAGGGGGAAAAGGAAACAAAACAAACTCACACCTAAATCTCTACAGGTTTCCCACTGCATTCTCAGTATCCTGAAATGAGGTATCTTGTTTTCAGAAAAGGGCGGGGGGGGGGGAAACAAACAGACTAGGACAGGTGACCCATGATCCATTACTACAACGCTTAAGTAATTCCTGCATCAGCAACAGGGGGGAAATAAAGTAAATGTTCAGCAGCCCAGAGCCATATGGAAGGGCGGTATACAAATATGAATGAATGAATGAATGAATGAATGAATGAACGAACGAACGAACGAACGAACGAACGAACGAACGAACGAACGAACGAACGAACGAATGAATCCTGGTCAGGCCCTGATTTTCTAGCAGTCAAAAACTGAGCATCAAGGTGAGGCAGATCAAAACCAAGGGGGCTGGGCCCATGGCCTCCGAACCTCCGACTTCATAGGATTCCTCCCCCAAGAGTCGGCTGTCAAGGGAGCAACAGATCAGGGGGAATGGCTTTGAAGTCTCTGTTCCCCACCACCTCATTAGGGAATCAGACCCCGGGATAATGAGTGAGGTGTGGAAGATGAGGGCTTTGAAGTCACCCCTGCGAACCCAGCCGTGATGGAAAGAACAAGGGCTTCACCGGTCACGGGATACAGCTGAGCACGAAGGTTTGGGAGACAAGGAAAAAACCATCCCAACACGGGAAGGGTTTCGGAGTTCCATAGCTCGACATCTGACTATCACGCAAGTCCATTTTTGGCTCTGACCCCCGCATGGTAGAAGGAACTCCCGGAAGAGCTGAGGGCCCTGACAGAGCTATCAGCTTTCCGCAGGGCCTGGAAGACGGAGCTCTTCCGTTAGTCATTCCATTGAGGCTGGGGGAGATGCCAGGGTTGATAGATCTGTGGATCCCGCCCTATGTCAATCTGCCAAGCTTAGATGCACGGCTAGCACATCTGACGGCCTGGTTATACATCGCATGCCATGATTAAGAGGCTTAAGGCTCAAGGGGGTGGCAGGTGACAGTGGAGGAGCGAGAGGGTTGTGAGTGTCCTGCACAGTGCAGGGGGTTGGACTAGATGATCCATGAGGGGGAAGTTATGGGGAGGTGTTTTTTAATTTTTTGACCGCCATCTTGTTGCTGCTACAGTGTTTTATGGTTAGTTTAGGGGGGGAGCTTGTTGGTTTTATTGTTTATTTTATTTACTTATTTATTTATTTAGATTTTTATACCGCCCTTCCCTACGGCTCTGGGCGACTTCATTGTACTTGGGCCATTGAGCCCTTTTCATTCTGTAAGCCGCACTGACCCGACCTGTCAGGAGGAGTGGGGTATAAATTCAGTAATAAATAGATGAATTTTGCCAGGGACGTCCAGAATTTTCCTTGACCTTTACTGTCCCTTCCCTTTTCGATTTGTGTCTTATTTTTGCTATACGACAGCCCAGCCTACTAGGTAAGACTCTTTGCAGGCTCTACTCCCGGGGAGGTCTTCAACGCTGTGCCCATGGGCACCACACCCGCAAGGCTCAAGACACCTTTCCTGGCAAAACAAATCGCACGGATCAAGAGAGAGAGGATGACATATCAAAAGACTGAGTTAATCCACACACAACGAAATGTGTCCCTTCTGAGTTAACAAACAGCAACTGTTTACTCTCGACGTATTCCGAGCCAACGCATGCAAGTGACACGCTTCCTGGTAACCGCCGCATGTTTTTATAAATTGAGACGTGCCACGTTGGGCTTTTGAGTGCCAGCTTGGCACAGCGGTGAAGAACGGCGGACGCTCATCTGGAGGGCCCGGGTTGGATTGCCCGCCCTTCCTGCATGTGCAGCCTGCTGGGTGACCTTTGGCCATCCCCAGTTCTCTTAGGCCAGTTCTCACAGCAGTTCTTCCAGAGCTCTCCCAGCCCCACTGACTTCACAGTGTATCTGTTGTGGGGAGAAGGCAATTGGATGCCGCTTGGGGACTCCTTTGGGTAATAAACAGCGGAGTGCAAAAACCCAGCTCTTTTTCTATAGCAGGGGTGGCTTTCCAGATGTCCATAGACTACAGTTCCCATGAGCCCCTGCAGACTACAATTCCCATGAGCCCCTGCTGGCATATTCTAGAGACTTATTGCGCCTGAACTTGCTGGGACAGAATGGAAAAGATCTCATAGTGGACAGGCGAAGGGTCGAAGAAGATCATGAGTTGGTTGGAGGACAGGCCGGAGAAGCTGGCACTGTTCCGTCCCAAAAGACACCACTAAGGGGGGACGTCAAAGAAGTATGTACAGTTATGCACGGGGTGGAGAGTTCGCACAGATAAATTTTTCGCTGGCAGGGGCTCATAGGAATCGTAGTCCATGGACATCTGGAGGGCCGCAGTTTGACTACCCCTGGTTTAAACTCTCTGTCCCTTTTCCTTCCCTTTCTGAGAAGCAGCAGGTTGTAAGGCAATTCCCAGCTTGCGGAATCCATGAAAACACATCTATATTTAATATTTTTAAAGGTTTTTTTAATTGGGATTTTTTAAAACAAAAAGATAAAAGTACAATGAAGAGAAAAGAAAGAAGACTTTTTGCATTAATTCTGCAGCGGTTTTAGAATAAGGAGGCAATTTCGCTGCAATCTCAGTTTAATTAGTAATTAAATACGTTTGTGTTGCTGAACAAATCAAAAGTTATATTGATCAGTGCATCTTTTCCTGTTTTTTTCCCCCCCATTTCCTTTCTTTTTAAAAAATCTATACTTTTATTTTTATACAAAGGCACTGTTTCTAGCAGGCCTTTCTCCCGAAAGGAGACCAGGAGAAGCGTACATCTTCCCTTCCATTTCATCCTTACAACAGCCCTTTGAGGTAGGTTAGGGTGAAAATGGACTCCGGGGAATGGGAGAGGACAGGAAGGCCTGGAGGATCATTGTCCATGGGGTCGCGATGGGTCGGACACGACTTCGCACCTAACAACAACAACAAGGGTAAAAATAATCTGAATCCCCGCTCTGCCGTGGGCGCCTCTGGGTCAGTCACAAGCACTCCGCCTAAACTACCTTGCAGGGTTGTTGTGAGGAGCAAACAGAGGAGGAGAGAACAATGCAGGCCGCTTTGTGTCTCCATTTAGCAGAAAGGCCCTAAAGGAACTAAAACGGAAGATAAATTTGGCTTACTGATTTACGGGAGTGACACAGCCACGTTTGTCTAGATTTTCAAGGTGGAAAGTGCCATCAAGTCACAGTGGAACCCCTGCAGGGTTTTCAAAACAAGAGCCTATTGCCTGCCTCTTCGGAGCAACCCAGGACTTCCCTGGTGGTCTCCCATCCAGGTACTAACCACAGTCGACCCTGCTTAGCTTCTGAGATCTGATGAGATCAGACTAGCCTGAGCCACCACTATCAGGGCAAGAGGGATCTTGATCAACTGGAGCGTGTCCAGAGGAGGGCAACAAAGATGGGGAGGGGTTTGGAGACCAAGACGTGGGAGGAAAGGTTGGGGGAGCTTGGTCTGTTTAGCCTGGAGAGGAGACGACTGAGAGGGGATCTGAGAACCATCTGCAAGTATTTAAAAGGCTGCCATGGAGTGTAGAGGATGGAGCAGAATTGTTCTCTCTTGCCCCGGAGGGACGTATCAGAACCAATGGGATGAAATTAATGCAAAAGAAATTCCGTCTCAACATCCGGAAGAAGTTCCTGACAGTTAGAGCAGTTCCTCAGTGGAACAGGCTTCCTCGGGAGGTGGTGGGTTCTCCATCTTTGGCAGTTTTTAAACAGAGGATGGAGAGCCATCTGATGGAGAGGCTGATTCTGGGAAGGCTCAAGGGGTTGACAGGTCATAGTAGATGAGTGAGAGGGGTTGTGAGTGTCCTGCACAGTGCAGGGGGTTGGACTAGATGACCCAGGAGGTCCCCCCCCACTCTGTTATTCTATGATTCTATGATTCTAGGGGGTCAGAGGTATGCAGCAACCCTGGACTCACATCTGTGTACTGACCGGAGCTGACCCTGCTGAGCTTCTGAGATCTGATGAAATCAAGCTAACCTTGGCTATCCAGGTCAGGGGATATTGTCAACGGGAACAAATTGGTGTCTCCCCCCCCCCCCCAAGATCATGAGGGCAGCGGAAGTGAGTTCCCCTGGGGACTTCATGTGCATCAGCTTCCCACGCGCCAGGGAAACAGGAAGGAGCTGCTCTCTTGAATTCCTGGCCTCCGCTGATCAGTACATTTGGACAGAGGGCTTTCTGAAGGAAACCTCTAAATGCAGTAGCGGTTTGGGTGAGCTTTGGTTGAATTCTCCTAAAAACGCCGGCAGGATTCCCCTCTTTGGCCTTGGGTGCTCGCTGCGTCACGACCGGTAGGGCTTGCACTACTATTTTATGGATCGTATGGCAGAGTTACACACGGGAAGACTGTCATACTACAGGCAAGTCAGAGGGGGTGCGGTTTATAAATCAAATTATAATAAATATAAATAAAATACGTAGCCAAAGAGAGCCAATGGCTATGCAGACCGACAGGGTAATCGTCCTCAATACTCAGATTTCAATCCACTCCAACCTGGTTCTCCAAATTAGACAGCAGAAGTCTTTAACCCCTACACCACGCTGGCTATCGGAGGGGGGGGGAGGCCCCAGGTTCATTCTCCAGCATCTCCAGTTTAAAAGTTCACGTATGAAGGGATGTGGAAGATCTCAGCCTGAGACCCTGGAGGAGAGCTGCCAGCCAAGAAGGCAGTACTGAACTTGACGGGCAGAAGGTCGGATTCAGCAGAAGGCAGCTCCATGTATTTGTAAGCAAAGAAAGAGACAGAGACAGTGAGACAGAGTGAGAGAGACAGAGAGAAATGGACAGACACAAACAGAGACGGAGACGGAGACGGAGACGGAGACGGAGACAGAGACAGAGACAGAGACAGAGAAAGACAGAGAGACAGAGTGAGAGAGACAGAGACAGGGAGACAGAGAGACAGAGTGAGAGAAATAGACAGAGAGACGGACAAACAGAGACAGAGAGAGAGTCAGAGAAAGACAGAGAGACAGAGTGAGACAGTCAGAGAGCAAGAGAGACAGAGACAGGGAGAGACAGAGTGAGAGAAATAGACAGAGAGAGAGACGGATAAACAGAGAGAGAGAGAGTCAGAGAAAGACAGAGAGACAGAGAAAGAGAGAGAGAGAGAGAGAGAGAGAGAGAGAGAGAGAGAGCATGCCTCTCCAACTTAATCCTTTTATTTCTCAGAAAAAGAAGTAATGCCATAAGACACCCCGGCTTTTATTTTGTGTAATGATGATGCCACTGGAAATTGAAGATTAAATTACTCAGGATGTAAATCTGCCAGAGGATGGAGAGAAGATTAAGTGGGAGGGAGGAAAGACCCGAAACGGAAAGTCTTAATTAAACCGAGGCCCAGATCCCCACAAGGTGTAAGTTCGCTCCACAAACAGAGGAGAGGGAGCGGCTTCTACAAAACAAGGCGCTTTTTATTTTTTAATTACGCAGCCAGTGATGGACGGCTAACAAAATTACGGCATCGCATCAAAGTGAACCAATTCAGGCAGCTGGGTGCAGGACTGAGGAGCAGAGTGAGAAATGCCCAAAAGGAGAGGGGCCTTTGCGAAGATCGATGAGTTTAACCAGAGGACCACGAAATCTTGCTTCTTTCATATAATAAAAAGCTCTTATCAAGAGACTCAGTGCTACTAAGGCTGCCACTAGGTGGCGCTGCTTGGTACTGACTTATTATAATTAATCTTAATTATTGCTCTTGGTTCCTTTTCACGTCTACGGAGAGCGTTTCCCCCGAAATACCCATCCCACTCTAGCGTCTCTTCCAAGTCTGCGGGAGTCCAGCAAGACACCAAGTTTCCTAGGTTTGCTTTCATCTAGCGATGGATCATTGGTCCCAGCAATTATTTTCATGCATAGTAGAATCATAGAATGATAGAGTTCGAAGGGACCTCCAGGGTCATCTAGTCCAACCCCCTGCACAAGGCTGGAACTCACAACTATCTGCCCACCCACAGTGACCCTGATCCCATGCCCAAATCATTCCCCCTCCCCTGATAAAAAAAAAATCTCCAGAATCCAGCCTGGTCTGGAAGAAATTCACCAGCCAACAGCAATTCCCTGGACATGCGAGGAAGGGCCACAAGAGACAAACCCTGGAACATTCGTTCCAGCCCCCCACTCACCATCTGAAATCAGCGTTTATGTCAGATGACTCTCTAGCCTCTGCTTAAGAACTTCCAAGAAAGGAGAACCCCCCCCCCCACCTCCCGAGGAAGCCTGTTCCACTGAGAAACCGCTCTAAGATGGTTATCATAACATCTCTTAGTCGCCTCCTCTCCAGACTAAACAGACCAAGCTCCCCCAGCCTTTCCTCCGACGTCTTGGTCTCCAAACCCCTGAGCACCTTTGTCGTCCTCCTCTGGACACGCTCCAGTTGGTCTACATCAGTCTTCAACGGGGGTGCCCAAAACTCAACACAGGACTCCAGGTGAGGCCGAACCAGAGCAGAGTAAAGCATCCCATTTTATACAGTGGCTAAGCACTTCCTCTAGATGTCCAACAGCAGGATAGAGAGGCCGAGGCCTTCCCTCCAGGGAGCGTCCCTCCAGTCCAGCCTCCCGTCTCACCCAGGGGCCAGCCAGTTCCTCTGCAGGGCCAGCCACAGGGCAGAGAGGCAGAGGCCTTCCCCAGAGAAGACCCTCAGAAGAGCCCTGCTGGGTCAGGCCAGGGAGGGTCCCTCCAGTCCAGCCTCCCGTCTCACCCAGGGGCCAGCCAGTTCCTGTGTAGGGCCAGCCACAGGGCAGAGAGGCCGAGGCCTTCCCCTGAGAAGACCCTCAGAAGAGCCCTGCTGGGTCAGGCCAGGGAGGGTCCCTCCAGTCCAGCCTCCCGTCTCACCCAGGGGCCAGCCAGTTCCTCTGCAGGGCCAGCCACAGGGCAGAGAGGCCGAGGCCTTCCCCTGAGAAGACCCTCAGAAGAGCCCTGCTGGGTCAGGCCAGGGAGGGTCCCTCCAGTCCAGCCTCCCGTCTCACCCAGGGGCCAGCCAGTTCCTCTGCAGGGCCAGCCACAGGGCAGAGAGGCCGAGGCCTTCCCCTGAGAAGACCCTCAGAAGAGCCCTGCTGGGTCAGGCCAGGGAGGGTCCCTCCAGTCCAGCCTCCCGTCTCCCCCAGGGGTCAGGCAGTTCCTCTGCAGGGCCAGCCACAGGGCAGAGAGGCCGAGGCCTTCCCCTGAGAAGACCCTCAGAAGAGCCCTGCTGGGTCAGACCAGGGAGGGTCCCTCCAGTCCAGCCTCCCGTCTCACCCAGGGGCCAGCCAGTTCCTCTGCAGGGCCAGCCACAGGGCAGAGAGGCCGAGGCCTTCCCCTGAGAAGACCCTCAGAAGGGCCCTGCTGGGTCAGGCCAGGGAGGGTCCCTCCAGTCCAGCCTCCCGTCTCACCCAGGGGCCAGCCAGTTCCTCTGCAGGGCCAGCCGCAGGGCAGAGAGGCCGAGGCCTTCCCCTGAGAAGACCCTCAGAAGAGCCCTGCTGGGTCAGGCCAGGGAGGGTCCCTCCAGTCCAGCCTCCCGTCTCCCCCAGGGGCCAGCCAGTTCCTCTGCAGGGCCAGCCACAGGGCAGAGAGGCCGAGGCCTTCCCCTGAGAAGACCCTCCCTGGGAAACCTAAGCCAGGCACAGGAATTCCTTGGGAGAAGTTCCTGGAAGGGGGAAAGCTGGACATTGTTTTGTGAACCGGCAGGCCCGTTCCAGCGAGATAAGCTGGCAGAGACTGTGACAAGGGAGATGCTGATCTGCGATGCCAGAGGGAGGGGAAAACCTTGTTAGCTTGAAGGTGCCAGAAAACTCCGGTCTATTTTGTCTGGAATTCAGCGCCGTGGCTTCCCGCCTGGAACATGCAGGCTCCGTTCTGGTTTCCTCCGTTCCTCCGCAGTCATTAGGAGCAGGGAAGTCCCCAGAGTCACCGTCTCCCGACATCGTGTTTTGGCACGTCTCTCAGCAACTCTCCTGCGTGCAGATCCCAGGCCAGGCGCAAAAAGAACAACTTTGCAGCTGGTTCCACAATCACTCCTGAGCAGCCCAATTCCGGCTCTGAAGACCTGGATCTTGCAAGCCGAAGGTCTGTCAGGATGCCGTTTCGGGTTTCCATCACTTTCTCCTGCTGGAAAGAAAAGGTGTTTTTCTTCCAGCCGATTCCTGAATTCTGTCTCCTGGCAAAGACTTCCTCGTGGACACATAACAGCAGGACGTCACAAAAGTTGACAGAGGCGATGCGGCTGGGAGAGGCGCTTGGGCATAACATGGTGAAGGGTGGGCCTCAGGTTCCCCTTTGGAAAACTTGGAAGGATCCCTGAAGGCTCCAGGGAAGGGGCACTGGCTCAGTGGCAGAGCCTCTGCTTGGCAGGCAGAAGGTCCCAGGTTCAATCCCCGGCATCTCCAGTTAGAAAGACCAGGCAAGAAGGGATGGGAGAGACCTTGGCCTGAGACCCTGGCTCAGTGGCAGAGCCTCTGCTTGGCAGGCAGAAGGTCCCAGGTTCAATCCCCGGCATCTCCAGTTAGAAAGACCAGGCAAGAAGGGATGGGAGAGACCTTGGCCTGAGACCCTGGCTCAGTGGCAGAGCCTCTGCTTGGCAGGCAGAAGGTCCCAGGTTCAATCCCCGGCATCTCCAGTTAGAAAGACCAGGCAAGAAGGGATGGGAGAGACCTTGGCCTGAGACCCTGGCTCAGTGGCAGAGCCTTGCTTGGCAGACAGAAGGTCCCAGGTTCAATCCCCGGCATCTCCAGTTGAAAAGACCAGGCAGGAGGGTATGGGAAAGACCTTGGCCTGAGACCCTGGCTCAGTGGCACAGCCTCTACTTGGCATGCAGAAGGTCCCAGGTTCAATCCCCGGCATCTCCAGTTAGAAGGACCAGGCAAGAAGGGATGGGAGAGACCTTGGCCTGAGACCCTGGCTCAGTGGCACAGCCTCTACTTGGCAGGCAGAAGGTCCCAGGTTCAATCCCCGGCATCTCCAGTTAGAAGGACCAGGCAGGAGGGGATGGGAAAGACCTTGGCCTGAGACCCTGGCTCAGTGGCAGAGCCTCAGCTTGGCAGGCAGAAGGTCCCAGGTTCAATCCCCGGCATCTCCAGTTAGAAGGACCAGGCAGGAGGGGATGGGAAAGACCGTGGCCTGAGACCCTGGCTCAGTGGCAGAGCCTCTGCTTGGCAGGCAGAAGGTCCCAGGTTCAATCCCCGGCATCTCCAGTTAGAAGGACCAGGCAGGAGGGGATGGGAAAGACCTTGGCCTGAGACCCTGGCTCAGTGGCAGAGCCTCAGCTTGGCAGGCAGAAGGTCCCAGGTTCAATCCCCAGAATCTCCAGTTAAAAGGACCAGGCAGGAGGGGATGGGAAAGACCTTGGCCTGAGACCCTGGCTCAGTGGCAGAGCCTCAGCTTGGCAGGCAGAAGGTCCCAGGTTCAATCCCCGGCATCAGCAGTTAAAAGGACCAGGCAGGAGGGGATGGGGAAGACCTTGGCCTGAGACCCTGGCTCAGTGGCAGAGCCCCTGCTTGGCAGGCAGAAGGTCCCAGGTTCAATCCCCGGCATCAGCAGTTAAAAGGACCAGGCAGGAGGGGATGGGGAAGACCTTCTCTGAGCCCAAGGAGATGCACTAGGGGCCTGATTCTGTACATGGCAGCTTCACATGTGTTTGTGTGTGCATGTGTTCTCAGGCACTGATAAAAATCTAAATCTGGAGAATTTAGACTCTGGCTTCATCGGGAAAAGTCAAGAGGGGAAAGAAAATCTGCTTGGCCCTTCGGTCCTTTAGCCTGGAGAGGAGACGACTGAGAGGGGATCTTCTTCAAGTATTGAAAGGGCTGCTGGTGCCTAGAGGCCGAATTCAATGAAGCCTCAACACTAGACTTCCAAGAACCGGGGCCAGAAAGCAGTGTGGGAAATTCCTGGCTGGAGCAGGCCAAGGTCTGGCCCGTTTCCAACGGAGACCAGCCGGAAGCTGATGGGCAGGTCAGGACAGGGCAGGATGGCCAAGACCCTCTCCCGGTTGGTCTCCTCTCACGCGTGACAATTCTCTATTCTGCATTCAGGCGATCCGTTCAGATAGAACAGGCTCCATGGAGACCGCTCAGAGGTGAAAGCTTTTACTTTGCAAAACAAATACGGACACTCCTTGTCTGAGAGACGCTTCTGTTTTTGAAACAAAAAACAAAAACACTTCATGGTTTCAATTCAAGCTCCCCAGGCCACGCGCCCATTCGCCTTCTAGCCGAGAATTAGCCCCTAAATGCATTGTGTCACCTCTAGACCCCCTGGCGACCCCTGGAAGCTGCTGCAGGAGCCAAAGAGATTAGGAATGTAGCCCAGAATTCTAGAATACCAGAGTGGGAAGGGGCCATGGAGGCCATCCAGTCCCACCCCCTGCTCAGTGCAGAATCAGCCTCCAGCATCCAGGAGAAGGATCTGTCCAGCCGCTGCTTGAAGACCACCAGTGAGGGGGAGCTCCCCACCTCTTCAGGCAACCCCTTCCCCTGATGAACTAGACTCCTAGAATCCTAGAGTGGGAAGGGGCCATGGAGGCCATCTAGTCCCACCCCCTGCTCAGTGCAGGATCAGCCTCCAGCATCCAGGAGAAGGATCTGTCCAGCCGCTGCTTGAAGACCACCAGTGAGGGGGAGCTCCCCACCTCCTCAGGCAACCCCTTCTCCTGATGAACTAGACTCCTAGAATCCTAGAGTGGGAAGGGGCCATGGAGGCCATCTAGTCACACCCCCTATTCAGTGCAGGATCAGCCTCAAGCATCCAGGAGAAGGATCTGTCCAGCAGCTGCTTGAAGATGGCCAGTGAGGGGGAGCTCCCTACCTCCTTAGGCAGCCAACTCCACTGCTGAACTAGACTCCTACAATCCCAGAGTGGGAAGGGGCCATGAAGGCCATCTAGTCCCACCCCCTGCTCAGTGCAGGATCAGCCTCAGGCATCCAGGAGAAGGATCTGTCCAGCCGCTGCTTGAAGACAGCCAGTGAGGGGGAGCTCCCCACCTCCTGAGGCAGCCATCACTGAACTAGTAATTGGGAGAACCGGGTTTGATTCTCCACTCCTCCTCCACATGCAGCCAGGTGGGTGACTTTGGGCTGGTCACAGTTCTCTTACAGCTGCTCTCTTAGAGCAGTTCTCTCAGAGCTCTCTCAGCCCCACATCCCTCCCCGGGTGTCTTTTATGAGGAGGAAGGGGAAAGTGTAAGTTGCTTTGGGACTCCTTTGGCTAATGAAAAAAAGGGCTATAAAAAACCAGTTCTTCTTCTTCTCAAAATGTGCATTATTTCACATGGCCCTGGAGCTGCTTAGGCCAAATCCACAGTATTTGAAAGTCAAATGGTATGGTCAGGAACAACATGCGAGAAATCCGTGGAGGAAGGTTTTAGCAGAAATGAGCTGGTGGGTTCTCCACCTTTGGAAGCTTTGAAGCAGAGGCTGGAGAGCCATTTGACAGAAATGCAGAATCTGTGACTTTCGGCAGATTGTGAGCTGAAAGGGCTACATCAGTGCTGGTTCTGTGGCCCTTTCTGGCCTGCCCAGGAAAATGCCAATCACCACTTTTGAGATCAGGAGATGAATTTCCTCCAGACCTGACTGGCCAGGGTTGGGTCACTGTGGGTGGGCAGGTAGTTGTGTTTTTCCTGCATTCAGTAGGGGGTTGGACTAGATGACCTTGGAGATCCCTTCCAACTCTATGATTCTGTGAAACGCATTTTGTTCATGTATTAGGATACTATTCATATCTTTTTACCAGTATTTAAATGTTTGGACATTTGACTACTACAGATGAGTACTTATATGCACAACATAGGAATGTGGCTTTTAATTGCCCTTTTAATATTTTCAAACATACAGTTAAATATTCATGCTATTCTTTCCATGAGCACTGTGTGCTAGCCATATTCTCGTTTCACTTTTTGAAAAGCCCCAACCTTTGAGGTTCCCTTTCTCGTGTGGGGCTTGTTTGCATCCCCCCTTCTTTCAGTCGCTCTACACCAGGGGTAGTCAAACTGCGGCCCTCCAGATGTCCATGGACTACAATTCCCAGGAGCCTCTGCCAGCATTCGCTGGCAGGGGCTCCTGGGAATTGCAGTCCATGGACATCTGGAGGGCCGCAGTTTGACTACCCCTGCTCTACACGATCTCCTTACTTTCCCAATAATCTGGGTACTAAAATATCTTCCCGACATTTGTGAATCATCCCTTTCGTAATAAACGCAAGGAACATCCGTCACCTCCCAAGGGTCGGGGAATAACCGCAAGACAAGGGGAAGTAAAATGATATAGTCACACCTGAATAGGACGGTCTCTGGTCCCTTCTGGCAGGATTCGAACTGTATTCCAGACCTTGAGAGGGCCTGTGATGTGCAAGCTGGCAAACCACTTTCTCAAAACACTTGACAGGAGCCGGGAAAGGCATCCTCGGATACACCGTAGGCACCACGTTGGGGACTCCTGCAGTAAGTCCTCCGCCTCCTCGGCTTTTTGATTTATTTTTTAGTCTGTAGGCCTTATTTTGTTGCTGATGACGGAAGTATGCTCAAAGCTCCCATCTGGCCTCACTCCCTACGCCTGGTAGTAGCCGTGAGAAAGCAGCAAGGGAACCCTTGGGTATGGGCACAGCCCCAGATACCCTCATAGAATCATAGAATCACAGAGCTGGAAGGGACCTCATGGGTCATCTAGTCCAACCCCCTGCACTCTGCAGGACACTATCACATCCCAATCGCTCATGCACTGTCCCCTGCCACCCCCTTGCCCTCGACGTCAAAAGGATAACGAAACCTGGGGGGTTTTCAGCTCCATTCCTTCCTCAACCTCAATCCTCAACTTTTTAACCGTTAGGAAACCCCTGAACCAGTCGTCAGACATCAAGAAAGCCCAGAAGTGCTGCCACCGTGCAGAATACGGCTGGGAAGCAGAGCTGTGGACACGCCCACCCGGGGCCCCTCCCCTCCCCACCCCGTCCAGGCCCTCCTGGCTTTTTTGGGAGGGGGAGGGTGGGTCGACATGACCACCTATGCTTGTATCACCTGATTCTTCCCCCATGCTGCCCTCGCAGGGGCCTTCCTTTTTAAGGAGGGATTTTTCCCTTCGGTTAAGAGTTTGTGTATTGTAATTTGCGAGCCAGTTTTCGAGAGCTGCGGGTTATAAATCCGATAGGTAGGTAGGTAGGTAGGTAGGTAGGTAGGTAGGTATGTAGGTAGGTTCCACAAAACCCTGGTTGAGAAAGCCTATTCCAAATAGCTAAAATTGCCGTCCGTCTTCCGCCCAAGTTGATGACCATCTGTGGAGAGCAACTGGGCCCAAAGGTAGCTTATTTCTTAAGGGTTCTTAATTTTGACACCAGATGTCACGAAACAGCTGTCTCATTTCTTGCGGATAGGAGAAGGGCCGACCTGTGGGAGGAACTGGGCATCTTCCCAAGATGGAAGAAAGTTGTACAAGGAAAAGTGGGACAAAATGCTCAAACCACCTGAGTTTTACTTCATTTAGGGGGCCCAAAAATCGCAAGGCCCAGCAGAACGCCGGAGAATCCCCAACATGGATTTGAAAGCGGAAGACACCGCCGACTTCTAACAGCAGACAGACAGCGAGGGGAGGGGGTTCCGGTGGGAAAGCCAAAAACTCCGCACAACGATCTCCCAGCTGGTTCTCCGAAATCCAGAGTTTTAAATGGGCCACAAAAGACAAAATCTGAGCCCAGGGGCGCCTTTAAGACCAGCAAAGATTTAGTCAAGCAGGGACGCTTCCTCAGACGACGGAACAGGGATTATAAGAGTACGGATCTAAGGCGAGACTAAATTAGTAGCAAATTAGTAAAACAGCATCACAACATCCAGCAATACGCGGCAGGATCATTCCTTGCTAGAATAACACATCAGTCCTCTGGGTCCAATTGTCATTCACAAAAACATACGGGGAATAAAAATGCTACGGTGAGTGATTAACGGCAGGCACATTCCCAGCTGAGAAAAGAAGCAATTACAATTACAGAGCATAATTTGGTTCATTTTGCATGATTTATTTACCCTGTTTACACCCCGTTTGTCTTCTCAACAGAAAGCCAAACCGGCTTACGTCTGCCGTTTTTTAAATTTTTTCATTTGTTTCACAGACACAAAACAAATGCCCACAAGAAAAGAAAACAAAGCAAACCCATCAGGTGACCTCGTATCCACCTTTTAATCCTCACAACAACCCTGAGAGGTGGGTCAGGCTGAGCTGGGGAGTGTGGGATTCGAACCTGAGTTTCCCAAGTTACCGCATCACTTTATGAGTCACCAACAACACTTTTCAAAATAAATATTTCCCCTTTCGGCAAGCGAGCTTTGACTGCCAGGTATGATCTGAGCCTGGCCCTCTAAGATCTTCCCAGGCATGCTTAACCACTATGCCACACTGCCTAATGCTCTGGGATACCCATGGTCAAGGCAGGGCCCCGATCCCAGTTCCCTACGGAGCCACCCTTCTGAGACCTCACCAGACATCCCCTCAAGCAGTGGTTCTCAACCTGGGGGTCAGGACCCCTTTGGGGGTCAAGTGACCCTTTCAGAGGGGTCACGGCAGGGCAAGCAGCTTGGCCGAGGGGGGGGCATCCACACAACAGCCTTGCAGGGTAGATCTAGATAGAGCATTCGTCTGTCTGGAGCAGTGGAAAAGAGCAAGATCGGCATGGTGGGACAAGATTTAGAACTGAACTGAGAAACCCTAGGAGGGAAAAACAATTTATATACAGTCATGAACCATGGATCGTCACACCATTGGTCTGTTTTGGTTTAATTTCTGTGAAAGAACCCTTGCATAATTTTACGGTTGGGGGTCACCACCACAGGAGGAACTGGATTATAGGGTCCTGGCATTAGGAAGGTGGAGAACCACTGCCCTAAAGACTCTCAAGTGTCTCTTGGCCAGGAACTTGTGCGTGTCTCTCAAACCCATATTTGCACAGAAGGTGAGAAATATCCTTTTTTCAAACGACAGCTGAGCTTCCAGGACAAGTGAATTCCACACCCAAAGCCAAGAGTTTTCTCCGCACTCCTCCAGGATTGTCGGTACTATAAACGCAGCGCCAGATGTACTGCTCATCGTCCCAGGAGACAGGGACAAGGCGCATGCAAGATTTCCTAACAGGAGCAGCGACAGACTCGGCGGGGCACCAAGGGGACGCGAGCCGGCGATTTCAGGGGAAAACGCGCTCCCTCTCCATGCGCTCTTCGGAGCATTTCTCTGCTGCATCCAGGTGGTGCGTCGAGGAAACAAACAAAACGCAGGGGCGACAAATCCGAACATTTTTCCATTCTCACCAGCCGCCAAACGCCCAAGGGGGCTCAAGCCTCAGCAGAAGGCTCAGTTCCTCCGAGTGCCAAGGCTAAGTGGGCCGGGAGACCCCTCCCCAGCCGTCTCCCCGACCCCATGTTTAGATGCACTCCCTCGGGAACAGATGGCACACCTCTGACTTCATCCGCTCCCGCCTGCGTCTTCGGCTTCCAACTCTCCGCCCAGCGCAAGCGAGACATATGTCGCTCCCCCCCACAGCCAGCTGGAGATCCCCTGGGGGAAGGCGAGGGGAACTCAGAGAGCGGCATCAGTCTGCAGGGGCCACCGAGAGGCAGAAGGGCTTTTGCTGCCCGGCTCGACGCCAGCAGAACGGCCAGTGGAAAACGCTCACCGGGAGAGTGTGGCAGAGCCAGGTGAGCGTTTGTGCGTTTTGTGCAGATTGGGGAGTCAGCAACGCCTGCATTAAAGCAGCTTTCTGCCTAGGAAGGACAGAAGAAAGGCATTCAGGACATGGGGAGAGTCTGGTTTCCCCTCTGGAGCAAGGAGTCGCAAGGAAGGACGGTGCGCCTGCTTATTTTCTGTGGCACGGGAACCGATGCCGTTGGGAGACCCTCGGACAAGGGACAACCTGCTCGGAGAAAACTGGGCGAGCGAATCGGATTTCGGGGACCAGAGCTAGAAGAGACGGGCCTCAAAGGCTCACGATGGATGCTGTTCAGAGATACCCAAGGGAGGCCGATCGAGGGCCCAGAACCCTCGATTTCTCCCACCCTCGAGGTCATCAGCAGTGCACACAAGTTCTGCCAGAGCTTCTGACTCTGCAGCCATCGGAACAAGCCCACAGGGGGAAACAGAGAGGCTGATTCTGTGAAGGCTCAAGGGGGTGGCAGGTGACAGAGGATGAGCGATAGGGCTGTGGGTGTCCTGCACAGAGCAGGGGGCTGGACTGGATGACCCAGGAGGTCCCTTCCAGCTCTAGGATTCTACGTGTGGGAACCGGCACACTTGTGGTCCTTCTTGCCCTCTTCGAAGGAGAGCAGTGGGGCTGTAAGTTAGAGACCTGCGGCGCGTTGACACGTGGGCAAAAAGCTCCCATCCCCCGAGTTGTGGGTTGGCACCATCCCCCCCCCCAGAAGGCTCTGCCCCATTCAGCCAGAGGTTTCTCACATTCACCCCTTGACAGCCTACAGATGAACCTGCTGAGAAACCTCGAACAGGGAAATCCAAGTATCACAGAGCAGTTGGGGGAGTGTCCTTCCAGCCGTGGCGGGTGTCAGGCCCCTGCCAGCCAGAGCCCAGAGATACACCTCGGAGGGAAATCCACGGGGGACGCGGCTGCCAGAGGGCCCCCCTGCCACTGCCGTTGTGCCAACCTTCCCATGTGGGTTTCCGCAGCGACCAAAATGCAGAGCAAGGGGGGGTGGGAATTCGCAAGCTCTCCCTCTCAAGGAAACAACGACAACAACCTGGAGACAACTTGTTCCTCCAGGTTTCAATTTCCGGAAGGCTTCCTCTCCCCCGTTCCTCTCACAGCCTGTTCCCAAACATCCGCTGGATTTTACAGGGAGCCGCGCGTCAGATCCGTGGATGCCGTCTGCCACGGAGACGCGGGGCTGGAGACGCGGGGGCCACCACATTGGGGAAAAGCACCATTCGGTCTCCCAAAACATCCAGAATGGAGAGAAAGAGGTCGGGATGCATCAGCCGGTCTCACTTTCCTGTACCAAACCATAAGCGAAAAGATCCATGCGCCGTCTGCAGAGGAATCACCGTCACCCATGAGTCACCCCACGGCAGCCAGGATCAGCAGGGCACCCCCCTCCAAGGCCCTGCCAACCGGGGGCCACCCCCAGCAAGGCCAAAAGGTTTGCTGTCCTCCACAACATCTTTCTTAACATCTCACACATGCATGTTTACATCAGAAGGCGCCAGCCCTTGGACGGGTTGCTGCTTCCTCCCAGAAACCAGCAGCTAAATTACTACCCAAACCGGCTCTCTTTCCAGAGTCTGTTTTCAAGGGCCCCTTTCTCCCCACCACCTTGGATTGCCAACCTCCAGGTGGGATCTGGAGATCTCCCGGAATGACAAAGGCTCTCCAGAGATCAGCTCGCCCGGAGAAGATGGTCACTTCAGAAAGCAGACTTTCTTTGCTCAATCCCCCCCCCCATGCACACATGCACAATCACACACAAACCCCCCACTAATGTCCAGGAATTATCCAGGCTAAAGATGGCAACTGTACCACACAGTCTCCGCACCCAACCTGTCTCGGTTTCGCTTTCCGACACGGCTAAGCCGATCTTGGTATTTGGGGGGGGGTTCGATCTCAGAAGCTACTAAGCCAGGGGTAGTGAAACTGCGGCCCTCCAGATGTCCATGGACTACAATTCCCATGAGCCCCTGCCAGCGAAAGCTGGCAGGGGCTCATGGGAATTGTAGCCCATGGACATCTGGAGGGCCGCAGTTTCACTACCCCTGTACTAAGCAGAAGGGATCGGTTCCTTGAAACTTTGCAGAATGTTTTCCCTCAACTCTGGGGAAACTACCCAGGCCCCCACCTTTGCACCTGGGAGGGGAGGGGGTTGCAATGAGGGGGGGGGCAAAGATCATCTGCTCCAGCAGGGACCCCCAAAGGGGAGGGCGATCCACACCAGGTGCATGCTGGGTGCTTGCCATGGAGAACCCCCATACCGCCCTCAGTGCATTTCTAGTAGGGTTCCCAACTGAGCTTGGGAAATTCCAGGATTGCTGGGCACAGAGACTGGGGAAGGGGGAAGGCGTGGGGGGTGGGGGGTGGGGGGTGGGGTGTTAGGCCACAGATGTTAGGCCCCGCCCACCCAGCCACCCACCCTTTTCCAAGTTGGTATTTCCTCCTGGGGACCGGATCTCTTTCATCTTTCTCTGCACAAGAAGCCCCAAGAGGGAGTCACGAATTTCCTGCACTGGGCAGAGGGACCATTGCCAGGTTCCCCTTGCCCACCGCTGGGAGAGGCAAGGGGTCAGATGCGAAACCCCTGCAGATTTGGGGACGGGGAGGACAGAGAGCTCAGCGGGCTAAAGGGATGCATAGTCCCCCCTCCCAGGCAGCCTTTTTCTCCGGGGGAACTGATCTCTGTCATCTGGAGATGAATTCCAATTGCGGGGGAAGCCCAGGCCCCATCAGGAGGCTGGCATCCCTTTGAGTTTGTGGGACCAGATGACCTCCGAGGTTTCTTCCTGGAGACTGACATCCCTCAGAGAGGGTTGGACTAGATGCCCTCTGAGGTGCCCTCCTGCACCTTCTGGTGGCTCCTGGAAACCTCGCAGAATCAGAGCTCTTCTCCCGATGAAGACAGATCCGACCACCGGTCTCCAGAGGGCAGGATCCAGCTCCCCCGGAAGAAAACAGCTGGGGAAAGGTCCCCTCCCGACCTCCCAGGCTCTCATCCCCACATCTCCTGGAGTTTCCTGGACCTGGCAAGGTTGCCAGCCTCCCGGTGGGGGGCGGCGCTGGAGCGCTCCCGGGCTGCGAATAGAGACCAGGTCCCCCGGGAGGTGGGGCGGGAGGTTGGCAAGGGCGGCTCTTCCCCCACCCACCCACCCAGCGGCGACGGCGTGCACGTGTCCGGCCCCCCCCCCCCGTACCGCTTGGCGGAGGCGCTGGTGGTGCCGTGGAAGGAGGAGGGCCACGACATGCGCGACTTCCTCAGGCCCGGGCGGTCGCTGGTGTCGACGGCGTCGGCGCGCTCGATGGGGCGGTGCGGGGGCCGCTCGGTGTCGGAGTAGCCGCGCTGCTGGATCTTGATGGGGGTCCGCGGCTGGCGCCACAGGTGCTGCGGGGGCTTCAGCGTGGCCTGGCCCTCCCGCGGCACCGGCAGCGACAGCGACAGGCTCTTCCTCGAGCACGACCCCGACGACGCCGGCTCCATCTTCGCCGCCGGCCGGCCCGCTCCCACGATCCCCGCCGCTCAGCGCTGCCCGGGCGCCCGCGGGCTCTGGGGCGAGGCGGGCGCGGCGGCTGCGGACGCCCCCTCCATGGCCAGCCGCTCCGAGCGCTCCCGCCGCCCGCCTCTGCGCCACCGACGCCCGCCTGCCGGAGGAGCGGCTGCGCGGCTGCGAGGAAGGAAGGAAGGAAGGAGGGACGGCCGGCCGGCGGAGGAGGAGCAGCGGCAGCAGGAGGAGCGGCTTCCCCCCCCCCCGGGGAGGGAGGCAGGGAGGCAGGGAGGCGGGGAGGGGGTCGCCACGGAGAATCCGCCGCGCAAAGCAGGCAGGCGGGCGGGCGGCCAGCCAGACGAGGCGGCGGAAGACCGACGGCCACGGCGCCGCGCCTCCCCCAGCCCCGACGGCCGCCCAGCGCCACCCCCGCGCCCCGCCAACCGGCCACTACCGCGCCGGACGAAATGCCCGCGGAGACACGAGCGGCGTCCAGGGGCTGCCTGCCTCGGCTCTCCCCGGGGACCCCCGACGGGACGGGCGGCAGAGCCACGGCAAGATGAACCCCTGGACGGAGGGAAGGAAGGAAGGAAGGGACGGGGAAAGGAAGGTCTTCCCGCCGAGCGCCAGAGGGCGGCAGAGCACAGGCACAAAGCCAAGCCCCCTCCCGTTGAGGGCCAGGGATGCCACCCTCCAGGAGGGGCCTGGGGATCCCCCGGAATTCCAGCTCCTCTGCTCCTTAGGTGCAGCCGCTGGGCTCCACTTCTGCTTTCCTGTTTGTGGGTTGGCACCAGATGGGGGAAAGCACCTGCAAGCCACCTTGGTCACTCCTTGGCATAGAGGCCAGGCAATCCATCAATGACGGTGCCGCGGAGAAAGGATTTGGCTTTTCTGGCCCACTAATCTGACGTGCATAATGCTCCTCTCCTCTATTTTATCCTCACAACAACCCTGAGAAGTAGGCCAAGAGCATGTGACCAGCCGAAGGTAACCCAGCTAGCTTCAGTAGTGGGATGGGGATATGAACCTGGGTCTCCCAGATCCTAGTCTGACACACCAACCACCATCCTAGGATGGCTATCTAAGAGGTCAACAGCCAGCCCTGGAGATAAGGAAGTATTTAGGATGCTTTGCTTTAGGATGCTTTGGGCTGATCCTGCGTTGAGCAGCGGGGTGGACTAGATGGCCTGTATGACCCCTTCCAATTCTGTGATTCTGTGATTACTTCACCCAAAGAAGAAGAAGAAGAGTTGGTTTTTATATGCCACTTTCTCTACCCGAAGGAGTCTCAAAGTGGCTTCCAATCACCTTCCCTTTCCTCTCCCCACAACAGACACCCTGTGAGGTGGGTGAGGCTGGGAGAGCCTTGATATTACAGAAGAAGAAGAAGAAGAAGAAGAAGAAGAACAAGAAGAAGAAGAAGAAGAAGAAAAAGAAGAAGAAGAAGAAGAAGAAGAAGAAGAAGAAGAAGAAGAAGAAGAAGAAGAAGAAGAGCTGGTTCTTATATGCTGCTTTTCTCTACCTGAAGGAGTCTCAAAGTGGCTTCCAGTCGCCTTTTGGCCTCCTGCAGAACCGCCAAGGAAGGAGGAGTAAAGATTCAGTCCTCGGCATCTCCTGTTCCTTGACGTGAAAGGCCTCTGCCTGAGATCTCAGAGAGCGGCTGCCCGCCTGAGTTTGCAACACAGGCCTTGATGGGTGAAGCGTCTCATTCAGTAGAAGGCAGCTGCCTGGGCTCTGTTTATTTATTGTGTCACTGCCTGCTCCCCCGAGGATGCGTTAAATCTGCCAGTTCTCATGGGGCTCCCCTGCCCCAAAAAGGTCTCTTTGGGTCTGTCTAATCCAGGGGTAGTCAAACTGCGGCCCTCCAGATGTCCATGGACTACAATTCCCAGGAGCCCCTGCCAGCGAATGCATAAGTCAGCCAAGGAAGGACCAGTGCTCGATTCCCAGGATGGCAAACAGAAGATGCCACCTCCACCTCCGCAGGGAGGCTCAGCTGAGGGAACCGCCTGCAGACGTGGCACTGCCCAACCCTGATGCCACACATGCAGATTTCCACCCGTCTTCTACCCAAGAGGATCCCACACCGGGCGTCCGTTCAGTGAGGGGACGGCGTAGAACGTTCCGGGAAGCGATTCTTGGCTATTTCTGATGTTCCGGATAAAAATAACCACCTAGAGAATAATTGGGCTCAAAATATTTCATCGCGATCTACACGTTATGTGAGACGTCGGTACATCGCTGGGTCAAGCATCTACGCGGCGGGGGTCTCCAGAAATAATCGGGGGGGGGATGCAAGGAGGGAAATGGGGGGAGGGCAGGAGCGAAGGAGGACCCGTGTGGACGGCTGGAACGCAGGTGGGAGGGCTGGACGGGACTCTGGCAGCGGCTGCCTAAGGTCGTTCAGCTGGAGATGCCCGGGATTGAACCTGGGACCTTCTGCCTGCCAAGCAGAGGCTCTGCCACTGAGCCAGGGTATCAGGCCAAGGTCTTTCTCCTGCCTGGTCCTTCTAACTGGAGATGCCGAGGATTGAACCTGGGACCTTCTGCCTGCCAAGCAGAGGCTCTGCCACTGAGCCAGGGTCTCAGGCCAAGGTCTTTCCCATCCCCTCCTGCCTGGGCCTTTTCACTGGAGATGCCGGGAATTGAACCTGGGCCCTCCTGCCTGCCAAGCAGAGGCTCTGCCACTGAGACAGGGTCTCAGGCCAAGGCCTTTCCCATCCCCTCCTGCCTGGGCCTTCTAACTGGAGATGCTGCCAGGGATTGAACCTGGGACCTCCTGCCTGGTCCTTCTAACTGGGGATGCTGGGGATTGAACCTGGGACCTCCTGCCTGCCAAGCAGCGGCTCTGCCTAACAAAGGCGGTCAACGAGGTCGTCAAGAAGCTTGCAGACAAGACGCTGCAGTTTGTGGAAGGAACTCCGTTCACGAGATCCTCTCTGGCTGTCCTGCCCGCCCCAGATGCCAGGGTCTCAGAGTTCCTTGACACAGCCTCCCCCAGCCCAGTTCTAAGTATTTGGGATTATGGAACTGAGAAGAGCATTTCTCAAAACCATTTGGCCGCAGCTGGTCTTCTCGTGAGCAAGAACACCACTTGGGCTGCTTGCCAGCCTGAGAATCATCCTCGCAGCTTCCAGCTCTGCAGGAGGTCCGTTCTGAATGGTCGATTTCTTCTCAATGAAGAGGAACGGCACATCTGTTCTTGGATGCTGCGCTGAGGCAAGGCGATGCCAGCTGCCACTTGCCCTGGGGTCTCAAGCCGTTTCCTTGCCCACGTGCTCCTGCAGTAATCAGTTGCCATCGCACAAGGTGGCCAGAGAGGGAAAGAAGAAGACCTATTTCTTCATCCCTCCCCCCCTGCTTTTCACGGACCAAAATTGTCTCATAGCAGCTTTCAATCGCTCTCCCTTCCTCTCCGCACAGCAGACACCCTCTGAGGCTGGTGAAGCTGAGAGAGCTCAAAGAGAGCTGTTCTATGAGAAGAGCTCTGACAGAACCGTCCCTGGCCCAAGGTCACACTGGTGGTGTCAGGATCTGCCTGTCTGTCAGCCCCTTGGCAGGGTCAGGTGGGATTGTTATTTGTACAGCACTGATAAGGCGTCAATTGTATCCTGTCATTGCAAGCTGTCAAAGTACGGTTGTTGAAAGGAAGGGTCACTGACAAAGGGGATTCTGCAAGCATCATCCGTGGATGTCTTCACAGCAATGAGGACTAGAAACTTCCCTACTTTTTAAAAATAAGTTAGGTCCGAGTTTCTCACATGGTGGAAATTCCGTCCCCAGCACCCGCTGCAAAAGCCTTGGTGGGAGAAAGACAGGAGAGAAATATTGAACGGTAAGCTTTTCATGATAAAGACCCTGCCCATTTCCCATGATTCCATGGGACAGCCACACACAGGACTAGTCCAAACTGCAGGCCCCTTTCAGTGGCTCTCAAAGCACTCCGGAAGATGCTGGTTTCGGGACTGGTGATCCCCAAGTCTGGCCCCGGGCGCAACGCTGACTCTTAGGTTCAGTATTCCCCCATCAAAACGCGTCTCGTAGAATCAGCGTCAAGGCCTACATGCATGGGAGACCCTGACCATCAGTTGTCCTCCCGGATTACTTCAACGGCGCAGCAATTGGAACAGAAACAGCCAGGGGGCTCGGCAAAGCCCTCGGCTAGTAGACAGATCCGGGGGTAAACTACTTTCCCGGAGAAAACTGCAGGGGAAACATCTCTCTAACGGATCACAGATGACCGGGTCAGCTCCAGCTGGTCCAAAACACACCCCAGAGTTGAGGCACAGAGAGCCGGACTAATTTCCTTCCAAAAAAGAGAGGATTAGTCACCGAGGCAAGCCTCCCAAAAATTAGACGTTTTCGCCGAGTTTGGACGGTTTTCTCGAACGAGCGGCAGACGGGTGGCGTTCTCCTTAGCGCCTGAAACAAGACCGGCTGCGAGGTGAACCGTCCGGCATTCGCTGGCAGGGGCTCCTGGGAATTGTAGTCCATGGACATCTGGAGGGCTGCAGTTTGACTACGCCTGTTCTATGGCCTCAAATGAGTAGCCTCTTTTCAACTTTTTATCACTGAGAACCCCCTGAAACAGTCGGGTAAGAAACCCCAGAGGTGGCGTGATTGTGCAGAATAGGGTTGGGAAGCGGAGCTGTGGACACACCTGGAGCCCCACCCCTTCCCAGGTGACAGTGGATGAGCAAGAGGGTTGTGAGTGTCCTGCACAGTGCAGGGGGTTGGACTAGACGACCCAGGAGGTCCCTTCCAACTCTATTATTCTATGATTCTGTGATTCTGTGAAGGCTCAAGGGGGTGGCAGGTGACAGTGGATGAGCGAGAGGGTTGTGAACGTCCTGCATAGTGCAGGGGTTGGACTAGATGACCCAGGAGGCCCCTTCCAACTCTAGGATTCTATGATTCTGGAGCTGGGATCCATTCAGTGACGAAGCCCAAGGGCGAGTCAGCAACCCGATCCAAGTGTGCATTATCTCCGGACCAAAGAGCAGAGGCCAGAACCGGTCGCCACCTCTAAAAGCAATCTGCGTGTGGGGAGGCGCAAAGGGGGACTCTGTGGGGGGTGGGGGACAGGCTGGGACGTGGACCGCCGGTCCTTAGAAGCGGTGGGCGCACAAGAGGTCTCCTAGGAGCAGAGAAGGTGGCTCAGATGAGCCCTCTGAGCGCATGAATCATCACCACTGAGATGCAGGAAGAAACATCTGGGAAGGAACCCAGATGGGAAACGATTCTTGGGACTCAGCAAGTTAGCGTTGATAAAAAGCAATCCTTTGTTGGTTAAATAATAAAGGGATAGAGGTTGGGTTTTTTTTTTAAACAATATTTACGCCAATTTTTTTGTTTAATGGCTTGGAAACGACCCGTCTTGCTTTCGCAGTTCTGCCTAAAACATAAATGAAACAAGCGTATGCAAAGCCCACCCTTCTAATCTCTCAAATCGGCATTGAGGACTTGCGGCCAAGCATGCTGTGTTAATTCCTGCTTTTCGGCACGGAAGGAACAAAACCCAGGCTCAAAATATGCACGTTGGAGGGGGGGGGGGTCAGGCCTTATAAATACACGCCAGCAGCCCATGTCCTCGTTGGTTCTCGTGGAAAATATGAACGTCCAGAGGAGGTGAATGGTGAATATTCAGGCAGGCCTTTGAACAGGGGGAGTTCACCGTGGCTGGAGAGGTCACTTCTTCTGCCCCCAAAGGTCCAGCCCTTCTTGCTGGGAAGCTCTGGGTATTCCAGCAGCATCCGATAAGCCTGTCTGACGTCTCTCGAGCCAGGGCCAAGCTATACATTATGCTGCAGACCGATGCTCAGCTTTATCCGTTAAAAGCCCCGATGCTGGAGGGGGGGGGGGAGTGTTGAGTTGGATGGGAGCCACAGCGTAGCAGAAGGGACGGCTTGACTCTCCACTTCCCCAAACTGAAATCCTCTATGCCCCGGCTGGCAGTTTGCTCTCCGGAGCAGGATGAGAAAAAGCAAATGCTGTTTAGCGGCAAAACTGGATTTTTCATAGCAATTGGCACGGGGAAATCTCAACAGGGCAGAAAGGCTTCCGTGGAGCTTGAGCAGAAGGTGAATGTAAGCCCCTTTGAGACTTCTTTGGGTAGAGAAAAGCGGCATCTAAGAACCAACTCTTCTTCTTCTTCTTCAGTAATCTCAGGGCTCTCTCAGCCTCACCCACCTCACAGGGTGTCTGTTGTGGGGAGAGAAAATGGAAAGTGACTGGAAGCCACTTTGAGACTCCTTCGGGTAGAGAAAAGCGGCATATAAGAACCAACTCTTCTTCTCCTTCAGTAATCTCAGAGCTCTCTCAGCCTCCCCTCCCTCACAGGGTGTCTGTTGTGGGGAGAGGAAAGGGAAGGCGACTGGAAGCCCCTTTGAGATTCCTTCGGGTAGGGAAAAGCGGCATATAAGAACCAACTCTTCTTCTTCTTCAGCAATCTCAGGGCTCTCTCAGCCTCCCCTCCCTCACAGGGTGTCTGTTGTGGGGAGAGGAAAGGGAAGGCGACTGGAAGCCCCTTTGAGACTCCTTCGGGTAGAGAAAAGCAGCATCTAAGAACCAATTCAGAGATGGTTCTTCACAAGCCATAACTAAAGCAGGGTTCCCATCCAGGGTTCCCATCAAATACAGAAGATGTGTTCAAGGCTGCTGTTTTCCTAAGGAGAATACTTGGAGATTTTGCCCTGGCTTTCCCTTAAAGCTCCCCAAGAAACTTAGGCCACCATTAAAACGATTAACTCATTGGCTCAGCCTCCTAATGTAGGAGAGAATGACATCTATTTGAGAGAACAGGTACACCATGCGTAGCTCTTGTCATAGCTGGAGCGCACACGGTGGGGCCCATGTCACAGCTGCAGGGGTTTTGCCTCAGACCTGGCGTCCCTTTCCCATCTCCGCTTATGGGGAGATTTCTGCAGAGTGACTGGACAAGATGGACCACCGATCCAATCTGTGGCTGGCCCTGCAGAGGAACTGGAGACGGGAGGCTGGACTGGAGGGACCCTCCCTGGGCTGATTCCAGAGGGGTCTTCCTCTGCTTTCAGGACAGTGCAGCAAGAGACGGGTGATGCATTACTGCGGAAGAGCCGGGGGGAAAGAAAGAAGTGCCTACGCAGCATACGCTGGCTGTTTGCACAGGCTAATGGAGCTTCCTGCCTTATAAACTAGTCACTCCGCCAGCTGCAGTTCAGAAACCAGTTCCCAGAGAAAGAACAAATAAACAGCCGGACTTAACCCTACGGTTGCTCTCGATAACAGGGAAGGGAGCCCGACAGGAGGGGGGAGGACCACGCGTTTGGACGACGGCTTCTATTCCAGCAGGGTTTGCACCAGAGTGAGGATTTGGCCCAGGCCCTGCTGACTCTGTATTGTGTGACGGGATAATGAGAATGCCACGGGACACATGCAGAGTGCTATTCCTCTCCCACCACACTGCTGAGCAACGGCAGAGAGTCTGCAAGCATGGGTGGAGTCCAGAATTTCTAATCAACCGTATCTCCGAAAGGAGCTGGGGAAGTAGCAGAGGAGGGCGGCCAAGAGGACGAGGCAGGCTGGAGCCCCTTCCCTGGGGGGGTTTGTGAACAACAATTGAACCCACTGGACTGATTGGCTCTTCTAGCAACGAATTATCATACTGCATATTTGGGAGGCTGTTTACTAATTACTACTAATATGCTTTATGCTTCTATCTGTATTCTTATGAATCCTGTCCGATTGTCTGAGGAAGTGTGCATGAAGACAAAAGCTCACACCTTGGATAAATCATTGCGGGGCTTAAAGGGGCCCGACTGGACTCACATTTTGTCGTGCTCCTTCAGACTAACATTGCGACCCACTTGAGGCTGGAGGGTCTGGGATGGGGTGTGCGATTCAATCCGAACTGCTCCGAAGCCTGGGACCTCCTGCCTGCCAAGCAGAGGCTCTGCCACTGAGCCAGGGTCTCAGGCCAAGGTCTTTCCCATCCCCTCCTGCCTGGTCCTTCTAACTGGAGATGCCGGGGATTGAACCTGGGACCTCCTGCCTGCCAAGCAGAGGCTCTGCCACTGAGCCAGGGTCTCAGGCCAAGGTCTTTCCCATCCCCTCCTGCCTGGTCCTTCTAACTGGAGATGCCGGGGATTGAACCTGGGACCTCCTGCCTGCCAAGCAGAGGCTCTGCCACTGAGCCAGGGTCTCAGGCCAAGGTCTTTCCCATCCCCTCCTGCCTGGTCCTTCTAACTGGAGATGCTGGGGATTGAACCGGGGACCTTCTGCAGGCCAAGCAGAGGATCTGCCACTGAGCCAGGGTCTCAGGCCAAGGTCTTTCCCATCCCCTCCTGCCTAGTCCTCTTAACTGGAGATGCTGGGGATTGAACCTGGGACCTCCTGCCTGCGAAGCAGAGGCTCTGCCACTGAGCCAGGGTCTCAGGCCAAGGTCTTTCCCATCCCCTCCTGCCTGGTCCTTCTAACTGGAGATGCTGGGGATTGAAACGGGGACCTTCTGCAGGCCAAGCAGAGGCTCTGCCACTGAGCCAGGGTCTCAGGCCAAGGTCTTTCCCATCCCCTCCTGCCTGGTCCTTCTAACTGGAGATGCTGGGGATTGAACCGGGGACCTTCTGCAGGCCAAGCAGAGGCTCTGCCACTGAGCCAGGGTCTCAGGCCAAGGTCTTTCCCATCCCCTCCTGCCTGGTCCTTCTAACTGGAGATGCTGGGGATTGAACCTGGGACCTCCTGCCTGCCAAGCAGAGGCTCTGCCACTGAGCCAGGGTCTCAGGCCAAGGTCTTTCCCATCCCCTCCTGCCTGGTCCTTCTAACTGGAGATGCTGGGGATTGAACCGGGGACCTTCTGCAGGCCAAGCAGAGGCTCTGCCACTGAGCCAGGGTCTCAGGCCAAGGTCTTTCCCATCCCCTCCTGCCTGGTCCTTCTAACTGGAGATGCTGGGGATTGAACCGGGGACCTCCTGCCTGCCAAGCAGAGGCTCTGCCACTGAGCCAGGGTCTCAGGCCAAGGTCTTTCCCATCCCCTCCTGCCTGGTCCTCTTAACTGGAGATGCTGGGGATTGAACCTGGGACCTCCTGCCTGCCAAGCAGAGGCTCTGACACTGAGCCAGGGTCTCAGGCCAAGGTCTTTCCCATCCCCTCCTGCCTGGTCCTTCTAACTGGAGATGCTGGGGATTGAACCGGGGACCTTCTGCAGGCCAAGCAGAGGCTCTGCCACTGAGCCAGGGTCTCAGGCCAAGGTCTTTCCCATCCCCTCCTGCCTGGTCCTTCTAACTGGAGATGCTGGGGATTGAACCGGGGACCTTCTGCAGGCCAAGCAGAGGCTCTGCCACTGAGCCAGGGTCTCAGGCCAAGGTCTTTCCCATCCCCTCCTGCCTGGTCCTTCTAACTGGAGATGCTGGGGATTGAACCTGGGACCTCCTGCCTGCCAAGCAGAGGCTCTGCCACTGAGCCAGGGTCTCAGGCCAAGGTCTTTCCCATCCCCTCCTGCCTGGTCCTTCTAACTGGAGATGCCGGGGATTGAACCTGGGACCTTCTGCCTGCCAAGCAGAGGCTCTGCCACTGAGCCAGGGTCTCAGGCCAAGGTTTTCCCATCCCCTCCTGCCTGGCCCTTCTAACTGGAGATGCCGGGGATTGAACCTGGGACCTTCTGCCTGCCAAGCAGAGGCTCTGCCACTGAGCCAGGGTCTCAGGCCAAGGTCTTTCCCATCCCCTCCTGCCTGGTCCTTCTAACTGGAGATGCCACTGGGGATTGAACCTGGGACCTTATGTCTGCCAAGCAGAGGCTCTGCCACTGAGCCAGGGTCTCAGGCCAAGGTCTTTCCCATCCCCTCCTGCCTGGTCCTTCTAACTGGAGATGCCACTGGGGATTGAACCTGGGACCTTCTGCCTGCCAAGCAGAGGCTCTGCCACTGAGCCAGGGTCTCAGGCCAAGGTCTTTGCCATCCCCTCCTGCCTGGTCCTTTCAACTGGAGATGCCACTGGGGATTGAACCTGGGACCTTCTGCCTGCCAAGCAGAGGCTCTGCCACTGAGCCAGGGTCTCAGGCCAAGGTCTTTCCCATCCCCTCCTGCCTGGTCCTTCTAAGTGGAGATGCCGGGGATTGAACCTGGGACCTCCTGCCTGCCAAGCAGAGGCTCTGCCCCTGAGCCAGGGTCTCAGGCCAAGGTCTTTCCCATCCCCACCTGCCTGGTCCTTCTCACTGGAGATGCCAGGGATTGAACCTGGGACCTCCTGCCTGCCAAGCAGAGGCTCTGTCAGTGAGCCAGGGTCTCAGGCCAAGGTCTTTCCCATCCCCTCCTGCCTGGTCCTCTTAACTGGAGATGCCGGGGATTGAACCTGGGACCTCCTGCCTGCCAAGCAGAGGCTCTGCTCCTGAGCCAGGGTCTCAGGCCAAGGTCTTTCCCATCCCCTCCTGCCTGGCCCTTTCCACTGGAGATGCCACTGGGGATTGAACCTGGGACCTTCTGCCTGCCAAGCAGAGGCTCTGCCACTGAGCCAGGGTCTCAGGCCAAGGTCTTCCCCATCCCCTCCTTCCTGGTCCTTCTAACTAGAGATGTCGTGGATTGAACCTGGGACCTTCTGCCTGCCTTCTGTTCTCCTACCAGCCGGCCAGAGATTTCTGTCCTGCCCTCCTAAGGGCAAGGGGCCCGAGGGAGCCCGCGTGTCACGAGGTGATATCCCTGTGCAAACATTTGCGACTTCCCGCCGCTCCCTGGCTCCCTCGCAGCCTCTGGCTGCCGCTTCCTCCTCCTTCCTGAATGAGCCCCTTTCGTGAACCAGTCCAGTCAAAATATCACGCTGCGGGCCGGATGACCTCACAGGGTATCAGTCAAAATATCACGTCAGTCAACAAAACAAACGAGCATTTGACGAGGTGGGAAATGTCACCGCTAGGAAAAGAGGGCCGCTTAGAGAAAGGAACCAAACGCTTTGCGCCGGGAGCGATGGAGGAGGGAGGGAAATCGCCCCCAAATTAATGTGCTTCTTGTCCGACTACACATGACAAAAAGAAGTGCAGCTTTTTTCGTACCCTGCTCTTCACTTCCCTAAGGAGTCCCCAAGGACCTTCTACACAGCTGTCCCTCCCTGTGAGGTAGGTGAGGCTGAGAGAGCTCTGAGAGAACTGAGACTAGCCCCAAGTCACCCAGCTGGCTGCATGTCGGGGAGGAGTGGGGCATCCAAGTCAACGCTCCAGATCAGAGACTGCCGCTCTTAACCACAACACCAAACCTTCTCTCCAGCAGCTCCAAGAGGGCCGGCTGCTTCCTACGGAGTGAGAGATTGGATGCATCTAGTTCAGCGCTGGTTTCCTGCCCTAACTGGCAGCTTCAGACCACACTGGTGTAGTGGGTAGGAGCACGGATTTTTAATCTGGCAGTGCTTTCCTCCTGGGGAACGGATCTCTGCCGTCTGGAGAGGAGCTGGAATTTGGAGGAATCCCCCGGCCCCACCCAGAGGCTGGCATCCCTTGGTAAAGATGAATTTCATAGAAACACAAATAAATACAGAGACAAGCGGTTGGTTCCCTTCGGTGAAGCTTTCACCGTATCTGCTGGGCAGACAGATCAAGGGGCAGAAGGTGTGCTTGGCTGATGGACAGAACTCGGAGGAGATCCCAGCTGTCCGGTCCGGCCGCCCATCTTGGCTCCAGAAGGATCAACAATGAACCAGAAAGTCGGGGGAGAGGGGGGGAATCCAGCCAGGTTGGGACAAGCCCACGTTTTCACGCAGGAAAGCCTAACAGGAATCAGCAAATCTGTTCATGGTGAGCTCAAGAGCCAGAAACTACCGGCACCACAGGTGGAGGTTGTCTCATTTCTTGAAGTGGTTTCAAATCGCCCGGAGCGGCTGGCATGAGATGGAACAGGTGCCCCCATCGGAGAGTAACTCACAGAAGCGTCGGCAGCAGCTGAGGAGAATAATATCGAGGTCAAAGGAGCTACTTGCTCCCTCGGAACATTTCCCGGGCCAATTTCCGCCCCGCCAGACTTGCGACAGCCGAGGTGTTCAGATCACATTGGTGGCCCCGCACGGAGATCGTTCAGGCTCTCTCCGAGGTGCACTCTAGGAAAGAGGCCCCGAGTCCTTCCTGGTCTGAAGGCAGGACGCAAACCAGACAGGACGTCATTTGCTACAAGGCGGTGAAACGGCCTCTGAAGAACTTTGTGATGTATGAAGCGACCCTCTGTCTGCAGAACTCCAACCAGGCTCTCAGCCAGCTGAGATGTCCCGTAATGGGATCGTTCACATCCCAAATGGCGGGGTGTAAAGTGCCATCAATTGGTGGTGGGTTTAGGATGACCCTCTGTAGCAGGGTGGCCAGACTGTGTCTCTACAGATGTCCGTCAACTACTCATGGTACCGCTTTACTCTGCTCTGGTTCGGCCTCCCTTGGAGTCCTGTGTTCCGTTTTGGGCAGCCCAGCTGAAGAGGGATGTAGACAAACTGAAACATGTCCAGAGGAGGGCAACAAAGAGGGTGAGGGGTTTGGAGACCAAGACGTAGGAGGAAAGGTTGGGGGAGCTTGGTCTGTTTAGCCTGGAGAGGAGGCAACCGAGAGGGGGGGTCTGATCACCATCTTCAAGTATTTAAAAGGCTGCCATGTAGAGGATGGAGCAGAGTTGTTCTCTCTTGCCCCAGAGGGATGGACCAGAACCAATGGGATGAAATTAATGCAAAAGGAATTCCGTCTCAACATCCAGAAAAAGTTCCTGACAGAGTGGTTTCTTAGTGGAACAGGCTTCCTCGGGAGGTGGTGGGTTCTCCATCTTTGGAGATTTTTAAGCAGAGGCTGGAGAGCCATCTGACGGAGAGGCTGATTCTGTGAAGGTTCAAAGGGGTGGCAGGTGACAGTGGGTGAGTGAGAGGGTTGTGAGTGTCCTGCACAGTGCAGGGGGTTGGACTAGATGACCCAGGAGGTCCCTTCCAACTCTGGGATTCTATGATTCTACAATGACCATGAGCCCCTGCCAGCAAGCAAGGGCTCACGGTCATTGTAGTCGAGGGACATCTGGAGTGCCACGGTTTGGTCACCGTGCTATACACCTTTCAAGGAAAGAGATGTTGAAAGGAGGCTGGACGTTGCCCTCCTCTGCAGAGCAACCCAAGACTTCCTTGGGGGCCTCCCATCCAAGTCCCAACCAGGGCCAGCGTCCTAGCTTCCAAAATGTGATGAGACGGGGCTAGCCTGGGCCATCCGGGTTAAGGCAAGACATACGGAGAGGTGGTTTGCCCTTGCCTGCCTCTGCAGAGCAACCCTGGCCTTTCTTGGTGGGCTTCCATCCAAGTGCTAATTAGATCTGACCCTGCTTAGCTTCTGAGATCTGACAAGATTGGGCAAGCTTGGACCATCCAGACCGAAGCAAGGAACCCTGGCCTACTTTAATGGTGTCCCGCCCAAGTACAAACCAGGCCTGACCCTTCTGAGCTTCCAAGAGAGTGGACTAGCCAGGGACGTACCCCTTCCAAATCACGCCCTGATCATTCCCTCCCTGCTCACGGATTTCCCAGGCGACTCGCAATTTCGGCCAAGGCTTGGCCAAGACCCCCAATTTCATCTCGGGTCATTCCGAGAAGCCTTCCTCCCAAGCCAGGCCTCTGTCCCTTGCCGACTGCTGAAATCCTCTCTCCTCCCAAGCCCCACCCGGCACACAGAGGAGTCAAATCAATACCCGCTCTGTAAGATAATGGCTCTGGGCAGATGCTCAGCTGGCGGAAGAGCTCTCCGTCTCCTGCAAGTCCCAAACGAAAACCTCAACGGCCCCGCTCACCAGATCGCGCCCCGATCCTGCCCCGCTCGTAGAATCATAGAATCATAGAATCATAGAATCATAGAATCATAGAATCATAGAATCATAGAATCATAGAATCATAGAATCATAGAATCATAGAATCATAGAATCATAGAGTTGGAAGGGGCCATACAGGCCATCTAGTCCCACCCCCTGCTCAACGCAGGATCAGCCCTAAGCATCCTAAAGCATCCAAGAAAAGTGTGTCTCCAACCTTTGCTTGAAGACTGCCAGTGAGGAGGAGCTCACCACCTCCTTAGGCAGCCTATTCCACTGCTGAACTAGAATCACAGAATCATAGAGTTGGAAGGGGCCATACAGGCCATATAGTCCACCCCCTGCTCAACGCAGGATCAGACCTAAGCATCCTAAAGCACCCAAGAAAAGTGAGTCTCCAACCTTTGCTTGAAGACTGCCAGTGAGGGGGAGCTCACCACCTCCTTAGACAGCCTATTCCACTGCTGAACTACTCTGACTGTGAAATGTTTTTTCCTGATATCTAGCCTATATCATTGTACTTGAAGTTTAAACCCATTACTGCGTGTCCTCTCCTCTGCAGCCAACGGAAACAGCATCCTGCCCTCCTCCAAGTGACAGCCTTTCAAATACTTGAAGAGGGCTATCATGTCCCCTCTCACCCTCCTTTTCTCCAGGCTGAACATTCCCAAGTCCCTCAGCCTATCTTCATAGGGCTTGGTCCCTTGGCCCCAGATCATCCTCGTCGCTCTCCTCTGCATCCTTTCAATTTTATCCTTCGTCTCGCCCTTCGGGAAGGTATCGCAGGCAGAGCCTCTGAGGTGGACAGAAATGGATGGCAACAAAAAGGCAACCACAAAAACAGAGTCCAAGAGGACCTTTAAGGACAACCAAGATTTATTCAAGGCGTGAGCTTTCGAGTGCAGGCACTCTTCTTCAGACTAATGAACAACCATCGTAAAAGTGGAGATAGAAAGCAAAAGCTAATTATGGCAAATTAGCAGACCGTATGGCTTAATCTGGATGTTGTGACACAGTTTACTAATTGACCATAATTAGCTTTCGCCTTATCTCTCTACACTTACGATGGTTGTTCATTAGCCTGAGGAAGAGCGCCTGCACTCGAAATCTCACGCCTACCTGAAGCAGTCTCAAAGCGGCTTCCCGTCGCCTTCTCTTTCTCTCCTCACCACAGGCACGTGTGAGGTATGAGGCTGAGAGAGCTCTGAGAGAACTGCTCTGGGAGACCAGCACTATCAGGACTGTGATGAGCCCAAGGTCACTCAGCTGATTGCAGGTGGAGGAGCGGGGAATCAAACCCAGCGTGCCAGATTAGAAGCCGCCGCTCTTAACCACGACACCAAGATGATTCAAACTTTATTGGAGTTCTGCATAACCTCGCGTCCTGACTTTTTCTGGATGGGCCCGCCTCCTGCGGCAGCCATTTTGTCCATGGCTCCGCCTCCTGCAGCAGACATTTTGCGGGTATGCCCCCCACCTTGTGTCAAAATTCCAAAGGTGCCCGCCGGGTGAGAAGGTTGGGAGATCCCTGCTCTAAAAGAGGATACACACTTTTCTTGGATGCTTTGGGCTGATCCTGCGTTGAGCAGGGGGTTGGACTAGATGGCCTGTATGGCCTCTTCCAACTCTATGATTCTATGATCCTGCATAGAGCAGGGGTTGGACTAGATGGCCTGTGTGGCCCCTTCCAACTCTATGATTCTATGATCCTGCATAGAGCAGGGGGTTGGACGATGGCCTGTGTGGCCCCTTCCAACTCTATGATTCTATGATCCTGCATAGAGCAGGGGGTTGGACTAGATGGCCTGTGTGGCCCCTTCCAACTCTATGATTCTATGATTCTAAGCAATTGCTATTCATACTGGATGGCTCAGAAGACAGGTGTGACTCCAGTCCCCAAATTTCTTGGCCCCCAAAGCATTCTGTTGCTAACTGAAGCTGCCGGAGCATTAAGCAAAGTTAACATTGCGTCACCCGTGATTGTGGTAATGAAGCCCAAGGTGCCTTTTGGAAAACAGAGGCAGACGGCGAAATGCCAGGAAAAACGAGACAGCCGAATTGGCTTTCTCTCGCCCTCAGTGGTTCCGAACGAGACGAACAAGCCGGAATCGGGAAAGAAACCGCTTCTCCCCCCTCCACCTAGTCGCACGCCTCTGCTGACACAATTAAAACTTCCCAGGGAAGACTGAGGACCCACATTAAGAGAGGCCCAAAGTTAATTAAAACAGAGCTTGTGAAATAATGTGTCAAGAAGAGAGTCCCACTGGGGATTGGGTTTCCTGCTTGGCTGATTTGGTTTCCGATAGGGGGAGGGACGTGAGAAACGCTCAAGGAGAACAGGGCTCTAAACCGGAACGGATCTTGGAAACGGAGAAGCCGTTCGTTCTCCTGTCCTGACCTGGAGGGTCTGGGCTAGCTCAGTCTTGTCAGATCTCAGAAGCTAAGCAGGGTCGGTCCTGGTTAGTCCTTGGAGGGGAGACCACCGAGGAAGGTCGCTGTGCAGAGGCCAGCAATGGCAAACCGCCTCTGTCTTCTCTTGCCTTGCCGGACTGGCCCAGATCTTGGAAGCTAATCAGAGTCAGCCGTAGAGCATACTTGGGTAGTCCTTGGATGGGAGACCCCCAAGGAAGCCCAGGGTTGTTACGCAGAGGAAGGCGATGACAAGCCACCTCTGAACATCTCTTGCTGTGATCCAAATGGCCCAGGCCTGCCTGATCTCATTAGATCTCGGAAGCTAAGCAGGGTCGGCTTAGCTTAGAACAGGAGGCTAGCCAGAATTCCAGGGTCGCTACGCAGAGGCAGGAAAGGATAAACCCACCTCTGCCAGTCTCTGGCCTCTGTTAGTCTCAGGGCCGCCCTAAATCCACGATGACTGGAAGGCGTTTTCCGCAGCCACCATTTCTTATCTCAGCCTGGGTCCCTTTTGGAATGCAGAGGCCGGGGGCCCTTGTTGGCGGTCTGTCCTGGGGGACTGGTTGTACCGTAGCGTTTCACTCAAAGACGACTGACGTTCGGTTTCAGAAACTCTGAGTCCACACCTTGTTGGAATCTCCGTTGCGGTCAAGTCACAACAGTCTCCGCTCCCTCAGGGGTTTATGCGATGTGTCCTCAAGATGCAGCTGGCTTATGGCAAGCCTGGAGGGTGTTCAAGGCCAGAGATGATCGGAACTGGTCTGCCATTGCCTGCCTCTCCGTAGCTACCCTGAACTCCCTTGGCGGTCTCCCATCCAAGTACTAAGCAGGGCTCACTTTGCTTAGCTTCTGAGATCTGTTAAGATGGGGCTAGCCTGGACCATCCAGATCCAGGCAGAGACCAACAGAGGAGCCCGCCCCTTGCCCACCTCTGCGTAGCAACCCTGAACCTCTTTGGTGGTCTCCCATCCAAGGACTAAGGGGGGGCAGCCTCCCATAGCTTCTGAGATATGATCAGATTGGACTAGCCAGGGCCCAGGACCAGGTCAAGGAAAGAGACACTGAGAAGTATTTGGTTTGCCATTCCTTGCCTCTGCGTAGCAACCCTGGACTTCCTCGGAGGTCTCCCCTCCATGTGCTAAGCAGCAGGACTGACCCTTCTTAGCTTCTGAAATTTGACAGAATCAGGCTAGACTGGATCACCCAGGTCAGGGCCTTCCTCTGGCACCTAAAGACATTTTCCTCTTCAATATCGCAAGCCCCTTTCGAAGAAGACTTTGTGTTTTGGGACCGTGGTGTGCCGGAGGACAGGGCTACCCAACGGAGAAATCTAAGCACATAAGTTCCACGTTCCCTGCGTCCGGTGGGGCTTCCCCTCTAGCAAGCACACTTCAGACGGCAACCGGAGAGCCCTTTCCCCTGCGCAGAGCGGAAAAGGAGCAGCAAGCAGGAGGAGGGGAGGGGCTGACAGCTGCCGAGAGTCCCCCCCTCTGGGGATGAAGCCAAGAGAGCAGAAATGCACTCAGCAGGGTTGAAGGAGGATGCGGTGACCTTTCCGAAAATCTCCCTGCACGCCTGACGTCTGCCGGAGAGGTGGGTTTGGCTCAGGGACTGGAAAAGGGGAAGGGGGGGAAGAAGGAAGGAACGCCTGGTGCGAACCAGCAGCTGATGTCAGGATGTTAGTCACAGAATCACAGAATCATAGAGGTGGAAGGGACCATAGAGGCCATCTAGTCCAACCCCCTGCTCTACGCAGGATCAGCCCTAAGCATCCTAAAGCATCCAAGAAAAGTGTGTATCCAAACTGTGCTTGAAGACTGCCCGTGAGGGGGAGCTCACCACCTCCTTAGGCAGCCTATTCCACTGCTGAACTACTCTGACTGTGAACATTTTTTTCCTGATATCTAGCCTATATCGTTGTACTTGAAGTTTAAACCCATTACTGCGTGTCCTCTCCTCTGCAGCCAGCAGAAACAGCATCCTGCCCTCCTCCAAGTGACAACCTTTCAAATACTTAAAGAGGGCTATCATGTCCCCTCTCAACCTCCTTTTCTCCAGGCTGAACATTCCCATGTCCCTCAACCTATCTTCATAGGGCTTGGTCCTTTGGCCCCAGATCATCTTCGTTGCTCTCCTCTGTACCCTTTCAATTTTATTGACGTCCTTCTTGAAGCACTAGTCCCCAGTGTTTCTCGGGGGTCTCAGGCATTTGGTGGGGGGCGTGTTGCCAACCTGTGCAATTGCACTGCGTAGTCAACCTGTGGTCTTCCAGATGTCCATGGACTACAATTCCCAGGAGCCCCTGCCAGCATCTGCTGGCATGGGCTCATGGGAATTATAGTCCATGGGCATCTGGAAGACCACAGGTTGACTACCCCTGGTCTAGATTGTATATATTTTATTGATGTTACCCAACCTGAGAGTTTGGAAGGGTGGGCCACAAATATTTTTATTTTTATTCTTATTCTTATTTTTAGTCCAAGTTTGATGGGATAGAGGACGCACTGGCTTGGACGTCCGTGGTGTCCACATAACTACTCCAAAACCACCTTCCAAGTTAATCCACCATGAGACCCTGCAGCCCTGGTGAGGGAGCATTTTGCTGGCTCAGGCAAAGGTCCACCTAGCATCTCATTCAGCATCTTTGCTGTTTCCAGGGGGAGCTCATTAAATGCCTTTGGAAGCACTCAAGAAGGAGATTAATTTGAGGGCTGTCCGTATTACGAGCTTCCCGTTTCTGGCATTCGCCCACTCATGAAATTTTCATGGGAAAGATTTGTAAAACCTTTTCCTTTCCTTTCCTTTCCTTTCCTTTCCTTTCCTTTCCTTTCCTTTCCTTTCCTTTCCTTTCCTTTCCTTTCCTTTCCTTTCCTTTCCTTTCCTTCTTTTTAAAGGCATCTAGACAGCAGCCCTGACCGTGTTGTGCAGTAATGAATCCCACAGATTAATTATGCCTTTTGTGGGTGGGGGGGGGACACAATTCCCCCGCTCTTCTTGTGCCCTATCGCCAGTCAGCCGCATTGGCTAACTTTCAATTTGGGTATTTGCAGGCCGGGGTGAGACTGTAATTATATTCACCGTCTCCAAACAGTTTGCCACTTTGTGAACTCTGTCATTTCATTTCTCATTCTGTTTTTTTTCTTCTTCTTCTCAGCTTCCAGAGAGCTGCCACGTTCTCTAACGCTGACTTTCTCCACCAGGTTTTCGTGAAACCCTCGGATATCTCATTGGTTCAAGAAGGGTTTCCCGTATGGATGAGAGTTAATTGATTTTTAATATATTTTGTAAATCCGTTGAACATTTATTGGGTGATACGGCTATGTAGGGTCATGCCGATTTGCCCTCCCCCAAATTAGTATTTAGTAAATTGAGCACCCAGCTTGCTGGGGGGGGGGGGTAAACAGTAACGACTGGGGAAGGAAGCTTTCCATCCTTCTGAGGTCGGTAAAATGAGGACCCAGCTTGCTTGCTGGGGGGTAAACGGTAATGACTGGGGAAGGCACTGGCAATCCACCCCGTATTGAGTCTGCCATGAAAACGCTGGAGGGCGTCACCCCAAGGGTCAGACATGACTCGGTGCTTGCACAGGGGATACACCTTTACCTTTACCTTATTTAGTATTTAGTATTATTATATTCAATTTCTTTCCCGCCATTTTCAATACCTGCTCGTGGCGTGTTACAAAGTCCAATAAAAAACCCATTAAAACCCCCATTAAAAGACATAAAAATCACAACATGGAGGAAAATACCCCCCCACACACACACACACACACACACACCCATCCCCACTCCCGGAGGCCAGTTATGGGCCCGGAGGGGGTGGGAAGTGGCGGGGCCCCAGGTGCGTGTGTCCTCAGCTCTGCATCTCAACCATCTTCTGCAAAATTGTGGCCACTTTCTGGGGTTCCTTGAAGCCTGGAAAATGTTTCAGGGGTTTCTCAATGGTAGAAAAGTTGAGGAAGGCTGTTCCCTGGTAGCTGGCAGAAAGAGAGTTCTCATTTCCCTTGCTTAAAGAGGGAGGACAGTCTGCCTCTAGTGGTCAATTTGTTATTACACTGGTTGATGTCTGGAATATCTACCCGCAGGTTTAAACTGCAGGTTTTCATTAAAGACATAAAGCAGTGCAATATGGACTCAGCCAGCAGGGAGCATGCGCATGTGAAGGGGGGGGGGGGAACCCTCAAAGAAACAGAAAATTATAAGTGAGGAAAATGAGATTGTCAGAAAGCCCAAAATATCATGAGTCAGCCCTCAGCACAGGAGTCCCTGGAAGATGAAGACTCTGGTTCTATCAGTTTGGAGCCAAACAAAACCAGCAAACTGCTTGAAGCCCAGTCTCTTGGGGGAGATTCCACACCAGGTTCATCTCCTGACAAGGAACCTCCCATGACTGAGCCATCAGCGCTGTCAGAAAAACAAGAAGGCAGCAAATCTGTAAAATGCGCACCATTATTTATTTATTATATTTTTAGCAAAGGTGATGGCAGCAAAGACAAGAGATGACATTGTGTTCATCAAGAGTCTTGTCAAGCATCAAGTAATATTCATGAAAACAAAGGTCGAGGGAACTGTGACATTATGCTACTCAGAAACGTGTAGGAAATTGCCAACTAGATTTGGGGCAATGGACAACGACCTGTGCTTCTCACTGGCCATGAAAGCCCCTCACTGGGGACACCAGAAGCTGGAAGCTAAGCGGGCTCAGTCCATGGGTGGAAGACCACCAAAAGGCTCTGCAGAGGAAGGCAGAGGAAAACCACCTCGGCTTCTCCCATTCCTTGAGAGCCCCTTGTTGAGGTCACCAGAAGCTGGAAGATAAGCAAGCTCAGTCATTGGGTGGGAGACCACCAAGGAAGGCTCTGCAGAGGAAGGCAGAGGAAAACCACCTCAGCTTCTCCCATTCCTTGAGAGCCCCTTGTTGAGGTCACCAGAAGCTGGAAGATAAGCAAGCTCAGTCATTGGGTGGGAGACCACCAAGGAAGGCTCTGCAGAGGAAGGCAGAGGAAAACCACCTCAGCTTCTCCCATTCCTTGAGAGCCCCTTGTTGAGGTCACCAGAAGCTGGAAGATAAGCAATCTCAGTCATTGGGTGGGAGACCACCAAGGAAGGCTCTGCAGAGGAAGGCAGAGGAAAACCACCTCAGCTTCTCCCATTCCTTGAGAGCCCCTTGTTGAGGTCACCAGAAGCTGGAAGATAAGCGGGCTCAGTCCCTGGGTGGGAGACCACCAAGGAAGGCTTTGCAGAAGAAGGCAATCGCAAACCAACTCTGCTTCTCCTTTGCGTTGAAAACTCCTTGCTGGGATCACCATGAGCTGGTTTTGACTAGATAGCGGCTGCGTACGTATACTTCTGTGGGTCCATCCGTCACTTATCTCTGTGCCCACGGCTAACAGGTTGCTCGTTCATCCCTTCCTCCCAAATCTCCCTAATGACCGTAATCCGTTAGTGCTAATATCATTGAATTATTCCTAAGAAGCTTAATCTTCGCAAGGAGAATACAGTCTCAGAAGCAGGCAGTCTTTGCAAGCGATTTCTGCTCTTAGCTCAGCAACGACGCCGGACTCTGCCTCGGTCCCCTCCTGCAGGTGCAAGGTGAACCTTAAAAACAATCCTGGAACATGGCCGTAAGTGCTCTCCCTCACGTAGCCCGGGCCATTTGCGAGGCACTCTCAATTATTGATGATGATCGGCCTTCGTAATGCTACACAGCAGGACGTTCCCTCGTCCGTTTTGTGGGATACACAAACGAGTCCTTGGTAATGCGACAGCTTTGCAATGGGCAACGTGCTAGGAAATCATTACGGGAAGCCGGGAAGGTTCACAGGGGTAGTAGTGGAGATCGGCTTCTGTTTCTCTTGCGGAGAGGCGGAAAGGCATAAAATCATTGAGTTGGAAGGGGTCACAGAGGCCATCTAGCCGAACCCCTGCAGGATCAGCCTGGAGCATCCAGGTGTTTGTCCAGCCACGACTGAACTGCCCGTGAGAGAGCTCAACATTTCCTTAAAAAGGTAAAGGTATTCCCTGTGCAAGCACCGAGTCATGTCTGACCCTTGGGGTGACGCCCTCCAGCGTTTTCATGGCAGACTCAATACGGGGTGGTTTGCCAGTGCCTTCCCCAGTCATGACCGTTTACCCCCCAGCAAGCAAGCTGGGTCCTCATTTTACCGACCTCGGAAGGATGGAAGGCTGAGTCAACCTTGAGCCGGCTGCTGGGATTGAACTCCCAGCCTCATGGGCAGAGCTTTCAGACGGCTGCCTTACCACTCTGCGCCACAAGAGGCTCTTTTAACATTTCCTTAGGAAGCCCCATTCCACTGCTAAACTGCTCTACACGGGCCTGCCCTTGTCTTTGATCAAGAAGTTGCAGGTGGTACAAAATGGGGCTACCAGGGTCCTCACTGGGACATCATGGAGGGCCCATATTCAGCTGGTGCTTCGACATCTGCACTGGTTACCAGTTTGTTTCCGGATCAAGTTCAAGGTTTTGTTTTTGACCTTTTAGGCTACACGCGGTCTGGGTCCTGCTTACCGGCGGGACCAATTGGTTGTTTATGCTTCCCACATGGCTCTTCGCTCTGCAGGATGAACTTACTGGTAGTCCTGGGCCCTCAGGATGCTCACCTGGCCTCAACCCAGGCCAGGGCCTTTTCGGTCCTGGCCCCAACCTGGTGGAATGAGCTCCCGGAAAAGTTAAGGGCTCTGTCAATGTTGTCAACTTTCCGCAGGGCCTTCAAGACGGAGCTCTTCCGCCAGGCATACAGCTGAGGCCAGGGCAGGGCCCGCTGTTCAATCTGAGATCCCCCATGTCCTTCTGTCCATCTGTTAATAAATAGATCTGTCTCCCCACTCTCACGAGTAAGACAGTCAGAAGGCTGGCCCTGGCTGGTCGAGGGGGTGAGCTTAGTTAGTTTTTTCGCTTGCCGTCTTGTCACCTTTAGTAATTGTAATTATGGGTTTTTATGGGTTTTATTGTGTTTTTATTCTTTTATTGTGTGACCCGCCATGAGGCCAACCAGGAATGGCAGTATATAAATTTAAATAATGAATAAACAAACAAACAAACTATTCTTCTGGTCGTACAACCTCCCCATCTAGGCATTAACCTGCCTCACGCTGTCGGTCTCTGAGCATCTGAGGACAGGGGACGGAGGCGGCCAACTTATTTTACACTGCTGGAGGCTAAAATGGACTCGTTGTGCAGAGAGCGATTACTCATTTGGCTTGGTTCACAGTGGGGAAGGATGGGTTCCCCGAACTCAATGGATTCTCCGAAGTTTCTCACAGCAAATGCATCTCAATTTTTTCTGGAGCAATTGTTTCTGGAGCAATTTCCCTGTGGGTCTGCGGGAAAAGAGCTCCATTCCTCACCGGTTTCCCCTTAGAGACCGACACAAGATTCAGGATATCGGAGGGAGATCTGGCCCTTGCAATCTTGTGTCTCCCAAAAAAACTTGTTGCTGGACTTGAATCTTGGACACAGAAATATTTTTTTTTAACAGATAAGCAACAAGAGGTGACAGATAAAAACAGATAAGCAACAGCTTGTTATAATGGTTAAGGGCAGCGGCTTCTAATATAGCGGGCAGAATTTGATTCTCCACTCCCCCACACGCAACCAGCTGGGTGACCTTGGGCTCATCACAGTGCTGATAGTGCTGGGGGAATGGGAGGGGAAAAACCCTGAAGAAACAGGAGCTTACAAGAGAAGAAAATGGGGGTGCGGAAAAGTCCAGAGAGCTTCACTTCAACTTATGTTGAAGCTCTCGAAAGCTCACTCCCTGAGACTCGTACTGGTCTCTATGGTGCTACTAGACTTTAATCTAATGGTTCAGCATTTCCTCTGATCATTGCAATATCCTTGCCAGGCAAAATGCTAGTGAGTTCCTGGCAGCCCAGCCTAACAGAATCCATCAGCAAAGGGTTCCTTGAACTGAAGGAAAGCAGAGCTGTGCATTTATATAGTAGGCTGTGTCTTGGGACGCGTGAAACATGGAGGGCGAACCGGTCCCAAACTAACCGCGAGTGAGACCCAAGGGGCAGGTTGCAGGCGAAGGAGGAAAGATCCCGAGACGTGAGATCCAAGAAGTACTTGATTCATTCAAAACAAGAACGAGCCAGCCCTGGGACCCGGACTTTTAACCTCCATTTCCCATGGACTTCCTCAGTGCCTAGTTTCTAAGTTAACACAAAATGTTTAATAAAGTAACCTACTCATAATTTATAATACAATCAACCATAGTCATATTTTCCTGAAATATCTTCTTTATACAGCTTTGCTGTGTAAATAAAAGGGTAAGTGCTAGGTGGGCGGAGAGTGGATGGGGCCTGTCCGAGGCATGGCCCAATCGGGAGGCTCTTCAGACAAGCCCCACCTACACAGGACTTTGGCCCAATCGGGAGCTGCAGGGCCCGCTCACCCAGCCCGGCTGGGGCAATCTGGCGGCATCTAGTCAAGGAAGTTACTTGTTTATCAGCTGAAACGTGCCCTCAAGGGTTTAGGGCTGAGTCATTGTTAATGTACCTGTTTGCTAAAAGACAGGAATTTGTCTCCAAGGAATCTTAAAGGGAAACGCTCATAAGAAACGGAAGAGGTCGCAATTTGTGTTGAGCTGAGTGGCACCCAGAGTTTCAAGTGCAAAACTATAGTAATTCTCTCCTTGTAGCAAAGTGCATGTAATGTCTATGCTCTGATGCTGAGGAAAGGACAATTTTTCAATTCCAAAAAACTTCTTGGATCTCACATCTCTGGATCTCTACTTCTTCACCTACAACCTGCCCCTTGGATCTCACTCGCTGAGACTTAGGACTGGCTTTCTGGAATCTACTGATGACACGGAGCTGAAGGATTTTGGGTTCTGGTGATCCCGCCCAGCTCCCTCTGCCTGTAGTTCCTTTCAATGTGTCAGGTTTTCTTAACCACGGTTTTCTGAAACCCAGGGGGTGTCTTGAAGACCCTGGAAGGGTTTCCTGAATGGGTGGGAGTTAATTATTTTTTATAGAATCATAGAATCACAGAATCATAGAGTTGGAAGGGAACTCATGGGTCATCTAGTCCAACCCCCTGCACTATGCAGGACACTCACAACCCTCTCGCTCATCCACTGTCACCTGCCACCCCCTTGAGCCTTCACAGAATCAGACCCTCTGTCAGATGGCTCTCCAGCCTCTGCTTAAAAATCTCCAAAGATGGAGAACTCACCACCTCCCGAAGAAGCCTGTTCCACTGAGGAACTGCTCTGACTGTCAGGAACTTCTTCCGGATGTTTAGATGGAATTTCTTTTGCATTAATTTCATCCCATTCATTCTGGTCCGTCCCTCCGGGGCAAGAGAGAACAACTCTGCTCCATCCTCCATATGGCACCTTTTTAAATACTTAAAAATGGTTCCCAGATCCCCTCTCAGTCGTCTCCTCTCCAGGCTAAACAGACCAAGCTCCCCCAACCTTTGCTCCTACGTCTTGGTCTCCAAACCCCTCCCCATCTTTGTTGCCCTCCTCTGGACACCCTCCAGTTTGTCTACATCCCTCTTCGACTGGGGCCGCCCAAAACTCAACACAGGACTCCAAGGGAGGCCGAACCAGAGCAGAGTAAAGCGGTACCATCACTTCCTGTGATCTGGACTTGATACTCCGTTTGATACAGCCCCAAATCCCATTTGCCTTTCTTTTAAATTCGTTAAACGTTTATTGGGGGATATGACCATATATGCTAATGTTTCCTGTTCCCCCCTCTCAAGGTGGCCAATGATGGGCCTAGAGGAGGGGAAGGGGAGGGACTCCAGGTGGGCCTGTCCACAGCTCTGCTTCCCAACCATATTCCACCCCATCATGCCACTTCTGGGGTTTCTCAAAGCCTGAAGAATGTTTCAAGGGTTTCTTGACGATAAAACAAAGTGAGAATGCCTACACTGTGTTGTGTCAGCAGACCCTTGACTCTTCGTCAAGGTTCTTCCCTCCATGTTACACTCTCCAGACAGATTTGAGAAGCACCTTCAAGATTTGGGTAGGATGATCTGTCAGGATTCAAACCATCTATTGGAAAAAGCAAAGTAGTCCAGAGAAATCTTGGAAAAATGACAAGGTATACAAGGCAGGAGCATTGGAGAGTAGGTACCTCAAAAATTCTGTCAAAGATACCACTGCCCACGAATCTATCTGTTCCCTGTAGTATAATTTTAATTAGGCTGTTTTTAAGACGTCTTCCGCGTGTCTGAGACCTCCTCCCTTCCCTGCAATGGGGCCAGGTGGACACTTTCCTTCTTCTGGAGAGCTGAAAGGCTGTTGTTCTTGCGGGCAGGAGGGATGTAGTAATTATACGGTGTAAGAGGACTCCCTCGGGGGAGGTGAGTGTTGGAGCATGGCCTCCGGCCTCCTCTGGGCAATTAAAAACAATTAGAGGTTTTGTGGAGAGGCGTGAAGGGCTGCTTGTAAAGGCAGGGAATGGCCTGTCCAGAAGACGGCACCAGGCTGTCTAGGAGAAGCCGTGGGCTTCAGATTTCAGCGACGGGAGAAGGACTCTGTGGGAAGAACTGAGAGACTCAGTCACAAAGAAGGCCATGGAACTGACCGGCATAATGGAGTACAGATTAAAGACTATTAGAACCCCGTTTAGAATAAAGCTGCCGTGGCTTGGTGGAACCTCTGCTTGGCAGGCGGAAGGTCCCAGGTTCAATCCCCGGCATCTCCAGTTAAGAGGACCAGGCAGGAGGGGATGGGAAAGACCTTGGCCTGAGACCCTGGCTCAGTGGCAGAGCCTCTGCTTGGCAGGCAGGAGGTCCCAGGTTCAATCCCCGGCATCTCCAGTTCAAAGGACCAGGCAGGAGGGGATGGGAAAGACCTAGGCCTGAGACGCTGGCTCAGTGGCAGAGCCTCTGCTTGGCAGGCAGAAGGTCCCAGGTTCAATCCCCGGCATCTCCAGGTAGAAGGACCAGGCAGGAGGGGATGGGAAAGACCTTGGCCTGAGACCCTGGCTCAGTGGCAGAGCCTCTGCTTGGCAGGCAGGAGGTCCCAGGTTCAATCCCCGGCATCTCCAGTGAAAAGGACCAGGCAGGAGGGGATGGGGAAGGCCTCAGAAGAGCCCTGCTGGGTCAGGCCAGGGAGGGTCCCTCCAGTCCAGCCTCCCGTCTCACCCAGGGGCCAGCCAGTTCCTCTGCAGGGCCAGCCACAGGGCAGAGAGGCCGAGGCCTTCCCCTGAGAAGACCCTCAGAAGAGCCCTGCTGGGTCAGGCCAGGGAGGGTCCCTCCAGTCCAGCCTCCCGTCTCACCCAGGGGCCAGCCAGTTCCTCTGCAGGGCCAGCCGCAGGGCAGAGAGGCCGAGGCCTTCCCCTGAGAAGACCCTCAGGAGAGCCCTGCTGGGTCAGGCCAGGGAGGGTCCCTCCAGTCCAGCCTCCCATCTCACCCAGGGGCCAGCCAGTTCCTCTGAAGGGCCAGTCACAGGGCAGAGAGGCCGAGGCCTTCCCCTGAGAAGACCCTCAGAAGAGCCCTGCTGGGTCAGGCCAGGGAGGGTCCCTCCAGTCCAGCCTCCCGTCTCACCCAGGGGCCAGCCAGGTCCTCTGCAGGGCCAGCAATTGGACAGAGAGGCCTTCCCATGATGTTGCTTCCTGGCTCTGGGATTCAGAAGATTAATGCCCTTTAAAAGACGGGGGTTGCCAATGTCCTCTCCTCCGCAGATGTTCCTTTACCACATCTCTGTACAATATGATTTTGCCTGTTAATTATCATGCTCTTTGTACAGGACATCAGCACCACCCATAACTGAAGAAGTTATCACCTCATTAAAGCAGTGTCTGGGATCGAAGGCATTGTTCATTTCATTGCCTCAATTTACTGCTCAACAAAATGGTTGCAGGGACAGAAATTGAACAAGACTGTGATTACAGGTCTCCAGCTTTATTTCTCCCTGCCCTCTACGGCCCGCCCCCATGTTACCACCGTCTGTTCTAACGCCAGTACACATAAATTTGCATGCCTCTGTAAAAGAAAAACAACCATTGTGAGGTTCCCTGGTTTATGAGCACATTTTATGTCCCCTCCTGCTCACACGTATTACAGTTGCACATGTAGGCAAATTTAACATGCGCAAGACGAAAGTTAAGAGGCTCTGCCACTGAGCCAGGGTCTCAGGCCAAGGTCTTCCCCATCCCCTCCTGCCTGGTCCTTTTAACTGGAGATGCCAGGATTGAACCTGGGACCTTCTGCCTGCCAAGCAGAGGCTCTGCCACTGAGCCAGGGTCTCAGGCCAAGGTCTTTCCCATCCCCTCCTGCCTGGTCCTTCTAACTGGAGATGCCGGGGATTGAACCTGGGACCTCCTGCCTGCCAAGCAGAGGCTCTGCCACAGAGCCAGGGTCTCAGGCCAAGGTCTTCCCCATCCCCTCCTGCCTGGTCCTTTTAATGGAGATTTTATTGTGCCTCTCCCCCTGAACCAAGTGGGTTATATGTTTTCCTCAACCCCCATTCAATACATCGTCTAGTCAGACTAAGGTGGACCTGAGAATTCAGCTCTGAATACACAATTCCAAAGACCAATGTACAAAACCCCAAGAATGGAACTTCTAGCATGCTGGGTCAAAAGGACCTGGGACGGCCGCAAATCCAGTACATCATGTTGCTCTGCTCTTTATCTCTGAAGCATCCGTGCCGGGGGAGCCTTCAGCCAAAACAACTGTTGAAATGAATTTTCTGATTCAGGAAATTGTACACAACTATAAATGCAAGACAGATTCATGTGGCGGCTTTTGTTGCATTTCCCCGGCAAGCAGAGGAGAGGCAAATCCACGTAACGTCTCCTTCCTTCCAATTTTAGCCAGCTCGAAAAAGCATAGGATGAAGAGAGCGTCAGCACAGCTCAAAGACACTGAACTCGGGTTCCGTCACACACCTGGTGTTTTCGTCATGCACGCCCACTCCGTCGCTATTTCCAGCGTTCAGCACTGGAAGGGACTAAATTTGGGCTGCCGTCTTGAAAGGCCTCTTGCGCGCAGGGTTTGGGCTTTTAAAGGGCGACAGAATCAGCCCTCCGCTCGATGCTTCACAAGCCCCTGCCTATCGAGGCCGGCTACCTGGAGGCAAAGCCAGTCCTGGGGGAGCAGGGGGCACTTAAGAGCATAAGAAAGGCCAGGTTGGATCAGGCCAGTGGCTGAGAGCCAGTTTGGTGTCGTGGTTAGGAGTGCGGACTTCTAATCTGGCATGCCGGGTTCGATTCTGCACTCCCCCACATGCAGCCAGCTGGGTGACCTTGGGCTCGCCACGGCACTGATAAAACTGTTCTGACCGAGCAGGAATATCAGAGCTCTCTCAGCCTCACCCACCTCGCAGGGTGTCTGTTGTGGGGAGATGAATGAGAAGGCGACTGTAAGCAACTTTGAGACTCCTTTGGGTACAGAAAAACGGCATATAAGAACCAACTCTTCTTCTTCTTCCTCTTCAGTAATCTCAGGGCTCTCTCAGCTTCCCCTCCCTCACAGGGTGTCTGTTGTGGAGAGAGGAAAGGGAAGGTGGTTGGAAGCCGCTTTGAGCCTCCTTCGGGTAGAGAAAAACGGCATATAAGAACCAACTCTTCTTCTTCTTCAGTAATCTCAGGGCTCTCTCAGCCTCACCCACCCCACAGGGTGTCTGTTGTGGGGAGAGGAAAGGGAAGGCGATTGAAAGCCGCTTTGAGCCTCCTTTGGGTAGAGAAAAACGGCATCTAAGAACCAACTCTTCTTCTTCTTCTTCTTCTTCCATCCAACACAACCCTCTGTGTCACGTGGTGGTCAGGAAACTGGTGCCATCAAGAGGTTGACCGGTGGGGCCAGAACTCAGAAGCCCTCCCACAGCACCCAGAGGACAGAGCATCGCTGAGCCAGAGAGGGTGTTCCACCTATACCTTGGCTAAAAGCCACTGATGGGCTTCAGCCCCAAACGGTTTCCGGGTCCCCTTTGGAAGCCGTGCTCGTGGCCCCCACAGCTTCCTGCAGCAGGGAATCCCACCTGTTCATTCCCCTTTGGGAGAAGACATTCTTCCTTCGATCTGTCCTGCACCTGCTGCTCCTTCAGCTCCCTGAGTTCTCTTTCCTCGTGAGAAAGGACGGGAAGGACCTTCTTTCTCTCCCTTCTCGGTCCTGCGCATAATTCTGCGGCCCTCCCTCACGCCGCCCCTCAGCCATCAGGTTCAGATCTTGTTATTCGCACAGATGAAATGTTTTCTGAAGAAAGGGATTGTGTTTCCAGAAAATAGCTCCTCACCGGTAGCTATTCAAGCTTGTTTTGGTCTGAGCACACTTGAAATTGTTTTCGCAAAGACGTTTGTGCCAGAATAGGTCCCTTGGCGATCACGGGGTTTTCTTCACTCCCGTGGGGCCAGTCTTCCCCCCCCCTCAAGGTCAGCACTCAAGGTCAGGGGTAGACAAACTGCGCCCCTCCAGATGCCCATGGACTACAATTTCCATGAGCCCCTGCCAGTGTTCCCAACATTACTAATTTTAAGGACATGAAACCCAGGTTTTAGACCAGGGGTAGACAAACTGCAGCCCTCCAGATGTCCATGGACTACAATTCCCATGAGCCTCTGCCAGCATTCGCTACATTACTAATTTCAAGGACATGAAACCCAGGTTTTAGACCAGGGGCGTTCGCTGGCAGGGGCTCATGGGAATTGTAGTCCATGGACATCTGGAGGGCCGCAGTTTGACTACCCCTCATTAAATGTTCTAGCGGATGAGTGAAGTTTGCCCCCCTCTTTGCAAGGTTCCTCTTGATTTCCTGCCTGTTTGGAGGTGCAGCAACTCAGCTGATTACAAAGACTTCTACCTTCCATTAGGGAGAATATTTGCAATACCTGCGGAGCAGAACAATTTAAAAAGAGCAAGGGTTATGCCGTCTACGTATTGTTCGAAGGGGGAGGGGGGTCCGTGAAGGTGACCACCCAACACCAAGGCTACCAAGAGAGCATGTGAAAGGGGCTCCTTCTCCCACTGCTAAACGGACCCTTTCGGGTTTCAAGAGGAGCCGGACAAAAGGGTTGTTCTCTCCCCCTTTCTGCAGAAGGGAAGTCTGGCCTGAAGCCCCGGGACTCCTCGGAGAGCAGAAAAGCTGTTTTGAGTTTGTGACAAAATGCCCCGAAGAAAGAAGTCGGAAGCTTGAACAGAAACCCGGCAAGAGGATTGTTATTTAAGGTCATTTTCTTCGTGGAGCGAGAATTTGACATTCAGAACGCGGGGTGCAGTTCTGTTTGTCCTAGCCGGGCACAGTCCAAAAAGAGCTTTGAAAGCGCTTGTCCTGAATATCCTCCTGGTTTCTAAGGCAATACCGGCCTCTGATCCAGACTTCAATTAGCACGGGCCTTTTGATCCACTGTCTTTAAAACAGGTCCTTGGCCTGCCCTTCACCTGAGCCCAGGGGCACCTCTAAGACCAGCAAAGTTTCATTCTGGGCATAAGCTTTCACGTGCAGACACACAAACGTTTAGACCCAGGATGAAACTTCCCTGGCCTTAAAAAAGCCACTAGGCTCCAAAGTTATTCTATGGCGGTGGTTCTCATAGAATCATAGAATCATAGAGTTGGAAGGGGCCATACAGGCCATCTAGTCCAACCCCCTGCTCAACGCAGGATCAGCCCAAAGCATCCTAAAGCATCCAAGAAAAGTGTGTATCCAACCTTTGCTTGAAGACTTCCAGTGAGGGGGCACTCACCACCTCCTTAGGCAGCCTATTCCACTGCTGAACTACTCTGACTGAGAAAAACTTTTTCCTGATATCTAGCCTATATCGTTGTACTCGTAGTTTAAACCCATTACTGCGTGTCCTCTCCTCTGCAGCCAGCAGAAACAGCATCCTGCCCTCCTCCAAGTGACAACCTTTCAAATACTTAAAGAGGGCTATCATGTCCCCTCTCAACCTCCTTTTCTCCAGGCTGAACATTCCCAAGTCCCTCAACCTATCTTCATAGGGCTTGGTCCCTTGGCCCCAGATCATCTTCGTCGCTCTCCTCTGTACCCTTTCAATTTTATCTATGTCCTTCTTGAATTTTATCTACGTCCTTCTCAACCTTCCTAATGCCGCGACCCTTTAATCCAGTTCCTCATGTTATGGTGACCCCCCCAGCCATAGAATGATGCAAGGGTTCTCTCACAGAAATTAAACCAAAACTGAGCAATTGCATGAAGATCCATGGTTCATGATTGTATATACATTGGTTTTTTTTCCCCCTAGGGTTTCTCAGTTCAGTTCTAAATCTTGTCCCACCATGCTCATCTCACTCTTTTCCACTGCTCCAGACAGACGAACGCTCTCTCGATCTACCCCGCAAGACTGTTGTGTAGATGGCGCCCCATCAGCCAAGCTGCTTGCCCTGCCGCGACCACAGAGAAAGGGTCATTTGACCTCCAAAGGGGTCCCAACCTCCAGTTCGAGAACCACAGTCCTATTGCTTCAGACCAGCAGTTCTCAAGCTGGGGGTTGTGAACCCTCGAGGGTCAATCACGGGGTCTTTCACGGGGGTCGCCAAAACAGGGCGGTGGTGGGCAGCAGCGGCACCATGGCACTGGCCTCCTCCGTGCCGCCTCGGAGACCTCCGCAGCTTCGTAAGCTCCAAGGCGCCTGAGCCGAGGCGCACATCCGGCTGCCACAAAAACCCGTGCTGGACACTAGAGCTCTGCGCCTGCATGTGGCCGCCACGTTTCCTTTTGCCACTGACCCTGCCGAGCATTAATGATTTTTCTAGCGAGTTTGATTGCATGTGTCCAAAGTAAGTGAGCTTCAGCCGCAATATCTTGCCTTCTAATGACATAGCTGGTTTGCTCCTCTCCAAAACCATCTTGTTGGTAACTTTGGCTGCCCATGGGATTCGCAGCCTTCGTCTCCAGCACCACAATTCGAAAGCATCTCTTCTATTTCTTCAGAAAGAAATTATGATCAAGTTGGATCTATCAGCCGTTCCATGTTCCACTGTATCTGCAGAAGTCTGTGTGCATGTAAAAGCGTACCTCCAGAATGAAACTCAACTGGTCTTAAAGATGCCACTGGATTCCGAACACGATTCTGTTGCCCAAACTGCACAAAATATATTCAAAGGGCAAAATGCAATGTGTGAAAGGAACCCGAGCAGGTCAACATATGATCTAAAAGTGACGTGGATCCCAATCCTTACTGGGAAGTAACACCATTGTGTTCCATAGGCTGTCTTCCCAAGCTCCTTGAGGACAGAACTGCAGTTTTAGAGAGCTCCATGCGTACAAGATGTAGCTGTCATGTTTGGAAAGCCGATTCTCAGATTAGACTCAAAAGTGGGCTGCAGATTAATACTAATCTCCCCGAGGCACAGAATGCTACTTCAACTAATAGGGCTCCTGGGGAGTAAAGGCCTATTTATAGGGGCTCTTTAAAAAAAACCACACAGATGCTAAATTTAAGCCTGCTTTTTTGCTCATACCCCCCTTCTCTGGCACACCAGGGCGCTCGTAATGGAAGATACTGCTGGCTTTAATTGCACAGAATTAAGAATTTTTGGTATCGCAGCGAAGCTGAAAGCCAAATTGTACGCTAGCCTGCCTGGTCACCATTTTCTGCTTGGTATTTTTATGCCCCGTAATGTACCAAGAATAACATCTGATCCAGCGCACAGAGCAGTGGGAACTGAATCCAGCGCACAGAGCAGTGGGAACTGAATCCAGCCAAAATTAGGACTGGCCCACCAGAACTTTGCTGTCGTGGTCAACTGCCAGCAGAGTGGGTTCTAAGGTGTGCAGATCTTGGACGGAGAGGGTCCCAGCGACTCTGGCCATCTTCTGGCTTGCACATGTCCCCACCTGTCTCAGCCTCACCCACCTCACACAGTGTCTGTTGTGGGGAGAAGAAAGGGAAGGCAACTGGAAGCCACTTTGAGACTCCTTCAGGGAGAGAAAAGCGGCATCTAAGAACCAACTCTTCTTCTTCTTCAGTAATCTCAGGACTCTCTCAGCCTCACCCACCTCACAGGGTGTCTGTTGTGGGGAGAGGAAAGGGAAGGCGACTGGAAGCCACTTTGAGCCTCCGAGTAGGGAAAAGCGGCCTATAAGAACCAACTCTTCTTCTTCAGTAATCTCAGGGCTCTCTCAGCCTCCCCTCCTTCACGGGGGGTCTGTTGTGAGGAGATGAAAGGGAAGTCAAATGTAAGCTGCCATATAAGAACCAACTCTTCTTCTTCTTCTTCTCCTTCTTCTCCTTCTTCTCCTTCTTCTTCTTCTTCTTCTTCTTCTCCTTCTCCTTCTCCTTCTCCTTCTCCTTCTCCCCTCCTTCTCCTTCTCCTTCTCCTTCTCCTTCTCCTTCTCCTTCTCCTTCTCCTTCTCCTTCACCTTCACCTTCGCCATCTGCATATTCGTCATCTTCTTCACTGTCTCTTTTCTTAATTTTCTCTTCTTACTACCACACTAGACATCAGCTGGCTGGTTTCAGTTATGTCTGCTGTAAAAATTGTTGCAATCTCTGCACTGATATTCTCAATTAGTCTTGCAAGTTCTTTCTTTGATGCCTTGTTTTTGTTGTTGTTGTTATAATAGCCGAGGTGGGAATGTGAAGTTGGCAGTCAAGAACCTGTTCCCAGTGTCGCCATGAGTCTGCCATAGTCACATGTTACCTGCTTACCTGTTCCCATGGTCCTTCCCTCCCTTGACGTGTCAATATCCTTTCATTGTCCAGTATTTTTTCATTGACCACAGCAATCTTTTTATTGCTCTGACCTTGTACATGCATAGGATAGGAACGCTTTGTGATGTCTAGTTTCCAGTGCATGCTTTTCATAGGAAGCTTCACCTGGGAAACTTTTGTGCCTCGTATTTTGTTTAGCATGCCTTTTATTCAAATTAGGAGAGGAATCTCAGGGATAACATAAAAGCATTAGTTTTAGCAAGGGAGCACTGCACACTCAGTTTGCCACTTTTTTCAATAAAGAGAGTTTCTTCAACAACGAGTCTATTGAGAGTTCAACCACCCCAAGCCGGCAATGCTGGGAACAGTGGAATAGAAATGCAATTAATTAATTAACATAGCACTGATGCCGGATCTGACATACTATCAACAACATCATCATGATGAATTGTCACAGTCAGATATTTGACTTGTTGATGCTGTTCTGCAATTTGAGATCTAGCAAATTATGGGGAATTGCAGATGTATTTTCACAAGACTCCAAACAACACTATCTTCTGAAGCTTTGTAACGTCTCTCTTTTGTACCAGGAAACCCGGGGTGTGTAGTTCCAATGTGTGTCAGGGTTTTCGAAAAACCCTGTGGGAACTGTCTCTTCCATCTCAAGGCAAAACAGACTTACACGTCGATAAATAAATATTGAAACAAACTAGGTTCGTCACACAGACAATACCCGCTAAATATACAATACTCTTCTGTTCCCAAAAAGAAGACATTGTATAGGTTCCATTGCTGGTTACAGAGCTTTCAGAGATTGTTCCCAGCAGCAGTTGTGTTGGCCTGCAGTAGAACAGATAAATTTGACGGCAAGAGCCCCTGACAAGATTTTCGGTCAATGCAACTTTCACTCCCAAAAGTGCATATTCGAAAACTGTTTTCTTTATCTATTTATTTATACTTCGATTTTGACCCCGCCACTCTCAGCAAATGTCATCTTCTGGTGGTTTACAGTACAAAAATCACAATATACTCATAAAAAGCCCTTAAAACATTAAAACAATAGCAGCAATATCAATATGAAAATCAGTCTTTAAGATTCTATCACATTCCAAGCTATCTTTTAAAATCTGCAGGACATAAAGCAACGTAATATCGAATCGCTCACTAGAGGGAGTAAAACAGGTGAAACAGAAAAAAACCCCAAAAGAAACAGGATTTTACAAGACAGGAAAATCAGAATATGGACAATTTCAGAGACCTCCATTTCTCCTCACAGCTAACGAAGGGAGTTTGGACTCTCAAAAGTTCACACCCTAAAAATCTTGTTCGTTTTTAAGGTGCTTCTCTTGGACTCAAATCTAGAGCTCTAGAATTTAACTGTAAAAAAATAATCACAGATCATACTTTCTTTTCTCTGACTGACTGAGCAGCAACTATGACTAACCAGGACACTCTGGTGGAACTTTTGCACAAATTCCCATGCAAGACCCAGAGAAACCATTCCCCCTTAAGCGAAACCATGCTTTCCCCTTCTGTCAATCTACCTGCATATTTTGCCCTTACCACAAAGCATAAAGGGTAGCTAAGAGCAAGGGCGTAACACAGTCACAACACAAACACTGCTGACATCCGCATTTGTATATGTACGACGGGTTCTGGACAAAGATCTATTTCTTTTGTCAGGACGTGCGTCCTCATTCATTGGCTCAAAACATTTCTTAGCTGCTTCGTTCTACCTTGCGAAACTCAAGGCAGAGTACGGAGCAATGGAAATAGCTATAAGTAAAACCACACACATAAAAGACCACAATTTAAAATCACAATTAGGACCGCCAATAACTAAAGAACTCAATTAGCTAAACACAATCCTAACTAAAACTGCCTTTGACGGCCTCCTAAGGCAGCAACCAAGTCGTGCTTCCAGATCTCCCCCCTCAAAAAAAGATAATTTTCATACCTCGCCCTGCCTGGCATTTAGAATCCCTCTATTCAGTGATCTGCAGGACATTAAAGGTTTCAAATACATTTATTAATGTTGTTCGTGAAAGCCCTGCGAAATGTCGTGCTGCGCTAGGAGCACGAACACTTCGTTACCACCCGGATCAACGATACCCAACGACGGAACTGTTTGAAACAGATCTTTATTAGGGATATGCAGATGGATTAGGTCCTTCTACGGTTCTTATTACATTTATTTATACTGGCTCCAGCTGCACACCAAGAGCGCAGTAATAACAGTATTATTAGATGTATTTTTAAAATTTTATTTATTATTTATTTTATATACTGCCAATCCCGGCTCATCCCGCTTGAGGTGGTTCAGATTATCTGTAACCACTCCGCGGAGCGGTATAAATAAAACAGTAAGGGGGGGGCGCTGTCCGGGATGGGGGGAGCAACGATTGGCCCCTGACCCCGGACTGACAAGCGGAGGGCCCAATCGGGAGGCGCAAAGCTTTAACTGCTTCCAGCCAGAGCTCTTTCATACATAATACCTGGCTGTGTGAACGCCAACTCTGGGCCTGGAATAAGAAGGCTTTAGCATAGGAATAAAACCCTGGCTTCTAGAGTAACAACCTTTTGCATTCGAATAAAACACCGGTGCAAAAACGACCATCCCGGCTACTCAGCCCGAAGTTTGGCTTCATAGCACAACATATCAATTTACAAAACTCTGCACATAATGTTCAGGATATCACGTCCCTGTCTAGGCTTGCCAGCCTCCAGGTGAGGTCTGGAGATCTCCCAGAATTACAACTAATTTCCCAGCGACAGAGATCAGTTCTCATAAAGAAAAAGGGGTGCTTTGGTCAACGGATTTTGGGAAACTATACCCCTGTAGCCCCTCTCCTCCCCAACCTGTCCCCCCCAGGCTCCACTCACTAATGTCCAGAACTTCCCAACTCTGACTGGCAACCCAGGAAGTCTATGGGGCAATCTAGCCCCACTCAAGTTGATCTTAGCAAGCCCACCTCTGGGGCCTCAGCTATCATTATCCACACAAAAATGTACCAGTAGGAGCACTTGAAATACCACCCAATTTCAGCCACAAGCATTAGCCAGCATATCCTACATGTGCCTGAATTCTGAGCATGACCACCACCTTCTCTCTTTCCATTGCTGCCCTCTCCCATGACATCGCCATGTTCCGTCCCTCGGTCCTACCTGTCTGGGTCGGCGTGGGTGATAGAAATTCGGGGAGGGATTCGTAGCGGCAGGGTGGTGGGCCTTTGGACATTGTCTGGTTCCGGCGAGCGTGCTCTTTCCCCGGGCTTCCACGGTGGGACCTGCAGACTGGAGGAGAGCCGTCTACGTGGCCGCCGAAGGTCTGCGCCCAACATGTTGCAAGAGGTGTATGAGCGGCTGCCCCACCCTGAGTCCAGGGTCTCCTTGGGCTTCTGCAAAAAGAAAAGAAGAGGAAGGAGAATTATTCTGCTCCAGAAGACTTGGGAGGCAGGCATAAGGACCTCAGAAGAGCCCTGCTGGGTCAGACCAGGGAGGGTCCATCTAGTCCTGCACCCTGTCTCACTCGGTGGACAACCAGGTCCTCTGGAGGGCCAAGAAGATGGCAGAGAGATGCCAAGGCCTTTCCATTACACAAAATCCATTTTCTAATAACTGTATTTTACAAAGATCCTTCTTCCTCCCTTCTATAATAAATCCCCTTTATCAGAAAGGCCACATTTGTAAACACCCGTCTTTTCTCCCAGATCATTATTGATGGTGGATCCTTTGGACTTTTTCTCTGAGTCCTTGTACTGGCACTCAACTGGTCCGTGACCTTTAATACTCAGAACAGACATTATAGATAATGGGATGCAGCAAATACATTGTAAGTGTTCATCTCCTGACTATAAAGGTGATATCTGAAAAAAAGAGAAACGGGTATAAAAGATATATTTGACCCAGCAGGGCTCTTTTCAGGGGAAGGCCTCGGCCTCTCTGCCGTGTGGCTGGCCCTGCAGAGGGACTGGCTGGCCCCTGGGTGAGACGGGAGGCTGGACTGGAGAGACCCTCCCTGGCCTGACCCAGCAGGGCTCTTCTGAGGGTCTTCTCAGGTTAAGGCCTCGGCCTCTCTGCCCTGTGGCTGGCCCTGCAGAGGAACTGGCTGGCCCCTGGGTGGACTGGAGGCTGGAGGCCTGACCCAGCAGGGCTCTCCTGAGGGTCTTCTCAGGGGAAGGCCTCGGCCTCTCTGCCCTGTGGCTGGCCCTGCAGAGGAACTGGCTGGCCCCTGGGTGAGACGGGAGGCTGGACTGGAGGGACCCTCCCTGGCCTGACCCAGCAGGGCTCTTCTGAGGGTCTTCTCAGGGGAAGGCCTCGGCCTCTCTGCCCTGTGGCTGGCCCTGCAGAGGAACTGGCTGGCCCCTGGGTGAGACGGGAGGCTGGACTGGAGGGACCCTCCCTGGCCTGACCCAGCAGGGCTCTTCTGAGGGTCTTCTCAGGGGAAGGCCTCGGCCTCTCTGCCCTGTGGCTGGCCCTGCAGAGGAACTGGCTGGCCCCTGGGTGAGACGGGAGGCTGGACTGGAGGGACCCTCCCTGGCCTGACCCAGCAGGGCTCTTCTGAGGGTCTTCTCAGGGGAAGGCCTCGGCCTCTCTGCCCTGTGGCTGGCCCTGCAGAGGGACTGGCTGGCCCCTGGGTGAGACGGGAGGCTGGACTGGAGGGACCCTCCCTGGCCTGACCCAGCAGGGCTCTTCTGAGGGTCTTCTAAGGGGAAGGCCTCGGCCTCTCTGCCCTGTGGCTGGCCCTGCAGAGGAACTGGCTGGCCCCTGGGGGAGACGGGAGGCTGGACTGGAGGGACCCTCCCTGGCCTGACCCAGCAGGGCTCTTCTGAGGGTCTTCTCAGGGGAAGGCCTCGGCCTCTCTGCCCTGTGGCTGGCCCTGCAGAGGAACTGGCTGGCCCCTGGGTGAGACGGGAGGCTGGACTGGAGGGACCCTCCCTGGCCTGACCCAGCAGGGCTCTTCTGAGGGTCTTCTCAGGGGAAGGCCTCGGCCTCTCTGCCCTGTGGCTGGCCCTGCAGAGGAACTGGCTGGCCCCTGGGTGAGACGGGAGGCTGGACTGGAGGGACCCTCCCTGGCCTGACCCAGCAGGGCTCTTCTGAGGGTCTTCTCAGGGGAAGGCCTCGGCCTCTCTGCCCTGTGGCTGGCCCTGCAGAGGAACCGGCTGGCCCCTGGGTGAGACGGGAGGCTGGGCTGGAGGGACCCTCCCTGGCCTGACCCAGCAGGGCTCTTCTGAGGGTCTTCTCAGGGGAAGGCCTCAGCCTCTCTGCCCTGTGGCTGGCCCTGCAGAGGAACTGGCTGGCCCCTGGGTGAGACAGGAGGCTGGACTGGAGGGACCCTCCCTGGCCTGACCCAGCAGGGGTCTTCTGAGGTTCTTATGATGGTCTCACCCCCTCTGCCCTATGGCTGGCCCTCCAGAGGAACTGGTTGGCCACAGCATGAGACAGGATGCTAGACTAGATTGACCCTCAATGGTCCGATCTAGCAGGACTCTTTTGATGTCCTTAAAACACATCCCCAACCAGTAAGCAATTATCGAAGCTGAAACAAGACAGCCCCACAATGAGTCCTGTGAGTTGGCCGGGGAGCAGAACGAACAGCAGCCTCCTCTGCCTCCACCCACCCCTGAAGCTCCTGCGTTGGAGGTGTTTGGGTGGGCAAGAGAAGGAATCCCCCACTGCCCACCCCACCACGGCATCTCCCACTACCACCACGCTGGGAGTGACACTGCTGGGGTCCCTGTGGCTAGGAAGCCAGAACGAAAGTCTCACAAGGATAAGGTGACCAGATTTTAACATTGGTAAAGCGGGACACCATTGACCGGGGGGGGGGGGTTGATTAAAAATGTTGTCTTTATGGAGCAACAAAAAGTTTCATAGAACGCATAGAATGCAAAAATAGTATTGTAATATATATATTTTTTCATTTCAACATAAGTACAATTTGCCAGGTGCCCCCAGATGTCCCTCCGAAAGTGGGACAATCTGGACACCTAAGGAGGAAGAACGCATAAAGGTAGATGAAGGAGGAATCATAGAATCACAGAGTTGGAAGGGGCCACACAGGCCATCTAGTCCAACCCCCTGCTCAACGCAGGATCAGCCCTAAGCATCCTAAAGCATCCAAGAAAAGTGTGTATCCAACCTTGGCTTGAAGACTGCCAGTGAGAGAGAAAGGATGATGGAGGGAAGAGGTGGGGGAGAGAAAGGCAGCAAAATTAGGGTTTTTTTTCTCCCTCCATTTGTCAATACCTAAAATGGGCGTAGCACTCCGCCTCTGACCCCCTCCCAAAACGATCCGGACCACTTTGTCAAATATTGCAAATCATGGCCCCACATTGTTTCCATTAATTTCCATTTGGAACAAAACGGATGGTTTAATTAACAACAGGTTCCATCGTTAGGTTAATTACCAAAAAGCAATTAGTCATCTGCACCTACGAAACAATGAAATTAACTTCTTTTTTTTTGCGGGGAGAGGGTGGAACGCAATGAATGACTACGGTGCAGTATTTAATGAGGCATTGAAACGTTATCATAAATTAGACCCATAATTCCCCTCCCCCCATTTTTTGGCACTGTCTCGCCTCCTAGAAAGGGGGGGGGGGCGATCGGCCTGGAGTTTCCAAATTGAAAAGAGAAGCAGAAAAGTGAGATGGGAGATTCTTGGCTTCTAGCAGATGGAGCTCGGCTGCAGAGCCAAAGGGTAAAGCTGGAATTTCACCTGATAACATAATTAAGAACAAAAGATGGATTTGCAGCTGCTAATTGGCTCTTGGTTCGCTGTCTTCCCTGAGAGCCAGTGGATTCAAACAGACTAGCCGCAACCTGGTTGGCCAGGTTAGGGATCCAATCAGTGCAAACCTTAGCAGGTCCAGTTGCAGGTTGATCTCTTGTTCTTTAGCTGTATATGCTGTGGGGTTCGTGGGGGGGGGGGTTCTCAGAGAAGTCTTGGTGCTCCTTGTATCACGTGCCTTCACTGATAAAGAGCTGCAACAATTCCAGCGTCTCTGGGTCCTTCACCCACAGAGCCAGCTTGGGTCGTGGTGAGGAGTGCAGACTTCTAATCTGGCAAACCGGGTTTGATTCCCTGCTCCTCCACATGCAGCCAGCTGGGTGAGCTTGGGCTCCCCATGGCACTGATAAAGCTGTTCTGACCGAGCAGGAATCTCAGGGCTCTCTCAGCCTCACCCACAGGGTGTCTGTTGTGGGGAGAGGAAAGGGAAGGAAAATAGAAGCCGCTTTGAGACTCCTTCGGGTAGAGAAAAGCAGCATATAAGAACCAACTCTTCTTCTTCAGTAATCTCAGGGCTCTCTCAGCCTCACCCACCTCACAGGGTGTCTGTTGTAGGGAGAGGAAAGGGAAGGCAAATAGAAGCCGCTTTGAGACTCCTTTGGGTAGAGAAAAGCGGCATATAAGAAACAACTCTTTTTCTTCTCCAGTAATCTCAGGGCTGTCTCAGCTTCCCCTCCCTCACAGGGTGTCTGTTGTGGGGAGAGGAAGGGAAGGTGAATGGAAGCCGCTTTCAGACTCCTTCGGGGAGAGAAAAGCAGCGTATAAGAACCAATTCCTCTTCTTCAGTAATCTCAGGGCTCTCTCAGCCTCCCCTCCCTCACAGGGTGTCTGTTGGGTAGAGAAAAGTGGCATATAAGAACCAACCCTTCTTCTTCTTCAGTTATATCAGGGCTCTCTCAGCCTCACCCACCTCACAGGGGGCCTGTTGTGGGGAGAGAAAAGGGAAGGCAAATGTAAGCCACTTTAGGACTCCTTTGGGTAGAAGAAGAAGAAGAGTTGGTTCTTATATGCCGCTTTTCTCTGCCCGAAGGAGGCTCAAAGCGGCTTACAATCTCCTTCCCTTTCCTCTCCCCACAACAGACACCCTGTGGGGTGGGTGAGGCTGAGAGAGCCCTGATATCACTGCCCGGTCAGAACAGTTTTATCAGTGCTGTGACTAGCCCAAGGTCACCCAGCTGGTTGCATGTGGGAGAGCACAGAATCGAACCCGGCATGCCAGATTAGAAGTCCGCACTCCTAACCACTACACCAAACTGGCTCTCTGGTAGAGAAATGCAGCATCTAAGAACCAACTCTTCTTCTTCTTCTTCTTCAGCAGTTTCATGACACGAATGACAGAGATTTGGAGAGCTCGCATCAGTTGGCGAAAGATGCATTCGGCCTCGGGAAGCTGTGACGGCTGGGGTGATGTCACCGACCTCGGGGGCCGGACTCCGTCAGCTCCAAGTGCCAAAATGAAAACCGTCCATTATCGCTACAAAAATCTTTGCCTGTACCAGCACAGCAGTTCCATTAGGAGCCGTGCCAAGCTCCAGAGGAGCCCTGCCTGTTAATTACACAGGGCTCTTTGTAGGGGATTAACTGTCTTGCATTGATCAGTTTTAATTAGGCCGTTAAAACGACACTGTTTGGAGGACACTGAATGATGTTTTAAAAGTTTCGCTTTGCTAGTTAATGCAGTTTATTGTTTGGAACGAGATTCCTGGATCCAGGAACCTGAGTCAAAAAGGGCTTCCGTTATTAATATTGTTATTAATACTGTTCCATGTATTATTTATATGTCTGATGTAAACCGCCCTGAGCCTCCGGGGAGGGCAGTATAGAAATATAATTAATAAATAAAATAAATAATATCACGGTGGGCCAAAACTGCAAACCAGGCGACACCGGGAACTTGTGGCCCACCTGCGGGGTAAGCCCAGCTATGTGAAGAGGGAGGGGGAAGTGTCACCAGCAGCCTAAATACTTCCCTTTGGACACAGTGCTTGCTGGGATGCTGATCTAGATTGGGGTCCCCAACAGGATGGGCCTGGGCGCCAGGATAACCACCAGCACCCTTTCTGGCACCCGCCAAGGGTGTTGAGGAAGTGGGTGGGCCAAGTATGGCTTTTGTTTATTTATTTATTTGATTTGTGGTTTGATTTGTTCTGTTTAGTCACTGTCTGTGCAAGGTTTGAGAAATGTTACTTTGGCAGCAGCTGCTGCTGCAGTAGAAGAATCTTCATGGGTACCATGTTAGGGACTCCTGCCCCCCTCTCTCTCTCTCGTTCCCTCCATCACATGCACATACACGCGCACATGCACACCGTATTCTTGCAAGTGAATTCTTGCAAGGCTCAAGAAGTGGGGTGAACTGAATAAAATGAAGTTCAATCGGGACAAATGTAAATTTCTGCATTTAGGTAGGAAAAACCAAATACACCAATGTAGGATGGGGGAGACTTGTCTTGGCAGTAGCATGTGTGAAAAGGATCTAGGAGTCTTAGTAGACCATACATTGAACAGGAGTCAGCAGTGTGACTCGGTGGCTAAAAAGGCAAATGGGATTTGGGGCTGCATCAAACGGAGTATCGTGTCCAGACCACGGGAGGTGATGGTACCGCTTTACTCTGCTCTGGTTCGGCCTCCCTTGGAGTCCTGTGTTCAGTTTTGGGCACCCCAGTTGAAGAGGGATGTAGACAAACTGGAACGTGTCCAGAGGAGGGCAACAAAGAGGGTGAGGGGTTTGGAGACCAAGACGTAGGAGGAAAGGTTGGGGGAGCTTGGTCTGTTTAGCCTGGAGAGGAGACGACTGAGAGGGGATCTGAGAACCATCTTCAAGTATTTAAAAGGCTGCCATGTAGAAGATGGAGCAGAGATGTTCTCTCTTGCCCCAGAGGAAAGGACCAGAATGAATGGGATGAAATTAATTCAAAAGAAATTCCATCTAAACATCCAGAAGCAGTTCCTGACAGTCAGAGTGGTTTCTCAGTGGAACAGGCTTCCTCGGGAGGTGGTGGGTTCTCCATCTTTGGAGATTTTTAAGCAGAGGCTGGAGAGCCATCTGACGGAGAGGCTGATTCTGTGAAGGCTCAAGGGGGTGGCAGGTGACAGTGGATGAGCGAGAGGGATGTGAGTGTCCTGCACAGTGCAGGGGGTTGGACTAGATGACCCATGAGGTCCCTTCCAACTCTATTATTCTATGATTCTGTTCTAATTGTCCTTTAAAGGAATGTCTGCCATCATTAAAGGGACATTCATCTAAAAACAGAACAGGGTCATTTATTGCTCATTTGTATACTAGGGGCGTACTATGGGATTTTTTCATGATTTAATGGGCCACTTAAAGTCTAGTTCGTTTTTAGACTCCAGGTTGCTTCTACGACCCTGGTTTTCTGTTGTATCATTAGCTGAATTTCCCATCTTGACCATTTCTGCACTGGGAACTTTGCTGCCCTGGCGCCCGTGCGGGAGCACGAATCTGGGGTGGATGAGGTGCACTGGGGTGGGTCTCTGACACTGCCCCATCCAAAGCCCTGCCCCAGCTTGGCATATGGTGGCGCGGGCCCTGAACCCCGTTCTACAGCTCATGTTCACAGCTCGGCCTTTTCCTGACTGCCAGGCAAAGGGCAGACATGAAGGAAGGTGTCAGTCTTGAAAGTTCAGGGTCTGAGGCAACAGTCCGATGCGCATTGACCTGACAGCTCACAGCTCACCCCCCCCCCCCGTCTCCCCAGCACCTCCCTCCGAGTAAACAAGAAAAGCATTTCGCTGCCAGACGGCCATTCTAAGCACATGGTTTATGCCCCTCCGCTCAAGGAAGCTGATTTCCAAGCCGACATGCCTGGGATGCAGTAGTTTATTACATTGATTTCGCGCCGTTTGGGCCGCTTCCCTCGGTCTAAAGGCTCGTTTTGAAATTGGACAAGTTTCATCAGAGCGGATGCCGGGAGAGATAATCACTCGAAATCACATTTCGTGGAGCAACAGCCTCTGTGAAACAGAATACGGATGAATGTCACTGGCCGTCTTCAAGCAGCGGCCTGGACAGATCCCTCTCCTGGATGCTTGAGGCTGATCCTGCACTGAGCAGAGGGTGGACTAAATGGCCTTCATGGACCCTTCCCACTCTAGGATCCTAGGAGTCTAGTTCAGCAGTGGAATGGGCTGCCTGAGGAGGTGGGAAGCTCCCCCTCACTAGCGGTCTTCGATCAGTAGATGGACAGATCCTTCTCCTGGTTGCTTGAGGCTGATCCTGCACTGAGCAGGGGGTGGGACTGGATGGCCTCCATGGCCCCTTCCCACTCTAGGTTTCTATTAGTCTATGATCTCAGCAGATTTCTGAAGCTAAGGAAGTTCAGCCTTGGTTAGTTCTTGGAGGAGAGACCACCAAGTAGATTGAGACAGTTAATGGCAATTTGCCTCTATTCATTTCGTGCTTAAAAGAATCAAAAACTACTAGTATTTTGGGGTGTTAAAGGAAGAGGTGGGAGTGGTTTGAAGGGAATGACAATTCAATGATTGAATAGAGGGAAGAAGGTGGGTAGAGAGGGTGGGAAAAGCAAAACTGACCGAAACATTACATGCAATGTTACATTTCCTTGCGTGCAACTAAACAAAACTGGCATCCAGAAAATGATCTGGGTCAAACTGATTTCCAAGAACCCACAAAAATGGTTGGGAAACAAAAATAGAATAAAAATCTAAAGGCACTTAAAGGTTTGCAAAAATCAGGGGATGAACCCCAAGCAGTAGGAGGCCAGGTAGGAGGAGAGAGATAGGAAGGAAGGAAGGAAGGAAGGAAGGAAGGAAGGAAGGAAGGAAGGAAGGAAGGAAGGAAGGAAGGAAGGAAGATAGAGAGATAGGAAGGAAGGAAGGAAGGAAGGGAGGGAGGGAGGGAGGGAGGGAGGGAGGGAGGGAGAGAGAGAGAGAGAGAGAGAGAGAGAAAGAAAGAAAGAAAGAAAGAAAGAAAGAAAGAAAGAAAGAAAGAAAGAAAGAAAGAAAGAAAGAAAGAAAGAAAGAAAGAAAGAAAGAAAGAAAGAAAGAAGGGAGGGAGGGAGGGAGGGAGGGAGGGAGAAAGAGAGAGAAAGAAAGAAAGAAAGAAAGAAAGAAAGAAGGGAGGGAGGGAGGGAGGGAGGGAGAAAGAGAGAGAGAGAGAGAGAGAAAGAAAGAAAGAAAGAAAGAAAGAAAGAAAGAAAGAAAGAAAGAAAGAAAGCAAGCAAGCAAGCAAGCAAGCAAGCAAGCAAGCAAGCAAGCAAGCAAGCAAGCAAGCAAGGAGGGATAATTTTGCCCAAAGCACAGAGAATGCACCATCAGAGGAGGAGCCCAAGAACGTGGAGGGAACGGAATTCTTCCCATGAGTCTCACAGGCCGACACTCGTAAACATTATAAAGATCACAGGATCCTGGCAACGCACCCCCATTCCAATTTTTAAATCCAGCCTCTGTTCACTGTGTCCACCCACAGCGCTCGTGTCCGCGGGACGCGGAATTATTGCTTGCAACCGCTGGCAGGTTTATGAACCATGTTTGCTTTTGCATGATTTATTGAGAGGTGCATTTCCCCTATTTATATGAAACAGCATATTAACCCTCGCCCTAGATAAACCATTGCAACCATGCGCATTCGGAACGGATTAATTATTCTTCCTTTAAAAAAAAAAAGAAAGAGGAAAACTTGGCCTTTAGCTCAAGAACCGAGCTCATTTTCTTCTCCTAACCTTTCTCGCCCTGCACCTTTGCCTCTTCCCCTCTCCCCCCCCCCCCCCACAAGCGAGAATGCCGAGCAAAGCTAATGAGAACATAAGAACCGAACGGCAAAGAAGTTGAGGCAGATCCAGCCGGCCTCCGCTGCTGAGCGATTGGTTGGCCTCCTTGCGTATCCAGGTGGAGGGGAGACAGACTCAGACAGGCAGCTGTGTTCCTGGTTTCCCACCATCCCCGCTGTGTCCCAGGCGCTCTGGAAATAGACACATCTGTCAAGAAAAGACGTTTCTTCTCCTTCGCGTCTTTGACACATGAAACAACCCAGCTGACAGGCCGTCTCTGCTTCCGGCGGCCCAGATCCCACGTTCAAGAGAGGCTGTGTCCTCCGCGAGGCAGACTGGAAAGACCTAGCAGCGAACCTGGATCGGGCCAAGGCGGGTCTGCTGTGGACTTTGGCCCGAGAGCCAAGGACAGGCAGGACAAGGACAAGGGCCTGGTTATTATCCCCCCTCCGGCCCCTCCCCACGAAAGCAGGAGGAGAAGGCAATTTATGTTTGTCTAAGACAGGGGTAGTCAAACTGCGGCCCTCCAGATGTCCATGGACTACAATTCCCAGGAGCCCCTGCCAGCGAACGCTGGCAGGGGCTCATGGGAATTGTAGTCCATGGACATCTGGAGGGCCGCAGTTTGACTACCCCTGGTCTAAGATATATTTGCAAAGCCCTTTCAATCCCGACGGCGTTTGCACTAGCCTTTCAAAAGAAAAGCCTATGTCGGTTTTAAAAAGCCACGCAATGTTCACACCCAACGTAGGACGCTAGCCCAGCCATAAAACGATCAAACCGAAACACCAAATTAACGGCACAGACAAAGCCAATAAGGCAGTCATACGGAGCTGCAGTGAGGCCAAACGGGACAGAATGCAGGAAATGGGCCAATCAGACAAAGTGACACACACGCATTAAAAGGTCAGGAGAAGACACACCTGGAGGGCTTTTACTTTCTTCGTATCTTGCCTATCTGATTAAATCCTTCCCCCTCTCCTCCTTTTTATCATCACAACAACCCTGTGAGGTAGGTTAGGCTGAGCGGACGGCTTCGGGTCATGCCGTGAGCTTCTGTGGCAGCGTGGGGATTGGCCACTGGAGATGTGGAACTGCCCAGCCAATCACATCTCCCGTGGCCAATCAGGAGCCTTTCTAGACAAAAGCCCCGCCCATTTTCTGAAAACGCCAGGCAGGCATGAGGAAAAGGGGTCTGTCTTTTAGGGGGTCCTGGAAGGCAGTAAAATGTGGAGCCAGTTTTGAAAATTCAGAAGTGAGGTCTGATGGCTGACCCTGGATTCCCTGACCTGCAGGAAGAAGAAGAAGAAGAAGAAGAGTTGTTTCTTATATGCTGCTTTTCCCTACCCGAAGGAGTCTCAAAGGGGCTTGCAGTCGCCTTCCCTTTCCTCTCCCCACAACAGACACCCTGTGGGGTGGGTGAGGCTGAGAGAGCTCTGATATCGCTGCCCGGTCAGAACAGTTCTATCAGTGCTGTGACTAGCCCAAGGTCACCCAGCTGGCTGCATGTGGGGGAGCGCAGAATCGAACCTGGCATGCCAGATTAGAAGTCCGCACTCCTAACCACTCCACCAAACTGGCTCTCTCAGGAAACTGCCCTCCCCTCCAGCCACCCTTTCCCCTCTGCACATGAGAACGAACCCTCCTTCTTAAGAAGCTCCAGAGAGGCATGAAATCCCACCCCCCTGCTGCCAGCCGTGATCGCGTGCCACGACAGATGCAGAGGACCGCTTTCATCTTGCCAGCAGGAAGCCCCGGTGGTGCCCTCTCCCCCCTTCTGCCACCACCCGCTGCTGCACCCTAGAAACTGCCACCACCCACCCTTCTAGGGCAGTTCTGCATTGAGGGGAAGAGCTCTCCTTAGCTTCTCACCCCTACAGTGGGGAAGCTGGGGGCTTGGCAGAAAGTCCCCGGCAGTGACAAGGTCTCGGGGGGCAGTGCCACTCTCCCTTTGCGATCCAAAGAGAGCAAACTCCTCTTGCGGGCACCGTCCCAGTGAACCAGGAACAACACAACTGAAACTGGAGCACCGACAACAAAACACTAGCAAAAAAGCGCAATTTCGGGAGACGAGATCATCAGGTAAGAATCACACCGAGAGAAAGAGACGGGCATCACCACACATCTCCCCCCACCCCCCTTCCTTGTGCATGGAGCTGGAGCCTGCGAATGGGAGGAGAGGGGTAGGTTGCCACTTCCTGGTTGGAAAATACCTGGAGCTTTCGGGGGGGGGGGAAACCTGAGGGTGGCGGGGTTTGGGTCACAATGCCAGATAGTTGCCATGTTCTCCTGGAGAACTGGTCTCCGTTGCCTGGAGGTGAGCTGCAAGAGCCAGAGTCCTCCAGCCACCACCTCAAAGCCACTCCAGAGAGGCTTTGAGGGCCTGGTAGTGGGAGGAAGTCCCTTTCTACAAGGACCCGTCTTTTGTGCTTTCCTGCCTGTCCGCTTCAGAAACCTGAACTACGGCGTGACGCTGAGGAGTCAGCAGGAAGCGAATGCGATCCGCGGGAGAAGGCAAACATGAGCGATGTCTCCTCAGGAGTCGGCAGCGCACGATTAGGCGTGTGCGTGTGTGAATGCACACCCAGGGGGTGAGTCAGGCCCAGATCCAGCAGCAACGGTGGCAGGAAAGGGAGGAGGAGGCGGAGGAGGAGGAGAGCAACCTACGAGGAAAAACCGCTCGCCTCAAAATCAGCGGAAAAAGAGAAGTCGGAGGGGGGGGGGGAGAAGTAAACTCGAAAATGATGTATAATTCACAGCGTAATTCATAAAATGTATAATTTACAAATGCACGCTAGCACAAAAAAGCACCCCTTTAAATAATAATAATGATGATTTCAGAACCACCCACGCCACATTCGGCTTTATTGCAACGGTGCGATTTTCTTGGCAATGCCCCCCTTCAGCCCCGAGGGGGAAAGGGGGAAGGAAAACAACCCAGTATTGCAGCTACGGGGCAGCGAACGGACCGGTCCCCAAGCCACTTCAGCTCTCCTTTGGGTGACGTGGAACGCAAGGGGCCTCCGTGAAGCCACGATGCTGCTGGGGGTCCTTCTCCGGCGCTCCTAAGAAATGCCGCCTGTTTTTCCTCTTCTCGGTCAACAAGGAGAGTTGGACGGATCCTGCAGGCTCTCAAAAGGACAAACAAATTTGTTCTAGATGCAATCCAGCCCGCACTCTCCCTAGCAGCTGAAAGGACTCAATGGAGTCTGTTGTATTTTGGTGACAGGGAAAGACAAGAGTCCCTGGGAAAGGCAAGAACGCCGGGAAAAGCGAAAAGCAGCAGGAAACGAAGAAGAAGTAGCAGCTGTTTTTTCCTACCCTGTTTCCACTACGTGAAGGAGTCTCAAAGCAGTTTACTTCCTCTCCCCACAACAGACATCCTGTGAGGGAGGTAGGGCTGAGAGAGCTCTGAGAGAACTGCTCTGCAAGAACAGCTCTGGGAGAACTGTGATTGGACCAAGGTCACCCTGCTGGCTGCATGTGGAGGAGGAGGCAGGAATCAAAGCGGGCTAGATGCTCTTAACCAATACACCACAAGGGCTCTGACAGACTCCAGCTGCCTTGCTAGGGCGGATAGTCCAACAGGAGAAGGATGGAGCCCGACCAGGAACTTGCAAGACCTGAGTAAGGCTGTTAAAAGGTTGTTTTCGCAGGACATTAATTCAGACGGTTGCTACAAATTGGAATCCCCAGGCCGGAACACAACGCCCTCACCTTTATCGATGATCCATTTGTTTGTCACCATCGACCGTGTGGGCCGGCAACCTTATTGGGGTAGGATATATATCTAAATATAATAATAATAATAATAATAATAATAATAATAATAATAATAATAATGCTGATGATAACAAAATATACTAATACTAATAAAATATATGGAGACGGGAGACAGGGGACGAAGAAGAAGAAGAAGAAGAAGAAGAAGAAGAAGAAGAAGAAGAAGAAGAAGAAGAAGAAGAAGAAGAAGAAGAAGAAGAAGAAGAGTTGGTTCTTAGATGCCGCTTTTCTCTACCTGAAAGAGGCTCAAAGTGGCTTCCAATCGCCTTCCCTTTCCTCTCCCCACAACAGACACCCTGTGAGGTAGGTGAGGCTGAGAGAGCCCTGAGATTACTGAAGAAGAAGAAGAAGAAGAAGAAGAAGAAGAAGAAATTTTTGAAAATATTGCTTGGGCCACCACCAACCACCCCACCAAGAGGTCCTTGTGGTCTTGAAGGTAAGCTGTGGCAGCTACTTTGCGGCTGGCTCCGCCTCCTGCAGCCGCCATTTTGTGCAGCTGCCTTCTGACCGGGCCCGCCATGCTGCGTCAGAATCCCAAAGAGGCCTGCGGGCTCCAAACGGCTGGGAGCCCCTGCCGAGGACGGAGGGGCCCTTTCTTCTCCCCTGGCGCAGATCCGGCCAGAAGGCGATTCCCATTCTGAGGCCCCCGAAGGTAGGGGGCGGATCGGGGCAGGCCCAGCTCTGAGCAAGGTTCAGACTCCGCACAGATTACGCGCTGTTTAAATACAGCTCTTCGGAGCGGGTGGAGGTCCGGATCCGGGGCCTTTGAGGCTGCTTTGCTCTTTACCGACGTTGTGCCATTTGATCCACCGCAAATAGAAATCCGAGGAGGTGGGGAGAGGTGCTGAGAGAGAGGCTAGGAGCGCTGACTGTACACAAGCTCACAATGGGACAGGTTGACAGATATCGTATGAGGATTCCTTCCCCATCGTAATCTGGGTGGGCTGCTAGCGCCCAGTGACGCCTAAGAGGCAGCATAAACACACATCACACATACACACACCCCTGGCAAAAGGCCAGTTCCACAGGTCACAGAATGCACCTGGGACAGAAAGAGGTCATGCCTTTTCTGGAAGGGTCGCCCGCATCCAGGTGAGGCCTGGAGTTCTCCCAGAATTACAACTGATTGCCAAGCTGCAGAAATAAGACCCTAAGAGAGTACAGGCTTCATAAGAACATCAGTCTAGCCCAGCCTCCCATCTCACACAATCGCCAACCCGGTCTTCTGGAAGGTCAGCCAAAGTGCATAGAAGCTGAGGCCTTCATAAGTACATCAGGAGAGCCCTGCTGGATCAGATCAATATTCTATCTAGTCCAGCCTCCTGTCTCACCCAGGGGCCAACCTATGGAGGGCCAGCCACAGGGCAGAGAGGCCGAGGCCTTCCCCTGAGAAGACCCTCACAAGAGCCCTGCTGGGTCAAACCAGTGAAGGTCCACCTAGTCCAGTATCCTGGCCTCACACCAGGGGCCAACTAGTTCTTCTGGAGGACCAACAGTGAGGCACAGGGACAAAGGCCTTCGCCTGGGAAGCATATCAGAAGAACATTAGAAAAGAGGGAGGCCTCGGCCTCCTTAGCCTGTGGCTGGCCCTCCAGAGGCCCTGGTTGCTCACTGTGTGAGATCGGATGCTGGACTAGATGGACTATTGGTCCGATCCAGCAGGGCTCTTCTGAGGTTCTCATGAAGGTATTAGTCGCTTTGCCCCATTGTTGGTTGTCCAGAGGAACTGGTTGGCCACTGTTTGAGATGGGATGCTGGACTAGATGGACCTCCCCTGGTTGGATCCAGCAGGGGTCCCATCTTCTGATGAAGGCCTCGGCCTCTCTGCCCTGTTCTTGATCCTCCAGAGGGACTGGTTGGCCACACCGTGAGACGGGAGGCTGGACTTGACTGAAAGGGTGACACACGGCCACTCCCTTGCAGTTCTCATGCACTTCCTGGGACATGCAAGGGAGCCTGCCATGGGACTCCGTCAGTCCCTCCAAAATCCTCCCGTCCCCCTTGCCTCATCCTAAACCCAAACGGCTCCCTTCGAGCCAGGGCCCTGCAGAGCCAGCCGATTAACAGCAATTATCACAGCAGGCCCCAACCCGGACTTTCTCTCCAGTGCTCGGCTATTCTTTTTAATTAGAAAATGTAATTAAATGGCAGAGGAACCTGGAGAAACAAATTAAATGCAAGGCGCTCATTAGGAGGAGATGCGGCAGAGGAGGGAGGCTGGGGAGGCAGCGCCCTCTGCTGCCCCAGCCCAGAACTGCACCGTCCCAGGGAATTGCCACAAAGAAAGGAAATAAAGAGAAATTTTAAAGAGTAGAAAAACACGGCTTGGTTCCTGGGGGGCGGGGGGGGGAGTGAGGCTGTGGCCTCACCAGGGTTCCCAACCCCCATGCCGTGGCTGAGACCTGTTCCAATGGAGAAAACGAGAGATTTGCAAAGTTGCTTGCAGGGGGGGGGGGGATTCTGCACAGTGCCCATTGATTGGCCCCAAAAGGCCCACAGAGCACCTTCTGCAGAACCGCCCACGAATGTCAGCCTTACACAGGCTTCTCTGCAAAAGGTGACATCTCACAGAAATTTCTTCTGGCCTCCCTCATATTTCCTCATGGGGTTGTGCTGGGTTGGGAAATACCTACAGAATCCCCCTCCCAAGCAGCCCTTTCCTCCAGGGGAACTGATCTCTGCCGTCTGGAGAGGAGCTGGAATTCCAGGGGATCCCCAGGCCCCACCTGGAGGCTGGCATCCCTGACCCTCAGTGGGGTCCAGGGCCACAGAGTCCCCCCTCCCAAGCAGCCCTTTCCTCCAGGGGAACTGATCTCTGCAGTCTGGAGAGGAGCTGGAATTCCAGGGGATCCCCAGGCCCCACCTGGAGGCTGGCATCCCTGACCCTCAGTGGGGTCCAAGGCCCCAGAGTCCCCCCTCCCAAGCAGCCCTTTTCTCCAGGGGAACTGATCTCTGCAGTCTGGAGAGGAGCTGGAATTCCAGGGAATCCCCAGGCCCCACCTGGAGGCTGGCATCCCTGACCCTCAGTGGGGTCCAAGGCCACAGAATCCCCCTCCCAAGCAGCCCTTTTCTCCAGGGGAACTGATCTCTGCAGTCTGGAGAGGAGCTGGAATTCCAGGGGATCTCCAGGCCTCACCTGGAGGCTGGCATCCCTGACCCTCAGTGGGGTCCAAGGCCACAGAGTCCCCCCTCCCAAGCAGCCCTTTCCTCCAGGGGAACTGATCTCTGCAGTCTGGAGAGGAGCTGGAATTCCAGGGGATCCCCAGGCCCCACCTGGAGGCTGGCATCCCTGACCATCCCCAGGAAGGTGGTAACCCTACACCCCAACTTCATCAGGGGTGCTGTTTCCGAGGCACAAGATTCGGCTGCATCTCTGTTTTGACCGGTGAAAAAAGCCAGCCCCAGATTAGCTCCTCCAAGAGACAGAAGGACCTTCTGGAGTACTGACACATTGGCCTGGTGAGTCACGGCGGGATGAGTAAACATGTCATATCGCTTTCTCTGCTCCCTCCCATTTTTAGAACGATAATTATATTTTTCTGTCGAATGCTCGAGGGCGGGAGGGGGGGGAGGGAATCCAGTGGGGAATCAGATGGAGGGGACAAATTGAACTTAAAAATTGTTGCCCCATAAAACTGTCTTTTGTCAAATTACAATGCTAAAAATAAGAACCGGGAGGCAGAAATAATTGTGCGGCTGGGAAAGAAATCAGTCGAAACTGCTCTTTATTTTAACGTGTGACGGAGAGGACGAAGGGGCCTGAAAGTCAATGTCACCTGCAGCCATGCAGAGTGCCACATTCCACAGAGATAATGATGCTCCAAGGAGAAAATATAACTTTAAGCCAGTGAAGAGTAACAGGAGGTATCTTAAAACCAGAAGAAGAAAAAGGAGGAGAAGGAGGGGGAGGAGGGGAGCTGTTTTTTTCTACCCTACGTTTGACTACCTAACGGAGTCCCAAAGCGGTTTCAAAACACCTTTCCCTTCCTCTCCTCCCTGCAGGTTGATGGGGCTGAGAGAGCTCTGAGAGAACTGTGACTGGCCCAAGGTCACCCACCTGGAGAGGAAGGGAATCAAACCCGGTTCTTCAGATTAGAGGCTGCTGCCCTTAACCAACACACCAAGCTGGCTCTCAGTTCCAGAAGGAACTGGCGATTACATCTTTCACTGCAAAAGGAACTTACCTCCAGCCTTATCAAAAACCTTATTTGCAGTCCTAGCTTTGAAACAGTCACCACTCCAGCTGGTACCTACCCATCTCCCCCCGCCAGTCTATCTGTCTGGACCTTCACCCTGGTCTCTCCCTTCACCACCCAGATTGTATTTCTTCCTCTCTTTCCGCATGTGTAGATTTTTAAGCAAGCAAATTAAGATAAAGGAATTCTAGCTCTTGTGATTGTAAAGTTTGTGCCTTTAATGCATTATATCTTATCTTATCTTATCTACCTATGTATGTATGTATGTATGTATGTATGTATGTATGTATGTATGTATGTATGTATGTATGTTTGTATGTATGTATGTATGTATGTATGTATGTATGTATGTATGTATGTTTGTATGTATGTATGTATGTATGTATGTATGTATGTATGTATGTCTGCTGCCCTGCTGGGTCAGCCCTGCTGTATGTATGCATGTATGTGCTGAGCGTCAAAGAATTGAGGCTTTTGAACTCTGGTGCTGGAGAAGACTCTTGCGAGTCCCTTGGACTGCAAGGCGAACAAACCGGTCAGTCCTAGAGGAGATCAGCCCTGACTGCTCTTTAGAAGGCCAGATCCTGAAGATGAAACTCAAATACTTTGGCCACCTCATGAGAAGGAAGGACTCCCTGGAGAAGAGCCTAATGCTGGGAGCGATCGAGGGCAAAAGAAGAAGGGGACGACAGAGAATGAGGCGGCTGGATGGAGTCACTGAAGCAGTCGGTGCAAACTTAAATGGACTCCGGGGAATGGTAGAGGACAGGAAGGCCTGGAGGACATCCAGTTGTCTGTCCATGCGGTCGCGATGGGTCAGACGCAACTTCGCAACTAACAACAACATGAATGAATAAGAAAACAAGAGCATACGAAGAGCCCTGCTAAATCCCTGGGTCCCTCCAGTCCAGCCTCCTGTCTCACACAGACCCCAATCCGTTCTTCTGGAGGTCTAGCAACAGGGCATCCCTGGGCGCTAAGAGCCCACCCGGATTACGATGGGGAAGGAATCCACATACAATATATGTCAACCTGTCCCAAGGTGAGCTTGTGTACAGTCAGCGCTCCTAGCCTCTCTCTCTGCAGCTCACTGTGGCTCTCTAGCTTCACCACGACACAACCTCAGACAACGAAATTGTAGCTCCGTAGCAGGAAGCAAGTCTCTCCTGGAAACTCCTGGCCTGCCTGTTAATCTGAGCAATTTATCACTCAGACTGAAAGAGAGGTCGGAAATTGCCTCCTTGCTTCCTGCTGGAAAATGCTACTCTCCCTCCAGGTAGTATTATTAAAAACACTTCCATGGAGATAGTTGCAAAGCGATCTCAAAGATAGAATTCTTTTTCTCTCTGCAGAGGGGGGTAGAATGCACTGCGTTCAATTCTATGCTGAAGACAGTATCATTACAGGGCCAAGCTACACGGTACAAGAACATAAGACCCTCAGAAGAGCCCTGCTGGGTCAGGCCAGGGAGGGTCCTTGCAGTCCAGCCTCCCGTCTCACCCAGGGGCCAGCCAGTTCCTCTGCAGGGCCAGCCACAGGGCAGAGAGGCCGAGGCCTTCCCCTGAGAAGACCCTCAGAAGAGCCCTGCTGGGTCAGGCCAGGGGGGGTCCCTCCAGTCCAGCCTCCCGTCTCACCCAGGGGCCAGCCAGTTCCTCTGCAGGGCCAGCCACAGGGCAGAGAGGCCGAGGCCTTCCCCTGAGAAGACCCTCAGAAGAGCCCTGCTGGGTCAGGCCAGGGAGGGTCCCTGCAGTCCAGCCTCCCGTCTCACCCAGGGGCCAGCCAGTTCCTCTGCAGGGCCAGCCACAGGGCAGAGAGGCCGAGGCCTTCCCCTGAGAAGACCCTCAGAAGAGCCCTGCTGGGTCAGGCCAGGGAGGGTCCCTCCAGTCCAGCCTCCCGTCTCACCCAGGGGCCAGCCAGTTCCTCTGCAGGGCCAGCCACAGGGCAGAGAGGCCAAGGCCTTCCCCTGAGAAGACCCTCAGAAGAGCCCTGCTGGGTCAGGCCAGGGAGGGTCCCTCCAGTCCAGCCTCCCGTCTCACCCAGGGGCCAGCCAGTTCCTCTGCAGGGCCAGCCACAGGGCAGAGAGGCCGAGGCCTTCCCCTGAGAAGACCCTCAGAAGAGCCCTGCTGGGTCAGGCCAGGGAGGGTCCCTCGTCCAGCCTCCCGTCTCACCCAGGGGCCAGCCAGTTCCTCTGCAGGGCCAGCCACAGGGCAGAGAGGCCGAGGCCTTCCCCTGAGAAGACCCTCAGAAGAGCCCTGCTGGGTCAGGCCAGGGAGGGTCCCTCCAGTCCAGCCTCCCGTCTCACCCAGGGGCCAGCCAGTTCCTCTGCAGGACCAGCCACAGGGCAGAGAGGCCGAGGCCTTCCCCTGAGAAGACCCTCAGAAGAGCCCTGCTGGGTCAGGCCAGGGAGGGTCCCTCCAGTCCAGCCTCCCGTCTCACCCAGGGGCCAGCCAGTTCCTCTGCAGGACCAGCCACAGGACAGAGAGGCCGAGGCCTTCTCCTGAGAAGACCCTCAGAAGAGCCCTGCTGGGTCAGACCAAGGAGGCCTTCTCCTGATAAGAATATTGGAATACCTCTGGAGCCCCTCCCAAGTCCTCTCCTCTCTGGTTCTCACCACCCTTGGTGGGCTCCCTTCCAGGGACTGACCATGCTTATCTTCCAACTTATGGTGACCCCACCAAAAGGTCTTCAAGGCATCAGAGAAGGAGACGTGGCCTGTCCTTGCCTCCCTCTGCAGAGCCTTCCTTGGTGGTCCTCATCCAAGTACTGATCTTGTGGGTTGGCGACTGCCTTCTTCTGCAGAACCTCCCTGGCTGGTCTCCCCTCCAAGCCCAGACCCTGCTTAGCTTCCAACTTCCGGTGACCCCAGCCAGGGGCTTTCAAGGTCAGTAAGAAGCAGAGGTGGTTTGCCATCATGGCCTTCCTCTGCAGAGCCATCCTTGGTGGTCTCCCTTCCCTGTACTGATCTTGCTTAGCTTCCATCATCCACCGTACTGCCTCCTCCCTTTACTCATAAACAAAAGCCTTTTGCTTACAGTTGGGATGAAAAGCATGTGTGTGCATGGACGGGGGGTGGGGGGTGTAGCTTCATTTGATTTTGCATTTCTCCCAGGAAGCCAGCCAGCAACAGAGAACACCTTGAGCTGTATTCTGGTTGGTCTTAAAGGTGCTACAGGACTCTGCTTTTCTTGAGCTGTTCCGTCACTGATGCACAAAGGAGGCGATGTACCCCGGAAAACCCCCTACGGAGACTTCCAGTTGCCTGTGAGATCCACGAAGTTGGTTAGGGAAGCCGCCCCCCCCCCCTCCTTGAGCACGGTTCCTTCCTGTTATGCACCAGGTGCTAACTGGGCGCTCACAGCAATCTCTCAGGGGAAGGCGATCAGGGCCTCATTAATGTAGCCCAACCTGGGCTTAACAGGATTAGTGGCACACATCAGGGTGTGATCGCACATCCGCCCTCCCTGTCTCTCTCTCTCTCTCTCACACACACACACACACAAATACAAACACACACACCATTTACTGTCAGGCAGCTACTCGGGTAGAAGATGCAGAGCCAGACAAAGTGGGCCGGTCTCCGTGAGACGGGCTGACGGTGAGAAAGACGTCCCTTGGAGACCTTCCACTGTGGAGAATACTCTGTAGCTACACCACAGGCTGCTCCAAGGAATTTGGGGGTCTTCATATGTGCGGCCTGGTAAATTCCATGTGAAGCACTATGAGAAGGTTCCCCAATATGCCGCCCACAGGTCAGAGAAGCACAGAATCCTAGAGTGGGGAGGTTCCTCCTGGGTCATCTAGTCCAGCCCCCTGCACTGTGCAGGACACTCACAACCCTCTTGCTCATCCACTGTCACCTGCCACCCCCTTGAGCTTTCACAGAATCATAAAATCACAGAATCCTAGAGTGGGGAGGTTCCTCCTGGCTCATCTAGTCCAGCCCCCTGCACTGTGCAGGACACTCACAACCCTCTTGCTCATCCACTGTCACCTGCCACCCCCTTGAGCTTTCACAGAATCATAAAATCACAGAATCCTAGAGTGGGGAGGTTCCTCCTGGGTCATCTAGTCCAGCCCCCTGCACTGTGCAGGACACTCACAACCCTCTTGCTCATCCACTGTCACCTGCCACCCCCTTGAGCTTTCACAGAATCATAAAATCACAGAATCCTAGAGTGGGGAGGTTCCTCCTGGCTCATCTAGTCCAGCCCCCTGCACTGTGCAGGACACTCACAACCCTCTTGCTCATCCACTGTCACCTGCCACCCCCTTGAGCTTTCACAGAATCATAAAATCACAGAATCATAGAATGGGAAGGGGCCTCCTGGGTCATCTAGTCCAGCCCCCTGCACTGTGCAGGACACTCACAACCCTCTTGCTCATCCACTGTCACCTGCCACCCCCTTGAGCCTTCACAGAATCATAAAATCACAGAATCCTAGAGTGGGGAGGTTCCTCCTGGGTCATCTAGTCCAGCCCCCTGCACTGTGCAGGACACTCACAACCCTCTTGCTCATCCACTGTCACCTGCCACCCCCTTGAGCCTTCACAGAATCATAAAATCACAGAATCCTAGAGTGGGGAGGTTCCTCCTGGCTCATCTAGTCCAGCCCCCTGCACTGTGCAGGACACTCACAACCCTCTTGCTCATCCACTGTCACCTGCCACCCCCTTGAGCTTTCACAGAATCATAAAATCACAGAATCCTAGAGTGGGGAGGTTCCTCCTGGGTCATCTAGTCCAGCCCCCTGCACTGTGCAGGACACTCACAACCCTCTTGCTCATCCACTGTCACCTGCCACCCCCTTGAGCCTTCACAGAATCATAAAATCACAGAATCCTAGAGTGGGGAGGTTCCTCCTGGGTCATCTAGTCCAGCCCCCTGCACTGTGCAGGACACTCACAACCCTCTTGCTCATCCACTGTCACCTGCCACCCCCTTGAGCTTTCACAGAATCATAAAATCACAGAATCATAGAATGGGAAGGGGCCTCCTGGGTCATCTAGTCCAACCCCCTGCACTGTGCAGGACACTCACAACCCTCTTGCTCATCCACTGTCACCTGCCACCCCCTTGAGCTTTCACAGAATCATAAAATCACAGAATCATAGAATTGGAAGGGGCCTCCTGGGTCATCTAGTCCAACCCCCTGCACCATGCAGGACACTCCCAACCCTCTCGCTCATCCACTGTCACCTGCCACCCCCTTGAGCCTTCTCAGAATCAGCCTCTCCGTCAGATGGCTCTCCAGCCTCTGTTTTAAAATCGCCAAAGATGGAGAACCCACCGCCTCCCGAGGAAGCCTATTCCACTGAGGAACCACTCTGACTGTCAGGAACTTCTTCCGGATGTTAAGATGTACCACAGACTTTATTGGAGAAATTCCAGAGATTCCTAGAGAGATGCCCTCCCCCCAGGTGTCCTGCTTCATAAGGAAGAAAGGTGGCTAGTAGATATTTTGTGGCTGGGGAGGAGCTTTCAAGAGTACCCTTCAACAGGTACCAAAGATCCAGATTCGAGGAGCACCTGCTGGGTCAGGCCAGGGAGGGTCCCTCCAGCCCAGCCTCCTGCCCCACACTGTGACAAAATCCAAATATTAGGAGCTATGCCATGCCACATAATGACACTATAGTGGAGAGGCAAACCATTCCCCAAACTGGCTGTTCCATGATTCCAGTTGGACAATGGTCTCCTCGGTGTCCCTGTCATGGACCCCCAGGGTGCTGCGAATGCTGATAAGAGAAGGCATCCCAAATTACAAACACTCAAAAAACGAAGTTCCAGATAAGAGTCACTCCTGAGACATATTTGCCAGTCTGCCAATTTTCCTATCCAGTGATTTCCTTCCAAAGAAGTATTTCAAGCTTTGTTACTAACTGGAATGCAAAAAAACGCCACCCATCATGAGAACAGAGACACAAAGCTGTGAACAGCTGGAATTATCCTAACTAAAAGTGCTGTTACCTTAGTGGGGTTATAATAGGAGGACTCCTGCTCTTCTAGCTAGGCTGAGCCACCTCCTCAGGGTCAGAACCACAGACTGGGTTGCTAGTTGTGTGCTGTCAATTGTTCACAGCTGTGCCTAGTGTGAAACCCACCTTAAAGGCACGGAAGTTAATCTGAGACCTCCATGCAGTTAGAAGAGATCATGAGCCATTTCCAGCCAATATGAAATTAAACTGCACAGCTGACGTCTTCACATTATCCTGTTATTATAATATTATAATTATAATACTATAATGACATCTCTTAGCAACATTTCCAGCACCCGAATGTTACGGAAGAGAAGCACTGAAGGGGAGATGTCCCAATTGAAATCAGGTGATGTACAGTTTGGGGGATGTTTTACATCTCTCTGGCATGGTATAGCTCCTAATATAAAGGAAACTGGATTGTGTCTAACACAGTTGGTGCACTCTGCTTTTGCATTTTGCACAGGGGCCAACCAGTTCCTCTGGAGGTCCAACAACGGGACAGAGAGGCCGAGGCCTTTCCCCTGAAGAACACCAGAAGAGCCCTGCTAGATCAGACCAGGGGTCCATCCAGGCCAGCATCCTGTCTCGCAGGGTGGCCAGCCAGTTCCTCTCGAGAGCCAAGAACAGGGCATGGTGGTTGAGGCCTTCCTAAGACCCTCAGAAGAGCCCTGCTGGGTCAGACCAGTGAAGGTCCATCTAGTCCAGCCTCCTGTCTTCTCACACAGTGGCCAACCAGTTCCTCTCGAGAACCAACACCGGGGCAGAGAGGCGGAGGCCTTCCCCTGATGTCGCCTCTGGGATTCCGAGATTTAGTGCCTCTGTGTGTAGAGCCCGATTGGGTCAATCAGGGAAGTCTCAGGGGATGCAAGACCTGAGCAAGGCCATCGACGACTGGACATTTTGGAAGTTGCTAATGCACAGAGTGGCTATTGGTTGTGAGCAAATTCATAGCTCTTAACTATATGGTACCCTTTCCAAAGGAGGGAGAAAAGATCCTACAAAGGGACGCCTTTTAAAGGCCAACAGGCAAACTAGCTTAACAAAGAGAAATCCCCCCCCCCGCCCCCTTTTAAGCTCAAAAATTCTACTGAACGAAGGATGCCCTTAACACAGGGGGCAAATGGTCTGGCCAAGCTGCCTGCCTTCTTCTTCCTTGCCACTAGGTGTCAGCAAAACTGCATCGGCAGAGACACGCTGACACGGCAATTCCTGGATTCAGGTAAAGATGCACCTTATCTCCATCCTTGCGTCTGTTTAACACCTTTATTAATCTGTATATGTCAATTTGCCGCTCACCCTCTTCTTATCTGGAGGGACTGACCACTTCCGTTTCAGTGGATCTGAAGAAATCATCATCATCATCATCATCATCATTATTAATTTGATTTATGATCTGCTGCTATCAAACAAGTTCTCCAGTGGCAGGTCCCAGCACAGGTGAGCTGATGCCTGGAATAAAGGTTGATTGGTCTTTAAAGGTGCCCCTGCACTCCAACCGCGTTCTCCTGCCATTCCTAGATCCTTTCAGCATCCTGATGCCGGACAGTAGTTTGCAGGCCCTGCAAATTTGTGAGAGTTCAGACAGGGCCCTGATCTCTCCAGGGAGCTCCTTCCCCCAGGTGGGGGCCAGGACGGAGAAGGCTCTGGAACTGGTTGAGGTCTGAGGTGTTGACTGTCCGGAGGAACTGGCTGGCCCCTGGGAGAGACAGGATGCTGGACTAGAAGAACCCTCAACTGATCAGACCCAGCAAGGTCCCTCTAATTGAACTGGGGGCCTTCTGCCTGCCAAACAGAGGCCCTGCCACTGAATCAAAGCCTTCCCTCAGTGGTTACACATGAAGCAGCCTTCAACTGAATGCAAGCAATGGCCCATCAATTGCCCACCCTGACTGGCAGCTGCTTTCCCATCACCTCCTGCTTGTTGCTTCTTAAAGGGAGATGCATTCTAGCAGCTCTTTGCAATATGGCCCACCTGGGACTAAGCATGCATACAAGGTGTGATTCCAAGAACCCGCTCACCTCATCCTCTGCCACGGCCAGGACGCTGCGGCTCTTCCTCATGCCCCCCTCCAGGTTGGCAGCCGTTGGCAGTCCTCCTCCGGCAGAAATTCTCTTTCGAGCTCACCAGCGGCCAGCCATTGGGCCTGCAGGACGGCCAAGCAGAGGGACCGAGGGTGGGAGGGACACGCTGACTCCTGGAGCCTGAAAGACGGAAGAGCAGAGGGGTCAGCAGGCTCCGACACTGTGCATTGTCCCCTCCCCAGCACATGAAGCTGATGTATGGAATCAGACCATCAATCCATCACTGTCAGTATTGTCTTCTCAGATTGGCAGCCACTCAGTGAGGGGACATGGCTCAGTGGCAGAGCCTTTGCTTGGTAGGCAGAAGGTCCCAGGTTCAATCCCCAGCATCTCCAGTTAAAAGGACCAGGCAGGAGGGGATGGGGAAGACCTTGGCCTGAGACCCTGGCTCAGTGGCAGAGCCTCTGCTTGGCAGGCAGAAGGTCCCAGGTTCAATCCCCGGCATCTCCAGTTAGAAGGACCAGGCAGGAGGGGATGAGAAAGACCTTGATCTGGGACCCTGGCTCAGTGGCAGAGCCTCTCCTTGGCAGGCAGAAGGTCCCAGGTTCAATCCCCGGCATCTCCAGTTAGAAGGACCAGGCAGGAGGGGATGGGAAAGACCTTGGCCTGAGACCCTGGCTCAGTGGCAGAGCCTCTGCTTGGCAGGCAGAAGGTCCCAGGTTCAATCCCCAGCATCTCCAGTTAAAAGGACCAGGCAGGAGGGGATGGGGAAGACCTTGGCCTGCCTCTGCTTGGCAGGCAGAAGGTCCCAGGTTCAATCCCTGGCATCTCCAGTTAAAAGGACCAGGCAGGAGGGGATGGGAAAGGCCTTGGCCTGAGACCCTGGCTCAGTGGCAGAGCCTCTGCTTGGCCTGCAGAAGATCCCAGGTTCAATCCCCGGCATCTCCAGTTAAAAGGACCAGGCAGGAGGGGATGGGAAAGGCCTTGGCCTGAGACCCTGGCTCAGTGGCAGAGCCTCTGCTTGGCAGGCAGAAGGTCCCAGGTTCAATCCCCAGCATCTACAGTGAGAAGGACCAGGCAGGAGGGGATGGGAAAGGCCTTGGCCTGAGACCTTGGCTCAGTGGCAGAGCCTCTGCTTGGCCTGCAGAAGATCCCAGGTTCAATCCCCGGCATCTCCAGTTAAAAGGACCAGGCAGGAGGGGATGGGAAAGGCCTTGGCCTGAGACCCTGGCTCAGTGGCAGAGCCTCTGCTTGGCAGGCAGAAGGTCCCAGGTTCAATCCCCGGCATCTCCAGTTAGAAGGACCGGCAGGAGGGGATGGGAAAGACCTTGGCCTGAGACACTGGCTCAGTGACAGAGCCTCTGCTTGGCAGGCAGAAGGTCCCAGGTTCAATCCCCAGCAGCATCTCCAGTGAAAAGGACCAGGCAGGAGGGGATGGGAAAGACCTTGACCTGAGACCCTGGCTCAGTGGCAGAGCCTCTGCTTGGCAGGAAGAAGGTCCCAGGTTCAATCCCCGGCATCTCCAGTTAGAAGGACCAGGCAGGAGGGGATGGGAAAGACCTTGGCCTGAGACCCTGGCTCAGTGGTAGAGCCTCTGCTTGGCAGGCAGAAGGTCCCAGGTTCAATCCCTGAAAGACATCTATAATCCAAGAGTCTATGAGAATCCCACCAGTCAGAGTAGACAATTCTCTCAGTGACAGACCGAAATTCCAATTCAGGACCAGGCTCTTTTCTGCATGGGTTCGTTTCCCTCCCTTTTGTTCTATCGTGTTTCTATCTCTTCCTTTCTATTTATTGCTCTTGGCTGATTGCTCAGAAGTAGGTCAAAGCACAGAGGCAGACATCCAGGTAATAAAGAGGGCCATTTCACTCTCAGACAGACGCGAGAACTCAAACGTTTATGCTGGTCGTGGTCCGGAAAGCCACCTGTGCTGGGAACACAACAAACATAGAGATCGTGGCTGACTGTGACAGTTGCCCAAAAAGGCCATCATCTGAGGAGGGTCAAGAGGAGGCTCTCGGTATTCCCACCAATGTTTACGGGAACTGCTCCCTTAGAGAAACTCAAAATAAATCACTTGCATGTTAAGCTGAAAAGTCTTTTATTAAGGGGAATTAACGGGTACAACTCAACCACAAAATGCCCTGAAAAACCCACACAAGGCTGACTAAGAAAATAAGCGAGGAAAGGAAAGAGTATTTGGGGGAAAGTCACGACAACAAGGGGTCCACGGATTCAGCCGCGAAATGACCAGCTTTCTACGGAAGAAAGGAAGACCACATGCAAGGAGGGGTCCATGTGTGACATCGAGAACACACACACACAAGACAGGGCTGGGTTGCCTATTGATAGAAGACAAAATGCTTCATGAAGCTATGCGGACGTATATGCCCCTAAAACAATGCCATGACAGAGTTCAATGGCGACTGGGGAGGTAGCAGGAGTGGGACTGGAGGTGCTGAGGACCCTCTGAGTACTGGAAGGGAAAGCTACCGAGTTTGAGAAAGGTGTTAAATATTGCTGGGAAAGGGCAAATTAACACAAGGGAGGTGAAACTGAGAGACTATTTCTGGCTGGCGTTTGATTTCCAATGGGACAGACAACGTATTGAGACTATGATCTGGCCGCCCCCTAATTCTGTGTCATTTTCCTCGGTGGTGCACTTAATATTTGAAATGCTATTAAAGGAATGTTGTTTATGACTTTCTATGTCTAGACTGCTCCTCAATGGGGGGAGGGGGAGGAGGAAAAGGAGGGGGAAGGAGAGGGGTTATGCCCCACTTTTAACTGCAGGAAGGAGCCTCAAAGCACCTTATGAATGCAGTCCCTTTTTCTCCCCACAGCACAAACCCTGTGAGATCGGTAGGGCTGAGAGAGCTCCGAGAGAACTGTGACCGGCCCAAGGTCACCCAGGTGGATTCATGTGGAGGAGTGGGGAATCAAATCTCGGTTAGAAGCTGCTACTCTTAACCACTACACCATGCTGGCTCTCAAAGAGGCATCGGTCCGCTAGTAAAGGGCCTGCAGAAAATCACAACAGAAAGCACATATGAAAGTAAAAGAAAGGTCCAACAGAAGAAGAGTGGGTTTTTGTACCCCTCTTTACACGTCCCAAAGGAGTCTCAGAGCAGCTTACAGTATCCTTCCCTTCCTCTCCCCACAACAGACACCCTGTGAGGTAGGTGGGGCCGAGAGAGCTCTGTAAGGACAGCACCATCAGGGCTATGATGAGCCTAAGGTCACCCAGCTGGCTGCATGTGGAGTGGGGAATCGAACCAGGCTTTCTAGGTTAGAAGCTGCTGCTCTTAATCACGACGCTGCACATCCGTGATGCCCACTCGCCAGCGGCCACCCCCTACGGAGTGCTTGCTTGTTTAAGGGTGATGTGCAGAGGAGGAGCAGAAGTCGACTGCAGCGTGTCAAGGAACGGGAGGCAGAGGCCCCAAAAGCCTCCGCAGACAGCTGTGCAGAGCAGACACCTACACAAATGAAGCCAGCAAGGAGGGAGGGAGATGTAAGAAGAGACAAGGTATGCCAAGAGAGCACCAAGCAGAGAGAGCCGGATGCAGAGGAGAGACACACGCATGACGCAGGGTGGTGTGGGGCCATCTGCAGGGACCCACAGCCACACTGCAACCGAAGTGGCGTTCCAGCCACACATTCAACCAGAGTTCGGTTCAGGCTCCCCTCAAACCAGCTCAGTTTACACATATCGCCTAACCCAGCCTTTTCCAACCTTTTGACTGTGGAGGAACTGTGATATCTTTTTCCAGGCTCTAAGGAGCCCTGGAAGTGATGCCAGCTGGCCACACCTCCTTGCCACGCCCCCAGGAAGTGAGGCGTCGCCGGAAGTGACATCACTGCCTGCGCTAACAGGCAGGCTCAAAGAGGGGGAGAGTGGAGTAGGCCTGCAGGCTCCGCCCCCTCCCGCAACCCGTGAGAGAACTCGCTCATGCTCGGAAGAGGCTGGTCCCCTAACTTGTGCCCGAATCCCTTAAGGATGCGACCCCCTCTGGACGTCCCACGGACCCCTGGTTGGGAACCCTCGATCTAACCAGAGCCTGGGTTTATTTTTGTTTAAATGCCTACGAGAGAAGCCGAAGGTAGCTACGAGCCAGGCCGTGCAGGATGGGATGTGAGCATGAGACCGGGGCTGTAAGCCACAGGGCAGGAGAAAAACAACCTTGAAGTGGAAGTCCTCGTCCTTTTGGAAGTGCCCCTGGGCACTTTATGCTGCGATAGGCAAGATCTGTAGCATGCCTGATTCGACAACATTTGAAGAGTGTCCCGCACGGGGCATGAGGAGATGTTTGATCTTTTCCACAGCATATCCTCCTGTGTCCTCATTGGTACACTTCCTGCTCCTTTGAGCACCCTTCTTCCCTGCTTGCCCTCACAGCAGATTGAAGGAATGCAGAACAGTTAGGCAGTTAGTTAGGACTCTCTCTCTCTCTCTCTCTCTCCTTTTTCTGTACAAAGTTGCTTCTCTTCTAAATAGAACAATTTCCTTCTTTTGAACAGCCTGGTGCCCTGTGCCTCTTTGCTTCGTTAAACTCTGCCAACATTTGGGGGATTTTGAGAAAGGGTGGTGGGTGCCACTGTAAACGGGCTCCTGCGAGGGCAGCCACAGAGAGGCACCCAACTCCTCAGGCAGGATAGAACCTTCCCAAGCTGAGCTCAAAACTTTTCTCGCTGGTCAGCTAGCAGGGAGCTAAGGAACATATCCGGTGGTCGTTGTCTTCCCAATTCAAGACCTTTCAGGTTTTTTTCTGAAGAACCAAGAAGCAAGTAGATACCAGGAAGCACACCGGCACGACACCAGGGAGCACCAGATGATACAGGAAGCACGCCGGCACTACTAGAAGCCCTGGGTTCAAATTATGGGAAAGGAGATTCCACTTAAATTTAATTGTTAAGGGTGAGGACTGTTTGCACGTGGAATATGCTGCCTCGGAAGATGGTGGAGGTTTTTAGGAGGAGATTGGATGAGCACCTGTCAGGACGGTGTGATTCTTATATCCCTGAAAGGGGGGGGCTGGACTAGATGGCCCCTGGTGCTATCTTCCAGCTCGCTGTGTGATTCTTTGAGAAATCACACTGCTGTTCTCTCTGCTGCCTCCGTGGTTGAGCACGTGTGGCTCTGCCTTCTGCAGCTGCCGTTGTGTGGGTGCGCCCACCACCCTGAGTCAGAATTTGCAAGGCATAGGCTCGAAAAGGTAGGGGACCCCTCACCTGGAGGACAAGGAATGCAACCTTGAATGTAGTTCAGAAGTGGAATAGGCTGCCTCAGGAGGTGGTGAGCTCCCCCTCACTGGCAGTCTTCAAGCAAAGGTTGGATACACACTTTTCTTGGATGCTTTAGGATGCTTTGGGCTGATCCTGCGTTGAGCAGGGGGTTGGACTAGATGGCCTGTGTAGCCCCTTCCCACTCTATGATTCTGTGATTCTATGATCCTGCGTTGAGCAGGGGGTTGGACTAGATGGCCTGTATGGCCCCTTCTAACTCTATGATTCTAGGATTCTATAACCCCCTCCAAACTTCCCCCTTCTTCTAAGTCCCTTTTAAAAACACAGGGGGAAACAAATCTAAGCAGGAATTGAAATGCAGCACCAGGGACCACGCTGCCCAAGCACTCCCATGCAGCCCCAACTGCAGCCCACTTCTGAGGGTCTCTTTCTGGAGAGTCCGGTCCTTTGGACAAGAAGAAGGAGAAGGAGAAGGAGTAGGAGAAGGACAAGAACAGGAACAAGAACAGGAACAAGAACAAGAGTTGGTTCTTATATGCTGCTTTGCTCTACCCAAAGGAGTCTCAAAGGGGCTTCCATTCGCCTTCCCTTCCTCTCCCTACAACAGACCCCCCGTGAGGGAGGGGAGGCAGAGAGAGCCCTGAGATTACTGAAGAAGAAGAAGAGCTGGTTCTTATATGCCGCTTTTCTCTACACAAAGGAGGCTCAAAGTGGCTTACAGTCGCCTTCCCTTTCCTCTCCCCACAACAGACATCCTGTGAGGTGGGTGAGGCTGAGAGAGCCCTGAGAATCCTGCTCGGTCAGAACAGTTTTATCAGTGCTGTGACTACCCCAAGATCACCCAGCTGGCTGCATGTGGGGAAGAGGGGAATTGAACCCGGCATGCCAGATCAGAGGTCCGCACTCCTGACCACTCCACCAACTGGCTCTATTCCTAGTCAAACCCAGTTCCCGTTCCAGCGGGGCTCAATTATCTCCTGAACCGACATTCTTTCTGCACCGCCTCAATATTGTGAATCCAGCACAAACCTTTTTGCAGCTCTGGGCAGAAACTCTCTCCCAACTGCCCGCCCACTCCCCCGCCTCCAGCTTTCAGGATGCATTTTACAAACTGTTGTATGTAGGTGTTGAATGGATGGAGGGTGGGTGGGTGATCCTGGGCATGTTGTTCGCTGGATGAGCATGACAGGAGTGTGTTGGCTTATCCTTTGCTCTCCGTCTCTCACAGGACTGGTGGATGCAAGGAAAAGGGGGCCGTCAGGGGCTGCTGGCTGTGGTGAATCAAAGCGAGGTCTGCATTCAGAATCCGGAAACACTGCAAGACCCCAAGGCTAGGAGGCGACACAGGGGGGAAGGCCTCGGCCTCTCTGCCCTGTGGCTGGCCCTGCAGAGGGACTGGCTGGCCCCTGGGTGAGACGGGAGGCTGGACTGGAGGGACCCTCCCTGGCCTGACCCAGCAGGGCTCTTCTGAGGGTCTTCTCAGGGGAAGGCCTCGGCCTCTCTGCCCTGTGGCTGGCCCTGCAGAGGAACTGGCTGGCCCCTGGGAGAGACGGGAGGCTGGACTGGAGGGACCCTCCCTGGCCTGACCCAGCAGGGCTCTTCTGAGGGTCTTCTCAGGGGAAGGCCTCGGCCTCTCTGCCCTGTGGCTGGCCCTGCAGAGGAACTGGCTGGCCCCTGGGTGAGACGGGAGGCTGGACTGGAGGGACCCTCCTTGGCCTGACCCAGCAGGGCTCTTCTGAGGGTCTTCTCAGGGGAAGGCCTCGGCCGCTCTGCCCTGTGGCTGGCCCTGCAGAGGAACTGGCTGGCCCCTGGGAGAGACGGGAGGCTGGACTGGAGGGACCCTCCCTGGCCTGACCCATCAGGGCTCTTCTGATGATCTTCTCAGGGGAAGACCTCGGCCTCTCTGCCCTGTGGCTGGCCCTGCAGAGGAACTGGCTGGCCCCTGGGAGAGACGGGAGGCTGGACTGGAGGGACCCTCCCTGGCCTGACCCAGCAGGGCTCTTCTGAGGGTCTTCTCAGGGGAAGGCCTCGGCCGCTCTGCCCTGTGGCTGGCCCTGCAGAGGAACTGGCTGGCCCCTGGGTGAGACGGGAGGCTGGACTGCAGGGACCCTCCCTGGCCTGACCCATCAGGGCTCTTCTGATGATCTTCTCAGGGGAAGACCTCGGCCTCTCTGCCCTGTGGCTGGCCCTGCAGAGGAACTGGCTGGCCCCTGGGAGAGACGGGAGGCTGGACTGGAGGGACCCTCCCTGGCCTGACCCAGCAGGGCTCTTCTGAGGGTCTTCTCCGGGGAAGGCCTCGGCCGCTCTGCCCTGTGGCTGGCCCTGCAGAGGGACTGGCTGGCCCCTGGGTGAGACGGGAGGCTGGACTGGAGGGACCCTCCCTGGCCTGACCCAGCAGGGCTCTTCTGAGGGTCTTCTCAGGGGAAGGCCTCGGCCTCTCTGCCCTGTGGCTGGCCCTGCAGAGGGACTGGCTGGCCCCTGGGTGAGACGGGAGGCTGGACTGGAGGGACCCTCCCTGGCCTGACCCAGCAGGGCTCTTCTGAGGGTCTTCTCAGGGGAAGGCCTCGGCCGCTCTGCCCTGTGGCTGGCCCTGCAGAGGGACTGGCTGGCCCCTGGGTGAGATGGGAGGCTGGACTGGAGGGACCCTCCCTGGCCTGACCCAGCAGGGCTCTTCTGAGGGTCTTCTCAGGGGAAGGCCTCGGCCGCTCTGCCCTGTGGCTGGCCCTGCAGAGGGACTGGCTGGCCCCTGGGTGAGACGGGAGGCTGGACTGGAGGGACCCTCCCTGGCCTGACCCAGCAGGGCTCTTCTGAGGGTCTTCTCAGGGGAAGGCCTCGGCCGCTCTGCCCTGTGGCTGGCCCTGCAGAGGAACTGGCTGGCCCCTGGGGGAGACGGGAGGCTGGACTGGAGGGACCTCCCTGGCCTGACCCAGCAGGGCTCTTCTGAGGGTCTTCTCAGGGGAAGGCCTCGGCCTCTCTGCCCTGTGGCTGGCCCTGCAGAGGGACTGGCTGGCCCCTGGGTGAGACGGGAGGCTGGACTGGAGGGACACTCCCTGGCCTGACCCAGCAGGGCTCTTCTGAGGGTCTTCTCAGGGGAAGGCCTCGGCCTCTCTGCCCTGTGGCTGGCCCTGCAGAGGGACTGGCTGGCCCCTGGGTGAGACGGGAGGCTGGACTGGAGGGGCCCTCCCTGGCCTGACCCAGCAGGGCTCTTCTGAGGGTCTTCACAGGGGAAGGCCTCGGCCGCTCTGCCCTGTGGCTGGCCCTGCAGAGGGACTGGCTGGCCCCTGGGTGAGACGGGAGGCTGGACTGGAGGGACCCTCCCTGGCCTGACCCAGCAGGGCTCTTCTGATGGTCTTCTCAGGGGAAGGCCTCGGCCTCCCTGCCCTGTGGCTGGCCCTGCAGAGGAACAGGTTGACCACAGGATGCTGGACTAGATGAATTCTCCCTGGTCTGATCCAGTGGGGCTCATCTGCTGTTCTTTTCAGCCCTGATTACATGAGCTTCCTGTTCCCACCACAATTTCTTTCTTTAATTATTCACAGATCAATCATTCCCTTTGATGTAGAGTGAGTGAGAGAGAGGAGCACCCCTCTGGGACCCAGGCTCCTTCTCCGCCGCATCATCCCTTCCTTAATCCATGCGGAAATGCTACAGCTTAGACTTGGACAGCACCCAGACAAAGGAAGAGCAGTCCTCTGAACGAAATTTTGGCCTTTTTTAGTGAGTCTGACATGTGCTGTCGAGCTGCAACCAGCCTCTGGCCACCAGCAAGGGGGTCCCAAGGCAAGGCAGGAGCAGAGGTGGGTTTGCCATCGCCTTCCTCCACAGAGCCTTCCTTGGTGGCTTCCCATCCCAGGACTGACCCTGTTTAGCTGGCAAGAGCCAAATGGGCAGAAGGTCCCAGGTTCAATCCCTGGCATCTCCAGTTAGAAGGACCAGGCAGGAGGGGATGGGAAAGACCTTGGCCTGAGACCCTGGCTCAGTGGCAGAGCCTCTGCTTGGCATGCAGAAGGTCCCAGGTTCAATCCCTGGCATCTCCAGTTGAAAGGACCAGGCAGGAGGGGATGGGAAAGACCTTGGCCTGAGACCCTGGCTCAGTGGCAGAGCCTGTGCTTGGCAGGCAGAAGGTCCCAGGTTCAATCCCTGCATCTCCAGTTAGAAGAACCAGGCAGGAGGGGATGGGAAAGACCTTGGCCTGAGACCCTGGCTCAGTGGCAGAGGCTCTGCTTGGCAGGCAGGAGGTCCCAGGTTCAATCCCTGGCATCTCCAGTTAGAAGGACCAGGCAGGAGGGGATGGGAAAGCCACAGGCCTGAGACCCTGGCTCAGTGGCAGAGGCTCTGCTTGGCAGGCAGGAGGTCCCAGGTTCAATCCCTGGCATCTCCAGTTAGAAGGACCAGGCAGGAGGGGATGGGAAAGCCACAGGCCTGAGACCCTGGCTCAGTGGCAGAGGCTCTGCTTGGCAGGCAGGAGGTCCCAGGTTCAATCCTCAGCATCTCCAGTTAGAAGGACCAGGCAGGAGGGGATGGGAAAGCCACAGGCCTGAGACCCTGGCTCAGTGGCAGAGCCTCTGTTTGGCAGGCAGGAGGTCCCAGGTTCAATCCCTGGCATCTCCAGTTAGAAGGACCAGGCAGGAGGGGATGGGAAAGCCACAGGCCTGAGACCCTGGCTCAGTGGCAGAGCCTCTGCTTGGCAGGCAGGAGGTCCCAGGTTCAATCCTCAGCATCTCCAGTTAGAAGGACCAGGCAGGAGGGGATGGGAAAGACCTTGGCCTGAGACCCTGGCTCAGTGGCAGAGCCTCTGCTTGGCAGGCAGGAGGCCCCAGGTTCAATCCCCGGCATCTCCAGTTAAAAGGACCAGGCAGGAGGGGATGGGAAAGCCACAGGCCTGAGACCCTGGCTCAGTGGCAGAGCCTCTGCTTGGCAGGCAGGAGGTCCCAGGTTCAATCCCCGACATCTCCAGTTAGAAGGACCAGGCAGGAGGGGATGGGAAAGATCTTGACCTGAGACCCTGGCTCAGTGGCAGAGCCTCTGCTTGGCCTGCAGAAGGTCCCAGGTTCAATCCCCGGCATCTCCAGTTAAAAGGACCAGGCAGGAGGGGATGGGAAAGCCACAGGCCTGAGACCCTGGCTCAGTGGCAGAGCCTCTGCTTGGCAGGCAGAAGGTCCCAGGTTCAATCCCCAGCATCTCCAGTTAGAAGGACCAGGCAGGAGGGGATGGGAAAGCCACAGGCCTGAGACCCTGTCTCAGTGGCAGAGGCTCTGCTTGGCAGGCAGGAGGCCCCAGGTTCAATCCCCGGCATCTCCAGTTAAAAGGACCAGGCAGGAGGGGATGGGAAAGCCACAGGCCTGAGACCCTGGCTCAGTGGCAGAGCCTCTGCTTGGCAGGCAGGAGGTCCCAGGTTCAATCCCCGACATCTCCAGTTAGAAGGACCAGGCAGGAGGGGATGGGAAAGATCTTGACCTGAGACCCTGGCTCAGTGGCAGAGCCTCTGCTTGGCCTGCAGAAGGTCCCAGGTTCAATCCCCGGCATCTCCAGTTAAAAGGACCAGGCAGGAGGGGATGGGAAAGCCACAGGCCTGAGACCCTGGCTCAGTGGCAGAGCCTCTGCTTGGCAGACAGGAGGTCCCAGGTTCAATCCCCGGCATCTCCAGTTAGAAGGACCAGGCAGGAGGGGATGGGAAAGATCTTGACCTGAGACCCTGGCTCAGTCGCAGAGCCTCTCCTTGGGGGCAGAAGGTCCCAGTTAAATCCTCGGCATCTCCAATTAGAAGGACCAGGCAGGAGGGGATGGGAGAGACCTTGGCCTGAGACCCTAGAGGGCAGCTGCCAGTCTGAGTTGACAATATTGACCTTGCTGGACTCAGGGTTTCTTTGGATGGAAGGACATCCTTCAGAGACAGCATGTTTCAGAGTTCAAGTGGTAATGTAGAAATTAGGTGCAGATCTGGCTTTAAGTATGCAGGATAACGAGGTGCCGAAATGTGGGGTAGAAAATCAACCACGGGGGCGGGGGGGGGGGATTCAGTCTGTGCTTTATTTTTCATTGTTTTCTCAAGCTAACCACAACGAACAGATGTCAAAGCCAAGAGTGTATTCGTCAGGCTTGGCAGAAAATTGGGATGACTCTTCCTCAGCTGACTGTCCCTCGGAATTGGGCAGCGAGAACCCTTTTGGTGTGCTTTTCAAATGTTGCTTCGGCAGCAGCAAACAGAACCATGCAAGAATACATCCTCCCCCCCAAAAAAACAACAACAACAACAACAACTCTTAAGTGATTGATTCGTGTAACGGGCAGCACAGGACAAATCAAAACCCAAGCAAATATTCTTATTTATATATCACCTATCACATAAGAGACGTTTTAATCCGCAATCCAAATGCGGGACCAATTGAGGTTGTCTTGTGCTGAAGCTGATCTTTTGGTCCCTTGAGATCAGAAATGCCTACTCCGACAGGCAGCAGCTCTTCCAGAGCCTCAAGTGGATGTTTTTCAAATCACCTACCACCTGGTCCCTTTCACTGATTGAACCTGGGGCCTTCTGCCTGCCAAGCAAAGACTCTGGAACTGAGCCAGGGTCTCAGGGCAAGGTCTTTCCCATCCCTTCCTGCCGGGTCCTTTTAACTGGAAATGCCAGGGATTGAACCAGGGACCTCCTGCCTGCCAACCAGAGGCTCTGCCACTGAGCCAGGGTCTCAGGCCAAGGTCTTTCCCATCCCCTCCTGCCTGGGCCTTCTAACTGGAGATGCTGCCGGGGATTGAACCTGGGACCTCCTGCCTGCCAAGCAGAGGCTCTGCCACTGAGCCAGGGTCTCAGGCCAAGGTCTATCCTTCCTTCCTCCCTCCCTCCCTCCCTCCCTCCCTCCCTTCCCAGTCTACACCCTATACCTCCTTTTTCTAAGCCAATCCACTTGGTGAAATTCCATTTCATGTCTCTGTGAGTTGATTCTGCCAGCTGCCCCTTCCCTTTTTCAAAACCCCATCCCGCTCAAGTTTGCCAGTCTCTTTATTTGGGGCAGAGTGCTTCAAAGATCTTCCCAGCCCCCGTGCTTTTAGCAAACAACCTTAAAAAAAATCTTACTCTTCATAAATTATTCAGAGGAGTGCAGCACAGTTTGAAGACATCCGGGAATCAGCAAGGGAGACCTGCACGAGGATCTGAGTCAGCTGGACCAACCAGGGTCTGCCACGCTGAGCTTCAGCAGTCGGACAGGATCGGGCCAGCCTGGGTCACCCAGGTCAAGACAAGAGACAAACAGAGGCGGTTCGCCATGGCCTGCCTCTGCAGAGCAACCCTGGCCTTGCTTGGTGGTCTTCCAATCCAAATCCTTACAGCAATCCTATGGAGTCTTCAAGCCCGTTCAGAAGTGGCTAGCCATTGCTGGCCTCTGTGTGACCACCCTGGGCTTCCTTGTGGGTCTCCCATCCAAGTCATAACCAGGGTTGACCCTGCTTAGCTTCCGAGATCGGGCTGGCCTGGCCCAGGGCAGAGGGATATTTCCAGTATTTATTGTTGGAAGACGTAAGATCTGCAGTGTGCATAATTCTGCAGAATATAAAGGGTGTCCTGCAGGGGGCATCAGAGAAGACGTATATTTAGCATAGTTAGATTAGGAACTTCCTGCTGATTTTCAAATTACCTCCTCCTGCATCCTGATTTGGTTCAAGAGGAGACGTCCTGTTTGTTCGAGCACGCTTCCTCCCTGCTTGCCTCCAGAACAGCAGTTGAGCAACTTACAGCTGCAGATAACAGCTGTAGCTCTCTCTCTCTCTCTCTCTCTCTCTCTCTCTCTCTCTCTCTCTCTGTCTCCCCCTTTCTGTACAGAGCTGTTTCTCTCCTGAATAAAAACTATTTTATTCTTTAAGCAGACTGGCCCTTTCCTCCCCCTGCATCTCCAAACTCGGCCAACATTTATATCCCTCCCTTATCTTCTCTGCCTCAAGACAGCTCACAGCGCAGTGATTAGGGGAAAACAAGATAACACAATTGAAAGGGCGCATCTAAAACACGGACGCTCTCTCTGACAGCCGCATGCCGAAAACACAATTTCTCATCTGGCAACAGCTGCCTGTTGAGCACACACTTGGTCGCCATCCCAGGTTCCTGCGCTACGTCATGTTTGGACTGGCCCCGAGGAGAGAGCGCTGCTCCTTGGCCATACAGACAACATCTCCTCCGGCAAACCTCTGGAAAGGATCACCCTGGCGGCTGCCTTGCTATTGTGTTTGCTCTGCAACAGAAAGCTCTCTGGCCGCCCTGGGGGGGAATCTGATTAGCAGGTAACCTTGGCAGACTCTCGGTGAGGAGAAAGCTCAGGGCTTTGTTATTGCAAAGCGGGGAATTGTGCGGCTCCAGGCTAGAAAGCGTGCCATCCCACCAATGGGCCCCGTGTGGAAAAGCCGCTCAGCTGACTCAACAGGGATAAACAGCTGGGAAGGAAAACGTCCAAGGTTAAGCCCTCCACTTCAGATCGGAACTAGAGGGCTGAAATGAAAACAAAAGGGGGGAGGGCATGGCTCAGGGGCAGAGCCTCTGCTTGGCAGGCAGGAGGTCCCAGGTTCAATCCCCGGCATCTCCAGTTAGAAGGACCAGGCAGGAGGGGATGGGAAAGGCCTTGACCTGAGATCCTGGCTCAGGGGCAGAGCCTCTGCTTGGCCTGCAGAAGGTCCCTGGTTCAATCCCCGGCATCTCTAGTGAGAAGGACCAGTCAGGAGGGGATGGGAAAGGCCTTGACCTGAGATCCTGGCTCAGGGGCAGAGCCTCTGCTTGGCCTGCAGAAGGTCCCTGGTTCAATCCCCGGCATCTCTAGTGAGAAGGACCAGTCAGGAGGGGATGGGAAAGACCTTGGCCTGAGACCCTGGCTCAGTGGCAGAGCCTCTGCTTGGCCTGCAGAAGGTCCCAGGTTCAATCCCCAGCATCTCCAGTGAAAAGAACCAGGCAGAGGGGATGGGGAAGACCTTGGCCTGAGATCCTGGCTCAGTGGCAGAGCCTCTGCTTGGCAGGCAGAAGGTCCCAGGTTCAATCCCCGGCATCTCCAGATAGAAGGACCAGGCAAAAGGGGATGGGAAAGACCTTGGCCTGATACCCTGGCTCAGGGGCAGAGCCTCTGCTTGGCAGGCAGAAGGTCCCAGGTTCAATCCCCAGCATCTCCAGTTAAGAGGACCAGGCAGGAGGGGGTGGGAAAGACCTTGGCCTGAGACCCTGGCTCAGTGGCAGAGCCTCTGCTTGGCAGGCAGGAGGTCCCAGGTTCAATCCCCAGCATCTCCAGTTAGAAGGACCAGGCAGGAGGGGATGGGAAAGACCTTGGCCTGAGACCCTGGCTCAGTGGCAGAGCCTCTGCTTGCCAGGCAGGAGGTCCCAGGTTCAATCCCCGGCAACTCCAGGTAAAAGGACCAGGCAGGAGGGGATGGGAAAGACCTTGGCCTGAGACCCTGGCTCAGTGGCAGAGCCTCTGCTTGGCCTGCAGAAGGTCCCAGGTTCAATCCCTGGCATCTCCAGTTAAGAGGACCAGGCAGGAGGGGGTGGGAAAGACCTTGGCCTGAGACCCTGGCTCAGTGGCAGAGCCTCTGCTTGGCAGGCAGGAGGTCCCAGGTTCAATCCCCGGCATCTCCAGTTAGAAGGACCACGCAGGAGGGGATGGGAAAGGCCTTGACCTGAGATCCTGGCTCAGGGGCAGAGCCTCTGCTTGGCCTGCAGAAGGTCCCTGGTTCAATCCCCGGCATCTCCAGTGAGAAGGACCAGGCAGGAGGGGATGGGAAAGACCTTGGCCTGAGACCCTGGCTCAGTGGCAGAGCCTCTGCTTGGCAGGCAGAAGGTCCCAGGTTCAATCCCCGGCATCTCCAGTTAGAAGGACCAGGCAGGAGGGGATGGGAAAGACCTTGGCCTGAGACCCTGGCTCAGTGGCAGAGCCTCTGCTTGGCAGGCAGAAGGTCCCAGGTTCAATCCCCGACATCTCCAGTTAAAAGGACCAGGCAGGAGGGGAGGGGAAAGACCTTGGCCTGAGACCCTGGCTCAGTGGCAGAGCCTCTGCTTGGCAGGCAGAAGGTCCCAGGTTCAATCCCCGGCATCTCCAGTGAGAAGGACCAGGCAGGAGGGGATGGGAAAGACCTTGGCCTGAGACTCTGGCTCAGTGGCAGAGCCTCTGCTGGGCAGGCAGAAGGTCCCAGGTTCAATCCCTGGCATCTCCAGTGAGAAGGACCAGGCAGGAGGGGATGGGAAAGACCTTGGCCTGAGACTCTGGCTCAGTGGCAGAGCCTCTGCTTGGCAGGCAGAAGGTCCCAGGTTCAATCCCCGGCATCTCCAGTGAAAAGGACCAGGCAGGAGGGGATGTGAAAGACCTTGGCCTGAGACCCTGGCTCAGTGGCAGAGCCTCTGCTTGGCAGGCAGAAGGTCCCAGGTTCAATCCCCGGCATCTCCAGTTAAAGGACCAGGCAGACCAATGAGAGGCCTGCAGGATTTTACTTGCCACATAAGGTGTGGGAGAGTTCTCAGGGAATACCAACAGGCTGTGGCAGTTGTGCAGACCTGCTGTATGCCGGGTCCCAAATGCAATTGCGGTGCAGCCCGCCAAACTAATTCCCATCTCTCATGGGAATGCGAGCATTGTGTTTCCCAAGTAGATGTGAAGGAGCTCTTTGGACTCTCCTCTGCAAGTGGACTGGAATCTTAGATATTAGTCTTCAGGGCAGGGGTCGCCAAACTGTGGTTCTCCAGATGTTCATGGACTACATTTCCCATGTGCCCCTGATTTAGGGGGAATTGATCAGCAGAGCTGTGGTGCCTTCTTGGCTACCTATTTTGATGATATTTCCTGCTTGTAACTCCGTCACAATAAAATGATAATAAAGACAGAAATAGTCTGGTGTTTTCTCGGCGGGGGGGGGGGGGGAGGGAGAGGTTCCGTCCAGCTGCAGCCTTTTAGTCTTTTAGTTCTCTATCTGTACCAATAAGGGCCTTAATAGTCAATCGGGGACTTGTGATTGGGTTTAAGAGGGTTTTGGCGATAGATTTACCATCTGTTCCTCGGAAAGGTAATTTTGATGAGGTCTGTTGCCTGGGAGGAGGGCCTGGGAAAGTAGGATGTAGAATGCATGGTGTGTGGGGGGGTAAAGCATCGGAATAGAATTAGGGTGAGGGGAATAGAGATTTGAGCAACCACTTAGTAACAGTCTGGCGTCTGACCCCATCCCCCAAGCTGCCCACTTGGATGTTCCTGGTTTCATCTTGTACTTTATAGAACCCAAAATCATAGAGCTGGAAGGTATCTGCATCTAGTCCAATCCCCTGCACTATGCAGGAACGCACAACTATCTGCCTACCTACAGTTGCCCCAATTTCATGCCCAAGGGGTCCCCACCACCACCAAAAATCTCAAGAATCCAGCCTGGCCTGGAGAAAATTCACCTACCATCCCACAGTGGCAATTACCAATCGCCTGGGTATCTGCAGTCTGGAGAGGAGCTGGAATTCCAGGGGATCCCCAGGCCCCACCTGGAGGCTGGCATCCCTGACCCTCAGTGGGGTCCAGGGACCCAGAGTCCCCCCTCCCAAGTCCGAACTTTAGAGGGGGGATTCTCAGGCCTTGGACCCCACTGAGGGTCAGGGATGCCAGCCTCCAGTTGGGGCCTGGGGATCCCCTGGAATTCCAGCTCCTCTCCAGACTGCAGAGGTCAGTTCCCCTGGAGGAAAGGGCTGCTTGGGAGGGGGGGACTCTGTGGCCTTGGACCCCACTGAGGGTCAGGGATGCCAGCCTCCAGGTGGGGCCTGGGGATCCCCTGGAATTCCAGCTCCTCTCCAGACTGCAGAGATCAGTTCCCCTGGAGGAAAGGGCTGCTTGGGAGGGGGGATTCTGTGGCCTTGGACACCACTGAGGGTCAGGGATGCCAGCCTCCAGGTGGGGCCTGGGGATCCCCTGGAATTCCAGCTCCTCTCCAGATGGCAGAGATCAGTTCCCCTGGAGGAAAGGGCTGCTTGGGAGGGGGGACTCTGTGGCCTTGGACCCCACTGAGGGTCAGGGATGCCAGCCTCCAGGTGGGGCCTGGGGATCCCCTGGAATGCCAGCTCCTCTCCAGACGGCAGAGATCAGTTCCCCTGGAGAAGAGGGCTGCTTGGGAGGGGGGACCTTGGACCCCATTGAGATTCCTGTCCTCCCCAAGCTCCATCCCCCAATCTCCAAGAGCTTCCCAGCCAAACAGATTGCAGGGTGGAAGACTGTTGTGGGTGGATGGCGTAAACAGGAGTCCTTGAGCCTTTTGCAGAGTAGTCTCAGAGTCTCAGAGTCCAGGCCGACCAGAAGGCTCCTCTGGGAACTGCTCGGAATAGAAAGGTTAGGATTCACGGTCCAGGCTGCAGCTTTCCCCAACCTGCACTTAGTGGTGAGAGTCTTTCCCTTTACCACCTGCCTGCAGGCAAGGGAGGACGGAGAAAGAAAGGGGTTGCCCTGGAATTCACACCTGGCCAGCCCCACCGAACCCATCCCTCTAAGTGGCCAAGCAGAAATGCCCCCTGACTGGGAGGGAGGGCAGAATTTGGCCCCCTTTTCATTCCTGGGCGGGAAAGAAAGCAACCGGCCCTCTCGACTCTCAGGCGGCAAAAAATAAGGGCTGCTGTGGCTTGCCAACTCCGGGCTGGGAAACTCACAGCAATTTGGGGAGGACAGTGTATAATATGGAGAGGACCTCAGCAGAGTTTTTCACAACCTAGAGCTGACAACCATACACAGCCAGGGTCTCAGGTCAGGGGCTTTCCCATCCCCTCCTGCCTGGTCCTTCTAACTGGAGATGTCAGGGATTGAACCTGGGACCTTCTGCCTGCCAAGCAGAGGCTCTGCCACTGAGCCAGGGTCTCAGGCCAAGGTCTTCCCCATCCCTCCTGCCTGGTCCTCTTAACTGGAGATGCCGGGGATTGAACCTGGGACCTTCTGCAGGCCAAGCAGAGGCTCTGCCACTGAGCCAGGGTTTCAGGCCAAGGTCTTTCCCATCCCCTCCTGCCTGGTCCTTCTAACTGGAGATGCCGGGGATTGAACTGGGGACCTCCTGCCTGCCCAGCAGAGGCTCTGCCACTGAGCAGTAGCACTCCAGAACCACAACTTCTGAGCTCATGGCTCCTCACAGATCAAGCCAGTGACTCTTTCCCCAGCATCTCCGTGTTCAGGAGATGGACCCCACAGAACATCCAGCATCAAACCTTCCCGTCATGATTTCCAAAGCCCCGAGAGTCCCTGAGCAGTGCCAGGAGAAGAGACGTTCCGTCAGGTCTTGCACAGAAGTCGGATGACATCTTGTTATTTTTAAAAGATGAACCTGATGAGATCAGCGCTTGGCACTCTTCCCGGGGACCGGACTGGACCTCGGCCAGGCTGAGCTCCCCCCCCCCTTCCCTGCCTGCCGAGCGAGGCGGCCGGCCTCAGTGTGACACGTCCCGTTCCAGCAGATTGACAGCAGGTGAGCCAAGCTGGCCTTGGCAAGAAATCGCTCGTTCTGCAGGGATCTTTTGGGCTGCGCCAGCTGCCTCCTCCAACACGCGTGTGACGGGCCTCTTCACTCCCTTGCAATTCCCACACGCCGTGCCACAACAAACAAAACACCACAACCGCACATCTCGCCCTTGGGCAAGCGGAGTCGCTCAGGGGCCTAGGGGCCCTCGCGGGGGAAATGGGCACCTCATCGCCGTCAGGAGCGGGCGCAGAACAAGACGCCTCTTGCTGGCAAGAGATGGAACCGACATGCGGAAATGGCCAAGAGCAGAGGTAGTCAACCTGTGGTCCTCCAGATGTCCATGGACTACAATTCCCATGAGCCCCTGCCAGCAAATGCTGGCAGGACCACAGGTTGACTACCCCTGGCCAAGAGGATCCAAATCCAGAAGTTGAACGTGATGCTTCCAGCTACAGCACCCTCCAGAGCGCCAGGAGGAATGCCTGGCAGTTCAACCTGGACCTTGAGTATGGCAGAATATCTGACTTGGCCTGCAAAAGTGTTGGAACAGACAATGTCTGGTGTACAGAGATTTTTAAAAAAGATAAAACGATAAGAAGACCCTGAAGGGGGCAGCAAGAAGACTGTTAGATAGGTCAGAGAGTTCAGGACCTTTCTCTCCTGTTAAGTGTGCTTTCTTGTCTGTCCCTAGATTGCTACTCTAAGGGCAATGTCCTCCTTCTTCTCAGAAGCTTCTCTCTCTCTCTTCATAGGTCGTCATGTAGACAGATGCCTGTCCCTATCTCTCCTCTGCACTATCACAGTATAAAGGTAAAGGTAAAGGTATCCCCTGTGCAAGCACCAGGTCATGTCTGACCCTTGGGGTGACGCCCTCATGGCAGACTCAATGCGGGGTGGTTTGCCAGTGCCTTCCCCGGTCATTACCGTTTGCCCCCCAGCCGACCTCGGAAGGATGGAAGGCTGAGTCAACCTTGAGCCGGCTGCTGGGATCGAAATCCCAGCCTCATGGGCAGAGATTCAGACAGCATGTCGCTGCTTTACCACTCTGCGCCACAAGAGGCTCTTTTTTTATCACATTATGTCGTGCCATAAATAAATCCTTTTATCTCCTTTATCCTAAAATACAGTGTGTGCATATCTATGACTTATTTATCCTGCTAACAAAAGGTCCCAGGTTTGATCCCCTCAGACCTCTGCCTGAGATCCTGGAGAACTCTGAGCCAGGGTCACAAGTCAAGGTCCTTCTGATCACCTGCTGCCTGGCCCTCTTACCTGGAGAGTGAACTGGGGGACCTTCTGCCTGCCAAGCAGAGGCTCTGCCACTGAGCCAGGGTCTCCGGTCAAGCATCTTTACTGGTCTGACCCAGCAGGGCTCTTCTGATGTCCTTATGAATGCCCTCACCTCCCTGCCCTGTGGTTGCCCCTCCAGAGGAAATGGTTGGCCACCGTGTGAGCCAGAATACTGGATTGTATACTGGAATACCCCTGGATACTGGAGGGGACATGATAGCCCTCTTTAAATATTTGAAAGGTTGTCACTTGGAGGAGGGCAGGATGCTGTTTATGCTGGCTGCAGAGGAGAGGACACGCAGTAATGGGTTTAAACTTCAAGTACAACGATATAGGCTAGATATCAGGAAAAAGTTTTTCACAGTCAGAGTAGTTCAGCAGTGGAATAGGCTGCCTAGGGAGGTGGTGAGCTCCCCCTCACTGGCAGTCTTCAGGCAAAGGTTGGATACACACTTTTCTCGGATGCTTTAGGATGCTTCGGGCTGATCCTGCGTTGAGCAGGGGGTTGGACTAGATGACCTTCATGGCCCCTTCCCACGCTAGGATTCTATGATTGGATGGAGCCTCCCTGGTCTGATCCAGCAGGGCCCTTCTGATGTCCTTTGGTTCCCGTCAGAAACCTCCTCCCGATAAGAGCATCACTCTCTCCCAGCAGCATCATGTCCCCCCCCCCGCCTTTAAAGGGAGAGGCAGCAGCCGGCAGGCCAGCAGAAACCACCCCTCCGCCTCTTCGGCGAGCAGCCGCAGTATCTCCGGCTCCAGCGCACCGCCTTGGAAGGCAGCCAGGCCCGGGGAGTCCCCGAGTGACGCACAAGAGCCGGAGCCAGAGAAAAGCGGCGACCGGGGCAGGGAGGACGGAGATGCCAAGAAGGGAATGCACTTTAGGCGCTTCTCAGGAGTCTGGCTGGGAGAGCTGCAGTGTTCACAGCAACCCACTCACAGCCCGGTTAACGAAGCCGAGATGCAGGGGGCTGGGGTTGCACAGCCTCACCATTGCGTTAGTTTTCAGTTCATTATTTTAAGGCTCCCTTTCTGCCAGGGAGTGAAAGCGGATTGCACGGTGGGAGTCAGGACGACTGACCAATGGGGACAGCCAGTCTTCGGGGCACGCAGACTGCAGCCCTCCGGAACCCCCGGAAAGAACAGAAGTGGAGCAGAAGCATTCACACAACACCTGAAGTGGTGCAGAGATTACGTAACGGGATCTGCCTAACAAGTAGTGGTACGGAGTCCTGTTTGGCTCCAGGGCTTTACCCTTTCTCCGAAACCAGTTTGCAAAACCGTTCTGCAGAGCACGACCCTGGACAGAGAAGCCCACTTGAAAAAAATTCAGTTTGGCAGGAGAAAGTCTGAGTCCAGGGGCAGCTTGGAGACAACTGAAGTTTTATTCATGGTGTAAGCTTTCACTCAGAGCTGTCCCCACCCAATCCCGCCCCCCCCCTCCGGCAACAAAAATCTGGCTTCTTCCGTGAACTTGGTGGGCTAAGAATTCACAGGCTGCCATCAGCCACGTGAGAATAACTGGGTTATTTTTCAACAGTTGGTTTAAAAGAATACGGAGTGTAGGGTAATCGCCAGGCAATTCATTGCCTAAGGCGGGGGGGGGGGGGGCAAATTGTGGCTCTCCAGATGTCTGTGGACTACAATTCCCATGAGCACCTATTTAGATGGAATTCAGGATCATACAATCATAGAATCCTAGAGTTGGAAGGGACCTCCTGGGTCATCTAGTCCAACGCCCTGCACTATGCAGGACACTCACAACCCTCTCACTCGTTCAGTGTGACCTGCCACCCCCTTGAGCCTTCCCAGAATCAGCCTCTCCGTCAGATGGCTCTCCAGCCTCTGCTTAAAAATCTCCAAAGATGGAGAACCCACCACCTCCTGAGCAAGCCTATTCCACTGAGGAACCGCTCTGACTGTCAGGAACTTCTTCCGGAGGTTTAGTGGGAATTTCTTTTGAATTTATTTCCATACATAGTTGTTTCCGTTCCTAATAAAAACCATTTTAGTATTTAAGCAGCCCGGTGCTTCACCCTCTCTGACACTCTGCTAAATCCCCCCCCCCCCGAATACCCGGGCACCAAATGAAATCAGCACTTAAAGCCCTGTAGAAACTATTAGCTTCAGTTAGTTGCATTTTGTCAGAGTCACGCAAAACCCGGGATGTAGGTAAACATTGCAATCCTTCCACGGCGTGAGCCTAACAAGCCAGGATCCCTCGGCTGTGCATTTCAAACAACCCATTTATCTATTTATTTCAGATGTTTCCAGCCGGCTTCCCCACAAAAGGTCCCCGAGGGGGTTAGTAGCAAGATAAGCGGCACAAATCGCAAGCCGAAGAGCAAGATGAGGAAAAGTCCGTGTAAAACCAACAGGCAGGGAATCAGAGGAATAACGGCTACGCTAAGAACCGGAGAGGAGATTTAAAACCAGCAAAAATAGGAGTTTTTTTACACCCGGCTGACTTAAAAACCAACGACTGCCAAAATGCCTGCGGAAACCAAGACAATGGACTGGATCGGGACTAGAACCTCTGGAGGCGGAAGGGAATTCTTGCCTCTCCCTCCACCTCTGGCAGCCAACAAAAGGAGAGCCAGTTTGGTGGAGTGGTTAGGAGTGCGGACTTCTAATCTGGCATGCCAGGTTCGATTCTGCACTCCCCCACATGCAGCCAGCTGGGTGACCTTGGGCTAGTCACAGCACTGATAAAACTGTTCTGACTGAGCAGGAATCTCAGGGCTCTCTCAGCCTCCCCTCCCTCACAGGGTGTCTGTTGTGGGGAGAGGAAAGGGAAGGCGACTGGAAGCCACTTTGAGACTCCTTCTGGGAGAGAAAAGCGGCATATAAGAACCAACTCTTCTTCTTCTTCAGTAATCTCAGGGCTCTCTCAGCCTCCCCTCCCTCACAGGGTGTCTGTTGTGGGGAGAGGAAAGGGAAGGCGAATGGAAGCCGCTTTGAGCCTCCTTCGGGTAGAGAAAAGTGGCATCTAAGAACCAACTCTTCTTCTTCTTCAGTAATCTCAGGGCTCTCTCAGCCTCCCCTCCCTCACAGGGTGTCTGTTGTGGGGAGAGGAAAGGGAAGGCGAATGGAAGCCGCTTTGAGCCTCCTTCGGGTAGAGAAAAGTAGCATCTAAGAACCAACTCTTCTTCTTCTTCAGTAACCTCAGGGCTCTCTCAGCCTCCCCTCCCTCACAGGGTGTCTGTTGTGGGGAGAGGAAAGGGAAGGCGACTGTAAGCCACTTTGAGCCTCCTTTGGGTAGCGAAAAGTGGCATATAAGAACCAACTCTTCTTCTTCTTCTTCTTCTTCTTCTTCTTCTTCTTCTTCTTCTTCTTCTTCTTCTTCTTCTTCTTCTTCTTCTTCTTCTTCTTCTTCTTCTTCTTCTTCTTCTTCTTCTTCTTCTTCTTCTTCTTCTTCTTCTTCTTCTTCTTCTTCTTCTTCTTCTTCTTCTTCTTCTTCTTCTTCTTCTTCTTCTTCTTCTTCTTCTTCTTCTTCTTCTTCTTCTTCTTCTTCTTCTTCTTCTTCTTCTTCTTCTTCTTCTTCTTCTTCTTCTTCTTCTTCTTCTTCTTCTTCTTCTTCTTCTTCTTCTTCTTCTTCTTCTTCTTCTTCTTGTGTCTTAAGCATGGTCAATTCGCCTCTGACTTCTCCGGAGCTGCTCGGAGTCTGCCCTTCTTCCTTCCTTCCCAGCACCTCCCAGAAACACAGCTGAGGCCTTCCCTTCCAGCGCCCCTGGAGAGGTAAACCTACACAGATGTGTTTGCTCGCCATCCCCTCCCCCCTGAGCTTCTCTCGGGCTTTTCCTCCAGCTGTTGAAACTTAGAATTGTAAGCCCAGCCCTGGATCTTGTCAGATCTCAGACACTGAGCACTTGAATGAGAGGCCACCAAGGAGGCCCAGGGTGGCTACGCAGAGGCAGGCAAGGGCAGGCCACCTCTGTCTATCTCTTGCCCTGACCTGGATGGTCCAAGGCAGCCCAACCATGTCAGACCAGGGAAGCTAACCAAGGTCGGCCCTGGTTAATCCTTGGATGGGGGACCACTGAGGAAGTCCAGGGTTGCTACGCAGAGGCAGGCAAGGGAAGACCACCTGTGCTTGTCTCTTCCCTCGAAGCCCCACGAGGGTTCACCCTCTTAGCAACCTGACAACCCTTCCCACCAGCATTGTCGAACAAGGAATTGGCAGTCATACATCTTTAGAGGAGAAGTCTTGGAAGACAGCACGGGCTGTGGAGGGTTCCGGAACTTGGAGCCCCCGGGAAAGAATGCAGATGGGTGGGGCTGGACTGGGTGGCCCTTTGGGGTGTCTTTCAACTCTGTGGGGTTCTGAAAGGGAAGGCCGAGTTTATGGGGCAGATCCTTTCCAAATATCGTCAGGAAATCCCCTTTCACGCACCCCAAAGGAAGAACAACAGGAGCCGGGGAGCTCCTTTTGTTCACGGGAGCCTTCAAGGAGCCCCTGGGCAAGCAGGAGCCAAACGCGAGGGGGAGGGGACATCCCCACTGAAGCCCAACCCGTGAACCTCATTGCCTGTTTTCGACAGGCGGAAATCCGCTTGGGGAAGCTGCAGTTTTGAACTAGAAAGTGACCATCGGGGAGCTGCAGCCCGTCGCAAGCTGCTGCCCCTGTTTCCTCTGACTTGTTCTTCGACCCACCGGGGAGTTTCTGCCGAACGTTTCTTCACAGGGCACAAGAGATCAGAGGCAGCAGCGCCCAAGGCCCCTCTCACCCCCCCACCATCTTGCCTCCTCTCTGGGCCCCACCATTTCCTTCTGCTTTTGAAAAGGTTTTAGCTGCAGCCGCTGCGACCGCAGGGGGCCACAGACCCCCTCCCGGCGTTCCCGGCACTTCCCTTTGCCCACGGCGAGGCTGAAGAGGACGTGACGGAGCATTTACAGATGCCAAACCACGTTCACCGTTCCGAAATGTTCGAAAGAAGCATCCTCTCTCTCCCCCCCCCCTTTATTAGGCTATTTATTTATTCATTCATTCATTCATTCATTCATTCATTTATTTACTTACTTATTTACTTACTTATTTATTTATTATATTTATATGCCGCCCTCCCCGAAGGAAGAAGAAGAAGAAGAAGAGTTGGTTCTTATATGCCGCTTTTCCCTCCCCAAAGGAGGCTCAAAGTGGCTTCCAGTCGCCTTCCCTTTCCTCTCCCCACAACAGACACCCTGTGAGGGAGGGGAGGCCGAGAGAGCCCTGAGATTACTGAAGAAGAAGAAGAGCTGGTTCTTATATGCTGCTTTTCTCTACCCGAAGGAGGCTCAAAGCGGCTTCCAATCACCTTCCCTTCCTCTCCCCACAACAGACACCCTGTGGGGTGGGTGAGGCAGAGAGAGCCCTGATATCACTGCCCGGTCAGAACAGTTTTATCAGTGCTGTGATGAGCCCAAGGTCACCCAGCTGGTTGCATGTGGGGGAGCGCAGAATCGAACCTGGCATGCCAGATTAGAAGTCCGCACTCCTAACCACTACACCAAACTGGCTCAGGGATGCCCAAACTGTGGTTCTCCAGATGCTCATAGACTACAATTACCATGAGCGCCTGTCAGCCAGGCCATGGACATCCGGAGAGCCACACTTCGGCCACTCCGAGGGTATAAACCTGGCAGTAAAGTGATGCTCCACAGCAGTTGTTGGTTTTGAAAAAGAATTATACATGATCAGCGGCACAGAGGTGAAGAGTCTTGGGCTAAGGTCTTGGAGAACCCGAGTTCAAATCCCCGTTTGGGCCACAGAATCTCACTGGGTAACCCTCCTTCCGGCCATGCTCTCTCGGTCTAACTGAAAAGCGGGCAAGGAGAAAGCCACAGGTAGTTGCCTAGCAACACCGCATCAGCAAGCAAGCTCACAATTTCAATGGAGGAGGAGGAGGAGGGAAGAAGAGGAGACGCTGGGGGTTTATATACCCACTTCTCACTACCTGAAGGAGCCCCAGAGCAACTTACAAATAGCTTTCCTTTCCCCACAACAGACACCCTGAGATGTAGGTGGGGCTGAGAGAGCCCTGAGAGAACTGCTCTGCGAGAACAGCTCTAAGAGAACTGTGGTTGGCGCAAGTTCTCCTGGCTGGCTGGCTGCAGCAGTGGAGGGAATCAAACCCAGTTCTCCAGATTAGAAGTCGCTGCTCTTTAGCCACCATACCACACTGACTAGCCCCTGCCCCAAGATTTCACAAGTTGGATAGGAAGCAGAATCACAGAATCCTAGAGTTGGAAGGGGCCATGCAGGCCATCTAGTCCAACCCCCTGCTCAACGCAGGATCAGCCCTGAGCATCCTAAAGCATCCAAGAAAAGTGTGTATCCAACCTTTGCTTGAAGACTTCCAGTGAGGGGGAGCTCACCACCTCCTTAGGCAGCCTATTCCACTGCTGAACTACTCTGACTGTGAAATTTTTTTCCTGATATCTAGCCTATATCGTTGGCTAGATATCAGGAAAAAAAATTTCACAGTCAGAGTAGTTCAGCAGTGGCACAACATTTTTCTAAACCATTTGCCAGGCAGAAACTCACACTCAGCGTCCCTGCGTTTCCTGCATCTCCACGGGTCACAAAGCAGCACCTGTTGAATTGGCACAAAGGGGGCAGACCCTGCCTTGGAGCTGCCTTCTCTCTGGCTTGCCAGTGCTTGTGCCAACATTGGAACCGCCTATCTTGAGGGTCCCCAGCCTTTATGAGCCCCTGGGCACCTTTGGGATTTGGGATTCGGACCTGGGGTGGGCCCAGCCACAAAATGGCTGCCCCAAGAGGCGGAGCCAGCCCCAAAATGGCTGCCCCAGCTTCGCAGTGACGATTCTTGTGGCGTGATGGCAGCCAGTTAAATCTCCAGCGGCTACTCTGAAGGCTTGCTAGGCAAAACCCCACCTGGCCCCACCCACTTTATGGGCATCAGGAAAGGCATCAGCAGACCCTGTGGCGCCCATGGGCACCATGTTGGGGACCCCAGGCCTAATTAAACAGCAACAAGCAGACAAGATTCGGGGCCCGTCGCTGTGCTCAACAACCAAGAATCCTGAAGGAAGAACAGCCCTTGCTGGAAACTGCAGTTTGCACAGACGTCGGGCACGATCCAAGGGAGGCCGATTTCTCCGTGCAAACGACACTTTTATCGCAGAGCCGCCGTCAATCCTGCAAACGGTTCCCACCCCCGGTTTTATTGCCTGTACAGAAGAGCGGCAATAACCGAAGCCCTCCAGCAGACACATTAGAAAAGCCGTCCTTGCTCCAGAGAGGCCTTCTGGGGCTACTTGTCAGGCAGGCAGGCAGGCTGGCGGCAGGCACCCTCTCCTGTAGACTCGGTTTTTGGTGGCGAAGCTGCAAGAACTTGTTTGGAAACTCTTCCTCTTTGCCTGCTGGCCTCGGATGGGGAAAGCAGGGCCGCTGGTCTCTGTCAGGCTGCCAAGGGGAAATGCATCCCTCTTATTGATTTAGATTTAAGCACATCGTGATCTGGGACGATGGACCCATCTGCAGGGCTGATGGAGGTTCCTGGAGGTCAGGGCCAAGTTCCCAGGGAGTCCTCGATTGGAGCTCCGTAGGTAACCCAGAAGGGACATTTCGTGCCCACGCGGAAAACCAGAAGGCGGGCTGGACTTCTCCTACGGCATCCCTTCAGCCTGTGCAGAGACGCAGCAATCTCAATTCAGCCACTAAACTTGTAGATCTGGGAGAGGAGGGGTGCCTCAACCGGGCGCCCAAAGGGTCCCCAACCAGGTGCCCACCGAAACGTTCGGGAGCCCACCAAGTGCTTTAAGAAAGTACCCCCTTTCTCTGCAGTCTGGAGAGGAGCTGGAATTCCAGGGGATCCCCAGGCCCCACCTGGAGGCTGGCATCCCTGACCGTCAGTGGGGTCCAAGGCCACAGAGTCCCCCCTCCCAAGCAGCCCTTTCCTCCAGGGGAACTGATCTCTGCAGTCTGGAGAGGAGCTGGAATTCCAGGGGATCCCCAGGCCCCATCTGGAGGCTGGCATCCCTGACCGTCAGTGGGGTCCAAGGCCACAGAGTCCCCCCTCCCAAGCAGCCCTTTCCTCCAGGGGAACTGATCTCTGCAGTCTGGAGAGGAGCTGGAATTCCAGGGGATCCCCAGGCCCCACCTGGAGGCTGGCATCCCTGACCCTCAGTGGGGTCCAAGGCCACAGAGGCCCCCTCCCAAGCAGCCCTTTTCTCCAGGGGAACTGATCTCTGCAGTCTGGAGAGGAGCTGGAATTCCAGGGGATCCCCAGGCCCCACCTGGAGGCTGGCATCCCTGACCCTCAGTGGGGTCCAAGGCCACAGAGTCCCCCTCCCAAGCAGCCCTTTCCTCCAGGGGAACTGATCTCTGCAGTCTGGAGGGGAGCTGGAATTCCAGGGGATCCCCAGGCCCCACCTGGAGGCTGGCATCCCTGACCCTCCGTGGGGTCCAAGGCCACAGAGTCCCCCCTCCCAAGCAGCCCTTTCCTCCAGGGAAACTGATCTCTGCAGTCTGGAGAGGAGCTGGGATTCCAGGGGATCCCCAGGCCCCACCTGGAGGCTGGCATCCCTGACCCTCAGTGGGGTCCAAGGCCACAGAGTCCCCCCTCCCAAGCAGCCCTCTTCTCCAGGGGAACTGATCTCTGCAGTCTGGATAAGAGCTGGAATTCCAGGGGATCCCCAGGCCCCACCTGGAGGCTGGCATCCCTGACCCTCAGTGGGGTCCAAGGCCACAGAGTCCCCCCTCCCAAGCAGCCCTTTTCTCCAGGGGAACTGATCTCTGCAGTCTGGAGAGGAGCTGGAATTCCAGGGGATCCCCAGGCCCCACCTGGAGGCTGGCATCCCTGACCCTCAGTGGGGTCCAAGGCCACAGAGTCCCCCCTCCCAAGCAGCCCTTTTCTCCAGGGGAACTGAGCTCTGCAGTCTGGAGAGGAGCTGGAATTCCGGGGGATCCCCAGGCCCCACCTGGAGGCTGGCATCCCTGACCCTCAGTGGGGTCCACGGCCTCAGAGTCCCCCCTCCCAAGCAGCCCTTTTCTCCAGGGGAACTGATCTCTGCAGTCTGGAGAGGAGCTGGAATTCCAGGGGGTCCCCAGGCCCCACCTGGAGGCTGGCATCCCTGACCCTCAGTGGGGTCCAAGGCCACAGAGTCTCCCCTCCTGGAAGCTGGCATCCCTGACCCTCAGTGGGCTCCAAGGCCACAGAGTCCCCCCTCCCAAGCAGCCCTTTTCTCCAGGGAACTGATCTCTGCAGTCTGGAGAGGAGCTGGAATTCCAGGGGATCCCCAGGCCCCACCTGGAGGCTGGCATCCCTGACCCTCAGTGGGGTCCAAGGCCACAGAGTCCCCCCTCCCAAGCAGCCCTTTTCTCCAGGGGAACTGAGCTCTGCAGTCTGGAGAGGAGCTGGAATTCCGGGGGATCCCCAGGCCCCACCTGGAGGCTGGCATCCCTGACCCTCAGTGGGGTCCACGGCCTCAGAGTCCCCCCTCCCAAGCAGCCCTTTTCTCCAGGGGAACTGATCTCTGCAGTCTGGAGAGGAGCTGGAATTCCAGGGGATCCCCAGGCCCCACCTGGAGGCTGGCATCCCTGACCCTCAGTGGGGTCCAAGGCCACAGAGTCCCCCCTCCCAAGCAGCCCTTTTCTCCAGGGGAACTGATCTCTGCAGTCTGGAGAGGAGCTGGAATTCCAGGGGATCCCCAGGCCCCACCTGGAGGCTGGCATCCCTGACCCTCAGTGGGGTCCAAGGCCACAGAGTCCCCCCTCCCAAGCAGCCCTTTTCTCCAGGGGAACTGATCTCTGCAGTCTGGAGAGGAGCTGGAATTCCAGGGGATCCCCAGGCCCCACCTGGAGGCTGGCATCCCTGACCCTCAGTGGGGTCCAAGGCCACAGAGTCCCCCCTCCCAAGCAGCCCTTTTCTCCAGGGGAACTGATCTCTGCAGTCTGGAGAGGAGCTGGAATTCCAGGGGATCCCCAGGCCCCACCTGGAGGCTGGCATCCCTGACCCTCAGTGGGGTCCAAGGCCACAGAGTTCCCCCTCCCAAGCAGCCCTTTCCTCCAGGGGAACTGATCTCTGCAGTCTGGAGAGGAGCTGGAATTCCAGGGGATCCCCAGGCCCCACCTGGAGGCTGGCATCCCTGACCCTCAGTGGGGTCCAAGGCCACAGAGGCCCCCTCCCAAGCAGCCCTTTTCTCCAGGGGAACTGATCTCTGCAGTCTGGAGAGGAGCTGGAATTCCGGGGGATCCCAGGCCCCACCTGGAGGCTGGCATCCCTGACCCTCAGGGGGGTCCAAGGCCACAGAGTCCCCCCTCCCAAGCAGCCCTTTTCTCCAGGGGAACTGATCTCTGCAGTCTGGAGAGGAGCTGGAATTCCGGGGGATCCCAGGCCTCACCTGGAGGCTGGCATCCCTGACCCTCAGGGGGGTCCAAGGCCACAGAGTCCCCCCTCCCAAGCAGCCCTTTTCTCCAGGGGAACTGATCTCTGCAGTCTGGAGAGGAGCTGGAATTCCAGGCGATCCCCAGGCCCACCCATCTAATTCCTCTCTTCCTGTGTATTTCTTTTATATTATTTTCTTGTTTTTAAGTAAATATTATATTATTATAGTACAATAAAATATTATTATATTATATTGTTATATTATTATTATTATTACTATTACTGTTTTTTAAGGATGAAAAACCTGCCCAGATCAGATTCAAGCTAATTTATGGATCCTGAATTGAGGTTCCACCAAACAGAACGGGTTGTTTTTGTAATCGGGGACTGGCGGTTTTCGTCTGTTCTCTGTTTCCCAATCCATGCGCTTGCTTCTGGAGAGAGCTATGTGCGTTGAATTTGTAGTGCTTGTCCTTCCGGCAGGAAACTGAAAACAACTGTAACCAGCTATTTATAAAATACACGAGGAGCTCCCGACACAATTGGCTAAGTGTCTGGCTCACCTGCTCCGGCTTCTAAAGTCTTGGGCATTTCATTTGGCAAACCCCAATTAGGCAGCCACGGGCGGGGGAGGGGGAATACTCAACTCTTGCCAAAACAGCTGTGCCACGATGTATTTTGTTTTGCAAAATATATTTCCAGCGTTTCTGCCATCCCACGGGCTGCTAACAAATCCAAGCGGGCCTAGTAAAATCACATTTTAAAACCATTTAAAACCACCCCCTTTCACACATCACCACATCATCAAAACAATTAAAAATAGCTCTTTGCCACTGGAATTTACCATGTAAAAAAGTCAGCTTTGCAAAGACTCTCAAAAGTGCATTGAAAAGGGATTTAAAGTGTATTATTCAATGTGTGGGTGGGGGGGAAATGCTTACATACACCCCGAATGCTGCACTTTCAACCCGCTTTCGATGCACTTTCGAGAGCGTGCATGAGTGGATGTCACATTTTACACAGTACTGTTGTAAAGTGCACTGAAAGGGGATTGAAAGTGCATTATTTCAAATTGCACTGAGAGGGGATTGAAAAGTACATTATTGTAAAGTGCACTGAAAGAGCATTTAAAGTGCATTATTTCATTATTATTTCAAATTGCACTGAGAGGGGATTGAAAAGTACATTATTGTAAAGTGCACTGAAAGGGCATTGAAAGTGCATTATTTCATTATTATTTCAAATTGCACTGAGAGGGGATTGAAAAGTACATTATTGTAAAGTGCACTGAAAGGGCATTGAAAGTGCATTATTTCATTATTATTTCAAATTGCACTGAGAGGGGATTGAAAAGTACATTATTGTAAAGTGCACTGAAAGAGCATTGAAAGTGCATTATTTCATTATAATTTCAAATTGCACTGCGAGGGGATTGAAAAGTACATTATTGCAAAGTGCACTGAAAGAGCATTGAAAGTGCATTATTTCATTATTATTTCAAATTGCACTGAGAGGGGATTGAAAAGTACATTATTGTAAAGTGCACTGAAAGGGCATTTAAAGTGCATTATTTCATTATTATTTCAAATTGCACTGAGAGGGGATTCAAAAGTACATTATTGTAAAGTGCACTGAAAGAGCATTTAAAGTGCATTATTTCATTATAATTTCAAATTGCACTGAGAGGGGATTGAAAAGTACATTATTGTAAAGTGCACTGAAAGGGCATTGAAAGTGAATTATCTCAATATGTGTGCAAGCACCAATGAACCAAGTGTTAAGACACTGGCCACAGGCCCTGTGCATGAGGGAAAGACCGCCTTGAGGCCTATAGGCCTTGGGTTTGGGACCCACGGAAACCTGAGCTCGCTTGCCTAGAAGATTATTCTACGGATCACAAACTTCTTGGTCAGAAAACATAACAATAACAACAGTTGCCCTTGGTGTTTTGCCATGTGCTAGGGTGGTCAAGTGAGCTGTGGCACCGGCAGAAGAGTCAGGGAGGTGGCAGGCAGCGTAACGGCCACTGTGCCCATGCCATTGTGTCCCTCCCGGCACAATCCAAGGAGTGACATCATCGCTCTGCGGCCAACACCCTGGGATTCCACTGCTGTCAGTAGAATCCTAGAGCATCTCCCAATATCATGACATCACTTCTGGGTTCATGCCAGCAGTGACATAACGGTTTAGGCGCACCACAATCGTTTTCTTTATTTTTTTTCTCTGACTGCCCTAACAAGCAGCAGAAGAAGGTCAGGAGTTGCCAGGGGGTCCTCCTGCTAGACTTCCCCAATGTACCGTGCGCAAATGCACTGATCATCCCTAGATGTCCATTTGCAATTTACCCTGTTTGGCAACTGAACAACATTCATCTTAGTCCATGCAACACTAAACCGTGCCTTCCCAACTCACACACAGACAGCAAAACGCACATGAGCAAAATACACATGTGCGCACCCAATGATCATCAAATGTCACCACTTCTTTCCCCAAACGATATTTCCCACGAGTTTTCTAGCCCATACAAACTAAAGAAAGCCCAAGCCGATCCAATGGAGAGACAACTCTCCACAGATTGGCTGTTTGTCAGAAGACCCAAGCCCACAATCATCCAAAATATTTTTGTGTGGATATCCCTAGTTTTGACTGGGCAGGGAAATTTCTTCTCTTACTAGAAGATCAATCCCCTGGTGTTGCCCTGAATGGGTGTCTGATCCTAACTACCCACTCCTTTGGCCAACCTCCCCCAGTTCTCAGTCTGGGAGGCAGCCCGTCACTCAAAGCTCTCTTTTTCTCACAGTATATTACCTTTCATAAACAACACTCGAAAGTGTTTAAAGTGCAGTCTGTCACAATTGTCTTGAATATACAACCCAGCCCCAGAGCCCTGCGGGACAAAACACTTGGTAGGTGCCAGGAACAGTCTTGGTCGGCGCCATGTTGGGAATCCCTGGTCGGAAATCCCCATGGCCACGGAAGTTTGCAGTGTTCACAGTCTAACCTACCTCACAAAGATTGTGACGTGAGGATAAAGTGAAGGGTGGAAGGACGTTCACCTGGGGTGAAAAGTAAGGTAAAGGTAAAGGTAAAGGTATCCCCTGTGCAAGCACCGAGTCATGCCTGACCATTGGGGTGACGCCCTCCAGCGTTTTCATGGCAGACTCAATACGGGGTGGTTTGCCAGTGCCTTCCCCAGTCATGACCGTTTACCCCCCAGCAAGCAAGCTGATTACTCATTTTACCGACCTCGGAAGGATGGAAGGCTGAGTCAACCTTGAGCCGGCTGCTGGGATTGAACTCCCAGCCTCACGGGCAGAGCTTTCAGACTGCATGTCTGCTGCCTTGCCACTTTGCGCCACAAGAGGCTCTGGGGTGAAAAGTATTAATATCCAAATAAGGAATGGGGGGGGGATCTGCCATTTGTCCCATTTTACAGGCATTGTAACAAACTGCAGTTTGTTTCTGAACCAGGGTTGTGACCGAAGACTAGATCAGGACCCTGGTTTTCTCAGCAGGGAACACCCTGCAACAAAGTCCCTCATTTGGACTTCACATACGACACTGGATTTCAAAACAGGAATTCTCCAAACTCATCTGCCTGCACAAGGGAAGGAGAGAGTGGAAAAGAATGTTGCTTTTTTTCTGATTGTCTGAATGCTGCTGACCGTTCTGTACCTGTCATGCCGGTCTTTTCTTTGCGCCAACAACTAGCCAGAATTCTCTGTCCTAGAAGCTCCTCACTTACAGAAAGTCCTACTGGTTTCAATGCAGAAAATAATATATATTTTAAAACGTATTGGTTTGAAATTTGAAAATTTCATCGCTCTCCTGAAAGACTTTTCCCAGGTCTGCATGCCGATTTCTGGGAAAGAAAATACCGGTTGCCAAGATTGTTAGCAGGCTGAAAATGTCTCTCTCTTTTTGTCTTGTAAAGACAAGGAGAAAAATCCTTTTGAGAATTTCAAGAACTGTAAGGGAAAAAAAATTCCGCACCAGATTTTTACGCTGAGCGGTATTTGAAATTAGAGACTCTGCAGTTAACGCCACCTGGACTTTTCCAGACTCCATTAGGCCTCAAGAATTCCGAACTTCCGATGTGTTACAAAACTCCAGGAGTTATTTGAGCTACAAAAGAAAAAGAAAAAAGGAAAAAGAAACGCTCTCCAATATGCAATATTAAGAATGTAGCCTCTGCCTTTCTGGATGAGATTGTCCAGCTTGGCACATATTCTCGCTGGGACTCAACTGGCAGGGTGACAAAACTGTGACATCATCAGATTACACCCCATGACATCATCAAGACCAGCCCTGGGACAGGGGTAGTCAAACTGCGGCCCTCCAGAGGTCCATGGACTACAATTCCCATGAGCCCCTGCCAGCAAATGCTGGCAGGGGCTCGTGGGAATTGTAGTCCATGGACCTCTGGAGGGCCGCAGTTTGACTGCCCCTACATTAAAGCTTTGAGACACTATACAGATTCAACATTAATTAAGGCTTGAGAGAGGAGGACAAAGAAGAAGGTGGATTTTTTATACCCTGCTTTTCACTACCCAAAAGCATCCCAAAGCAGCTTATAAACCTTCCCTTCCTCTCCCCACAAGAGACACCCAGTAAGGGAGGTAGGGCTGAGAGAGCTCTAAGAGAACTGTTTTCAATGCCATTGAGAAGCAGAGGGGTTGTCCATCACCTTTCCACAGCGCCTTCCTTGGTGGTCCCCCTTCCAAATACCTGCTTAGCTTCTCCCAACCTCCCAGAACTCTCTCACCAGGGAAGGGCTTCTGTCCCCGCTATTTAGGATCGTCTTTGGTTAAATTCAACAGCAGCCCTGAGCACCGATTTAAAATTCTGGGTTTCCTGCTTTTAATGCATTTCATTCTCTGTGCTTTTATCGGCTTTGTCAGCCACCTGGAGCTCTGTAGGGGAGAAAGGCGGCTAATAAATCTTTCAAATAAATGCATAAAACAATACTGGGATGAGATCCATCTAGCCCATCTATTTGGGCTCCTACAACCTCAGAGGCACCTAAATAGGCTGGACAATCCATCTACAGACAGCCGACTTTCCCTCTTCCTTGGAAGCAGCCCGGAGCAATTTGACTTTCCCCAGAAACATAGTGCATGCCATGTGGCAATTCCACACCAGAGACTCTAGAGGCACAAGACTCAAGATTTCCTGTAGCATTGGGGGGAAGGCGGGGGGGGGGGAGGACTGCAAAGACCTCCGGACACCATGCAGGGTAGAGATAGAAAACCGCCGGGGACAGGATGGAAAAAGATCCATGAGACTAGACCTCTCCCATTGGGAGAGCAGTTGGATCTGGAAGAAGAAGGAAGAAGGAAGAAGAAGAGTTGGTTCTTATATGCCGCTTTTCTCTACCCGAAGTAGTCTCAAAGGAGCTTCCATTCACCTTCCCTTTCCTCTCCCCACAACAGACACCCTGTGAGGCAGGTGAGGCTGAGAGAGCCCTGAGATTCCTGAAGAAGAGTTGGTTCATATATGCCGCTTTTCTCTGCCTGAAGGAGGCTCAAAGTGGCTTCCAATTGCCTTCCCTTCCTCTCCCCACAACAGACATCCTGTGAGGGAGGTGAGGCTGAGAGAGCTCAGAGAGAACTGCTGTGTAAAAACAGCATGATCAGGATTGTGACTAGCCCAAGGGCACCCAGCTGCCTGCATGTGGAGGAGGAGCAGGGAATCAAACCCGGCTCGCCAGATTAGAAGCCACTGCTCTTAATCACGACACCCCGCTGGCTGGTTTAGGACTATCCGGTTTCCACTATGGGGCAATGGGCACGTGTGTGTGGGAATCCAACAGAGGGTAGCCATGTCGGTCTGGAGTAGAAGACCAAGATTCGAACCCTGTAGCGCTTTAGAGAGCAACAAGACACGACCTGGAATGGTGATCTTGAAGCCCTTCTCTCTTTGCATCTGAAGGCGGGAGGTAGGAGAGGAGAGCCACAAAAGGAGTGAAGAGGCAGAGGTAATTCCGTCTTGCACGGTGCCCCTGCACCCTTCTTTGTAACACCCCTCCCACCTTCACACTTAGATATAAGGACCCAGGGAACTCCTTTCCAGCTGATCTCCAACGAAGGGAGGAAAAGAGCCAGGCTGCAGAGGCCGTTCCGTTTAGCTCTGCACCTCTGCATTCTGGATTCCTTGCCCTGAAGGACCCGGGGATCTCCATCCCAGCTTGCATCTGACAAAGGGAGGGGAAAGGAGCCACGAAAGGAGCCAGGCCACAGAGGCATTCCACCCTGCCCTGTACCTCTGCCTCCCTTGCCCCATACCTCTGCATCCCCCTCTGCCACACCCCTCCCACCTTCAGACGCGAAAGGACTCAAACCCAGCAAGGGGGAGAAAAGCAGGTTCCGTCCTGCAACCTGAATCCCGCAGGCACGAGCACGCTCACGGGCCTGCTTACCGGAAAAAGCTGCAGGAGACTTCCGCGCACGCTGGGTAACGCACTTTAGAGCTGCCCTCTTTAGAATCACAGAGTTGGAAAGGACCCCAAGGGTCATCTAGTCCAACCCCCTGCAGAATGCAAAAACTCACAACTACCTGCCCAGCCAAGTTGACCCCAATTTCATGCACAAGTGATTGTCCCGCCAAAAACCGCCAGGATCCAGCCTGGCCAGCAACACCGGGCAGCCCCTTGAAAGAGCATTCTTCAGCATGTGCACCGAAGATCCTACATTGCCCAGCAGCAGGGCCTGTGGCACAGGTGTGGTACACCCAGGTGATCCCCGGATTGCCCTGCAGCCAGGGACCGGGGGTTGAGAGGGGGCTTGCCGTTGCCTGCCTCTGCGCTGCGACCCTCTGCTCCCTCGGGGGTCGCCCATCCAAAAAGCAGTCAGGGTCGCGCCTCCCGCGCTGCAAACCAGCGGCCTCCCCATGAACACCCCCATAGGGCCGGGATCTCCTGTAGTGCCTGCCTGCTGCTGGGGGGGGGGGGGAAGCATCGCAGCCGAAGCCCCCCAGCGGGAGACACCGCGGGCGGCTCCGGATTCCCCTCGGCCAACCGAGCCAGGACTCCTGCCGCCGGATCTCCCGGGCGGGAGCGCAAGGTTTGGGCGTCCCCGGCTGGCGTGCAGCAGAGGAGGTCCGCCGGGGGGTTGGGAAGCCGGCGTGAGCCCCCCACACCACTGGCCAGGCGGACAAGGGCAGGGCAGGCCAGGCCCCTCCCCAGGCGGGACCCGTCTGCAGCAGGGCATCCCGCAGGCGGAGAGCCGGGCCGGCCCCCGAGGCGCCCTGGCAGCGGAGCTTCCCTTCCGCACGGACCTGGCGCGCCGCTCGCTTCTGCAGCCTGGAGAGCTTCCAGCGACCCACCCGCCGCCTCCCCCGGGGGAGGGCGCCGCACAGGGTGCCCGTCGCCCCGCTCAGCCGGCAGCCGCGGCCTGCCCAACACGGGTCAGAACTAGGGCGGTCGCACCTGCAGGCGTCCTTAGGGATCGGCTCAAGCCGAAGGAGGCGGGGGTGGGGGGGGGGAAAGGAAGGATCATGCTTTCAAAGCGATGCGGGAGATCCCGGCCGGAAGGAACGCCCCTGGCGACGCCGAGCACACGACCGCCAAGAGCACACGTGTCGCGCCCCGCTCGGCAACCCCCGCCAAGGCCCGGTCCACAACACCCCAGACCGCCGTCCCTTCGCCCACCAGGCAGCCGAGGAAGCCACCTCGCCGCCGCGACACGAGCCACGACATGTGCGTGGCGGGGACAGCCCGTCTCGTGTGAATGCCCTGGCAGGCAACGGCCCACGCGTGGAGCGAGGCGTGGACGGACACGCGTCAGGGATCCCCCCAGCCCAAGACACGCTAGAGGCCGAGCTGCGGCATCGCCTCTCACCCCCCCCACACACAGCCTTCCCGCGCTCAAGAATCCGGAGTGTTCCGGAACCGTGGCCGCGTTCCGGAACAGCCCCAGTTGGCAAGCCCCGCGCCGGCCTCGGGCTGCGGCAACGGATCGGGCCCCGCCCGTCCCCGCTCTGCAGCCGCCGCCGCCGCCGCTCTGCAGCAAGCCCCGCTGGCCGGACGCGCCTTACCTGGCTCGGCCCAGCAGCCGGAGCTCCGCGGGATCCCTGGCGCTGCGGCGCCCGCTCCGGCTCCGGCTCCAGCTCCGGCTCCGGCTCCCGCCCGGCGAGCATCGGAGAGGGCCCACGACACGGCGCCCAACCGCCCGCTGCTGCTCTCGCTCGCTGGCTCGGCTCGCCTGGCGTCGTGTGGACGCGGCTCGGTGCAGCTGCACGGCCCCGGGGGGCGCCCGCGGGCTGGCTTGGGGAAGCCCCCCCCCCTTGCGCCCCCTGCCTGGCCCGGCGGGCGAGGCCGGAGGAAGAGGCGCACGGAGCCCGGCGCGGAACGGGGGAAGCGCCTCGCGGGGGCGCGCCCCAGTCTCTGCGCGGAGCGGGGCTTGCCAGCCAAGCGCTCCCGCTGCCGGGGGGAGGGGGGGGAGCGCCCCCAAGTGAGAGGCCACCCCCACTCCCACCCCCACTCCCACCCCCCGCCCGCACGGCCAGGCCGGACAGAGTGCCTCTGAGCATGTCCAAAGGGAAGGGAAGAACCAGCGGATATAGGGAGAGGAATCGGGGTCCCCCCAATGAAAAAAAAATTAGGGGTGCCAACTCTGGTTTAGGGGATGGTAGAAGCTAGAGTTGAGTGCGGGGTAGGGACCTCAGAGATGTGCAAGGCCACAGAGTCCCCCCTCCCAAGCAGCCCTTTCCTCCAGGGGAACTGATCTCTGCAGTCTGGAGAGGAGCTGGAATTCCAGGGCTGGATCCCCAGGCCCCACCTGGAGGCTGGCATCCCTGACCCTCAGGGGGGTCCAAGGCCACAGAGTCCCCCCTCCCAAGCAGCCCTTTCCTCCAGGGGAACTGATCTCTGCAGTCTGGAGAGGAGCTGGAATCTTCCAGGGGAACTGATGTCTGGAGAGAGATTAAAACTCTAGGGTCATCTTCAGGTCCCACCTGGAGTTTGGCAACCATAACTTGTCATGCCTTCATTCACAGAGCCCTTTGTGAAATTCTTTATTCCTTTACGAATTTACACATTAAAGGCAACAAAGAAAAAAAAAACACAATAAGTGCCTTTGTGTAGAATACTCCTACGGTTCTATTCAGATCAGCTGGGTAATCATAGGTTCTGTGAATCAGCCTGGAAGGACAGTCTGGCAGGTGGGCTTGCAGAACGAATCAAAGGCAGGCAGACGAGTGTGGCCTCTTAATGCTTTGAGCTCAGAATGCAGGTTCAGGTAAAAACCCACGTGAGGCTCAATCAGATCAATCCATCAAAGTCAGTATTACCTACTTAGAATGACAGCAGTTCTCCTCATTCCCATGCTCTTTCCTCTCCCCTCCTGCCTGGTCCTTTCAGAGTTTTTCACAACCAAGAGCTGACAACCATACACAGCCAGGGTCTCAGGCCAAGGTCATTCCCATCCTCTCCTGCCTGGTCCTTTTGACTGGAGATGCCGGGGATTGAACCTGGGACCTTCTGCCTGCCAAGCAGAGGCTCTGCCACTGAGCCCGGGTCTCAGGCCAAGGTCTTTCCCTTCCCCTCCTGCCTGGTCCTTTTAGCTGGAGATGCCAGGGATTGAACCTGGGACCTCCTGCCTGCCAAGCAGAGGCTCTGCCACTGAGCCAGGGTCTCAGGCCAAGGTCTTTCCCACCCCCTCCTGCCTGGTCCTTTTCACTGGAGATGCCGGGGATTGAACCTGGGACCTTCTGCCTGCCAAGCAGAGGCTCTGCCACTGAGCCAGGGTCTCAGGCCAAGGTCTTTCCCTTCCCCTCCTGCCTGGTCCTTTTAGCTGGAGATGCCGGGGATTGAACCTGGGACCTTCTGCCTGCCAAGCAGAGGCTCTGCCACTGAGCCAGGGTCTCAGGCCAAGGTCTTTCCCTTCCCCTCCTGCCTGGTCCTTTTAGCTGGAGATGCCGGGGATTGAACCTGGGACCTCCTGCCTGCCAAGCAGAGGCTCTGCCACTGAGCCAGGGTCTCAGGCCAAGGTCTTTCCCTTCCCCTCCTGCCTGGCCCTTTTGACTGGAGATGCCGGGGATTGAACCTGGGACCTTCTGCCTGCCAAGCAGAGGCTCTGCCACTGAGCCAGGGTCTCAGGCCAAGGTCTTTCCCTTCCCCTCCTGCCTGGTCCTTTTAGCTGGAGATGCCGGGGATTGAACCTGGGACCTCCTGCCTGCCAAGCAGAGGCTCTGCCACTGAGCCAGGGTCTCAGGCCAAGGTCTTTCCCTTCCCCTCCTGCCTGGTCCTTTTGACTGGAGATGCCGGGGATTGAACCTGGGACCTTCTGCCTGCCAAGCAGAGGCTCTGCCACTGAGCCAGGGTCTCAGGCCAAGGTCTTCCCCATCCCCTCCTGCCTGGTCCTTCTAACTGCAGATGCCGGGGATTGAACCTGGGACCTTCTGCCTGCCAAGCAGAGGCTCTGCCACTGAGCCAGGGTCTCAGGCCAAGGTCTTTCCCATCCCCTCCTGCCTGGTCCTTCTAACTGGAGATGCTGCCAGGGATTGAACCTGGGACCTCCTGCCTGCCAAGCAAAGGCTCTGCCACTGAACCATGGCCCCTTCCTTTGAGGCATGGATGCACATGCCCTTGACGCTTGGAGCTGATTCTTCAGGGTCAGAAACGTGGCTGTCCTTGCAGAGGTGCTTGGGGAAGATGCTGGCTCCCTCAGGATGACTCACCGGGCCTTTCCCCCATTTTCAGCTTTCATTTAAAAGCCAACCCAAAAACAAGTGCAGCAGGAACCAGGCCTGCCTCCTGGGCAGTAGTGTGAAAAATCATCTTCTTTGCGCCTTTTCCCTCTGCTAAAACGCAGGGGCCTCTTCCCACCCCAACAGCCCAAACCTCTTCTCTCCACCCTTGAGCTGTCTGGCCCCCACCGTCCGCCCTCTTTCCAAGAGCCCTCAAAGGCATACCCCTTCCTGTTCCCCTTTCCTGCAAGATGCTGCCTTTCCCCCCCCCCAGTTAGCCTCACAACAGTCCTGCGGAGTAGGATGGGCTAAAAAACAATGACAGCCCGAGTGCTTCAGGGCAGAATGGAGCCTCGCAGACCCAAGCAGATTACATCCCCTGTTTCCCTTCCTCTCCCCATAACAGACATCCCGTGAGGTAGGTGGGGCTGAGAGAGCTCTGAGAGAACGACTCTGTGAGAACAGCGCTGAGGGAACTGTGACTGGCCCAGGGTCACCCATCTGGCTGCATGTGAAAGAGTGATCTCCAGATTAGATGCTGCCACTCTTAGCCGCTGCCACTCTTAACCGCGGGGTCAATTCTGGATAGGGTATGGACGGGAGACCACCGAGAAAGGTCAGGGTTGCTCTGCAGAGGCTTGCAATGGGCCAACCATCTGCTGATCGTCTCTTGCCCTGACCTGGATGACCCTGACATGCCAGATCTGATCAGTTCCTGGGAGCTGAGCAGGGTGAACCCTGGTTACCCCTTGGATGAATACGTGTCAGGAATGGGTGTTCTTTAAGTCCCTGAAAATGTGGAGGGGCTGGGATAGATGGCCTTGGGTGGTCTCTTCCAGCTCTCTGCATGATCCTGACTCCTCTTCAGTCCTCATTTCCTGCTAAACGTTGTCTTTAACCCATTAATCCTCCTGACCTTGTTTACCTTTTTGCAGCCAACTTTCCTTCCTGGCAGACCTTCAGCTCTCTGTCTTCCGCCTGGCTCTGTTTGGGTTGCAGGCTCCCGTCCTGCGTGGCGACCTTTCCCATCTCCTGGCTTGTCTCTGTCAAGCACTAAGCAGGCTCTGCTGGTGCTGGAGGAGGCGCTGGGTTGGAGCACGGATACGTTTCTACGTGCAGAGATTTCTCGGAGGGGAACTTTGAAACAAGCCGTTTGTCTCCACGGTGCAGCTTGGAAAGGTTATGGGCTTTTTGCGCGGATGACGGCTGAACTGGGTTCAAGCAGGGAGCCGTGTTGGTCTGAAACAGCAGCACAAATTTAGAGTCCCGCAGGGGCACCTTTAAGGCCAGCCAAGTTTCACTCAAGGGATGAGCTTTCGTGTTCACGCACACTTCTACAGGTACAACGCCACAGGGCGGAAGGCATCCGTTCATATTTGCGGCAAAGTGTCAGAGTAAATTAACAGGCAACATGAGAACGGTTAACAGATTCCAGATAAACAGGGGGGGGGGGGGGGGAAACCCCAGCCATTTGGGTTTGTTTGTATGCAGGGGAAACCTTTTGTGCAAAATAAATAGTTACCATCCCAAACCATGATATGAGTCATGTTTACATTACAATCTACTTGTTTAAATCAATCGTTCAAATTAAGAAACACATAAAATAAATAGGTCATCGGCCCTTTCTGAGGGATTGTTAAGAATGTAGGTAGGTTAGTGTATGTAGTGAGATAAGAGGAATCCTGTCTGAACATCCAGAAATTCCTGACCATTAGAGCAGTTCCTCAGTGGAAGAGGCTTCCTCGGGAGGTGGTGGGTTCTCCTTCTTTGGAGGTTTTTAAACCGAGGCTGGAGAGCCATCTGACGGAGAGGCTGATTCTGGGAAGGCTCAAGGGGGTGGCAGGTGACAGTGGATGAGCGAGAGGGTTGGGAGTGTCCTGCACAGTACAGGGGGTTGGACTAGATGAGCCAAGAGGTCCCTTCCAACTCTGTGATTCTATGATTCTAAGAAACCAGTATCTTTCTTAAGTTACAGTACAATCTACTAGGCCAAACCAATTATTCCAAATAAGAGAAATTAAAATACAAAGGACATTTGACTTTTCTGAGAGATTGCTCAGAATGCAGGTTAGCATATTTAGTGAGTTAGAATCATAGAATCAGAGTTGGAAGGGGCCATACCGGCCATCTAGTCCAACCCCCTGCTCAACGCAGGATTAGCCCTAAACATCCTAAAGCAAGTGAGTTAAGTGAGTTAAGAAGACTAGTAACTGGGAGATCCGGGTTCAAATCTCAACATGCCCTGGAAGTTCACTGGGAGACCTTGGGCCAGTCACACTCTCTCTGCCTGACCTACCTCATTGGGTCGTTGAGAGGGATATGATCGGCCTTAGGTCCCCACTGGTGGGAAAGCCGGGATAACTCCCAAAAGCTCCTCCCCTGCCACAAATTCTGTTAGTCTTGTAGTGTGCTGGTCTCAGGTTTCAGCTTGCTGCTGGAGGGAAGCACAAATGAGCTGACAGGAAGGCAGGGAGAATAAATATCCAAAGCAGGGGACAGGCACAATGCAAGGTCAGACAATCCAGTATGTCAATTCATTCAGGCAATCCAAGGGCATTGGCAGAAGGATCAGGCCATAAGTAGCTGCAAAGTTGCATCCATAACTGAGGCCTACTAGCCCCAAGTTATTCTAGGTTGTCCTCATTCTGGGATACCTCACAGGCTTCTGCAGTCAGCAACCGTCTTGCTACCATGGTTTGATGCCTTTTAGACCAGAGCTCTCTTTGCGCTTCCTTAAATGGCTCAGGAAAGCCAAGTGGGCTGACCAGACAGGGAGCTGCAGCTGGAGGCAGGGCAGAAGAATAAGGAGCTTCTGCAACGACTGTGCAGTCTAATTCCTGGTTTGTCTGGGCAGAGCTCTCTGCCTGTTAAACATCAGGCTGGGCTAAGCTCTCCTCCAGCTGAGGCTCATATGAAGCGGGGATCTCCTGGCAAGGCTCTTCCTGCAAGGAGTCCTCACTAACCGGACCTGGGCTCACATCATGAAGGTGCTTTTGGCTCTTTGGTACCCGAAGAGGTGCTCATGTTCTTACTTCCTTTCAATGCTGTGTTGCATTTTACCAAAATCCCGTCAAATAGGAAAGAAACTGTAGCTGCAGAGTACAGTATTGTGAAAGTAGGGAGACATTTTCCAGCCCAAAAATGGAAATAAGCCAGTATTCTTAAGTAGGAAAACCTAATGCCTCTGCTATGACCGTTACGGGTAAACCAGAGCAACGCTGAGGCATGTTCCGCCTTTTATGATAGATGACGTCGTGCCTCTGCTAGGAATTTGGCCTCCTCCTTTGGACGGCTCGCTGAGAACGAGCTGGGTATGGAATGAGGCACAAGGGAACCCCGTCTCACCACCCCCGTCTTAAGCATTCAGGTTCTACGTTGTCTTGAGCTGAGATTACTCCCTCACACCCCCCACCCCCGTAAATAATTTTTATTAAAGATTTTAAAACAGAACAGGAAAGATGTTAGGGGGAAAAAAGACACTGAAAAGACGAAAAGTCATGTAAAGGAAAGGCTTCCGATTTCATCCCTGGTGAAGTTTGGGCACCACAGTGGGAGAGGGATGGAGACCAACTGGAAGGTGTCCAGAGGAGGGTAACAAAGAGGGTGAGACCAAGACGTAGGAGGAATGGTTGGGGGAGCTCGGTCTGTTTAGCCTGGAGAGGAGACGACTGAGAGGGGATCTGAGAACCATCTTCAAGTATTTAAAAGGCTGCCCTGTAGAGGATGGAGCAGAGTTGTTCTCTCTTGCCCCGGAGGGACGGACCAGAACGAATGGGATGAAATTAATTCAAAAGAAATTCTGTCTAAACATCTGGAAGAAGTTCCTGACAGTCAGAGCGGTTCCTCAGTGGAACAGGCTTCCTCAGGAGGTGGTGGGTTCTCCCTCTTTGGAGATTTTTAAACAGAGGCTGGAGAGCCATCTGATGGAGAGGCTGATTCTGTGAAGGCTCAAGGGGGTGGCAGGTGACAGTGGATGAGCGAGAGGGTTGTGAGTGTCCTGCACAGTGCAGGGGGCTGGACTAGAGGACCCATGAGGTCCCTTCCAACTCTATGATTGTATGATTCTATTAATATAAATCAAATGACATATCAGTTCCTTGTGATTAGGACTTCACTCGCTGCCATTGTAAAGCAAGGAGCCCCCCAATTCTCTAGGTCCTCTAACAGAAATTAAATTTCACTTTTTTTTCCTTTTCTTTTTTTTGCATTCCTCTCTGCTTTCTGTTTCTACAAGAAAGAAATGCGTGCCAAGCAGCAAAAGGTCCCAGTTCAATCCCCGGCATCTGCAGCTTCAGGACCAGGTGTTCATGAAGTAAAAGTTGTGAAAAGCTGTTTAAAATATAAACATGGAGAAGGAGAAGGAGAAGGAGAAGGAGAAGGAGGAGGAGGAGGAGGAGGAGGAGAAGGAGAAGGAGAAGGAGAAGGAGAAGGAGAAGGAGAAGGAGAAGGAGAAGGAGAAGGAGAAGGAGAAGGAGAGTTGGTTCTTAGATGCCACTTTTTCCTACCCGAAGGAGTCTCAAAGCTACTTCCAGTCGCCTTCCCTTCCTCTCCCCACAACCTCCTGTGAAGGAGGGGAGGCTGAGAGAGCCCTGATATTACTGAAGAAGAAGAGTTGATTCTTATATGCTGCTTTTCTCTACCGGAAGGAGTCTCAAGGCGGTGAACAGTCGCCTTCCCTTCCTCTCCCCATAACAGACAACCTGTGACGTGGGTGAGGCTGAGAGAGCCCTGATATTCCTGCTCAATCAGAACAGTTTTCTCAGTTCTGTGGCGAGCCCAAGGTCACCCAGCTGGCTGCATGTGGGGGAGTGCAGAATTGAACCCGGCTCACTAGATTAGAAGTCCGCACTCCTAACCACTACACCAAAGTGACTCTTCAGGAGTCCTGAAACCCAGATTTGTCCTGAAACCAACATAGGTTCATTTGCTGAGGAAAGTTCAGAGGGGCATGGAGACACCCCCTGGCTTCTTCGACTCCAGCAGTGGGATAAGGAAAACTGACAACTGCCATGGGATCTCCTTGGCTACCCATGTCCTCTGCAAACCTTCCCTTCCCCTCCCTTTACACTAAATCAAGTTGATGCCCAGCAGGTGGAACTCACAGTAATTGCATTTCTGCTGAAGCTCATAAACACTTTCCTGAAAGCGGGAAGGTAAAGCTGGATCCATTGAACAGGCAAGGGACACAACAGATGAAATGAAGGAAATTAAAACGTTGAGGAGACAGAGAATCCTCTGAGGTTGTCAACAGAGCTCCAACTGGGTGCAGCTGCTGATGAGCCCACAAGAGGAATGAAACATAAGTGCACATGACTGGGCTCTACAATCCCTGAGGGGACACAGATCAATAGCAGAGCATCTTCTTTGCATTTAGGAGGTCCCAGGTTCAATCCCCAGCATCTCCAGTTAGAAGAACCAGGCAGGAGGGGATGGGGAAGACCTTGGCCTGAGACCCTGGCTCAGTGGCAGAGCCTCTGCTTGGCAGGCAGAAGGTCCCAGGTTCAATCCCCGGCATCTCCAGTTAAAGGACCAGGCAGGAGGGGATGGGAAAGACCTTGGCCTGAGACCCTGGCTCAGGGGCAGAGCCTCTGCTTGGCAGGCAGAAGGTCCCAGGTTCAATCCCCGGCATCTCCAGTTAAAGGACCAGGCAGGAGGGAATGGGAAAGACCTTGGCCTGAGACCCTGGCTCAGGGGCAGAGCCTCTGCTTGGCCTGCAAAAGGTCCCAGGTTCAATCCCCGGCAGGATCTCCAGTGAAAAGGACCAGGCAGGAGGGGATGGGAAAGACCTTGGCCTGAGACCCTGGCTCAGTGGCAGAGCCTCTGCTTGGCAGGCAGAAGGTCCCAGGTTCAATCCCCAGCAGCATCTCCAGTTAAAAGGACCAGGCAGGAGGGGATGGGAAAGACCTTGGCCTGAGACCCTGGCTCAGTGGCAGAGCCTCTGCACAGCATACAGAAGGTCCCTGGTTCAATCGACAAAATGTCTACTTAAAAGGACCAAGCAGGAGGGGACTTGCTTCAGACCCCGGAGAGCCACTGTCAGCCTCAGTAGACAACACTGACCTTTGTGTTATTTGGGTTCTTCTTCACCAAACGTAGTACACACTCCCTTGGCTGCCAAATGATTTGAGGTGATGCCACCTTCTCAGGGCCTGGCTCCTTGTGTTTCATTTCCCAGCCTCGGTCTCTTTGAGCCTGGAGGGAACATGAAGTTCTGGAGAAAATGGGCTATTAGCGTCTGTAGCCGAGCGCACGTATTTAATTGTCTTTTAGATGCTGTGGGGCATTTATACTGATGAATTGGGTTCATGAAGTCAGCCTATCGCATTGCCTGGCTGATGTTTGCTCAGTTATGATGTGCCCTGAGGCCACTTGGTTTCCTTTGCTGGTGTGCTGGAGAGCGCCGTCAAGTGACAGCAGAGTGTTTTGAAGGTAAGAGATGTTCGGGGAAACTGTCTTGATCTGCGATGATCTGTGATCTGCTCTTCCGTATGACCACAGCAGCAAGATGCTTCTATGCACCAAGAGCTGAACGTTCGACATTCCCTACAAGAGAGGATCGACGGATGAAGATGAGGGGGCTGGCTAAAGCTACGGCTGAACTTACTGCTTCGATCAGAGGAAAGGCAATATCTCTGTTTATTGCCAACTGGAAACCGGTTATAGATTTTTTGCAGGAAAAGGAGAGAATGGGAATGATCCAATAGTTTGTGGCTTTGATCGTTAAGGCGGGGATTTAGGTAGTAGAAAAAAGGGAGGTTTTTTTGCTTCTGTAAAATGTAAGCAATAAGTTTGCAGCTTTACTGGTATTTGTCATAGAGAAAATTGGAAGCCTTTTCTTTATATTTCTGTATATTTCGTTAAATCTCCTTTTTGGCCCTCTATAAGCTGCTTTGGTGTAGTGGTTTGGTGTAGTAGTGGTTAGGCATGCGGACTTCTAATCTGGGGTGCCGGGTTCGATTCTCCGCTCCCCCACAGGCAGCCAGCTGGGTGACCTTGGGCTCGTCACGGCACTGATAAAACTGTTCTGACCGAGCAGTGATATCAGGGCTCTCTCAGCCTCTCCTCCCTCGCAGGGTGTCTGTTGTGGGGAGAGGAAAGGGAAGGCGACTGGAAACCACTTTGAGACTCCTCCAGGTAGAGAAAAAGTGGCATATAAGAACCAACTCTTCTTCTTTTTCTTTGGGGGTAGTGAAAAATGGTGTGAAAGCTGGCATGATGTTGTGGTTAAGAGCACCGGACTCTAATCTGGAGAACCACATGAAGATGCCTTCAACTGAATCAGATCCTTGATCTATCGTCTAGACCAGTAGCAGCTCTCCAGGGTCACAGGTAGAGATATTTCCCATCCCCTCATTCTTGGAGATGCTGGGGATTGAACCTGGGACCTTCTGCCTGCCCAGAAGAGGCTCTGTCAATGAGCCAGGGTCTCAGGTGTTTCCCATCCCCTCCTGCCTGGTCCTTTCAACTGGAGATGCTGGGGATTGAACCTGGGACCTTCAGTCTGCCAAGCAGAGGCTCTGCCCCTGAGCCAGGGTCTCAGGCCAAGGTCTTCCCCATCCCTTCCTGCCTGGTCCTTCTAACTGGAGATGCTGGGGATTGAACCTGGGACCTTCAGTCTGCCAAGCAGAGGCTCTGCCCCTGAGCCAGGGTCTCAGGCAAAGGTCTTCCCCATCCCCTCCTGCCTGGTCCTTCTAACTGGAGATGCCAGGGATTGAACCTGGGACCTTCAGTCTGCCAAGCAGAGGCTCTGCCCCTGAGCCAGGGTCTCAGGCCAAGGCCTTTCCCATCCCCTCCTGCCTGGTCCTTTTAACTGGAGATGCCGGGGATTGAACCTGGGACCTTCTGCAGGCCAAGCAGAGGCTCTGCCACTGAGCCAGGGTCTCAGGCCAAGGTCTTTCCCATCCCCTCGTGCCTGGTCCTTCTAACTGGAGATGCTGGGGATTGAACCTGGGACCTCCTGCCTGCCAAGCAGAGGCTCTGCCACTGGGCCAGGGTCTCAGGCCAAGGCCTTTCCCATCCTTCACCCCGAGGGGAGGTCATCCCACTTCAAAGTGTGTCCTGACCTCGCCAGTCCCCCCGTCAGTCCATGTCAGGTTCCTCATTTGCACAGCTTTATTGTTTATGGTGATGATGCAGCCGTAACTCTTCAGGGCATGTTCCAAGGCTATTGACTCGTTAAGAAGGCTGATCTTGAGACCCGCTGCTCAGGCAAGGGATGAGTGAACGGGGGGGGGGGGGGGGAGACTGTAATTGAACAAGTCGTCCAAGCAAGGAAATCCAATCTCGGTCCACAGCAAATAAGAGTCCTTCATCAAACGGCCTGCCGCCTAAACCAGCAATCGATAGCACAATTAAGCCATAACAGAGCAAAGTTACGGAGGCTCTTGGCAACGTACGGGCAGCCAGGGGATTGCATCTTGCTAGCCTCTTCACTGAGCTTATTAATTCACACGCATGTCATGTCCAGCCTCACCTTGTTTCTTTCCCTTGCTTACCTGTGCTACAACTTCGCAGCGGAAAACAGCTTGAATTGAATCCAGGAGCAGCAAAAAAAGATGTTCAGGGGATGAGCTTTTGAGAGTCAAAGCTTCCTTCATCAGATACCAGTCAGACTGGAGATCCCTGAGTCCTTATACCCCAGAAGGAAGGCTGGGTCGTGGGTTGCCTTTAAGACCCACAAAGCTTCAGATAAAGTGCTCATGAAAGCTTATGCACAGGAAAGCTTATCCCAGGTTTTCTCAACAAGGGTTTTGTGAAACCTTGAGGCTTCTGTAGTTTTCCTGAACGGGTGGGTGTTAATTAATGTTGCATTTGTTGTAAATACTGAGATCTGGAGTCACTACTGTTACATGGAGTTCCTAGTGTTGTGAGTGTCCTGCATAGTGCAGGGGGTTGGACTAGATGACCCAGGATGTCCCTTCCAACTCTAGGATACCAGGATTCTAAATTCTGTCCCAACATCCGGAAGAAGTTCCTGACAGTCAGAGCGGTTCCTCAGTGGAACAGGCTTCCTCGGGAGGTGGTGGGTTCTCCATCTTTGGAGATTTTTAAGCAGAGGCTGGAGAGCCATCTGACGGAGAGGCTGATTCTGTGAAGGCTCAAGGGGGTGGCAGGTGACAGTGGGTGAGCGATAGGGTGGTGAGTGTCCTGCACAGTGCAGGGGGTTGGACTAGATGACCCAGGAGGTCCCTCCGAACTCTATGATTCTATGATTCTACATCTGTCCTGAGAAAACGAAAGGGCAGTTTATGTGGCTCATGTGGCCCCCCCGGATCATGTGGTCTGCACTGAGAGAGCTGGATTCGAATCCCGGAGTGCCTAAGAGTCCGACAAGAATTTCAGAGTCATGATTTTTCCAAATCAAATCTGACAAAAGGATCTTTGACTCTCAAAAGCTTATAACCCCAAAATCCTGGTCACCTCTGAGGTGCTCCTGGACTTGGCTGCAGAGGAGAGGACACGCAGTAATGGGTTTAAACTTCAAGTACAACGATATAGGCTAGATATCAGGGAAAAGATTTTCACAGTCAGAGTAGTTCAGCAGTGGAATAGGCTGCCTAAGGAGGTGGTGAGCTCCCCCTCACTGGCAGTCTTCAAGCAAAGGCTGGATACACACTTTTCTTGGATGCTTTAGGATGCTTAGGGCTGATCCTGCGTTGAGCAGGGGGTTGGACTAGATGGCCTCTATGGCCCCTTCCAACTCTATGATTCTAGGATTCTATGATTCTATTTCAAGGACAAGTTCTCTAAAACGGGGGACTTAATATTGCCTGGAAAGGAAAGAGCAAGGTACAAGTTTGTCCATGCTACCTGCTGGATCCAGTTGGGAAGTGCCGTTCCAGCTGCTCTCCCCTTCCCACTCGGCAAGGCTTTTAGGCACCCGATCGAATCTTGCTCTCCTTCCCCTTCTGACGTGGGATTGCTTCACCTCACGCCTTGTTCGACAGCTCAGATGGAATAGAAAGGAATCTGCTTCCCCGGAAAGCTCCCCTGTGTGTGTTTTAAAGCCAACGGCCTCCTGAATCCTTCACCGTTGTTTTTCAGTTTGCAGGCTGAGCGGAGAGGAAAACACTCTGAAATCGATGTTATGAACATCCAGACTCTAGTGAATGTCGGACCCATCAGATTCAGCCTAGAATCAGATCATCGTAGAATTGGAGGAGGCCATCAAGGCCATCTAGTCCCACCCCCTACTCAATGCAGGATCAGCCTCAAGCATCCAGGAGAAGGATCTGTCCAGCCGCTGGTTGAAGACGGCCAGTGAGGGGGAGCTCCCCATCTCCTCAGGTAGCCCCTTCCCCTGCTGAACTAGACTCCTAGAATCCCAGAGTGGGAAGGGGCCATGCAGGCCATCCAGTCCCACCCCCTGCCCAGTGCAGGATCAGCCTCAAGCATCCAGGAGAAGGATCTGTCCAGCCGCTGCTTGAAGACGGCCAGTGAGGGGGAGCTCCCCACCTCCTTAGGCAGCCCCTCCCACGGCTGAACTACTCTGACTGTGAATCCCCCTCCCCCCATATATAGCCGGTACCATTTCCCACGTAGTTTAAACCCATTCCTGCAGGTCCCCTCCTCTGCTGCCAGCAGGAACCTTTCCCTGCCCTCCTCCAAGGGACACCCTTTCAGATCCTTCAAGAGAGCCCTCCTGTCCCCTCTCAGCCTCCTCCTCTCCAGGCTGGACATTCCCAGGTCCCTCCGCCTTCCCTCCTAAGGCTCGGTCCCCAGGCACCCCCGGATCATCCCCATCGCTGTCCTTTCCATTTTGTCCACATCCTCTTCGTAGCGAGGCCTCCAGAAACACACACAGCACTCCAGGAGGGCTCGAACCCATGTGGTCTACAACAGGACTATGACCTCTTGCAATTCGGATGTGATGCCACTGTTGATACCGTCCAGGACTGTATTTGCCTTCTTTGCCACCGCACCCCTCTGTCTCCTCCTATTTAGCTGACAGTCCACAGGGACCCTCAAGATCTCGTTCTCGCCTGCTGCTACCCAGACGTGAACCTCCCATCCAATATGCAGGCTTCTGATTTCTGTGACCCAGCTGAGGAACCCTCACATTTCTCCTTATCGCCTTTCGACTGCAGCCTGAACGTGAACCGGATCGACTTGCATCTATGTCAGTATGCCTGTCTCTTTTTTTGTGCAATGTACTTCTTGAGAGATTTGTTTACTGCACCCAGGACCACGCTTCGATGACTGGGCAAAACTCTGCTACGTCAACCGATCAGAATAACATTAAATGATTGGAGAGACAAGGAACAACCTGTCCGGTGCCTGTCCCCTCCCCCCCCCCTTAATCTTAAATCATCCAGTTTTATCGTGGATTTTCATGAAATAAAGACAGGATAAATATTTCGGGCTGAAAGGCCAGGCCTCTCTCAGCAGAGGCAGAAACTGCCCAGAGCTGCAAAGAAATGGGTGGTATAGAAATCTAAATAAATAAATATAAAAAATAAATAAAGGAGGTGTTTCCGTGGCTCGACAGAGTGGCTACTGGAGCAGCATCCTCGTGAGAAGGGAAACAAGCAAAGGCTTCACTCCAAATGGCCAAGCAACCAGAACTGTAGTTCTGACGGCTCTCGGAAAATTCCTTGAGATTTTTGGGGGGAGGGCATTGGGGTGGGATTTGGGATGAGGAGGGAGTTCAACAGGGTATAATGATCCCCTCCAAAATCGTCATCCGCAGCTGTTCTCAACTTTTTTACCATTAGGATTTTACCATTAGGATTTTAGGTTGCTTAGGGCTGATCCTGCGTTGAGCAGGGGGTTGGACCAAACTGGCTCTCAAACTGAGAGCCAGTTTGGTGTAGTGGTTAGGAGTGCGGACTTCTAATCTGGCATGCCGGGTTCGATTCTGCACTCCCCCACATGCAGCCAGCTGGGTGACCTTCGGCTAGTCACAGCACTGATAAAACTGTTCTGACCGAGCAGGAATATCAGGGCTCTCTCAGCCTCACCCACCCCACAGGGAGTCTGTTGTGGGGAGAGGAATGGGAAGGCGACTGTAAGCCGCTTTGAGCCTCCTTCGGGTAGAGAAAAGCAGCATCTAAGAACCAACTCTTCTTCTTCTTCTTCAGTAATATCAGGGCTCTCTCAGCCTCACCCACCTCATAGGGTGTCTGTTGTGGGGAGAGGAATGGGAAGGCGACTGTAAGCCGCTTTGAGCCTCCTTCGGGTAGGGAAAAGCGGCATCTAAGAACCAACTCTTCTTCTTCTTCTTCAGTAATATCAGGGCTCTCTCAGCCTCACCCACCTCATAGGGTGTCTGTTGTGGGGAGAGGAATGGGAAGGCGACTGTAAGCCGCTTTGAGCCTCCTTCGGGTAGGGAAAAGCGGCATATAAGAACCAACTCTTCTTCTTCTTCAGTAATCTCAGGGCTCTCTCAGCCTCACCCACCTCATAGGGTATCTGTTGTGGGGAGAGGAATGGGAAGGCGACTGTAAGCCGCTTTGAGCCTCCTTCGGGTAGGGAAAAGCGGCATATAAGAACCAACTCTTCTTCTTCTTCTAGATGGCTTGTATGGTCCCTTCCAACTCTGATTCTGTGATTCTATGATTAAGAAACCCCTGAAACATTCTTCAGACTTCAAGAAACCCTAGAAGTGGCACAATCATGTAGAATAGGGTTGGGAAGCCGAGCTGTGGACACGTCAACAGAGATTAGGAGAAGTTCCTAGGGCAGGGGTGGGCAAACTGTGACCCCAGGGGCTCATGGGAATTGTAGTCCATAGACCTCTGGAGGGCCACAGTTTGCCCACCCGTGCCCCAGGGCATTGCCCTGCGGGCCCATCATTGGCCATGTTGGGATCATATCACCTGATAAACGTTTAAGGCACTTAAAAAATCTATAGAAAATACATTAGCTTCTCTCTCCTCCTCTGCCTTTTCCGGGTGAGCTCTCTGCTGCTCCTGTGACTGCCATAGACAGCCCTTCTGAGGCTCCAGGTGCTTCTCCTCTCTCTTTCCCCCTGAATCCTGACACTGGTGAGTGACACAGTCAGTCCTCCGATGCGCTCTTCGTTCAGAGAGCAAAACCAGCCAGCCGAGGATGATTGACAATCCAAGTGGAAAGCTTTGCTGAAAGGGATCCCAGCCCCTGCGGGGGTCTTGCTTTGCCACCTTTTCCTGGGCAGCAAATGCCACAGTTCAGCTGCCACTTGCTGGGAGGGGGGGCGGTGCTCAAACCTTGAATTCAGAACGGCCGGAGGTAATATTGTTGGGTGCATCGCAGTTCCATACTCCTTCCTCCCGGTTTGGGGACAGACAGCGGCTGTTTGATCTCAGGTTGTTGACAGACCTTGGCGTCCTTTTGTTTTTCGGCCACCCAGTCGCCCCCGACTGAGGGAGACCCCGGAAGGGGCGCTTTCAAGGCAAGGGATGGACAGCGGTGGTTGTGCCACGACCTGGTTCTGCGTAGCCACTCTGGATTTCACGCAATCTCCAGGGCCGACCCTGCTTAGTTCCCAAAATCTGATGAGATCAGGCTAGCCGGGGCCATCCAGGTCAAGGCAAGAGACGAACAGAGGAGGCTTGCCATGGCCTGCCTCTGTGTAGCAGCCCAGCACTTCCTTGGGGGTCTCCCCTGTAACTAACTGTGGCCAAAGGCTCAGCTCCTGATTACATCAGGCTAGGCTGGGCCATCCTGGTCAAGGTAAGAAAGGAGCAGAAGTGGTTTTCCATGGCCTGCCCCTGCGTAGCAGCCTTGGGCATCCCTGCTGGTCTCCCATCCAAGCTGGCTTTATTTAGTTCCACAGATCTGACGAGATCTGCTGGGCCCGATCTAGGCTTGCCAGGCTCCAGGTGACCCTGCGATATTTCCTGCCATTTCAATTGATGTCAAGAAACCCAAGATCAGTTCCCACTAATTTGCAGGGTGAGCCTGAAGACCTTTCCCTCCCTGGCCCCCGCCCTCTCCAAGCCCCGCCCACAAAATCCCCAGGTATTTCCCAACCACGTGGAGCAGACAACAGAACGTGGCGCATGCGCAGAGCCGGCCAGCAGGGGGCAGAAGCGACACAAACGGAGCCCTCAGTGGGAGGCAGCAGTGACGCATGCGCACAACTGGCCAGCGGGCGGGGGAAGAGACGCGCTCAGCCAGCCAGCGGGAGGCAACAAACGCTGAGCCGGCCAGTGGGCAACTGCTGTGACGCATGCGCAGAGCCGGGCAGCGGGCGGCAGAAGAGATAAGCGAGGAGGCGGCCTGCGGGAGGCAGCTGTAACGCATGCGCACAGCCGGGCAAGGCTGTCCGAGGCGAGACGGACACAGAGCATTAGTGACGCATGCGCACCGCCTGATTGTTGACCGCGGCCCTAGAGCGGGCGACACCGGAAGTGGGCCGGAGCGGAAGCGGAAGGCGCCGGCGGAGGCCGCGAGGCAGAGGTGGAGTCGTCGTCTGAGGCGGCGGCGGTTGCGCCATGGTGGATTACAGCGTCTGGGACCACATCGAGGTGTCCGACGATGAGGACGACACGCACCCCAACATCGACACGCCCAGCCTCTTCCGATGGCGCCACCAGGTGGGCAGGCAGGCAGGCAGGCATCCGCCCGGTGCAGCCGGGCTGCTCCAGCTCTACGGTTGCCGCCCTCCCGCTTTCGGCTGGAGATCTCCCGGGCTCTGATCAACGGGGGTGCTCTGGGGGGTGGGCTCTGGGGCCTTGCACCCGCGGGGTCCCTCCCCTGCGGGGTCCCAGACATTGCCAGCCTGCAGAGGGTGGCTTGGGTGGCTCCAGGGCGGCCTCTGCCTTCTTAAGGCAGGGGTAGTCAAACTGCGGCCCTCCAGATGTCCATGGACTACAATTCCCATGAGCCCCTGCCAGGCTGGCAGGGGCTCATGGGAATTGTAGTCCATGGACATCTGGAGGGCCGCAGTTTGACTACCCCTGTCTTAAGGCTTTCTTTTCAAGCCGCCCTCTGGGATGAGGGAAGGGTTGCCCCTGGCTCTTTTCCGGGCGGACACGGGGGAGAGAGCTGGTGGTTCCCCTGTTGCTGCCCCCTCAGCCACACTTTACTTTGAATGGTTTTAGATTTTCATTTGTCTTCATCATTCAGAGGTTTTGGGAAAGGACTAGGGCTCTGCCAGTGAAGAGCCTGGCTCAGTGGCAAAACCTCCGCTTGGCACGTAGAAGGTCCCAGGTTCAACCTCTGCCAATTGCACTTTAAAACAACCAGGTAGTAGATGGTGTGAAAAACCTCTCTCTGCCTGAGATCCTGCAGAGCCGCTGCTGTATTGAGTAGACAGTACTGAACTTGATCCAGTATGAAGCAGATTCCTATGAGGTGGTTCTTTTATTTATGCTGCCACTGTGTGCTGGCTACTGCCTACCGCTGTCCTCTTTCAGGTTTCTTAGAACTTCATTTCATAGAGTCTGAGATACACGGCTGAAATGAGTACACATTCTCTCCCTCAGTCACGTGCTTCTGGCCTCTGTTGTAAGCTCCAGATTGTTCTGTAAAGTTCTGGAAATGCAGGCAGTGGTCCTCATCCATCTACAATATTAAAAGCAAATTTCAGTGTGGAAAACCGTCTAGTCATATTAGCATTGTTTTGGCGATAGCTGCAGCATGATAGTGTTTATCTTGTTTCAGAGAAGCTGTCTCCTGTGCCTGGGAAATGGAGACTGAGGCGCGGTGATGGAGGGCAGACCCTCCTCTTGCCGAGTTCGACTGTTATGCAAGAGTAAAGCTGGGATTGCAACTTAATGTGTACTAGGCAGGAAGCTGCCCCCAGTCCTGGCTCTTGTACCTGCATGCATTCTCAGTCACATTTGACCTAATTCCTGAGGAAGCTGCCCCTTGGTGTTTGGGCTCCACAGCTTAAATTTGTAGAGGCTGATTGCTATGATTGTGCAATATAATTCCCAGCGTGCAGAGAATATTCATGTAGCCTAGCCTTCTCCTTCCGAGGCAGAGGGCATCTTGACGGGGTGGTACCCACCATTCACTTAGGGAGGCAGATGCATCTTTTCTTCTTTCTTGTTTCCTTGTTTATCTTGGGGTTGCAGCACTGTAGCCTGGTCCTCTCCCTCATCTGCTTAGTTTTATATGTTTAGGGCCGGTTTTCTCTACCAGAGTTTCATGACAGCCCGGGAAGGGTTTCCCGAATGGGAGTTAATACATATTTAAATATACGTTCGAGCCGGGTTCGATTCTGCGCTCCCCCACATGCAGCCAGCTGGGTGACTTTGGGCTAGTCACAGCCTTGATGAAACTGTTCTGACTGAGCAGGAATATCAGGGCTCACCCACCTCACATGGGTGTCTGTTGTGGGGAGGGGAAAGGGGAGGCGACTGTAAACCGCTATGAGCCTCCTTCAGGTAGAGAAAAGTGGCATATAAGAAACAACTCTTCTTCTTAAACATATATAGGGCTTTATGACCATATATGGTCATGTTGACCCTCCTAACATGGCCAAGAATGGGGCTGGAGTGGGTGGGGTGGGGAGGGGAGGGGAGGGGAGGGGGCAGGGTGGGCGTGGACACAGCTTTGCTTCCCAAACATATAGTGTGCCATTTCTGGGGGTTCTTGAAGCCTGAGGAATGTTTCCGGGTGGTCTCAATAGTAAAGAAAAAGTTGAGAAAGGCTGGGTTAGGAACTGTTGTTTTGTATGAAGTACTGTTCAGTGTGCTGCATCTTTCACTTGGTGGTGGAGCCCAGGTGAAACTTTGCCATCTTTGTGAGAGCTAGGTCCATGATGATTTGCACGCAAATGTTTCTTTTTAATGATGGACACCTCCAAACATATGAATGGGACTTGTGTCTCTAAAGAACCAGTCCCGTCTCACAAGTGAGGCTCAGCATGGTGAATAGAGCATCAAGTAAGGATCTGGGGAGAAACAGCCTTGAATCCTCTGCCAGGGTGGAACTGGCTGGCCACTGTATAAGATGAGATGGTGGACTGGAGGGACCCTCCCTACTCTGACCCAGCAGGGCTCTTTTGGGGGTCTTATCAGGGGAAGGCTTCGGCCTCCCTACCCTGTGGCTGGCCCTGCAGAGGAACTGGCTGGCCCCTGGGGGAGACGGGAGACTGGACTGGAGGGACCCTCCCTGGCCTGACCCAGCAGGGCTCTTCTGAGGGTCTTCTCAGGGGAAGGCCTCGGCCTCTCTGCCCTGTGGCTGGCCCTGCAGAGGAACTGGCTGGCCCCTGGGTGAGACGGGAGGCTGGACTGGAGGGACCCTCCCTGGCCTGACCCAGCAGGGCTCTTCTGAGGGTCTTCTCAGGGGAAGGCCTCAGCCTCTCTGCCCTGTGGCTGGCCCTGCAGAGGAACTGGCTGGCCCCTGGGTGAGACGGGAGGCTGGACTGGAGGGACCCTCCCTGGCCTGACCCAGCAGGGCTCTTCTGAGGGTCTTCTCAGGGGAAGGCCTCGGCCTCTCTGCCCTGTGGCTGGCCCTGCAGAGGAACTGGCTGGCCCCTGGGTGAGACGGGAGGCTGGACTGGAGGGACCCTCCCTGGCCTGACCCAGCAGGGCTCTTCTGAGGGTCTTCTCAGGGGAAGGCCTCGGCCTCTCTGCCCTGTGGCTGGCCCTGCAGAGGAACTGGCTGGCCCCTGGGTGAGACGGGAGGCTGGACTGGAGGGACCCTCCCTGGCCTGACCCAGCAGGGCTCTTCTGAGGGTCTTCTCAGGGGAAGGCCTCGGCCTCCCTGCCCTGTGGCTGGCCCTGCAGAGGAACTGGCTGGCCCCTGGGTGAGACGGGAGGCTGGACTGGAGGGACCCTCCCTGGTCTGACCCAGGAGGGCTCTTCTGAGGGTCTTCTCAGGGGAAGGCCTCGGCCTCTCTGCCCTGTGGCTGGCCCTGCAGAGGAACTGGCTGGCCCCTGGGTGAGACGGGAGGCTGGACTGGAGGGACCCTCCCTGGCCTGACCCAGCAGGGCTCTTCTGAGGGTCTTCTCAGGGGAAGGCCTCGGCCTCTCTGCCCTGTGGCTGGCCCTGCAGAGGAACTGGCTGGCCCCTGGGTGAGACGGGAGGCTGGACTGGAGGGACCCTCCCTGGTCTGACCCAGCAGGGCTCTTCTGAGGGTCTTCTCAGGGGAAGGCCTCGGCCTCTCTGCCCTGTGGCTGGCCCTGCAGAGGAACTGGCTGGCCCCTGGGTGAGACGGGAGGCTGGACTGGAGGGACCCTCCCTGGCCTGACCCAGCAGGGCTCTTCTGAGGGTCTTCTCAGGGGAAGGCCTCGGCCTCTCTGCCCTGTGGCTGGCCCTGCAGAGGAACTGGCTGGCCCCTGGGTGAGACGGGAGGCTGGACTGGAGGGACCCTCCCTGGCCTGACCCAGCAGGGCTCTTCTGAGGGTCTTCTCAGGGGAAGGCCTCGGCCTCTCTGCCCTGTGGCTGGCCCTGCAGAGGAACTGGCTGGCCCCTGGTTGAGAGGGGAGGCTGGACTGGAGGGACCCTCCCTGGCCTGACCCAGCAGGGCTCTTCTGAGGGTCTTCTCAGGGGAAGGCCTCGGCCTCTCTGCCCTGTGGCTGGCCCTGCAGAGGAACTGGCTGGCCCCTGGGTGAGACGGGAGGCTGGACTGGAGGGACCCTCCCTGGCCTGACCCAGCAGGGCTCTTCTGAGGGTCTTCTCGTGGGAAGGCCTCGGCCTCTGCCATGTTGTTGGCTGTCCAAAGGAACTTGTCGGCCACTGTGAGAGGATGCTTTGCTGGATAGACTGTAGGTTTGCTCCCATTGAGCTAAGCACAGTTTTAAAAAAAACCCTACAATGTTTCTCATGCTGGCAGAAGACAGACAACCAAGGCCTGGAGACTTTTCAGAAACAATCTATATTTAATATGAGAGTTTGCCAAATCTTACCAAAGGTCTCATGAGCATCAGCACCCTCAGAAGACGCTTCAGCTAAGATCTCTTTTCCCTTTGGGGAGGCATCTGGTGTGTTCAGACAGAGAAGAATCCAGAAGACAACTCCCGTGACAGTAGATGACGCCCGTCTAGAAACTCTTTGGCTTTTTCATTAATGTTTGTTTTTAAAATGTCCAATGAGGGCACCATTTCCTTATGAAAAAGCGTGAGATAATGGATGTTGTTGTCTGTCTTGAGCCAGAGCGATGTAGTGGTCAAAGAGTGGCAGCTTCTAATCCAGAGAACTGGGTTTGATTCCCCATTCCTCCCCATTCAGCCGGCTGGGAGACCTTGGGCAAATCACAGTTTTCTGAGAGCTGTTTTCGCGGAGCAGTTCTCTTAGAGCTCTGACATGGTGTCTGTTGTTGGGAGAGGAAGGGAAAGGTGTTTGCCAGCCGCTTTGAGAGTTTGCCAGCCGCTTTGGGCGGTGAAAAGCAGGGTATAAAAAGTCAGCTCTTCCTCTTCTTGAGATCAGCATGTTGTTTGCCAGCTTCTGCGAACTGATGCCAATGGAAAGAGCGAGGGTGGCGATGCTTCAAGGGCAACATTAGCAACATGCTTAAACCCTGGCTTAAACTATTCATAGCCCATGAGGTTAGAAGACCTCTTTATACATAGGCTGGAGAATTTAGCCTGGGAAGATTAAAGCATAAAATCTTTCTTCTGCTAGTTGCAGGGGTGTCTGACTCAGAAGATGCCTGCTGGGTCAGACCAGGTTCTATCTAGCCCAGCATCCTGTCTCACACAGAGGCCAACCACCTGACCTGGAGAGCTAGCAAGCAGGGCAGAGAGGCCGAGGCCTTCCCTGTTGTTGCCTCCTGGCACTGAGAGTCAGAGGTTGACTGCCTCTGAATGTGGAGGTTCCCTTTAGTCGCCTTGGCTAATAGCCCCTGATAGACCCATCGCCCACAAACCTATCTCTTCCCCTTTTAAAGAGATCTGTGCTTGTGGCCATCCCTGCATCCTCTAGCAGCAAATTCCACATCATCCTGAATTTACTACCCGGCTCCGCAAATTCCACATCATCCTGAATTTACTACCCAAAACATTGGGTTCGGGTTAAAAGCACAGGTTTGGTAACTCCCTTTTGCATCCAAGCTTACGTTTTCTCTGGCCGCTCCCACTGTCAACTTGTCTTAAATCTGTGCATACGACTCCGGGGAATGAATACGGGTCCAGTCCTCCTTTGCAGTGGCTGGGGGAATTTGCTAAATCACAATATCTACCAAGAGGTTGCAAGTCCCTGAGGCCTTTAGTAAAATACTCTCTAAGATTCATTCATTCATTCAATTTCTACGTTGCCCCTCACAATGACGTCTTGGGGTGGTGTGCGTAGACCAGTGGGAACGAGAAGATGCATTCAGATGTTTGCAGTGATCTGAAATGAAAAGCACAATCTTAAACTGTGAATATTAATCAGAGGCAAAAATAACACTTGACAGAAGCCTTAGGCCAGGAACATGTTGGGTGTCAGGGTCGCCTAGTAATAGAACCAGATTGTGGGGACGTCCCTGTTGGCCTTGACCCTGAGCCCCTGGGGTTCATGGGAATGGTAGTCCGTGGACATCTGCAGAGGCACAGTTTGGCCACTTCTGTCTAAGGTAGACCAGGGTCCCTAACATGGTGCTTTCCAAAACCTTTCCCGGGTCCTGCCAAGTGTTTTCAGAAAGTGGGCGTGTTCAGTTGGGGCTTTTATTTATTTATTTATTTATTTATCATACTTCTATACCACCCTCCCCGGAGGCTCAGGGCGGTTTACATTAGAGAACCATACATAAAACAGTCTGTAGAACATGTACATCGATAACCAACAATTGCAACCAAACACAACACAGTATAACAGTAAACAATCGTAATACAAACAGGTCCAGGGCTTGTTGATGGGATTCTGAGGTGGGGGGGGGGAGCAGGGGGTTCTGATTGGTTTTTGGATCAGCTGTGCAGATTTTTAAGATGGCAGCAGCTGGCCACCCCAGCAAGAGGGCGTGGCGGCCATTTTGTGGCTGGCCCTGCCTCCTGCGGCAGCCACTTAAGGACCTGTTCCTACCATGCTGTATCAGAATTCCAGAGGTGTCCGCAGGCTCGAAAAGATTAGGGGCCCCTAAGGTAGCCTGTGCTGACGCAGTGGGAGTGTGGGTGACCATCTGTGTTCGAATGGATGTTTTCCAGGCCCGGATCGAGCGGATGGAACAGTTCGAGAAGGAGAAGGAGGAGGCGAGCAAAGGGTGCCGGGACTGCAAGCGGAAACTAGCCGAGTGCCAGAAGAAGATGAAGGAGCTGGAGCTGTCCCCTGCGGAGGGCTCCAAGAGCGAGCTCCAGCGCTTGCAAGCGGAAGCCCAGCAGCTCAAGAAAGAGGAGAAGAGCTGGGAAGAGAAGGTGGACGATCTCCGGAAGAAGGAGAAGAACATGCCCTGGAACGTGGACACGCTCAGCAAAGACGGCTTCAGTAAGGTGAAGCAGGCTCCTCGCCTTGAGCTGGGCCCTTTTTCTGCTGCGGGAGCCGATGATGCCACTACAGTCTAGGTCAAGCCGGGCAGCCGTGTGAGTCTGTCGTTGGCAGCAGAAAAGAGCCAGAGTCCAGAGTCCTCCAGATGTCCATGGACTACAACTCCCAGGAGCCCCCTGCCAGCATTCGCTGGCAGGGGGCTCCTGGGAATTGTAGTCCATGGACATCTGGAGGGCCGCAGTTTGACTACCCCTGGTCCAGACTCTTGAAGCCTGTCAACACTGGTGGCAAGGCAGGAACATTCAAGAGTCAGGGCGTTTTCTGAAAAGTGAGCCGTGACTCCTGAAAGCTCCTCCCCTGCCACAAATTTGGTCAGTCTTGAAGCCGCTCCTGGACTCTGGCTCTCTTCTGGAGCAGAGTTCCGTGACTAGCATAGCATGGGGGTTTCTGACCCACCTGTAGAATTTGGATTTAGACCTCTGTGGCATTCAGGCACGGGCTTGTTTTGTTTTTGAGTCCTTGATTTGTTATTGATGTCCTTAAAGCGTTTACTAGCCACGTTTCTTCTTTTGGAGCTCAAGGCAGCTTTGAATATAAATACAAAACAGCTGGTGTGAAAATACCTGAAGCCAAATTTAAAAATTCACAATTGAGGTCTCCTTGAATCCCATAGAGCCGTGAACAAAGCCGTCATGTGCTGCCGCCTAGAGGTGAATAAGAGGAGCTGGGCTTTATCCCCCGCTTTTCTCTCCCCGAAGGAATCTCAAAGTGGCTTTCAGTCGCCTTCCCTTCCTCTCCCCACAGCAGACACCCTTGTGAGGGAGGGGAGGTGGAGAGAGCTCTGACAGATCTGCTTGGTGAGAACAGCACTAACAGGGCTGTGACTAACCCAGGGCCACCCAGTGAAAGTGCCAAGTGCATCCCCTGCGGAGGTTGTTCCATAATAGCGGGCCGCCACTGAAAAGGCTCTGCTCGAAACCACACTATCGCTTTTCCTGATGCACAGCAATGAGTTTGAGAAAGTGGGTTAGGCTAGCTGGGCTTTCACCCTGCAAACCTCCAAAGTGGCCGCTGGAGATTTGATTGGCTGTGCAGATCTTTGAGGAGATCTCTTTGGCAGCATCAGCAACCACAGCACAAAGGCCTTCATCCTGTGGCTGAAGGTGAGCCGTGGCAGCCATTTTGTCTCCGCCTCTGACAGCCATTTTGCGGCTGTGCCAATTACTCTGTGTCAGGATTCAAGACACAGAGTAGTGGACTAGATGATTCTGACCCACGCCTCCTTCCGTGTGCCGGCCCTGCGTTCAGCTAGCCCAAGGGTGGCCAAACAGTGGCTCTCCAGAGGTCTATGGACTACAACTCCCATGAGCCCCTGCCAGCTGGCAGGGGCTCATGGGAGTTGTAGTCCATGGACCTCTGGAGAGCCTCCGTTTGGCCACCCCTGGGTAGACCAACAGGCCCAGCGGTGCCCTGACCAGCCCTCTCTCTGCCCTTTCAGAGTGTCTTCAACGTCAAGCCCGAACACCCCGAAGAAGAGTCTGAAGAGCAAAAAGAGAAAAAGCATAAAACGTTCGTGGAGAAATACGAGAAGCAAATCAAACACTTCGGTAAGCAGGAGGCTGAGTTCGCCCGTGTCGTCCCTGGGGGATCAACTCTCCCATTTCAGTCCACAAATTCTTCCCCGACTGCCGTCTCGTGGGACTGTTGGCCACGCTTGCTCGCTTCTGAATCTCAACAAAGGTCAGCGTGGCTCATCTAGACCCAGCTCTGTAGTCTGCATTTTTGTAGGCCAGGCTTTTGCAAGCAGGGCATCATGAAACCCTGGGGTTTCTTGACGGCCCTGGAAGGGTTTCTTAAATGGGCAGGAGTTAATGTGTAATATATTTTTAAAATTTGTTAAATGCTTATCGGCTGATATGACCACGGGTGGTCATCTTGATCTGCCCCCACTTCCAAAATGGCCAATGCTGGGCCTGGAGGGGGTGGGAAGGGGGGGGTCATGTACACAGCTCTGCTTCCCAACCATATTCTGTACCATCATACCACTTTTAGGGTTTCCCGAAGCCTGAAGAATGTTTCAAGGGTAAAATAAAGTGGAGAATGACTTCTGTTCCGCCAGGTCTATGGTTGAGGCTGGGGCTGCTGGGGTACATTGACTGCTCTCCCCCGGGCTTCTTCTTGAACATCGTAGACCTCCTTCTCCTCCACCCACCCTTTTTTAGGAAGGGGGGTCGGAAGGGGATCTTATTATTGTGCCCCCATGTTGTGACATTTTTAAGTCTTTTAATGGGGTTTTAGACACTGTAACCCGCCACGAGCCATTTGGGAGTGGCAGGAAATAAATCGAAATAATAATAATAATAATAATATAGACAGTGTGGCCAAAATATCAGTTTTGCTGAATACCAGAGTTGAGGGCAGGGAGTCTTTCATTGCTTGCTGCAGAAAATGGAGTTTGGGAGGCATTAAACCCAAAAGCAAACTAAACCAATAGGCAAAAGGGGGTAGCTAGAGATGACATGTCGACGTGACCATATATGGTCTTATCATCCAATAAATGTGCAACAAATTTTAAATATATAAATTAATTTATATATATAAATTAATTAACTGCCCCCCCCCTTCAGGAAACCCTTCCAGGACCCTCAGGAAGCCCTGGTGAGAAAGCAAGATGTGCACACTGAATAATGCACTTTCTGCCCACTTCCAGTGCACGTTTGGGATCATTGCAAGTAGACTTTCCTGTTTCACGCAGGGCTGTTTCCGCATTATTATTTTCCTCACTGGTGTGCTTCTGCTTCTTCGGGGTTTCCTTTCCCTTCCCGTAGTCAACTGGATTCTGCACGGCTTTACAACTCGCATAAAAACCTGCTTAAACCTGCAGGTTTTTTAGGCCAGCCATAAAGCGAAGTACCCGTGTATACTCAAGCATAAGCCGATCCGAATTTTAGCCGAGGCCCCTAATTTTACCACAAAAATATGGCATCAAGAATAACGGGGAAATTGGGGACCCCCACTCGAGTACAAGCTTAGGGGGGCTTTTTCAGCATTAAAAAGTCAGCTTATACTCGAGTATATACAGTAATCTCAAATTGGCCACTAGAAGGAGTGAAACTCTTGTGGGACACCCCCCGAAGTAACCGGAGCACACACGGGAGGGAAATAAGAGGGTCGAAAAGCCCACAGTAAAAAAAAAACGTTCCCAAGTGCATTATAATTCAGCATGCGAGTCATAACCCGTTGGAGGTTCTTTCTGGGGCTGGCCACACCGTGTCAAGTCCCCGCTGCCCCGTGTGAAGCCTGATGCCGCCCTCTTCCTGTTCCAAAGGGATGCTGCGCCGCTGGGACGACAGCCAGAAGTACTTGTCTGACAACCCGCATCTCGTGTGCGAAGAGACGGCCAATTACTTAGTCATCTGGTGTATCGATCTGGAAGTGGAGGAGGTGAGTGAGGAAGCGGAGATCAGAGCTGGAAGGGGCCCCGTCGAGCCCGCCCTCCAGCTCAGGGCAGGATCAGCCTCAGGCTTCGGAGATTTGCTGATTGCTGGCCCCCGGCAGGGTTGCACAGCTGATAAAACTGGCTAACGCCGCCCTTGTTTGGCAGAGAGGCCTTTGTTTTAGCAGCAGCTGCTGTGCAAATGGAGGCTCCTCATAAATCCTGCCCGGAACAAGCCGACAGCCTCTGCTTCAGAGCTTTTCCCCTCCTGCCGTTGGAGTTATTTCAGCTGTTGTTGCGCCTGTCTCAGGCAGCTGTAGCTGTAGGGCAGGGGTAGTCAAACTGCGGCCCTCCAGATGTCCATGGACTACAATTCCCAGGAGCCCCCTGCCAGCGGTCGCTGGCAGGGGGCTCCTGGGAATTGTAGTCCATGGACATCTGGAGGGCCGCAGTTTGACTACCCCTGCTGTAGGGTCCTGCTGAGTCAGTCGGTGTCGCCCTGCAGGGAGGAGCTGACTGCGGAGGTGGCCCCCGTGGGATTTATTGACGGACCGCTGGGATGGGTTTCGGCAGCCGGAGCTGGAAGCAGGGAGGGCGGTCAGGAGGGCCAGCGGCAATCTGACCGCTTGTCACAGGACTGAGACAGCTGGTCTCCTCTGCCCACAGTCTCAGGAATGAGAAGCTGAGATGGAGGTGCAGAATGACTGTAGGGGCTCGGGGAGGCATGAATTTTCTAGTAATTAGAAGCGAAGCCATGTCGGGTCAGGACACTGGCCGTCCAGTCCCAACAGCCAGGGGCTATCCAGAGGTCCACCAGCGGGGCCAGAACTCCAGAAGCCCTCTCACTGTGACCCCAAGCATCAAGAATACAGAGCATGGGGTCCTTGTGAGGACCTGGGTGGCTGTGTTTGCTTCCAGACAGATTGGGGTGGAGGGGCACCCATAACCCCCCCACACACACACACAAATTTCCAATTCCCCCTGCCAGGGCTTCACATCTTTAGGGTTAGCCTCACTGGTGACTTGTCCCTGCTTCTGAGCCAGGCGCAGCCAAACCTGTTGCTGAGGAGTCCCGGGACATAACGTTTGCGCGACTCGGGCGGCTCACCTGCCTTTTCTGTCCCCCTCCCCAGAAGCACGCGTTGATGGAGCAGGTGGCCCATCAGACCATCGTGATGCAGTTCATCCTGGAGCTGGCCAAGAGCCTGAAGGTCGACCCCCGGGCTTGTTTCCGGCAGTTCTTCACGAAAATCAAGGTGAGCCTCCAGTTCAGGTGAAGGGAGACGGTCCCTCCCCGCTTGAACGGTGGCCGTGGAACGGGCCGTCAAACTTGATTTCCAGTGACCCCGGAGGGTTTTCAAGGCAAGAGATGACCTGGCCCTTGCCTGCCTCTGCGTAGCGACCCTGGACTTCTGCAGTGGTCTCCCCTCCAAGTCCTAACCAGGGCTCACCCCGCTTATCCTCCAAGATCAGGTGAAGCAAGGCTAGCCTGAGCCATCCAGGTCAACACAAGAGACATCCGGGGGTGGTTGGCCCTTCCCTGCCTCTGCGCAGTGACCCTGGACTTCCGCAGTGGTCTCCCCTCCCAAGTCCTAACCAGGGCCCACCCTGCTTAGCTTCTCATATCTGGTGCAGTCAGGCTAGCCTGGGCCATGGGTGTCAAGGCAAGAGGCAAGCAGAGGTGGTTTGCCTCTGCACAGCAACCCTGGACTTCCTCGGTGGCCTCCCCTCCAAGCACCAACCAAGGGGCAGCACTGCTTAGCTTCTGAGCTCTCTAACTGGGCCAGAATACCTTGTCCCGAATGCGATTGAGGTACAGCCGATCAAACGATTTTCCATCTTTCCTGGGAACGTGAGCATCGTGCTTTCCATGGAGATGTGGCGGAGCTCTTTGGGCTCTCCCCAGCTGTGACGGAGTGGATTGCAAATTTAGATACTTATATTTAGGGGAAATTGCCCAATTGGTCTACATACTATATTCTATATTTCCTGCGTGTCAGTCTGCCGTACAGAAAAGAAACACACACCTCCTTCCAACGTTCTGATCGGTCCAAGGCACGCTTTTTCTGTCCCACTGGAGCCTTCCCACCGAAAGGGCCGGCAAGGGGGGTGGGGCCTTCTGCAGATTGTGAGTCTGGGTGTTGGCTGGCCTCCCTCGTGCTCACGCCCTCCTCTCCTTCCCTCCCTCCCCCTGCCCCCTCCCCAGACCGCCGACCAGCAGTACATGGAGGGCTTCACCGAGGAGCTGGAGGCCTTCAAGGAGCGGGTGCGTGGCCGTGCCAAGGCCCGCGTCGAGAGGGCCCTCAAGGAATACGAAGAGGAGGAGCAGCAGAAGCGGCTTGGGCCGGGCGGCCTGGACCCCGTGGAGGTGTACGAGTCGCTGCCGCCGGTAAGTCCCCACGACAGGCACGCTTGCTTCTTTCCTCTGCCTTCGCAGCCTGCTTTTCGCACTGAGGCTGAAGGTCAGTCGTGCAGGGGGAGGCCTCCAAGCAGCAGCGCTGGTGGGGCTGGAGGCAGGGGTAAATGCCAGCCCTCGAGCTGCAGCCCACTGATGGTGGTGGTCTTCACAGAAGGAGCTTGCCATTGCCCGGGCTTCCTTGGGGGTCTCTCATCTATGCAGGAACCTGGGCATCCAGTTCACCCTCTTGGTGGAACTCTGGTCCCCTGAGGGTGGAGGCAGGAGCAGGATCTATTCAGACAGATGAAGCTTCCTTGCGTTGAGTCAGAGAGAGCTGGAGTCACTCCAGGAGAAGAAGGGAGCAGGGACTCAGGAAAGCGCCTCCCCTCCTACAAAATTTGTTAGTCGTGGACTCTGGCTCTTTGCTGCCTTAAGAAGGGAGCCATGACATCCACAAGCTCCTCCCCTGCCACAGATTTGGTTAGTCCTTCAGCTGCTCCTGGACTCTGGCTCTTTGGTACCTGAAGGAGTGAACCGTGACTCCCGAAATCTCCCCTCCGACCAATTTGGTTAGTCTTCCATGACCTCTTGGACTCTGGCTCTTCGGTACCTGAAGAAGGGAGCCGGGATTCCCGAAATCTCCCCTGCCACTGATTTTGCTTGTCTCTCCGGTGCTTCTGGGCTCTGGCTCCCCTAAGTCTTGGGAGGCGTTTTGTCTTACCCCTGTTCTATGAAGATCCTTAAAGGGAAGGGCCTGAGATTGAACGTGAAGGCACATAATCTGCCTCTGAACAAGCCCCCCATCGTGGTGGGAAGATGGTCCCCACCATGAGGCTCCAAGTGCGATGATCATGCAGCTCTCTCTTTCCCCACACCCCCCCCCCTGCACTCTCTGAGCATTTGGCTTTTTCAACGGGCTTCTCTTCCCTCTCCATTTGGGCGCCCCTGTGTCCAGGCTAGGAATGGGAGACTGGCTTGTGCAGGTAGCAGCTCCACACCTGGCCCTTCTGCCTCGTAGAAATGCTCCTGACTCACTCCGGAGCTCCAGGCTGTGGCCGTTTGGCCTGGCTAGGCGGCCTCCTCGGCTGACTCCCGACGTCTCTCTTTCTGGCAGGAACTCCAGAAGTGCTTTGATGTGAAAGACGTCCAGATGCTGCAGGACACCATTGGCAAAATGGATCCCACCGTGAGTCTCCTTTGGAGGGAATTCTGATTGGGGGCGGTCTCTCTCCTGTGCCTGTAGCAGCTCACGACATTTCTGTGGCCCGCATAGGGTCTGCAGCCATGTCTGCTCTGCCTCAGCTCAGGGAGTCCTCGAGCTTTCTGAGCTGGCAGGCGCCTCTGGGATTTTGACCCCACGTAAGGAGCAGAGCCTTGCATGGCTGCCTCGAAACGCCGGCCCTAGGTGATGTTGTCTGCTACAAATTGGCTGCCGCAGGTTGCCCTCCATCCCATGGCCAAGACCCTTCTGCTGTGCTGGCAGTTGCCAAAGCAATGTTTTTAAAAATTGGCACCACCAGTCAGAACATGGCTGGGCAAAAACCCTACCCGGCCCTGCCCACCCCACTGGGGACCCCTCATTCTATGGCTGGGAAGGTGTCAGGGGGCACCCAGCATCTGCCCGCATCACACTGAGAATTTCTGAATCTACTCTCTGGCGGGTGAGAGGGAGCACCACGGTGCCCACGGGCACCAATTGGGGACCCCCTGCTTGGCGCAGTCCAACTCATTGGCTAGGTATCTCTATAACCTCTCCTCATGCATCCCCATTTGGACTTTGCGCAGACACGTCAGTCTCTAAAATAAGCCTGTGGAAAGGGGGGAATTTTTATTCATACGTGGTGGGATTGCCCAGTAATTATGAAATTCTGGCAGGAAATTTTCATGGAAATTAATAAAACGATAAAAGCGAAGTTTAGAACCTTCAGTCCAGTTGGCTCTCCTCAATTTATTTCTGAATGAAAATGCTCAGTGTAAGAAGAAAACATTGCCGAACTTTTTGATTGTAGCAGCCAGAATGATAATTGCCACTAACTGGGAAAACGCAGACAATATTTCATTAGATAATTGGCGAAAAGAAAATAAGGCAGTTTATGATTTTTGAAAAATTAACAAATAACATTAAAGTAATTCAAGGGGAAGAAAGAGAACGAAGATTTCAATATAATTTGGATTGATTTGGCAAATTACCTAAGGAAGTTTTCAGACTGGGGTAGTCAAACTGCAGCCCTCCAGATGTCCATGGACTAAAATTCCCATGAGCTCCTGTCAGCGTTTGGAATTGTAGTCCATGGGAATTGTAGTCCATGGACATCTGGAGGGCTGCAGTTTGACTACCCCAAGGTATGTGAACTAATATTGTAACTTGAGACTTGAATTAATGATTAATGGATGAACTGTAATAGATGACATGGACATTGTTTAAAGCAGGGGTAGTCAAACTGCGGCCCTCCAGATGTCCATGGACTACAATTCCCAGGAGCCCCTGCCAGCAAATGCTGGCAGGGGCTCCTGGGAATTGTAGTCCATGGACATCTGGAGGGCCGCAGTTTGACTACCCCTGCTTTAAAGGTATCAAAAGACTGACGAAGCACAAAGTTGGGCTGGGGTTTCGTGTTGTTTTTGTCTGTTGATGGTGTGCAATTTAATTTAAAAAAGAGTAAAAGGAGCCCGTTCTTTGCACCCCGTGGCAGGAAGCAAAACATCACATGCAGCGCTGCATCGACTCCGGCCTCTGGGTGCCGAACGCTCGCACGGCAGAAGGCGCGGAGAAGGGGGAGAAAGTGGAAGGGGTCTACGAGGAGCTGAAGAAGGAGAGCGGCGAGGAAGACAAAGGAAGCCCTTGACGGAGCGGCCGGCTGCCCATAAAGCGGTTGGCCCCTGCAGCCTCTTGTCGACCTTGTGTTTTTTTTCCCCCCCCTTTCACTCCAAGCCATTCAGCGATTCTGTGCTTTTACCAATGTAGACACTTCATGGTTTGTGTGAGCCGCTCTCCTGACTGGTGCTCTTGCTCAGCACATCACCACGCCCGCTGCCCCACTGCCGGCACCACCCCCTCTAGCCCTCCTACGTTGTCAGGAAGCCCGTGGAAGGCCTGGATTTCATCGGGGGTGGGTGGGTGGGTGGGAGTGCCGTGTGGGCTCCCGGGGAGGGCTTGGCACGGCACTTCTGCCTACTCTGTCTCACTGTGGAGGTGCCAGTCAGTTGTCATAGTTACCAACGCGCTGTTGCTATCTTTTTTGTTTGATGACCAGTTCGGGCTGTCGAGCAAATAAAAAGATTGAAATAGCTGAAGAGTGGCCTGGGCACCAGCTTGTTCCAGCAAAGGCCACACCGGGGAGTGGGTCTGAATATCGGAGCGTGCTCTGCGAGAGTTCTATGTTCAATCTCTTCTGGGGTCGTGGCCCGGCTGTGGCACCTCTGCTTGGCACACGGAAGATCCCAGATTCAAGCCTCCACGTCTGGATCTGGTGATAGGTGGCGTGAAAGATCTCGATCTCCGACCCCAGAGAGTGGCTGCCAGTTTGAGCAGGCAATACTGGCCTTGATGAACTAGCAGACTGATTCAGGACAAGGGAGCTTCAGGTACGTTGGGAGAGTATGGCTCCGTGGCAGAGCCTCTCCTTGGCAAGCAGAAGGTCCCCGGTTCAATCCCCAGCATCTCCAGTTAGAAGGACCAGGCAGGAGGGGATGGGAAAGACCTTGGCTTGAGACCCTGGCTCAGTGGCAGAGCCTCTGCTGGGCAGGCAGAAGGTCCCAGGTTCAATCCCTGGCATCTCCAGTTAAAAGGACCAGGCAGGAGGGGATGGGAAAGACCTTGGCCTGAGACCCTGGCTCAGTGGCAGAGCCTCTGCTTGGCAGGCAGAAGGTCCCAGGTTCAATCCCCAGCAGCATCTCCAGTTAAAAGGACCAGGCAGGAGGGGATGGGAAAGACCTTGGCCTGAGACCCCGGGCTCAGTGGCAGAGCCTCTGCTTGGCAGGCAGGAAGTCCCAGGTTCAATCCCGGCATCTCCAGTTAGAAGGACCAGGCAGGCGGGCATGGGAAAGACCTTGGCCTGAGACCCTGGCTCAGTGGCAGAGCCTCTGCTTGGCAGGCAGAAGGTCCCAGGTTCAATCCCCGGCATCTCCAGTTAGAAGGACCAGGCAGGCGGGCATGGGAAAGACCTTGGCCTGAGACCCTGGCTCAGTGGCAGAGCCTCTGCTTGGCAGGCAAAAGGTCCCAGGTTCAATCCCCGGCATCTCCAGTTAGAAGGACCAGGCAGGCGGGCATGGGAAAGACCTTGGCCTGAGACCCTGGCTCAGTGGCAGAGCCTCTGCTTGGCAGGCAGAAGGTCCCAGGTTCAATCCCCAGCATCTCCAGTTAGAAGGACCAGGCAGGAGGGGATGGGAAAGGCCTTGGCCTGAGACCCTGGCTCAGTGGCAGAGCCTCTGCTTGGCAGGCAGAAGGTCCCAGGTTCAATCCCTGGCATCTCCAGTTAGAAGGACCAGGCAGGAGGGGATGGGAAAGGCCTTGGCCTGAGACCCTGGCTCAGTGGCAGAGCCTCTGCTTGGCAGGCAAAAGGTCCCAGGTTCAATCCCCAGCACCTCCAGTTAGAAGGACCAGGCAGGAGTGGATGGGGAAGACCTTGGCCTGAAACCCTGGCTCAGTGGCAGAGCCTCTGCTTGGCAGGCAGAAGGTCCCAGGTTCAATCCCGGCATCTCCAGTTAGAAGGACCAGGCAGGAGGGGATGTGAAAGACCTTGGCCTGAGACCCTGGCTCGGTGGCAGAGCCTCTGCTTGGCAGGCAAAAGGTCCCAGGTTCAATCCCCGGCATCTCCAGTTAGAAGGACCAGGCAGGAGTGGATGGGGAAGACCTTGGCCTGAGACCCTGGCTCGGTGGCAGAGCATCTGCTTGGCAGGAAGAAGGTCCCAGGTTCAATCCCCGGCATCTCCAGTTAGAAGGACCAGGCAGGAGGGGATGGGAAAGGCCTTGGCCTGAGACCCTGGCTCGGTGGCAGAGCATCTGCTTGGCAGGAAGAAGGTCCCAGGTTCAATCCCCGGCATCTCCAGTTAGAAGGACCAGGCAGGAGGGGATGGGAAAGGCCTTGGCCTGAGACCCTGGCTCGGTGGCAGAGCATCTGCTTGGCAGGAAGAAGGTCCCAGGTTCAATCCCCGGCATCTCCAGTTAGAAGGACCAGGCAGGAGGGGATGGGAAAGGCCTTGGCCTGAGACCCTGGCTCAGTGGCAGAGCCTCTGCTTGGCAGGCAAAAGGTCCCAGGTTCAATCCCCAGCACCTCCAGTTAGAAGGACCAGGCAGGAGTGGATGGGGAAGACCTTGGCCTGAGACCCTGGCTCAGTGGCAGAGCCTCTGCTTGGCAGGCAGAAGGTCCCAGGTTCAATCCCGGCATCTCCAGTTAGAAGGACCAGGCAGGAGGGATAGGAAAGACCTTGGCCTGAGACCCTGGCTCAGTGGCAGAGCCTCTGCTTGGCAGGCAGAAGGTCTCGGGTTCAATCCCCGGCATCTCCAGTGAAAAGGACCAGGCAGGAGGGGATGGGAGAGACCTTGGCCTGAGACCCTGGCTCAGTGGCAGAGCCTCTGCTTGGCAGGCAGAAGGTCCCAGGTTCAATCCCTGGCATCTCCAGTGAAAAGGACCAGGCAGGAGGGGATGGGAGATACCTTGGCCTGAGACTCTGGCTCAGTGGCAGAGCCTTTGCTTGGCAGGCAGGAGGTCCCAGGTTCAATCCCCGACATCTCCAGTTAGAAGGACCAGGCAGGAGGGGATCGGAAAGACCTTGGCCTGAGACCCTGGAGAGCAGCTACCATTCTGAGCAGACAATACTGACCTTGACAGAGCAAGAGTCTGACTCAGGATAAGGCAGCTGCATGCTGTTTGGTGTGCTGGGCTCAATCTCCCCACAACCATGCAAAAGGGCACTACAAAAATTCAGCTTAGGGAGAGGTTGAGCCTTGATATTAAGAATAAGACGTGGTTCTTATTTCCTTCTTTTCTCTACCCGAAGGAGTCTCAAAGAGGAGAAAAGGGCAGCTTTTGTGTGGAGACTCTGTGGCCTTGCGCCCCACTGAGGGTCAGGGATGCCAGCCTCCAGGTGGGGCCTGGGGATCCCCTGGAATTCCAGCTCCTTTCCAGACTGCTGAGCTCAGTTCCCCTGGAGAAAAGTGCTGCTTGGGAGGGGGGGACTCTGTGGCCTTGGACCCCACTGAGGTCTCTTCTCTCCCCAGGCTCTAAATCTCCAGGCCACCCGGCTCCCATCCCCGTCCAATGCCCGGGGGGTAATTGCCCCCCCCTTGCCTCAGGAGTACAGACTGAGAGAGTCAGAGGTGCAGACTCCTAGTTCCTTTTGAGCCCCCTCTCCTCTCCCCCAGCCATGCCTGCTGCCGTCTTCTGGGCCAAGCCCTTGTTCTCTGGGTCCGTTCCCAGTGTCCTCCCCACGGTTCCCACGCCAGATGCTCTTGGTAGTCATTTTGCTGACACTTCCCCTCCCACGCCGAATGTGTTGCCAGAGACCTCAGGGCACGTCTGACACAGGAGAGAAGAATGCGGAGGAACGACGTGGACAGCTGACGCTCCAAAAAGCCCCTGGTGTTTTTCGTGCTGGTCGGCAGGTTTCTCTGGAAGAGCTAACAGGAAGGTCAGAGGGCCGAAAAATGCATGTTGAACGTTTATTTAGGCAAGGAGGCTCAGTCACACTCTGGCAGAGAGCTCAGCACAACTGGCCTTCTTCCAAAGCCTCCGTTGGAGCCACTGGAGGGGATCGGAGGAGGCTGGGAACCGGGAACCCAGCAGCCCTGGATCCAAGCGGGCCTCTCTCTGACCACCGTGAAACCTGGCGGGAAACTCTTGAGTGTGTCTGCGATCCATGGAAGAGCAGAGAAGAGCCAGAGTCCAGCAGAACCTGAAAGACGAACAAGGTGAGCAGCAGGGAAGAATCTTTTGGGAGTCATGGCTCATTTCTTCATGTACCAAACAGCAAAAGTCCAGAATTTGGGGCAGGGGAGGAGCTTTCAGGAGACCCTGTTCACTTCTTAAGGACCCAAAGTCCAGGATTACCTGGAAGACCAACAAAATTTTGCACAGGGGAGATGCTTTTGGGAGTCCCGGCTCACTTCTTCAGAGACCAAAGAGCCAGAGTCCAGGAGCTCTTTTTATTGAATTTTGTTTGTTATTAAACCAAGCGCTGGATTCTTGTTGGTTAATCCAGCAGAGAATGTAGCTACAGCTGTGTTTGGTCCAAAAGTAAAAGCCCAGGACACTGCTGATGTAATATCTTAATTTGACCCAGCCTTATGACTCAGAAGGATGACGGCTGTCGGGTTCACTAGAATTCTTCAACATTTTATAACCTTTGGCCTGCTTAAGAGTTCTGGGGAACTCAAAATTTTGCACACGGATATGCTTCTTTCAGAGCCTCTTGTGGCACAGAGTGGTAAGGCAGCAGACATGCTGTCTGAAAGCTTTGCCCATGAGGCTGGGAGTTCGATCCCAGCAGCCGGCTCAAGGCTGACTCAGCCTTCCATCCTTCCGAGGTCGGTAAAATGAGTACCCAGCTTGCTTGCTGGGGGGTAAAGGGTCATGACTGGGGAAGGCACTGGCAAACCACCCCGTATTGAGTCTGCCATGAAAACGCTGGAGGGCGTCACCCCAAGGGTCAGACATGACTTGGTGCTTGCACAGGGGACACCTTTACCTTTACGCTTCTTTCGGTTGGGCCTCCTGATGGTGTTCCACGGTTGATGACTGTTTGAATTAGAGCTCTGAAGGCTTGGGGAAAAGAAAAATGCAAGGGATTTTCCTGAAGCCTTTTATTCTATTTTGTAATGGAAAAATTGGAACTTTTGCAGAATACTGAAAAAAAACAAGCAATAAATATATATATATATATATTTTACAATGGAATACTTTTAAAGACAAAGTGGGCATGTTATAGACCTGGGGACCCTGGTCTTTGTAAGACTGCAGGCAACTTTGGAACTCTGAGTAGGATGCCAACCTCCAGGTGGGACCTGGGGATCCCCTGGTTTTACAGCTCATCTCCAGGTGGCAGAGATCAGTTCCCCTGGAGAAGACGGCTGCTTTGGAGGGGGGTTACTATAGGGTAAGGCTAAGGTAAAGGTATCCCCTGTGCTAGCACCGGGTCATGTCTGACCCTTGGGGTGATGCCCTCTAGCGTTTTCATGGCAGACTCAATACGGGGTGGTTTGCCAGTGTCTTCTAGGGTATTATGTACCATTGAGGTCCCTCCTCGTCCCAAAGCCCACCATTCCTGGCTCTGCCCGCCAAAGAGTGTTCCTTTGACAAAAAAGTTTTATTAAATGTTTTGAATACATCTTCAACCTCAAAATGTTTTTCTGCTTCATTCCACTCCCACGGTTTGGCCAGTTTTGGTTGCCGACCTCTTGGTTGGGACCTGGATATCTCCTGGAATCACAGTTAATCTTGTATCTGATGAAGGGACCTTTAACTGTAGAAAGTTTCCAGCCCGAGAATCTTTCGAAAACGTAGATCAGTTCCTGTATAGCCAATGGCTGCTTTGGAGGGTGGACTCCGTGGAATCCCATCCCTATCCCCAAAACTTTAGGAATTGGCCTTCCTAGCCCCGGCTTGTACATAGTGCTATTGCAACTGATTTGATTTTCCTGCGAAGACAAAAAAAAAAATATTTTCTCCATTGCTTTTTAGTCTGCCCACAGCACTATGCTTATTCGCAGTGGCCTCTGTCAGCTCATTTTACCCTGTCAACCTGGCAGAGAGTACAGGGTTGCCAACTCTGCATTAGGGAATTCCTGGAGAATTGGGGAGGAAAACTCAGCAGGGGTGTAGCCCTGGACAGTCCAGCTTCTGAAGCTGTCGTTTTCTTCAGGATTGTTTCAGGTTTTTACCTGTATTGATCTGCTGTAGAACAGCTGGACCGACCAGACTTCTAAAGGAGAAGCTTTTGAGAGTCAAAGCTGCTTTTGTCAGACCTGAGTTCGAGTCCAGGAAGCACCTTAGAGACCAACTAGACTTCAGGATTTGGGGTTCAGCGCCATAGAGTCCACTGTCCAAACTAGTGTTGTGTCTTATAAGAATGCCTCCAGTTTCGTTTCAAAAGTCCTTTATTCCGTAGATAACAACTTCTTAGGATACGACATAAAGACACACCTGAAGCCTGCTGCTTGCCTCTCCACTTTCTCATTCCAAGTATACAATCCTCTGGAGAAAAAAAACAAAAAACACGCACTCTACAGCAGGGGTAGTCAACCTGTGTTCCTCCAGATGTCCATGGACTACAATTCCCATGAGCCCCTGCCAGCATTTGCTAGCAGGGGCTCATGGGAATTGTAGTCCATGGACATCTGGAGGAACACAGGTTGACTACCCCTGCTCTACAGCACAAGCGGCCAGTTTTCGCCACCTGCACGGTCTAAACATCACCCTTCATTCCAGGCCACAACGGGAGGTTGACAACGCCTAGGAAGAGGTAGGGTGGGCGCGACTGAAAGTCCGGCGCAGCCAAGATGCGCGCGCAACCCCTCCCCTTCCTTGCCAGAGCCCATCCCCCTTTCCGGGCTTCCTCTCCGCCCCTAATGACTTGGACCAATGAGAAAGCGGGCATGGGGCACGCGCAGGCCGGGAGCCAATGGGCGCGGGCGTCTCATGGAGCCAATCAGGAGCGGCCTCTCGGTCTGCGGGAGCGGAGGGGTGTCGCGCAGACGGGCTCGGCCGGCGGCGGGGAGAGGCGGCGGGGCTCCTCTTCGTCCACCGCCCGCCCTGCAAGGTAGGCCGCGGGCAGGGGAGGGGGGTGCTGCGAGGGCTACCGGGGCAGGGGAGGAAGTTGAAGGGTTAACCCTATGGATTGGTTGATTGGCTGTCACCGATTGGGGTCGTTTCCCCCCTGGGGGTCCCATTGCTGTCTCCCCTCCTTTTAAGTAATAACAATGATCAACTTTATTTTCATAGCCCTCCCTCCCTGCTTGGCTCAGGGCGGGTAGCAACCTCCTAAACATGCAGTCTTGAAATTGCATCATGAAAACGAAAATTTATGTGTTTTGGTAGATTTTTTAAAGAATTGTGTACAGGAAATGTTGAAAAGTGGCTAAGTGCGCCTGGGTGCTTTTGGCTGATCCTGCATGGAGCGGGGGGTTGGACTAGATGGCCTCAGGGGAGACCTCCAACGCGAGGTTTCTGTCTCATCGTGCCCCCCCTCCCCACACACACACACCTGGTGGAAAGATCTCAGGGGTCCTGAGCTGGGTGGAAGGACAGGGCAGAAGTGTTTTGATCGAAGGTGCATCTAAAATAAAACTATACGTCTGGGTTAAAAATAGCCACCACTAAAAATAAGAACTAAAGAACAACGAAAGGAACCGGGATTCAAAAGCAGCCCATCAGGTTGCAGTTTACAAGAAAAACAGCCGGTGGCAAATTTGTACCGAAAACATTAAAAAAAACCCCTAAAATTGGAGCTTCCATGTTCAGGAGTAGCATGCCTGTCAAATTGCTAGATGCTGAAAGAAAGACCATGGGCCAGCCTCTTTTCTTGCAGGCGACCTACCTCACAGGGTGGTTGTAAGAAATAAAATGGAGAACTGTTGTGCTGTTGTGTTCGAGGAAGGGATTAAAGTGCACCAGATAGAATGACATCAGCTGTTTGGGTTGTCCGGGTAGGGCGGTATATAAATGAATCTCATTGTTTATTGAACGCCCCGTCCAGTCGGTTGTATTGACGTACCCTGAACTCTGCCTTGAGTCGCAGTGAGAAACGGGGGCTATAAATATAAATAACTGAAATATAAATAACTTAAATAAATATTGGGAGAACGCAGCTAGGAAGGCCAGCAAGATAATGGAGTGGAGGTTAGTGGGGGACGTGTAGTGAACGTACCTTACCCAGGATGTGTCTGTGCTGGCCGTGGACACGGAAGTCTCTTTTGCGGAGAAAGGGAGTCTAAAGGCAGAATTATGGAGAGTCCCCCTTAGAAATACAAATTGTTTATAGTAAAATCGTGCCACAGTTTTATCTGCTGCATTCTGCGGAGGGTTAGACTAGATGACCCTGGAGATCCCAATTCTATGATTTTGTCTAAGAGTTCTGGAACGTCGTACGAATCACTGTTTAGCAAAATGCTGAGAAAATACGGGCGGAAAAGAGGAAATTTGAATCGGGAGAGATGGCAGAAGTGGATTAACAGAACTTGAGAACTCCTAACTCTCTTTTCGAGAACTGTTTTGTTACTTTGTCCATTTTAATGGCGTTTTAGCTGGACTTTCTGTAACCCGCCACAAGCCTCTTGAGAGTAGTGGGTAACAAATTAAATAATAATAATAAGAAGAAGAAGAACAACAGTGACTGTAGATTGCCAAAGCGTCACTGTTTCCGCCCCCAACTTAAACATTATTCTCTCTCTATTTCACACATAACCTCCTTAAGAACAAAATAATTGAGGTCCAGCATGGTTTTGAGTTACTGCGTCAGGACTGGGAGGGTCAGCCCTACCCTACCTCACAGGGGTGTTGTGAAGATAAAATGGCAGGGGGGGGATTTACGTTGCTCAGAAACCCTTCAGAGGAGGGTGAGTAGGGCAAATTCCCCAGAGTTCTCTGTGGCTCCACGCCCTCAGTGCTCTCAGAAAGTAGTTGAATATTGTGGTTTTGTTCTAAATACTCTCGGCCAAGTTATATTTATAATTATGCGAGTCTGCTTCCCAACCTGAAGGTCCAGGCAGCAGCAATTATGATTAATTTTTAGTTTAAAAAGCATAAAGATTGACATTGTCTTCCCTGTCGCATACAGTCTTCCCCAGATATGTATAAATGGGCTAGGACAGGGGTAGTCAAACTGCGGCCCTCCAGATGTCCATGGGCTTACAATTCCCAGGAGCCCCTGCCAGCGAATGCTGGCAGGGACTCATGAGAATTGTAGTCCATGGACATCTGGAAGGCCGCAGTTTGACTACCCCTGGGCTAGGATAATAAGCATTTTGGGAGTACGTGAAAAAAAAAACAACCTTTGCCTTTGATACTTTTTGGAATAATTTAGGCGTTTTCTCTCTTGTAAATATCGTTCCTCCGTGGACGGTTCTCTTTTATTAGTAATAGGAATTAATTCCCAAAAGACACAGAACCACACTTGGGGCCAGGGGCACCTGAAAGGCCAACGATGCTTGTTCTTGCACATAAAACCTATCCCCCGGATTAAACTTGATCGGTCTTCAAGGTTCCCCAGGACTCAGACTTTGTCCTGTTGCTTCAGACCCACACAGCGACCCGCCTGAATCTATTCCCAGAGGACAGTAAATAATAGATCTGTGATATTCCCCTCCCCACACAGTGTTTGGCTTTTGGGATTCCTTAAATGCATGTGATAAAAACAAGGCAACATTTTTTTAAATAGTTGCAAGGTTGGCCAAACGGTGGCTCTCCAGATGTCCATGGACTACAATTCCCATGAGCCCATGCCAGCATGGACAATTGACGGGCTCATGGATATTCTAGTGCGTAGACATCTGGAGAGCCACAGTCTGACCACCGCATGGACTTTAGAGTGTAAAATTTGGTAGTCCTTAGCGGGTACCAGCTCTGACTCCCGATTGCTCTGACCAAATTATTTGTCTTTGTTGTTTCCACAAGTTGTAGCTCGCCTTTCTCAAAGACTCAGGGCCGATTTCAAGTCAACATAATAGGGCATTCGATGACCAGCGCATTAGAGTGTGAGCAGTCTTGAAGCGCCAGAAAGAGCTGAAACAGAGCTTAATTAGTGAGCCAGCTTGGCGTAGTGGTTAGGAGTGCGGACTTCTAATTTGGCGACCCAGGTTTGATTCCGCGCTCCCCCCCACGCAGCCGGCTGGGTGACCTTGGGCTCGCCACAGCACTGATAAAGCTGTTCTGACCGAGCAGGAATCTCAGGGCTCTCTCAGCCTCACCCACCTTGCAAGGTGTCTGTTGCGGGGAGACGAAAGGGAAGGCGAATGTAAACCGCTTTGAGACTCTTGGATAGAGAAAAGTGGCATATAAGAACCAACCTTCTTCTTCTTCAGTAATCTCAGGGCTCTCTCAGCCTCACCCACCTCAAAGGGTGTCTGTTGTGGGGAGAGGAATGGGAAGGCGACTTTGTAAGCCGCTTTGAGACTCTTGGATAGAGAAAAGTGGCATATAAGAACCAGCTCTTCTTCTTCTAGTCCCATGACACAGGAAGGGGGGGCAAAAATTGTTTAATAGGGCCCTCCTTACAGTAAGCTACACCCAGCAATGTGGACCACCATCCCTAATCACTTATCCAGGAAACCTTATGAAATCACATTGTATAGTGCGGCCCTATTACCTGCGCAGAAAAGCCCTTGGGACAATCCAGTTTTGCATCGTTTGCACCGTCTGTCGCCTTCCTTGGGCTAGATTCAGGAGAATCGCCATGTTGGTCTGAAGCTACAGAACAAAGTCGGAATCTTTGATGACCAACAAAGTATCATTCTGGGTGTTTAGTGTATGCACATTACTTATTCAGAACAAGCCTGCGTGCGCACCCAAGCTTACACCTCGATTTAAAATTAACCATCTCCAGAGACTTCATTCCGCACACTCGGGAGTCCGCCCCCTTTCCAACTGACTGCGCCAAGGATTGTGTTGTGTGTTTTGGAAATAAGTTGTGGGTGAGTTGGCACAAGACAGGAAGTAATGTTTATGGTTGGCTATTCATTTTCACCTAGGATCATAGATTTGGAAGGGACCTCATGGGTCATCTAGTCCAGCCCCCTGCACCATGAAGGACACTCACCACCCTCTTGCTCCTCCACTGTCACCTGCCACCCCCTTGAGCCTTCACAGAATCGGCCTCTCCGTCAGATGGCTCTCCAGCCTCTGCTTTAAAATCTCCAAAGATGGAGAACCCACCACCTCCTGAGGAAGCCTGTTCCACTGAGGAACCGGTCTAATGGTCAAGAACTTCTTCCGGAGGTTTAGATGGAATTTAGAATAATAGAATCATAGAGCTGGAACTTGGAAGGGCCCTCCTGGGTCATCTAGTCCAACCCCCTGCACTGTGCAGGGCACTCCCAACCCTCTCGCTCACCCACTGTCACCTGCCACCCCCTTGAGCCTTCACAGGATCAACCTCTCCGTCAGATGGCTCTCCAGCCTCTGCTTAAACATTTCCTGATGAAACCTTGAGAAATATCAGCTTCATGTAAGGCATAATGTTGGCAGCTGAACTCCTTCAGGGGATTTTAGAAAGGGCGAACAAGGAGGTTGTCCAGGCCCCTTCCTGTATCTCACTCCTTTGCCTTGTCCTGGATATATTAAAACAATAATGTCAGGAGAAGGTGCTGAACCCTTTGGGGAAGTATATGAATTGGGTTTTACTTTCAAGGGATGTTTCTTTAGCAGCGCCAAAAAGCTTTTAATCCTTCATAAGTCATCCTTGCATAAGAGGAATGTGGGCAATCCACCTGTGTCTGACCTTCACTTTGGGGGCAAGGCGACCCCGAGGGTCAGGGTGGGGCAACGGTCTGACGGCTGCTAACAAGATTTCGGATAAGATCTCTCTCCCCGCCTCCCTTTGGTCCCACTAATTTCTTTTTAGCAGGAAACGAGGACTTCCTGGTCGCAATTACCTCCCCAAGATTAGTGTTGCTTGGGTGTTTTTAATTGCATCATTTTGTCATTCTCCCTGTACTTTAATTATTGAGCTGTTCGAAGCAGGTTTTAAGAACTATTTGCTGCCTTGTGCTCCCGGACTTGGTGGAAAGGCAGCGTGAAAATATTTAAAAGAAATGCTTATAGGAGAGGCAGAGGGGGCTGTTTGGTGGCTGAGGTTTTGCACTCCGTGCTCTGAGCTGGCCACTGCTTCCCAAGGGAGGGAATTCCACGGGTTAAGGACTCTTTGGGTGAAGAAGGACTTCAGTACTACTGCTCATTCATTCCACGGAGGGCCCATGAGCTCTTCTCTTGTTAGTAAGGGAGAGGAATACTGGTTTATCCAAACTTAGTCAAACTGCGGCCCTCCAGATGTCCATGGACTACAATTCCCATGAGCCCCTGCCAGCGAATGCTGGCAGGGGCTCATGGGAATTGTAGTCCATGGACATCTGGGGGGCTGCACTTTGACTACCCCTAGAGCCAGTTGTGAAGCACGGCCCAGGATGCTCCTGCCTTGTTAATAAATGAGCATCACTGTTGCTAGGAGCTGTCTCTTTCGGCTGCATCTTAGCAAGGCTCGGCTGACCGGGTTATGATGAACCGTGCTACCATAATTTTCATGTTGGACTACTGTAATGTGCTCCATGCGGGACTGAGCTTGAAGAAGTCTCAGAAATTCCGTGGAACATAGAACTATGTCAGCTGATCTGGCAGCCTATTTATTGCTGGGCTCAATCCAGTGTGTTGGTTATAACTTTTCAAGCTTTTTGTGGTATGGGCCATGTTTTTATTCCACGAAACCTCTGAATTCTAGAGCCACGAGGCAACATCAGGGGAAGGGCTTGGCCTATTTTCTCTATTGTTGGCCTTCTAGAGGCCGTGAGACAGCATGCTGTATTAGATGGACCCTCCCTGGCCTGACCCAGCAGGGCTCTTCTGAGGGTCTTCTCAGGGGAAGGCCTCGGCCTCTCTGCCCTGTGGCTGGCCCTGCAGAGGAACTGGCTGGCCCCTGGGTGAGACGGGAGGCTGGACTGGAGGGACCCTCCCTGGCCTGACCCAGCAGGGCTCTTCCGAGGGTCTTCTCAGCGGAAGGCCTCGGCCTCTCTGCCCTGTGGCTGGCCCTGCAGAGGAACTGGCTGGCCCCTGGGTGAGACGGGAGGCTGGACTGGAGGGACCCTCCCTGGCCTGACCCAGCAGGGCTCTTCCGAGGGTCTTCTCAGGGGAAGGCCTCGGCCTCTCTGCCCTGTGGCTGGCCCTGCAGAGGAACTGGCTGGCCCCTGGGTGAGACGGGAGGCTGGACTGGAGGGACCCTCCCTGGCCTGACCCAGCAGGGCTCTTCCGAGGGTCTTCTCAGGGGAAGGCCTCGGCCTCTCTGCCCTGTGGCTGGCCCTGCAGAGGAACTGGCTGGCCCCTGGGTGAGACGGGAGGCTGGACTGGAGGGACAACTGGCCTGATCAGCCGGGCTCTTTTGGAGGGTGGGGGCGAATAAGCGATCCGAAGCTACCTTAGTCGGATATGCTTTGACTCTCGATAGCTTATACCCGCAACGTAGTTTAGTTCTAAAGTCCTACTGGGCTCAGATCGAGCTGTTTGGCCGCAGACCGATTCAGCTACCCTGAAACTATCCAGAGACAAGAATCGTACAATCACAGGAGTTGGAAGGGACCCCCAGAATCATCTAGTCCAACCCCGTGCACAATGCAGGACACTCACAACTACCTGCCCACCCACAGCGCCCCCAATTTCATGCCCAGATGATGCCCTCCTACACAGATACCAAACATCTCCCAAATCCAGCCTGGCCTGGAGGAAATTCACCTCCCGTCCCACAGTGAGGATTTGCAGTTCCCTGGTTCTGCAGCTTGCTACATCTTTCTGTACTTTTAATTTTTATTTATTCAGTTTATATACTGCTTGTGGTGCAGAGTGGTAAGGCGGCAGACATGCAGTCTGAAGCTCTGCCCATGAGGCTGGGAGTTCAATCCCAGCAGCCGGCTCAAGGTTGACTCAGCCTTCCATCCTTCCGAGGTCGGTAAAATGAGTCCCCAGCTTGCTGGGGGGTAAACGGTGATGACTGGGGAAGGCACTGGCAAAAAGGGTACAGAGGAGAGCGACAAAGATGATCTGGGGCCAAGGGACCAAGCCCTATGAAGATAGGTTGAGGGACTTGGGAATGTTCAGCCTGGAGAAAAGGAGGTTGAGAGGGGACATGATAGCCCTCTTTAAGTATTTGAAAGGTTGTCACTTGGAGGAGGGCAGGATGCTGTTTCTGTTGGCTGCAGAGGAGAGGACACGCAGTAATGGGTTTAAACTTCAAGTACAACGATATAGGCTAGATATCAGGAAAAGATTTTTCACAGTCAGAGTAGTCCAGCAGTGGAATAGGCTGCCTAAGGAGGTGGTGAGCTCCCCCTCACTGGCAGTCTTCAAGCAAAGGTTGGATACACACTTTTCTTGGATGCTTTAGGATGCTTTGGGCTGATCCTGCGTTGAGCAGGGGGTTGGACTAGATCAGTGGTCCCCAACCTGCGGGCCGCGGCCCGGTGCCGGGCCGCAAAGGCCATGGCACCGGGCCGCGGCTCCCTCTCCCCGCCCCGCCCCCGCAGTAAAAAAACTTCCCAGGCCGCAAGCTTGCGGCCCGGGAAGCTTCTTACTGCGGGAGGCGGGGAGAGGGAATCAGGGCCAGGCCGCGCCTGTGCGGGCCACACCCGCTCGGCCCGATCCGTGGGCGCGGCCCGTGGGCGCGGCCCGATCCGTGGGTGCGGCTCGCGGGCGCGGCTCGGGTGCGGCCCGATCCGCGGGCGCGCCGTGGGCGCGGCCCGCGGGCGCGGCCCAATCCGCGGGCGTGGCCCGCACGGGCGCGGGGCGCGGGGGCGCGGCACGATGCCCTGCCGGTCCCCAGCCTCGGAAAGGTTGGGGACCACTGGACTAGATGGCCTGTCTGGCCCCTTCCAACTCTATGATTCTATGATTCTGTATTGAGTCTGCCATGAAAACGCTGGAGGGCGTCTCCCCAAGGGTCAGACATGACTTGGTGCTTGCACAGGGGATACCTTGACCATGACCTTATACTGTCCCTCACTATGACATCTCGGGGCGGTGCACATAGAGCCAGTAAAGTTAGAAACGTAACATCAAACTGTTTTTATTTTTTTAACAGTGTAAAAAGAGATCAAATCTTACAGTCACTTTTCCGGGTTTTGCCTTTAGAATCCACTGTGCTGTGGCTCTTCTTTCCAGCAACACCTCATTAAGGTCAAAGGCTAATGGCCAGAGCCTTCCCAAAATCCTCGCAGGTAATTAAGTTTAGAGCTTTGAGTGGTTCAGAGCTTTGATCTGCAAGCAGAAGGGGCGAAGAGCTGTCCCCAGCAGATTGTAGCACCATGTTTTAGGGAGTATGCCTACTTGGATTGCCTCTTGGAGGCGGGCCTGTTTGGATTACGGCAATTTGCAGGCCTTGACAGATTCTCTTTGGCTCTAGGTGCCAGCCTAAAACGTTCACGAGCCGGACTCCGGTTCCAGCCTCGGGGGTTCTGTATTTTAATGACTGTGTTGGCGGTCGAGTAACATCCACAGAAATTTCGTACCAGTCTCTTTCTACAAGTGCCAGCATGGTGTGGTGGTTAAGAGCAGTGGAGAGCCGAGTTTGAGTCCCCATATCTCTTTGCCATGAAACCTGCTGGGTGACCTGGGGCCAGTCCCAATTCTCTTAGAGCTCTCTGAGCCCCACCTGCCTCAAAAGGTGCCTGTTGTGGGGAGACGAAGGAGAAAGGCTTCGTAAGCTGCTTTGAGACTCCTTAAGGTAGAGAAAAGCAGAGTATTAAATGTGCGAAAAAAATGATCATTTGCCTCAAAAGCTTTACGCAGAATTCCTGATCCTCCAACGTTTCCCGGGCAAGGGGAAAATGCTGTTCAAGGAAATTACAAAGGTGATCTGACTCCATTGGTAACAAGAGAAATAAATTTTACTTTCAAAAACAGAAGCCCGTCTGGCATGACATTCATGTGGGCACATTTTATTGTGAACAGATTAATTTTGAAAAAAGGTCAACTTGCTGCAGCTCCAATCCCAGGTAAGAGAGAGAACAAAGATACATCAGACAGTTTAAAAAAATTTTTAAAATTTAAAAACTGCGGACAGAAATTCAGCCATAATAAAAGTGACGTCGGCATCCTTATCACTCAGTAAAAATTGGCAAATCAGGTCTCTTGAATGGTTTCTTCGTTTTGGTATAAGAGGTATGATATGCCTTCTCTGTTCAGTGAACAAGGGACAATCCAGTAAGATATGTTGGATGGTGTCAGGAGAACTTGATTCACAGGTGTATCTTGACTGTCTTTGCTTATCCTGCTAATCTGCTTTATGACAATACAGGTATTGTATTAGAAGAGAGATCCTATATAAGATGAGGAACAGAAGGCAAGTCAGGGCCAGAGAGGCTCAATATATTCTAACCCAGGGGTAGTCAAACTGCGGCCCTCCAGATGTCCATGGACTACAATTCCCAGGAGCCCCTGCCAGCATTCGCTGGCAGGGGCTCCTGGGAATTGTAGTCCATGGACATCTGGAGGGTCGCAGTTTGATTACCCCTGGGGCCAAGTGTCCCCAAGTGAGTGAAGATTCTTTTTTCCTCCCTCCATCCTTCAGTTTCCCTCCCTGGAAGGCAATCGGGGGATAGGAGTTATTGTTCGAACACACTTTGGAAATATGCCCAGCTCTACTTCGGCATTTCTTTCTCCAAAGGGCAGGAGAGGCGAGACAAAGAGCATGTGTGTATCCAGGGAATCCCCCCCTTCTCTCTCGACACGCCCTCCAAATGGTCTCTCTCTCTCTTCTGCTTTCTCTGTTCCTCCAAACAGCTCTAAGAAAAATAAGTTGCCAGCTGTGAATCTGGGCTCAGGCTGCCAATTAGTAGATTCAGCAGATGGGGAATTGAAGGCTCCGTGCTCAGAAATACCAGTTTGGGATTCGAGGACTCGTCTCCTCTCTACAAGACGGCGGGGCGGGAAGCTCTGTCGAGCTGCGGCCGACGCATGGAGGCCCTGGAGGGTTTTCAAGGCAAGAAGCCAACCGCAAACCGGCGCTGGCCCCATTTGGCTTCCAAGATCCGACTCGATTGGGCTAGGAGATTCCAGAGAGCCTCTGCCCCAGGCGATCTGCACAGCTGTATTCTGCTTACCCTGCTACTGGTGCGCTTAGATGGGGTCATCTCGGGGCTTGGTCGGAGGTGTCCTCGGCAGGCAGAAGACCATCAGCTCGGTTTGTTTTTAAATCGGTCGGATGATGTCACGGGTCTGCTGAGCCAATTGGCCGCGGTCCTCAGTGGATCGACCGAATCTACGTATTATTCCTTATTTTATCCTGCGGCCTGTGTGTGTAATGGAGCCAGGAGGATGGATCGCCCTTCCAAATGCCAGCCAGGCTTGCCTGGACTACCTGGATCGCGTAGGAACAAACAGCCAACTGAAGCTCAGTCGGAGACAAGAAGAGATCCAGCTGTTAGAGTTGTCTCCGGTAGGGTTGTGCGCTTCGAGCCCGAAGTGGACAGCTCCACGGCACGGGGGGGAAGGGGCAGCGCCAGCGTGCCAGTCGGCACCTTCCCCCTGCGCCACTGGCCACTTTGGTGGTTGAATCTCCAGACCAGGCGGGTGGCCTTCTGGCCTTTCCTGAGCGGGCGTGCAGTCTTACTTAAATGACACAGGGCATAGCTCCGCTTGTGTGATCTTTTGTTGCCCCGCGGCTCCCCAAAAGTCTTCTGTGGCTTAGTCACAGTGGTCTACGTTAACAGGGGTAGTCCTCCAGATGTTCATGGACTACAATTCCCATGAGCCCCTGGCAGGGGTTCATGGGAATTGTAGTCCATGAACATCTGGAGGGCCACAGGTTGACTACCCCTGTACGTTATGGCTCTGTGCAGGTTTGAAGCGCTCAGGGGAACTGAAGCTGGTCCGGGATGTTGTTGGCAGAGATGTGCCGCCGTGATTGTTTTCGCTTCTGTTTTGCAAGAACTGGTTTGACTTCCAGGTGAAATCCGGCTGCGGTTGACCTATATCAAGTCTCCAGGGCCAAGATGATAGAAAGACTCCTTGTCTGCATGAGAACTTGCCCCTAAGGCTCTGTCTCCCCAAACCCTCTGCTCTCCTGATATTGGAAATGAGGGAGAAGAGGCAAAGGTTCCTTGGTTGATCTGCTGCCCCCTGGAATACTGTACCCTGCAAGGGAGTTCCTAAGGCATTCACAGAATCATAGAGTTGGAAGGGGCCACACAGGCCATCTAGTCCAACCCCCTGCTCAACCGCAGGATCAGCCCAATGTACCCTAAAGCATTTTGGTGGAGCAGAAGTGTTTCCAGCCACAGTTCCGACTCCAAACATAAACCTACAATCCACCTAGTCCTGATGGTGATGAATTGTCACAGCTATTTGACTGGCAGATGGTGTTGTGCAATTTGAGAACTGGCCAGGTTCTTTGGAATTGCAGAGGTATTTTTGCAGGGTTCTTGCTAGCCCAGGCAACACTGTCTTCTGGAGTTCTGCTGTTGTTGATTGTTCGATGCCCAGAATGTCCAGGTGCTTCTAGAGATTCCAAGGCACTGCTCCATGGGTTCCAGTGATAACTGGCAAGGTGGTCACCTTTCTTCTGGAGAAAAGGTGGTTGAGAGGGGACATGATAGCCCTCTTTAAGTATTTGAAAGGTTGTCACTTGGAGGAGGGCAGGATGCTGTTTCCGCTGGCTGCAGAGGAGAGGACACGCAGCAATGGGTTTAAACTTCAAGTACAACAATATAGGCTAGATATCAGGAAAAAGTTTTTCACAGTCAGAGTAGTTCAGCAGTGGAATAGGCTGCCTAAGGAGGTGGTGAGCTCCCCCTCACTGGCAGTCTTCAAGCAAAGGTTGGATACACACTTTTCTTGGATGCTTCAGGATGCTTAGGGCTGATCCTGCGTTGAGCAGGGGGTTGGACTAGATGGCCTGTATGGCCCCTTCCAACTCTATGATTCTGTGATTCTATGATCCTGCGTTGAGCAGGGGGTTGGACTAGATGGCCTGTATGGCCCCTTCCAACTCTATGATTCTATGATTCTATGATCCTGCGTTGAGCAGGGGGGTTGGACTAGATGGCCTGTATGGCCCCTTCCAACTCTATGATTCTGTGATTCTCCCAATGGACCTCTAACTCCATTTGTGGATCTTGGTATTTGAGGGTCTTCTTCTGTTCTTTCTTTTCTGTTCTCCTGTCTCCTGGGATTACAGTGCCAATGTTCCAAACCCTGTTATTCTTCAAGTGCTTATCTGTTTGTAATCAGAAGCCTCAAAGCAGTGGTCCCCAACCTGCGGTCTGCGGCCCGGTGACGGGCCGCGAAGGCCAGGGCGCCGGGCCACGGTTCCCCCCCCCCGCCCCCCCCGCAGTTAAAAACTTCCCCAGGCCGCAAGCTTGCGGCCCGGGAAGCTTCTTACTGCGGGAGGGGGTAGAGGGAATCACGGCCGCGCAGCGCATTGCGCAAATGCGGCCAGGCCGCACATGCGTGATGCGCAGCCGAAATTGTACATGCGCAGCAGTTTCGCGCATGCACGTATGCACTGCACTTTTGTGCATGCACGAAAGTGCCGCGCACGCGCGATTTTGGCCGCGCACGTGTGCATGCCCGGCCGCGCTTGCGTGCTGTGCAGGCGGGGCAGTTGCCTCGCCGGTCCCCAGCCGTTAAAAGGTTGGGGATCACTGCCTCAAAGAATCTTTGTTTCCTCCCCCACCATCCTGTCTGGTTTGTGCTCCCCTGAATAAAAAAGTTGAATTGGGGGGCAGGGGGAGAGGATTTGGTGACATGATTTGAAAGTCTTTTCCACGCCCGCATCTTTGTGGTCCTTTGCCAGCGGGCAAGTAGATATATGTCGGTGTCAGGTTATACCCCAGTTCCTTCTGAGCTTGAGGTTTTTTTGCGGGTTTTAACTTTTTTTCTCTTAGAGTTTATGCTGGCTGGTTCTTTGCTGTGCTTTCTGCCAACCTGCTTGGAGCCTGTCATATTGTCTTGGCTATTTTGTTTTTTTTTTTAATTAGAGCTTTACAAAAATTAGAGCTTTAAAAATAAATAAAACGGTAAAATATAACACAAACTACGAAGAGCAAAATAGAAAAGAAAGGACAAGGAAGATAGAAAGTAAAAAAAATATGAATATAAGATAGAAGCTTCTGATTTACAAAGGTGAAATCTAACGTAAACTATAAAGAAAAAATAGTAAATAAAAAGGTAAAATATAACAAACTGCAAAGAGCAAAATAGAAAAGAAAGGACTAGGAAGCTAGAAAATAAAAAAATTAGTATAAGATAGAAACTTCTGATTTACAAAGGTAAAATCTAGCAAACTATAAAGAAAAAATAGTAAAAAGGTAAAATATAACATAAACTACAAAGAGCAAAATAGAAAAGAAAGGCCAAGGAAGCTAGAAAATAAAAAAATTAGTATAAGATAGAAACAAGGTAAAATCTAACATAAAATATAAAGAAAGAAATAGCGAAGAAAAAGGAATAAATATAAGAAAGAGACTTCTGATTTTCTCAGTGGCCAATGTATGTAAAATTACCAACATGATGCTTGCTCTGAAGTTACCAACATGAAAAACCCACTGTTTTCCCTACTTTGATTCCCCCCCTTAGTAATCAAACCCACGAATCATCTGTCCATTCAGATTCTGCTGCTTGTGAGCAAATTAATCTTGGGAGGGAGGGGTGGTGGATGAAACCTGGGATTTGTAATCCAGTGGAAGCCATTCAGATTTGCCTAATATTTGCCCCATCTCCCTTTTTGACTTATTTGGACTGGTGAATGGATGGTTGGGTGGGGTGGGGGCTGCAGGGAGGAAGGAGGGGTGGAAGGGCTTCACTCATTCCTTGGTTTGTCCAGGTCGCCTGGCCCAAATAATACTCTACACCAGGGGTAGTCAAACTGCGGCCCTCCAGATGTCCATGGACTACAATTCCCAGGAGCCCCTGCCAGCATTCGCATTGGCTTCTGGGAATTGCAGTCCGTGGACATCTGGAGGGCCGCAGTTTGACTACCCCTGCTCTACACAGACAATGGGGACTGTAGGTGGTGAGAGAAACACAGTGGAAACCAGTATCCTTGGTTGGATATGAGCCAACAAGGAAAGTGGAATAAAGAGAGGATTAGTCCCTGTAGAGCAGGGGTGGCCAAACTGTGGCTCTTCAGATGTCCATGGACTACAATTCCCATGAGCCCCTGCCAGTAATGGCAGGGGATTGTAGTCTTTGGCCACTCCTGCTGCACAGGTAACAGGCCCTGATCTGGGAAGCTAAGCAGCATCAGTCCCGGTTGGTATTGGGATGGGAGACTACGAATGAAGTGTTGGGTTGCTACGCAGAGGTAGGCAATGGCCAACCGCCTCTGAAACATCTCTTGCCTTCACAACTCTATGGGCTTGCATAAATCCACTGTTGACCGCAAAGGTAAAGGGGAAACAAGTTGTCTTTTGGCTTGAAGGAAGCCAAAACTTTTTTTTTTTAAAGAAACTTCTGCTCGCCTTCCGCTTCTCACTCTGAAAAATCTTCAAGAACTGTAAGAAAATTAGGGGTTTTGCAGACGATTGGTTTCTTGAATCTGAGTGCCAGGAACACAGTGGCAATGAGAACGCTGTTTGCATATCTTTGTGTGCTTGTCTCGTTGATGCATGTTTGGGCTGAAAGGACTTGTTGTTTTCACATTCTTTCCCTTCCCCTGAAAAAGTAGGTAGAGCTTGATGTCTTCTTTTGAAAAAAATAAAGTCTTAGGATTTCTTACTGATTGCGTGTATTAGCCATCTTGGCAAAACCTGGAAGACCCCACCTACGACAGGTGTTTACTGCCTTAGGGATAGTGACTGGTCTCTGTATTCTGTTTAGTAAGAGCAGCATTCTAAATTTCACCCTTTACTACCTGCAGTTCACGGCTGTTACTCTTCTGTCGTTTAGTTTTTTAATCTCCCCTGGGAAAGTTCTAAGTTGAGCTTTCTAGCACTAGGCCAATAGAGCACTGCTCAGTGCATCTCAGTGATGCCGCTGTAGCGCTGAAGTGGTGTATTGGTCTAGCGCTATAGCACTCGACTTAGATCGCTAAGAAAAGTTCGAGGGAAATAGCACAGTGAAACCGACAGGGGGGAAGCACGGGTGTATTGGAAGCGCTGCAGATATTTCAAGCAGCTCGCTACAGCAATTCAGAACTGCGAAGAAGAGGTGAGAATGGAAGGAAGCGGTTTACCTCAAGAATGGCTCAACCCCTGCTTTGCTAAATGGAGGCAAGCAGCTTTGGATGAAAAGCTAATGGAATCCATTAACAGCCGGTTGCTAAAACAGTTGTGTCTAAAATGACACACACACACGCACAGATCCATGGGCAACCTGCTACCAAAACAGATGGTCTGAAAGGGGCCAGCATATTTTGCAGTCCTCTGGACTTTTGTTACCCTCCCCTCAGAGAGCCAGTTTGGTGTAGTGGTTGGGAGTGCGGACTTCTAACCTGCTCCCCCACATGCAGCCAGCTGGGTGACCTTGGGCTCGCCACGGCCCTGATAAAACTGTTTTGACCGAGCAGGAATCTCAGGGCTCTCTCAGCCTCACCCACCCCACAGGGTGTCTGTTGTGGGGAGAGGAAAGGGAAGGCGATTGGAAGCCACTTTGAGACTCCTTTGGGTAGAGAAAAGCGGCATATAAAAACCAACTCTTCTTCTTCTTCAGTAATCTCAGGGCTCTCTCAGCCTCACCCACCTCGTAGGGTGTCTGTTGTGGGGAGAGGAAAGGGAAGGTGACTGGAAGCCACGTTGAGACTCCTTCTGGTAGAGATAAGCGGCATAGAAGAACCAACTCTTCTTCCTCTTCCTCCTCCTCCTCCTCCTCCTCCAATGCCCACCACAAGTTTAGTTTGTGTTTCTGTCCTAAGTCTAGAAACCAGAGCCAACGTCAAAGGCCTCATCCGTTTTGAGTGTGGTTGCAGAGCCGGCTTTGTCAGGCTGCATGGCTTTGTAGATAACTTTGTGTACCGAAGATGTGACTTTCCAGGTTTGCTGTCTTGTGACAGTGGCAGAAACGCCTTGAGGTGCGGGAAGGGGAACCCCCAACAAGCCTTCACCTTTGGCCAGGCATCTTCTCCTGCAAGAGGCAGAGTTGGATTCCTCACACCTCTTTCCCCATCGTGGCGTTTGATTGCTAAAGCTGAAGTGCCTTAACCCCCCTATTGGGACGAACAGACCAACTGACTTGTGTCTCTCTCAGGGACAGAAATTGGTGTACAGCTCAAGCCAGTGAAGGTCCATCAAGTCCAGCATCCTGCCTGACATGGTGGCCAAACAGTTCGTCTGGAGCAGAGAGGCCGAGGCCTTCCCGTAAGGAGACCATCAGAAGAGCTCTTCCCATCTGTTATGCACCAAATGGCTGCATTCCCAGCCCAGCATTTTACTGCTGGTTGACTTTTGTGTAAGGCTGGATGCTGGACTAGATGGACCTTCACTGGTCTGACCCAGCAGGGCTCTCCTGAGGGTCTTCTCAGGGGAAGGCCTCGGCCTCTCTGCCCTGTGGCTGGCCCTGCAGGGGAACTGGCTGGCCCCTGGGTGAGACGGGAGGCTGGACTGGAGGGACCCTCCCTGGCCTGACCCAGCAGAGCTCTTCTGAGGGTCTTCTCAGGGGAAGGCCTCGGCCTCTCTGCCCTGTGGCTGGCCCTGCAGAGGAACTGGCTGGCCCCTGGGTGAGACGGGAGGCTGGACTGGAAGGACCCTCCCTGGCCTGACCCAGCAGGGCTCTTCTGAGGGTCTTCTCAGGGGAAGGCCTCGGCCTTTCTGCCCTGTGGCCGGCCCTGCAGAGGAACTGGCTGGCCCCTGGGTGAGACGGGAGGCTGGACTGGAGGGACCCTCCCTGGCCTGACCCAGCAGGGCTTTTCTGATACTCTTATGAAGGTCTTGGCCTCTCTGCCCTGTTGTTGGCTCTCTAGGGGAACTGGCTGGCCCCTGGGTGAGACGGGAGGCTGGACTGGAGGGACCCTCCCTGGCCTGACCCAGCAGGGCTTTTCTGAGATTCTTTTCAGTGGGATGCCTCGGCCTCTCTGCCCTACAGAGGAACTGGCTGGCCCCTGTATGAGACGGATAGCTGGACTAAAAGGACACTTCCTGGTCTGATCCAGAGGGCAGGGCTCTTCTGATGTTCTTATCAAGGCTTCGGTCTCCATGCCCTGTAGTTGGTCTTCTCGAGGAACTGATTGTCCACTGGGTGAGACTAGATGGACCCTCACTGGTCTGACCCTGCAGGGCTCTTCTGAGGTTCTTATGAAGGTCTCGGTCTCCATGCCCTGTTGTTGGTCTTCCCGAGGAACTGGTTGGCCCCTACGTGAGATGGGACACTAGACTAGATGGGCCCTCCCTGGTTTGACCCAGCAGGCCTCTTCTGATGTTCTTATGAGATGGATTTGACACAACTGACAACCGAACCCTGGGCCAATTTCTTCCAGCCAAGATTTGTGAACTTTGGGTCTTTGTGAAATTTATCTGTTTGGATTTTATTTATTAAAACAATAAATGAATAAATGTATTTTAAATATAAATACAATTTTATTAATTAACTTGCTGTTGTAGGGGCAGAAAAGTTACAGGCATGCTTGGGCGTGCACACACACACCACACACACACACACACACACACACACACACACACAGATTTGTAAGAGGATATCTTGCTAAATCGTATGTTGGGTTCTTGAGAATCTTTTTGTTTCTTTGCTCTTAAGGAAGTGTTTTGTTTCTCCCCCCAGGGACGCCGGGGCGCTGTCAGGATGCCGCTGTGCCACTGCACGGTGAAACACAGCGAGTCGGATATGGAGGGTTGCTGCTTCTCGCCGGCTGGAGGACTGCGGGTGTACCTTCACTGGAAGAGGGAGGAGGACGAGGAGCAGTATCAGGTTTACACTGAGGGGTCGCCGTGTGCAGAAGAGATCTGCATTGACATCGCGCAGAAGATCGGTAAGTGGCCTGCGGGCTCTGACTCTCCCGGTTCTGTCTTGGAGGGAAGATTATTATTTATTTAATTATTTAATTATTTAATTATTTAATTATTTAATCATTTAATTATTTAATTATTTAATTATTTATTTGATTTTTATACCGCCGCTCCCATAGCTGGCTTGGGCCGGTTAACCCGATAAAAGCCTCCATACAATTAAAATCCCCATAAAACGATTAAAAACAATTTGCACATATGACAGAATGGCGGCGAGTTAGTATAGCTGTTTCCCTCTGTATTCTGGGCATCGATCAATACAGATGAAATAATAACTGAAGCAAGAACGTATAAGATGGAATAAAACCGGCTAGAGCAGGGGTAGTCAAACTGCAGCCCTCCAGATGTCCATGGACTACAATTCCCAGGAGCCCCTGCCAGCGAATGCTGGCAGGGGCTCCTGGGAATTGTAGTCCATGGACATCTGGAGGGCCGCAGTTTGACTACCCCTGGGCTAGAGGATGAAATTAGGCCCCTGAACAGTCTAGCACTGCCGTTCAATAAGGCTTTAAGGGGTTGGGGTAATTGAAAACCCCGAGGCTCCCACCCAGCCTCAACCAAATGCCTGGCAGAAGAGCTCCGTTTTGCAGGACCTGTGGAACTGAGAGAGTCCTGACAGGGCCCTCGGCTCTTATGGGGGCTCATTCCACCAGGTAGGGGCCAGGACTGAAAGGGCCCTGGCCCTGGTCAAGGCCAGGCGGGTCTCCCGAGGCCCCGGGACCTTCAGCAGATTCATACCTGCAGGACGAAGTGCTCTGCAGGGGCATGAGGAGGCAGGCGGCCCCGTAGGTAGGCAGGGCCCAAGCTGCATAAAGCCTGGAAGGTCAAGACCAAAACCTTGAGCCTGATCCGGAAGCAAATTGGCAGCCAAAGAAGTTGCAACCGTGCGCGCGTGATTCAAATGGGGCAAGCATGAGGAACGTCCTTCTCAGCCCTCTTCTTGTCCCCTGCAGGGATCACCCCGATCTGCTACAGTCTGTTCGCTCTCTACGACCCGCAAGCCAAGCTGTGGCTCCCTCCCAGCCACGTTTTCAAGATCGCCAGCGGGCTCAAGCTGACCCTGCATTTTCGGATGAGGTGAGTAAGTGATCCTCGGCTCTCCGGGCGTCTTCCCACCTTTCGTAGGCCATTCTGAGTTGTGTCCGCACTTGTTTATTTATTTATGTATTTGCTTACTTATGTACTTATTTATTTTAAGATTTCTATCCTGCCTTTCCCGGTACTAGGTACCCGCTCGAGGCGGCTCACAGTAAGACATTACAACATATCAATGGCTACAGAGTCACCAGCCCCCGTTAAAATACAGCACATCTGACCCAAAAAACGCAATAGAGCAAGATGGTGGGGAAATGCCAAAATACCAACATCCCCCAACTCCATCACCCCAGCCACATTCACATGCCGTTGTTGTCATAGGTCGCGATCTTCTATAGCTGCGTGAGCGCACCGGGCGGGACCCCAAGATCGTAAGTCTGGCCATCCTCTTCCCGGCCTCAAACAGACACCTGGCCCATTGCAGGCCCTGCAAGATTTGAGGGCCCTATCACACATGCTAAAGGATGCCGTTTCATCCAGGGACTGTTTGCAAGTGGAGTTTGCATTGTAGCTCGGCTAGGTCTAATGCCCTAGAACCAGTTTGGTGTAGTGGTTTGGAGTGCAGACCTCTAATTTGGCATGCCGGGTTTGATTCTGCACTCCCCACATGCAGCCAGGTGGGGGACCTTGGGCTAGTCACAGCACTGATAAAACTGTTCTGACTGGGCAGTGATATCAGGGCTCTCTCAGACTCACCCACCCCACAGGGTGTCTGTTGTGGGGAGAAGAAAAGGAAGGCGACTGTAAGCTGCTTTGAGCCTCCTTCGGGTAGAGAAAAGCGACATATAAGAACCAACTCTTCTTCTTCTTCTTCAGTAATCTCAGGGCTCTCTCAGCCTCCCCTCCCTCACAGGGTGTCTGTTGTGGGGAGAGGAAGGGAAGGCGATTGTAAGCCACTTTGAGCCGCCTTCAGGTAGAGAAAAGCGACATATAAGAACCAACTCTTCTTCTTCAGTCATCTCAGAGCTCTCTCAGCCTCCCCTCCCTCACAAGGTGTCTGTTGTGGGGAGAGGAAAGGGAAGGCGACTGTAAGCAATTTTGAGACTCCTTCGGGTAGAGAAAAGCAGGGCATAAGAACCAACTCTTCTTCTTCTTAAGAAATCTCAGGGCTTCTTCTTCCCCCTGAATGCCCCCCCTCCAATGGAAGTGGCCATTTTCTCCTGGGGACCTTATCCCAGCAGGTGCGGTGGCAACCTTAATTTCAGTCCCTCTGGGTTCTGCCTTGTTACCTTCAGGTTAGTTTCCAGCGGTGTTTTTCTAAGCGCACGCAGCCAAGTCGCTTGATCAGCTACCTTCCCTTTGCAGCAGGAGCTGCTTGTGTGGAATTCCATGCCATCCGTGCTGCCAAAAAACCGGAGAAGGGCTTTGATTTCCACCCTGGAACAAAGCCAGGTATAAACGCCTCTCTGTGTCATCTAGACCTCCTGCTTTGGGATCTGTATTTAGATTCTTCTGTTTTGGCTGCACCTTTGTTCAGCATGTTAAATAACAAACCCAACCTGTTGGTTCAAACCTGTTGGCAAGAGTCTTCCTTCTCTTAAAACCGTTTTATTGGAAGATGTTTGGACTGGATCTGAGCAGCTTTTTTGCTGGGGGAAAAGACAGGCGCATTCCCTTTTCTCCACTCAAAAGTGCCGTGCTGGGGGGTCCCAGGAGTTGCCTGGACGAGGGACAGGGGCTGTCATAAGCAGGGGAACTGGATGAGAAAGAGGGAAAAACCTAGAAGGAACCAACCCTTCGTTTTAACCAGAGAGAAAAAACTCCCCTGAGATGACTTGTTCGAGAGGGGTGGCATCAAAATCGAAGAAATGAATAATGAGGCACGTGGAGCTACTGTGTTTTTTGTAATTCTCAGATTAGTTTAATACAGTGGTTCTGAACCTGGGGGTCGGGACCCCTTTGGTGGTTGAATGGCCCTTTCACAGGGGTCGCAGCAGGGCAAGCAGCGTGGCCATCCACACAACAGCCTTGCGGGGTAGATCGAGATAGAGCGTTTGTCTGTCTGGAGCAGCGGAAAAGAGCGAGATCGGCATGGTGGGACAAGAGGCAGGACTGAACTGAGAAACCCTGAACAATGGATCTTCACATCATGGGTCAGGTTCGGTTTATTTTCTGTAAAAGAACCCTTGCATACTTTTATGGTTGGGGGCCACCACAACAGGAGGAAGTGTATTAAAGGGTCATGGCATTAAGAAGGTTGAGAACCACTGGTTTTAATAGTTTATACTTGTAGTCAGTCGCTTATGGTGGCCCACAGCCCATAGAGAGGTAGAAAAAACGTTTATAATAATAATATAAATATAAATTTATTATCTACCTAAAATCTCAGCATACATCATCCGTTCTAATAATTTAAGGCCGCCTTTTTCAACCGTGGAGGAGTCCCTGAAATAATTTTTCAGGCTTGGAGGTGCCCCCGAAGTGAGGACAGTTGGCCACGCCTCCCTGCCACGCCCCCCGGAAGTGATGTGTCATCAGGAGTGGGAACAGGCAGGCTCCAGGAGGACTGAGGGGAGAGAGCCAGGAGGTGGTTTAAGGTGGGAGTAGGTGTGCAGGCCCCGCCCCTTCTCAGGTGCAGAAACCACAAGAGAACTCACTCATGCTCGGGGGTGGGAGCAAAGGAAGCAGTCAGTTCCCTAGCTTATTAAGAGAGGAACGGAAAGGCCGTGGACCCCCTTGGGTCTTCTGCAGACCCCCCCCCCCCGGGTTTCATGGAGTGCTAGTTGGGAATCCCCAGTTTAAGGGTTAGTTTCGGTGGGCGGCTAGGTCAGTCTGCAGGAGAAGAGCTGGATTCAAGTCCAGCAGCACCTGAGAAGCCCACAAGAGCGTCAGAGCATCAGCTTTCAAGCGTCCAACCTGAAGCAACTGAACTCAAATCTAACAGGTTCAAGTGAATCTGTGTAGATTAGACACAGGAAATTAATTTGAGATGAGAGCAGCGGCCCCTAATCCGGACAGCCTGGTCCACGTCCTCCCTATGCATCCAGCTGGTTGAACTCGGGCCAGTCCCAGTTCTCTGAGAGCTCTCTCAGCTCCAACACCCTCACAGGGTGAATAAAACGTGGTCTTGAAGGTCCCCTGCTTTGCCTTGCTGCCAGACTGGCTCATTGTAAGAACCACAGAAGAGCCCTGCTGGATCAGGCCCGTGGTCCATCTATTCCCTCATCCTATCTCATATAGTGGCCAAACAGATCCTCCATCACAGGGCAGAGAGGCCGAGGCCTTCCCCTACTGTAGCCTCCTTCCACTGAGATTCGGAGATTAAGTGCATCTCAAGATTCAGGTTCCGTGTAGTCACCATGGCAGCTAGCCACTGATGGACATCTCCAGAAATTTTCTAATCCCCTTTTCAAAGTGTTCATTCCTGTGACATCACTATTTTCTGTGGGAGCGTATTCCACCTTTTAATCACTCTCTGTGTAAAGTGGTGTTTCCTTTTGTCCTTCTTGAACCTACTGCCCATCAGCTCCTTTGGATGCCCTCGAGTTCGAGTACTTTGGGAGAGGGGGAAAAAGTTCTCTCTTTCGGGTCTTCCCACCCATGCATAATCTTATAAACATTTCTCACGTCCCCCCCCCCCCAAGCTGTCTGTTTTCTAAAGAGAAACCTCCCAGCCTCTTCAACTTTTGCTCCCTGGGAAGGGGCTCCAGCCCCCTCATCGTCTCGGTTTCCTGTACTTTTTCCAGCTCTGCAAGGTCCTCTTTCAGACGGGGAAATTGCTCCCCTTTTTGCTTCATATAGAAGCTGTCAGAACATTTATTAGGAGGACAGAAAAGTCTTCTGAGAAGAGGGTGTTTTACTGAAGGCAGACCTCAGAGCAGAAGTTTCTGCCCACATTTCCCCTGCTGACAGGCCCTGTTCAGCTCAAGATGTCTGTGGTTTCCTGCCTGGTTAAATAAATTGTACTTTGGCACCTATTTGCTTTAGTTTTGTTTGCCTGCGTGCCACGCTTCTCCTTGGTCACTGTCCAGTGGAGGCGAGCAGAACGTACTACGGTCAGGTTTGGTCACTGAGCCGGCATGGTGCGGTGCAGGATCGGAGAGGCTCAGGTTCAAATCCCCACGTGCTGACCCTGGGCCAGGCACATTCTCTCTGTCTGCACTATCTAGCAAGGTTGTCGTTATCAAGATAAAGTGGAGGAAGAGGGTGATGTTGCAGCACAGAGTGGTGTTTCTCTCTCTGTCACTCTAGCTCTATAGCACTCGTCATAGAATCATAGAATCATAGAGTTGGAAGGGGCCATAGAGGCCATCTAGTCCAACCCCCTGCTCAACGCAGGATCAGCCCTAAGCATCCTAAAGCATCCAAGAAAAGTGTGTATCCAACCTTTGCTTGAAGACTGCCAGTGAGGGGGAGCTCACCACCTCCTTAGGCAGCCTATTCCACTGCTGAACGACTCTGACTGAGAAATTTTTTTTCCTGATATCTAGCCTATATCGTTGTACTTGAAGTTTAAACCCATTACTGCGCGTCCTCTCCTCTGCAGCCAACGGGAACAGCATCCTGCCCTCCTCCCAAGTGACAACCTGTTTGCAGACTCCTGTTTGCTGTGCAGTTCCCTTCCCTTCCCCTGACTTCTAAGTGGGGAGAAAGTGGAACGGACCAGCCTAACCCAGCCAGTCTGTTTAATGTTGTGGCTTCTGGTTCGGTTGGGTTCGGCAACCGTCTGAGCCAAAGGGACCTGGAATCTTACGGTTCGCGCCCATCCCTCACATTGAGACATTTCATCTCCGCATCGGAACAGTTTGAGTCAGGGGTTTGCTAATACCGGCTCCTAATCTTGGCCAGCGGCTCCCAGATCTGGGCCAGATTTCTCCCGGCCTGCCTGAAGGAGCAGAGCTCCTCATGAGACGGATTGAGATCACCCATGAAGTGAGGCTGTCCGGGCAGGCCTCTGCTGCAGCTTCGGGTCTACGTTGAGATGATTCATTGGCATTCCTCACCGACTCGCCTTGGAACCAGCCCAGCCCAAAGTCAGTCAAGGGAATCCTGCCGCTGAGCAACGGCTACGGACGTGAAATGCCAGGACGGCTTTCTAGGAGCGGGGGGGGGGGGCTTTTGGGCTGCTGCCCTCCGTTCGCTGAAGGCATGAGCTTCTGCTAGAAGAAGAAGAAGAGAAGAAGAAGAAGAAAAAAAGAAGAGTTGGTTCCTTATATGCTGCTTTTCCCTACCCGAAGGAGGCTCAAAGCGGCTTCCAGTCACCTTCCCTTTCCTCTCCCCACAACAGACACCCTGTGAGGGAGGGGAGGCTGAGAGAGCCCTGAGATTACTGAAGAAGAAGAAGAAGAGTTGGTTCTTATATGCCGCTTTTCTCTACCCGAAGGAGGCTCAAAGCGGCTTCCAGTCACCTTCCCTTTCCTCTCCCCACAACAGACACCCTGTGAGGGACGGGAGGCTGAGAGAGCCCTGAGATTACTGAAGAAGAAGAAGAAGAGTTGGTTCCTTATATGCTGCTTTTCCCTACCCGAAGGAGGCTCAAAGCGGCTTCCAGTCACCTTCCCTTTCCTCTCCCCACAACAGACACCCTGTGAGGGAGGGGAGGCTGAGAGAGCCCTGAGATTACTGAAGAAGAAGAAGAAGAGTTGGTTCTTATATGCCGCTTTTCTCTACCCGAAGGAGGCTTAAAACAGCTTCCAGTCGCCTTCCCTTTCCTCTCCCCACAACAGACACCCTGTGAGGGACGGGAGGCTGAGAGAGCCCTGAGATTACTGAAGAAGAAGAAGAAGAGTTGGTTCTTAGATGCTGCTTTTCTCTACCCGAAGGAGGCTCAAAACGGCTTCCAGTCACCTTCCCTTTCCTCTCCCCACAACAGACATCCTGTGAAGTGGGTGAGGCTGAGAGAGCCCTGAGAGAGCGCTGCTCGGTCAGAACAGTTTTATCAGTGCTGTGAGGAGCCCAAGGTCACCCAGCTGGCTGCATGTGGAGGAGTGCAGAATCGAACCCGGCATGCCAGATTAGAAGTCCGCACTCCTAACCACCACACCAAACTGGCAAGTGGGACCCAAGTGGTCTGGCTGGGCATGGCGGGGGAACTTTGGCTACGCCCCGTAGTTCAGATACAACTCGGCTTGCTTGCTCTGCCACCTTTTCCCTCCCTGTGGCTTTGCTTATCGCTTCTGGAGAGGACAGGCCTTAGAAGCCAGCTGAAGGAACCTGGCTGAATGCAGTGTCATGTCTTGCGTACTCTTCGAGGGCCTTAATAATAGCTAGCTGTGAAATGGCCCTACGTTGAAGCACTCGGATCTCTTCACGTTTATCATTATCTGGCTAGCAGTGTACCTAGAATCATAGAATGATAGATTTGGAAGGGTCCCCCCTGGGTCATCTAGTCCAACCCCCTGCTCTACGCAGGACACCCACAACCCTCTCGCTCACCCACTGTCACCTGCCACCCCCTTGAGCCTTCACAGAATCAGCCTCTCCATCACATGGCTCTCCAGCCTCTCTTTAAAAATCTCCAAGGTTGGAGAACCCACCACTTCCCGAGGAAGCCTGTTCCACTGAGGAACCACTCTAACTGTCAGGGACTTCTTCTGGATGTTTAGATGGAATTTCTTTTGAATTAATTTCATCCCATTCCTTCTGGTCTGTCCCTCTGGGGCAAGAGAGAACAACTCTGCTCCATCCTCTACAGGGCAGCCTTTTCAATACTTGAAGATGGTTATCAGATCCCCTCTCGGTTGTCTCCTCTCCAGGCTAAACAGACCAAACTCCCCCAACCGTGTTTATTACTCTCCACAGTCAGGGAACCCCTCCTCTGGGTAAAAACTCTATTTAACTGTGATTATCTTTGTCGAATCTCAACATACATCATTCCTACTAATACAGTCAAAACGCTAAAGGTTAGGCCAGGGACCCTCAACCTTTCAGAGCCCGGGGGGCTCATTTGGCATTCCGACAGGACACAGTGGTTGCAGCAACAAAATGTCCGCCGTAGGAGGTGGAACCTGCCGCAAGATGCAGCCAAGTTCAGTAAACACCGTATAAATCTTTGTGCTGTGGTGGCAGCTGTTGGGAAAGCAACCCTTTTAGAAACCTGCATGGTAAAAGCCTTACCTGGCCCCACCCGGAAAACACTCGGCAGGTGCTGTGTTGCCTGTGGGCACCATGTTGGGGACCCCTGAGTTTGACTTCGCGTACGTTATACAGCACATTACCTTGGCCTGTGTTTTCAGAGAACAGACACTTAGCCACGAACGCAGCCATTTGGGAGTGGCGGGATATAAATCTCAAAATAAAGAAAGAATAAAAACGAAACCCCTGAAAATAAGATCTGGAGTGTTTTCTGCTCAGAGAAGCGTGCTGGTCCTTTGACCCACCCAGCTGCCTTCACACCTGCCCCTTATTTTAATTGATCTGTGTGCCTCTATAAGGCAGACGAACACAAAAAGGCACAGTGCTTCGGGTCTCCTTTTTAGTCTGTAGGGGAATGATCCTATTAAGAGAGCCGGTTTGGTGTAGTGGTTAGGAGTGCGGACTTCTAATCTGGCGAGCCGGGTTCGATTCTGCACTCCCCCACATGCGACCAGCTGGGTGACCTTGGGCTTGCCATGGCACTGATAAAACTGTTCTGACCAAGCAGTGATACCAGGGCTCTCTCAGCCTCACCCTTCCCACAGGGTGTCTGTTGTGGGGGGAGGAAAGGGAAGGCGACTGGAAGCCTCTTTGAGACTCCTTCGGGTAGGGAAAAGTGGCATATAAGAAGCAACTCTTCTTCTTCTTCTTCAGTAATCTCAGGGCTCTCTCAGCCTCACCCACCTCACAGGGTGTCTGTTGTGGGGAGAGGAAAGGGAAGGCAAATGGAAGCCTCTTTGAGACTCCTTCGGGTAGAGAAAAGCGGCATATAAGAAGCAACTCTTCTTCTTCTTCTTCAGTAATCTCAGGGCTCTCTCAGCCTCACCCACCTCACAGGGTGTCTGTTGTGGGGAGAGGAAAGGGAAGGCAAATGGAAGCCTCTTTGAGACTCCTTCGGGTAGAGAAAAGTGGCATATAAGAAGCAACTCTTCTTCTTCTTCTTCAGTAATCTCAGGGCTCTCTCAGCCTCCCCTCCCTCACAGGGTGTCTGTTGTGGGGAGAGGAAGGGAAGGCGACTGTAAGCCTCTTTGAGACTCCTTCGGGTAGGGAAAAGTGGCATATAAGAAGCAACTCTTCTTCTTCTTCTTCAGTAATCTCAGGGCTCTCTCAGCCTCACCCACCTCACAGGGTGTCTGTTGTGGGGAGAGGAAAGGGAAGGCGACTGTAAGCCTCTTTGAGACTCCTTCGGGTAGGGAAAAGTGGCATATAAGAAGCAACTCTTCTTCTTCTTCTTCAGTAATCTCAGGGCTCTCTCAGCCTCACCCACCTCACAGGGTGCCTGTTGTGGGGAGAGGAAAGGGAAGGCGACTGGAAGCCTCTTTGAGACTCCTTCGGGTAGGGAAAAGTGGCATATAAGAAGCAACTCTTCTTCTTCTTCTTGAGTAATCTCAGGGCTCTCTCAGCCTCACCCACCTCACAGGGTGTCTGTTGTGGGGAGAGGAACGGGAAGGCGAATGGAAGCCCCTTTGAGCCTCCTTCGGGTAGGGAAAAGTGGCATATAAGAACCAACTCTTTTTCTTCTTTCTTCTTTCTTTCTTCTTTCTTCTTCTTTCTTCTTCATGGGGTCTTTTATGGCAGGCTGAAGGCTGGTCACCAAGGTAACTGGATAGTGGGACAGCTTCTCAGATCCTGGGCCAACTGGCTCCCCCAAAATGGTCATCTGTGACAAAAGGTTCATCGCATCTGTCATGCAAAAACCCACAGGGTTAGCAAGGGCAAAACGTGTGGTCGGATGGATGGCTTGTTCTCCCTTTTTGTCCCAAGTGTGGGTTGCAGGATGTGACAGCCAGTGCAAGGGCCCGGTGATACCTTTGAACGGTTCATATTGGTCACGCACCTGCTGACTTACAGAGAGGGGTCTCTAGGGTTGCCAACCTCCAGGTAGGGGCCAAAGATCTCCTGGGATTGTAGCTTCTGTCCAGGAGGCAGAGGTCGCTGACTCGCTTTCTCTTTCCCAGATACTATTTCCGAAACTGGCACGGGATGAACGATAAGGAGCCGGCCGTCTGTCGCAGCGTCCCTCGCCTGAGCGACGTGGAAGACCGGAAGGGGGATCAAGGCAGCGCCCTGCTTGACAAGCCGTCCTTTGAGTACCTCTTTGAGCAAGTACGCACCTCGGCTGGCCCGTTCCGATTTCGCCCGCTGTGTGTCCGGCAGAAGCTCTGGTTGAGAAGGCCGGCTCTAACCACTACACCATGATTCCTCTCCCAGCCATGCTTTCCCGAGGAGACCATGAAGACCCGGCTTCTCCTGGCTTTCTGCAAACTGCCAAACTGAATAATTCAGGAGGGCTTTTTTGGCACAGGTCATAGGGTCGCACTGTACCTACTAGGATGCACAGTTCGTGGCTGTGGTCTACCTCCAGATGTCAAGTGGACTCCGATTCCCATGAGCCCCCGCCAGCATTATGCTGGCGGGGGCTCATGGGAATTGGAGTCCACGGACCTCTGGAGCATCACGGTCTGGCCAGCCTTGTTAGTTCTATCTTGTACGTTTCAGTTTGGTTCCAGGCTTTTAAAACTCACATGCATTGGTTCCTGAATATCCTGCACTCTCCACACAATCCACTGTGAGAATCCCTGTGAGAAAGGCACACCGTAAATAACGCGAATAAACAAACGTGTCATCACAGGTCGGATCCCCCCAGCATGCTTTTTGGTAGTCCAGGGTCCCTAGCTATGTGGCCTGGACCACGGAACTCCCGTGCGTTTTCCGCTGGGGAATGTCCCTTCTTCACGGCTGTTCCGTGTCCCTTTTCTTCCCAGGGGAAACACGACTTCATCCATGACGTGGCCTCTCTGAAGGACCTGCGCAGCGAGCAGGAGATCCACCAGTTCAAGAACGAGAGCCTGGGGATGGCCGTCCTCCATCTCTGCCACATGGCCCTCCGCAGAGGCGTCTCCCTGGAAGAAGTCGCAGAGAGGATCAGGTGACCACTGGTCAGGGCGGAATCTGCGCTCTTAATGCACTTCCCAGCCCTGGGATCGTGGGGTTTCATTGCAGGCCACAAGACATTTAGAAGCAGGGGGGAAAGCCCAGTGTTATTAAAATGTCTGTCTGTCTGTCAGATGGATGGATGGATGGATGGAGGATAGATGGATAAGATAGATAAGATAGATAAGATAGATGGATATTTTGATGTCAACTCACAGCCCAGCTTGGTGTCATGGTTAAGAGCAGCAGCTTCTAGTCTGGCGAGGCAGATCTGATTTCCCGCTCCTCCTCTACATGCAGCCATCTTGGTGACCTTGGGCTCATCACAGCCCTGATAGTCCTGTCAGGGCTCTCTCAGCCCCACCTCCTTCACAGGATACCTTCACAGGATGCCAGGTTCGATTCTGCGCTCCCCCACATGCAACCAGCTGGGTGACCTTGGGCTCGCCACGGCACTGATAAAATTGTTCTGACCGGGCAGTGATATCAGCGCTCTCTCAGCCTCACTCACCCCACAGGGTGTCTGTTGTGGGGAGAGGAAAAGGAAGGCGACTGTAAGCCGCTTTGAGCCACCTTTGGGTAGGGAAAAGCGGCATATAAGAACCAACTCTTCTTCTTCTTCTTCTTCTTGGTGGAGAGGAAGGGAAGAAGAAGGCGATTGGAAGCTGCATTGAGACTCCTTTCGCAGTGAAACGTGCGGTATAAGAAGCAACTTTGCTTCTTCTGTTATTGAATCTCAGGTCACGGTCTTTCCCATCCCCTCCTTCCTGGTCCCATTAATTGGAGATACGGGGGACCTTCTGCATGCCAAGCAGAAGCCATGTCACTGAGCCATTCCATTCCCCTTGGAATAGTTACTATTGAGAGCCATTGTGCACATTGCTGTGGAATCATTGGATTAAAGTTGAACCGCAGACGAGAACTGGGGTGCTGATTGCTGAGCTCCAGCCTTGTTCCCTTTGTGGTTCTTCTCTGTCCCGTTCTGCCATTCATACCGTTTCACGTGTCCGTCCGACCCTCGCAGCTTCAAGGAGTGCATCCCCCGCTCCTTCTGCCGGCAGATCCAGCAGAACAACTACCTGACCCGATTCCGCATGAGGAACATCTTCAAGAAGTTCTTGCAGCGCTTCCAGCGGCACACGATGAGCGTCGGCAAGCTGACCGAGCAAGACATCATGTACAAGTATCTGGTGACCCTGGAGACCCTGGCCCCGAGGTTTGGGAGTGAACTCTTCCCTGTGCTCTCCCTCGAAACAATTTCCGAAGGCGAGAAGGTGCCGCTCTACATCAACGGAGGGCACAGCTCTCTGGAGAATTCCCATGATTCCCAGGACAGCTACCGACCCCCCACCCACGAGGTGAAGATCACGGGCACCGACGGCATTCAGTGGCGGCCCATCTCTGCTGAGGTATGTCCATTGGCTCCTCTCTCTCCTCTCTCCTCCCTCTCTCCAATCTCTCCCCCTCTCGCTTTCTCCCCCTCTCTCTCCTCTCTCTTTCCCTCTCTCCCGTCTCCCTCTCTCTCCACTCTCCCTCCTCCCTCCTCCCTCTCCAATCTCTCCCCCTCTCTCTCTCTCCCCGTCTCCCTCTCTCTCCTCTCTCTCTCCTCTCTCCACTCTCCTCTCTCCCGTCTCCCTCTCTCCTCTCTCCACTCTCCTCTCTCCTGTCTCCCTCTCTCTCCTCTCTCTCTCCCCTCTCTCTCCTCCCTCCCTCTCTCTCCCTCTCTCTCCTCCCTCTCTCCTCTCTCTCTCCCTCTCTCCACTCTCCTCTCTCCCGTCTCCCTCTCCTCTCTCTCTCCCCTCTCTCTCCTCCCTCCCTCTCTCTCCCTCTCTCTCCTCCCTCTCTCCTCTCTCTCTCCCACTCTCCTCTCTCCTGTCTCCCTCTCTCTCCTCTCTCTCTCCCCTCTCTCCCTCTCTCTCCTCCCTCTCTCCTCTCTCTCTCCCTCTCTCCTCTCTCCACTCTCCTCTCTCCCGTCTCCCTCTCTCTCCTCTCTCTCTCCCCTCTCTCCCTCTCTCCCTCTCTCTCCTCCCTCCCTCTCTCTCCCTCTCTCCCCTCTCTCTCCTCTCTCCCTCTCTCTCCTCTCTCCCTCTCTCTCCTCTCTCCACTCTCCTCTCTCCTGTCTCCCTCTCTCTCCACTCTCCTCTCTCATCTCTCTCTCCCCTCTCCCTCTCCTCTCTCCTCCCTCTCTCTCTGCTCTCCTCTCTCCTCTCTCTCTCCTCTCTCCCCCTCTCCCTCTATATTCTCTCCCTCCGTCTGTCCCCCCCCCCCTCTCGTTCATTGTGGGTGCATCTCTGCCTCTCTCTGCTTGGGAACCGGAGCTTTCGGCTTTCTCAGGGGAACTTGGCAGGGCCTGTCGGGTTGCTCCATCGCATCTGGAATCCAATTTGGCTTGATTTATCGCCCGACCTAAGGCTTCAAAGTGGGAATGAGAATTAAAAACCTGGATTTCACAGTGATCAAAACCAAGCAGGGAGGTTGGGCCAAAATTATCCCTTGAAGGGAAAGAGCCCAAGTGGTTATTGGAAAGTTGTCATGGGACATGAGTGGTGCAGCCGTTTTCTATTTTTTAAACCAGTTTTAACACCATGGAAATTGATGTCTCACCGCCGTAGGGGTTTTTAATGGGTGTTTTAATGAGTCAATATTGTGTTTTTATTGGGGATTTTAGTGTGACCCACTGCGAGCCAGCTTGCTGAGAGTGGTGGGATATCAATCACAATGTAACAAAACAAAATAAAGTCCAGAATTGTCGGCTCGAAATAAAAGTCCGTCCAAAGAGATGATGATGTGATAAAGTACTTTAAGAGAGCCAGTTTGGTGTCGTGGTTAGGAGTGTGGACTTCTAATCTGGCATGCCGGGTACGATGCTGCGTTCCCCCACATGCAGCCAACTGGGTGGCCTTGATAAAACTGATAAAAGTGTTCTGATTGAGCAGTTCTCTCGGGGCTCTCTCAGCCTCACCCACCTCACAGGGTGTCTGTTTTGGGGAGAGGAAAGGGAAGGCGACTGGAAGCCCCTTTGGGTAGAGAAAAGCGGCATCTAAGAACCAACTGAGCCTCCGGGGAGGGCGGTATAAAAATATAATAAATAAACAAACAAACAAACAAACAAACAAACTCTTCTTCTTCAGTAATCTCAGGGCTCTCTCAGCCTCCCCTCCCTCACAGGGTGTCAGTTGTGGGGAGAGGAAAGGGAAGGCAATTGGAAGCTGCTTTGAGACCCCTTTGGGTAGAGAAAAGCGGCATATAAGAACCAGTCTGCATAAAATCCCAATAAAACCCCCATTAATACCCCAGACATAAAAACATAGCACAGATCCAACTAATCATTATAACAAAACAAAAAAAAAAGGAAACATGGCGGGGAAGACTAGCTCGAAACCCTACCCATTCCCCCAATAAAAATCTCATAGAGGGGGGTGGGAAGAGGGGTCCAGATGGAACCCGCAAGCCGCCATTCACATCCTCTATCCTGGAAGGGGAGGGTCTTAAAAACCTTCCTTGCCGCACTGGCCCCAACCATAGCCCTGAGCTCCGTTTCGCAGGCCCTGCCAAACGCCGGAGGCTTTGGTATCCAGCCACCCTGTTCTTCCCTCCTCCCCCCTTCATAAAGAACCTTGCCTGGCGTTTCCTGTCTGCATTTGTTGTGTCCTTACACTCTCTCTGGGTGGGGAATAGAGTGGCCGTTCGTGAGTAGGGGGAAGCCATTGGGGAGTGTGCGGCTCTTGATAGTTTCACTAAGATCTCTGTGGGGGCGATGTGTTAACCTCACGTTAACCTAGACAGGAGGGGATCAAGTTCAGGGCTATCTACAAGCCCCGGGGTCCGGCGGTTGGAGTGGACACCTGTGTGAGGCCAAGGTGCCGAGGTTACCTCCCAAAGCAGGGCGAGATGACATGCCCTGAAGGTGGGGCTGAAGGGGAATCCCTCGATCTGTGTGGGTATTGCGAATTAGTCTTCACAGAAAGTATCTCAAGCTTAGTTGTTTCTTTTCAATAAATCACAAGCCCGGGGGAGTCGACTGGGAGCGTGACACCGAGGGCTGCCAGCGGTGGGTTTCCAGAGTGCTTTTTGGCTTAAGGGGAGTTTCCCAGTAAGGAAAGGCCCCTTCTCCCCCCCTTTCTCTTCTGTAATAGTTAATATTTGCATTGGTGCCAGCCACTCGGTTCAGCCCCCTCCCCCAAGGCAGGTCAGACAGCAAACTGAACTTCAGGCGGGCATTTGTAAAGCAGAAGGGCTCCCAGGCTGCTTCTCAAGCTCTAGCGCAGGCCGGCAGGATGTGGGGGGAGGGCTCCCTTCCCTCGAGCGCAGAATTTCCTGTCCTCAAATGCAACCAGCTTCTCTTGCCGCATTAAGAGTCTCAGAGTCTCTTTGCAGCTGGTGGATCCTGATAGGGCAGCGGCCAGGAGTAGCCTCCTGTGGGCTCCGAGCTGATTTCTTGTCGCAAGAGCCGTCTGTGCTTTTCGGCATGAGTGTCCAGTTCTAACAAAGATGCCCTTTTTGCCCTGAGGGGGTAGCCAGGCAGACTCCTCTTCGAACATTCACAGGACTATTTTGGTGCGGTGAACCCGCATGTAAACATTTTCTTGATGTGGTGACCCATTAAGACCCTCAGAAGAGCCCTGCTGGGTCAGGCCAGGGAGGGTCCCTCCGGTCCAGCCTCCCGTCTCACCCAGGGGCCAGCCAGTTCCTCTGCAGGGCCAGCCACACGGCAGAGAGGCCGAGGCCTTCCCCTGAGAAGACCCTCAGAAGAGCCCTGCTGGGTCAGGCCAGGGAGGGTCCCTCCAGTCCAGCCTCCCACCTCACCCAGGGGCCAGCCAGTTCCTCTGCAGGGCCAGCCACAGGGCAGAGAGGCCGAGGCCTTCCCCTGAGAAGACCCTCAGAAGAGCCCTGCTGGGTCAGGCCAGGGAGGGTCCCTCCAGTCCAGCCTCCCGTCTCACCCAGGGGCCAGCCAGTTCCCGAAGCCTTCCCCTGATGCTTTCAGAATTTATTAACTCAAATTTTTATCTTTATATTTACCTTTATTGATGCAATTTTATCTTGTAAACCACCCTGAGTCCACAGAGAGAGGGCAGATAACAAAAGTGACTCGGTGGCTAAAAAGGCAAATAGAATTTTGGGCTGTATCAAACGGAGTATCGTGTCCAGATCATGAGACGTGATGTTACCGCTTTACTCTGCTCTGGTTCGGCCTCCCTTGGAGTCCTGTGTTCAGTTTTGGGCACCCCAGTTGAAGAGGGATGTAGACAAACTGGAGCGTGTCCAGAGGAGGGCAACAAAGAGGGTGAGGGTTTTGGAGACCAAGATGTATGAGGAAAGGTTGGGGGAGCTTGGTCTGTTTAGCCTGGAGAGGAGACGACCGAGAGGGGATCTGAGAACCATCCAAGTATTTAAAAGGCTTCCATGTAGAGGATGGAGCAGACCCCAGGGGCACGGACCAGAACCAATGGGATGAAATTAATTCAAAAGAAATTCCGTCTTAACATCCGGAAGAAGAAGTCTCTGACAGTCAGAGCAGTTTCTCAGTGGAACAGGCTTCCTCGGGAGGTGGTGGAGATTATTCTTTGGAGATTATTAAGCAGAGGCTGGAGAGCCATCTGACGGACAGGCTGATTCTGTGAAGGCTCAAGGGGGTGGCAGGTGACAGTGGGTGAGCAAGAGGGTTGTGAGTGTCCACAGTGCAGGGGGTTGGACTAGATGACCCAGGAGGTCCCTTCCAACTCTATGATTCCAGTTATAAAAATAAAATAAATCTAGTACCCAAGGCCTTCTTCTGAGGCTTCCTTCTGGCTCGGGGATTCAGAGGCTTAGATTCATCTGCTTGGCAGCCTCGGTGTTGTAACTAACCTTCTGGCAGGTCAGAAGGGAGGTCCACGTTTAACCATTCCCCAGCGTAGCTATCATGAGTTGCGTACAGGCTGATGGGTTCAGCTGCGGCCCCTTTTCTCTTGACCCTGCAGCGAGTGGAAATCCATCCGCATCGGGGCTATCTGGGGAGGAAGACCAAGAATAAGGACCACAGACCCAATTGGCCCTACCAGCCAGTGGAAAAATGTGAACCCAAGTGGGCACACTTCTGTGACTTCCAGGAGATCACACACATCGTCATCAAGGGGAGTAAAGTCAGCATCCACCGTCAAGACAATAAGTGCCTGGTAAGTCGGAGACAAGTCCAGCCTCCCGTCTCACCCAGGGGCCAGCCAGGCCGAGGCCTTCCCCCGATGTTGCCTCCTGGCTCTGGGATGCAGAGGCTTACTGCCTCTGGATGTGGAGGTTCCCCTCAGTGACCATGGTGGTTCTAATGTCCCCTAATGTCTCTGCAATGATTTTTCTCTCTCTAGGATTTGTCTCTTCAGTCCCACGAGGCTGCTCTGTCCTTGGTGTCCCTGGTAGATGGTTACTTCAGACTGACCGCTGACTCCAGCCACTACCTGTGCCACGAAGTCGCTCCGCCCCGGCTGGTGATGAGCATCCTGAATGGCATCCACGGCCCGATGCAGTAAGCAGCCCCTCCTTCTGTTGCTCAAAACAGGTCCCCGCGTGAGGCCCTAAGGCTCAGAGCGTCCACTGGTTCAGAGCCACCTTGGTGGATTGGTTAGGAGTGTGGACTTCTAATCTGGTGAGCTGGGTTTGTTTCCTGCTCCTCCTCCTCCACATGCAGCCAGCTGGGTGACCTTGGGCTAGTCACAGCCCCGATGGCACTGTTCTGACCAAGCAGGAATCTCAGGGCTCTCTCAGCCTCCCCTCCCTCACAGGGTGTCTGTTGTGGGGAGAGAAAAGGGAAGGTGATTGGAAGCCCCTTTGAGACTCCTTCGGGTAGAGAAAAGCGGCACATAAGAACCAACTCTTCTTCCTCAGTAATCTCAGGGCTCTCTCAGCCTGCCCTCCCTCACAGGGTGTCTGTTGTGAGGAGGAAAGGGAAGGCGACTGGAAGTCGCTTTGCATGTTGGGTTGAACATGTGGCACCGTGGCCATTGAATTTATCTGGGTCAATCTGTGGGCTAGTTTACATATATTTGTTAGGTGATATGGCCATAGATGGTCATGCTGACCCCCCTAACGCTCCCGAAATGGCCAATGCTGGGCCTGGAGGAGGTGGGAAAGGGAGGGGCGTGTCCACAGCTCTGCTTCCCAACCATATTCTGCACATTTGCACCACTTCTGGGCTTTCTCGAAGCCTGAAGGATTTTTCCGGTAAAAAAGTTAGGAAAGGCTATGCAGAGGCCTTCGATTAATTAACTCTGTGGAGCATCTGGGCAGGCAAGTTGCTCCTGGTCAGAGAATGCCCCTACTTACCCACCGTTAATACATGTTCAGAAATAGATTTATCTCTGGCTGGGCGGGGACCTGATAGGTATCATTTCGACTCCAAAGCGCTCTTTTCTGAGATCTCACTGGTGTGTGGTTTGGGAGGCGACAGGGTGACCATTGGTAGCAACGCATGGCCAGACTATTAGAAACAGCAACTCACGGATCTCTCCGTGTTCCTCTCTGAAATGCTTTCTGTTCCTGCCGCCTTAGGGAGGAGTTTATCTTGGCCAAGCTGAAGAGGGAGGAGCAGGAGGACGGACTGTATGCCCTCCGCTGGAGCGTGCTGGACTTCAACCGGATGATCTTGTCCGTGGTGAGGAGAGGCCAGGTGTGTTCCAGGAAAAGCGGCAGCGGCCTTTTAAAAGAAACGTTCTCCAGTCAGCTTCAGTTCTGGTGGTGGTTGGGACCAGGCTTCCTAGCCCAGGGGTAGTCAAACTGCGGCCCTCCAGATGTCCATGGACTACAATTCCCAGGAGCCCCTGCCAGCGAACTGCGGCCCTCCAGATGTCCATGGACTACAATTCCCATGAGCCCCTGCCAGCGAACTGCGGCCCTCCAGATGTCCATGGACTACAATTCCCATGAGCCCCTGCCAGCGAATGCTGGCAGGGGCTCCTGGGAATTGTAGTCCATGGACATCTGGAGGGCTGCAGTTTGACTACCCCTGTCCTAGCCCTAGGCATATCAGTCCGGACCACCCTTGACATTCTTGCCTAATCAGAGTCAGCCCCAGTTTGTATTTGGGTGGGAGACCCCCAAAGAAGCCCAGGGGTGCTCCGCAGAGGCAGGCAATGGCAAACCACTGCCTCTGCCAGTCTCTTCACAGCCCTGATAGTGCTGTTCTCACAGAGCAGTCCTGTCAGAGCTCTCTCAACCCCATCTACCTCTCAGGGTGTCTGTTGTGGGGGGAGGAAGGCGATTGGAAACCGCTTTGAGACTCCCTGGGGTAATGAACAATGGGGTAGAAAAGCCGAATCTTCTTGCCTTGACCGGGAAGGCCTCCTCTCCCTCCTTCTCCTCAAAACGGCTGATGAACCTGGGTCTTTTCAAAAGAGTCTGGGTGGGGGGATCGGTATGGCCGAGGCTTATAAAATTACGCACAGGGTACAGAGTGGAGACAAAGAGAACTATTTCCCCCTCTCCCAGAATATTAGAACTTGACGGCAACCAATTAAGTTGATGGGCAGTAGATTCCGGATAGACAGGAGGAAAGACTAGCTGACCCAGCGAAGAATTAAAACATGGAATTTGCTGCCCGAGGACTCGGTGATGGCCACAGGCGTAGCTGGCTTTAAAAGGGGGATTAGACAGGTTCATGGAGGAGAGGACTGCCAGTGGTGACTAAATGGAACCCCCACATTCAGAGGCAGTCAAACCCTCTGAATCCCAGATCCAGGAGGCAGCATCAGGGGCCTCAGCCTCTGTGCCTTGCTGGTAAAACCTCCAGAGGAACTGAATAGCCACTGCATGAGACGGGAGGCTGGACTAGAAGGACCACTGGCCTGATCCAGCAAGTGTCTTCTAATGGTTTTGAAACATCAGCCTGTCTCCCTTGATATTATGCAACCTAACCAAAGTCCCATCATCCGTGCTAGGCCGGATTGCACTATCTTCCTCGACCAAGTTCACTCTGCATAATAACAGAAGGCCGTGTGGGAGGCCGTGCAGGACTGAGATTCCCATGTCTGCAGCCTTTCCATGCTCCACCAACTGCAGTGGTTGCCAGTTGGATTCCGGATCAGGCTAAAGGTTTTGGTAATTACCTTCAAGGGCATACGCGGTCAGGGCCCAGTGTACCTGAGGGACCGCCTCCCTGCCTATGCCCCTCAAAGAGCTCTACGCTGTGCCACCACCAACCGGCTAATGGTCCCTGGCCCTAAAGAAGCCCGCCTGGCCTCAACCAGGGCCAGAGCCTTCTCTGTCCTGGCCCCCACCTGGTGGAAGGAGCTCCCGGAGGAGATCAGGGCCCTGAAGGAGCTAAAACAAGTTCCGCAGGGCCTGCAAAAAGGAGCTCTTCCGCCAGGCATTTGGTGGAGACCAGGCGTAACCAGCAACATCTGCAGGGCCCCTGCTCCCACCCTCCCTTCCAGAAATCCATCAATGCGTTCTGGACCTGTTTGCCCCATTGCACTATTTGCACTCTTCACTGTTACAATTATAATTAATTAGTATCAGTGTTACGGTTATTTATATGCTATGGATTGTTTCATGTTCTTGGATGCTTTAGGATGCTTTGGGCTGATCCTGTGTTGAGCAGGGGGTTGGACTAGATGGCCTGTATGGCCCCTTCCAACTCTATGATTCTATGATCCTGCATAGAGCAGGGGGTTGGACTAGATGGCCTGTGTGGCCCCTTCCAACTCTATGATTCTATGATCCTGCATAGAGCAGGGGGTTGGACTAGATGGCCTGTGTGGCCCCTTCCAATTCTAGGATTCTATGATCCTGTGTTGAGCAGGGGGTTGGACTAGATGGCCTGTGTGGCCCCTTCCAACTCTATGATTCTATGATCCTGCATAGAGCAGGGGGTTGGACTAGATGGCCTGTGTGGCCCCTTCCAACTCTATGATTCTATGATCCTGCGTTGAGCAGGGGGTTGGACTAGATGGCCTGTGTGGCCCCTTCCAACTCTATGATTCTGTGATTCTATGTATTGTTTATATGTTTTATGTAAACCACCCTGAGCCTCCGGGGAGCCTGGTATCTAAATTTAATAAACAAATAAATAAATAAAATGCCCATCAGCTTTACCCTGATTCCGCCTTCTGAAGCTTAAGAAAATATTTTCTGGCTCGGATCACACTGAGTCACGGCTGGAGGAACCTCACCTGTGCTTAAGCAGGATGGAGGGACCGGCCAGCCCACTCATGTCTGTTCTCCTTCCTCCAAAGTGTGCAGGCCAGGGAAGAAGACGGGTGCTTTGGTGTGGGGCTGCCTAGCAGTGGCCCGGATTGGTCGATATCCTTCCCTCATTCTTCCTTCTTTGCTCGTTTGCTCCAGAACGGCCGGATCCAGGATGCCGCAAACTACAGACAGTTCCGGATCCAGAGGAAAGGGAATTCCTTTGTGCTGGAAGGCTGGGAGCAGAAGTTTTCCAGCGTCCAGGAGCTGATGGCCGCTCTTAAGGGCTGCACGCTGCATGCCGGAAATGAGTCCTTTTTGTTAAAGAGGTGTTGTCTACCAAAGCCAGGAGGTACAGAATAGGCCACGTAAAAAGACTTAGTCTTGCTTTCGGGGGCATATAGGCCAACCATAGGGATTCTCTTATAGCAAGCGGGGGTACGCACAGTATAGCGGGTGTCCCCAATGTCAGTGGTCCCCAACCTTTTTATCACTGGGGACCGGTCAACACTTGACAATTTTACTGAGGCCCGGGGGAGGGTAGTCTTTTGCCAAGGGAGGTCGCTGCCGCCTGAACCCCTGATCCACTGGCTTTCCCGCCGCCCACTGGGGGGCGCTGCCAGCAGCAGCTGCGCAGTGCCACGCTGAGGGGGAGCCCTAGCCATGGCGGCTGCTGGAGAGCACCAAAGTTGAGCCAGCGGCAGAGTGGCAGGGCAGCCCTTGAGGCTGCAGCCGGGGAGGAGGGCGAGGAGGAGCCACGGACCGGTACCGGTCCCCGGACTGGGGGTTGGGGACCACTGCCCAACGTGATGCTCATGGGTACCACGGTGCCCACCAAGACCTTCCTTTGCACCCGTCAAGTATTGCACATTTTTTCTTATGGATAAACATATGGAATTATATGGATAAATAAATGTATGTGTGACAAGGTGTACAGAGAACATTCTGGAGCAGGGATGCTCTGTCTTCTTGGTGCTTGGGGGGAGGGGGGCAGCTGTGGGAGGACCTATGCCAGTGGTTCTCAACCTTCCTAATGCCCTGACCCTTTAATACAGAAATTTGACCAGTGGCGTGAAGATCCCTTGTTCGTGATTGTATATAAATTGGGTTTTTCCCGGGGCTTCTCAATTCAGCTCTGCCTCTTGTCCCACCAGGCCGATCTCACTCTTTTCTGCTGCTCCAGACAGACAAGCGCTCTCTCTCGATCTACCCTGCAAGGCTGTTGTGTGGATGGCGCCCCCCCCCAGCCAAGCTGCTTGCCCTGCCGTGACCCCTGTGAAAGGGTCGTTTGACCCCCAAAAGGCTCCCGACCCCCAGGTTGAGAACCACTGGCTTATGGAGTTGAAGCTCTGCTGGTGGACCTCCCGATGGCCCATGGGACACAGAGTGTTTGACTGGAGGGGTCGTTGGCCTGATCCAACATGGCTACTCTCATAGTCTTAGTTTTAAGGGTTTTATTTTTTTTTTGTTTGTTTTGACAAATCTCAATCTCCGCTTCCTTCCGCAGAAGTCTCAGACTTGCTGATCACGCGGAAAGTGAAAGACAGCAGCAGGCAGATCCTGAACCTGACCCAGCTGAGCTTCCACCAGATCCGGAAGGACGAGATCACCCAGGTCAGCTCGCTTTATGCCCTTTGGGGCTGTCAGGGAAGTGTTAGGTAAGCCGGATGTAGCTTAGGAAGGACCCAGCCTTCTCCTTCTGCGTAAGGAGCTCTGTGTCCTCGCCTAACTCTCAGAGAAGGACACCCAGTGATTTAGGAGGTGCTGACATGGCAAGTTTGGGCTGAATTCTTTGCTTTATTTATTTGCATTTATTTCGTGATTTATATACTGCCCTTCAGAGACATACGGTGTTGGGGTGGTTTACACAGACTAAAAACTCAAGAAAACCAATGAAATCCACATATATATAAAATAAAATTAAGAATTTTTAAAACCACAAATTAATCGCTGTTTGCATCAGCCACAATTACCGCGTCTGTAGCCAGTGAGATGTCGGCTATTAGGATCCCCCCTTGATGCCTTTTAGATCTGGCCCCTCGCTTCCAGCAGAAGGAGGCTTGGCCCTCTGGCTGAATTGGGGAGGGGGGGGGAGGAGAGGGATACTAGTAAGGATCAGTATAGGTTGCCATCTATCTATTGGTGTAAGAGGTGTTTTTTTTAAGAGCCTCTTGTGGCGCAGAGTGGTAAGGCAGCAGACATGTTGTCTGAAGCTATGCCCATGAGATCCTTTTGCCCCATGGTGGTTAGTGGGTGAAGTCAGTTCTTTGTATTTCACCGCTTCTGGACATTTTGTATATTGTGGGGCATTTTATGGGGCTGTCTGTTTTTAAGGGGAGTTTTAGTGGGGTTTTTAGGTATTAGAGCCTCTTGTGGCGCAGAGTGGTAAGGCAGCAGACATGCAGTCTGAAGCTCTGCCCGTGAGGCTGGGAGTTCGATCCCAGCAGCCGGCTCAAGATCGACTCAGCCTTCCATCCATCCGAGGTTGGTAAAATGAGTACCCAGCTTGCTGGGGGGTAAACTGTAATGACTGGGGAAGGCACTGGCAAACCACCCCGTATTGAGTCTGTCATGAAAATGCTGGAGGGCGTCACCCCAAGGGTCAGACATGACCCGGTGCTTGCACAGGGGATACCTTTACCGTAAGAGGTGTTTTAGGGGATTTTATTGTATTTTTACTGTTTTATCCTGGGTAAGCCACCATGAAATTACTGGAAAGAGCAGCGGCATAAAAATCAATCAATCAGTAATTGATAGGAGGAGTCAGAGGAGAGAGGCGGGGGAAGAGGGGCCAGGTGAGAGGCCCAGAATTTTGCTGTAGCTGTTATCTAGCTAGCCTTTCAGCCGTTGTCCAAGAATTCTTCTGCTGACACAGTGTGGGTTTTTCATTTCCTGCAGAGAGCCCATCTGGGGCAAGGGACACGCACCAACATCTATGACGGAGTGCTGCGTGTGTGCGGCGGGGCCGGGGGCGACGATGAGGCAGAATATTTCTCCACGGAGCAGAACAACAACAGCCGGGAGATGCGGGTGGTGCTCAAGATGCTGGATCCCAGCCACAGGGACATTGCACTGGTGAGCAAAAGCAGTGGGGTAGCCAGAGAGCAGAGCATGCCCTCTGCTTGCCTGCAGAGTGGGTGAGCTTCCTTCAGATTCTGGATTTAGGGCGGCAGCTTCCTTTGACTGGGGTGCATCTGTGGCTCAGTTGTAGAGCACCTGTTCCACTTGCAGAAGGTCCCTGGTTCAATCCCCGGCATCTCCAGTGAAAAAGACCAGGCAGGAGGGGATGGGAAAAGACCTTGGCCTGAGACCCTGGCTCAGTGGCAGAGCCTCTGCTTGGCAGGCAGAAGCTCCCTGGTTCAATCCCAGGCCTCTCCAGTTAAAACGACCAGCCAGAAGCAGATGGGGAAGACCTTGACCTGAGACTGTGGCTCTGTGGGCCAATAGCAGTCAGCCAATATCAGTCCCACTCATGTGTCTCAGCTGTACCTTTTGAGCAGTGACAGCCCGCCCTCTGTTATCCACAGGCATTCTTCGAGACTGCCAGCCTCATGAGCCAGGTCTCCCACATCCACTTGGCGTTTGTGCATGGAGTTTGCGTACGGGGCTCAGAGAGTAAGTATGTCCCACTCCCCACCCCACCCCGGTCTGCCTTCTGCAGGCCTTTTCTCCCTGCCTTGCTCCTGGCTCTTCAAGACACAACAGTCTGGTCTTCTGTTGTGGCCTCCTGTGGTGCGGCATCCAATCCATCCACCTCCGGACCTGATGCAAAGGTCTCTCTTCACCTTTGGATTCTCACTTTCTGTTTCACTTTTTCCCCTTCATCACCCGCAGACATAATGGTGGAGGAGTACATTGAGCACGGCCCGCTGGACGTCTTCTTGCGCAAGAACAAGGGGCGAGTAACGGTTGGCTGGAAGTTTACCGTCGCTGCGCAGTTGGCGAGTGCCCTGAGTTACTTGGTAGGTGTCTTCGGGCAGCTCAAAGCACATATGGACCCTCCCACATTTTTCAACCTTTCTGACCATGGAGTAAACCGTGGTCAGGCTTCGAGTAACCCCAGAAGCGATGCCAGCTGGCCATGCCTCCCTGCCACGTCCCCAGAAGTCACGTGTTTATGGTATACGTGGCATCATAAAATCCAGTGCTTCTTAAATAGGAAGCTAGTTTTGTTTTTGTGCATGCAGTAACTTGGCTGAGCCAATCAAGGAAGCATTCCTCTCAGCTGTCCTAAAGCCCACCTGCAAAGCAGCAATTCTCCTCCCAGGAAATGACCTGTGTGATTTGGAGATCACTTGTAACTTTGGGAGATCTCACAGCACCCCCCAGGAGGGGAGTGGCTTTTGTGTTTTACCACCCAGAGATTGAGAATCCCTGCAAGGGGGGGAATGGGAGGAGCCAGTGGGGGCGGGGGGAGTGCAGCAGGTCCAGCTCTTCCCTTCCATTCTTCTATTGTGTGTGGAGAAAAGCCACCAGAGTCCAGACCAATGAGCAGAAAGCCACTCTGTCCTCCTGACTTCTCCCCGGCTTAGTTAATTTATAACTAAATTAACTCGGACCTTCTGCATGCCCCACTGGAGTAACCCCCTCGGGGCTCTGGAGTAACCCTAGAGTTACTAATAACCCTGGTTGAGAATGACCAATCTAACAAAATGGCTGACAACAAAAAAAAAATGACCATTAATGATCCTGATCGTACAAGTCAGTGGTCAAGCAAATATTGTTATAGAATGGCTCCTTCGATTACAGTGCTACAGTAATTTCTTCGAAATTGATCACAACTCGAAAGATCTTCACTGTTTGACTGAAGGTGACCTGTGGCTGGCTCCGTCTCCAGTGTCTGCCATTTTGTGGCTGGCTCCTCCTACTTTGGCAGCAATTTCATGGCTGGCTCCACCTCCTGTGGCTGCCATTTTGTGGCTGGCTCCGCCCCCTGTGGCAGCAATTTCACAGCTGGCTCCACCTTCCGCGGCCGCCATTTTGTGGCCGCGCCCACCTTGCTGTGTCAGAATTTTAAAGGTGCCAAGCAGGCTCAGAGAGACCGGGGACTCCCGACATCACGGGGAAACAGATCCACAATGGAACACTTTTCTGAGTTGGAGGCAGAGTATTAACATGCTCTCCTCCTCCCAGTTCCTGCTGCTGAAGGGAAACATTTCCATTGGAGGGGGCTTCAGAACTGGTTCGGTCTGTGCCAGCGTCAGAGTTTCAGAGATCTTTCACGAGACTCTTTTCTCTCACAGGAGAACAAAAACCTGGTGCACGGCAACGTCTGCGCCAAGAACATCCTCTTGGCGCGGAAAGGCCTGGAAGACGGCTTGATGCCTTTCATTAAGCTCAGTGACCCTGGAGTCAGCTTCACTGTCCTCTCCCGAGAAGGTACGCCCTCGCCTGCCCTTAATTTCCTGCTGAGGAAAGCGGTGGCAGCCACAAGCCCAGATTACTTTAAGAGGGGATCGGATAAGCATCGGGATTTGAGGATCATCAGTGGCTCTAAGATTCATGCACAGGGTATCGAGAGGCGGGGAGTCTCTGTCTTCTTGCTGCAGGGGGGGGGGGCAAGAGTGGGAGGGCTCCTGGAGTTTGGGCCCAGTTGGGGGCCTCCTGATAGCCCCTGGGTTATGGTCACTGTCACCTGCCACCCCCCCTTGAACCTTCACAGAATCAGCCTCTCCATCAGATGGCTCTCCAGCCTCTGTTTAGAAATCTCCAAAGACGAAGAACCCACCACCTCCCGACGAAGCCTGTTCCCCTGAGGAACTGCTCTGACTGTCAGGAACTTCTTCCGGATGTTTAGATGGAATTTCTTTTGCATTAATTTCATCCCATTCGTTCTGGTCTGTCCCTCCGGGGCAAGAGAGAACAACTCTGCTCCATCTTCTACATGGCAGCCTTTTAAATACTTGAAGATGGTTATCAGATCCCATCTCAGTTGTCTCCTCTCCAGGCTAAACAGACCAAGCTCCCCCAATCTTTCCTCATACCTCAAACCCCTCACCCTCTTTGTTGCCATCCTCTGGACACCCTGTAGTTTGTCTACATCCCTCTTCAACTGGGGTGCCCAAAACTGAACACAGGACTCCAAGGGAAGCCGAACCAGAGCAGAGTAAAGCGGTACCATCACCTCCCGTGATCTGGACACGATACTCCGTTTGATACAGCCCAAAATCCCATTTGCCTCTTTAGCCACCGAGTCACACTGCTGACTCCTGCACAGCACACGGAACCAAAGCAGGGGCTTGTTCTACTCTCATTGCTGACACCTTTTGGTGGAATTCTTTTTTAAAAAACTGACTTGTTGCTTTGAGCAGAGCTTCCTTTGTGTTTTTTGTTAGGGACGCCTACCCACCTTGCACATGTTCAGTACCGGTTACCGTTCACTTTCATTTTGGAGACATTAATCTTTGGTTTCCCTCCCCCTCCCCCTCCCCCTCTCCCAGAGCGAGTTGACCGGATTCCGTGGATCGCTCCCGAGTGCGTCAAGGACACCGGCAACCTCAGCACGGCCGCCGACAAGTGGAGCTTCGGGACCACGTTGCTGGAGATCTGCTTTGATGCGGACGTGCCCCTGAAAGAACGCACGCCCTCCGAGGTAGTGGCTGCCTGCCTCGTCTCGCCGGTTCCACGCGTGCTCTTTGGGGGTATCCCTGAAGCATTTAGGCCGATCCTCAGGGGGAGGGGGCAGAAGGGAGGAGAGAGAAAGACTGAGTAAGAATAATCCCTGAAGAAGATCAGCCAAGAAGCAGGTCTACATCTAGAGCAGGGGTGGCCAAATTGTGTTTCTTCAGATGTCCATGGACTACAATTCCCCTGAGCCCCTGCCAGCATGCCACATTCCTGTCTGACACCCTCTTGTTTGTTTGTTTGTTTGTTTATAATTGGTAAAGGTAAAGGTATCCCCTGTGCAAGCACCGAGTCATGTCTGACCCTTGGGGTGACGCCCTCCAGCGTTTTCATGGCAGACTCAATACGGGGTGGTTTGCCAGTGCCGTCCCCAGTCATTACCGTTTACCCCCCAACAGCAAACTGGGTACTCATTTTACCGACCTCGGAAGGATGGAAGGCTGAGTCAACCTTGAGCCGGCTGCTGGGATCGAACTCCCAGCCTCATGGGCAGAGCTTTCAGACTGCATGTCTGCTGCCTTACCATCTGCGCCACAAGAGGCTCTACAACAGGGGTAGTCAAACTGCGGCCCTCCAGATTTCCATGGACTACAGTTCCCAGGAGTCCCTGCCAGCTTTTGCTGGCAGGGGCTCCTGGGAATTGTAGTACATGGACATCTGGAGGGCCGCAGTTTGACTACCCCTGCTCTACAACATACCTAAAAAACCCACTAAAATTCCCCTTAAAAACAGACAGCCCCATAAAATGCCCCACAATATACAAAATGTCCAGAAGCTGTGAAATACGAAGAACTGACCTCACCCACTAACCACCGTGGGGCAAAAGGATCTCTTCCCAGGATCCTTCAGCTGGGCAGTCTCACGTCTAGCTTTTCTAGCTTCATCCCAGGCTTGAGACCACCCTGCCTCCGGACCGCCGAGAAGGAACATTTACGGTAAACGAAACAAATCCCCCATTCTCCCCGCAGAAAGAGCGTTTCTACGAGAAGAAGCACCCCCTCCCGGAGCCGTCCTTCAGAGAGCTCGCCACCTTGATCAGCCAGTGCCTCAACTACAGTCCGGAGGAGCGGCCTTCTTTCCGAACCATCCTGCGAGACCTCACCCAGCTGCAGCCAAACAGTAAGGCTGGCAGCAGCATTCCTGAAAGCATTGAGGCCTTGTAGATCATAGAATCATAGAATCATAGAGTTGGAAGTTGCCATACAGGCCATCTAGTCCAACCCCCTGCTCAACGCAGGATCAGCCCAAAGCATCCTAAAGCATCTGAGAATAGTCTGTATCCAACCTTTGCTTGAAGACTGCCAATGAGGGGGAGCTCACCACCTCCTTAGGCAGCCTATTCCACTGCTGAACTACTCTGACTGTGAAAAACTTTTTCCTGATATCTAGCCTATATCGTTGTACTTGAAGTTTAAACCCATTACTGCGTGTCCTCTCCTCTGCAGCCAGCAGAAACAGCATCCTGCCCTCCTCCAAGTGACAACCTTTCAAATACTTAAACAGGGCTTTCATGTTCTTCACTTTCGTTGTATTTAATATTTTTCTACAGCCTGCACTTATGCGAATCAGGACCCACGTCCTTATTTCTTTCGGGTTTTTTTTTAAGGGTTTCTTGATTCCATATATTTTTGGGATCAACCCGTGGACGCTGCCGTTTGCGTCCTCTCCCTTCTTCACGATCCGCACCTGCCGTGCCACCTCTGAGCTCTTTCTCTCCTGTTTCAGATCTCCTCGACATCACCTCAGTTAACCCCGAGTGTCCCGTGTCCGACCCAACCGTCTTTCAGAAGCGGTACTTGAAGAAGATCCGAGATCTGGGAGAGGTAAAGAAAGCTCTTTGGTTTCCCGTTTTGTCAGTGATACGACTTCGAGGGACCCTTTTTTGCCTCTGTGGGCGCCTTCGGAATTTTTACGCAGCGAGGTAGCCGCCACAGGAGGCAGAGCCAACGGCAAAATGGCTGCCACAGAAGGTGGAGCCATCCTTAAAATGGCTGCCACAGCTTGCCTGAAGTCATATTGGGAAGATCCTTGCGCTGTGATGTCAGCTGCTGTCCCGATATGACTTGTTTAAGAGGGGTGGTGTAAAAGTCGAATGAATGAATGAATGAATGAATGAATGAATGAATGAATGAATGAATGAATGAATGAATGAATGAATGAATGAATGAATGAATGAATGAATGAATGAATGAATGAATGACATTTTAAAAATCTGCACTGCCAGTGAATTCTGCAGTGGCCCATCACAAACCTTGCTGGACAAATGTGCCCATGAATCACACTCATTTTCTAAAACCACTGAGCAAGCGCCAGAAAGGAGGTTGGCAGGTGTCATGATGCTCATGGGCATCGTGTTGGGGACCTCTGGTCTGAGAATCAGCCCCTGGGCTGTACACTGAGAGCGTGACCTCCTTCTCCGATTAATTGCTCGTGGCAACAAACTGGCTTTGTTCCCTCGCCCGCTTTGCTAGGGCCACTTCGGCAAGGTGAGCCTGTACTGCTACGATCCCACCAACGACGGCACGGGCGAGATGGTGGCCGTGAAGTCCTTGAAGTCGGGCTGCAGCCAGCAGCTCTTGGCCAGCTGGAAAAAGGAGATTGAGATCCTGAAGACCCTCTACCATGAAAACATCGTCAAATACAAGGGATGCTGCAGCGAGCAAGGTACGGACCCTCTGACCTTGGGGCCCCAGGGCTGACGGAGGGAGGAAGAAGGGCCTGATCCTGCCTCTCCTCCATGCTTCCTTTCCCCCTCATTCTACCCACGCAAGAAAATAACTGAGGATTCTATACCTCCGCATCCCTCTCTGGCACTGCCTCCCTGTCTGTCTCTGTCTCCCTTTCTGCTCTCCCTCTGCGTCCCTCTCTAGCTCCACCTCCCTTTCTGGCTGCATTTCCCTCTCTGTCTCCTTTTCTGGCTCTGGCTCTGCCTCCACCTCCCTTTCTAGCTCTGCCTCTCTTTCTGGCTTTGCCTCCTTCTCTGGCTCTGCCTCCCTTTCTGGCTGCATCTCCCTCTGCCTCCCTCTCTAGTTCTGCCTCCTTGTATAGCTGCACCTCCCTCTCTGTCTCCCTTCCTCGCTCAGCCTCTTTTTTTGGCTCCCTTTTGAGCTCTGGCTCTTCTCCCTCACTGCCTCCATCTCCCTTTCTGATACAGTCACGGCCTCCCGGTCTATATCTGTCTTCCTTTCTAGCTCCACCTCCCTCTGACTCCATCTCCGCCTGGCTATCTGCCTCCTTCTCTGCACGGTGCTTTAGGTCTCTTTTAGAGGGGCAGGAAGGTCAGACCGAAGAGTTCCAACCCCCACATCTGACTCTCCATTTACAGGGGAAAAGGTCGTGCAGCTCATCATGGAGTACGTGCCTCTGGGGAGCCTCCGGGATTACCTTCCGAAGCACCACGTCGGCCTGGCCCACATCCTCCTCTTTGCCCAGCAGATCTGCGAGGTGCGGAATTCACATGCCGAAAAAATTCCCATTCCCTGTGGTGGGAATAGAGGAAGCTACGGGGGGGGGGGGGAGAGAGGGACTGGGGCAGGCTGGTTTTCCTCTTCCCTTATTTGGGGAAGGAATTCTTCAACCCAGAGGCTGGGAACCTCTCAAGCCCCTCAGCGGCTGGGCCTTCGAGCCTCCTCCACCAAGGAAACTGGGCGCTCACCCTGCGTTTGCTTTCGGCAGGGCATGGCTTACCTCCACTCCCTCCGCTACATCCACCGGGACCTGGCGGCCAGGAATGTGCTCCTGGAGAACGAGAACGTGGTCAAGATCGGGGACTTTGGGCTGGCCAAGGCCATCCCGGAAGGGCACGAGTACTACCGGGTGTGCGAAGATGGAGACAGCCCCGTCTTCTGGTAGGGACACCCTCGCCGGACGTCTGGGCACCCGAGGGGGTCAGGGTGGGAAAGGGCTTGTCCGCTCACAGCTGTCTTAATGACGATCCAGTGGGGGTTTTGTCAGTGCCTGCCTCGGCGTAGCAGCCCTGGACAGCCCCTGTGGCCTCCCGTCCAATCACTAACCAAGGCTTCGCTATGGAGATCTGATCTGATTGGGCTATCCTGGGTCATTCCGGTGGGGGCAGGAGGCAGACACGGGTGGTTTTGACAGTGCCTGCCTCGGTATAGCAACCCTAAACTGTGTTTGGGGTCTCCCATTCAAGTACCAGCCAGGGCAGGCTCCACTGGAGCTTTCCAGAAGGGCCTCCTGGATGCTGTTAACAAACACGGCTAGACAAATTCAGTGGCTACTATCTGGGGCTACTGAAGGGAACCTCCATGTTCGGAGGCAGTCGGCCTCTCTATCCCAATGCCATGAGCAACTTCAGGGGAAGGCCTTGGCTTCTGTTGCTCTGTGGTTGGACGGCCCTGTGGTTGGATGGCCGTGGAGCTGGTTGGCCGCTGTCTGAGATGGCGGAACTAGGTGGAACCTCCCTGGCCTGACCCAGCAGGGCTCTTCTGAGTGTCTTCTCAGGGGAAGGCCTCGGCCTCTCTGCCCTGTGGCTGGCCCTGCAGAGGAACTGGCTGGCCCCTGGGTGAGACGGGAGGCTGGACTGGAGGGACCCTCCCTGGCCTGACCCAGCAGGGCTCTTCTGAGGGTCTTCTCAGGGGAAGGCCTCGGCCCCCCTGCCCTATGGCTGGCCCTGCAGAGGAACTGGCTGGCCCCTGGGTGAGACGGTAGGCTGGACTGGAGGGACCCCCCCTGGCCTGACCCAGCAGGGCTCTTCTGAGGGTCTTCTCAGGGGAAGGCCTCGGCCTCTCTAGCCTGTGGCTGGCCCTGCAGAGGAACTGGCTGGCCCCTGGGTGAGACGGGAGGCTGGACTGGAGGGACCCTCCCTGGCCTGACCCAGCAGGGCTCTTCCGAGGGTCTTCTCAGGGGAAGGCCTCGGCCTCTCTGCCCTGTGGCTGGCCCTGCAGAGGAACTGGCTGGCCCCTGGGTGAGACGGTAGGCTGGACTGGAGGGACCCCCCCTGGCCTGACCCAGCAGGGCTCTTCTGAGGGTCTTCTCAAGGGAAGACCTCGGCCTCTCTGCCCTGTGGCTGGCCCTGCAGAGGAACTGGCTGGCCCCTGGGTGAGACGGGAGGCTGGACTGGAGGGACCCTCCCTGGCCTGACCCAGCAGGGCTCTTCCGAGGGTCTTGTCAGGGGAAGGCCTCGGCCTCTCTGCCCTGTGGCTTGCCCTGCAGAGGAACTGGCTGGCCCCTGGGGGAGACGGGAGGCTGGACTGGAGGGACCCTCCCTGGCCTGACCCAGCAGGGCTCTTCCGAGGGTCTTCTCAGGGGAAGGCCTCGGCCTCTGCCCTGGTTTTGGCCCTGGGTGAGGAAGGATGCTGGAATAGATGTGCCCCTAGTCAGATCCAGCTGGGCTCCTCTGATCATCTTAGGTGGACCTTTCCTTCCATTCAGAAAGTCCTTTGACCTCGTACTCAGCACTTCCTCGTCCGTGTTTCTTTTGTGCCACAGGTATGCCATGGAGTGCCTGAAGGAGTGCAAGTTTTACTACGCCTCCGATGTCTGGTCTTTCGGGGTGACTTTATACGAGCTCTTGACACACTGTGATCCTAGCCAAAGCCCCCCAACGGTGAGTCCCACAACTGGGGATATCAGTGGGTGAGAACGCTGCAATGGCTAAGACACGAGCCTCTGCTGGGCAGGCAGGAGGTCCCAGGTTCAATCCCCGGCATCTCCAGTTAAAAGGACCAGGCAGGAGGGGATGGGGAAGACCTTGGCCTGAGACCCTGGCTCAGTGGCAGAGCCTCTGCTTGGCAGGCAGGAGGTCCCAGGTTCAATCCCTGGCATCTCCAGTTAGAAGGACCAGGCAGGAGGGGATGGGAAAGACCTTGGCCTGAGACCCTGGCTCAGTGGCAGAGCCTCTGCTTGGCAGGCAGGAGGTCCCAGGTTCAATCCCTGGCATCTCCAGTTAGAAGGACCAGGCAGGAGGGGATGGGAAAGACCCATCCCGTCAGTAGCACAAGGAATTCTGACCTATCTATACATCTGGAGCCCTTCTTTTTTGGAAGGCCAGGGCTCCCTGGTGCATGATCTGCATTCACTAATTGTTGGTTTCTCCCCCCCCCCCCCCCCGGTTGCTTCAGAAATTCATCGAGATGATTGGCGTAACTCAGGGTCAGATGACCGTGCTGCGGCTGATAGAACTGCTGGACAGGGGGAGGCGGCTGCCCACCCCCAAGGACTGTCCCTCTGAGGTGAGTCCCAGAATGTCGCGCCAGAGGCTGGCGAAGGTCTTAAGAATGGCCGGGGCTCTTCGGAAGGCCAGAGCATCCCTGGGAATGCCGTTGCCTCTTCAGCTTCTGTAGTCCAGCTAGGGGCTTAAAAATCAGGGCTGGTCCGGAGAAAGGAGCCCTCTGGACAGGGACGAATTCCAGTCGGCCGCTCTGGAGGGGAAACGTAGATGTTCCGCCCGGGCTTTCGACAGATTCCATTTCAGCACAACCACCTTGTGTGCCTCCCTCTCGCTCTTTCGCCCCCTCCTGCCCTGCGCTCCCCGTTCACCCGTGCCTCTTCCCCCCCCAGATCTACCGCCTGATGAAGAACTGTTGGGAATCAGAAGCCGCCTTCCGCCCGGCCTTCGCCAACCTGGTGCCCGTCCTCAAGGCCTTCCACGAGAAGTACCGGGCCCAGGCCCCCTCGGTCTTCAGCGTCTGTTGAGACCCCTCCCCCGGAGCCTACGCTCTCGTTTGCACTCGGCCCCAGAGCCCCGGATGCTGCTTTGGCGCGATCGGCCTGCCTCGGGGATGCCGCCGTCTGGCGCTTGGCCTCCGGAACTCACGTCAAGCACCCCAGCCTTGGCGGAGGCGGCCCGGTCCCCATCCCACCAGATGTGATTCAGCCTGAGCCCACCCGTTTGCTCCTCTGCTCCCTACGAAGGCGGAGGGCGGGTGGCGGAACAGCGCCGTCCGACGGAACGCTTGCCGGAGAAGACGCACTGCAAGCGTTATGGACGCCAGCGGGCGAGCGGACTGCGCTCTGCCTTCACGGACTTCTGGGCCCGTCGGTCAGTCTGGCATGGACGAAGTGACCGGCTCGGGCCAAAAAGACGCTTGAGTCCCACCGCGTTAGGAAGTCAAGGCGGCCAAGGTCCCGCGCGGTGGGAAAAGGCCGCATAGGAATTGATGTGAGCTGCATAGACAACTTAGGGCTATTTGTACTTACAGACAGCGGGGGACACCGTCCGGCTGTTTCCGGTTCCCTGCAGCTCCTTTCTAAGGAAACGGGGGGGGGGGATGTCAGTCCCCTCCCCGAGACCTCCCGTTAATCTACGTTCACAGCTATTGCTTCGAATACCCAAAGATATGTGAACTTGCCCCTCTTCCCCATTTCCCGAGTGTTTTGACAACGGCTGGAGGGCCTGGATTCCTTACAGGCCGCTCTTCTCTTTGTGCAGCATGCAGGAAGATTCCAAGGGAGCACCTGTACAGAAGGTCTGCTGGGAAAGATTGGTTTGTCTTTACGGAGGGGCCCTTGGGGGCGCTTCCCCAGAACGGATTTCGCCTGACGGCTTCGAGGCGACTGCTGAGAGCAGCTCCTCGTCGCCTGTGACCGTTCTCGGGGCTCTGTTGGATGCCCAGCTTGTTTGGAACTGCTGAATCTTTCAGGGTCTTTCCTTGCCTGTCGTCCGACCAGAAAATGTGAATTTGAAGGAGGGACGGAGTGGGTGGGGCGGAGGCCGGAAGGAAACGCCGAGCCTGTATATTGCACCGCAACCCCATGGGGAGCAAACTTGAGTCGCAGCCGTGGCCCTTCTGTGGTACCCTGGGGAGCCCAGCTGCCGCTTATACCTCAGAGGAAGGGACCTCCTGCCATTCGGCCTTAACTGTTAGCCACTTGCCTTTTTTGCGTTGGAAACCCCGAGGATTTTTGCTTTCTCTAACCAACATTCTGGTTCCCGGTTTCACCTCGGCGTATGTCACGTCCTGTTTTCACGGCTTCATCTCAGACCCCGCCAGAAATCGCGGAAGCCACAAGACGTCCACGTCGGACGGCGTGCTGCAGAGCTGCTTAATTGCTGCAGAGAGAGCCAGTTTGGTGTAGTGGTTAGGAGTGCGGACTTCTAATCTGGCATGCCAGGTTCGATTCTGCGCTCCCCCACATGCAGCCAGCTGGGTGACCTTGGGCTCGCCACAGCACTGATAAAGCTGTTCTGACTGAGCAGGAATATCAGTGCTCTCTCAGCCTCACCCACCCCACAGGGTGTCCGTTGTGGGGAGAGGAAAGGGAAGGCGACTGTAAGCCGCTTTGAGCCTCCTTCGGGTAGGGAAAAGCAGCATATAAGAACCAACTCTTCTTCTTCTTAACGTCCATGCCCTTCAGTGCTGCCCTGCCCTGCCCCTCGCCCGCCTACATTCCCAGGGGCACGTGGTTCCCTCCTGACTTAGGGGGGTTTGTCGGATCGGATTCTTGAGGACCTGGTCCCATACCGGATGCGGGCGGGGAGGGGACGCCTCTGTCGACAGACTTGTCACTCTGGTGCCTCATCCCACCAAGAGGGGCCTTGAGAGAGTCCAAATGCCCTCGATTCCCTCCTTGGTGGCTCACAGCACTTGTTTTGCCGAAAACACAGAAAAGGCCAGGGCTTGGTGGGCCAGAATGTTTTCATTAATCTAGCTGGAGTGGGGAATGGCCCGTGCGCACCCCTCAGTCCAGGAGCCTTTCCCATCATTCCAGAGCTCCACAGGATAGAAGCAACCTCTGTCTTACTCATGAGTAGCCACCCCCACCACCTCCCAGTGGAAGGGAGGGAGCCTCCTGCATTTACCACCAGATATTCTAGGACTTTGAACCATCCGGGCCGAGGGATCTCCTTGTCGACGTGCGTCTTTGAGCCCCGTCGTACAGCAGGCATTGTTCATGCGTCTTAAAATAGCTACGGCTGGGCGTTCAGTTCCTTAGCCGCTCTGTTAACGTTTGACCATCGGCAAAGAAGTGGAGAACAGATTCGGAGGCCTATCTGTGAGCGCGGTGCGGGTTTCAGAGGGTGCGGACCCCTGCGAGACCCCCTCCCCCCACGGCTGATTCAAGCCCCGTGCACGGCCTTCAGCGGCGTGACATATCCTGCCCCTGTCTTTTTGTCATGAAAATGGGAGGGGGGGGTTGCGACTCTCTAGTCCAGGGGTAGGCAAACTGCGGCCCTCCAGATGTCCATGGACTACAATTCCCAGGAGCCCCTGCCAGCATTCGCTGGCAGGGGCTCCTGGGAATTGTAGTCCATGGACATCTGGAGGGCCGCAGTTTGCCTACCCCTGCTCCAGTCCGGGGAGGACCCCTTTTGCCCAAGATGGATTTGCAGAAGATTCAAGTCCTTGTTGCTGCAGAAGCTACAACCACAACGCTTGGTTAAGCTGGTGCCGCTGGCCTTAAAAACCTTTCCTACGCCCACTCTGGCCCCCTTAAAAGAAGTTTCTTTCCTGTTAACGTAGCTGCGTTGCACGAGCTTGGCTCTGGGGCTGTGTAGCCCTGCAGCCCCCTCCTCCGCTGGCCTTTTGGCCCCCAAAGCATTTAGCGGCATTGTGCCTTTTCTTTCGGGAGTTGCGACAGAAGGAACGCCGGAGACAAGGGCTGCCCCCTCCGCAGAAGCAGGAGCAAACTTCACCCCGCTTGTTTGGGGCGTGGGTGCGCGTAGACATGCACACCCGTGCGCAGGCATGCGCCACAAGAGGGGATTCTGCACCCGGAGCCGTTTCTGCACTGTGAAGGTCCTCTCAAGTACTCCGAGGCCTAGCCCCAGCTAGAGCCGCCAGCCACTGTAACCCGGTTGCGATCTGTACGTTTTCCTTCAAGTAAACTTGGAACTGTTAACGTTTCTCGGGTCCGTCGGTCGTTACAGTCAAAACTGGGGTGGGGGGTGGGATTGGGAGGGACGATACTGACCTTGATGCACTAAGGGTCTGATTCAGTAGGAAGGGAATTTCACTCGAGGACCGTGGCTTTGTGGGAGAACATCTGCCTGGCAGGTGGGAGGTCCCAGGTCCAATCCCCGGCATTTCCGGTTAGAAAGGATTGGCTAGAAGGGGATGGGAAAGAGCCACTGAGTGGACCAGGAGCAGTCAACCTGCGGCCCTCCGGATGTCCATTGACTACAATTCCCATGAGCCCCTGCCAGGCTAGACAGGATTGGCTAGAAGGGAACGAAAGGGCCACTGAGCCACTGCCAGTCTGAGTAGACCAGGGACAGTCAACCTGCGGCCCTCCAGATGTCCATGGACTACAATTCCCATGAGCCCCTGCCAGCTGGCAGGGGCTCATGGGAATTGTAGTCCATGGACATCTGGAGGGCCGCAGGTCGAAGATCACCTAGAGAGCTTCCATGGCGGTGTGGAGATTTGAGCTGGGTTATCCCAGATCCTAGGCGTAGTGATCCCAGACCTTGATCCTGTGGACACCTTTGGCGCTTCAGAGAGAGGCTGGTGGGCGCAGAAAATGCCTGCCAAATCCTGGGAAGCCTGTCCGTCACCCCACGGCAAGAGCTCAGGGGGGGAAATTGACAGCCAACTTCAACGTCACAAAATTTCAGGCAGAAGATCTGCTTCATGGGATCCCTTTCAGCAGCTCAGCCAATCACAAGCCTTGCTAGGGAACGGCCCCACCCGGCCCAGCCCACGTTCTAAAATCACTTAATCGGCATCTAAAGCAGCATTGATGGGTGTCGTGGTGTCCCCATGCTGGTGCAATCACACTAACCACGACACCCCACTGGTGTATTTACAGGCATTATTTATTTGTTTATTGTATTTATATACTGCCCTCCCCGAAGGCTCAGGGCGGTTTACACGAAACACCAAAATAGTACAGGTAACATAATTCTGGTAACAGTAAGGTGGTAACAATAACATAAACATAACAACAATTAAAGGATGGTGAAACTGCAAAGAGTTATGCAAATAGAAGTTATGTAAGCTGGGAAGCAGAGGTGGCCAGTCTGTGGCTCTCTAGCTGTCCACGGACTACAATTCCCACGAGCCTTTGCCAGCTGGCATGGGCTCATGGGAATTGTGGTCCACCATCTGATGACCCACAGTCTGGCTACCCCTGCTGGTGAGGAACGGAAGTAGAGCAAGGCTGCACACACCCTAGCATGGTTACGAGCCCTCAGTGGCCAAGGTCCAGGATAGTTGATATAGTTTTCTCCTTCCAAAGAGTATCTGCCACGAACTGCAAACTATTAACCAGCAGTGTTGATAAAGGAGGGGAAATCGAGGTTGCACTTTGCACCTCTCCAAGAGCACAGCCAAGTTAATAATCCAACCAGTGTGGTTTAGCTGTAATTGAGAGAAATATTTGGGGTCAGCCTTTCAAATTACAAAATTATGCACGGGGTTACCAATACTGTTTTCCCCTCAAAATCCTAGCTGTTCTGATTGCATGCACACCTTCCCACCCATTTCTGGGGCCTCCAAAATTCTCTCTTCTGAATGCCTGGGATGTTTGCTGGTCATGGTGGGCAGGTGTGGCCTGAGGTCCAAATCCAAACCTGCTTCATAGGTCCCTCCTCCCAAGCAGCCCTTTTCTCCAGGGGAACTGATCTCTGCAGTCGAGAGGAGCTGGAATTCCAGGGGATCCCCAGGCCCCACCTGGAGGCTGGCATCCCTGACCCTCAGTGGGGTCCAAGGCCACAGAGTCCCCCCTCCCAAGCAGCCCTTTCCTCCAGGGGAACTGATCTCTGCAGTCTGGAGAGGAGCTGGAATTCCAGGGGATCCCCAGGCCCCACCTGGAGGCTGGCATCCCTGACCCTCAGTGGGGTCCAAGGCCACAGAGTCCCCCCTCCCAAGCAGCCCTTTCCTCCAGGGAAACTGAGCTCTGCAGTCTGGAGAGGAGCTGGAATTCCAGGGGATCCCCAGGCCCCACCTGGAGGCTGGCATCCCTCACCCTCAGTGGGGTCCAAGGCCACAGAGTCCCCCCTCCCAAGCAGCCCTTTCCTCCAGGGGAACTGAGCTCTGCAGTCTGGAGAGGAGCTGGAATTGCAGGGGATCCCAGGCCCCACCGGGAGGCTGGCATCCCTGACCCTCAGTGGGATCCAAGGCCACAGAGTCCCCCCCTCCCAAGCAGCCCTTTTCTCCAGGGGAACTGATCTCTGCAGTCTGGAGAGGAGCTGGAATTCCGGGGGATCCCCAGGCCCCACCTGGAGGCTGGCATCCTTGACCCTCAGTGGGGTCCAAGGCCACAGAGTCCCCCCTCCCAAGCAGCCCTTTTCTCCAGGGGAACTGAGCTCTGCTGTCTGGAGAGGAGCTGGAATTCTGGGGGATCCCCAGGCCCCACCTGGAGGCTGGCATCCCTAACCCTCAGTGAGGTCCAAGGCCACAGAGTCCCTCCTCCCAAACAGCCCTTTACTCCAGGGGAACTGAGCTCTGCAGTCTGGAGAGGAGCTGGAATTCCAGGGGATCCCCAGGCCCCACCTGGAGGCTGGCATCCCTGACCCTCAGTGGGGTCCAAGGCCACAGAGTCCCCCTCCCAAGCAGCCCTTTCCTCCAGGGGAACTGAGCTCTGCAGTCTGGAGAGGAGCTGGAATTCCAGGGGATCCCCAGGCCCCACCTGGAGGCTGGCATCCCTGACCCTCAGTGGGGTCCAAGGCCACAGAGTCCCCCCTCCCAAGCAGCCCTTTTCTCCAGGGGAACTGATCTCTGCAGTCTGGAGAGGAGCTGGAATTCCAGGGGATCCCCAGGCCCCACCTGGAGGCTGGCATCCCTGACCCTCAGTGGGGTCCAAGGCCACAGAGTCCCCCTCCCAAGCAGCCCTTTTCTCCAGGGGAACTGAGCTCTGCAGTCTGGAGAGGAGCTGGAATTCCAGGGGATCCCCAGGCCCCACCTGGAGGCTGGCATCCCTGACCCTCAGTGGGGTCCAAGGCCACAGAGTCCCCCCTCCCAAGCAGCCCTTTTCTCCAGGGGAACTGATCTCTGCAGTCTGGAGAGGAGCTGGAATTCCAGGGGATCCCCAGGCCCCACCTGGAGGCTGGCATCCCTGACCCTCAGTGGGGTCCAAGGCCACAGAGTCCCCCTCCCAAGCAGCCCTTTTCTCCAGGGGAACTGAGCTCTGCAGTCTGGAGAGGAGCTGGAATTCCAGGGGATCCCCAGGCCCCCCCTGGAGGCTGGCATCCCTGACCCTCAGAGGGGTCCAAGGCCACAGAGTCCCCCCTCCCAAGCAGCCCTTTTCTCCAGGGGAACTGAGCTCTGCAGTCTGGAGAGGAGCTGGAATTCCAGGGGATCCGCAGGCCCCACCTGGAGGCTGGCATCCCTGACCCTCAGTGGGGTCCAAGGCCACAGAGTCCCCCCTCCCAAGCAGCCCTTTTCTCCAGGGGAACTGATCTCTGCAGTCTGGAGAGGATGGAATTCCGGGGGATCCCCAGGCCCCCCCTGGAGGCTGGCATCCCTGACCCTCAGTGGGGTCCAAGGCCACAGAGGCCCCCCTCCCAAGCAGCCCTTTTCTCCAGGGGAACTGAGCTCTGCAGTCTGGAGAGGAGCTGGAATTCCAGGCCCCACCTGGAGGCTGGCATCCCTGACCCTCAGTGGGGTCCAAGGCCACAGAGTCCCCCCTCCCAAGCAGCCCTTTCCTCCAGGGGAACTGATCTCTGCAGTCTGGAGAGGAGCTGGAATTCCAGGCCCCACCTGGAGGCTGGCATCCCTGACCCTCAGTGGGGTCCAAGGCCACAGAGTCCCCCCTCCCAAGCAGCCCTTTTCTCCAGGGGAACTGATCTCTGCAGTCTGGAGAGGAGCTGGAATTCCAGGCCCCACCTGGAGGCTGGCATCCCTGACCCTCAGTGGGGTCCAAGGCCACAGAGTCCCCCTCCCAAGCAGCCCTTTCCTCCAGGGGAACTGATCTCTGCAGTCTGGAGAGGAGCTGGAATTCCAGGCCCCACCTGGAGGCTGGCATCCCTGACCCTCAGTGGGGTCCAAGGCCACAGAGTCCCCCCTCCCAAGCAGCCCTTTTCTCCAGGGGAACTGATCTCTGCAGTCTGGAGAGGAGCTGGAATTCCAGGCCCCACCTGGAGGCTGGCATCCCTGACCCTCAGTGGGGTCCAAGGCCACAGAGTCCCCCTCCCAAGCAGCCCTTTTCTCCAGGGGAACTGAGCTCTGCAGTCTGGAGAGGAGCTGGAATTCCAGGCCCCACCTGGAGGCTGGCATCCCTGACCCTCAGTGGGGTCCAAGGCCACTCCACCAAGCCGCCTTTTCTCTAGAGCAGGGGTAGTCAACCTGGGGTCCTCCAGATGTCGATGGACTACCATTCCCATGAGCCCCTGCCAGCGAATGCTGGCGGGGGCTCATGGGAATTGTAGTCCATCGACATCTGGAGGACCCCAGGTTGACTACCCCTGCTCTAGAGGTCTCTGCAGTCTGATGTGGATCTTTAGAATCTCCCGCTCCCTCCTGGAGGTTGGCACCCGCTGCTCTCCCTTCCAGCCCGGCCGGTGTCCCCGCCCCCTTTCCCCATTGGCCGCCCTCCAGTGAGGAGGCGGGCCTGCGTCCCCGCGCGGGCCAACCGTCTTCCCTTGGGCCCCGCGGCCGCTCCGTCTTCCTCCCGCGCTGCTCTCGGTGGTTCTGCGCCCGCAGAGGGGGGAGGCGGTGGCGGCGGCGGCGTCCAAGATGGCGGCGTCGGGGGCGGCGGCGGCGGCTGCCGGTTCTCTGCCGAGCCCGGAGTGCGGGTCTGGCCCGGCGCCCGAGGAGGAGCTGCCCGCGCTGGAGGCGGCGGAGATCCGGGGCCGCCTCGAGAGGAGCGCAAGGCAGTTCCGCAACCGGCGCAAGGTCCTCATCCGCGGGCTGCCCACCGACGTCGCCAACCAGGTGAGGGGTGGGGGCGCTGCGGGCCTCGCCCCGCCCGAGGTGTCGCCAACTCCCGCCCGGGAGACTTGGGGGGGGTTCTCCGGCGCTGCGGGGGGGGGGGTCCCGGGAGGGCGGAGCCTGCTGAGTCGAGCCCTGCGGGAGGAAAACGTGGCCTCCTCTGCAGGGGGAGCGCTGCAAGGAGGAAGGAGCCAGAGCCCCGGGGCGACTTCAGGAGGAAGGATGTGCGGCCGGGGAGGGGCTTTCGGGTGTCACAGCTTATTTCATATAGATCAGGGGTAGTCAACCTGTGGTCCTCCAGATGTCCATGGACTACAATTCCCATGAGCCCCCGCCAGCAAATGCTGGCGGGGGCTCATGGGAATTGTAGTCCATGGACATCTGGAGGACCACAGGTTGACTATCTCTGGTCTAAAACCTGGCTTTCATGTCCTTAAAAGTAGTAATGTAACGAATGCTGGCAGTGGCTCATGGGAATTGTAGTCCATGGACATCTGGAGGACCACAGGTTGACTACCCCTGGTCTAAAACCTGGGTTTCATGTCCTTAAAATTAGTAATGTAGCGAACGCTGGCAGGGGCTCATGGGAATTGTAGTCCATGGACATCTGCAGGACCACAGGTTGACTCCCCCTGGTCTAAAACCTGGGTTTCATGTCCTTAAAATTAGTAATGTGGCGAACGCTGGCAGGGGCTCATGGGAATTGTAGTCCATGGACATCTGGAGGACCACAGGTTGACTCCCCAAGATTGATGGCTGACTTAGGTGGCCTGCAGCAGCAGAAAAGAGGCAGAGTCCAGAAACACCTGAAGGACTTTACAGAATTTGTGGCAGGAGAGGAACTCTTGGGAGGCAAGGCTCATTTCTTCAGGTCCCAAAGAGGCAGAGCCCAGGAGCACCTGAAAGACTGACAGAATTGGTGGCAGGGTCCAGGAGCACCTGGAAGGCTAGAGAAATCTGTGGCAGCTTTTGGGAGTCGCAGCTCAGTCCTTTGGGTCCCAAAGAGTCCAGAAGCACCTGAAAGGTTAATGAAAAGCTTGGCCCAGGAGGAGCTTTTGGGAGTCCCGGCTCACTCCTTCACTACCAAAGGGCCAAAGCTCAGGAGCACCTTTGAAACGAATGACATTTGAGGCTGGGGAGGAACTTTCGGGAGTCACGGCTCACCTCTTCAGGTCCCAAGCAGCAAAAGTCCAGCAGGACCTGAAAGTCTAACCCAATTTGGGACAGAGGAGGAGCTTTTTGGAGTCCTGGCTCCCTTCTTCAGGTCCCAAAGAGCCAGAGTCTCGGAGCACCTGAAAGACTCGCACAATTGGGGACAGGGAAGGAGCTTTTGGAAGTCCCAGCTCCTTCAGGTAGATTAAGATTGTGGGCCAATTTAGTTGGTCTGTAGCAGCAGAAAAGAATCAGAATCCAGGAACCCCTGAAATGATTTATGGCAAGGGAGGAGTTTTCAGGAGTCCCAGTTTCCTTCTTCCCATCCCAAAATGCTGGAATTGAGGACACGAAAGAGTAACCAAGTTTGGGGTTGGGGAGGAGTTTTCGGGAGTCCTGGCTCACTTCTTAAGGTACCAAAGAGCCAGAGTCCAGGAACACCTGACAGACCAGCTCAATTTTTTTATTTTGTGGGGGAGGGGGATCCGAGCTTCCTTCATCAGATACACAGAGGAATGGACTTCTGAGTCCTTACGATCCCAGTCAGAAGATGGGTGGAGTGTTCTAAAGAATGCTTTTAAAGGGTTCATAGGTGCAGTGGCTTGCTAGAGTACAGAAAAGGGCTCAGGGGCAGGAAATTAGCATCTGCAGTGCCGTTGCAGCCCAAAGTGGCCAGTGCTGCGAGCTCTGCACCTGCATGTGTGTGTCAGCTGGTACGTTGTCCCTGGCGCCACACCTCCTACGCCACTTCGGCACCTGAAGCACACAACCCTACAGGCAAGCCGGGTTTGATTCCCTGCTTCTCCACCTGCAGCCAGCTGGGTGACCTTGGGCTTGTCACAGCCCTGGTAGTGCTGTTTATGGGGAGAGGAAAGGGAAGGTGATTGTCAGCCACGTTGAGACTCCTGGTAGAGAAAAGCAGCCTATAAAAAACCCAATTCTTCCATTTCCTCCCTTGGTTTTGGGCAGGTGTGGCTAACTTCCCACTCGAGGCGTTGCATCCCAGCCCTCTGGAGATGGTTATGTGTGGAGTTGGGCCCAAAGTGGTGGCATCAGACGGCCTCATCTGTCCCTTTCCGCAAGGGGCTGAGGCGTGCTCCTTGCTCCGTTTAGGCCTTCCAGCTGTCCTGTGAGGCTGAGGGCGTGGCGCAAAATCAGAGAGCCAGCTTCCTGCACGGCAGAGTGGAGCTTGGAACCAGTTCCGTGTCCCGTGCTCTTCACTACCGTGTGTGCCACGCTGGCGTTTAGCATAAAGGCTTAATTGGGACCATTTGTCAGGGTTTTTTTTTAGCCTCAAGGCAACTTTGTGAAGGACGTGAAGTGTGGCTCCACCTGGGCTCACGTGCGCCTGTCACGACGAAACCAAAGCACCCAACTAGCAGCTGCATCCGGTTGTGACCTGCAAAGGGCGTCGGGAAACCTGTGGTGGGTTCCCAAAGGCTTGGAAGGTTAAGGAAATAGGGCTTATTCCAATATGAGGTGGGGGAGATCGCAGCGCTTACCTGCATGGGCTTTGTTAGTTGTTAGGTGCGAAGTCGTGTCCGACCCATCGTGACCCCATGGACAATGATCCTCCAGGCCTTCCTGTCCTCTACCATTCCCCGGAGTCCGTTTAAGTTTGCCCCGACTGCTTCAGTGACTCCATCCAGCCACCTCATTCTCTGTCGTCCCCTTCTTCTTTTGCCCTCGATCGCTCCCAGCATTAGGCTCTTCTCCAGGGAGTCCTTCTCATGAGGTGGCCAAAGTATTTGAGTTTAGCGTCCCCTTTAAACTGGCCTGCAACTTGGGAATGGTCCGTGGCCTCCATTTGCGCCGTCTGAATGAGGTGGGATAGTAGATTATTGGTGTTTTTGACCACTAGGAAATGCGGCGGTATATAAATCAAATAATAAATAAATACAATTCCCAGCATCTCCAGTGAAAAGGATGAGGTTGTAGGGCAGGAGTGGCCAAACTGTGGCTATCTAGATGAGCAAGGACTACCATTACCATGAGCCACTGCCAGCAAGGTCATGCACTTTAACTTTAACCCACCTGACAGGGGTGTTGTGCAGTGTATGGGGGAAATTTACTATATTTCTCCAGGGTCTCAGTCAGAGGTCTTTCACGTTGCCTCAAGAGCGGTGACCTCTAATCTGGAGACTTGAGTCTGATTGCCCACTCTTCCTCCACATGCAGCTAGCTGGGTGACCTTGGGCCAGTCCCAGTTCTCTGAGAGCTCTCTCAGCCCAGTCGACCTGACAGGTAGGTGTAGTTAAGAGCTTGGTGTGGCTAAAAGTAAGGTAAAGGTAAAGGTGTCCCCTGTGCAAGCACCGAGTCATGCCTGACCCTTGGGGTGACGCCCTCCAGCGTTTTCATGGCAGACTCAATACGGGGTGGTTTGCCAGTGCCTTCCCCAGTCATTACCGTTTACCCCCCAGCAAGCAAGCTGGGTCCTCATTTTACCAACATCGGAAGGATGGAAGGCTGAGTCAACCTTGAGCCGGCTGCTGGGATCGAACTCCCAGCCTCATGGGCAAAGCTTTCAGACGGCTGCCTTACCACTCTGCGCCACAAGACGCTCTTGTGGCTAAAAGTGGTGGCATCTAATTTAGAGAACCGGGTGTGATTCTGAGCTTTTGAAAATCAAAGCTCAATTTATCAGATTGCTGGTCGCTAACTGATTCTGGCCTTGAAACCAACCATAGATCATGCGGTCCTTTAAATATGGATGCCCTCCATCAACCTGAGACCCTGGCTCAGTGGCAGAGCCTCTGCTTGGCAGGCAGGAGGTCCCAGGTTCAATCCCCGGCATCTCCAGTTGAAAGGACCAGGCAGGAGGGGATGGGAAAGACCTTGGCCTGAGACCCTGGCTCAGTGGCAGAGCCTCTGCTTGGCAGGCAGAAGGTCCCAGGTTCAATCCCCAGTGGCATCTCCAGTTAGAAGGACCAGGCAGGAGGGGATGGGAAAGACCTTGGCCTGAGACCCTGGCTCAGTGGCAGAGCCTCTGCTTGGCAGGCAGGAGGTCCCAGGTTCAATCTCTGGCAGCATCTCCAGTTAAGAGTACCAGGCTTTACTCTGCTCGGGTTCAGCCTCACTTGGAGTCCTGTGTTCAGTTTGGGGCACCCCAGTTCAAGAGGGATGTAGACAAACTGGAACGTGTCCAGAGGAGGGCAACAAAGATGGTGAAGGGTTTGGAGACCAAGATGTATGAGGAAAGGTTGGGGGAGCTCGGTCTGTTTAGCCTGGAGAGGAGACGAATGAGAAGGGATCTGAGAACCATCTTCAAGTATTTGAAAGGCTGCCATATAGAGGATGGAGAAGCATTGTTCTCTCTTGCCCTGGAGGGATGGACCAGAACCAATGGGATGAAATTAATGCAAAGGAAATTCCTAAACACTCGGAAGAAGTTCCTGACAGAGTGGTTTCTGAGTGGAATAGGCTTCCTTGGGAGGTGGTGGGTTCTCCATCTTTGGAGATTTCTAAACAGAGGCTGGAGAGGCTGATTCTGGGAAGGCTCAAGGGGGTGGCAGGTGACAGTGGATGAGCGAGAGGGTTGTGAGTGTCCTGCATAGTGCAGGGGGTTGGACTAGATGACCCAGGAGGTCCCTTCCAGCTCTATGATTCTAAGAACTCTTTCCAGGTTTCAAGTGTCAACTTGGTGGCTGCAGGCGTAGCTTCTGCCTGGTGAAGAATCTGAATTCCAGAGCTGTTGTTGGCACTCAATACGGCAGCCAGCTAAGCCCTGGGGCATCTTGTAAACTCAGCGACATATTATGTATTCATGCCTCTTGGGGTTTGCTCCATCTTTGGGGCACCTTGCCAGACTCCTGCTGTAAATTTTGAAGGTGTGGTGCTGATAACAACTCTCCGTCATGAGCAACAAACTAATAAATCTCTCTCTGACAAAGTCCGTCCTGGAAAGGGGATGGCTGTTCCATTTCAGAGCCACCAAAGAATCACCTTGTTTGCTTAGTCCAGTTCAAAAATTAATAGGAAGAGAGAGGGGAGGAGGATTAGATGGGAGAACAGAGGCCGAGCTGATGCTGTTTGAACCAAAGTCAGGCTATTTACGTTTTCTACCCTGTTGAAGGAAGTAATAAGCACCAGAGCGAAGCTTAAATTTGGGCTGCTGGGTCAGGCCAGGGAGAGTCCATCCAGTCCAGCCTCCCGTCTCACCCGGGGGCCAGCCAGTTCCTCTGCAGGGCCAGCCACAGGGTAAGAGAGGCCGAGGCCTTCCTCTGAGAAGACCCTCAGAAGAGCCCTGCTGGGTCAGGCCAGGGAGGGTCCCTCCAGTCCAGCCTCCTGTCTCACCCAGGGGCCAGCCAGTCCCTCTGCAGGGCCAGCCACAGGGTAAGAGAGGCCGAGGCCTTCCTCTGAGAAGACCCTCAGAAGAGCCCTGCTGGGTCAGGCCAGGGAGGGTCCCTCCAGTCCAGCCTCCCCTCTCACCCAGGGGCCAGCCAGTCCCTCTGCAGGGCCAGCCACAGGGTAAGAGAGGCCGAGGCCTTCCTCTGAGAAGACCCTCAGAAGAGCCCTGCTGGGTCAGGCCAGGGAGGGTCCCTCCAGTCCAGCCTCCTGTCTCACCCAGGGGCCAGCCAGTCCCTCTGCAGGGCCAGCCACAGGGTAAGAGAGGCCGAGGCCTTCCTCTGAGAAGACCCTCAGAAGAGCCCTGCTGGGTCAGGCCAGGGAGGGTCCCTCCAGTCCAGCCTCCTGTCTCACCCAGGGGCCAGCCAGTTCCTCTGCAGGGCCAGCCACAGGGCAGGGAGGCCGAGGCCTTCCCCTGAGAAGACCCTCAGAAGAGCCCTGCTGGGTCAGGCCAGGGAGGGTCCCTCCAGTCCAGCCTCCCGTCTCACCCAGGGGCCAGCCAGTTCCTCTGCAGGGCCAGCCACAGGGTAGAGAGGCCGAGGCCTTCCCCTGAGAAGACCCTCTGAAGAGCCCTGCTGGGTCAGGCCAGGGAGGGTCCCTCCAGTCCAGCCTCCCGTCTCACCCAGGGGCCAGCCAGTTCCTCTGCAGGGCCAGCCACAGGGCAGAGAGGCCGAGGCCTTCCCCTGAGAAGACCCTCAGAAGAGCCCTGCTGGGTCAGGCCAGGGAGAGTCCATCCAGTCCAGCCTCCCGTCTCCCCCAGGGGCCAGCCAGTTCCTCTGCAGGGCCAGCCACAGGGCAGAGACGCCGAGGCCTTCCTCTGAGAAGACCCTCAGAAGAGCCCTGCTGGGTCAGGCCAGGGAGGGTCCCTCCAGTCCAGCCTCCCGTCTCACCCAGGGGCCAGCCAGTTCCTCTGCAGGGCCAGCCACAGGGCAGAGAGGCCGAGGCCTTCCCCCGAGAAGACCCTCAGAAGAGCCCTGCTGGGTCAGGCCAGGGAGGGTCCCTCCAGTCCAGCCTCCCGTCTCACCCAGGGGCCAGCCAGTTCCTCTGCAGGGCCAGCCACAGGGCAGAGAGGCCGAGGCCTTCCCCTGAGAAGACCCTCAGAAGAGCCCTGCTGGGTCAGGCCAGGGAGGGTCCCTCCAGTCCAGCCTCCCGTCTCCCCCAGGGGCCAGCCAGTTCCTCTGCAGGGCCAGCCACAGGGCAGAGAGGCCGAGGCCTTCCCCTGAGAAGACCCTCAGAAGAGCCCTGCTGGGTCAGGCCGGGGAGGGTCCCTCCAGTCCAGCCTCCCGTCTCCCCCAGGGGCCAGCCAGTTCCTCTGCAGGGCCAGCCACAGGGCAGGGAGGCCGAGGCCTTCCCCTGAGAAGACCCTCAGAAGAGCCCTGCTGGGTCAGGCCAGGGAGGGTCCCTCCAGTCCAGCCTCCCGTCTCCCCCAGGGGCCAGCCAGTTCCTCTGCAGGGCCAGCCACAGGGCAGAGAGGCCGAGGCCTTCCCCCGAGAAGACCCTCGGAAGTGCCCTGCTGGGTCAGGCCAGGGAGGGTCCCTCCAGTCCAGCCTCCCGTCTCCCCCAGGGGCCAGCCAGTTCCTCTGCAGGGCCAGCCACAGGGCAGAGGGGCCATTGCTAAACTTGGCAGGCATGGTGGGTCGCATTTTGGGGACTCCACCCCTAGAGAGACTTCAGAATAAATGTTCATGAATTCAGCCTTCAACGACCTCTTTTGGCTCAGAAGATGGGCTTCCTCGGTGTCGAGTTTACTCCTCACCCAAAGTTTGGCTCTGCAGATAAAACGGCAGGGAGTGTTTTCGTCCAGCAGTTCAGTTCCCCCGTCCTGGCTTTCAGAAGCATTGTTTTCATTTCAAGCTCTGTGTAGTTTTTCTTCCTCCTCTGTGGGAGGGAACTTCCTTTCTTCTGTTTCACAAACTCCGGCTTCGCGTTTCGTGCTAACAATGCTCTTCTTGTTGCCCCGTGGACATCGTGTTCGTCTGGTGGAATGCCGTAGGGAAACTGCCCAGCGTGCGGCCAGGACGCTGCAGTCTGGCTGCGCATGATGTCCCTGCCCAGCTGTCCCTTTTTGCTCCTCCGGAGCAGAGGCAGCAGGCCATCGAGGGGGGCCACAGGGTCCTCATCTGGGGATTGGCTGAGAGGGCATGGCACACTCTTGATGCTTTCTTGTGCTTATTAGGAGAGAGGGTTCAGCCGTCGGGAGCCAGTGAACCACACAGAACATTAAGCCCCCCTGATTTCACAGGTCTAGCCTGATTTCATTAGACCAGGGGTAGTCAAACTGCGGCCCTCCAGATGTCCATGGACTACAATTCCCAGGAGCCCCTGCCAGCATTCGCTGGCAGGGGCTCCTGGGAATTGTAGTCCATGGACATCTGGAGGGCCGCAGTTTGACTACCCCTGCATTAGACTATGCCAGCCTCTCTCAACATTTTCACCACCGCCGCAAGAAACACAAAACGGGGATCCGAACGGCCATTCTCAGAAACGAATTGTTTAGAGAATCGCCATGTCCGTCGACCCAAAAGGGCGCTGGAACTTTGTGGGGAATCCTCCCTCTTTCTGTCCCGTTGCCTAGCAGTGAGCCAGCACCCCCCCCCCCTCCCAGGTAACCGCTTGGCCCTGTGACCCACCCTCATTGTTTAGGTGGGGTCATTTGACTTCGGAGCTCGTTCCATTGTGATTCTTTAGCAGCAGGCGAGTTTCCAGAAATGCGCTTAGCTTGATAACCCCCCTGCTTTTTTCAAGAGCCTCCCGTTCCTGGGTCGGCTAACATCACACCGGAGAACTACAGAGGCAGCATTTGGAGACGGGTATTTCGAGACCCAGGCCAGAGAAGAGTATAATATTCTTATCTGGCTACAGGTAGAGCCCCGTAGCACCTTCGAGACACATCAGAGTTTTGGGGTATAAACATTTGCGTGTCCAACGTGCCATCCGCAGATCTGTTGATCTTGCCACAGGTGCCGATTTCCTGCTCTTGAGCATCTCTCCTCTGTTATAAAACTGATGGCCATTTGCATTGGACCTCTGCATCTGGGCTCCTTTCTTTGCAGCACCCCTCCCGCCTTCGTGCTGGAGGTCTATGGACTTAGGGATCTGTCCCATTTGTATCCGACGAAGAGAGTTTAACCTCTCAAAAGCTCCCACCTTGAAATCTTCTGGAATCAAATCTAGCGTTTTGACTGGTTGGCCACTGTGTGAGGCAGGATGCCGGACTACATGGACCTCTGGTCCTCTTCTGATGTTCTCAGGAAGGCCTCCAGAGGAACTGGCTGGCCCCTGTGTGCCATGGGATGCTGGCCTAGGTGGACCCTCCCTGGTCTGACCCAGCAGGACTCTCCTGAGGGTCTTGAGAATGAATCCTCCTCCTAGTTCTTAGTCGCAGGAGTTGGGACAGGAGCTGCCATTTAAGTTCAACTTTTTTTCTCTCCCCCTCCCCTTGATTTTCTCAGGAAGTTCATGATTTGCTGAGCGACTACGAGCTGAAGTACTGTTTTGTGGACAAGTACAAGGGAACCGGTGAGTAAAACACGTGGCCGTTTTCTGGGCTACTGGGTGGCGTGTGGGCTTGGCTTAATTTCACAGGCGCAATGAGCAGTTGTGCAGAATCTCAGCTTTCCTTTCAGGGTTGAGGTTGAAGGGCATTGGAGACGGTTTGCTGTTCTCTGCCTGTGACATTTACGTCAGCCTGCCCTGCATTGCCCAAACTCACCCAATCCAGTTCTGTTCCCTTCTTGACTTTAGCTGGGTGGCCCAGGCTAGCCTCATCTCATCAGCTGTCAGCAGCTAAACAGGGTCAACCCTGATTAGTACTTGGAGGCCCCCCTTGGAGGTTGCTTTGGGGAGGTAGGCAATGGGAGGCCACCTCTCCTTGTCCCTCTTCTGACCTCGGTAGCCGAGGCAGGTCTGTTCTCCAGCATTGTTGGGGGGGGGGGTTGGACTAGATGACCCTGGAGATCCCTTCCGACTATGATTCTAGGTCTCAGAAGGTAAGCAGGGTTCTCCCCGGTTGGTCCTTGGATGGGAGACCACCAAGGAAGCGCAGGGTCGCTGTGCAGAAGCAGGCCAGGGCAAAACAGCTCTGTTCATCTCTAATCTGACCTGGGTAACTCAGTTTAGTTTGTGGGCTGATTCATGCCCATCCCTAGAAACCGCCAAGGAGGTCCAGGGGCAGGCGTCGGCCAGCTGCCTTGGCCAGGACATCTTGATCTCATCAGGTCTTGGAAGCTAAGCAGGGTCGGCCTTCGTTAGTACTCGGAGGGGAGGGTGCCCAAGAAGTCCTGGGTCGCTCCGCAGAGGCAGGAGATGGCAAACCACCTCTGAACAGTTCTGGTCTTGGAAGCCGCACAGTGCCGTGACTCTCCAGGAGTCGGCTGCAGCGGGGTGACTCTTTGCACTGCTGCCAGCGTGCTTGCTTGTCATTTCAGTCTTTCCGCTCTGAGCTGGTGGGGGTTGCTCATCGCACACGTGGGGGGAACCTTGTGGCAGGAGCTAGAAAGTTAGGCCGTGAAGCACACGGAGTCTTAAGGGTCCTGACTTACACAACACGGGAGCTTTTGTTGGGTCCTGTGCAGTGCAGGTGGAGCTGTGCCATGTGACTGGTATTCATTCATTCATTCATTCATTCATTCATTCATTCATTCATGCCCGGCCTTTCGACCCTGCTAGGATTCAGAGCGGCTTTTAAGGCCTCCTTCCCCTTTTCTCCACTTTATCCCAACAAATTCTTCTAGGCCAGGCAGAGAGTTAGGGATGGCCCCATGCCCTTCCCCCCCCCCCCAGCGTGCTTCCATGGGAGAAGTGGGGGATTCAACCCCAGGTCATCCAGGGTCCTTTGTCCACAGTTCTGCCCACACTGGCTGTCATCATCCACACAGGCAGGAGGCGATGGGAAAGACGTCTGCCCGAGAGCCTGGAAAGTCTGCTATGAGTTTGAGCAGATTATACCTTTTTCTCTCCCTCCTTTCCTTCCTTAAATGCACGCCCTTCCTTTCTATCCCCATCAGGGTCACCAGACGCAACGAAGAGATTCAAAAACATACATAAAAGCACATTTTAAAGCCCTAGACTAGGGGTAGTCAACCTGTGGTCCTCCAGATGTCCATGGACTACAATTCCCAGGAGCCCCTGCCAGCGAATGCTGGCAGGGGCTCATGGGAATTGTAGTCCATTGACATCTGGAGGACCACAGGTTGACTACCCCTGCCCTAGACAACAGCACATCGTTACGACAGATGGAAGCAGGTTAAGGTGCACATCTAATGCTGTCGAAAGTACTTGCATAGAAACAGCCGCTAATGTTCCTCCTCACCCACCTCTGCTTCCCGCTCCTCTTGCAGCCTTCGTCACCTTGCTGAACGGGGAGCAGGCGGAATCGGCCATCCAGAAATTCCACCTGAGCCAGCTGCGGGACAAGGAGATCACGGTGCAGCTGCAGCCGACGGACGCCCTGCTGTGCATCGCCAACCTCCCCCAGCTCTACACGCAGCAGCAGTTCGAGGACCTGGTGCGGCCCTTTGGGAACCTGGAGCGCTGCTTCCTGGTCTACAGCGAGGCGACGGGACACTCCAAGGGTTATGGCTTTGTGGAGTACATGAAAAAGGATTCGGCCGCCCGGGCCAAATCCGACCTGCTGGGCAAGCAGCTGGGGACGCGGACTCTCTACGTCCACTGGACAGACGTCAACCAGCTGACCTCAGATCTCCTCCATTCCAAGTGCTTGTGCGTGGACAAACTGCCCCACAGTTACGGCGACATCGAAGAGCTGCGGCAGGCCTTCTCCGCCGTCTGCCCTCCGGTGTTCTGTCAGGTGAGCGCCCTTCGCACGCTCGTGGAGAGGACCAGCGTTCTGCGGGGATTGCACCTTCTTCCAAATTCCTTTCCCTGGATGCTTGTTAAGCGGCCGGAGTCGCTGCCACCCTCTCTGGAATTGCAAGGCAGCTTCCCTTGCCGTGTGCCGTCCGGATTAATCCCACAAATAGTATCCCGAGCGCCTTATGCAGAAAGGGAGCCTAGACCCGGGATTCCCATGGGCACCGTGACACCCACCAGCACCTTTCCTCATTCCTGTCAAGTGTTTCTAGAAGTTGGTGGGGCTGGCTGGGGGTTTTGCCCAGCGAGGTTTCTTGATTTGATGGATCAGATGTTTAATAACATTGCCTCGGCTGGAGCGTAGCCGTTGTCAGTTCTGTGGCAAAAGAGAGAGCCTTCGGGGAGGGTGGTATATAAATATAATAATAAATAAATGAATAAAATGCCTCGAACTAACCAATTTTGATCCACCTTTCCAGGGCTGGGAGATTTGCCTGTGAAGGGTTAAATAGCTGGCAGCCATTTCACCCGTCCCTTTCGCTTCTGCCTGTCAGCTGTTAGGTTGAAATGGCTGGCAGCGAAACCGACTGGTGAAATGGCTCGCAGCCCTTTAAGCCTAACAAGTCAGCTGCAGACCTGTGCTGCTCCACTGTTGTGCTTAAATGACTGAACAGCCGAACTGGACCAAACAGCAATTCGACAAATATTCGGGGAAGGCGTCTTCCCCAAACTGGGCCAAGTTGGTGCTGAATTTTGGCTCGTGAAACAGGCCATACCCATTCCTGCTGGCCATACCCATTCCCATACCCAACAGGCCATACCCATTCCCACAATCCCGTGTGGTTATTTAGGTTATCGATAGTCCATTCTTCTTGCCGAGACCAAGGTGGGTTACATCTCACAAATCAAGCCCAATTGACCGGGTGGGCTGTCCAAAGAGCAGAGCAGTCGGATTGGGGCTGCAGACATCACAAAACAAAGTGGAGGTCTCAAACCCAGCTGAAACAAAACATGAGCTTTAAAACATGATAATGTGAAGTGAGGTAGAAGCTGCCTGCCCAGCCACAGAGTTACAGTGGTATACAGTACAAAATTTTAGTCCAGTGGCACCTTTTAAGACCAGTAAAGTTTTATTCTAGGTGTGAGCTTTTGTGTACATTAATTAATTAACTAGCACTTGTATGCCGCCCTCCCCTGAGGCTCAGAGCTGTTCACGTGGAACGTAAAGAACAAGACATCAAGCTCAGTTTTTGTGTCACATAGAAATATAAGAATGGGAATAATAATAATAAAAAAGAAGATAACAGTTTAAGCAGAATAACAATCAAACCGGTCCATGGTTCAGTTCTGGTGCATGGATTCCTGGAAGGGAGGGAGCAGGGGCCCAGTGGTCGTTGCTGGTTCCAGTCAATGCCTGGCGGAAGAGCTCCCTTTGGCAGGCCCTGCGGAACTGCTTTAGCCCCATCAGGGCCTTGATCTCTTCCGGGAGCTCCTTCCACCTGGTGGGGGCCAGGACAGAGACGGCTGTGGCACTGCTTGAGGCCTCCTTTCGGGCCAGGGATCACTAGCCAGTTGGAGGTGGCAAAGCTCTTTGAGGGGTGTAGGCAGAAAGGCGGTCCCTCAGGGACGCTGGGCCCTGACCGCATATGACCTTGAAGGTGATCACCAGAACTTTAACCTGATCCTCATGAAGCTCACACCTAGAATAAAACGTGGTTGTTCTTAAAGGTGCCTTTGGACTCAAGTTTTGTAGTGATCGTGATACTGTAGTATAGGCCACAGAGGATGCCCCTTGACCAGGGGTAGTCAAACTGCGGCCCTCCAGATGTCCATGGACTACAGTTCCCAGGAGCCCCTGCCAGCGAATGCTGGCAGGGGCTCCTGGGAATTGTAGTCTATGGACATCTGGAGGGCCGCAGTTTGACTACCCCTGGGTTAGATGGTGCGCTGCATTGTAGCCAAGGACCAGTCATGCTACAATGCTAGTCCAGGCCGACCAACTGGGACTTTGGCCACAAGAGAGTGATTGCCGCATCCGTCCTTCTACGTTCAGCCTCTGCCTTTCTGCCTTTCCCTCTAGCTGGCTTGCGGCCAGGACGGGCAGCTGAAAGGCTTTGCCGTCGTGGAATACGAGTCGGCGGAGATAGCGGAGATGGTGCAGCAGGCCACCAACGGCATGGCGCTGGCCGGGAACCACGTCAGGGTGTCCTTCTGCGCCCCCGGCCCTCCCGGGCGCAGCATGCTGGCCGCTCTGATAGCAGCCCAGGCAACGGTAAGAACCCGCCTGCTCACGGGTTTTTAGAATCATAGAATCATAGAGTTGGAGGGGGCCATAGAGGCCATCTAGTCCAACCCCCTGCTCACGCAGGATCATAGAATCATAGAATCATAGAGTTGGAAGGGGCCATAGAGGCCATCTAGTCCACCCCCCTGCTCAACGCAGGATCAGCCCAGAGCATCCTAAAGCATCCCAGAAAAGTGTGTATCCAACCTTTGCTTGAAGACTGCCAGTGAGGGGGAGCTCACCACCTCCTTAGGCAGCCTATTTTTGAAGCAAGGAGGTGCATGAATCCAAACCAAATATTTGGGACGGAAACTCCATGTCGTTCCCGACAACACTCAGGCCGGTTGAAAACCTCTCTGGCCGCTGCGTCACCATAGATTTTGGACGGCAACCAGAAACGGCACGCTCCCCAAAGTTCTGACCGTGCGCCCACGCGCACCTCCTTTCGGCATGGCTTTGCTGAGACCGCACGGCCGCCGGGTGTAGCGCAGGGATCGGTGTCCTTTTGCTGCCTCACTGCCTCTTTGCTTCCTCCAAGGCCCTCAACCGGGGGAAAGGGCTTCTGCCGGAGCCCAACCTTCTTCAGATCCTGAACAGCTTGGGGAACTCGACGTCCATCCAGCTCCTGCTCAACCCCCTTCTTCACGGTACCCTGGGAGGAAAGCAAGGTAAGGAGGGATTCCGGGACCTCGGTGCCCAAGGGGGTGCCCACAGGCACCTACTGACGCTGTCCCTGGTCCCTGCTGAGCGGCATTAGAACGTGGGTGGGGCTACATGGGGCTCTCACCCAGCAAGACTTCCAGTTAGACTTCTGACAGATGCCACCTTTGCCGTGTATGGAGGCCACGTTCCGAGCCTTCGAACGCCCTCCCCTTCCCCATCGCTCTGGCTAATCCTCCCTGGAATTCTGAGAAACTCTGGTTTTACCTGAGCGACGTGCAGGGGGAAAAATGCCTGTTAACGTAGGCCGTGGAAGCTGCCTTGGCTTCCAAAACACCAAAGAAAACAGTAGAAAGGGCGGAGGGGAAGCCGTTGGAGAGATGAGACCCCCCAGCATGCTTTCAGCGGTCCAGGTCTCGACCCACAGCTCAGGGAAGACTGCCTTGGAGCGTTTCCCGAGGGGAGGGGCGGGAGAGAGGCTTTCTCAGCCTGTGGTGTCTTTCTGCAGGGATCCTGGGAGCTCCTCCGTCGGTGCCTCTCCTCACCAACCCGGCCCTCTCCACGGCTCTCCTCCAGCTGGCGCTCCAGAGCCAGAGCCAAGCACAGCAGGTGAGCTGCTCTTCCGCCCAGAACGTTTTTGTGTGCTGTCTGCCATCCCGAGATGCCTTCTGGTTCACAAGTGTGGGGATGGGCACCCTAGATGGCCCAGGAGGTCCCTTCCAACTCTATGATTCTATGCTGCTGGGCACAGGTCTTCCTAACTGCTTTAATCCAATCTGAGCCCCGCTTATCACTCAGTTACTTCTGCGCCTTGGCCCTAACTAGCCCTTCCTGGCACCTGACTCCCCCTCTATCTAGAAGAAGAAGAAGAGTTGGTTCTTATATGCTGCTTTTCTCTACTCAAAGGAGTCTCAAAGCGGCTTCCATTCGCCTTCCCTTTCCTCTCCCCACAACAGACACCCTGTGAGGGAGGGGAGGCTGAGAGAGCCCTGAGATTACTGAAGAAGAAGAGTTGGTTCTTAGATGCCGCTTTTCTCTCCCCGAAGGAGGCTCAAAGCAGCTTACAGTCACCTTCCCTTTCCTCTCCCCACAACAGACACCCTGTGGGGTGGGTGAGGCTGAGACAGCCCTGATATTCCTCCTCAGTCAGAACAGTTTTATCAGTGCTGTGACTGGCCCAAGGTCACCCAGCTGGCTGCATGTGGGGGAGCGTGAAATCCGCACTCCTAACCACGACACCGAACTGGCTCTTTACATGTCATGGTTGTGGAAATCGGTTCCAATATTTCGGAAGAAGTGTTAGGTCTTCAAGGTGCCCCTGGACTCAGTCTGCTTCTGACCAACCCAGGAGAATAAATCAGAGATGGCTCCTCCCTTCGCTGCCCTGCAGACGCCTGTCCCACCGGGAGACTTGGCTGCCCCCTCCCAGCGTTTCCGGTGCTTCTGCATGACCTTTGCCCTTTGGCCTGCTCTCCTTCCTCTCCCTCCCAGCTCCCGGTGACCCTTTTTCTGCTCTTTCTCTCTCCCTCTTTGCTTACTGCTCCAGAAGGCTTTGCTTGGGAACTTGCTCTTAGTGCAGAACCAGGTCTGGACGCAACTCCTGCAGAACAAGGAGAACCAGGCCGTGTTCCATGTGAGTGGCGGGACCTGCCCGGCCCGCTGGCGGTAGTCTTGCTGTGCGTGTGTGCGTGTCCGTCTGTGTGGCATGCGCATCCCATGCAGGGGCCCCGCAATGGTCCTTCAGGCTCGAGTTGCGCGGGGAGGATGTGCCACCTGGGCCAGCGTCCTACATCTTCAGTTTCTCTGCACTCAATCACCTGAATTGGATATAGTAGGGTGTGTGTGTGTGTGTGTGTGGTGGAATCCTGCTTGGTTTGTGCTGTAGCTGATGCAGCCGCTATCTTGGGTCACACATGGAGCTGCCTTATTCTGAGTCGGACCCTCAGGGTCAGTATTGCCTGCTCAGACTGGCAGCGGCTTTCCTGGTTCTCAGGTGGAGGTCTCCCAGATCGACCACTTCCTGGTCCTTTTAGCTAGAGAATCTGGGACCTTCAGGCCAAGGTCTTTCCCATCCCCTCCTGCCTGGTCCTTCTAACTGGAGATGCCAGGGATTGAATGAGGGGCCTTCTGCAGGCCCAGCATAGTCTCTGCCACTGAACCAGGGTCTCAGGCCAAGGTCTTTCCCATTCTTAGCAGCCCCTCCTGAAGATCTCCTCTTCAGGTAGCCTCTGCTGCAGAGTTGAGCCACATCAGAGAAGGCCGAAACTCTGGGCAATCCCTCCAATGGGAGAGGGTGGCTACCTTGTCCCATAGCTGCTGCCCAGGGGCTGTATAAACAGTGACAGTCCTCCAGGAAGGCGGGTCCTTTTTTGCAAAGAGCTTTAAAGGTCACCCCCAACACCTTGGCTGGCCCAGCATTACCCACCTTCATGCATTCTGCATCAGAGGGGGTTCACTCAAGTGGCAGTATTTGACTAGGAATCTTCCCAGCCTCTGAGAGTGCTGCCCCCCCCCCCCCCCCCCCCCCCCGTTCTCCCTGTCCCTTGCATACCTGTGTGGTCTCACTACAGTCATTCACATTTCTGCTTTGCACCTAACTTCTCTGGTAGCGATTCGTTCCACGGCACGCCCAAAGGACAGGGGTCCCCAACCTTGCACCTGTGGGCCCCACGGTGCCTGTTGCCATCTTTTTCAGCACCTTCTCGGAGTTTTTGGGAAGTGGGTGGGGCAGCTGCCCAACACAGCGTGGCCAGGCAGAATATAATTGGTGTTGGTTCAGTGACAGCTGCCCCTCTCTCTCTCTCTCTCTCTCTCTCTCTCTCTCTCTCTCTCTCTCTCTCTCTCTCTCTCTCTCTCTCTCTCTCTCTCAATGTCAAGCATTAAAGGAGGTAAAACAATGAAAATTGTAAAGTGTGTACGATTCAGAGAGTGCTGGTGTAGGCTTAATGGCAGGGGTTGCACTATTCCAGGGGGAGGGCTCTTTTGGCTCCCATGGGAGGAAGCCACAAATTTGTTCAATTATCCCCCTTCCCCTCTCTGTGTGTGGCTCCATCTCCCGTGGCAGCAATTTCGGACGCGTGGCTCTGTCTCCCGTGGCAGCCACTTTGTGGCCGCACTCACCTCTCCGTCTCACAATTTTGAAGGTGTGAAGAAAAGGTTGGGGACCCTCCTGCTCTGGGATTCTGCCTCGTTTCCTCATCAGTTTGTACTTTCACCATTCCGTCCCGCTTTTTTATCCTCCGTATCTTTTGCCTCAGTCACTGAAACCATATGCTTGTTTCCAGAAACCAGGGATTTTGGGAGAGTCTCCTCTGGGCTCCTTGCAGCACAGCGCCCTGGGGTTGCCGAATACGCCGGCTTCTCAGGCAGGAAACCAGCTGCTGGGTGAGATGCCTTCAGGTAAGCTCTCTGCGGCGCTGGGTCACATGGCAGGTGGATGGAAGAACTCTGTGGACAGTCTCCCCCTCCCCCCAGGACCTGGAAAGGCTGCAGGCAGCTGTTAGGGAACTCACCAGCAGGGGCAGCTCTCACGCAGCAGGGATCTGCAGCCTCCGAGCCTCGGAGGGAAGTGGAAGGAGGAGGGGGTGGTCAGGGGTGGGGGACGGAAGGTGATTGGCTGGCCGCTGGACAGGCAGGCAAGCCGGTTGGAGGAAGAGGCACTCAGGGGCGGGACAGTTGCCCTGAGTAGGTGTAAACCTTGAGACATGTTCTTCCTCCGACTATGAGACACGCTCCTCCTTACCGGAAATTATGTGGGTCAGATTATATTTCTAAAGCAAAGCCTGCTTTAAAAGCGAGCTGGGAGCTGGCAGCAGCCTCCTACCCCCTTTTGGAAATCACAACTCGCTTCTTCAGTGTTCAGTCCTTAACTGGAAGGAGCTGTAGCTCATTGCGTAATCAGTGAGTTGGCAACCAGAATCCGTGCTTCCCAGAAGCACGCCCTATAGAAAGAATCCTGCTGCGACACGCCCTAGTGAAGGACCCATAGGGACAGGGCTCTCGGTTTGTGGTCCTTTCCCGTTCTGCAGCAGAGGGTGCTCAAGGTCACTGGGATCCCGAGAAGAAATAGAGCTCACTGAGAAAGATGCATTGGGGGGGGGGGACCTCCTCTGCAGCCTGGGCAGCTGCCCCATGTTCCTCAAAATGTCTCCACCTAGAAGGCGGCTCTCCCCTTGGTCCTTGTTGCTCTTTCTCTCCAGGTGGCTCTTTGCCTGCAGACATGGCCCCCGGGCCCGTCAAGTCCCCCATCTTGCCTTCGGGGAACCTGCCCCTGCCTTCTTTTCTGGGACCGCTGGGAATGGAGAGGGACAACCCGGTCATGGGAGCACAACCCGCTCAGCTGACTCCTCCCGGCCTGCAAGGCCTCACGACCTCCATCTTGGGCTCTGTGATCAGTGGGCTTCAGAAACCAAAGCAGGCCGACAGCGGGCCTCCCTCCTCGGGGGTAAGTCGGCTGGCTGGCTGTCATTAGTGTGAGATTGCCAGGGAGGAAGCTGAAACCAGGGGTCCCCGGCCTTTTAGAGCCTGGGGGCACCTTTGGAATTCTGACCAAGGTTGGCACAGCCACAAAATGGCCGCTGCAGGAGGCGGAGCCAGATAAACAATGGCTGCCCCAGCCAACCTTCAGTTACTCCGTGAACATCCCTTGTGCTGTGGTGGCATGTGCTGCGGAAGGAAGTTGAAAAGCCCATCTGCACAGCCAATCGGCAGTCTTGCTGGGCCTTACTTGGCTCCACCCACATCCAGGAAAGACTTTAGCCGACAGGGCTGGACAAAAGGTGGCTCTCCAGCTGTCTACGAACTACAATTCCCAGGAGCCCCTGCCAGCAGCATGCTGCTCATGGGAAATGAAGTCCGGACATCTTGGAGAGTTACCCTTTGGCCACCCCATTAGCTGGCGCCTTTGGGCAACCCGTTTGGGGTCCCCTCCTATGAGCGCTCACAAGGGGAGTCGGGACTTTGTGTCTCTCAGCAGAAGAACAGGAGTTAATGTTCACGGTTCCTTCTCTCACAGGTGTCTTTGCTAGGAGAACCACCCAAGGACTTCAAGATTCCACTCAACCCATACTTAAACCTACAGAGCCTTCTGCCCGCAAGCCAGCTTGGTGGTGAGGAAACTGGGGTGGGGTGGGGAGGAGCAGTCATAGGCACAAAAGCAAGAAAGGTGGGACTGGCCACTGTGCTTGAAAGGCCACAAAGCCATGAAACTGCTGTACATTGAATATAAGACCCTGAGCCCAACAAGGCAAGGATCTTCTACTCTGACTGGCAGCAGCTCTCCAGCATCTCAGGCAGAGAAAGGTCTTTCCCATCAACCCCTGCCTTGTCCTTCTAACTAAGATGCCGGGATTGAACCGGGGACCTTCTGCCTGAACCGGTCAGAGGCACAGATTCCCTGTATCCCAGGGTTGTAGGCAACATCAGGGGAAGGTCTCGGCCTTCCCTAGAGAATCTTATTAAATTTATTCCCCAGGGCTTGTGGCTAAATGAATTGACTACCCCTTATGGCAGGGGTAGTCAACCTGTGGTCCTCCAGATGTTCATGGACTACAATTCCCATGAGCAAACGCTGGCAGGGTCTCATGAGAATTGTAGTCCATAAACATCTGGAGGACCACAGGTTGACTACCCCTGCCTTATGGGGTCATACACTCTGGCCAACAGCCGAGCTGGGCATCTCCTCCCTGTCTCGACTCTGTTGCCAGCCAGCGTTGACACAGGCAGAGTCCAAAGCAAGGCATGCCCCGTTTCAGTGCTGGCGATTCCTAGAGGAGGCCATTGTTCCCACCTGCCTGCTTTCCGGGGGCTGGTGTGCTTGGGGAGCAAACCTCGCCCGCCTCCCCGTCCTCCCCTCACAAACCTGTCTCTGCAGGTGGAGCCAACAAGGCCTTCAGCCTGAAGACCGGTGTCCTTGGCAACGCATCCAATCCCAGGATCCCACAGGCCTCCCTGCCTGACGCCGTGGTTCCCACCTCTGGGATGGTGGGGGACACCTGCGTCTTTGACTATCAGCACGTGAGTCTTGGTACTACCTTTGGGGCTGCATGTACTTAAGTGGCCACCCTCCAGGTAGGACCTGGAGTTCTCCAGGAATTTCAACGCATCTCAGGTTAACAGAGATCTGCCTCCCCTCCAAGGAAATGGGCACGTTTGAGGGTGGGCACTTTGGTAATTATTACTTGCCCTACCAGGACTCTGCCTCCCCCCCCTCCATCTTCAGGGATTTTTCTAACCAGGAGCTGGCAACCCTAACATCCCCAGGTATAGAGCACTAAAGTTAAGTTGCATTTATCCTGGTCACCTCATCTGCAAACAGAGGAGTTACTTGCTACTTTCCTGTAGGAATACGTTTCTGGTTCTTCAAATTATGGGGATGTGGGGGGGGGCACTTGTTGTTTACTCAGTTGAGACGTTTATGAGGCAGCTTTCCTGATTGTGGATCTCACTGCAGCTTGCAACAGATCAGATCCATAAAATAAAACCCTTAAAAAATCTTAAAACTCCAAATTTGAACAGGACTGTCTGTAAACCTCACCACGTGCAATTCTCAGTAATGTCATCTTGAGCTGCTTCCTGCAGATTGAAAGGGAGGGGCCAGGAGCACCTCCCTGGGGAGGCTGTTCTGTCATCATGGGGCTGCCATTGAAGAGGCCCTCTGTTGTGTACCCACGAAACGAGCTTTTGATTCCTAAATGTGAGGGTTTGGGGATGAGAGATTGTCGGCCCCTGAAAGACCCTTCTGGTCCTCCCCCTTGGGGAAAGCAGCGGGCTTATGGAGAGCTGTTCTACACCATGCCTTCTTCACTCCGCCGTCTTCTTCGGGGACTGTCATGGCCACCGCCCTCTTAGCCTCCCCTCCAGGAACATGCCAGAGATGAGGGCTAGCCCCTTCTGTTCTGTGCTTCCTGCTAGCCTGGGGTTCCTGCTAAAACATGCTTGTGTGTGTGTGTGTGGTGGGCTTTGAAGCGCCTGGTGTGAATTCTGCTTTTCTTTCAGATGTCTCCGACGGCCAACTTTGAGCGGAACAGCCTGGGGGCTCCGCTGCCTCCGTTCTATTCCGGATCCCCAACTTCCTACTTCACCAGCGGCCTTCAAGCAGGGCTCCGGCAGAGCCACCTGAACAAAGTAAGGGGGCGGGCTGTTCGGTCAAGGTCCCAAGGTACCGGTCACCCAATCGCCGCCACTCCAATCCCATCCGTGCGCAAATTCTTGGCTTGACGCCTGGGAAAGACCTCAGGGCTGAAGGTTTTTCATAACTGGGGGCACCTCCCAAAAGACCCCCCCCTTTCATGTACCCACCAGGCAAGCATCTGTGATAGAGTCAAGAGGGGACGGACCCTCAGATTGGCCTTCAGCTCTGGCGGCGTAAGCCGTCGCCTGTGGTCCGCAGAGTGGGCTGCGTGTCTGGGGACCCTTGGTGTGGGATGCGGTGCTGACCGTGCCTTTGCCTCCTCCCCCTCCTCCAGGCAGTTGGCATGCCCCCTGTGGGCTCAGGAGACAGTCTGCTGGGCTTCGGACCAAGCGGCCACTCACCCAGCACCCACCCAAAGGTGAGATGCTAAGCCGGGGGCCGGGTAGGTCAGGGGGGGGCACATCCCCAACACGGCCGCTGCAGGGAGGCAGAGCCGTCCCTCAAGAAATCACCTGCTGAAGAGCTGTGTGCTGCAGTGCCCCACCTTCTCTAACCGCTTGGCGGGTACCAGGAAAGGTCTCTGCAGGCACCATGGCGCCCATAGGTTGGGGACCCCTGTGCTAAGGCAGTCGGTCGATGGTGCTCCCCTCCCGGCCGCCTTGTGCCTCCTGCTGCACGGCCCTTAACGCCGCCTCTTCCCTTCCCTTGGTTGGTTTGCAGACCCCCGTTGGCGGCCAGAAGCGCGCCTTTTCTCACCTGCTGCCGTCCCCGGAGCCTAGCCCCGAAGGCAGCTACGTCGGCCAGCACTCTCAGGGCCTCGGGGGACACTACGCAGACTCCTACCTGAAGCGGAAGAGGATATTTTAATCCACGCCTTTTTGCTACTGAAGCACTCGCCTCTCCTCTCCACCACCCTCCCTTGTCCCGATTCAGGTGTATAAATTTTGTACAGATGTGGGTTTTTTTAAATGTTTTGCTTTAGATTTGTTTGTTGTTTTTTAAACCTGCTTGAGACAGACTGGACTTCTAGACTCGGGGGCAGACACAGCCACCTCCGTGGGCTTTCCGGAAGACAGGGGCTTGTGGAGCTGGTGCCTCTCTTCCCAGGCCAGGGTGTTTGCGCGCTGACGGCCCTCTCCAGACAACACACCCCGGCTCCTGCCGGTGCTCATCCATCGGCAGGAGCAAAACGAACCTCGGAGCATCGCCCTGACTCAGTGCCCTCCCCACACGTGATTTTGTTCGCTGTCGCTGGGGGTTGTGTGTACCTTGGCAGCCAGGCCCGCGGCCTCCTCAGGAGACACATTCCCCATCTGAGGACTGATTCCAGCACAGAACATACCTGGATTAGGCTGCTGCCTTGAGAGGTTGCAGTGGTGATCGGAGAGAGGGCTGCTAAGAGCTTGGATCGGTTGGCACCCTACAGCACTTAATCCCCGTAGCAAATTCGGCTCCAGGGTTTTGGGGGGGGAGGGGGGAGAGGCTTGTTCTTGCCACCTCCCCACAGTCTGAGTTTTATTTTGTCTTAAACCTTAACCGTTGTTTTGTTTCCCTTTTTTTTTTTTTTTTTGTAATCATGGATTTGTAAACTACCCTTTTTAATTTTTATTGCTTCTTGGTTGTTTTTGGTTTGTTTGTTTGTGTTTTTTTAAATAGTTTAGGACTGTAAGATCTTGGTAAGTTTCCATGTAAACTTTCAGTTGGATAATCTGTGTGCGTTTCCCTCCCCAAAAGCAGTTTCTGCCCTCCTAGAAACGGCTTCTTTTCTTCCAGACCAATTCCTCCTTTGGGTGCAAATAATATATATTTTTTTTTCCTGCGTGCGTGTTCTTTTCTAGTTGGACAAAATGTCTTAAGCGCAGAGCCCTGCGGTCTTGAGATGAGTCAGCCCACCCAACCTCCACAGCTGAGACAATCTTTCGCCCCTGCTAGAGTGACTTTTGCGCATCCAGGTTTTGGGGGGTGGGAGCGACGTCTCTGCGACAGCAGGAAGATCCTGGGATTTCCAGAGAGCATCCAGCTTTGGTGCTCTTTGCCGAGGTTTTAGCAGAACTTGCATAAGCTGTTGCACCAAGCAGTTTGGGCCACTGACCCTTCTCAAGAAAGGTGCATCTTTCCTCTCCAGGCGGGTTGCAGGAAGACAGACGGACAAAGCACACCACCCTCCTAGGCCGGTTCTGGTGCAAGCTAGGCCCAGGATCGGCCCTGGACAGCGGCGGGTCACTCCGAATCTGCTTGTCCCTGTAACCTGCTGAGGGTCGAGAGGCAAGGCGCACTCGCCCTATTGCTGATTTCTCAGCAGCACCAACGTGCCTGGCCGTTTCTTCCGAGACGAAGCCCAGGAGCGTGGCCTTCTCCTCCCCAGGGGGATTTTCGGTTCTGCCCAGAGAGGATATAGTTTATTCTGTTTTATAAACATGCTGCGATTGTTTCTACGGTAGATACTGGCTGGTTTGCTGTATTTGTCGGAGGGTTTGCAATCCCTTGGCAGCTGGACTCCAACTTTCCAAAGTAAAGCTATATTTATATCAAAACTCTCCTGCGTATGCTCTTTTTTTGGCCTCCCCGAACAAGCCTGTGGGCAAGCAATGGATGCAAACATCAGTATGGCTTCGTGGTTAAGAGCTGTGGCCTCTAATCTGAAGAACCAGGTCCCCCCCGTCCTCCTCCTCCGCCTCCACATGCAGCCACCTGGGTGACCCTGTGCCAGTCCCAGTTCCCTCCGAGCTCTTTCAGCCCCACCTTCCTCAGGGTGCCTATTATTCAGAGAGGAAGGGAGATATAAGTCGCTTTGAGACTCCTTTGGGTAATGAAAATTGGGGTGTATAAGCCCGCTCTTCTTGAGGAAAAGGTTAATTGTTTTTCCATTTCTCTTACTTACATTTACCCGAGAATTTCTCAACCCAGAGCAACCAACCCCAGGAGTCCAAGCATCCCTGGCCAAGGGCCTGCTCTTCCCCTGCAGGATTTCTCTGCCTGACCATTGCCCTAACCCAAGAGACACAGATGGATTAAATTGACCATCTCCAGGTTGGGAAATTGCTGGAGAGTTGGGATGGGATCCAAAGGAGGGCAGGGCTCGGGGAGAATCCTTGGCAGGGCCGCAGCCTCGCCTCTCCTAAGCAGCCATTTCCTCCAGGGGAACTGAGCGGTGTAGCCTGGGCAGGATTTGTTATTCTGGGAGATTAACCCACAGAATTCCCTGCCACAGGAAGTGGTGGTGGCTACAAGCACTGACAGCTTCAAGGGGGAATTGAACAGCAGGTGCATCAGTGGCTCTCGACCGCCAGGAACACTCAGGGATGGCCAAACTGCAGCTCCCCAGATGTCCGTGGACTACAATTCCCATGAGCCCCACAGGGGCTCATGGGAATTGTAATCCATGGACATCTGAGGAGCCGCAGTTTGGCCACCCCACTGGTGCTTGGGGGGCCACAATGGGAGGGCTCCTAGAGTTCTGGCCTTGCTGGTGGAGCTCCTGATGGCCCCTGGGTTTGGGTCTGACCCAACGTGGCTTCTGTCATGTTCTTGTGAAATCTCCAGCCCTTCTCTGGAGGCTGGCAACCACTGCGCCTCAGCTCCGGCCTACAGAGAAAGCGGGTGCTCTGGAGGGCGGCAGGGGCGTCCCTGTCCTCCCCAGGCTCCACTTCCGCACCTCCCGGAGTTTCCCGCCCTGGAGGTGGCAAGCTGTGGGTCAGTGGGCGAGCCCGCCTCCCGTTCCTTCCCCAGAGGCTCTGATTGGCTGCCGGGCCGGAGCGTTCCAGGGGGCGTGGCGTGGCGTGTGTTTCCGCCCACCGTCCCTCCTCGTCTCCCTGGCGACGGCGGCGCCCTCTGACCCCGCGCGCGGTCACGTGGCGGCTGTCATGGCGGCCTCCTGGGCGGCGGGCCGGGGCGCCGGGGTCCCCCAGCGGGGCGGGCTGCTGGGCGCGGCCGGGAGGCTCCTGCTGCGGCTGGGCCCGGCGAGACGGCGCTGCGTCCCCTCTGCGGGTAAGAGGACGGGAAGGGCGCGGAGGGGGAGCTCGGGCGGGAGGGTGCCAGCCTCCAGGCGCGCCCGGGGGATCCCCCGGAATTCCAGCTTATCTCCAGGCGGCAGACTGGAGGGGGGGGCTCCATGGCATTGCACTCCACAGAGGGCCTTGTCCTCCCCAGGCTTCCTCCCCAAATATCCAGGCGTCTCCCAGCCTGGATCTGGCAACCCCAGGAAGCTGCCTCGCAGTGAGGTCCATCAAGGTCAGATCTCAAGGTCAGGTGGAAGCCATCACCCTGGTCCTGCCTGGTCCTTTGGGACTGGAGATGGGGGCACTGAGCCGAGGACCCCCATCATGCAGGGCAAGGGCTCTGCCTTTCAGCCACAGCCCTCCACTTCTGTTCTTCCGTCCTCCACCAGTGGCCAGGGGGGGACCCAGCAGTCCAAGGAAGAGACTGTTTTTATTGATTTCTTTATGCCCTGATATTCGGCATTTCCTCCTGGTTCACAGCAGCTTACAGTAATAGTTAGGAGCATTTTCTCTTAAAGCCAGCAATAAAATAGCAAAACCCAAAGAGCTTAGGATCAGTGTCTGGAGGATATGGGTTCAAATCCCCCCTTGTGCCATAAAAAGTGCCCTGGTGCCCTGATTAAGCATGCTTTCTCAGTCTGACCTACCTCACAGCGTTGTTGTGAGAATAGAGGAGGAGAGAATTATGTCAGCAACTTTGGATCCCCATTGGGGAGAGAGGCAGGGTGCCAATGAATTTAATGAATTTGTTTGTTTGCTACATTTGCATGCCAACCTCCCTTTGTAGCTTGCAAAGTTATGGTTTGTCGTACACAGAATATACAACACAAGAAAACAATGAATTTGTAATGCTTTGAACATAGTACAGAAAATATCAACAATTTCAGCTTCTAACAATTCTGAACTTAACTGCTATTTCACAATTCATAATGGCCCGTGTTGGCCGGTATCATGACACCCACAGGCACCCTGTTGGGGAACCCCATGGCATGAATCCCAACGTCATTGGAGCACTCAAACTGGAGAAATGTTAATGCTGCAATATTTCTTTCTCTCCCCCCACAGGAACTTACCAGGCAAAAGAGGAGAACTGTAAGGCAGAAATGTGAGTACCACAATTCCCCCACCCCAGCCATCAAACAACTCCTAAGTTGACTTTGCGGGAGGCAGAGATGTGAAGGCGAGAAAGAGACCCAGAAAAATTGAGAAAGGAAAATCAAGGGGGTCTTGCCTCCCTGACAATTCCCTCCCTCCCCCCAATTTTGCTTTTTAAGGGAAGTTTTTGTTTTGGTTATTGTGGGTGCTTGCAGAATGCTTCCTGGGAGCTATTTAAGAGACTCTGCAATTTTAAGCATGGGAGTTTCGTGGTTCTGTTTGTCATGCAAAAGATTCCCTGTCAAATCCTTGACGTTTCCAGTTAAAGGGACCAGGCAGGAAGTGATGGGGAAAACCTCTGCTTGAGACAGGAGAGATGACATTGATGGACCAAGTGGTATCGTGGTTAAGAACGGTGGATTCTAATCTGGAGAACCGGCTTGTTTCCACCCCTAATAACACAGAGTACCCAAGCACACTCCTTGTGCGGGCCGATTGTCATCAAAATAAGGGCAGTGTGGGTGATTTCCCCACCACCATGGGCTTCCCATCTACCTGCTCCATTACAATCCTCCATTCCCAGCCCCAGCCCTCTTACCAGTTTGGGTTTGATGAGGTTGGTGCTGCAGCCACAGTCCAAGCACACCTGTATGTCTAACTGTGCTCCGTTGTCCTCATTTATCAAGTGCGCCTGAAGTAGCATGGGAGGGGGAAGATGCCACGTGGAGGCGCCAGGCTCCCCTCTAGAACGACCTGCCAAGGGGCACCTCTCCTGGCAGGTCTTCCTCGTTTGCCAGTTTGCCCCCCTCCCCCTGCTAGGGGTCCTGTGCTAGCGATTGTGGACTCCTCCGCCGTGGGCACGAGCAGAGCCCTGGACTTAGGTCCCGAGACCATTTTGCGGGGTGTTTGGTGGGGTGCCTGGAAAGACGTCACACAACCACCACACCTTAGAGACACCCAAGATTTTCTGGGTCTGAGCTTTTGGGAGTCAAATATTTACTGACAGATACAAGCTAGATTTCTGAGGCATAAGGATTTGGGGATCTCCATTCCCGCTTGTATCTGACGAAGGGAGCTTGGACACGCAAAAGCTCCTATTCAGAAAATCTTGAGGTCTCTAAGGTGTGATAGGACTTGAATTTTGCTGGATGGGTGGATGGATTAGAGATCTCTCTTAATTCCGGCTGCTTCTTTTTCTGCCTCAGAGTGAACGTGGTGTTTGTCGACCGATCGGGCCAAAGGATCAAAGTGCAAGGCAGAGTTGGGGATGATGTGCTACGCTTGGCTCAGAAGAACGGCATTGAATTGGAAGGTATGTCCGGGAACAAGGAGGAGAGCCTCCTGGTTCATGATTCCTAGGGCAGCCCACCTCCAGGTGGGGCCTGGGGATACCCCAGAATTCCAGCTCCTCTCCAGACTGCAGGGATCACTTCCCCTGGAGAAAAGGGCTGCTTGGGAGGGGGGACTCTGTGGCCTTGGACCCCACGGAGGGTGAGGGATGCCAGCCTCCAGGTGGGGCCTGGGGATCTCCCATAATCAGAGCTCCTCTCCAGACTGCAGAGATCAGTTCCCCTGGAGGAAAGGGCTGCTTGGGAGGGGGGACTCTGTGGCCTTGGACCCCACTGAGGGTCAGGGATGCCAGCCTCCAGGTGGGGTCTGGGGATCCCCTGGAATTCCAGCTCCTCTCCAGACTGCAGAGATCAGTTCCCCTGGAGGAAAGGGCTGCTTGGGAGGGGGACTCTGTGGCCTTGGAACCCACTGAGGGTCAGGGATGCCAGCCTCCAGGTGGGGCCTGGGGATCCAGCCCTGGAATTCCAGCTCCTCTCCAGACTGCACAGATCAGTTCCCCTGGAGGAAAGGGCTGCTTGGGAGGGGGGACTCTGTGGCCTTGGACCCCACTGAGGGTCAGGGATGCCAGCCTCCAGGTGGGGCCTGGGGATCCCCTGGAATTCCAGCTCCTCTCCAGACTGCAGAGCTCAGTTCCCCTGGAGGAAAGGGCTGCTTGGGAGGGGGGACTCTGTGGCCTTGGACCCCACTGAGGGTCAGGGATGCCAGCCTCCAGGTGGGGCCTGGGGATCCCCTGGAATTCCAGCTCCTCTCCAGACTGCAGAGATCAGTTCCCCTGGAGGAAAGGGCTGCTTGGGAGGGGGGACTCTGTGGCCTTGGACCCCACTGAGGGTCAGGGATGCCAGCCTCCAGGTGGGGCCTGGGGATCCCCCGGAATTCCAGCTCCTCTCCAGATTGCAGAGCTCAATTCCCCTGGAGGAAAGGGCTGCTTGGGAGGGGGGACTCTGTGGCCTTGGACCCCACTGAGGGTCAGGGATGCCAGCCTCCAGGTGGGGCCTGGGGATCCCCTGGAATTCCAGCTCCTCTCCAGACTGCAGAGATCAGTTCCCCTGGAGGAAAGGGCTGCTTGGGAGGGGGGACTCTGTGGCCTTGGACCCCACTGAGGGTCAGGGATGCCAGCCTCCAGGTGGGGCCTGGGGATCCCCTGGAATTCCAGCTCCTCTCCAGACTGCAGAAATCAGTTCCCCGGGAGGAAAGGGCTGCTTGGGAGGGGGACTCTAAAGGGGGGTCATCCTCTCTCTCTGCAGCATTTCTCCCCTCCATGTTCTTTGTTTCTCCCCTCCTTGCTCTTGTTGGACTTGTGCTTAAAACCGATGTGTGTACCGTTACTTTTGCTCACTTAGCCTTTCTTGCTTGCGTTCCCAGGAGCCTGCGAAGCTTCTCTGGCCTGCTCTACCTGCCACGTCTATGTGAGCCACCAATTTGTGGACAAGCTTCCCACCCCGGATGAACGGTAGGGCTCCAGGTTCAGTCTTATAGATTTGGAGGGTAGCCATGTCAACAAGATTCATCTTGAGCATCATCTTAAGAGACGAACAAGACTGGGGGCGGGGATCAAGTAGCACCTTCATCATATACAAACAGGAATGGAGATCTGGGTCCTTCTATCCCTCTCTGCAGGTGGGAGGGCTGTTGCAAAGAAGAGAGGCAGGATGTAGAGGTGCAATGTGTGCCTTAAGCATTAACCAGGGTCAGCCTTTCTTAGCTTCCAAGGACTGGCAAGATCAAGTTAGCCTGGGTCGTCCAGGTTAGGGGAAGAGTTGTTCAGAGGAGGTTTTCCATTGTCAAGCTCTGCGTAGCAGCCCTGGACATCTTCCTTGGTGGACTGTCACCCGAGTACTCACCAGGGCTCTGATGAGATTAGGCCCGCCTGGGCCATCCGTTGTACAGTGCAGTTATGCAGAAGCTGTATTATTGGAAACCCGTCCAGAATCATCAGGTGTTTCTGTTGGTCCTAACAAACTGATCGCGATATTTACTGTGACCTCCTTTGTATGCCCCCAAAGTGGCTTACACCCCCCTCCTCTATTTTTGCTGTATTACTTACCCTGTGAGGTAAGTTATGCTGAGGGTGTGTGACTATCCCAAGGTCGCCCCGCAAGCTTTCATAGGGTGAGCGGGGATCCCAAGCACTAGTCCAACACTGTCAGCCGGGGGTTGCCAAACTTTTTGGAGCCTGCAGGCACCATTGGAATTCTGGCACAGGACGGTGGGCACAGTTACAAAATGGCTGTCATGGGAGGCGGAGCCAACCACAAGATGGCTGCTGCAGGAGGACCACCAACTTTATTTACTTTATTCGTTTATTTTGACATTTATATGCTGCCCTTCCCTAAGAGCTTGGGGCAGCTCACAGCATCATTAGCTGAAACAATAATAAATGTACATGTAAAGCAATAAGAGAACTCATTGCCTTCTCCCCAGTAGGTGGGAGGGGGAGGAAAGTGCAGTCTTTTGCCATTTGTGTAGGGAGGCCAGCAATTCTGGTGGTGTTTGTAGGCCTTGGCTACAGGCCCTTTGGAACAGCTTTGTCTTGCAGGCCCGGTGGAACTGCTTCAAGTCCTGCAGGGCCCTGATCCTGCTCGGGAGAGCGTTCCACCAGGCCGGGGCCAGGGCTGAGAAGGCCTTGGTACTCACTGAGACCCATCTGAATTCTCTTGAGGCCGGGGACCTATAGCAAATTTCGTGTGCTCGGTTGTACGTTTTTTTGCGGGGGCATGGTAGAGAGGGTGGTCCCACCTTGTCAAGAAGTCCCAAGTTATGCATCATACAATTTGACACATCAGGGAGGCCCTCTTTTCAATCTGCACAGCCCTGATGGGCAAAAGCCCCACGTTGTTCCCGCTTTCTAAAAGCCAAGAAAAGGGGTTGGCAGATGCCCTGTCGCCCACGGACCCCGCATTGGGGACCCCTGCTTTTAACCCTCACACTACACTGGCTCACACAGCTACTGGCTCACACAGAGAACCTGTGTTGGTTGCTTGCTCCCTCTGCTTGCGGGGCTGGAGGGCTGACAATCAACGCTCACAGTGCAGCCAGTGAGATGGGGGTGGGGGGTCTGCTCCGGCTCCCGTCACCTTCTTGCCCCTCTGCTCCTAGGGAGGAAGACATGCTGGACATGGCCCCCCTGCTCCAGGAGAACTCTCGGCTGGGCTGCCAGATCATCCTGTGCAAAGAACTGGAAGGCGCGGAGTTCACCCTGCCCAAAATCACGAGGAACTTCTACGTGGACGGGCACGTCCCCAAGCCGCACTGAGGTCTCTCGAGCCAAGAGCTGGACTGTCAATGTGCCAGAGCAGGACTGACCTGCATCGTCTCAGGAGGCTTCCGAGCCGGCGAGATTTTGAAAATGAAAAAATGCATCTAGTGCTCTGGGAGCAAAGAAGATGGCGCTGAAGGAAGAACCAAGGGACCGCCACGTGGAGCTAGGGGCACGCTTCCTGGGACTGCCGGTCTTCCACCAACCACAGCTGGGGGAGGTGAGGTCTCCTTCCTGGCCCCGAAACCATGCTGGAAGAGAATCTCCCACGCCTGTCGGCTCTCCCCAAGCCCCCGCAGGCAACTGCAGGGGCCCTCAGGAAAGAGAAGCTGCTCCGACGGCATTCTTGTGACTTTTTAAGTAATATAATTTCACCCGGCACCATAAATGCGGTGGGCGTCTGCAGGGGGAGTCTGGAGTGACCATTTCACAAGCACTTTAGTTGTATTTGTTCTGGAGCCTGCCGGTTTTTCCCCTGCCCTCCCTGTTATTCAAAGGGTGCTTTTTAAACATTTGAGTTTTTCTGTGTTTCATCTGTTTGCAGAAAATGCCTTGGATGTATCGGTGCCTGCGGTCACTCTTACCTCCCAAAGAAGAAATGGGAAGGGGGGCAGGACTTGGGAAACCCCCCCCCCCTTTACACACATATTTTTCTGAATAACACAATACCAGACCCCCCCCCCCCACGTACACCCTTTGTTGGGGATGGGGGAAGAATCTTTAAAAGAGAAGATCTCATTCAAATTATTATTGTTTTAATGAAAATACTTCCTGTTAAGTGAGAGCCCCACCACCACCCCACCCCCAATCATTTTGTTGGATTTTTTTTTTAAGTTTTAAAGGGGCGGATCCGATATGGATATATCTGGGAGTGTTCTTGCCACTCTGGACATGTTTGTGAATGTCATTCTAGTCCTCGAACGCAGATCTTGTTGGCAAAACACAGCTCAGTGTGGGTGGAAAGAACCAAAGTTACAATAAACAGTTCCGTTATGTTAAAAAGCGCTGGACTCAGGGTTCTGTTAACAATTGGTTATTGCATTTGTTTAAAACATTCACTAGCTGCCTTTCTTCCCTGCAGAGCTCAAGGCAGAGTACAAATATAGATAGAACACACAGAATACTTTTAAGAATATAATCTCCAAGTTTAAGATAATTACTGAGGACTGCTAGTCATCATAACCAAACCTAAATAAAACAGACTTCAGCTGCACCCTAAAGATCAAAAATGTGGGGGCCAGGCATGCCTCCCCGGGGTGGTTCGTTCCATAATTGTGAGGCTACCTCCAAAAAGACCATCTCTGCTGTCTTCACCAAAGTAGCTTCTTGGAAAGATTAAGAGAGCATAAATGTGGCTGTCAAACTCCATTTATACAAGGAATCCCCACGCGCCATCTCCTTATGTCTCAGGGGTGTTTTAGGGGCCTTCCCGCTGTACTATCCAGCATATCTGAAGAGGTGTTCCAGGTTTGAAGAAATCCCAGGAAATTATATGAAATGATCCAGGTTTGCTTACAAGGAGATTTTTAATCAAGCATGAGACTTACAGAAAAAGGATAAGTTTCTGTCAATCGGGGCTTGAGTGTGCACACACGCGGCAAAGCTTGCCAAAATCTGAGATCACATGCACAACTAAAACTAGAAGTCTTCTACCTTAAATTCTGGCTACCAGCCAAATAATCATTAATGAAGCTCTTCCAGATGCTTGGGTGAGCCAGTTCATTTTGCACCTGGGCCCAAGCTTTGAAGATGAGCTCTGCTAAAAAAAAAACATGAGAGAAGGTTCTCCAGAGCAGCCAACCCACCCACCCACCCAGGAATCAGGGCAACTAAGCACCAGTGGGTAACAAAGATGGAGTCACAAAGGCTGTGTTGGAGGTCTCTGCCCTGCGACAACCATGGATTGTCACCAAATGCATGCGCTCTCTTGTGCTCAAGCAGTTTGGCTTTCTTCCTTGGCCCAGGTGGGTCACAGCCCCGTTGCCTTGTGATTGAACAGGTTGAAGGATAGCCCCCGGCACTCATGTTGTTGCACTGTGGCCTCGCCCAAATCTGTCCAGATTGGCTGAATACACTGGGATGTTTTAGTTTGGAGAAGAGACTACTCGGGGGGACATGATAGAGGCTTATAAAAATTAGGCATGGTGTGGAGAGTTCACAAGGATTTTTTTTTTCTCCCTCCTAAACGTCTGGAACTCAAGGGCACCCAATGAATCTCATGGGCAGTAGGTTTAGGATGGAAAAAAAGGAAACACCACTTTACACAGAGTGATTAAAATGTAGAATTTGCTGCCAGAGGATGTGGTGATGGCCACAGGAATAGATAGCTTGAAAAGGGGATTGGATAGATTCATGGAGGAGAAGTCTGTCGGTGGCTACTAGCCATGTTGGCTGAGAACCTCCACATTCAGAGGCAGTCAGTCTGAATCCCAGGGCCAAGAGGCAACATCAGGGGAAGGCTGATCAGGGGAAGCCCTTCATCACCCCCAACATCAGGGGAAGCCCTTCGTACTGTATTTTTGGCCCTTCAGAGGAGCCAGTTGGCCACTGGGTGAGACAGGATGCTGGACCAGATGGACTGTAGGTCTAATCCAGTAGGGTTCTTTTAATCACTGGTGGTATTTATTATGTTTAAAACTATTTGCTGCCTTTCTCCCTTGCCCGAACCCACTGCAGAGCAGCTGGCAACACTAAATAAATTCACCCTTATGTTTTTCCTGACCCTCTTGGCATCCATTTCTTCAAACACCATGTTTTGGAGGGGAAGACAAACAGGACTGAACATGCCAAGGTAGCCTATCCTACAAATACAGTCAGATAGGCAATTTTGCATTCACTCCTGGGTATATGTAACAAAAAATTGGGACTGGGGCCCACCCCAGTCACCCCTACTGCAGTTTCAAAGGCCTATTGTGAGGCTAGAAAACAATTTTCTGTGTCTTAGTTGAAACTACCCCGTTTCTGCCTGGTATTAAAGATCTAGATCAGGGGTAGTCAAACTGCGGCCCTCCAGATGTCCATGGACTACAATTCCCAGGAGCCCCTGCCAGCATTCGCCGCAGTTTGACTACCCCTGATCTAGATTCTCAGTGTGGCTTTCGTCCATGCCCTCGTTGCTGGTTCCTCAGAGCATGTACAGAGTTCCTTGCAGTACCAGGATGTTGTCCTTAACCTGGATACAGCCTCCTGGTCTACACTGGACACAAGTCAAAATCCCATATGACCAGATAGAGTACCTTTATTGGCATCAGCACCAGTGTCCAGATATTTATGGTTTCCAATGAGTAGCCGTGTTGGTCTGAAGCAGCACAGAAAAATCAGAGTCCAGGAGCACCTTTAAGACCAACAAAGATTTATTCAAGGCGTGAGCTTTCGAGTGCAGGCACTCTTCCTCAAACTATGAACTGACCGTCATAACAATAGGAATATATAAGCAAAAGTTAATCCTGTTACATCAGTAAACCAAATATTTATGGTTCATGGGACTGGACCTAAGCCAGCCTTCCATGTAAAGGTGACGGGCTGGTTCCTCCAATCCCATGCCAAGCCCCATCTCTGATGTCAGAAGCTAGTTGCCAATCAGAGCCGTCTAAAATATAGCCCCACCTCCATCAAGTGCCTGGAAAAGGCTCTGAACTTCCATGACAAATCTGGATCATCCTTTGGCCAAAGGGTTTGGCAAAACAGCCCAATGCAGAGTGGATGTGAACAGCTCCTGCTGCTGTAAACCTCCAGGGGTCCAAGATGCCAGATGCTTGAGAGGAGAGGGGGGCTCTCCCACCCTAGTCGGGTTTTGCATTTTCCATCACAGCTAAATAAAGCAAAAAAACAGTTCCTCCCATCATCTCCACAGGCAAAGAGGCAGGCCCCTCCAGTTTTGGCTGAAACAAAGTAAATGGTTTATTGAAACATTAAAAGACTAAAAGGAAACAATGGGGGGAAATGAGACAAACTTAATATATTTTACCCATCTCATCCTGCGTTTGGACAACCAGTCCAATGCCACTGGGAAGTTCGCCAGAAGGGATGGTCTCCACGTCCTGCTGCTGGCCCTGCAGAGGAACTGGTTGGCCACAGTATGAGGTAGGATGCTGCACCAGGTCTGATTCCTGGTCTGATTCAGCAGGGCTCTTCTTGTGTTGTTATCAGGGGAAGGCCTCGGCCTCTCTGCCCTCCAGAGAACTTGCTATCTACTGTGTGAGGCAGGAGGCTGGACTGGAGGGACCTTCACTGGTCTGACCCAGCAGGGCTCTTCTGAGGATCCCAGAGAGCTTCTTGTTGTTGCAGACTCTTTACTGAAAGAGAACGGTTTCTTCCTTGCCTGCTTTGGGCAGATGACGGATGGATGGATAGGAAAAGCTGCAGTGTTCTTTCACCGATCTCCGGACTGCACTGGTGTGTTTGCTGTAAGCCACCAAGGTGGGCAGGCTGCCCAGGTGTAGAACAGACTCTAAAGAGCACTCCTCAGGCTCATGTTCCAGCTAGACCTACCTAGCTTGCAGGGTCGTTGTGTAACTGGTAAGAAGAATTGGTTCTTAGAGGCCGCTTTTCTCTACCCAAAGGAGTCTCAAAGCAGCTTCCAGTCGCCTTCCCTTTCCTCTCCCCACAACAGACACCCTGTGAGGGAGGGGAGGCTGAGGGAGCCCTGAGATTACTGAAGGAGAAGAAGGAGAGCTGGTTCTTATATTCTGCTTCCTCCCAGCAGGGATCCAAAGCAGCTTCCGCATCCTTCCCCTCTCCTCACAATAACCCTGAAAGGTGCAGAAGGCTAAGCAGGTGAACCTGCCCAGAGTCACCCACAACCATGGAAGCCAGCTCTGGGCTGAGAAAGACCCCAGTATCTGAGGGATGGGGAGGGAGCCCCCAATGCCCCAGGCACGACCTGGGAGCTGGCAACCCAACCCCTGCCAGCGCGGGGATTCGAACCCGGGGCCCGAAGATCCCAGGCTGGCAAACCACCTTCTTGCACCTGGCCCGCAGGTGCGGCCCGTTAAGCGCCCAGCCGGGATATCTGCGGGAGGGAAGGGGAGGGGCGGGCCCCGGGTTCGGCCATGGCGGGGGAGCTCTTCGTGGACGGGCAGCCGCCGGACTTCTCGGTCCTGCCGGAGCTGCTGTGTCCGCCCTGCCTGGAAGGCGAGCCCGGCCCGGGCGGAGCCACAGCAGGCGGCCCGCGGGGCTCCAGGTGAGCTCCTGCCGCTTCTCCAGCCTTGCAGACCCGCGGCGGATCGAGACCCGGGGGGGTGGCAGGACGCCAGGTTGCAGCTGGGCGCGTTTTTTGCACCCCGAGCCCGGCTCTTTGCAGCGGCAGCCAAAGCGCAGGGGCCCGGGAGGCTCGCTGCTCTGGACCGTTGCCAACCTCCAGGTCGTGGCTGGCGCGCTTCCTGAATTGCATCCTAGCGCCAGGCTGTGCTCCGCCGGAGAACAGGGCAGCATGCCGGGGGGCGACAGGCAACAGATCCCACGGAGGTCCCTGCCTGCAAAACTCCAGGCATTGCCCCCCCTGGAGTTGGCTTCTGAGTCTGGCCCACTGGGGCCCAAGCGCGCTTCGCACGGAGGATCCCGGGGTGGCCACGCGCGCAAGGAGGCACGAGCCGCCTCTCAAGCGCGCACCTGTCCGGGATCTGGCGCCAGAGGCTCGCGGGCGGCGCGTGGCCCGAGGGACGGGCGCTTCTCATTGGCTGAGGGCGTGGGCGGGGAGGCGGGCTGCGCGCGCCTCGTGCCTGAGGGAAGGGGGGGCGAGGGGCTGGCTGGGGCGGGGGAGGCGCAGAAACAGGTTCGGGGCCCCCAAAAGCCCCCAGGCCGCCTTTTAACTTTTTTTTTTCTTTTTTGGTTCTTCTTAGAAGTGAGTGAGTTGCTTTTGGCCTCCCATGCCTCAGAAATTACACAGCCTCCCCAAAATGTGTAATTTCTGAGGCATGGCTTCCTATTGCCAGTGGGGCAAACTGGGGTGTCTGGCCAGTTGCCAGCCTCCAGGGAACACCCTGGGAGCTGGAATTAGAGGTGCTCTCCAGAGTCTCTGATTGTAGGGTGGACTCTGGGGCATGGTAGCCCTCTAGGAGGTGGCAGCGGCAGTGATCCCCTGGGTTGATCTCCAGGTGGCAGAGATCTGTTCCCCTGGTGGAAAAGGCTGCTTTGGAGGGTGGAGTTTAGATCTCACTTGGGTTGCCAACCTACAGATGATGGTTGGGATCTACAACCTACAGCTGATCTCCCAGTGGCAGAGATCAGTTACCCTGGAGCAGGGGTGGCCAAACTGTGGTTCTCCAGGTGTCCATGGACTACAATTCCCATGAACCCCAGGGGGCTCATGGGAATGGTAATCCATGGACATCTGGAGAATCACAGTTTGGCCACCCCTGCCCCGGAGGAAATGGCCACTCTGGAAGGTGGACTCTATCTGTTTGATGACCCTTCCCATACCCCGCCCTCCTCTGGCTCCTCCCTCAACATCTCCTGGTATTCTCTCACCTGGAGCTGGCAACCCTTCCTGCAAAGTTTGGCTGCTTTGGAGGGTGGGCTGTATCTGAGGTCCCTCCCTGAACACCCCCCTCCCAAATCTCCAGGGATTTCCCAACCTGGAATTGGTCACCTTAGCATCCAAAGCAGACTCCTCAGTGTAGCTCTCATAGCCAGTGTGTTGGTTCCTGACACTTTTCCTGGTTCCTTCAAACTTTTTTTTTGAAAAGTGGGTGTGGTCTTGCGGGGGTACTGACTGGACATCTGATGTTGCTTCAGTGGGGGTGGCCAACACAGGGTTGGTTTAATTTTCTTCCAGCCATTATTTTCAGTCTATTTGTAAATTATCTCTCTTCTCCCCTGCACCCGAGCTTCCTCCATGTGAGGCTCCACCTCCTTCAGCGGCCATTTTGTTGCTTGGTTCCTCCTCATGTGGCAGCCATTTTGCATCCCGCTCCCTATGTGAGAATTCCAAGGGTGCCCTCAAGTTCAAGGAAGCTGGGCACCCCTGATCTGGAGGAATGCAGGTCAGGGGAACCCTATTTTCCCACCTCCCTTGTGGGATGAATGAAATGCAAGAGAAGGTTTTCCTCAACACACATAGTGTGAAAATAATTATAGAAGAGTGCAACATTAGAATTTTATTTAGAGGAGTTTTCTACACCTCTCTAGGGAGAGGCTCCCAAAATAAAAATAATAAACAAAACATCAAAAGATATGAACTAAAATCTAGCCTCCAGAACCCAATGATTGCTCCTACATACTGTAGACCAGGGGTAGTCAAACTGTGGCCCTCCAGATGTCCATGGACTACAATTCCCAGAAGCCCCTGCCAGCATTCGCTGGCAGGGGCTTCTGGGAATTGTAGTCCATGGACATCTGGAGGGCCGCAGTTTGACTACCCCTGCTGTAGACATATGCAACATGTTCTAGATTACTTTTTTGTTTAAATAGGAATACTTTTAGAAACAATGTGCTCAGTGATATAATAATATCCATCTGTGCTGGCAGATGTGTCTTTTGGTTTTGACAGATGTTGTCAAACTAATACAAGTTTGTTTGTTTATTAGATAATCCGTTTTCTGCTTTCAGCTCTTATTCTTCCCCTACCTTTCAGGTGACCAAAATTAAGATACATCTATGGGAACATAGGGCACTGTTGTCTGCGACTCATCCTCAAATATTCTAAATTTGCAGTTTTCTTTATAGTAAAGGAAATGATTCCATATAAATGGTAAACAGGACAGTTTTCCATGATGTATTTTATAGGGCTAAATCAGTAAAAGAAGACTAGGTTTGGTAGGAAAGTAGGCATGGCATGTATTTCACCTCGCCCAATTTCCATTTTAAGAAGTGTATGTGTATCAAGAGGGAAGTTTTGGCAAGTGTTTCCTCAGGGAAGGCATCCTAGACCAGTGGTTCCCAACCTTCCTCATTCCGCGACCCTTTAATCCAGTTCCTCATGTCGTGGTGACCCCCAACCATAAAATTATGCAAAGGTTCTTTCACAGAAATTAAACTGAAACTGACCCATTGGTCATGATTGTATATAAATTGGTGTTTTTCTGGGATTTCTCAGTTCAGTTCTGCCTCTTGTCCCACCATGCCGATCTCACTCTTTTCTGCTCTATCTCGATCTACCCCGCAAGGCTGTTGTGTGGATGGTGCCCCCCTGGCCAAGCTGCTTGGCCCGCCACGACCCTGTGAAAGGGTCATTTGACCCCCAAAGGGGTCCCGACCCCAAGGTTGAGAACCACTGTCCTAGACGAATTATCCCATAGGAGCATGAATAAAAGCAATTGAGAGGAACCTGCAGGGAGGGGGGAGATACACTGGCACCATTTTGAAGAATTTCACAGGGGGCTCCTGTGGGTGGATGTGAGATCTCTCCCCTCCCCAACGTCATCCATAGATGCCCTTCTTGTTTGTAGAAACCTGTAAGGGGCTGTTTGCAGTCGGCCCCGCCTCTTATGGCCTCCATTTTGTGTTCGGGTGCGCCACTTGTGGCAGCCATTTTGGTGGCTGCACCCACCACCCAGTTGTCAGAGTTCCAGAGCGCCCTGCAGGGTCCAAAAGGATGGAGACCCCTGAAATAGTCTCTTCCCTCCAGAAGCTGAACAGGGGAGAGAGTAGAGCAGGACATCACGGGCGATTTTGCTCCTTCCTTCCTTGCTTGCTGGCTCTTTCTCTTCCCTGCAGATGTGAGCCGTTTAGCGGCATGGCTTGCTGCCTCCAGATCCCAAGCCGCCTCAGCCTCGTCCCGGAAACTGACCTGCTCTTCTCCCACCTGGACCCGACTGCCGGCAACCCGGAAAGATTTCAGCAGCAGGCCGGCTTGACCGCACACCCCACGTGCGACATCGGGGTGCCCCAGGACAACGGCTTCTTCCCATCTTTAGCCCCATTTGGCTCCTTGGACACTCTGAGCCTCATCAGCCTGCACTGTTCAAGCCTCATCCCGAAGCCCCTCGATTGGGCCGAGTCTGCAGAAGGCAAAGGGGCTTCCCACGAGTGGACCTCCGGCGCCCTCTTCTCAGAGCCTCAGGCGAACGCCCCTGCGGAGGAGCCTGGAGCGGTGCTTCTTCAGGAGACCGGCCTTCCGGGCAGGCCAGAGTCGCAGGAGGGTGTGAGGAAAGTGCCCCGCAAGCAGGGCAGGCCCAGGAGGAGCTGTGAACATCTGGACCCGGACTTCAAAGGGGTCACATTCCAGATGCAGCTGTGCCTCCAGCACAGCAGTTCAGAGGGCTGCGGGCTCCTCGTGAGCCACCAGTACAGCAGGTAACGAGGCCGGGGGGCTCTTCTTGGTGTCGGTGGCAGAACCGTACTGGTCAAGGCGGCCCCCATCCGAGCAAAACTTTTTCCGTGTGTGTCCACACCTGGGATCCCCAGGGTGATGACCCTGGGAACCGTGACTCTGGCATCCTTTCTGGCACCTGGCAAGTGGTTTTAGAAAGTGGGTGGGCTGGCTTTTACCCAGCAGGCCACCTTCAAGCAAAGGTTGGATACACACTTTTCTTGGATGCTTTAGGATGCTTAGGGCTGATCCTGCGTTGAGCAGGGGGTTGGACTAGATGGCCTGTATGGCCCCTTCCAACTCTATGATTCTACATTGAGCAGGGGGTTGGACTAGATGGCCTGTATGGCCCCTTCCCACTCTATGATTCTATGATTCTATGATCCTGCGTTGAGCAGGGGGTTGGACTAGATGGCCTGTATGGCCCTTCCAACTCTATGATTCTATGATTCTAGTTCAGCAGTGGAATAGGCTGCCTAAGGAGGTGGTGAGCTCCCCCTCCCTGGCAGTCTTCAAGCAAAGGGTGGAGACACACTTTTCTTGGATGCTTTAGGATGCTTAGGGCTAATCCTGCGTTGAGCAGGGGGTTGGACTAGATGGCCTCTATGGCCCCTTCCCACTCTTATGATTCTGTGATTCTATGATCCTGCGTTGAGCAGGGGGTTGGACTAGATGGCCTGTGTAGCCCCTTCCCACTCTATGATTCTATGATTCTGTGATTCTATGATCCTGTGTTGAGCAGGGGGTTGGACTAGATGGCCTGTATGGCCCCTTCCAACTCTTATGATTCTGTGATTCTATGATCCTGCGTTGAGCAGGGGGTTGGACTAGATGGCCTGTGTAGCCCCTTCCCACTCTATGATTCTATGATTCTGTGATTCTATGATCCTGCGTTGAGCAGGGGGTTGGACTAGATGGCCTGTATGGCCCCTTCCCACTCTATGATTCTGCATTGAGCAGGGGGTTGGACTAGATGGCCTCTATGGCCCCTTCCCACTCTATGATTCTAGGTCTCTTTGGCTTTGCAGATTTAAAAAACCTTGCTTTCAAGAGGTGGTTGCCCATTGCTTCTCTGGGAGCCAGCTGCTGTGGTGGTGAAGAGCAGCAGCCTCTAATCTGGAGAACTGGTTTGATTCCCCACTCCTCCTCCACATGCCGCCTGCTGGGTGAGCCAGGGCCAGCCGTCTTTCCTGCAGAGCATTTTCTGCTAGAGCTCTCTCAGCCCCACCAACCTCATGGGGTGCCTGTTGCGAGGAGAGGTAGGGGAAGGTGTTTTGCAAGCCACTTGGAGACTCCTTCCATTAGTAAAAAGTGGGGTACAGAAAGCCAGCCCTTTTCCTTTCCCCCTCTTCTTCATTCTGGACATTGGCCCTGGACTGCCTTGGTGGTCTCCCATCCAAGAACTAACCAGAGCAAGGGTGCCAGCTTGTGGTTATGAAGTTCCTGGAGATTTGGGGGGGGGGGTGAAGCCTGGGGAGGGAGGTGTTGGGGAAGTGACTTCAGCCCATCCTCCCAAGCAGCCCTTTCCTCCAGGGGAACTGATCCCTGTCGTTTGGAAAGGAGCTGTAATTGCAGGTCGTCTCCTGTTCCCACTTGGAGGTTGGCAACCACAAACCAGGGCTGCTCCTGCTTAGGTGCTAAGTACTGTTGAGATAGAGCCTCTTGTGGCGCAGAGTGGTAAGACAGCAGACATGCAGTCTGAAAATGCTGCCCATGAGGCTGGGAGTTCGATCCCAGCAGCCGGCTCAAGGTTGACTCAGCCTTCCATCCTTCCGAGGTCGGTAAAATGAGTACCCAGTTTGCTGGGGGGTAAACGGTCATGACTGGGGAAGGCACTGGCAAACCACCCCGTATTGAGTCTGCCATGAAAACGCTGGAGGGCGTCACCCCAAGGGTCAGACATGACTTGGTGCTTGCACAGGGGATACCTTTACCTTTACTGTTGAGATTAGGCTAACCTGGCACATCCAAGTCAGGGCTGGAGGTGTGCTTTGCACTGCCTTATTCTGCATAGCAACCCTGGATTTCCATGGTGGTCTCCCATCCCAGTACTAACCAGGGCTGACTTAGCTTTTGCCTTTCAATGAGATCAAGCTAACCCGGGTCAGGTCTTTAAATAGTTGTGCCATTCCCCCTCCCCCCCCTTCAAACTATATTATTATTTTTATTATCATTTAATGTTGATATCGCCCTCCCAGTGGACCAGCTCCAGTCTCTGAAACGTCTCATTCACGTAAGATCATACAAAATGTTTGTTAATTCAGTTAATAGCAATTAAAATTAGCTTATAGCAGCAAGTGATTTGGGTACCGGATCTTAGTACCAACGGGGAGCGTCAGAAGTCCCAATTTTTGACAGTGCTTCTGGAACTAGAGTGTAATCCACGGGTGTCATCCTAGAAGGGAGGTTCCGGTTGATGTCAAGAGGTTTTGTTAACAATTGCCCCAGCTCGGTGTAGTGGTTAGGAGTGCGGACTTAATCTCGCAAGCCGAGTTTGAATCTGCATTCTCCCACATGCAGCCAGCTGGGTGACCTTGGGCTCCCCACAGGCACTGATAAAGCTGTTCTGACTGAGCAGGAATCTCAGGGCTCCCTCAGCCTCACCCACCTCGCAGGGTGTCTGTTGTGGGGAGAGGAAAGGGTAGGCGAATGGAAGCTGCTTTGAGCTTCCTTCGGGTAGAGAAAAGTGGCATATAAGAGCCAACTCTTCTTCTTCTTCTTCTTCTTCTTCTTCTTCTTCTTCTTCTTCTTCTTCTTCTTCTTCTTCTTCTTCTTCTTCTTCTTCTTCTTCTTCTCCTCCTCCTTCTCCTCCTCCTCCTCCTCCTCCTCCTCCTCCTCCTCCTTCTCCTTCTCCTTCTCCTCCTCCTCCTCCTCCTCCTCCTCCTCCTCCTCCTCCTTCTTCTTCTTCTTCTTCTGTAAAATAATAAAAATAGTGATCCATAAAGGTGGTTGAGGGAAGCAAGGCTTCTTTGCGACCCTGAGAATCAGGGCAGGGCGTAAAGATGGTGGCAGCTAGTTTGGAAATCAGACCCGTAAAGCATCTCTGAAATACTATCCTTCTAATCCGTGTCCAGCGAGAAGCTAAAGAAAAGGACTCCGGTGTCCTTAACCAGAGAAGAATGCAACGCTGCTTGTTCCAAGGAGAAGGAAGGCGCTCTCTCTACCCACCGTACGTCATGTTGCTTTGGGTGGTCAATATAGGTGCTGTTTTCCAAGCACAAAGTAGCATGAGTGGTGATCTTTTAAGAGCATGGATGGCAAATGGGACCCTGGGTTTTTCCGAAATGGGGCTTTGGAGATCGATTGGCAGAGCAGAAGGTATCCTGACCTTCTACCTGATATGCTGAGTTCAGCATGACCGCACTCCCTGACATTTTGCGGTTGGCTTTGCGTCCTGCAAGAACCATTTTTGGGATTGGCTCCACCTCCAGTGGCAGCCATTTTGGGGTTGGCGCTGCTTCTGGCGGCAGCCATTTTGTATTTGCATCCACCCCCCCTGTGTCTGAATTCCAAAGGTGCCCACAGGCCTTGAAAGGTGGGGGATCCCTTTTTGTAATGACCCAAGACTTTTCAGTTGGTCTTCCATCCAAACATGGAGCAGGCCTGATCCTGCTTAGCTTCTGAGACCCGATGGGATTGGATTGGCCGGGGCGTCAAAACAGCATGGCATAATCCAGTTGGGTGGCATCTACAGGTGAGGCGGAGAAAACTTGCTTGTGTGTCATCTTGGAGGTCTTTTGCTTGCCATAACGCAGGGGTGGCCAAACTGTGGCTCTCCAGATGTCCGTGGACTACAATTCCCACGAGCCCCAAGACACCCATGTGGAAATATAGCATCTTAAGGCTTCCTCAGGTGTTGACCAGGATCTGTGGCCATTTGGTATAGCAAATACTGTGAGGAAAGGAGAAGGTATGCTGCTTTCCGTCCCAGGGCTTTTCAATTAGATTTATGCATTAAATTGTGTTTGCCGTAAGAAAAACCATTTCAGTTGGCTAGATTTCACAGAGTTCCGCTGCGCTGTCTGTTCCCAGCGCGGCGGAACTCTGTGAAATCTAGCCGATGGCATCTTCCCAAGCTAAATTGTGAAGTATTTCCCATTGATCTCTTTGGGACTTCATTCTAATTAGGACTGAATGAGCTGATTGTGTGACCTACATTTGTGGCCTAGAAATGTGTCGGCTCAGGCAAAAACAATCCCTGATGGGCACATAGACCCAAATGATGATGATTTATGGATCGCTTCTTTCCCCCGTGAATAAGCTCTTATTTTAAATTGATTTCAAGGGTAAACTCCATAGAGCTTTTTCCCCACTGAGCCAGATATGGTTAAAGAGCGGCAGCCTCTAATCTGGAGAACTGGGCTTGACTCCCCACTCATCCTCCACATGGAGCCAGCTGGGTAACCTTGGGCCAGTCACAGTTCTCTTAGAGCTCTCTCATTCTCACCTACCTCACAGGGTGCCTGTTGTGGGGAGAGGAAGGGTGGGCGATTGTAAGCCACTTTGGACCTCCTTTGCATGGTGAAAAGTGGGATATATAAACAATTCTCCTCTTACTCCTCCTCCTCGTCCTCATCTCTGGAGTGCATGGGGTATGTGCCATTGAGGATGTGCAGATTTAACTTCTACACACTAACCCACCCACAGTTTTTGGTCCTGAGCTTAGGGTGTAGGACTACCAGACGCCATTCTGTCTTGTATCAACCAGGAGTGGCCAAACTGTGGCTCTCCAGATGTCCATGGACTGGCCGGAGCCACCCTGGTGTAAACTGTGATTCAGAAAGCTCCTAGGCCTATTCTGCACACAATAGAGAATACACATTCAATGCACTTTAGAAGCAGATTTTCCTGCTCCGCACAGGAAAACCCAGCTGCCAAAGCACATTGAAAGTTATCCTTTGTGTGCAGAATGGGCCCTATTCCAGGCCTTCCTGCCAGCATGCGATCTTCCTGCAGCTTCCCTGGTTCCTTCCATGTTCATGATGTTCTTGCAAATGCAACCTTTCAGTTTGTGTTATCAGAAGGGGAGAACCCCACGGGAAGAAAGAGGGGGAGAGAAACAGGATGGGCCATTGGCCTGATCCAAGATGGCTTCTCTTACGTCCTTATGATCTCAAGTTTTATTGTTTTATTTTCTGTATATGTAACTAAAGCAAATGTCAGGAAAAGAAAGGTAAAACCCTGACCTGGGTGTCCCTGGCGGGCCTTACCTTGACGGAACTCAGAAGCCAAGCAGGTCTGGCCCTGGTTTGCACTTGGATGGGAGACCCCAAGGAAGTTTGGGGCCATAAGTCAGCTGTGACTTGACTGCAAACTCCCCCCCCCCATCCCCAGTGTTACAGATATACTGTACAATTTCAGTGTTTTGCCTTCTAAAAGAAATCAAAGGCAGGTCCCTCTCTCAGAAATTCCTCCTCAGAGAAATACATGGCTAAGTATAAGTATTATTTATATGTTCAGGAGGGCAGTTGTGTAGGTCTGAAGCAGCAGGACAGAATTTGAATCCAGGGGCACCTTTAAGACCCACAAAGTCTTAATCAAGGTATAAGTTTTTCCATTTGCAGAGTGACTCTGCAAAGACCCTCCCCTCCTGCTGCTGACCCACTCTGCCCCCATGCTGTGGGTCATGACTAGGGCGGGGGCGGAAGTTTGCAGTGACGTGGGAAGCCAGCCTTCCGCTGGGTGCCTCCGCTTGTGCTGCTGAGGATCCAAGCCGATGGACTTGAGAAGCTCGGACGTATTAATTTTTTAAAAACCAAATCAAGCCCACCTTTTTCCTCTTTAAGGGAGTAAATGCTGTGCCTCTTGCAAGACCAGAAAGACCCCGCAGTGGAGAGATGCTGAAGACGGGACCCCTCTCTGTAACGCTTGCGGAATTAGGTACTGTTTTCACCACCTAATATCCTGCGTGATTTTGAACCAGGGTTTGTCCCGAGGTAATCTTGAAGTTTCTGCCGCCTGTTTAATCAGTAGATTTCTGTAGATTAGCCACTATCAGTCTTGAAGTTATCTCTGTCTATTTAACGGAGGATGGTGTAGCTCAGGGATAGTCAGACTGGGGCCCTCCAGATGTCCGTGGACTACAATTCCCATGAGCCCCTGACAGCTGGCAGGGGCTCATGGGAATTGTAGTCCATGGACATCTGGAGGGCCCCAGTCTGACTACCCCTGGTGTACATTATCCGATAAAATTATGGACGTCTGTTTAACCAGGGGATGTCAGAGATCACCCTTCCTCAATCTTTTTACCATTGAGAACCCCCTGAAACATTCTTTAGGCTTCGAGAAATCCCGGAAGTGATGTCAGCAGGCCACGCCTCCAGAATTCACATGTCAGCAGAAGTGACATCACACAGACACTTCCTCTGTGAGTGACTGCCATTTCCGGCTCTGCAAGAAGAAAAAAGAGAAAGCTTTTTTAAAAATCTACCTTTATCTGGGCAGGTTGACACACTCCCTTTTAAAGTGGCCATTTAAGGGCCTGGAGGGGGATGGGAAGAGGACGGCCCCCAGCCATTTAAACGTCTCATTTCCAGGGGGTGTGACAGGGAGGCGTGGCCAGTTGACATCACTTCCTGGCACCTTGAAGCTTGGAAACTCTTTCAGCAGTATCTCCACAGCCAAAAGGTGGCCAAAGGCTGGTATAGGTGAAGGAACGCTGCAAGGAGGATGACCAGTGATAACCTCAACTTTGGGTCCTTGTTTTTTTCCTCTCCTTTTCAGGTACAAAAAATACCGAATCCGGTGTTTTCAGTGCTGGAATATTCCAAAGCACGGAGGGAAGCCATGTTCTCATTGCTCCAGTTGTGGAGACAAATTCCACCTGGCGGCCGCCCAGCAGAAATCTGGAAAAGGTACCAGGCGTTCGGGGCGGAAGAGGGGGAAATGCCTGTTGCAATTGCAGAACAGCCTTTTGCCTATTCTCATATAAAATTAGTTTATATTAGCTGCACCATAGAAGTAGTCAGGGCAGTAGCTGTACTGCAGCATAAATCTCATGGCTACTCAAAAGGAAGCCTATGGAATGGAGCTTGGGGCTGAGAACTCTCCGGTAAAGATCCAGACTCCCGAATGCAGCGTTTCTCAACTCTTTTACCATTAAGAAGCCCCTGAAACATCCTTCAGGCTTCGAGAAACCCCAAAAGTGGCACGATTGTGCAGAAGATGGGTGGGAAGCAAAGCTGTGGACACGCCCACCCGGAGCCCCTCCCCTTCTCACCCCCTCCAGGCCCATCATTGGCCATTTTGAGAGGGGGAGGTAGTTCTACATGTCCATATATGGTCATATAGTCCAAGAAATGTTTAACACATTTTTAAAAATATGCACAATTAATTAACTCCCTCCTCTTCACAACACCCTGGTTGAAAAAGCCTGCCCTAATGGAATAATTTGTTTTTTTATTGTGGAGGAATAAATATCAAACAAGTTGAAGCAAGTTGGGATATGATTCAAACAGCATCAGTCTCTCAACCACCTGCGCTTCTGGCCAGCTTTAAAAACCAGGCAATGTTGCCTATCTAAGGAGTTCCTTTTTCTTTTGTAGATGTGGAAACTTAAGGCTTTCCAGTAAGATTGGATTCCAAAAGAACTCTTAGGAAATCTGGATGAAATGCATGAAGGGTCTGGATGGACAGCAAGAAGACAAATGTTCGAGATGCCCATGAAGAGCCTGTAGGGATATGAAATTTTGCTTGGTTCTGTTTGTTCGGTACTTGCTCCACTATTTCCTGTGGTTTGTTTTTTTTCTTTTTCATGTTTTGTGTGCCTGTTTCAAAGGAGGAAAGAGAAGGAGTTGGTGTTGTTTCAGGAAAGGGTTTCTCACATTTCTGCCTTCTAGCAATAACTGGAAGTGGTCATAAGAGGGTGGAATTGCAGCCTTCCCTGGAAAGCCAAGAGAAGATCTGGGCAGAAATCATCTGTCAAAGTTCTTTGACTTCTAGGTGTAAGGTCTCTCTCTATCTGTGTGTCTGTCTCTTTTTTTCTCTCTCTCTCTCTCTCAACCCCAATCCCCACCCATAATCCATCTAAAAAGACATAGCAAAGTCCAAAATTAGCATTCATATTGTACGCTCTGGGGGACTGTGATCATTTAACAGATGCAGGTAGGGATTGTCCAGCAGAAATAGCATTCACGCTACCTCTTCCAATACAGGACGACTTTCAACAGCTCAGGAATTTTTTCCAAAAAGGAATAATTTCCTCTTAATGAAGCACTTTGCTGACCCAGTGGCCTTGCCTGTCCCTTGCCCTAGATAACCAAGACGAAGCATGTAACCTCCGCGCTGTGAAATATTTCTATATACGCTTGTCAAAGAGTTTGTTGGAGGGTAGACAACCAACGTGCAGGTAGTTTTCAACGAACGAATGAATCTTGGATGCCCTTTTCTGTATGTTGCTGTCCACTTCTGATTGTTGCTGTCGAGACAGTATGGATTTCCTTTTAACTGTATTTATTTGTGCATTCAGTATTTATGTTGGCAAAATGTGACGGTTTTTGCAATAGCCAAACAGCCAGACAAAAAAGCCAAGGTGTGCCATTTACAGGTATGAATAACTTGACTTGTTCTTTTCGGTGCATGCACTAAATCCGCATTTTGTTCAAAAGTAATAACAGGCAGGCTTCCTGGTGAATGGCTTAACTTGCCTCTACATCTCTGAACAAGTCTCAATGCTTCTGCAATAAATATTCAGAATTATCGCTGCATATGGAGGAACTGGGTAACCCATAATTTCTTTGAAGGTGGGGCGGGGCTGGGGGGGGGAGCTTGTGATGTAGCTCTGCTTGGAACTGCCACCGTGCCGCCTAGATTAATCCTGGATATGTGTGAGCTTGCAGGAGAAAGCCTAGAAGTTTCCGTTCCTAGTTCTCAGGCGTGTACAGAAATTCTTGGAATGCCAAGATGTGCATTTCCCAGTGCTATCTCCCTCTAGTGGCAGGCTCTGGAAATGCACGAGAGGGGAGGTTGCCAACTCCTGGCTGGGAAATTCCTGGAGAATTGAGGGTGGAGCTTGGGGAGAGGAGCAGAGTACAGTCCCATAGAATTCACCCACCAAAGCGGATATCTCTTTTTTAAAGCAGAGGCTGGAGAGCCATCTGACGGAGAGGCTGATTCTGTGAAGGCTCAAGGGGGTGGCAGGTGACAGTGGGTGAGCATCAGGGTTGGGAGTGTCCTGCACAGTGCAGGGGGTTGGACTAGATGGCCCAGGAGCTCCCTTCCAACTCTGATTCTCTGTAGTCTGGAGATCAGTTATAATTCTGCAAGATTTTCCAGACTCCAGGTGGAGGTTGGCAACTGTCTTCAGAGAAGGGACTATGTAGAACACACAAGGACAAATTCACACTGCCTTTTTTCAGGTGTGCATGACAAATGTGTTTTTTTAGGAATGTGTCTAATAACCCCCAGGGGCTCATGGGAATTGTAGTTCTGGAGGACCACAGGTTGACTACCCCTGCTTTACACAATGCAAGAACAAGACTTCATCCAGATGTCTTGGGAGCCCAAACATTCACTGACAGGTTTCCTTATTCTATTCCCGATTCTGTACCCAGTTCTAAAAGGCTCTGGCTTCTTCTTCTGCTCCAAGTTGCCTGAAAGTCAAAGCAATTGGACGGGTTTGGCCATTAAAAAAAAAAAAAAAAACCTTTCATTAGATCACGCTGAGGAAATTCTTTCCGTCTGTGTGGTGCTTGGTTTCCCTGACGGGCTCAAGCAGAGGAAAATGAAGAACAGGCATCATTATAAAAAAACCATTCGGTGGCTAAAATGACCCCTGTGCAAGTAAAGTGCTGATACCAAGTTTTCTTTAAAAGCAATTTAGAAAATTCTTCCTGTAGTTGAGGAAGCGATATCCTTGCTCTGTGATTTCTTTAACGTATCAAAAAAAATTTTTTTTATACAGAGACATTTCTTACAGAGTTTCATAGCCAGAAATCAATAATTCCGTCCCCCCAAGGTTCAATAAACCACCATCTTTGAACGTTTGGAATGGGTCCAATTCCTATTAGAAATGAGCTTTTGTTAATTAACACACGCCACCCATTAACGATCCCCCGTCATTAAAGAAAAATGAGGCTCGAATTCTGTACAAAGCATATGAAATCAAAGCAGAGTCCTCGGGGTTCAGATCTAATGAAAAAGAAAGCTGTAATTTTTAAACATACCCCAGACTAGCCGGATCGTGTCGGATCCTGGAAGCTAAGCAGGGACCAGCCCTGGTCCCTCCTGGAATGGGATCCTACCAAGGAAATCTGGAAATTGCTACGTGGAAGCAGGTAATGACAAACTGCCTGTTGCCAGAAACCCTGTGGCAACTTTCCATCACCAGTTTAAAATATTAAGTTGGTTAAGTTTACTGTGCTTGTGTTTTCCTAACTTCAGGGCGTTCCATCCCGGCGTTCTTGCTAATTTGCTGAGAAGCTGTGGCCCTGATCCATGGGGGAAAGGCACAGCGCAGGGCCCCTGGATAAACCAGTCCTGAGAACTTGGCTGGTGGTGCTCTGGGGGTGTGTGTGAAATTCTGCTGTGTAACAGCTCAAAAACCAGCTGAATCTGGGTTCCTAGCTCTCTCCTGCATTCGTTTTATCTTTTTGAAGGGAAGGAGTCATAAACTTAACATGAACGTCTATGTATCGAAAAATTAAGTGTCTAGTACTACAGAACGGGGGAGGCCTGCTAAATGTTCAGCAAAGATGACCCTGGAAGAATCTCTCCTTGCAATTTCAGAAAACGTCCCCTGCACAAAACTGAGCAATAAGGAATGGCTGCACAGTGTGGGTGGTGGAGGGGCCATCTTCAAGAGGTGGAAGGGGGAAATCCGATGGAATTGTTATGCTTTTCAATTCCATTTCATTCTCGGACGAAATGGACATGAATGCGAAAGCTCACATCTGCTTTAGGATGCTTAGGGCTGATCCTGCGTTGAGCAGGCGGTTGGACTAGATGGCCTGTATGGCCCCTTCCAACTCTGGCCTGTATGGCCCCTTCCAACTCTGAAACTTTGCTGGCCTTAAAGGTGCCATTGGATTCAGAATTTGTTCTGCTTTTGAATGATGTTCAGATTGGAGCAAAGCAAGGGGAGAACCCCCCAGGATAGCACTCAAGGAACACGGAGAAACAGCAAGGAGACAGCAAATTGAGCACTAGAGAGAGGAAAGTCCATGTAGAGCTAGAAATAAACCCAGTGCACATGCACAGGGAAAGCGGGGTGAGGAACAGAGTGCCCCTCCCCCTGGATGGGAATGCACAGTAAAACCAGTGGAAAACACCAGTGCATAAAAGCCCAGAAATAACCGATGTAATAAAAGGTAGTAAAAGCTGAAGTTGATCCTTCTCTACCCCATCTGTATGTGCCAGGAAATATGTTAGTGGCCCCCACGAGCACCATGTTGGGGACCCCTGGATTGCGGGGGATGGAGGGGCGATATAGAATCGTAGAGTTGGAAGGGGCCACACAGGCCATCTAGTCCAACCCCCTGCTCAACGCAGGATCAGCCCCAAGCATCCTAAAGCAGGGGTAGTCAACCTGTGGTCCTCCAGATGCCCATGGACTACAATTCCCATGAGCCCCTGCCAGCGTTTGCTGGCAGGGGCTCATGGGAATTGTAGTCCATGAGCATCTGGAGGACCACAGGTTGACTACCCCTGTCCTAAAGCACTCATTCCGACATATACATTCCCTTTGTTTCTGGATCACTCTTCCGCATCCCCGCCAGGAGTGAATTTGCTGCCAGGTAAGATTGTCAACGAGGAGGATACCTTTCCAAGTGTGAAGCATCTGCTAATTGTGCAAAATTTATGCGCTACCTCGGCGTGGTGGACTGCTGGGGGGGCACGGGAAAACAGGCACAGCAGTCGGTGCTGGAGAGCACTCTTGCTGCAGGCGAACTCCTAGCAAAATTGGCACACCATTGAGCACAAAGCGAGCATAAGGAATTTCCTCTCTAGACCACATCAAGGGCCTGTGGGCCTGACGTTCTCTTCCCAGTCCAGGCCCTTAAAAGGCCTTTAAAAAGCTCCCAAGCAAGCCAGGAAAAGCTCCATCTGTTTGTCTGGCAACTGGTATTTCTCTAGTACGACTAATAGAGACATTCTTTGTGAATCTGACTCATGTGATATGTTACCTTTTTGGAGGTTTTCAAGCAGAGGCTAGATGGCCGTCTCAAAGCGTTCCGCAGGGTCGGCAAAACGAGGCGCTTCCGCCAGGTATATGGTTTTATGTCTTTTAATGGGGTTCTAATGGGGATTTTAAGACACTGTAACCCGCCACGAGCCGTAAGGGAGTGGCGGGAAATAAATCTAATAATAATAATAACAACAACAATGCTGGTTGTGATGATTTAACCAAGGAAAAAAGAATCTATCCAATGGCTTAATCAAAATTTAAGAGTCTCTGTTATCTCTTTATTATTATAATTTCCACCTGGACTCTGCCAAAACGGCCTCTAGGTTATTTTTCCGTTTTCAGTCCTTTCGTCAGTGGTAAAAATGCGTCCTCCACAAAGTGGTATTAATAAATTCAATATAGTCGCTCAGTGTGATCTGTCATATTGTTGATCTACTTGAAATATAATTAGGCGAAAAACGCTGTCATGGTGTGGAGAGTCAAGGCGGTAAGCTCTTAATAAAGCGCTAACAGAAACTCTTACATTTTGACGAAGCCACTGGACAGATTCTGTTTTCCTTTGTTGTGTTTCTGGGATCGTCCACTTTCTTCTTGCAGCACACGGTTGTGATGACTGAGGCAGGTGTATATGTGACCGGGGGCCTGTTTCCAAAACGGCTGATGGAAAACATCGCCCAATTGCCACGGACTTTCGGGATCCTCGTAGGTTTTCCAACGCAAAGGTGGTCTGCCATTGCCTGCCTCTGGGCAGCATCCCAGGACTTCTTTGGTGGTCTCCAGCCCAAGTACTAATCAGAGACAACCCCACGCATCTACTGAGATCTGAAGATCGGGCTAACCTAAGCCATTCAGGCCAGGAGAGGAGACCAGCAGAGGCGATTGCTTTCCTCTGCGTTGCAACCGTAGGCTTCCTTGTTGATTTCCCATCCAAGCATTACTCTCCAGGGAAATACTATTTAATCACAGAGAGTGATTAAAAGGTGGATTTCGCTGACAGAGGATGTAGGGATGGCCAAAGGAACACGCAGCTAGAAAAGGGGATTAGGCAGATTCATGGAGAAGTCTTTCAATGGCCACCAGCCTCAGTAACTGAATGGAACCTCCACATTCAGAGGCACTAATCCTCTGAATCCCAGAGCCAAAAGGCAACATCAAGGGATAGCCTCGGCCTCTCTGCCCTGTTGCTGTCACTCCAGAGGAAGTGGTGGCCCCTGCATGAGACAGGATGCTGGGCTAGATGGACCTTCACTGGGTTGATCCAGCGGGCCTCTTCTGATGCTCCTTGATTAGCTTCTGAGATCTGATGAGGTTGGGCTAGCCTGGGACATCCAGGTCAGAGAAAACGAAGCCCTCCAAAAGCAGGCTTTGACACAGCACATATGCCTCTTACGTTCCTTCTACACCTTTCACCTAGGACGCTTAAGGAAGCATACAGTAGGTTTCCTGTATAGTTTTCAGAAGAAGAGGAGTTGTTTTTTGTGCTTCGCTTTTCACTACCCAAAGGAGTCTTAAAGCGGCTTCCTTTCCTGACAGTCTGAGGTAGGCGAGGCTGAGAGAGCTCTGAGAGAACTGCTCTGCGAAACCAGCACCACCAGGGCTGTGACAAGCCCAAGGACTGTCACCCAGCTGGCTGCATGTGGAGGAGCGGGGGAATCTAGTCCGGTTTGCCAAATTAGAAGCCGCCGCTCTTAACCACGACGCCGAGCTGGTTGTTGTTGTGTAAGGTGGATTGGTTGTGCAAGTCCCATTCGCAGGGGCAAGACTTACGCAAAACTCTCTCAAGCCAACCTAGACTGTGGCATGTTTGTGAATGTATAACTTCAGAAGTGGAAATAGTGGTCCAAATCTGAATCTCGGTTAAGAACGTAAGAGAAGCCATGTTGGATGAGGCCAATGGCCCACCTGGTCTAACATAGCATTACACAGTTTCCCAAACCCATGTTTCATCAGGAGCCAGAACTTCAGAATCTTTTCTACTGTCCGCTGTCCGTCCGTCCGTCCCCCCCAGCCCCAAGAAGACAGAACTTCACTGCCCTGGGCATAGAACATAAGAGGGGCCCTGCTGGGTCAGGCCAGTGGCCCCCGCAGTCCAACACTCTGCGTCACACAGTGGCCAAAACCCAGTTGTCGATTTTGCTCATTTGATGAAGGAAAACCCCAAGGCAAACTCATGTGTTATGATGGCTGGATCGGACGCCGATGTTGCATTGCCAGGCCTGGCCGTGTGTGCCATAAAGCATAACGCCAGGTACCAGGTATGTAAACTTTGCAGGGCCCACCAACCAGATTCTCCCACTTCAGGGAAATGAGAACCTAGTTTCGTGTAATTCACTCATCAGTCGGGCTGAACAAGCGGCCCTTAATCCAGAGGAAGTGTCCTTCCACAGCATCTGAGCCCCATTTTACCAGCCTAGCTTTCTAGATAGGGCACCAATTACATTTTTTCATTGTCCTTAAGGTTCCTCCATCCTTATTTTTGTACCATCTTCATCTTGGTTCATCCCCAATATCACCTTAGAGACCAAGAATCCGGGGCATTATCTTTTGAGAGTTCGGACCTTCCTTTGTCAGATATCTTCATTTTGTTCTTGAAAATATGTTCCGCTACATAGGTTGACCCAAGTTGGCAACACCCCCTCTTTTGCGGGGGGAAGGTACTGATCCACCACTCCATTCCAGAACGAAGGTGCTTAGCCTGAATCTGTCGTAATTAAAACCAAGTGCAAAGGGGTATAAATCAATCCCAAGTGGGGAACGGGCTGTGGTTGGCATTTATCAAAAGGGTTTCGTAGTTCCACATTCCCCGCTGCAGAACCAAAGGAGAGCTTGGACAAAAAGGGGACAAAGAAAAACAGCTCTCATCTGGAAAAGTGCCATGGGAAACTGGTGACTGTAGAATCACCATAAATCGGAAGCGACTGGACGGCGTTTAACACACAAAAAAGTCTGGTTAGCCAACCATCACCGGCCATGTAAACTGGGCCTCTGTCCTGAGAACGCTCAGTGCGTTACTGAGCAGATTGCTGGATGGTTCGTTCCACAGTGAAGTGGAGATGTCCAGGATGTGGTACAGGCCCTTTCCTGCCTTCGAGAGGACAGCAAGACTGGCAAAGTTGAATAGCCGGGGCTCTCCCCTCTGCTGCTCTGTCTCCGCGTGGCGTCCCTCCTCTCTGGTTCAGGTCCTCGTCAGCTGTATGCCGTAGATGTCTCCGTCGCAGGCCCGCTCGCGGTTTAGACAGGTGGCTTCGGTGGAGTTCTCCGCGTCGCGGACGTTGTACTCGCCTTTCTTACAGGCCGTCGATTTGAGGTAGTAGATCACCCCTGCCATTCCGCCCAGGACCAACATGGCGGCCCCAGCAATGGCGACGACAAGGATAATATACAGCCAGGGTTCTGCAAAACAGAAGTTACGTTTTAGGTTCACGATGGGCTGTCACAGGGGTTAGTGGCTCCGGTTTAGGAAATACCTGGAGATTTGGGGGGTGGAGCCTGAGGAGGCGGGGTTTAGGGAGACGTTAGTGGGGTACAGTGGCTTAGAGCCCGCCTCTCAAAGCTGCCATTTTCTCTCCAGGGGAATAGATTTCGGTAGTCGGCAAAGTTGACTTTTAGGGCCTCACCCTTAGAGAAATGGCCCAGTTTGTAACTTCCTCTGGGACCCAATACAAGTTAAAGATACGAACACTATGATGCCTGTGATTAGGAGAACTGATACTTTCTGTCCCTGCAAAGATAAGAACCAGGGTCAGGCCAGCGGTCCATTTAGCACAGCCTCCAGTCTCACACAGGGGCCAACCAGCTCCTCTTGGCACAGAGGCTGAGGCCTTCAGAAGAATCTCAGAAGAGCCCTGCCTGCTGGGTCAGACCAGGGAGGGTCCATCTAGCCCAGCCTCCTGCCTTCTCACCCAGGGGCCAGCCAGTTCCTCTGCAGGGCCAGCCACAGGGCAGGGAGGCCGAGGCCTTCCCCTGAGAAGACCCTCAGAAGAGCCCTGCTGGGTCAGGCCAGGGAGGGTCCCTCCAGTCCAGCCTCTCGTCTCACCCAGGGGCCAGCCAGTTCCTCTGCAGGGCCAGCCACAGGGCAGAGAGGCCGAGTCCTTCCCCTGAGAAGACCCTCAGAAGAGCCCTGCTGGGTCAGGCCAGGGAGGGTCCCTCCAGTCCAGCCTCCCGTCTCACCCAGGGGCCAGCCAGTTCCTCTGCAGGGCCAGCCACAGGGCAGAGAGGCCGAGGCCTTCCCCTGAGAAGACCCTCAGAAGAGCCCTGCTGGGTCAGGCCAGGGAGGGTCCCTCCAGTCCAGCCTCCCGTCTCACCCAGGGGTCAGCCAGTTCCTCTGCAGGGCCAGCCACAGGGCAGAGAGGCCAAGGCCTTCCCTTGAGAAGACCCTCAGAAGAGCCCTGCTGGGTCAGACCAGGGAAGGTCCATCTAGTTCCTCTGAAGGGCCAACAAGGCCTAGAAGCCAAGACTTTCCATCAGAAAAGCCCTATGAGATCAGACTAGCCAAGCCGTTCCTCTGGATGGCCAACAAGAGGGCACAGATGCCAAGGTCTTCACTTGATGTTTGTTCTGAACTCTGGGCTTTACAGGTTTAGTGCCTCTGAATGTGGAGTTTCCCTTCAGGCATCATGACTTGTAACCATTGGTAGACTTATCCTCCACAAATCTATTTAGGATGCCAAAAAACCTCATGCCTGCCCAGATGGGTCTCCCATCCAAGTTCCGATCCTGGTTACTTTCGGATGAGATAGGGCTATACCCTGCTGCCTTCCCTCTCTAATACCTAATTTGGACCTCAGAAAAGGCCTGGGGATGGACTTATGTGATCTTTCTACCTGCTGTGTCCATCTCGCTCTTGGCTGGCCCATTTCTTTGCCAGCGGTCAGTCTGTGATTAGGGAAATTGATAGTTTCTCAGTTACAGCCAGCTGTCTGCTCTCCATCTTTGCATCTTTGCATCTACAACCAAACTGCTCTTCCGCTTGCAGCCTTACCTTCCACCTGGATTTCCATCTGGCTCAGGTGCTGTCCGTGTCTATTGCTGGCCGTACACTCGTAGATCCCGCTGTTCTGTCCACCTGCCCCGGTTATGGTCACCGTGTTGTTGTAGCCAGCGTAGTGGAGGTTGGAGGCCGGAGGCACCCTCCAGGTGTAGATGACAGCTGGGGAACCGTCAGCATGGCAGGTGATGTTGAAGCTCGTCCCTCTCCGGATGGGCAAAGACGTGCTGATGGCCAGAAGGGAAATTGTGGGCCTGTCTGGAAGCAATAAGAAAAAGAAGAATTGGGTTTTATACGCTGCTTTTCTCTACCACAGGGAATCTCAAAACGGCTTACAATCTTCTTCCCTTCCTCTCCCTACAACAGACACCCTTTGAGGTCTCCCATCCAAGCATTAACCAAGGTCAACCCTACTTAGCCTCCCGAATCTGACCAGATCTAGCCTGGGTTGTCCAGGTTCTCCATGATGTCAGGGTGGCCTGACCAGCAAGCCACAGGGTGAGGTGGTTCCTAACCTCAGTCCACCAACCATGCTTTAGGATGCTTAGGGCTGATCCTGCGTTGAGCAGGGGGTTGGACTAGATGGCCTGTATGGCCCCTTCCAACTCTATGATTCTATGATTCTGACCACCTGCACTTAGGTAATTGTAGACTCTAGATTTCATTGAGACTTAAAATCTGAAGCATGGGCTGGATGTTCAGCCAGCTTCTTCCATCCGCCCACCGTCTCCACACACGTGTCGTAACCTCCCATGCATGTTTACTCAGAAGTAAGCCCTGCTGTGTCCAGTAGGGCCTATTAAACTATGAAGCCTGGCTCTGCTGTGCCTTCGCTCCCCTCTATCTTGTCTCCAAGACCGCTGACTAACGTTGTGGAGAAGGCACATGGGAGGAAGTATGATTGCCACCTTCTGATACCTAAAAGGGATGCAGTGCAGAGATGGATGACAGGACTTGACCTAATGGTTCTAGCATGCATTCAAGGTAGCTTTGACGAAATCTGAGGAGGAACTATCTGATGTTGAGGTGTGTTGGACACTGGAATGATCCAGTTCTCTGATTCAATGAAGAGATTGTGTCTGAGCTTGGATCTTGGGCCCCTTTCTCGCATGCCCAGGGAAATGCAACCAGTTGACTCACATTCCACCTGCACCATCACCGTCCACCTGTCTGTCCCATGTCCATTAGTCGCCTTACAGTGATAAACCCCTGAGTCGTTCCTGCTGGCGTTCTGCTCTTGGTGCACCTCCTCAGCGGTTCCTTCCTTGAAGCAGAGGACCAGGGGGGTGGGAGTCCCGTTGGCTGCGCAGGCCAAGTATTGTAGGGTCCCCTCCAACCAGGTCTGGTTACTGGGACAGCTGGACTCATCCATTTTAGGCTTGGCTGAAACAGAGAGATTGAACTTGGGTAGGAAGATATTCCATAAAGGGGATGTGTGGCCAACACTAATCCACACATCTCGTAAGAACACAGGAGCAGGAAAGGTGCTCTGTGGGATCAGACTAGCCTCTCATCTCACATAGGGGCCACCAGTTCCTCTGCAGGGCCAACAATGGGGCAGAGAGGCCCAGGCCTTCCTCTGAGATGATCATCAGAAGAGCCCTGCTGGGCCATACTAGTAAAGGTCTCATGCTGTCTCAAACAGAGGCCAACTATTTGCTCTGCAGGGGCCAACAGAGCACAGAAACCTCCTGACTAAGATTCAGAGGCTGACTGCCTCTGGATGTGGAGGTTCCCTTTAGACGCCATGGCTTGTAACCTTTGAAATGGCCATTCAGCATTTCCCACACATGCTCCATTTGACTAGCTGACAAAGAGGCAGGGAACCAGGAAATATATCACATAATCTTTAGTAGACCAATGGATGCCCACCTTTTCTGGCACCTGATAAGTGTTTTTTGGAAGTGTGGGGGGGGTCAGGTGACATTTTGCCCTAGCATGGCTTCCGATTGGCCACTGGAGATCTGACTGACTGTACAGAATTTTTAAAACAGTGCTTTGTCAGCAGCCTCTCATAAGGATCTTCACTACATGATTGAAGGGAAGCCATGGCAGCCATTTTGTGGCTGGTTCTGCCTCCTGCGGCAGCCATTTTGTGGCTGGTTCTGCGTCCTGTGGCTGCCACTTGGTAGCCATTTTGTCCCTTGTTCTGCCTCCTGTGGCAGCCATTTGGCAGCCATTTTGTCCCTTGTTCTGCCTCCTGTGGCAGCCACTTGGTAGCCATTTTGTCCCTTGTTCTGCCTCCTGTGGCAGCCACTTGGTAGCCATTTTGTCCCTTGTTCTGCCTCCTGTGGCAGCCATTTGGCAGCCATTTTGTCCCTTGTTCTGCCTCCTGTGGCAGCCGTTTGGCAGCCATTTTGTCATTCATTCTGCTTCCTGTGGCAGCCATTTTGTGACTGTGCCCACCACACCGTCTCAGAATTCCAAAGGTACCTACAGGATCAAAAAATATTAGGGAACTCTTCCAATACTGCCCCAACAGCACAGTGGGTCAGGGTCAACAGATTTTTCAGCACCATTGTTGCAACTTTATTTATGATTTATTTGTACCCAATACTCACTTTCAACCACCACCGTGACTGACTTGGCCGCTGTCCCATGCTGGTTTGTAGCATTACACCAGAAGGTCCCACTGCGGACAGGGATCTCTTCTCCTTGGCTAAGCTGATATGATTTGCCATCCTGGGTGCATACAACCGTGGGTGGTGGTACCCCTTCGGCACTGCAGGCAAAAACGGGCAGTGCCCCTTCCACCAAGGTCCAGTTACTGGGACAGCTGGATTCATCCATTTCCGGCTCATCTGCAACGTCAAAACGATTGGGTGACTTTTTACGAGGAGGTAGGTTTCTGCCTTCACCTGAATATCCCAGGTTAGCCCAGTCTTGGAAGCTAAGCAGGGTCGGCCAGGGTTAATACTTGGGTAGGGGAGCGCCAGGGAAGTCCTGGGTTGTCACGCAGAGACAGGCAATGGCAGATAACATCCCAAAGACGCTGGCCTCCCTTTTTGAGAGCCCGCCCACCTCCACCAATCAGGACACTAAACAACGCCAATAGTCAAGAAAGGTTAGGTAGGCAGTTTTCGTTGTTTTAATGATTTTATTTGATATGGGCAGGCTATGCAAATAAATTTAGTATTGTTATTAATGACCTCTGTTCATCTCTTGTCTTGACCTGGATGGCCCAGACTAGCCTGATCTTGCTAGATCTTGGAAGCTAAGCAGGGTCGGTCCTGGTTAGCATGTGGATGGGAGACCACCAAGGATGTCGAGGGTTGCTGCGCAGAGACAGGCAACAGCAAACGCCCTCTGTTCATGCCCTGTCTTGACCTGCATGGCCCAGGCTAGCCTGACCTCATCAGATCTCAGAAGGTAAGTAGAGTCAGCCCTGGTTAGTCCTTGGATGGGAGACGGCCAAGGAAGACCAGGGTTGCTACGCAGAGGCAGGCAAGGGCAAACCACCTTCTTGACTACCGCAGTTGCTGTACAGGGACACGTGGAAGGAGGTATTCTTCAGATACAGCATTGCGGCAACATCAAACAAAAAAAATCATGTGGTTTGTTACAGCCAATAAAATTAGAACAATGTTGTGAGCGGGGGTGGGGAGAAGGGGAGGTTGTGAAGACAAAAAAAGGCGGTGGAAATGACAAAAAAGGAGAAAAGAATGCAAATGTATTTGTGTTTTGTGCACATGAATCTATGTGTGTATCTGAATGTTTTTGTAGCCACTCCCAGCACAGCTGCAGGGCCAGCTCCCACTTACATTCCACTTGGATGCTCACATCCCTTGCAACAGAGCCGTGTGCGTTTGTGGCTGTGCAGCGATAGTTGCCAGCATGTTCTCTGGTGACACGCTGGGGAACCCCGAGGCGGTAAACGACGCCATCTTTCACACACTCCACCGTAGGTTCTGGGCTGCCCCGTGCGGAGCAGAGGAAAGTTTGCTCTGTCCCTCCCGTCCAAGTCCAATTATTGGGGCAGCTGGGTCCGTCCATTTCAGGCGCGTCTGGAAGATGGAAAAGAAGCCCATTTCTACAGTGGAAATGTCGTACGATGACAATTAACCGAAGCTGCTCTCGAGTCTGGGCGGCAAAGCAAAAAACACACTTTTATTATCTCAATTGAAAACAGATGGGACTCTCGTGGACAAAGAAAACAGTTCTCTGGACTTGGGAAAAACTCAAGTGGGAAAAACTGGTGGGAGTTGGGTGGGTTCCCTTCTGCCCTATGGGTGTGCACAGGGCATCCCGGAGAGGCACAGTTTTTGAAGGTCCTGTGCCAGGGGCCCCCTCCTCTGTTTGCCATAGTCCCCCCCCCATACTCTCTTGCCCACCTGCCCGTGTTCTCCTCCTGCCTTGTTAAAACCTCTTCCTGGGTACTTTCTGCACCGGGCTTTTTATCCTCTGTCAGACCAAATAAGAAAAACACCTCTGCACATTATTCAATTCCTATTTTGTTATTGAGCGCTTTAAATTTTCCCTCTGCAACATCTATGATAGATCATTGGTGACACTACCTTTTCTCCGGGTTATCCAGGAGTGGATATAATTCACTACATCTAAGAGAAGCGCTCCCAAAACCTCAGTTTTGCAAGTGTAGATGTCTGCGCTTTCCCGAATTAACTTATTTTCTCTTCTCTGTGCTTCTAACACTGATGTCCAGTGGTAGTCTGTCACTGATTGGTCAGAGCATCAATTCAAGGACTTCAGGAAAACTGGTTCCCACTTGCCATTCCCTCGCAGGATTTATTTTCGCCCTCAATTTGGGATCCTTTTTAAAGTGACTGCGCTCCAAAAGCCCACCGTTCTATGAGCCCCCTGTGTGCCTGAACACAAAAGCTTATCCCCAGAATCCAACTTGGTTGGTCTTCAGACCAATATGGTGACCCACCTGAAACTGTACTATCACAATGTGAGATGCCTCAAGCCCCATTCTTGGGGAAGGGTGGGATACAGATCTAATAAAATAATAATAATAATAATAAAAAAGATCTCCAGGAATTCCCCAGCCTGGAGCTGCCAACCAGAGCCCATGGACACCCTGTGCATAATGTGCACGCTGTGCCTACACTCCACCATGATGGTGATGGTCTTGCTGCTTGATCCATGGGCATTAGTAGCATTGCAGTGGTAGACTCCAGCGTGGCTCTGGGTTGCTTCTTGTGGTTCCCCAACCTGGTATGCCACACTATCTTTCAAGCAGGAGACCTCGGGGGCGGGCATCCCGTCTGCTTGGCAACGGAGGGTCTGCAGGGTGCTTTCCACCCAGATCTGGCTGCTCGGGCAGCGGGATTCATCCAGTTGAGGCCCATCTGCAAAAGAGAGGTTTTGCTGTCATTGGAGAAGAATGCGACGCTAAATGTCTCTGGTTTCTCCATGGTCATCCTCCTCCAGAAAAACGTTTCAATACAAACACACATACAAATACAAATCTGCCTTCCGCTGAATGAGGAACCTGGAATATTGTCTGTTCAAACTTGGCCAAGCATAGGTCTTTCCCATCCCCTCCTGCCTGGTCCTTTTAACTGCATGCCAAGCAGAGGCTCTGCCACTGAGCCAGGGTCTCAGGCCAAGGTCTTTCCCATCCCCTCCTGCCTGGTCCTTTTAACTGGAGATGCCTGGGATTGAACTTGGGACCTACTGCCTGCCAAGCAGAGACTCTGCCACTGAGCCAGGGTCTCAGGGCAAGGCCTTTCCCATCCCCTCCTGCCTAGTCCTTCTAACTGGAGATGCCGGGGATTGAATCCGGGACCTCCTGCCTGCCAAGCAGAGGCTCTGCCACTGAGCCAGGGTCTGAGGCCAAGGTCTTTCCCATCTCCTCCTGCCTGGTCCTTCTAACTGGAGATGCCTGGGATTGAACCTGGGACCTTCTGCCTGCCAAGCAGAGGCTCTGCCACTGAGCCAGGGTCTCAGGCCAAGGTCTTTCCCATCCCCTCCTGCCTGGTCCTTCTAACTGGAGATGCCGGGAATTGAACCAGGGACCTTCTGCCTGCCAAGCACAGGCTCTGCCACTGAGCCAGGGTCTCAGGCCAAGGTCTTTCCCATCCCCTCCTGCCTGGTCCTTTTAACTGGAGATGCCGGGGATTGAACCTGGGACCTTCTGCCTGCCAAGCAGAGGCTCTGCCACTGAGCCAGGGTCTCAGGCCAAGGTCCTTCCCATCCCCTCCTGCCTGGTCCTTCTAACTGGAGATGCCGGGGATTGAACCTGGGACCTTCTGCCTGCCAAGCAGGGGCTCTGCCACTGAGCCAGGGTCTCAGGCCAAGGTCTTTCCCATCCCCTCCTGCCTGGTCCTTTTAACTGGAGATGCCGGGGATTGAATCTGGGACCTTCTGCATGCCAGGTAAAGTCTCTGCTACTGAGCTACCGCTCTCGAGTTGTCTTAGCTCTCTCCTGGAATAACTGATTCTGTTAACTAACCAAGAATTCTTCACTTGTACACTCATATGCATACCACAGGAGCATCACTTACATTCCACATGGATTGTGACCACGCGGTTGTTGGAGCCGACCTCACTTGTAGCCGTGCAGTTATAGATGCCCCCATGGTCCTGAGTGATCCGCTCTTCCTTGTCTATGGCGTGTACGATGCTGTCTTTTGTGCAGGTCACAGAGGGCAGGGGGTTCCCCTTGGCCGTGCAATGGAGACTTTGGCGCGACCCTTCGACCCATGTGAGGTCACTGGGACATGTGGACTCATCCATGTTGGGCACATCTGCAAGGCGCAGAGGGGAAGACACGCGTGGGTTGGGGCTCTTCTCTCTTGGGGTAGAAAATAAAGGGGGGAGGAGGTTTAATGTTGGAGGAGGCTGGGGGTGTTGTCGGGATAGGATTGCCAACCTCCAGTTGATACCTGGAGATCTGGGATTACACCTGATCTACAGGTGACCAAGATTCATTCCCGGGAGGAAAGGACTTCTTTACGAAGCTGGTTTCTGTGGCAATATACCCAGCTGAGCTCCTCCCCTTCCTGGATTCCTCCCGCAAAATCTCCAGGTATCTCCCAACCAAAAGCTGGCAAACCTGTGTCAGGTAGATTAATAGGTTGCCACCCTCCAGGTGAGAAACAAATGTGCCGAGAAGCTGACTGTGTCCGTGATGGATTATAAAGTAGAAGCATAGTTTTTTTAATTCAGATTAGTACATAAAGCCAAAACGTGGACGGGTTAAAAGACCCGTTTTCACAGCTTCCCTCAGTGGCTTCATAAAGATAACGACAAGGTTTACATTCAATTTGATGCTGATTTGCAAGATACCGTCAACCTATATCGAATCAGAAAAGGGCCAACAGGCAGAAAATTACTTGCAGAAAAGTAATTTGGGGGACTGATGGCTAAGGCTACAAGGGTGTCTGGCCCTCCAAAATAGGCCTTTCCTCTGGGGGAACTGATCTTTGTTACCTATAGACCAGGGGTAGTCAAACTGCGGCCCTCCAGATGTCCATGGACTACAATTCCCAGAAGCCCCTGCCAGCGAATGCTGGCAGGGGGCTCCTGGGAATTGTAGTCCATGGACATCTGGAGGGCCGCAGTTTGACTACCCCTGCTATAGACAGTCTCCTGGTGGGGCTCAGAGATCTCCCAGAATTACAACTGATCTCCAGAGATCTGTTCCTCTAGAAGAAACAGCAGGTTTGGAGAGTGGGACATATGGGCCCTGATCCCCATTGGGCTCCTTCCCAGTTTGGTGTAGTGGTTAGGAGTGCGGACTTCTAATCTGGCATGCCGGGTTCGATTCTGCACTCCCCCACATGCAACCAGCTGGGTGACCTTGGGCTCGCCAGGGCACTGATAAAACTGTTCTGACCGGGCAGTGATATCAGGGCTCTCTCAGCCTCACCCACCCCACAGGGTGTCTGTTGTGGGGAGAGGAAAGGGAAGGCAACTGGAAGCTGCTTTGAGCCTCCTTCGGGTAGGGAAAAGCGGCATATAAGAACCAACCCTTCTTCTTCTTCAGTAATCTCAGGGCTCACTCAGCCTCCCCTCCCTCACAGGGTGTCTGTTGTGGGGAGAGGAAAGGGAAGGCGACTATAAGCCGCTTTGAGCCTCCTTCGGGTAGGGAAAAGCGGCATATAAGAACCAACTCTTCTTCTTCTTCCCCTCCTTAAACTCAGCCTCCTGCAAGGCCTATCTGCCAGTCTCCAGGAATTCCCCATGGCTGACAGGCAACCCGGTCTGGAGGTCCGTTGTAATTGTGGGCCCCACCGAGAGGTTGGCATCCATAACTGGTAAAGACGTGCCTTCACCCCTATTTGAATGACCCCCGCCCAAACTATCATCGGAAGGGGAGCTCCGCACTTACAGAAGACAGTCAGGTTGGCGGAAGTGCGCTTAGTGATGGTCTTTCCGCCGATGTCCAGTTCCGCCTCGCACACAAATTCCACCCCATCATCTTCCTCCTGGGCTGTCAGATTGAGCTGCAGAGGGAGCTGCTCTCCAGATGTCAGGACTCTTCCGGAAGAGTTTTTAATCAGGAGAGAAACGTTTAGTAGCGGGGGAACTGGAGCATCACAGGTAACAATCACAGGATGATTTGCCAAGGCATGCGAGGGATGGATTTCCAAGGAGGGATCAGGAAAACCTGCAGGGGGCAAGAAGAAACGGGTTATTACTTCTGTACCTCAAAATTTACTCCGGGAGGAGCGATCCCTGTGGTCCTGAAATCTGTTGGACTTCCGGGAAATCTCCAGGCCTTCCCTTGAGATTACAAAGAAGATGACTTGTCAGACTTGCGGGAAGCAAAGAATCCAGGAAGCTGATGAAAGGGCTAGACAAGTCAAGTCAATAGACAAAGTCCTCTTTTATTCAAAAATAAAGTATTCCAGAATGCAGGCTGCTTATTAAGCATTATCAAACATATTTTCTTCAGTTGCAAACTGTAAGAGGGACATAGTGAATATCAATTTTAAGTGTAATGATTTCAAAGATCCACAGGGGAAATAAAGTAAAATAAAAGGTATTCCAGGTACTTACTCCACTAGAAATATTACAGAGAGATTTTTCAATTAAATTTGATGTTCATTATGCCCCTCATACTGTTTGCCACTGAAGAAAATAAGTTTGAAAGCGTTTAATAACCAGCCTGCATTCTGGCATGCTTTATCTTTTGGAATAACCAAAGGGTTTATTGACTTTACTTGGGTTGTCCATTTGTCAGCTTCCCTGGAGGTTGGCAACCCTCCCCTCATCGCTCGTAGATGACAAAGATCATCAGCTACAGTAGATCAGCTACAGTATTCTGGAAGCCCCCAGTTTTAGGGTTGCCAGACCCTCCAGCTGCTGACTAATGGGGGATTTACTAGTAGAAAGAAGAAGGCCTAAGCCACACTGGTGTTGAACAGGAAGTGACATCATCACGCCAACATCCTCCGGGCGACACTCTGGTCTTTTGGCCAAACTCTATGGCAGAAGCCATTTTTGACCAGAGCTTTTGCCTGGGTACCAGAGTGTCTCCTTAAATTTGTTGGCATGATGATGTCACTTCCTGTGCTATGCTGACAATGTGGCCTTGGCCACTTTCTTTCTACTGGTTAGCCCGCAACCCAGTTCCCCACCGGAGACCAGAAGGGACCCGGCCATACTCCCTAGCTTACTTACTATAAACATTCACGGGTTCTGCTACCCATCTGCTCACTGGCCCCAGGGACACTGTGCAGTTCAGCCATTCTTCACCCACGTTGGAGGCGGACAGCTTCGCTCGGGCCGTGGCCACGTCCCCAGACACCGTGACACTGGAGTTCAGTCCCGTCCCTACGAAGGTGAGGTCAAACCGGGCCTCGTCGGCCGGGAAAATCCCAACCACGTCACACGTCACAGATGCCTCTTCCTCGGCCTCGAGGTGGCGTGGGGCTTGGAGCCGGGGACCCACCGGGAAATCTGTCAAGGAAGACACGACATCACAGTCTGAGCACAGAGATCCTAAAAGTGCTGTTTTGGGCAAACCAAGGCACAAGAGATTCAGACCTGCCGATTCAGACTCTGTTCCCTCAGAGCCAGAGGAGGGACGTTCTCCACAAGGGAGAAAGACCGCTCATAAATTGTGAACCGTCGCACGACGGTTTCCAAGAGCGGCGGTCAATTGAATAAATAATAATAAATACTTGAAATAAATTCCCCTGGTGACTCTGTGCTCCAGTGCCCAATGAGACCCTCCCCAAACCCTGCCCTCAAAGCCCACCGCCAGATTTCCAGGGATTTCTCAGCCTGGAGGTGGCACCCGTAGAACACTGGACACTCCTGTGCCCACTAATAATGTGCAGCCATGTGCAGCAACGGACGGAACATGGTGCAATTATGTGATTACGCCTGCCCTTTCTTGGCTCCTGCGGTGCTGTTCTCCTTTCGGGGGCTGACTTTAATAGACTGAACAAGGGAGTTGTACGTTTCTTCCCGCCAAATGGCCTGGGGCGTTTTTGGAAGGGCGACGGATTGTCCTTGTCAATCTCACGTCTCCTTTCCTCCCTGGTCTCCTCAAGATCTGCAGCATGTTCCGAAGGCCCAGGTGTGACGGGGGGCGATCGGGCTCCTGGCCCCGCAGTGAAGGCGGGTGAGTCAGCCGGCCGCCCCAGCTTCATGGCAGCAGCAGGCCAGGCTCAGAGAGGGGGGAAAGACCGAGGGACGCAGGAGGCACCTCCATCATGCCGCTATTAATAGGCTCCTGCTTAATGGGATTATAATCACTGGATGTTTCCTGTCTGCCCACTGGCAGCAGGATGCCGCTCTCGGGCACAGAAAGGGGCAGCGGGGAACGGGGGCGGATGGGTGGATGGATTGCTCCAAGGATGGGGCTCTTATGCCGTCCGGCTCGTGACAGCGGCTGGGAGAAGCAGCAAGACGGAAGGCGGAGGAACGGCAGTGCAGAAATAGTCTGCCCCGGCCGCAGAATGGGTGGCCAGTCTCCTGGAATTCCAGCTCCTTGGACCCCACTGAGGGTCTGGGATGCCAGCCTCCAGGTGGGCCCTGGGGATCCCCTGGAATTCCAGCTCCTCTCCAGACTGCAGAGATCCGTTCCCCTGGAGGAAAGGGCTGCTTGGGAGGGGGACTCTGTGGCCTTGGACCTCACTGAGAGTCAGGGATGCCAGCCTCCAGATGGGGCCTAGGGATCCCCCGGAATTCCAGCTCCTCTCCAGACTGCAGAGATCAGTTCCCCTGGAGGAAAGGGCTGCTTGGGAGGGGGGACTCTGTGGCCTTGGACCCCACTGAGGGTCAGGGATGCCAGCCTCCAGGTGGGGCCTGGGGATCCCCTGGAATTCCAGCTCCTCTCCAGACTGCAGAGATCAGTTCCCCTGGAGAAAAGGGCTGCGTGGGAGGGGGGACTCTGTGGCCTTGGACCCCACTGAGGGTCAGGGATGCCATCCTCCAGGTGGGCCCTGGGGATCCCCTGGAATTCCAGCTCCTCTCCAGACTGCAGAGATCAGTTCCCCTGCTTGGGAGGGGGGGGGGGGCTCTGTGGCCTTGGACCCCACTGAGGGACATTGATGCCAACCTCCAGGTGGGGCCTGGGGATGACCTGGAATTGCATCTCATCTGCAGTCTGCTTCTCGCTCACCTTGAAAAACCCTTTGCTGGAGCTGCCATAAATCAAAAGCTACACCAAGAAAAAAACAGGCAGTTCTGAATAAACATACCAACAGGAAAAAGAGAGCACCTATCCCAGGCTATCAAAATCTGTATACAGTATAATATTTATACAAATCACATTAATGATAGTGAACCCAACATCAAAATGTTCCTTCGCTAGTGTTGCAGATTGTTTGCAAGAGTGTAGCGCTTTTCGGACGGTGAATCCACTTTCCCCGATTTCCCTAGAAGTGCTACAATGAATCGCTTTTCGCGGAACTGTTGCAGGAGTGTTGCAGATTGTGTGCGACGTCTTGCGGAACTGCAAATTAGTAGCGTTTACAATTTGAAAGCCTTCTGCTACATTAAATTCGTGCGGAATCACCCTCTATTTTAATGATGAATGAAGCAACCAAAACGGACGCCAGATTGGTTCTGCTTTCAATTTTGAATTTTCATCCGTGGTGATTTCCTCCCATGATTGTGCAGATTATCCTTGCAAATTTCCAATATTCCAATATTTGTCCTATTCTAAATTTCTGGTAATCACGTCTTTTTACTCTATATCCAGCTCAAAGTTGTAGCGTGAACTCTGTTCATATAACAACAGCCTGAGAACAGCACAAATCTAGTCGGGTTTGGTTGCTTCATTAATCATTGAAAAAGAGAGAAGACACCTTTCGATGTTTGATTCAATAAATCAAAAGCTAAGCAGGGTCTGTATCTGGAAGGGAAACCACCAAGGAGGGCCGTGATAGACCACCTTTGCTGCTTCCTTGAAACAAAAGCCCCTTGAAAGCATCACCAGAAGCAGTTAGCTAAGCAGGGTTGGTAGTCTCATGGGAGACCACCATGGAGGGCCATGCCGAGGAAAGCATTGGCAACTCCCCCCCCCACCTGCTTCCCCCTTGCCTGGAAAGCCCCTTGTTGGGATCAGCTCCACTGCAACTTGGTGGCTGTTTATACACCCGTGAAGAGCCCCCCTCCCGGAATGAAGGGACAGACCTCTGTACAACAGAACCACATGGCTCCACTGCAGTGCCTTTCCTCCATCCTGAATGCATGATACACAGATATGGCACTTTCTGGAGCTACCCCCTAAGGTTGCCAACCTCCAGGTGGCATTTGGTGACCTCCTGGAATGGCGATGGATCTGCAGTTTACAGAGTTCTTCTCCCCAGGAGGAAATGGCCCATTCAGAAGGTGAATTGCACGGCATTCTACCCATTTCAGAGGCAGAAAAACTAAGGCCAAACAACAGCTGAAGAAACATTAGTGGAAAACCTTTCCTTCCTAGACCATCTCAGACAATTAGCAGAAATATTTTTAGTGGACGTCTTGGTGCTCTTTCTGTTGGCAAAGGATCAGACGCAAACTCACCCACAACATTCAGCGTTTGATTGACAGAGATCTTTTCGGAGAGAGGCCCTTCTGGCCTCAGATCCAGGGCTGCCCGGCAGCTAATTTCCTCCCCACGTTCAATCCGTCGAGCAGTTACCGTGTGGCCCACCTCAACATCGCCGGCTTCCGGGGAAGAGTGCTCCTCAAAGGTCTGTGTGTGCACATTCTTCCCCCCTTTGAGGAAGGTCACGGAGAGGTTTCGGATGGGGGCAACATTAGAAACACGGCAGGTCAAGGTGTAGTTCTCCCCCGCCTCCACCACGGGCACCGGATCCAGTTCAACAAGCTCTGGAAGACCTGGAAAAGACAAGGCCAATTGAGGTGGGACTCCACAGGATGAGGCAGAAGTTAGACACAAGGACATGGAGGGCCAAGGCATCTAGAGTGTGGAAGTGACAGCCCCTGCAGAGAGGCCCTGGCTCAGTGGCAGAGCCTCTGCTTGGCAGGCAGGAGGTCCCAGGTTCAATCCCTGGCATCTCCAGTTGAAAGGACCAGGCAGGAGGGGATGGGAAAGACCTTGGCCTAACCCCAGGAATAAGCTGCTTTCAAAGGGGCTTAGAAAGATTCATGGAGCATAAAGCTATGAATGGCTACCAGCCGTGATGACTGAGGAGAACCTCCACATTCAGGGGCACTGAGACTCTAAATTGCAGAGCCTGGGGACAACATCAGGGGAAGGCCTTGGCCTCTGTGCCCAGCTGCTTGGCCCTCCAGAGGGATTGGCTGATCCCTGTGTGAAATGGGATGCTGGATTAGATGGACCACTGCTCTGATCTAGCAGGGCTCTTCCTGTGTACATGCAGTGGGCCAGGGCATAGATTTAGCCTAGTTTCAGGTCATTGACTCTGCAGTCCTTCTCTGGCCATCCGTTGTGACCCCCCAAAAATCCCTAGACCTCACCTGAAGGTTGTCAACCCTACCAGAGCCCCTTGCAGCCGGGAAAGGACGCAGAAAGAGCAAACGTGAGCTCCCCACCCACTTACGGTACACCGTGAGGTTTGCCGGCACGGCTTTGGTCTCCCCACCGCAGCGGAAGGAGCACTCCAGGGCGGGCGCCCACTCCGTGACGTTAACCAGCTGGAAAGCGGCCCAGTTGCTCCCATTGTCTCTCCTCTCCCCGATGAGCGACGTCGCCAGGCCGCCCCTGGCATCGGCCTCCGGGCAGCTGGTGCTGCAGTTGAGCCAAAAAGAGCCTCCGTGCTCCACCACGGCTTCTCCGGGCCAGACCCACACGTCGAACAGGGGCTGGGCCACTCCTGCAATAACAGAGCCACATTCAAAAAGACATTCGGCTCAGGGGCTGGCCAAAGAGGTCCCTGGAAAACAGTGAGGTTTGGGCCTGGAGCTAGAGAAGATGCGACAGCCAGGGGCGAAAATGCTAGACGTCACATTCCAGCCTTGCTCTGTTCTTCCAGGGTTCGTAATGGACATTCCTGAGGTCCCTGGATTAGAAGGGAAATTGCAGGTTTCTGCTTCTTGCTGGGGCCCTGCTATGGAGAGCCTGCTTTTGTAAGATCTCAGAAGCTAAGCAGGGTCGGCCCTGGTTGGTACTTGGGTGGGAGACCAGGGTTGCTGAGCAGAGGCAGGCCTGGGCAAACCAGCTGTGTTTGTCTCTTGACATGCCGAGGCTAGCCTGGTCTCATCAGATCTGTGAAGCAAAGTAGGTTAGTCCTGGTTAGCCCTCAGGTGGGAGAGCCATAAGGAAGCTCAGGGTTGCCTTGCAGAGGCCGACAATGACCAAGTGCCTCTTCATGTTTCTTGCCTTGAAAACCTCTGTCTTGTTGGCACTTTACACACAATACAACAAGTATCTCTGACCTGGATGGGCCGGGCTTGCCTGATCCTGGAAGCTAAGCAGGGTCAGCCCTGGACCACCCTGCGACAGGAGACCACCAAGGAAGCCCAGGGTTGTCACGCAGAGGCAGGAAACAGCAAACCACCGCCGTTAACGTCTTGCCCTCTCCGGGATGCTCCGGGATATCCCGTTCCCATCGGATCTCGGAAGTTAATCTGGGTCAGCCCCAGTTGGTCCTTGGATGGGAAAATCCCATAAGGGGGCTGGGGCCGGTCTGCAGAGGCAGGCAGTGGCTAGCCACCTCTGCACAGCTTTTCCCCTCAAAAGACTCAACCAGGCCACCCCCAGTCAGCCTCAGCCTGACGGTGCTTCCTGCCGCCCAGATCTTGACATGCCCAAGCTAAGCCCAGGAGGACTCCTGCCCCCTTGAGCCCGGCTGGGAAAGGAATCCAGGCCGGGGCTCTCCCAGCCAGCCTTCCCTGCTGCTCTAACCACTCGCTCCTTCTCCCCCAGGAAAGTCAGCGACCGGCATCAGCCCTTCTTTCTTTTCAAGAACAAGCTTTCCTCTCTCGATGAAGGCTTGGAGGAGCAAAAGGTCCCCCGCCCCCCTGCTAGGAAAAATGACAAGCAGTCTGTTCCCAGACACGTGCAGAGATGCCTGTGCAGTCCGGTGGAATCTCTCTGTCTCTCTCTCTGTGTCTCTCTTTCTCTCTCCCCATCTCAGGCAGGCACCCAGATGGCACAGCGCTGTCCTTGTTCTCTTCCACCCAGCTGCATCCGTCTAGCGGCTCCCGTTTGGAACCGGGGACAGCAAGCTCCCTCCCTCCATCCCCCCTTTGCAAGCTCCCTCTGCACCCCCCTCGCCGTCTACAGGGGGAGAGAGAGCAGAAGGGGGCCGGAGACCACCGGACCACTTACCCGCCAGCGGCAGCAGGAAGCACCAAGGAAAGGGGAGGCAGGATTTCTGGAGCTTCATGGCTGAGCCCAGAAAGAGGGAGAGAAAGAGAAAGAGAGAGAGAGAGAGAGAGAGAGAGAGAGCGCAAGGGGGAGGAAAGGAGGAGAGATTAGCCGGGGAGCGGAGGGGAGGGGAAATGGGGCTCCGGATTGGCTTCGCGTTGGTAACTTGGTCGCTAAGGAAGAGGGAGGAAGCAGAGGTGGCTGGAAAGCGGCAGAGCAGCGAGGCAGGTGCTGGGTGCCTCTCTTCCCACCCCCTTCTCCAGTCACCCACCCGGAGCAGAGACTGGGCCTTGTGCCACAGATGGAGTGGTCCATCCATCCCTGCATCCCACTCCCAGCTGCGGTTGGCCCCTGGTTCCTCGGGAGCGGGCGTCCCCAAAAGCATCGGGCGTGGCAAGGAACGGTTGTCCCCTCTCCTCTCGTGAGGAGAACCGGCCTTCAGACCCCCTGGACACAGCAGAGGCGGACGGCTTGGGTGTTTCCCCTTTGGATGTGAGTGGGGCGGCACAGGGGGGAAAATTCGGGATGGTGATGGAGGAGTCAGACAACCAGTTCGCCCAAAGGGAATGTGAGGTCCAGGCTGGGCTGCTGGGCAACCGGAAGCGATGGAATTCGAGTCAGGTCTTCTGTTGGCCAAGGCACGGGTGGCCAGGCAGAGGCAAGCCAAGCCAAGCCACCTCTGTTTGCCTCTGCCCTGGCCCAGGATAGGTGATCTCATCAGAGCTCGGAAGCTCAGCTGGGTCCGCCCTGGTTCGTAGTTGGATGGGAGACTGAGGTTGCTACGCAGAGGCAGGCCAGGGCAAAATACTCGCTAATCTTCTCTTGCCTTGAAAATCCTACAGCAGGGGTAGTCAACCTGTGGTCCTCCAGATGTCCATGGGCTACAATTCCCATGAGCCCCTGCCAGCATTTGCTGGCAGGGGCTCATGGGAATTGTAGCCCATGAACATCTGGAGGACCACAGGTTGACTACCCCTGCCCTGCAGGACCATCGTTAGTCAGCTGTGACTTGAGGGCTCTATCTGCCACTGACTTGCAGCTGTGACTTGAGGGCTCTATCTGCCACTGACTTGCAGCTTGAGGGCTCTCTGCCACTGACGAAGCCCCTGCCCCCAAGGAGACTGCAGCTTAAACGCTGGGACTAGAAGGCCAGCAAGGAAACTCTGTTCACTTGGGACAATGAACAGTTCGACTCTCCACACGTTTGCCACGTGGGTGGCTAATTATTTAAGTCTTCCAAAACCATAGGTTTCCAAATAGATGTTCGGATCCCTATCTTTGAGTCAACATCTGGAGCAGAGGTCCAGCAGTGGCTCTTTGCCACAAGGTACAGATCAGACAGCTTGGTGGAGTGGTTAGGAGTGCGGACTTCTAATCTGGTGAGCCAGGTTTGATTCCCTGCTCCCCTACATGCAGCCGGCTGGGTGACCTTAGGCTCAACACAGCACTGATAAGGCTGTTCTGACCGAGCAGTGATATCAGGGCTCTCTCAACCACACCCACCTCACAGGGTGTCTGTTATGTGTTTGTATATGTATAATGTTTATATCTGAATGAAATTTTTATTGGGTGACATGACCATATCAACCCACTCACGCCTCCCACAATGGCCAATTAGGGGCCTGGAGGGGGTGGGGAGGGGCCCCAAGTAGCCGTGTCCACAGCTGTGCTTCTCAACCATCTTCTGCACGATCGCGTCACTTCTGGGCTTTCTCAAAGCCCGAAGAGTGTTTCAGGGGATTCTCAGCGGTACCAAAGTTGAGAAAGGCCGGTACAGATTTAACACTCCATCCGGGGAAAGGATGCTTTGCCTTCTTGGTGCTTGGGGGGCTACAGTGGGAGATCTTCTGGAGGTCTGGCCCCTCTGGTGGACCTCCTGATGACCCCTGGGTTTTGTCCACTATGGGACACAGAGAGTTGGGTGGGCCATTGGCTTGATCCAACATGGCTCTTCTTCTGTTCTTATGCTCTGTTTTCGTGGTGCTGGGGAGGGGGGCAACAGTGGGAGGGCTTCTGGAGTTCTGGCCTCATTGGTGGTCCTCCCCTGGACCAGGGTTAGTCAAACTGCGGCCCTCCAGATGTCCGTGGACTACAATTCCCATTCGCTGGCAGGGGCTCATGGGAATTGTAGTCCATGGACATCTGGAGGGCCGCAGTTTGACTAACCCTGCCCTGGACTTTGGCCACTGCGGGACACAGAGTGTTGTACTGGATGGTCCATTGGCCTGATCCAACACGGCTTCTTGTATGTTCTTTTCATCCTCACCACTTTGATGGACTTTGGGGCTCAGCTATTTCGTTGCATTTTGGTCTGGAAAACACACGTGCCATCTTTCTCTCCAACAAACGCTCTTGGTGGCACCTCAAAACTGAAAGACAGACCATGGATGGTCATTTTCCAGTAAGCTGCCCGCAGTGCAACACCGGGACAGTCAGCAGAGAAAATATTCACAGAGGCGCATCCGTAAGCAAACTCCAGAAAAAACCATGCCACAGCAGAGAGTCAGCTATTTCCATCCCTCGCTCGAAACAGAAGGGAAGGAAGATCTCCCAGAGGGTGGTGGGCGAAGGTAAACACACACCAGCTTGGGGAAGTCATGTGGAGAGGCCTACGAAAACACCAAGCTGCGGGGCTGAGGTCATCGTAGCGACAGATGGAGCTCCCTCCCTCTCCTCAGGACCAAAACGAGGCGCAGAGTTGGACTCGGACCGCCTCTCCGACCCCACGCCCAAAGAGCTGCTTCTGCAGAAGGGAGGTCTCTGGCAAGGCTTCTGGGAGCAAAACCTCAGGTTGTCTTCTTGGCCTCCCTTTGCCATCAGCAGCCGTGAAGCAACCGAGGTTGGCAACCCTAGACCAGGGATGTAATCACACTTCCACAGAGGCCTTACTGGAATGAACAGGAGCACAAGCGCCAGGCTGTAGTCTCGCACCAGTCCTTGAGATTTGATCTGATCCTTCAAGAGTTATGTTCCTAAAGTAGGTTTGGGCAGGAGAACTCCCTAGCAGACGGAGTGGGCCTTTGGAGATGCTGGTTCTCTCTGCCAAAATACCTTGACGTGTGCAGGCAAGAGAGGAGCTGTGAATGAACATGAACTGAAGAACCCAAAATGGTCAAAATAAGGGACATGAATCTAAGCTCCCGCAGGGTAGAACACAATCTTAAAATTTCGGACCAATATTTGTCAAAGTTTAAAACCCAAGGCTTGTAGCCAGGCTCAATGAAAGCTGGTCGTCCAAACACACCAAGCAATGCCTCCACTGGCCAGCCTGCTCCCCAGTACACCCCCCTTCTCTCAGTCCCAGGCTATTGTCCCCCACAGGGTTGCCAGCCTCCAGTTCGAGCCTGGGGATCCCCCGGGACTACAGCTGATGCCAGGAAAGGGCTGCTTGGGAGGGGGGACTCTGTGGCCTTGGACCCCACTGAGGGTCAGGGATGCCAACCTCCAGGTGGGGCCTGGGGATCCCCCAGAATTCCAGCTCCTCTCCAGACGGCAGAGATCAGTTCCCCTGGAGGAAAGGGCTGCTTGGGAGGGGGGACTCTGTGGCCTTGGACCCCACGGAGGGTCAGGGATGCCAGCCTCCAGGTGGGGCCTGGGGATCCCCTGGAATTCCAGCTCCTCTCCAGACTGCAGAGATCAGTTCCCCTGGAGGAAAGGGCTGCTTGGGAGGGGGACTCTGTGGCCTTGGACCCCACTGAGGGTCAGGGATGCCAGCCTCCAGGTGGGGCCTGGGGATCCCCTGGAATTCCAGCTCCTCTCCAGACTGCAGAGATCAGTTCCCCTGGAGGAAAGGGCTGCTTGGGAGGGGGGACTCTGTGGCCTTGGACCCCACTGAGGGTCAGGGATGCCAGCCTCCAGGTGGGGCCTGGGGATCCAGCCCTGGAATTCCAGCTCCTCTCCAGACTGCAGAGATCAGTTCCCCTGGAGGAAAGGGCTGCTTGGGAGGGGGTCTCTGTGGCCTTGGACCCCACTGAGGGTCAGGGATGCCAGCCTCCAGGTGGGGCCTGGGGATCCCCTGGAATTCCAGCTCCTCTCCAGACTGCAGAGATCAGTTCCCCTGGAGGAAAGGGCCGCTTGGGAGGGGGACTCTGTGGCCTTGGACCCCACTGAGGGTCAGGGATGCCAGCCTCCAGGTGGGGCCTGGGGATCCCCTGGAATTCCAGCTCCTCTCCAGACTGCAGAGATCAGTTCCCCTGGAGAAAAGGGCTGCTTGGGAGGGGGGACTCTGTGGCCTTGGACCCCACTGAGGGTCAGGGATGCCAGCCTCCAGGTGGGGCCTGGGGATCCCCTGGAATTCCAGCTCCTCTCCAGACTGCAGAGATCAGTTCCCCTGGAGAAAAGGGCTGCTTGGGAGGGGGGACTCTGTGGCCTTGGACCCCACGGAGGGTCAGGGATGCCAGCCTCCAGGTGGGGCCTGGGAATCCCCCGGAATTCCAGCTCCTCTCCAGACTGCAGAGATCAGTTCCCCTGGAGAAAAGGGCTGCTTGGGAGGGGGGACTCTGTGGCCTTGGACCCCACGGAGGGTCAGGGATGCCAGCCTCCAGGTGGGGCCTGGGAATCCCCCGGAATTCCAGCTCCTCTCCAGACTGCAGAGATCAGCTCCCCTGGAGAAAAGGGCTGCTTGGGAGGGGGTAGACCATGCAGAAATCCTCCTCAGGCTCCACCCCCAAATCTCCAGGAGTTTTCCAACCTGGCTCTGGCTCCCCTTATAGAATCACAGAATCATAGAGTGGGAAGGGGCCATGCAGGCCATCTAGTCCCACCCCCTGCTCAACGCAGGATCATAGAATCATAGAATCATAGAGTTGGAAGGGGCCACACAGGCCATCTAGTCCGACCCCCTGCTCAACGCAGGATCAACCCAAAGCATCCTGAAGCATCCAAGAAAAGGGTGCATCCAACCTTTGCTTGAAGACTGCCAGTGAGGGGGAGCTCACCACCTCCTTAGGCAGCCTATTCCACTGCTGAACTACTCTGACTGTGATCAATTTTTTTCCTGATATCTAGCATATGTCGCTGGTGACCAGACAGGTCCAGGCTTCCCCCCCTGCCCTGTTTTTTGTCCTGTCGCAGTTTTCCGAGGGAGCCGTTTCGGGGGCTCTGTGTGGGCCTGTCGCTCTCTGTCCCTTGCTGGGCGGTGGAGGTGAAGGAGGCCTGGCATTCCTTCAGAGCAGCGTGACTCATGCGCACCATGGCACATGTGCTCTGTGACTCAAGCAGCCAGCGAGAGAAACGGCCACCGTGAGGAAGAAATTACGGGGTTGTGTGCAGCCGCCTCCACCATCTTGTGGTTTTCAGAAAGGATTATTTGTTCCCTGCCCTCCCCCCTCGGACTCTCCTCCTGGCTTCCTTTCAGCGGCCCCTTTCTGCCCTTCTCCAAGCAGCCCTGCGATGACCGCTGACCTCCATGCTGCAGAGATCAGAGATTCTGGAGGAAATGGCTGCTTTCGATTTCCTGGCTGGGGAGAGCTGCCGGAGGTGGCACGCCCATCGGTCAATAGACCTGGTCAGAGAAAGGACTCCAGAAATACGACTCCACTGGGAAGGAACATAAAAGGGGAAACAATACTGGGTCGTTGAGAGCCAGCTTGGTGTCGTGGTTAAGAACGCCGGTTTATAATCTGGCAAGCCGGGTTTGATTCCCCGCTCCTCCGCATGCAGCCAGCTGAGCGACCTTGGGCCAATCACAGTCCTGATCCTGCTGTTCTCACAGAGCAGCCCTGTCAGAACTCTCTCAGCCCCACCTACCTCCCAGGGTGCCTGTTGTAGGGAGAGGAAGGCAAGGCAATCGTGAGCCCCTTGGAGGCTTGTTCTGGTAGAGAACAGAAGGGTCTAAAAACCAACTCAACTTCCTATTCATTAGCCACGGAGCCAGGTGTCGATGTGACAGAGCGGAGACCGCCTTTTCCTTTCGTTGTGCAAATTAGTTGTGCAGCCGGTGGCAACCAGGAGATTCTCTTGAGTGAGGGAGTGATGTCTCTTTCTCATGCTCAAAGCTTTCTGGGTCGACCACTCCTGCCGTGACCACAGTGGTTTACGGTGAACCCGAACTAAAATGGAGGATTGAGGCCACCCTCCCGTTTGGAAAAGCTCCCAGCATATCTGGGTCATGTCAGAGGCCCCACCGAGAGGCTTAAACCACACCAGGGACCCCCACAAACCTATCAGGGTGGGCTGAGACATCCTGCCCATGCTTTAAAACAGGGGTAGTCAACCTGTGGTCCTCCAGATGTCCATGGACTACAATTCCCATGAGCCCCTGCCAGCAAACGCTGGCAGGGGCTCATGGGAATTGTAGTCCATGGACATCTGGAGGACCACAGGTTGACTACCCCTGCTTTAAAAGGCTCCTCGGTGTAATGGCCCTTCCACGGAGGAAGGAACAAGCATGGATCCTTGTATCCTAATACTGCAGAGGCAGGTTTTTCCTCCGCTGCTGTGTTAAGTGCCTAGACTCACTTCCCACTCTGTGTCCCCGTGCCTGACGTTCAGCTGTGACATGCTGCGCATGGATTTTTCATGCTTGATACCCACACCAAAGCGCTTTCCCCGCAGGCGTTTCGGTAATGGACGGAAACCCAGATTCCTTGTCCTTTAAATTTGAATTAGGGGAAGACCCACAGGGTGAGCAGTCCCCAGAAGCACTTTGATGAACATTGCTTGCAGCCGTGGTTACCGGAGGATGGGAGGGAGGGGACATTTCCCCCCTTCGCGGTGCAGTCCTGAATGGCCACACATTCCCCATTATGAGGCTTCCCAATCTCCAGGTGGTAGCTGGAGATCAGCTGTTACAACTGATTTACACCTGAACCAAGGGAGGGCAGGGATTTGTCCCCCTCCCAAGCAGCCCTTTCCTACAGGGGAACTGATCTCTGCAGTCTGGAGAGGAGCTGGAATTCCAGGGGATCCCCAGGACCCACCTGGAGGCTGGCATCCCTGACCCTCAGTGGGGTCCAAGGCCACAGAGTCCCCCCTCCCAAGCAGCCCTTTTCTCCAGGGGAACTGATCTCTGCAGTCTGGAGAGGAGCTGGAATTCCAGGGGATCCCCAGGCCCCACCTGGAGGCTGGCATCCCTGACCCTCAGTGGGGTCCAGGGCCACAGAGTCCCCCCTCCCAAGCAGCCCTTTTCTCCAGGGGAACTGATCTCTGCAGTCTGGAGAGGAGCTGGAATTCCAGGGGATCCCCAGGCCCCACCTGGAGGCTGGCATCCCTGACCCTCAGTGGGGTCCAAGGCCACAGAGTCCCCCCTCCCAAGCAGCCCTTTCCTCCAGGGGAACTGATCTCTGCAGTCTGGAGAGGAGCTGGAATTCCGGGGGATCCCCAGGCCCCACCTGGAGGCTGGCATCCCTGACCCTCAGTGGGGTCCAGGGCCACAGAGTCCCCCCTCCCAAGCAGCCCTTTCTTCCAGGGGAACTGATCTCTGCAGTCTGGAGAGGAGCTGGAATTCCAGGGGATCCCCAGGCCCCACCTGGAGGCTGGCATCCCTGACCCTCAGTGGGGTCCAAGGCCACAGAGTCCCCCCTCCCAAGCAGCCCTTTCTTCCAGGGGAACTGATCTCTGCAGTCTGGAGAGGAGCTGGAATTCCGGGGGATCCCCAGGCCCCACCTGGAGGCTGGCATCCCTGACCCTCAGTGGGGTCCAAGGCCACAGAGTCCCCCTCCCAAGCAGCCCTTTCCTCCAGGGGAACTGATCTCTGCAGTCTGGAGAGGAGCTGGAATTCCAGGGGATCCCCAGGCCCCATCTGGAGGAATTCCAACCCCCTTGCTTCTCTCTTGTCTTGAAAGTTCCTTCTTGGGGTGGCCAGAGGATGTAACATTTATTAGTATACTTCTCATAATTAAATCTCTTAACACACACTTCTGTTGCCCGAGTCATTGCACGAAATCTTTTCACGAGTCCTTGTGTGAAGCTCTTCCCAACTCCTTGTGTCTTGGTTTGTTCTCCTGTTTCCTGGCATAGCCAAGATAAATGCTTGTTGCCATCAGCAGCATAGCCAGCAGCGCTGTCGACACAATGGCCAGGTAAAATCCTATATAGCCTGCAAGGGAGGAGGGAGGAAACAGAAGCGGAGAAATATGGCTGTTAAAATCTCTTCCGTTTCCACACGGGGGGCTGCGCTGGTCTGCAGGAGAACAGCTATAAGAATTCTGCACCTGATAAATATAGTGTAATACTTAGACTCATTCCGCATCAGGATCTATGTGGCAAATTGGTTGTGGGATGAAAAAACGCCATTTTAAATAGTGGAATTTGTCGTTATGCATACCTGGCTTTGTAGTGGAATCCAGTTGCATTTCTATCATTTCCCACAGGTTTCCAGTCTCTGCAAAAATCGCTAGCCAGGAAGCGATATTACCGAGCTCGTCCCGCCCCTGGCCATCAAGCAGCCAATGGGCGGCCGTTATCATGCTCCCAAACAGCCCCTTTCCCTTTAAGGAAGGTTCGTTTTTTTAAAAAAAACACACACGTTGCAACGAATCTGCGTTTATTCGTTGCAACGGAGAGATCCATCTAGGTAGCAGGTGGTGTTTGAGCTGCCGTTTCATCGTTGCTACGCTCCCCCTGAGTGAAAAAAAAAAATACCGCCCCCCCCGGCACGGGCACGATTTTCGGCCGAAAATACAGTAAAAAATAAAGGGAAAATAAACCAGCAAACAGGGATGTGTGTTGTTTCGTGCTTAGTGACTTAAAACAGCTCTGCAGCCAGGGAAGCCTCGCTGGGTAAATGAAGGCTCGCCTGTGCGTTTATCTCAGCTCACTCAGAAAAAAAAAATGGCGATCGCTTCGCCGGAAGATCAGAGGAGAGAGCCAGGGGGAGGGACTTTGCAGAAACCGCAACAATGGTAATGCACAGAACTTTCCCGCTAGTGTTGCTGATTGGTTGCAAGAGTGTAGCGCTTTCCGGAGGGTGAATCCACTTTGTGGAATTTCCCTGAAAGGGCTACAACGAAGCGCTTTTTGCAGATCGGTTTCAGGAGTGTTGCAGATTGTCAACGACATTGTGCATAATGGCAAAACTGTAGCGATTTCAATTTGTAACCATTGTGCTATTTTGGACAAGTGTGGAATGGCCCTTACTTTAGGTAGTCATATTCTGGTCACTCTGCATGATGTTGCCAACGTCCAGGGTCCAGGCAGCAAATGGCTGGCTACATCCACCATTTTAAAGGGCTAGCTGGGGAATCTCGTAAAGTGGATTCCCCAGCCTAAAAAGCACGAGCTACAGGAGAGCAACCAGCAGGCAACCAGCAAAAGAAATGTATGGAGTCGAAGAAGCGCTATCTCCGCCTCCAAGGTCCTACCCCCTGCAAAACTGGCACAGCCTGCTCCAGTCTTTCACTATCCTTTTGGTCTTGGAGATACCCCTGAAGTATTTTCCCGGCTTTGCGGTACCAGGAAGTGATGTCATCTGGCCACGCCTCCCCTCCATGCCCCCAGAAGTGAAAGGAGCCTTGGGAAACAAAGGTTTAACTGGCTGGGGGCCCTCCCCTTCCCACCCCCTCCAGGCTCATCATTGGCCACTTTGGGAGGGGGCGGGTCAGCCTTTCCAAATAAGGACAGATTTTTTAAATTAAAAACCCTTTTTTCCCTGCAGGGTGGGAAGGCCCTCCTCAGTTGCCATTTTGAAAACCCCCACGCCATGGTACCTCGCTACCTTGGTTGGGGAACCCTGCTCTATTTGCAAGGAATTGGCGGTGAACTCACCCATAATATTCAGTGTTTGGCTGAAGGAGGCCTTTTCGAAGCCAGGCCGTTGGGGCCCCAGATTCAGCACCGCACGGCAGCTGATCTCCTCCTCAAAGACGGGCTTCCGAGCGGCTACCGTGTGGTTCACAACAACATTGTCAGCTACCGGGGCAGAGTGATCCTCAAAAGTGTACGTGTGCAGTTCCTCCCCACCCTTGAAGAAGGTCACGGAGAGGTTTCGGATGGGGGCAACATTGGATACCCGGCAGGTTAAGGTGTAGTTCTCTCCCACCTCCACCACCGGCACCGGATCCAGCTCGACGAGCTCTGGAAGACCTGGGAAAAGACAGGAAGGCCAAGTGAGGTGGGACTCCACAGGATGAGGCCGAAGTTACACACAAAGACACGGAGGGCCAAGGCATCCAGGTGGTTGAGAGAAAGCCTTCTGACCAGACACGGACCAACCTTTCTGGAAAGGGTGTGCGAAAATGAGACAGGCACGGAATTCAGGTCTACAGGAGGTGGAGAGTTGTCATAGAATCATAGAGTTCTAAGGGACCTCCAGGGCCATCTAGACCAACCCCCTGCTGAATGCAGGAAACTCACACATACATGCCCACCCAGAGTGACCCCAACTCCATGCCCAGTTGATGCCCCCCCCTAAACAAAACAGAATCCATGGCCAATCTGGCCTGAAATAAATTTATCTCCAGCGATCTCCAGTATTACAATGTATCTCCAGCCAACAGAGATCAGTTCCCGTGGGGGAAAAGGGCTGCTTTGGAGGGGGGACTCTGGCACTTTACCCTGCTTAGCTCCTGCCCCTCCCCAAGCCCCGCCTTCCTCAGGCTCCGCCTCCAAATTCTCTAGGACAGAGATTCTCCACCTTCCTAATGCCCTTTAATCCAGTTCCTCCTGTTGTGGGGACCCCCAACCATAAAACAAAGTGGTCTTTCACAGAAATTAAACCGAAACTGACCCATGGCGTGAAGATCACTTGTACATGATTTTATATAAACTGTTTTTTCCCCCGGGGTTTCTCAGTTCAGTTCTGCCTCTTGTCCCACCATGCCGATCTCGCTCTTTTTCACTGCTCCAGACGGATGAACGCTCTATCTCGATCTACCCTGCAAGGCTGTTGTGTGGATGGCATCCCCTGGTCAAGCTGCTTGTCCTGCCGCGACCCCTGTGAAAAGGGTGTTCGACCCCCAAAGGGGTCCCGACCCCCAGGTGGAGAACCACTGGACTAGGAATTTACCAACGCAGAGCTGGCAATCCTCACTTGCACTGTACAAAAAGCTTCACAAAGTTACTTGGATAAATTATTAGGGACTGTTATTCTGCTGTGCATAACTTGCTGTAAGTAGATAAGAATATAAGAACATAAGAGAAGCCATTTTGGATCAGGCCAGTGGCACCTCCAGTCCAGTGCTCTTTGTGACACAGTGGCCAAAGCCCAGGAGCCATCAAGAGGTCCCACAGTGGGTCCAGAACTCCAGAAGCCCTCCCACTGTGGCCCCCCAAGCACCAAGAGGACAGAGTATTCCTGCCCCAGACATAAGAGAGAAGAGCTGGAGAAGAACTTGTCTTTTGTGCCTCACTTTTCACTACCTGAAAGAGTCCCAAAGTGGCTTACAACTGCTTTCCCTTCCTCTCCCTGTAACAGACCCACTGTGAGGTAGGTGGGGCTGAGAGAGCTCTGAGAAAACTGGGAGTGACCCAAGATCTCCAGTTGGCTGCATGTGGAGGAGGAGTGGGGAATCGAACCTGGGTTCTTCGGATTATAGGCCACTGCTGCTAGCCGCTGCCGGCACCACTGCCCTGGACATAAGATCATATGGATCAGGCTGTTGGCCCCTCCAGCCCAACACTCTGGGTCACACAGTGGCCAAAACCCAGGGGCCATCAGGCGGTCCACCAGCAGGGCCAGAACTCCAGAAGCCCTCTCACTCTTGCCCCCCCCCAAGCACCCAGGAGACAGAGCATCCCTGCCCCAGACACAAGAACACGAGAGAAGCCATGCTGGATCAGACCAATGCCCCCCCCCCCCAGTCCAACCCTCTGTGCCACACAGCGGCCAAAAGGGGAGGAAAGCCCACTGCATCCAAAGGAAATTCAAAACGAGTCCAAAGCAAGGTATGTCTCCTAATGCAGAAATGGTCTGTGTCTCTCAGCCAGAAACGTAGAACAAAGAGTCCGGGGGCACCTTGAAGACCAACCAAGTTTCGCTCAAGCGATGAGCTTTCATGTTCATTTACATTTCCCCGAATACAACGTCGTGGAATTGAAGTCATCTGTTCCTACTTGTAGGCAAAGTGTGAGAGTAAATTTACACGCAGTATAATGAAAATGGGTGACAAATTCCAGAGATAAACAGGGGGGAAAACAGAGCAATTTGGATTTGTTTGTATTCCCTTGAGATTGACTCGCAGGGGAAAGGCCTTGGGTTCAACCCAGGGGTCTACATAGGAAGGTAACGAGAAAATATATGACCAATTGTTGAGAGCAGTTAGCTGAGACCCTTCCCCGACAAGAGGAAAGAGGTGTAGTTAGATACATATCCGTGTCTCTAAGTTTCCCTTTCAGATCATAGAATCATAGAATCATAGAGTTGGAAGGGGCCATACAGGCCATCTAGTCCAACCCCCTGCTCAACGCAGGATCAGCCCAAAGCATCCTAAAGCATCCAAGAAAAGTGTGTATCCAACCTTTTCTTGAAGACTGCCAGTGAGGGGGAGCTCACCACCTCATTAGGCAGCCTATTCCACTGCTGAACTAAAAATGTTAACTCCAACATAAACATTTATCTCTTTAATCAGGTTGTGAAACTGCACTGAGTTAATTACTTCGCCAAAGTGAATACAAACGGATCCAAATTGCTGGGTTTTCTGACTTATCTCTGCAATCTGTGAACCGTTATGCGGTATGTTCATTTACTCACATTTTGCCTGTAAGTATGAACTGATTGGAGATAAAAAAACAAGAGGCAAATCTCTGCTGAGAGAAGTTTAGGCTTCTGGAGCTTCTGCTGAGAAATGTTAGGGCTTCCCCTTTAAGGCAAATCAGGGCTTCCCCTTTAAGCCTGGAAACCAGGAACTGACGCCCTGGCCAATCAGGGCTTCTCTAGCACGGAGTTCAGGAACAAATTCAAAACAGGCAGAGCTCTGCATGCTTTCTCATGTTTCTCAATCTGATTCTTCAAATATTGAGAGTTAGATCCATTCCAGGATATTGTAGGATAAAGGTAGGGTCACTCCAGATCAATCATGCATGTTGTAGAAGGAAACTTTAAATCGGACAAAATCAAAATGGAAATTGCATTCAGTGGAGATGTCAGGGACTGAATCGACCTGGGATTGGAATAAAAGCTCCATGCAGATTCAGCCTTGGATGATGAAAAAATCAGACAAGAGGAGAATTCATTTGTTTGAACTCTGGTGTTAGAGAAGGCTACGGTGGGTTCCCTGGACAGCAAAAGTCACAAACAAGGAAATACTACGGTGCATGAAGCCTGATCTGTCACTGGGAGGCAAAATCACGAAACTCCGGCTTGTTTACTTTGGCCATATCCTGCGATCCAACTCAGTGGAGAAAGCAATTATGCCTGGATTGGTCAGTGGGAAAAGGAAACCAGGCCGGCAAAGAACATGGTGGTTGGACATGATGAAAATGGACACCAGCCAGAACATTGCACGGCTGAGGGAGACGGTGCAGGATGGGGGATTGGGGCGACAGCTGTGCCATGGGAGCTCCAAGACTCAGAAACAACCGAATGGCTGACAACAACTAGAACATGAACTGACGGCTTCCATTCCATGACATCGTATCCGAGGAAGTGGACACGAAAGCTCATCTGCAAGCCCAACAGAACCCAGAGCGGTCATAACTTCACGGACGCTCCCTGCAGGGGACTTACGGTAAACAGTGAAAGGCACCCGAAGGGGCCGCATGTCTCTGCTGCCAGGACAGTCGAAGAAGCACAAAGGAGCTACGAACCAGCTGCTGATGTTGAGAAGCCGGAAAGCTCTCCACGTGGGTCCCTCTCCTACAACCTCCGTCTCCAGGTTAGTCTCCAGGTTAGCAGAGATCGGACGCTGGCAGGTGGTGGAGCAGTTGACTACTACGGAGCTCCCAAATTCAACCACAGTTCTTTCTGGCTGGGCACGCACAAAAGGTTGCTCTTGGGCCCCTGAAAGCACAAAACACGCACAAAACGCTCACGCCAGTTGGGTTTTCCAACAAACGTAACCGCCAAACAGGGAATGCTTCCCTTTGCACACCCAAAAATTCATTCAGTAAAAATATCTCCCATCAAAGGGAACCTTAAATGGTGAGATGGTGGGGGGGGGACAGAATAAAGAGGGGTGGGATTGCTTAGAGGCCATCCTCTGAAGCAGCCAGGGGTTGGTCTAGGCAGGGGTGGCCAAACTGGCTCTTCAGATGTTCGTGGACTTCAATTCCCATGAACCCCTACCAGCACAGGTAATTGGCAGGGGTTTATGGAAGTTGTAGTACACGGAGATCTGGTTTGACCACTCCCGTGTCTAGAAATCAATCAATTAATCAATCAAATAAACAAACAAACAAACAAACAAAAACAGCACTCCTGAAAGCACATACAGACGCCTCTTGAGTTCTCTAGCAAACAGAGGTAAAGGTAAAGGTATCCCCTCTGCAAGCACCAAGTCATGTCTGACCCTTGGGATGACGCCCTCCAGCGTTTTCTTGGCAGACTCAATACGGGGTTGTTTGCCAGTGCCTTCCCCAGTCATGACCGTTTACCCCCCAGCAAGCTGGGTGCTCATTTTACCGACCTCGGAAGGATGGAAGGCTGAGTCAACCTTGAGCCGGCTGCTGGGATCGAACTCCCAGCCTCATGGGCAAAGCTTTCAGACGGCTGCCTTACCACTCTGCGCCACAAGAGGCTCTAGCAAACAGAATTGACTTACAAAAAATACTTCGAAATTTGGGTCCAGGGGTACCTTTAAGAGCAACAAAATTTTAGTCAAGGTGTGTGTGAGCATGCACACTTCAAAAGACCCAATGAAATGGGAATCCCAAGTCCACATATATAAAGGTGAATTACCACACAACAGAATGAAGATGCCTTTCTTGCCATTTCATTGAGTCTGAGGAAGCTTAGAAGCTCACACACCAGAATAAATCTTCGTTGCTCTTCAAGGGGCTCAAATTTCGTTTTGTTGTGCTGTGGTGTTTCTAAATTCTGTGTTTTCGTTCTGTGATACCATCCGGAAGAAGTTCCTGACAGTCAGAGCGGTTCCTCAGTGGAACAGGCTTCCTCGGGAGGTGGTGGGTTCTCCATCTTTGGAGATTTTTAGGCAGAGGCTGGAGAGCCATCAGACGGAAGGGCTGATCCTGTGAAGGTTCATGGGGGTGGCAGGTGACTGTGGAGGAGTGAGAGGGTTGGATGCTCTGAGTTCTGCAGAGTGCAGGGGATTGGACTAGATGACCCAGGAGGTCCCTTCCAACTCTATGATTCTATGATCCTGTTATTCTATAATCTATATGATGTTAAGTGATCAGCAAAAACGTTTTGTTCCCTTTAAGAGACGGCAAGATCCGTTCCCAGTTCTGAGATGCCGGTCTCTGTCTGCTGTGATAATAGTTTGAAAGACTCGCAGGAGAGAGACGGGGAGGGGGAGATAAGAGGCCTGTTCCAAAACGGAGAGCTGCTGAGCCAGCAACAGAGGCCGGTCTTCTTGCCCCTGTTTGCTCCGTCAGTCCAGAAAGTGAGCAGTGGGGATCCCTGTTTGCGTTGAGGACACTTACGTGGAAGTGCTGAGAAAGTGACGGCGGACCAGAGAAAACCCATGCAGAACTGCCACGGCCACATGCCTGGAAAGCAAAGAAGAGGAAAACTGTCCTGCATTCACAAGCACTGCGGTGGAAAACCATAGCCCTGCTAGGCTGGACAGCCTCCAGGTGGTACCTAGAGAGGAGATCTCCTGGGATTACAACTGATCTGGGGACAGAGGTGGAGAAAACGGCTGCTTCGGAAGAGCATTGCACCTCAGTGAAGTCACTCCCTCCCCCTCATCTCCCCCTCCAGGCTCCACCTCCACAAGTCCCAGGTATTTCCCCACCTGGAGTTGGCAACCCGGGTTCCTGCCCATGGATTCTGTTCGCACAGGGAGGCCCCTCTGGGCTGCTGCATCGACCAAAGAAACATTTCTGGCGGGTTCCCGGCTACCTTAGGAGAACGGGACGCAAGTTCCAGTTCTGCAAGCTCAGGATATTTCTTTATTTATACTTATATGATGCTTTGTTAATGAGATTTATTGACTGCCCCCTCGCTGAAAGAGGTGCTCGGGGCGGTTTGCAGCCGTATTTATCACTAAAACCAACTCTCGATAAAATGTAATGGAATACATTAAAATATTAAAAGCTTATAAATCCTAATCCTTGTCGAGCAGCTCATCGGTTTGAAGGTGCGCAGGTGTTATCTCTCCGCTCTGCCTTCCCCTGGGAACGGCTCTTTGAGCCTTCCTCTCCCTCCCTCCCTCCCTCCCTTTGTCCTCTCTCTTTCCATGGCCTCCCATGCAAACATGTATTTATTTATGTATTTATGCATGTATGCATAAAAGGTAAAGGTCAAGGTATCCCCTGTGCAAGCACCGAGTCATGTCTGACCCTTGGGGAGACGCCCTCCAGCGTTTTCATGGCAGACTCAATACGGGGTGGTTTGCCAGTGCCTTCCCCAGTCATTACTGTTTTACCCCCCAGCATGCAAGCTGGGTACTCATTTTACCGACCTCGGAAGGATGGAAGGCTGAGTCGACCTTGAGCCGGCTGCTGGGATCGAACTCCCAGCCTCATGGGCAGAGCTTTCAGACTGCATGTCTGCTGCCTTACCACTCTGCACCACAGGAGGCTCACATGTATGCATGTATGTAGGTATATTTATTTATTTATACTTGTATGTATCAACCGCCACTCCTGGACTTAACCAGCTTGTGGCGATTTACATGTCTCCGCAGGTCTCTCCTGCAGATGCAATGCTCTCATGCGCCCCTCCCCACACATGATGCATCACAATCTGGCCATTTGTGATACGGAAAGGACTCTTTAGATTCGGTTTCTGTCTCCTCTTTTTACTACAGCCTGAATGTAAACAGGATTTACTTCAATAAATTTTTAAAAATTTGCCTTTTGTATTATACTTCCGGGAAGATTTCTTTACTGCACGCAGAGACACGTTTTTACGACTGGGCATAACTGTGCTACGTTAACCAAATATCCCGATAATCCTACTTTACAGGACTGTTGTTTTGAGGGTAATCCAGAGAGGGGGAAACAATGCTGTAAGGCAGGGGTAGTCAACCTGTGGTCCCCCAGATGTCCATGGACTACAATTCCCATGAGCCCCTGACAGTGTTTGCTGGCAGGGGCTCATGGGAATTGTGGTCCATGGACATCTGGAGGACCACAGGTTGACTACCCCTGCTGTAAGGTGCTTTGGTTCCCCTCACTGAGGGGAAAAGTGGGCTGTAAATAAAAATAAACAGACTGGAGCCCAGTCTAGTGGTCTTTCTCACCTTGTGAAATGGCTTTTTTGGGGAGATGAAGGGGTATGGTCCTTCGAAGTCTTGAGAAGGAACTGTAAAATCATTAGATGTGCCAGGGTTTTTAATGAGGTTTGAGCTATAGGCTTCTGGGGGCAGGTGTTAATGGGGTTACAGCTAGCCATCAGCTTTGGGGGAACAGCTTACCAATAAATAGAACCATATTTGATCTTGTAAGTTTTATCATTCCACTTCTCTTTTCTTATTGAACCTGGCATTTCTCCTTAAAACTCACTTCCATCCCTTGCCACAGATGAAATAACTGACAAGGGGGTCTTCCAACCAGAACACTTAACAGATGTTACCACTGAAGAGGAATGTCCTGGCGCGTAACCAACAATCCAAATCCTACGCCACTCTTGTTCAATTTGTATCCTTCTCTTTCCTCTGAGAAACGTGTACAATGGAGCGATTGATTTGATTTATTTCATTCCTACCCTCCCTTTCTCTCCAGTGGGAGCTGAAAGCTGCTTACAACATTGTCTTCTCCTCCCTTTCTCCCTCTTAACAACCCTGTGGTGCAGGCTAGGCTGCAAGCGTGTGACTGGACCAGGGTCACCCAGCCAGCTTTGATGGCACGGCTGAAATTGGAATCCGGGTCTCCCACTAACTACTGTCCCATTCTCTCCACACATGCTCTTACCTGCAGCAATGACGGGAAAGACCAGATGGAGACGAAGCCCTCGAGCACCAAAAACGTTGGAGCTGCCCCCCTGCAAAGAGCCACAGAGAACCGCCAATGGAAACGTCGTCTCCTGGAAGTTACGGTAAAAATGCAGCCAACGTCGTCTCTCTGCTGTGTGCAGATAAGCAGACGGGCATGCCAGCCAACCCTTGGGAGGGGTTCATCGACTCACTGCCCGTGCATTTATTTAGACTTCATTTGCCACGTGGCATGTGTATCACATACCCCGGAGACCCTAAGATTGCCTGCCTGCCCGGCATGAGATTTTTGGAGGCGGGCTGACATTGCCTGCCCCCCATGTCACAACTCTGGGGTTCCTTTGGGGTCAGCCTTTCAAGGGCTAGCCAGGGCTGACCCCACAGCTTCTGAGACCAGACAGGATCCGGCCTGCCCGGAGGATCCAGGTCAGGTATTCTGCCAGTGAAAATGACGGCAAGCTCAGGGAGGAAGAGAAGTGGCTCAGAAATGTTTTAAATTAAGCGATAAATGGTACATAATTCTACAGTAAGGGCCTTTTCGCACAGGGATCTTTGTTGCAAATTGTTTGCGGAATGAAAAATCGCCATTTAAAATAGTGGAATTCGTCGTTATGCATACCTGCCTTTGTAGTGGAATCAGTTGCGTTTTTTAGCGTTTCCCACAGGCTTCCGGTCTCGGCAGAAATCGCTAGAAAGGAAGCGCTATTGCCAAGCTCGTCCCGCCCCTGGCCGTCAAGCAGCCAATGGGCAGCCGTTAGCATGCTCCCAAACAGCCCCTTTCCCTTTAAGAAAGGTTTAAAAAAAAAAAAAACGACCCATAGCAATGAATCTAGGTAGATTCGTTGCTACGGAGAGACCCATCCAGCTGCCTAATGTGAGCTGTCGTTTGATCGTATGATCGTTTGCACGCTGCCTCGAGTGATAAAAAAAAAATCCCCCCCCCCTCACGGGCACGATTTTCGGCTGAATTTATTTGTAAAAAATAAAGGGACTATTTCAGCAAACGGGCTTTTCAGTGGTTTGTGCTTAGTGACTAAAGGTGAAGGACTGAAGCCAGGGAAGCCTCTAAACAGAAAGAGGCTCACCGGTGCGTTTATCCCCGCTCGCTCGGAGAAAAAAAAATGGCGATCGCTTCGCCGGAAGTTTGGAGGAGAGAGCCAGGGGGAGGGACTTTGAAGAACCAGCAACAATGGTAACGCACAGGTCTTTAGCGCTACTGTTGCAGATTGGTTGCAGGAGTGTATCGCTATCCGGAGGGTGAATCCACTTTTCTGGATTCCCCTGAAAGCGCCACAACGAAGCGCTTTTTGCTGATTGGTTTCAGGATTGTTGCAGATTGTCTACGACGTCGTGGGTTATGGCAAATTAGTAGCGTTTCCAAATAGCAACCATTCTGCTACTTTGAAGCCGTGCGAAATGGCCCTAAATGTAGTGCTTGGTTCAAGAAGAATGAAAATAATTTCTTTACTAATTCTGTGAAGGGTTGTATATGACCCCCTTGTCTTTCCTGTATCCCTTTTCTGTTTCTGTTATATTTCTTTTTTGTAAAAATATAACCTGTAGCCCATGAGAATACAAACTGGAGATACCAGGGATTGAACCTGGGATCTCCTGCATGTCAAGCAGAGGCTCTGCCACTGAGCCAAGGCCTCAGGCCAAGGTCTTTCCCATCCCCTCCTGCCTGGTCCTTTTAACTGGAGATGCTGGGGATTGAACCTGGGACCTCCTGCCTGCCAAGCAGAGGCTCTGCCACTGAGCCAGGGTCTCAGGCCAAGGTCTTTCCCCTCCCCTCCTGCCTGGTCCTTCTAACTGGAGATGCTGGGGATTGAACCTGGGACCTCCTGCCTCCCAAGCAGAGGCTCTGCCACTGAGCCAGGGTCTCAGGTCAAGGTCTTTCCCATCCCCTCCTGCCTGGTCCTTTTAACTGGAGATGCCGGGGATTGAACCTGGGACCTTCTGCCTGCCCAGCAGAGGCTCTGCCACAGAGCCAGGGTCTCAGGCCAAGGTCTTTCCCATCCCCTCCTGCCTGGTCCTTCTAACTGGAGATGCCGGGGATTGAACCTGGGACCTTCTGCCTGCCAAGCAGAGGCTCTGCCACTGAGCCAGGGTCTCAGGCCAAGGTCTTTCCCATCCCCTCCCTCCTGGTCCTTTCAACGGGAGATGCCAGGGATTGAACCTGGGACCTTCTGCCTGCCAATCAGGGGCTCTGCCACTGAGCCAGGGTCTCAGGCCAAGGTCTTTCCCATCCCCTCCTGCCTGGTCCTTCCAACTGGAGATGCCGGGGATTGAACCTGGGGCCTTCTGCCTGCCAAGCAGAGGCTCTGAGCCAGGGTCTCAGGCCAAGGTCTTTCCCATCCCCTCCTCCCTGGTCCTTTTAAACTGCTGATGCCGGGGATTGTACCAGGCACCATGTAGGGTCCCCTGATCAGTCAACGGTCCCTGCTCATCATGGGCAAGTGTCCCCCTGTCCCTGTTCCAACAAGGATCCGTCTTTGGGGGGCCCCTCCTTCCACCCAGGTCCAAATGAAAAGACTCCGCTTTCCAGTGGCCAATACAAAAAGGGACAATGTGGAAGAAGGACGATGACCATGTTGGCCATCCCGTTATGCCTGACTCTTAGCTCATCCACCGCCATGTTTTCTGATCTCGCCCCGCTCCTTTCATGTTCTGTCCAGTGTCCGTTTTGATCGTGTCTAACCACTGTATTCTGTGTCGGCCTGGCTTCCTTTGACCACTGACCAGATGAGGAAGGTTAAGGAAAGACCAGGCAAACTACCTTGTGAAAATTTTGCCGGTAAAATCCTATGCAACATCTCTTGTTGATCCCTAGGTGGCGCCAAAACACAGCTGCTAAGCAGGGAGGCTACACTCAATATGCCAGCAAATTTGGAAAACTCAACAATGGCCACAGGATTGGAAAAGGTCAGTTTACATTCCAATCCCAAAGAAGGGCAATGCCAAAGAATGTTCAAACTACCGCACCATTGCACTAATTTCTCATGCTAGCAAAGTTATGCTCAAAATCCTACAAGCTAGGCTCCAGCAATATGTGGACCGAGAACTTCCAGAAGTACAGGCAGGATTTCGAAGAGGCAGAGGAACTAGAGATCAAATTGCCAACATACGCTGGATCATGGAGAAAGCTAGGGAGTACCAGAAGAACGTCTACTTCTGCTTCATTGACTATGCTAAAGCCTTTGATTGTGTGGAGCACAACAAATTGTGGCAAGTTCTTAAAGAGATGGGAATACCAGAGCATCTTATTTGTCTCTTGAGAAATTTATATGCAGGTCAAGAAGCAACAGTGAGAACTGAACATGGGATCACAGACTGGTTCAAAATTGAGAAAGGAGTTCGGCAAGGCTGTATACTGTCGCCTTGCCTATTTAACTTGTATGCAGAGCACATCATGAGAAATGCGGGATTAGAGGAGTCACAAATTGGGATCAAGATTGCAGGGAGAAATATCAACAACCTCAGATACGCAGATGATACCACTCTAATGGCAGAAAGTGAAGAGGAACTAAAGAGCCTGTTGATGCGGGTGAAGGAGGAGAGTGCAAAAGTTGGCTTGAAACTCAACATCAAGAAAACAAAGATCATGGCATCCGGCCCTCTCAATTCCTGGCAAATAGATGGGGAAGAAATGGAGATAGTGACAGATTTTATTTTCCTGGGCTCCAAGATCACTGCAGATGGGGACTGCAGCAAAGAAATTAAAAGACGTTTGCTCCTGGGGAGGAAAGCTATGGCAAATCTAGACAGCATCCTTAAAAGCAGAGACATCACCCTGCCAACAAAAGTGTGTTTAGTCAAGGCTATGGTATTCCCAGTTGCAATGTATGGCTGTGAAAGTTGGACCATAAGGAAGGCCGAGCGTCAAAGAATTGAGGCTTTTGAACTCTGGTGCTGGAGAAGACTCTTGCGAGTCCCTTGGACTGCAAGGCGAACAAACCGGTCAGTCCTAGAGGAGATCAACCCTGACTGCTCTTTAGAAGTCCAGATCCTGAAGATGAAACTCAAATACTTTGGCCCCCTCATGAGAAGGAAGGACTCCCTGGAGAAGAGCCTGATGCTGGGAGCGATCGAGGGCAAAAGAAGAAGGGGACGACAGAGAACGAGGTGGCTGGATGGAGTCACTGAAGCAGTAGGTGCAAACTTAAATGGACTCCGGGGAATGGTAGAGGGCAGGAAGGCCTGGAGGATCATTGTCCAGGGGGTCGCGATGGGTCGGACACGACTTCGCACATAACAACAACAAAGCAGGGAGGAAGGGAAGGCAACTTTTGAACACAAGACCACCATGGGGCAGTATTTAACCCCTTCACCACTGGATTTTACTGTGTGAAAAGCAAAATCCACTTGCAAATGGTTGCTGAATGAAAATAAACAGCATTATTTAGCGTTGCTTTCTCATGCTCAGGTGTCTAAAACGACGTGACCTTTGTTTACTTGGGGTTTCCTCACTTTTTGACAGCCTAACGGCCGCATTTCCAAAACCTCTGCGCCAAAGGAGAGCATTACACTTACTGAGCATTACACCTAAGAGTCTAATTGTAGCTAACCAGGAGATTTATGGATGTCCCCCCTCCCAAGCAGCCCTTTTCTTCAGGAGAACTGATCTCCGCAGCCTGGAGAAAAGTTCAGCATGGGTGGCCTTGTTAGCCTGCCTGTAGCAAAGAAGGAACAGGCTTCCTCGGGAGGTGGTGCATTCTCCATCTTTGGAAATTTTTAAGCAGAGGCTGGAGAGCCCTCTGACGGAGAGGCTGATTCTGTGAAGGTTCAATGGGGTGGCAGGTGACAGGGGATGAGCGATAGGGTTGGGAGTGTCCTGCACAGTGCAGGGGTTGGACTAGATGACCCAGGAGGCCCCTTCTAACTCTAGGATTCTATGATTCTAGTATCCCCTTAAATATTAACAGAATTTGTGGGAGGGGAAGAGGTTTCTGAGGAAGGGAGCCGTGACTGTTAGCCTTTCAGATGTTCCTGGACTCTGCCTCTTTTCCACTGCTGGAAATTCTGAAGGATCCCCGAATCCCACTGGAGCCTCCCTCCTTGGAGGTGTACATTCAGGTTATCACACCATTATACACGATTATATCCACGAGATTGCTGGCCATTGCTCTTTGCCTGACATTCTTGGGGATATGAGTCACCGATCATTCTGCTAACACTTGGCTTCCCGGTACCAGGCAGGGACTGTTGACTGCAGCAGACAGGATTCACTGTATACGTTCCGTATTATTTATTTCCCTTTTTTTAAAAAAAAGAAAAATCCCCTGTACTTAATCCATTACAGCCAAAGCCGATGACATGAAACAGAATCAAGGCGTCCCTTCCGTCCCTTTCTGCGTGTGCAATAAACACAAGAAGAATGTAACCTACACAATCCGAATGCAATGAGGTGCCGAATTTTGGAAAGAAACTCTGCCACCTCAGGGGAGAATTAAAATAAAAGTCGAACGTGCTTAAATTCGTCTCAGATCGTCGGTTGTTCTTTGGATAGTCGCCACCCCCAACACGCTCTCGATTACTTTAACTTCAGGTGCGAACCCTCTGCATGGTCATAACATTTGTGGCGGGATCAAGCCCTTCCCAAAATCCCAGCGACCATTCAAGCCAACTGCATGAGAGCTCCCTTTCTGCCCCAACACCCCAGGTCCATTTCACACATTACACAGCAGCAAACCTGGGTTTGCAGGAACTCAGGGAGCCGAGCCCGTCCTAAGGGGGAGCATGGAGGTATCAGCATGACTTGCATGCTTACATAAATTTGTTGTGTTCTAACTTTAGATGCACACGTGAAATGCCTCTGTACGAAGTAGCCCTGAGGGCATTCTCCCATTTGTCTGGTTCTGATTTGGCCACATCAGAGCTGACTCACTATAAACATTGCATTTCACCTGCATGAGCAGGGGAGGAAACCGAAAGCACACCCCTGAAGTGGGTGGTGACTCCCAGGGGAGACTTTTAAGGCCCGGATGGAGACCCCTCCTAGGCTTTTCAAGGGAAGAGACAACACAGAGGGGGGTCCGGCCACTGCCTGCCTCTGCGTAGCAACCTGGGACTTCCTTGGGGGTCTCCTTCCAAGGTCGAACCAGGGATGACTCAGCTTAGCTTCTGAGAGCTAAAAGGGGGAGCAGGGGCAAATTTGGGGTCGCCCTGCATAATGTGTGAAGCATTGGTCATTGGCTCAGTGGCGCTCTTTATTAATAAATACAAAACCTTTACAAAAATATAAAATAAGCTTTGTCAGTGTTAACCGATGGGAAAGTCTTACATTCTATGTCGGGGAGGGGGGTGGGGGAAAGGGACACAGAATTACACTGCAAAGGATTCCCAAAACGTAGCCGGTAGAGAAGTGGATCTCTCTTTTAAAAGGTGCAAACCATGTGGCGTGGGTAAGTCCAGTGCATGACGGCCGTTCCTTTTCCTTTTCCTTTTCCCTTTTCCTTTTTTCCTTTTCCTTTCCAGTTCATCATCCCTTTAGCCTAGAAATTATGTCCGGATATTCAGCTGGACAGTCACAAACGCAGCCCGTAGCAGGATTTTTAAACAAGGCCATGCTGAACTCATGTACGTGGAGAAGTCACGTTGTTCAACCTTCCTGGCTCTGTTATGTGCAGAATTCGGAGGAACCTGGATGTGACTTTGGACACCAACCAGAGGCTGACAGCTACATGAGACACGAGCATGTCAGCAACAGAAAACTTTCCCGGGGTGAAAGCTGCAATCGCACTGTTGCCTCCATGTGAGCCCCGCAAGTCTAGCGGGGCACGTCACGTTGCAAAGGCCAAGAGCTCTGGTCCGAATCCTCCGATGTTTCAAAAACAGCCCTCTAGTCACTGTGGCTCTGCCGTCCGTCTCCGTTCAAAGCCAGCCTCCTACGAATGTTTCCCCTCTCGGACAGCTGCACGCAGCGGGGCATCTGCTCCTGGCAGTCTGGTATACCGAGAACGTGGCCTTTTGATTGCCACAAGGTTTGGGGAGAGCTCTCGGAACAGGACGCTTAAGTTCTGAAGAAAAGGACATCCGGCGTGAGCCGGAACCTTCAGCTTCTGCCTCTTGTAGTAAACGTTCCCATTTCCCCCTCTCAAAGTGCAAAATCCATCTCTCCCCATCCGGTGATCCTCAAGGCCCAGCATGGGGAGACGGTTTCCCCATTTTCTCCCTGCAATGAGGTGGGATGACGGACCCCCGAGATCTTTCTGCCGTGGGGCCGGGCCTTCTTTCCAGTTCCCAGAAGCCCTCTGCTCGCCTAGACGCTGTCGGTCTGTACTTTGCCGTTCAGGCATTTTTGCTCTGAGGGAGTCCCTTGTGCTTTTCTCTGTTCCAGGCGGTACTTCCGGATCTTGTGGGCTTTGTAGTGCATATAATAACCCACACCAACTATCGTGCCGAGAACCACCGCACCAAGAATCAGCAAGCCGATGAGAAGGCCTGGGATCTCGTAAACTGAAAAAAAGGACGAAAACACAAATGAAACACATTTTAGACTTGGACATGGGTGGATCCCACATTTGTGATTGCACAGTTGTGGCTGGGCAAAACGGATTTGTTGCAACCATTTTTATGCCCGCTCTCCATCTGATCGGGGTCCCCCCCTCCCCCGGGCAGCACGTGGTCAGGAGCATTAAAACCTTTGAACAATTGAAAGCATTTTAATTTTAGATTATAAAACAATTGCCAAAAAACACTTCAGCGAGACCAGAACCAGGGAGGAGGGCCCAAAATCGTTCTTGGGGAGGTGTGCCGAAATGAAATGGGTAAGGCACCAATCAAGGGAGACAAAGAAATCTCCCTCAGGAGGGAGCCCCAAAGTTTTGGGGCCATGACCGAGAAGGGCCTGCTGTGGGCCACCACCCGTCTGGGTTTTAAGACTACAAAGAACAACAAGAAAAATTCAGGGAGATGCTTTCTCGGGGGGAGGTCGTGATGTGGGGTACAGCCTTCAGCTCTCCTGCCCATACCCTGGTATTGGTCTCTCCCCCCCCCCCCGCCCACCCACCCACACAGTTCAATGTGTGTGTTAACTGTTTAACACACAGTTAAGGTTGGATACACACTTTTCTTGGATGCTTTAGGATGCTTTGGGCTGATCCTGCGTTGAGCAGGGGGTTGGACTAGATGGCCTGTATGGCCCCTTCCCACTCTATGATTCTATGAGTCTAGTTCAGCAGTGGAATAGGCTGCCTAAGGAGGTGGTGAGCTCCCCCTCACTGGCGGTCTTCAAGCAAAGGTTGGATACACACTTTTCTTGGATGCTTTAGGATGCTTAGGGCTGATCCTGCGTTGAGCAGGGGGTTGGACTAGATGGCCTCTATGGCTCCTTCCAACTCTATGGCTCTATGATTCTATGATTCTAATGCTAGTCATCCCTCCATCTCTGGAACCAGCCTTTGGATGCTTTGTATTTTTTAAAAAGTCATGGCACTATGATGTCTTGAGACAGCGGTCGTCCACCCTCTCAGGCCTAGCTTCTGAACCATGTGACAGGAAGAGGAGGGGTCCGATTTAAAACCTCACCAGTTGCCGGGGCAATCCAGGTCAAGGCAAGAGAAGAGAGGCGGCTTGCCCTTGCCTGCCTCTGCGTAGCAACCCTGGACTTTCAGCCAAGTACTAGCCAGGGCTGACCCTGCTTAGCTTCCGAGGTCTGATGAAATTAGGCCACCCAGGTTAAGCCCAGAGGGTTGTGGGTGTCCTGCATAGTGCAGGGGGTTGGACTAGATGACCCAGGAGGTCCCTTCCAACTCTAGGATTCTAGGATTCTATGATCAGAGCGGGTTTTGCCCTTGCCTGCCTCTGCGTAGCAACCCTGGGCTTCCTTGAAGGTCTCCCCTCCAAGCTCTTGCCGGGAGCAACCCCGTTGCAGCCTCCCCGGAAGAACCTTTATCAACTTTGGACAAGTGAGGCGAACGATTGTTTCTTAGGGCAAAGAGGCCGACTCACCTTCCACGTGGACGGTCACAAAGGCAGTGACGGAGCCGTGCGCGTTGAACGCACTGCAGTTGTAGGTGCCTCCGTGGTCGGCAGTGATGAGCTGGGGCACCAGGAGAGGGTAAAGGACCCCATCTTTGCTGCAGGTGACATTCGGGGAGGGGTTTCCCCTGAACGAACAGTTCAAAACTTCCTGACTGCCCGCTTTCCAAGTCAGGTTCCTGGGGCAGGTGGAATCACTCACTTGGGGCCCGTCTGGAACAAAGAAGGACACGAGGTTCGTTTCTTGAGCCATTCAGGGGTGGAAATGCATAAACCGGATGCTTGGGGTGCAATGCAGAACCTGAAACTGTCATGCATATGATCCTGAAACAGCCTCTGAGGTATAACCCACAATAGGGGACCCCAAACTTTTCAAGCGTGCAGGCACCTTTTGGAATTCAGGAAAAGGACAATTTGCCCAGCTCTAAAATGGCTGCCCCAAGAGGCGGAGCCAGGGACAAAATGGCTGCTCTCGGAAGGCCTCAATATGCCAGAGAGTGAATCATAGAATACAAACAGGCTTTGGTAGTTGTGGAGACCTGTTGGGGCAAACATGGGGCAAAATACCAGGTCACGAATGCAATTGCGATGCAGCCCTGCAAACAATCCCAGGAACGTGAGCATTGTGCTTTCTGGGGAGATGTGATGGAGCTCTTTGTACTCTCCCCAGCTGTGACTGAGTGGATTGAAAACTTAGATATATTTGTCTGTAGGTCACTCAATTGGTCTGCATAACTTGCAGTACCTACTTGGCTACATGTATTATTATGTGCTTCTTGCATAGTGCAAGCCGGGGTTGGACTAGATGACCCATGAGGTCCCTTCCAACTCTATGATTGTTATGTGTAACCCTGCCATGCAGTCAATAAATAAATATCTAAAGATCAGGCCGGACAAAACGTTTGCTCCCGAAAGGAGATTCAGGCCGGCACGGATGTACACAGAAGGGAATTCATTGCAACCGCAGAATCTTAGCCACAAGACAAAGATCCTGCACGGATTTCCTACTCACAGTAGACAGTGAGATCGGCAGACATCTTCCTTACGAACAGCCTGCCGTCTACCTCCACCTCCACTTCACACGTGAATTCCTGTCCATCGTCCTCTTCTGCAGCCGTCACCCCAGCCCGGAGGGGGAGGCCGTCTCCGGACTTTAGGACTTGCTTGCTGTTTCGGATCACTGACGAAAAGGTCTGGGGCTGGGTCTTTTCAGGATGGGAATCCAGACAAACAATGTCCACAGAGTTGTTGACGAGAGCCTCTTGGGGGCTGATGGTCAGGACCAAATCAGGTAAACCTGGGAGGTGGCAGGACACAACGCATGGTTAAAATCTCCTTCTGCTCAACGATGGCTTTCTGGGTAGCAGAGGTCCCCAACACGGCGCTGGGGATGATCGCCTCTGGATTAATTCTGCTCAGAATGAAGTCTGGACAGTAGAATAAAGAGACTTTTTACTTCCCCTGCCTTCATTATGCATTATAGTTCAGCAGTGGAATAGGCTGCCTAAGGAGGTGGTGAGCTCCCCCTCACTGGCAGTCTTCAAGCAAAGGTTGGATACACACTTTTCTTGGATGCTTTAGGATGCTTAGGGCTGATCCTGCATTGAGCAGGGGGTGGACTAGATGGCCTGTATGGCCCCTTCCAACTCTGTGATTCTAGGATTCTATGATTCTATGCTTCTAAAGATACAGGTTTGTCTCTGGGCCACACAATTTGTTGTCTCTTTTGCTTTATTATACTGTTTTCGTCTCTTCCTACAGCACTTCTGTATGGCAGGAAGGAGGAGCATGCGGGGGGGGGGGGAAGGCCACTACAGAGCAGCATCTGTTTGCCAAGGGCCCAGATCCTTCATTGTACCAAAGGGAGAGACAAGCAAAGGGAGTCTCTCCAACTCACAGGGAGGGCTGGGAGGATCTGGTGGAACGCACATGCCATCCACGACATGTTTTGGAAAGGGCGCTAGAGATTCGGGCCACAGTGGGGCCCTCAGGGGCATGGCACAGCACCACCAAGTGAGATTGCTTGCCACATCAGACCTATCCTTATGTAAACCGCCCTGAGCCATAGGGAAAGGCGGTATAAAAATCTAATAAATTAAACAATGATAAAGAATGTTTTTAAACAATGTCCTTTCTTGAGTTTACTTTTAGTTTATTAGAAACTATTATTAGAAATAAACTAAAAGTAAATTCAAGAAAGGACATTGTTTTAAAACATTATTATTGTGTAATGCCATAAGGATCAGTCTTTTCTTTTCTTGTTCTGCGTTATCTGAGACTGTCCTGTGTTTGTCCTATTGTCAAGTCTTGTACGCAGGTCAACAAAAAATATATATTATTTGGGTTTCTGCTTTCCCAAATAATGGTAATCTCACTGCGGCAAGCTTTCGGAGGGAGCTGTGTTGGAGAGCCAGATTCAAATCTAGGAGCGCCTTTGAGATGGACAAGGTTTTCAAGATTTGGAGAATCAATGCCCTCTTCGTCAGAGCTAGATTGGGGTCCTGAATCGCCTTAAACACCCACAAAATGGATATAAGGACTCAAGAGATCGCCGTTCCTGCTTGTATCTGACAAAGGGGGCTCGGAGTCTTGAAAGGCCATACCCCGTAATATCCCGTGGGTCTCTAAGGCCCTACTGGATTCAAATCCAGCTGTCGGAAGCCTGAGATTTATTGCTATTGAAGTTCGGAAACACTCGGAGAGATTTACACATGTCAACAATGACCAAGATACTCACTATATACATTTACTGTGTCTTCCGCCGTTTTGGTCACAGGCCCCAGAGACACTGTGCATTTGAGGGGGTGAATTCCTGCTCCCGAGGGTGAGATCTGTGCCTCAGCCCTTGCCGTATCCCCAGACACAGTCACATCGGAGGTCAGCCTCTCGCCTGCGAAGGTCAGTTCAAATCGGGCCTCCTCGGCTGGAAAAACCCCCGTCACTTCACAGGTCACCGTCTGGGAGGTGTTCACTTCCACGTAGTGCAAACGACTGAGCTGGGGATCCGATGGAAAAACTGTCACAACGACAAAAGAAACAACAAAAGAGGTATTAGAAGAGTGGCCGACGGAATAACAACGGAATCCAGAGAGTACTTTGGCTTCATGTTCCGAGCAAATATTACCGCAGGTGTATTACAAGAAAACCTGCATGCAGAGGGCCAAGCTAGCCTGATTGCATGAGATTCTGGAAGCTCAGCAGGGCTAGACCTGCGTTGGACTTGGATGGGAAGCCCAGGGTGTCTACGCAGACCCAGGCAATGGCAAAGCACCTGTGAATGCCTCGTTGCTTTGACTTGGTGCCCGATCTCTTCAGATCATAGAAGCTAAACCAGGTAAGCCCTGGAGACCACCACAGGTGTGCTGCAGAGGCCAGCAACAAAGGAGAAAAGAATCCGTCCAACGGCTTAATCAAAATTTAAGAGTCTCTGTTATCTTTGGGCTGATCCTGCGTTGAGCAGGGGGTTGGACTAGATGGCCTGTATGGCCCCTTCTCACTCGAGGATTCTATGATTTTATTATGATAATTTCCACCTGGACTCCGCCAAAATGGAGTCCAGGTGGACTCAAGAGCTTACAGCCTTGACTCTCCACACCATGAGAACGTTTTTCGCCTAATTATATTTCAAGGAGATTAACAATATGAGCACATTGAGTGAATATACTGAATTTATTAATACCACACGGTGGGGGACTCATTTTTGCCACTGATGAAAGGATTGAAAACGGAGAAGCAATCTAGAGACCATTTTGGCAGAGTCCAGGTGGAAATTATTATAATAATAAAGAGATAACAGAGACTCTTAAATTTGGATTAAGCCACTGGACAGATTCTTTTTTCCTTTGTTGTGTTTTTGGGATCGTCCACTTTCTTCTTGCAACAGGGGCCAGCAACGGCAGAACACCTGTTTGTTTCTTGACCTGGAAACCCCACGGGGTCACCGTAATTGGGCTGGGGCTCCATGGCCAAAATAATTAATAAGGATTATGAGAAGTGGAAGGAACACCACTTTTACAGAGTGGAAGGTTGCTAGGCAGTGAGTGGCAACCAGCAGGAGGGTAGCGGGGTGGGGCCAGCGTCCCAGGCGAAAAATCAAGAAGAAAAACAAGGCTTCGCCTACTTCCAGGAAGTTCTGACCATAGAGTTGCCAGATATTCCTAGAGCTACCTGGACCGGATGAGGGCAGGTCTAGGAATCGCCAGAAACTCTATTGCATTCTAGGGGGTATTCTGCATGGAGCCAAATAAAAGTTTAAAAAACAACCAGTTTAGACCACTTTATTATACTACAATCGTTGTTCTGCATTAAATATAGTCTGTTGAAAAACTACGTTGCAATGCTCTCTGCATGGAACAATTCATAGCCCTGCCCCCTGTAGTTTTGCCAACTCCGCTTTGTTCTCTAATGCAGTCACTAATCTGCATAACTAAGGAGCTTGTCTGCATGACTAATAGAGCGTCTCAGACAGGCACAACTGCCCTTCTCCTCTTTGGTTGGAGTTTCCACCTGCCCAAGCAAGGGTGTATTAGTGGTCAAGAGCTACAATGACTGTTATTCTATAGATTAAGGTGGGCAGCTGTGACAGTCTGAAGCAGCAAGACAAAGTTTGAGTCCAGGGGCACCGTGAAGACCCACAAAATTTTATTCTGGATAGAAGCTTTCGTTTGCATGCACATGTCTTCAGATACATTGGAACGGACTTTCCCAAGTCTCGCGTCTATCCCCTCTATCTATTTGCAATGGCCGAGGACATCTTGTTTCACTGTGGGACAAATTAGAGTCCACTGACACCTTTAAGAGCTAACCAACTTTTATTCAAGGGATGAGCGTTCGGGTGCATGCTCAGATACAATGTCGTGGAATGGAAATAATCCATTCATACTTATAGGCAAAGTGTGAGAGTAAATTAACATGGAGCATAGTGAAAATCGGTAAGAGATTCCCAAGATAAATAGGAAAAAACTAGCAATTTGGGTTGGTTTGTATTCCCTTGAGACTGAATTGCAGGGGAAACATTTGGTGCGAAGTAAAGGTGTCCGCATTAAAAGAATAATGAACAAATACAAAACCAATTGCGCTCGAATCTATATTTTTCACTGTATTTGAAGAAGCACAAAATCATAGAATCATAAGAGTTGGAAGGGACCTCCTGGGTCATCCAGTCCAACCCCCTGCACTATGCAGGACACTCCCAACCCTATCGCTCCTCCACTGTCACCTGCCACCCCCTTGAGCCTTCACAGAATCAGTCTCTCCATCAGATGGCTCTCCAGCCTCTGTTTAGAAATCTCCAAAGATGGAGAACCCACCACCTCCCGAGGAAGCCTGTTCCACTGAGGAACTGCTCTGACTGTCAGGAACTTCTTCCGGAGGTTGAGACGGAATTTAGAATCATAGAATCATAGAATTCTAGAATTGGAAGGGACCTCTTGGGTCATCTAGTCCAACCCCCTGCACTATGCAGGACACTCACGACCCTCTCACTTATACCCAGAAGAAAACTTTGTTGGTCTTAAAGGTGCCCCTGCACTCAAACATTATTCCCCCATTTCTATCGGCCCCGTGAACCCACGACTTTATTTCACCCAGTCGGGCAGAAATCCTTCTGCTGTTTTTGTTCCTAAAGAACGGGATGCCAACTCACCGACGGCCTTCAGCATTTGGTTGCCAGAGGACTCTTCGATGAAAGGCCCATCCGGCCGCAGATCCAGGGCCGCACGACAGCTAATCGCCTCCCCGTGGTCCCACCGCCTGGCAGTGACCGTGTGGTTCACCGTACGGTTGTCAGCTTCACGCGCGGCATGCCTCTCAAAGGTCTCCGTGTACAGCCTCTCGCCCCCTTTGAGGAAGCTCACGGAGAGGTTCCGGATGGGGGCGACGTTGGAAACCCGGCAGGTCAAGGTGTAGTTCTGCCCCGCCTCCATCACGGGCACCGGATCCAGCTCGACGAGCGTAGGAACGCCTGCAAGAGTGCACAGAAGAGATTCATCTTCAGTAGCTAGTAGTAGTAATGGGGAAGAGAAGGGGAAGGGAACGGACTTTCTGCTTCTCTTTTCGGTGACAGCTAAGGAGATAATAAGCCACAGTGGGGCAGCGGCTAAGGGCTGGGCACGGCTTTAGGAGACACAGGTGCGAATCCCAACCCCACCATGGGCGACCAGGGGCCAGTCACACCCTCTCCGGCCAGCCTCCCTTGCAGGGTTGTTGTGAGGAGAAAACATGTTTCGACCACACTTTTTCTCAAGCTTCCGGAGGGGAACGGACAAAGCCCCCGAGTCCTTGCTCAGGGGTGGAAGGTTGGCAAGCCCATTATGAACTGGACCCAGTTCTGCCCTCTGCTTCTTGGGTGGATCTTTTTGGAAAGAGCGTGTGTTTTGACACCCAAATTTGGCCCTCCAAGTTCCCCTGTCACTTTTAAACCTCTAGATCAGGGGTAGTCAACCTGTAGTCCTCCAGATGTTCATGGACTACATTTCCCATGAGCCCCTGCCAGCATTCGCTGGCAGGGGCTCATGGGAATTGTAGTCCATGGATATCTGGAGGACCACAGGTTGACTACCCCTGCTCTAGATCAACCCTCCCCCCCCCTTTTGAGCCTATGGGTGATTTCAGGATTGTGACACAGCCCAGCGGAATTAGCCACCAAATGGTTGCTATAAAATGACGGTTGCAGGAGGCGGAGCCAGCCCCAAAATGGCTGCCGGAGGAGGTGGAGCCAGCCCCAAAATGGTTGCCGCAACTTACTTCCTTGTGCTGTGCTGGCAGATGCTAAGAAAGCAATTTTCTTTTTTTTATATCTGCATGCTCAAGGAGATGCTTGCTGGTCAAAAGGCCACATTCACATTCTAAAAGCACAGAAAAGTTGACGCCAGGCACCCTGGTCCCAACAGGCACCCCGTTGGGGACCCCTGCTCTAGACACCCCAGTGACTTCACAGCTTCAAAAGTCCCCAGTTTCTTCAAATCCCCTTTCCCTAAAACGCCCTTCTCTTCCTGAACCATCGGAGCCTCGGACCGGCGACTCAAGCCATGGAACAATTCTTGGATGGTGTCAAAAGTGTCCCAGTTGGCACCCACCCAATAGAAAGCCCCAAGCCCTTAAGGGGAGGGTCCTGATGTTTTGCAGAGCTTTCCCCCTCTCGCTACAAGGTCCGCAGAACCTGGGGAGGCCGTTCAGCAACCAGACTTACGATAAACCGTCAAGTTCACCCGATGGGGCTTCATGTTGGGGTCGCTGCGGCAGTCAAAGTAGCACGAAGGGACCGGATCCCAGTAGCTGACGTTGAGGAGGCGGAAAGTCTTCCAGTTGCGTCCCTCTCCTACGAGTTGCTTGTCCAGATGGGTCTCCAGGCCCCCGCTGACCGCGTTCCGGCAATTGGTGCTGCAGTTGAGGGTTAAGGGTCGCCCAAATTCCACCACAGGATTCTCTGGCTGGACACTCACAACGGACTGCTCTGGACCGTCTGAAAGCACAAACACACGTCCCGTGAGACCCCCAAAAACCAGCTCCGACCTCTTGGCTACTTGAATAAATCTTTGTTGGTCTTTGTCGGACTGCATTTTCGTTGTGCTGCTTCAGACCAACAGGGCGACCCACTTGAATCTTTTAAAAAGTGCGTTAGTTATTTACTGCAAAAAAGAAACTAGCACTTTGAAGACCAACGAAGTTAACTTCTGGCCATAAGCTAGCATGGTCCTGCGTGTAGCCAGCCCAAAACTTAATTGGTCTTAGAAATGTCCCTGGACTCAAACTTTGTTCTTTTCCTTTAGACCCACGGTAGTCAAACTGCGGCCCTCCAGAGGTCCATGGACTACAATTCCCATGAGCCCCTGCCAGCAGGCAGGGGGCTCATGGGAATTGTAGTCCATGGACATCTGGAGGGCCGCAGTTTGACTACCCCTGCTTTAGACCCACACAATGAAAAGGCTCTTTTTCATGAATATAGAAAGAACGCTGGAGACAAGAGAGTTGCCCCACTGCAAAGGAAGGGCTATCGCAGGGCGATCCAGACAAAAGTGATTTATCCACCCCATAATGCGGTAGGGGTGCGGTAGGGCACCCTCTCCCACATTTTCAGTTCCACACCCCCTTTCCCTCTGACGTTTGTACTGAGAAAATAAATCATTCTTAGCAAAAGTTTTTTCAAGACAGAGAAAGTCTCAGCATCTACCTGCGGTATGTTTATGTTTATGAAATTAGGAATAAGGCAATTAAACAGAAGGCAGACGTATCTGAGGAGGCCGCCTGCTGGATCTCTGTATGAATTCCTGCTCGTGCCTCCTTAAACTATAGACCAAGCCCTATGAAGATAGGTTGAGGGACTTGGGAATGTTCAGCCTGGAGAAAAGGAGGTTGAAAGGGGACATGATAGCCCTCTTTAAGTATTTGAAAGGTTGTCACTTGGAGGAGGGCAGGGTGCTGTTTCTGCTGGCTGCAGAGGAGAGGACACGCAGTAATGGGTTTAAACTTCAAGTACAACGATATAGGCTAGATATCAGGAAAAAAATTTCACAGTCAGAGTAGTTCAGCAGTGGAATAGGCTGCCTAAGGAGGTGGTGAGCTCCCCCTCACTGGAAGTCTTCAAGCAAAGGTTGGATACACACTTTTCTTGGATGCTTTAGGATGCTCTGGGCTGATCCTGCGTTGAGCAGGGGGTTGGACTAGATGGACTCTATGGCCCCTTCCAACTCTATGATTCTATGATTCTAAACTAAGTCTCTGTGAGGCTAGAGAAAAAGTCTGCCTTTTTTCCCTGCAAGTTCACTGTGGATTGTTCACTCATCACAGAAGCATAGGAGGCTCTCTGTTGCCACTCTGTATGAATCACTGTTCTTGTCTGGTCTCCTGAAAATCAGCTGGTTTGGGGGTGGGTGGGGGAAATTCTGCCTGCAGTAACCATGTTTGGGTCATTTGCTCACCACAGGGACCTGGGAGAAAGTTTCATGTCACTTGGAGCTGGCAGGAGTGGCCCTCCAGAGGTCCATGGACTACAATTCCCATGAGTCCCCACCAGCTGGCAGGAACTCATGGGAATTCTAGTCCACGGGCATCTGGAGAGCCGCAGTTTGGCCACCCCGATTTAGAACATGTAAACCGCCCCAAAACAGGTAACCAAGACGGGCGGTACATAAACAATCAATCAGTCAATCAAATCCCACAGCTAGCAAAAAGATCTGCACCAATCCTGCGATTGCAATCTAGAGAATGTGGCTTCCAATCGCCTTCCCTTCCTCTCCCCACAACAGACACCCTGTGAGGTAGGAGAGGCCGAGAGAGCCCTGAGATTACAACTCGGTCAGCACAGCTCTAAGAGGACTGTGACTGGCTGCATGTGGAGGAGCAGGGAATCAAACCCAGCTCGCCAGATTAGAAGTCAGCTAACCACTACACCAAACTGGCTCTCTTACATATTGGTACTTAGGGGGGCTGTTCAATCAGCTTGCATAAACCTTGTATCTGTTTGGGTACGCATTTTATATTGCTATATGCGTCCTGGGTGTCACTCTGCCACGTGATATATATATTCCTCTAACAAACATCCTTTAGAAACAAACCAAAAAACCCTTCCCTTTGCATTATGCCCAAAATGAAACTCTTCTGGTCTTAAAAGTGCCCCTGGATTTAAACTTAGTTCTAATTTTTTTGTCGTAGTTAGTTGTGTTTTTAGTCTTCAAGGTGCTCTTGGACTCTATTTTTGTTTAGGAACAATCCTTCCGTGCGCATTAAAAAACAATTCACCCTTAAAAGGGAACTTTAACCTGTAGTAACGTTCCTCTACCAGAATCTCAGGGTTTAAGATTCCCTTTTATGGATGTATTTTTTAATGCAAACGGAAGTATTCTTTCAATTTCTAAAGGACGGCTCTATTTTTGTTGTGTTACTTCGGACCAACAGGGCGACCCACTTGAATCGAAACAATGTTTGTTGCAGTTATTTATTACAAAAAAAACCTAGCACAGAGTTTGAATTTTAAGACCAACAAAGTTAACTTCTGCCCATAAGCTATCATGGTCCTGCGTGTCCCCAAACCTAATTGGTCTTAGAAATGTCCCTGGACTCAAACTTTGTTATTTTCCTTTAGACCCACGGTAGTCAAACTGTGGCCCTCCAGATGTCCACGGACTACAATTCCCATGAGCCCCTGCCAGCAGGCAGGGGCTCATGGGAATTGTAGTCCGTGGACATCTGGAGGGCCGCAGTTTGACTACCCCTGCTTTAGACCCACACATTGACCTACCTGCATGGAACAAAAAAATACACTCTGAACTGATTTTTTTACGCTAGCCGTAAGGGGATATCGGATTGTGAAATTCGGGTGGAGGAACGTTTAGAAAGAGATTCAAGTGGGCAGCCGTGTTGGTTTGAAGTAGCACAACAAAATTGGAGCCCGACTGGAAAAAGGAGGAAAGGGTGAAGAACGGGGGGGGGGGGGGAATCTGCTCGAGACGGGTTTGAAATCAGAGTTCTGCGGGGAAGCTCTTGTTGCGTCTCTTTGCAGGTCTCTAAGAACGCAACCCTAAATGCCATTTCCTGGAATCAAACCCCAGGCGAACAGACAGGAACTGGTGGCAGAACGGATCCGGTTATGAGAACTGCGGAAGATTCCCAAGAATTCTCTGCCACACCTTCACTTAGCGGAAAACAGAAAACACGCTCTTTTCCAGGATTCCCTCGCTGTCTCTCCCCGATTCCACGAAAAGAATCACGGCTTGAAAAAACGCCTGCTTGGATTTATTTAGCTATCTGGGCTAAAGTTTGGGTTTGTTTGTTTAAGTTTAGGGCTCAACAGAGGAAGCTACAGCCTTCCGTTGGCAAGACTTCCGTCCAGGGTACGCCTGATTGACACAAGCAGTTCTGTTGGAGGAAAGAGCCAGAGTCCAGGGCCCATTCTGCACACAAAGGATAATGCACTTTCAATGTGCTTTGGCAGCTGGATTTACCCATGCAGAACAGGAAAATCTACTTCAAAAGTGCATTGAAAGCGCATTATCTATTGTGTGCAGAATAGACCCTGGAACATCTGAAAGACTGACAAAATTTTGGGGAGAAGCTGTTAGGAGTCCCTGCGCCCTTCTTCAGGTCCAAAAGAGGCAGAGTCCAGGAGCACCTGGAAGACCAACACGACTGAGGGCAGGGGCGGAGTTTTCGGGAGTCCTGGCTGACTTCTTCGGATAGAATCAGAGTCCAGTAGCACCTTTAAGACCAACAAAGATTTATTCAAGGTGTGAGCTTTCGAGTGCAAGCACTCGAAAGCTCACGCCTTGAATAAATCTTTGTTGGTCTTAAAGGTGCTACTGTGATTTTTATTGTGCTACTTCAGATCAACACGGCTACCCATTTTGGGAGGTCTGTAGCTATTTTATGGCACAACAAGATAGCCTGAGCACTCCCTCGGGGCCACAGTGGCTCAGCTGAAAGACAAGAAGGCCACAAAGAGCTGAAAAGTCCCAGTGAGGGGGACAGACTCCCCCAAGAAGCTCGGGCCAAGAGAGCCAGTTTGGTGTCGTGGTTAGGAGTGCGGACTTCTAATCTGGCATGCCGGGTTTGATTCTGCACTCTCCCACATGCATCCATGTAAGCCACTTTGAGCCTCCTTCGGGGAGAGAAAAGCGGCATATAAGAACCAACTCTTCTTCTTCTTCTTCTTCTTCTTCTTTAAAAATAGTTCCAGAGGCCACTGCTTCATCGGAAGTGGCCTGACAGCCCCCGACACCAGCACATGACTGCCACAGGCCACAGCTTCCCCTGCCACGTGAGAAAGGAGTCCAACCCCCAAACGTGCAGCCGAGTGGCTTAAAAGGGTCACCCCAAGGTCGCCTGAACTGGAAGTGCTCGTCCCAGACCGCCTCTCTGGCTCCAGCAGGGTGTGGCTTCCGCACAGGCAGACGGCAGTAAAGGATCGCAGGTCCCACGCCCCATGCAGGGACTCTCCAGGGTTTCGGGCAGGGGCCTTTCCCAGTCCTGCCACCTGATCGCTTTGTGTGAGGCGTGGAAGCTGAACTCGGGATCCACCCCCCCCCCTCCTTGCAAACATATGCTTTGCCTAGAACAAAGTTTGAGTCCGTGGGCCTCTGTAAGACCAAGAAAGTGGAATTCCAGCTACGTGTTTTAGTGTGAAAGCCCCCTTCTGCCAAGAAGAATTGGGTTTTGTACCCTGCTTTTCACTGCCCGAAGGAGTCTCAAAGCGGCTTCCAGTCGCCTTCCCTTTCCTCTCCCCACAACAGACACCCTGCGAGGGAGGGGAGGCTGAGAGAGCCCTGAGATTACTGAAGAAGAAGAAGAAATGTTGCTACTTATTTGCCACTTTTCTGTACCCGAAGGAGTCTCAAAGTGGCTTACAGTCACCTTCCCTTTCCTCTCCCCACAACAGACACCCTGTGAGGGAGGGGAGGCTGAGAGAGCCCTGAGATTACTGAAGAAGAAGAAGAAGGAGAAGAAGGAGTTGGATCTTATATGCCACTTTCCTCTATCCGAAGGAGTCTCAAAGCGTCTCACAATCACCTTCCCTTTCTTCTCCCCACATCAGACACCCTGTGAGGTAGGGGAGGCTGAGAGAGCTCTGTGAGAACTGCTCTGTGAGAACAGCAAATTCAGGGCTGTGAGCAACCCAAGGTCACCCAGCTGGCTGCACATGGGGGAGGAGCAGGGAATCGAGCCCCGCTGTCAGCAAGTGGCAAAGGAGGCAGAGGGGGCACTACCAGGAATTCAATTTTTTTTCACAGTAAAAAGGAAAAGAGACTCTCTTTCTCCTTTTGCTGAGAGGGAGTAGAAAATGTGGCACAAGCTTACACTGGATCAAGCGCCCCCTGAATGATTCCTACCACGCCTGCACAACAAAAGGACACCCAACCATGTGCAGAGTGCATTTCCCCCACTGCTAAAGGGCACTAGAAGATTCTGTGCATAAATAGCTTTCTTTCTTATTGAGCTTGAGGCAAATATCAAATGCCACTCTGTGATTCAGAAACATTATTCTGAGTCCTCCCAAAACATGTTTCTGCATCACAGAAGTTCTTTGGAACTTCTGCTGATTCTGTGAAGGCTCAAGGGGGTGGCAGGAAGATGAGCGAGAGGGTCGTGAGTGTCCTGCATAGTGCAGGGGGTTGGACTGGATGACCGATGAGGTCCCTTCCAACTCTAGGATTCTGTGATTCTATGATTCTGGAAGCCACCTAGAGCTCTGTAAACACAGAGTGGGCTTAAAATGCCTTCCATTGCCAGAGGATGGAGTGATGGCCACAAGAATAACAAGCCTGAAAAGGGGATTAGATAGATTTGTGGAGAATAAGTCTATAAAGCAGGGGTAGTCAAACTGCAGCCCTCCAGATGTCCATGGACTACAATTCCCAGAAGCCCCTGCCAACAAATGCTGGCAGGGGCTTCTGGGAATTGTAGTCCATGGACATCTGGAGGGCCGCAGTTTGACTACCCCTGCAAGGGCTACTAGACACAATGACTGAGGGGAACCTCCACATTCAGAGGCAGTCAACCTCTGCATCCCTGAGCCAGGAGGCAACATCAGGGGAAGGCCTCAGCCTCTCTGCCCTGCTGTTGGTCCTCCAGAGGAACTGGTTGGCCCCTGGGTGAGACGGGAGGCTGGACCTTCACTGGTCAGATCCAGATGGGCTCTTCTGACGTTCTTCCATTTGATTTATTCGTAAAGGCCGGGAGCCTCTGTCGGTTGAACAATTCCAGATTTGCAGCAAGAGGCTCACACCAGGAGTTGAGGCAACCGATCGACTCCCAAGCTCATGTTCCAGCGACAGATTCCCAGCTCCGGAGAGTCTGCAGTTCTGCACGGCGGGCTCAGCTCCACCCAAACTCTTGCTTGGAAGAAAACCTCGCCAGCGTCTCCAGCTGCTTCATCTCGGCGTCCCTTCTGGACTCAGCGGGCGTTCAAAGCATCTCCTCCCAGCCGTTGCGGACCATTGCAGCCAAACAAAGAGGAGTCCAGCCATGTCTCTTCCAGCAGAAGACTCTGCGGGCGACATCCGAGGATGCCCATGGTGGGTGGCCGGCTGGCCGGGCTTTCAGCAGGTGTCCGTAGTGGGCATCGCTCCACAAGAATCACAGCCGGGCAGCCTTTAAGGTTGCCGCACGACAGCTGGTCAGTTTTGGCTGCCTTCTTAATCCAGTTGGAATATTTGCACCGGGGTTGGGATGAAACCCAAGAATGCAAGAGATTGCTGGGGCAGGCCCCGGGGGGGGGGGGGAATCTGAAGGGGGTTGGGCAAAGGACAGAGGAGTTTCGGGATCTGTCTCCCTCCCTGTGCTCGGGCTGCCAACCTCCAGGCGAGGCCTGGAGAGCTCCCAATCTCAACTGTTCTCCAGATCAGAGTCCAGCAGCACCGTTAAGACCAACAAAGATTGATTCAAGGTGGGAGCTTTCGAGTGCAAGCACTCGAAAGCTCACACCTTGAATCAATCTTTGTTGGTCTTAACGGGGCTGCTGGACTCTGATTCTGTAGTTCTACTTCAGACCAACAGGGCGACCCACTTGAATCTGTTCTCCAGTTGGCAGAGATCGGCTCCCTGACAGCCAAGGTTGCCAACTCGCGACTGGGGAAAAGCCTAGAGATTGGGGTGAAGTGGATCAGAAGCCTCGACAGCATACAATGCCAACAAAGACACCCTCCCCTCTCCCCGTCCCAAGCAGCCCTTTTCTCCGGGGGGATCTGATCTCCGGGGCCAGCAGCCCGGCCGCAACAGCAGGCGATCTCCCGGCGCTCTCACCCTGGCTCCAGACGCGTCCCGACCGGGATCTGGCACCCCGCGCCCTTACCTTGCGCCGCCGCCGCCCAGGCGAGGAGGAGGAGGCCGAGGAGCGTTGGCTGCATGCTGCCCGAGGCCAGGCGAGGTGCGCGGCTGCCGGCGGAGAAAGCGGAGCGAGGCCGTCGGGTGTCCAAGCAGCAGACGAGGAGCGCGTCTCACTCCGGCGCCGCTCCTCTTATAGTGCGCGCCCAGTTCCGGGAAGCCCCGGCGCCGATCTCGCACCCACGCCCAGCCCGGGAAAGCCCCGCCGGCCGCGGGGAAAGTTCCAGCCCCCGACCCCCCCCCCAGCCAGCCCCCCGGGCAGCCCACCCCCCCTCCCCGGCCCCCGCCTCCAAGGCGGAGAGGGAGGAGCGCTCTGGCAGAAGGCGGCGGGGTGGGGAGGGCTGCCACATCCAGGCGGGGTATTCCGGGAGATTTGGGGGTGGGCCAGGCAACTCCGTGGGGTACAGTGCCTCGGAGACGCCACACCCAGTCCAAAGTAGCCATTTCATCCAGGGGAACTGATCTATGAGATTCTGGGGGATCTCCAGGTCCCCCCTGGAGGTTGGTAGCACTGAACGTCTGGGATCCACTGCCACAGAGCAGCCCTTTTCTCCAGGGGAGCGGATCTCGGCAGTCTGGAGAGGAGCTGGAATGCCAGGAGTGGGACTAGATGACCTTTATGGCCCCTTTCCACTCTAGGATTCTAGGAGTCAGCCGTGGAATGGGCTGTCTGGGGGGGGGGATCTCCCCCCTCACTGGCTGTCTTCAAGCAGAGCGGCTGGACAGATCCTTGTCCTGGATGCCGGAGGCTGATCCTGCACTGAGCAGGGGGTGGACTAGATGGCCTTTATGGCCCCTTCCCACTCTAGGATTCTAGGAGTCTAGTTCAGCAGTGGAAGGGGCTGCCTAAGGAGGTGGTGAGCTCCCCCTCACTGGTGGTCTTCAAGCAGAGGCTGGACAGATCCTTCTCCTGGATGCTGGAGGAGATCCTGCACTGAGCAGGGGGCTGGACTAGATGGCCTGGATCTCCCTTTCCAAGTCTTAAGATTCTAAGTATGTATTTTTAACGTGCTGTCGACTGCCTCAAGCCCTATGGGAGATTTAAGCACTGAATAACAATAGTAGCAGTAGTCATAATATTTTCAAAGGAAGCCGTGGGAGAAGTGCCAGGGCACACTGGAGATAAATGAATGCCAAGAACAGCCCATCAGTTGCACGGGCTACATCGGAAGTCATGACAGCACAGGGGAGAAAGTTGCAGAGGAAACATGAAATGGCTGTTCACTGTGAGGCTCTGGCCTGCTTTTAATCCTTTTTTGTGGCTTGACCTCGTTCCAAGTGACAACTCGGTATTAAATGTGACAGCGTTCGCAGCGTAGACTGGAAGCTGGCAGGGGATCATGGTAATTGTAGTCCATGAACATCTGGAGGGCCGCAGTTTGGCCATCCCTGCCTACGACATTGTACCTTGCTGTGGTCCTTCCCCATCCTTTCCCAGTTTCTACCCTCAGATCTCTAGGAATCCCCCCTCCCAGGGGCTGGAAACTCCAAACACCCTCTCCTTTGTGCATTGCAGGTGGAAATCTTGCCGCAAGACTGTCCACACTGGACTTTCTCTCCTCGGCATTTTGAAGGCATTCTAAAGGGTTGGAAAAATCACAATTATGCTGCTGTCAAAAATGAAGAACAAGAGGAAAAGGCTTTTATTAGGGGTTTTGTGGTTTATTTGAGTGATGGCGCATTTAGCATGGGAACATGTGTTGGCGTAGTTCACAACTACGTGTAGCTTTGATGGCCCCTCAGAAAAGCCCTGTAGGTGCAAATTGCATTGGGGAAGCTTTGTGCATTTTGAGAGGATGCAAGGTGATACACAGTGGGAGGGGGGAAACATCAACTTTATGTCTTGATTTACTAGGGGCCAAGCCTGTTGCATCCAGGAATACAACGGGTGCTAGACTGGAGGTGGGTGGGTGGAAGAACTCTGCGGACGGCCTCTCCCTCTTCACTGGACCTGGAAAGGCTGCAGGCACCAGCACTCACCAGCAGGGGCAACTCTCACGTGACAGGGATCTGCAGCCTCCGAGCCTCGGAGGGAAGTGGAAGGAGGAGTGGGTAGTTAGGGGTGGGGGACGGAAGGTGATTGGCCGGCCGCTGGACAGACAGGCAAGCCGGTTGGAGGAGGAGACACTCAGGGGCGGGACAGCACTGAGTGGCACTTAAGCCGTGAGATCAGCTGCTCCTCCAAGCCCTTACCAGAAATATATTATGTGGCACAGATGTATTTATTCATGGGGTCTGAACTTGCTGAGGCTGAATGGGGGGGGGGGATCTCAGGGTCGTTGTGCATAGCCCCATTAATGTGTCAGCCAAGGGTGCTGCTACCGCAGTGAAAAGGGGAAACTATGCTGCTTGACGGGGCTGTGAAATAACCCCAAAGAAGGTCAGATGTCTTGGAGGATAGATAGACCACGTCTATATCAGAATAACTATGGGCTGACATGGAAGAGGATTTAGCTGACGGAGCTAAAGCAGTTCCACAGGGCCTGCAAAAGGGAGCTCTTTCGCCAGGCATGTGGTGACCAGACGTAACCAACAACATCTGCAGGGCCCCAATCCCTCCCTCCCAGAAATCCATCCATGCGTTCTACCCCTGGACCTGTTTGTACTGTTAGAACTACCATTGTTACAATTAACAGTGTTAATAGTATTACTGTTATGGATTGTTTCTTGCAGGGGTAGTCAAACTGCGGCCCTCCAGATGTCCATGGACTACAATACCCAGAAGCCCCTGCCTGGCAGGGGCTTCTGGGAATTGTAGTCCATGGACATCTGGAGGGCCGCAGTTTGACTACCCCTGGTTTATAGGTTTTATGTAAGCCCCCCTGAGCCTGCGAGGAGGGCAGTATATAAATAAACAATAAAGAAACAAAAACAATAAACAAACAAATAAATAAATGAACAGACTTACAGAGAAGGTCCAAGTTAATTTTTTTTCCTTTTCTGCGAGAATGACGACAGTTAAGATGCACATCTTGCCAAGATTAATTTGTTTGTTTCAAATGCTTCCAATAAAACTGAAAGACAAATATCTCATAGGCAGGCCAAGCCAAGCTAATAAGTTCATTTGCAAGAAGAACAGGATTGCTGGATTGCTTTTAAAGTGTGCCCGGAGGACAAGAGGAGAGGTTGTGAAATCTCAAGCTACTCCATTCCAAAGGCATGCCAAATCTCAAGCTCTATTATCATGCAGCAGGATTCGTGTGGATTCAAAAGCCAATGCAGAGAGGTCTAAAATGAGAATAATTGAGAATGATTTCTGGTTTCCACAACTTATGATGGCCTATTGACAAGAAATCGGAACCAAAAGATCTTCAACTGTCGAAAAGGGCAAACTCTACGGTGGTGTTATTAGGAAATTGAATGAGAATAAAACTTAGGATATGAAGAAGAAGAAGAAGAAGAAGAAGAAGAAGAAGAAGAAGAAGAAAAAGAAGAAGAAGAAGAAGAGTTGGTTCTTATATGCCGCTTTTCTCTACCCAAAGGAGTCTCCAAGTGGCTTCCAATCACCTTCCCTTTCCTCTCCCCACAACAGACACCCTGTGGGGTGGGTGAGGCTGAGAGAGCCCTGAGATTACTGAAGAAGAGTTGGTTCTTATATGCCGCTTTTCTCTACCCGAAGGAGGCTCAAAGCGGCTTACAGTGGCCTTCCCTTTCCTCTCCCCACAACAGGCACCCTGTGAGGGAGGGGGAAGCTGAGAGAGCCCTGAGATTACTGAAGAAGAGTTGGTTCTTATATGCCGCTTTTCTCTACCCGAAGGAGGCTCAAAGCGGCTTACAGTGGCCTTCCCACAGGGAGGGGAGGCTGAGAGAGCTCTGAGATTCCTGCTCGGTCAGAACAGCTTTATCCATGCTGTGGCGAGCCCAAGGTCACCCAGTTGGCTGCATGTGGGGGAGCGCAGAATCAGATTAGAAGTCCACACTCCTAACCACTACACCAAGCTGGCTTTCTCAAATATCACCCATGCAAGGGGTTTTCCTTCCCATTGTCAAAATGAGTTTTGATTTTAATCTTCGATTTAATCTTCTCTGGTTTCAGTAATCTTTCTCTTTGCTTTTCTTGGTGGAGTCATTCAGTGCCCCTTTTTCTTCTTCGGCTTGCTTAACCTCCAGACCTTTTCCCCCTAATTTTCTGGATAAGAAAAGACAATCGACATCGTTTCTGCGCGTCCCAAGTGATACGTTATCATGATCTTCCAGGTTTAATGACCCGTTTCTTCTCATTCTTCTTGAGAAGAAGAGAGCCAGCGTGGTGCCATGGTTAAGAACGGCAGCCTCTAATCTGGAGAACTGGGTTTGATTCTGCACTCCTCCTCCACATGCAGACAGCTGAGTGACCCTGGGCCAGGCACAGTTCTCTTCGAGTTCTTTCTGCCTCACCCACCTCACAGGAAGCTTGTTGTGGGGAGAGGAAGGGAAGGGGACTGTAAGCTGTTTGGAGACTCCTTTGAGCAGTCAAAAATAGGAAACATAAAGAGAGCTCTTCTTCTCATTCTAATTCTTCATAGAATCATAGAATGTTAGAAGGGAAGGGACCTCCTGGTTCATCTAGTCCAACCCCCCTTCTTCTCCATGTTGCTGTTGCTGTTTGCTTACAAAATTTATTTCCTACCTTTCTATGTGGTCCACAAAGCTGGCCGACATTTGAAACAAGCGTAATAAAAATGCAACAGGAAAAGCGATTACAAATGAGAGCTAAACAAACCTACATGAAATGCAAGAGAAGACATTAAAGCAATAAGGGAGGAAGGACCCGGATAAGACCCAAAAGGCTTAACAAATATCCCTTGGGAGGGAGTTCCATACTTCCGGTGCCCCTCTGGGCGAGTCACAGTTCTCTCAGAGCTGTTCTCACAGAGCAGTTCTCATAGAGCTCTCTCAGCCCCACCTGCATCACAGGGTGTCAGTGGTGGGGAGAGGAAGGAGAAGATGTTTGTAAGCTGATTTGGAACGCCTTCGGGTAGTGGAAAGTGGGGTGTAAAAACCAGCTCTCCTGCAGCAAGAGTAAGTCCTGCAGCGTCCGAGTGAGAGGTGGAACATGGAAAGGGTGATGTTTTTATAACACTCCTGTTGAACGTTCACAGTCTCTGTTTCCTGACTTGCAGGTCATGTGCGCTGAGAGGAAATGCAGCAGGAACTAGAAGCCGAGTGGTTTGGCGCGTTCCACCTCAAGGCCAGAGTAGTGGAAGAACCACTTCATACCCGGATGGAAAACAACAATAGTTATGTCATGCAGGTAAGTGGGTAGGCAGGTCACGGAAAGTGGACAACAAGAGCACAAGGCTGCCAGGGGGCCTCAGGCCACTGGGGGGGGGGCAAATGGGGGGCAGAATTGCCAGATCTAGGCTGAGAAACTCTGAGAAGTTTTTAGGGGGGAGATCCTGGGGAGGACAGAGACATCAGTGGGAGTCTGGAGAGGAGCTGGAATTCCAGGGGATCCCCAGAACCCACCTGGAGGATGGCATCCCTGGCCCTCAGTGGGGTCCAAGGCCACAGAGTCCCCCCTCCCAAGCAGCCCTTTCCTCCAGGGGAACTGATCTCTGCAGTCTGGAGAGCAGCTGGAATTCCAGGGGATCCCCAGGCCCCACCTGGAGGCTGGCATCCCTGACCCTCAGTGGGGTCCAAGGTCACAGAGTCCCCCTCCCAAGCAGCCCCTTCCTCCAGGGGAACTGATCTCTGCAGTCTGGAGAGGAGCTGGAATTCCAGGGGATCCCCAGGCCCCACCTGGAGGCTGGCATCCCTGACCCTCAGTGGGGTCCAAGGCCACAGAGTCCCCCCTCCCAAGCAGCCATTTCCTCCAGGGGAACTGATCTCTGCAGTCTGGAGAGGAGCTGGAATTCCGGGGGATCCCCAGGCCCCACCTGGAGGCTGGCATCCCTGATCCTCAGTGGGGTCCAAGGCCACAGAGTCCCCCTCCCAAGCAGCCCCTTCCTCCAGGGGAACTGATCTCTGCAGTCTGGAGAGGAGCTGGGATTCCAGGGGATCCCCAGGCCCCACCTGGAGGCTGGCATCCCTGACCCTCAGTGGGGTCCAAGGCCACAGAGTCCCCCCCCCCTCCCAAGCAGCCCTTTCCTCCAGGGGAACTGATCTCTGCAGTCTGGAGAGGAGCTGGAATTCCAGGGGATCCCCAGGCCCCACCTGGAGGCTGGCATCCCTGACCCTCAGTGGGGTCCAAGGCCACAGAGTCCCCCCTCCCAAGCAGCCCTTTTCTCCGGGGGAACTGATCTCTGCAGTCTGGAGAGGAGCTGGAATTCCAGGGGATCCCCAGGCCCCACCTGGAGGCTGGCATCCCTGACCCTCAGTGGGGTCCAAGGCCACAGAGTCCCCCCTCCCAAGCAGCCCTTTTCTCCAGGGGAACTGATCTCTGCAGTCTGGAGAGGAGCTGGAATTCCAGGGGATCCCCAGGCCCCACCTGGAGGCTGGCATCCCTGACCCTCAGTGGGGTCCAAGGCCACAGAATCCCCCCTCCCAAGCAGCTCCCAAGCAGGAAGTCCCATGGTCACTACACAGAAGTAGGTAAGGACAAACCCCCTCTGAAGGTCTCTTGCCTCCGAAACTGAACAGGGGCTCCATAAATCCACTGGGTCTTGCAGCCCTTTCCCCCCTGGCTCTCCCACCCTTTCTACCCTGGCTCTTCCACTCAGCACAAGGACTCCCTGAAGTTCCCAGAGCGTGAACCAGTGACTTTCCACCCCATGCTCCCAACAGAGGGTGAAGAGGTGATGACGGTGACTCATGGCCCAGCCTGCGATGACTCAGTTCAGGGGATCAATGCACACCGCTTGGGCCCATCTTCGGACGAAATGCCAAGGTTATATTTTTCTTCTCCTTCGTCTTCCATTCTGCGTCTTTCCAGAAGGACAGCCGTAATCCCTTCCCACGCTCGCTGCCTGGCAAGACCGTAGAACAAAGGCCTGCGCGTCTTAGGGCAGATTTCCCGAGCTGTAAGCCCTTAATCTTGCTTCTGGGTTCTGCGCCCGCCTTACGCACTACTCTGTTGCCTGTGGTGTATTCCTTTTGCAGCGACAGTTTTTAGATATGCACTTTTCTAAATCAGAGTGGAACGGCGCTTGTGACGTCCAAAGCTGGGAGGGGTACCTTGTATCTCGCCGAAGACCCTGCCCTCCCAGGTGCCACCCCCAAACCCCGTGAGCTTCTCACCCTGATTCAGTTTCCACTCCTCCCACCCCCCACCAGTGGCCGGAGATACCAACTGCAGTGGTTGCCAGTTGAATTCCAGTTCAGGCTAAAGGTTCTGGTAAGGCCATACGCAGTCAGGGCCCAGAGGACCTGAGAGACCACCTCCCTGCCTATGCCCTCCAAAGAGCTCTATGCTCCGCCACCCCCCAACTGGCTAATGGCGCCTGGCCCTAAAGAAGTCCGCCTGGTCTCGACCAGGGCCGGAGCCTTCTCTGTCCTGGAACCACCTGGTGGAAGGAGCTCCCGGAGGAGATCAGGGCCCTGACGGAGCTTAAACAGTTCCGCAGGGCCTGCAAAAAGGAGCTCTTCCGCCAGGCATTTGGTGGAGACCAGGCGTAACCAGCAACATCTGCAGGGCCCCAATCCCTCCCTTCCAGAAATCCATCAATGCGTTCTGCTCTGGACCTGTTTGCATCGTTATTCTCTGTGGTTCTGTTATAGCTTAATGTTAATGTTACTGTTATTGTGGAAAGCTGAGTTCCATGTACTGTTTTCTGCGTTTTATGTAAACCGCCCTGAGCCTCAGGAGAGGGCGGTATATAAATATAAATAAATAAAATAAATAAGCCCCATCTGGAAACCAGTGATAATTCCAGGATATCTCCAGCCTCCGACAGGGGGTTGGCAGCCCTACCTGCAGCACCTGTTGCTTTGGGACTTTTTGGGTCTCGTCCGGAGGCCACAGAGACTGCAAGGGAAGGAAAAGATGGCACTAAGGTGGTGTCTACACTACAGAACACACCCCTGTCTGGTCTCTTGTTGGGCTGTTGTCAGATATTTCACAACTTCTGTTGCCGATAGACCTAGAAACCCTGACTCAGCTGGCTTAGGAGAAAGACTCATTGATCCGTCTGGAGGGGTTGCTACATCTTCTTTCGTTGCACAGTCTTCTGGAACGTGGATCAAAGTTCAGGAGAACAACCCGACAATCTGGCTGTTCTACATTAAAAAAAAAAACAGGTTTGGTGCTTTTTGTTTTGTTTTTTTTTGAATGAGTGAAAGAATTAACAGGAAAATCTTGAACAGGACTCGCTTCGAGGAAAGGCGACTTCCTCTTTTGGAGATGAGCCCGACTGGGAAAAGAAAGTGCTGATGCTGAATTACTTGGGGCAGGCTTTCCCAGTGGGGCACCTCTTCAGGGAGAGAAAAGTGGCATATAAGGACCAACTCTTCTTCTTCTTGTTCTTCTTGTTCTTCTTCTTGTTGTTCTTCTTCTTCTTCTTCTGCTTCTGCTTCTGCTTCTTCTGCTTCTGCTTCTGCTTCTTCTTCTTCTTCTTCTTCTTCTTCTTCTTCTTCTTCTTCTTCTTCAGTCATCTCAGGGCTCTCTCAGCCTCCCGTCCCTCACAGGGTGTCTGTTGTGGGGAGAGGAAAGGGAAGGTCAATGTAAGCCCCTTTGAGACTCCTTTGGGTAGAGAAATGTGGCATATAAGACCCAACTCTTCTTCTTCTTCTTGTTCTTCTTGTTCTTCTTGTTCTTGTTCTTCTTGTTCTTCTTCTGCTTCTGCTTCTGCTTCTGCTTCTGCTTCTTCTTCTTCTTCTTCTTCTTCTTCTTCTTCTTCTTCTTCTTCTTCTTCTTCTTCTTCAGTCATCTCAGGGCTCTCTCAGCCTCCCGTCCCTCACAGGGTGTCTGTTGTGGGGAGAGGAAAGGGAAGGGGATTGGAAGCCCCTTTGAGACTCCTTTGGGTAGAGAAATGTGGCATATAAGACCCAACTCTTCTTCTTCTTCTTCTTCAGTAATCTCAGGGCTCTCTCGGGCTCTCCTCCCTCACAGGGTATCTGTTATGGGGAGAAGAAAGGGACGGCGATGGGAAGCCGCTTTGAGATTCCTTCAGGCAGAGAAAAGTGGCATCTAAGAACCAACTCTGCTTCTTCTTCTTCTTCTTCTACTTGAAAGATGCAGAGAATAGAATTGGTAATGAAAACACCTGGAAATAGTTCTAACATGGGCACTTGCAGGAAGAAACAGAAGCAGGGACTGGAAACCCACGGATCCAGAAGATCTGTGATGGCGGCAAACATGGACTTTGCAAGACCGTTGGCCACATGGTCACTGCCTGTGCTGAAATTGCTCAGACTGATGATAAAGGACATCACAGGACTGTTGCAGCTATGTTTCCCAGGGACCTCTGCAAGGAGTCTGGCCTGTCATCAGAAAGAGTCCAGGAGCACCTTGAAGGTCAACAATGTTTTATTAAAGAACTTGTTGGTGATTAATTTGGCGGTCTTCCAGGTGTCCCTGGACTTTGTTCTGCTGCTTCAGACCAACATGGGTACCCACTTTTGCCATCAGACAGAAATGCATGGGAGTACAAACCAGACAAGATGACGGGGCATGAGGAGACAGCAATTCTTCGGAACTTCTGAATGCAAATAGAAAAACTCCTGGAGTCTCACACCCCCTGATGTCACAATTATAGGGGGAAAATGAGGAATAGGGATTGGGACATTGGCCCTGCAATCCCAGAGGGCAGCAGAACAGCAAAGAGGGAACAAGAGAAGTCCACTAAATATCAAGACCCACCTTCTCCTGGGTTACATGCTGAGCCTCTGTGGCCATTGATTGTTTGCATTTACAGTTCTTACAGAACCTCTCTTCTTCTGTCTCTTACTGGGGCTTGGGGCTGTAGCAAGCTAACCTTTTGGGAAGTGAATCTGTTCTCCAGAAGAAGAAGAAGAAGAAGAAGAAGAAGAAGAAGAAGAAGAAGAAGAAGAAGAAGAAGAAGAAGAAGAAGAAGAAGAAGAAGAAGAAGGAGTTGGTTCTTATATGCCGCTTTTCCCTACCCGAAGGAGGCTCAAAGCGGCTTACAGTTGCCTTCCCTTTCCTCTCCCCACAACAGACACCCTGTGGGGTGGGTGAGGCTGAGAGCCCTGATATCACTGCCCGGTCAGAACAGTTTTATCAGTGCCGTGGCGAGCCCAAGGTCACCCAGCTGGCTGCATGTGGGGGAGTGCAGAATCGAACCTGGCATGCCAGATTAGAAGTCTGCACTCCTAACCACTACACCAAACTGGCTCTCAAAAGTGAACCGTCCCTACAAGAGAATGTAATGTAAGTGGTGTTTCTGTTCTTGTAAGTATAAATTTCTTTTTCTCGATACCATGGGAGTCCGAGAGTCTTTGCCAGGGGTAGTCAAACTGCGGCCCTCCAGATGTCCATGGACTACAATTCCCAGGAGACCCTGCCAGCATTCGCTGGCAGGGGCTCCTGGGAATTGTAGTCCATGGACATCTGGAGGGCCGCAGTTTGACTACCCCTGGTCTTTGCAGTCGGTTTCCTTCACTGGAAATGGTGGGAAATGAGGAATAACATGAAATAGATTCTGTGCTTCCATGAAAAGTGAATATATTTTTTTACACGTAACCCAGTACAAACTGGGTGGCTCACCAGATGGTTAGGTAGGCAGATGTGGACTGCGTGCTTGATGGAGATGCAGGGGGTTTACCCGTGAGATCAGAGTTTTGTTTGGTCGGTTTCTGTTTGTGCTGATAACGGCCTGAGGTCAGACCTTGTACCTTTGGCTCCTTGCCCAAGAGGAGAGGAGTCACCATCAGATTTGGGATTCCCCAGGGGCATGCATGGCCTTTTGGGGGACTGGTCGGACCCCCCCCCCTCCCCAACTCACAGGGACCTCGCATTGTATAGTATTGGTGGCAGTGCAAACGGAGGTTGCATTTCAAATGCTGCAAAAAAATAAAAAGTCTCAGTACAGCTAGAAGTGTGGACTTAATGCCATTGGGTGACCGGTGGGAGGGATGCCAGCCTCCAGGTGGGGCCTGGGGATCCCCTGGAATTCCAGCTCGTCTTCAGGAGACAGAGATCAGCTCCTCTGGAGAAATGGGCTGCTTTGGGGGGTGGACTCTGGGGCACTGGGCCCGACTACAGTCCTTCCCCTCCATCCCAAATTCTCCAGGAGTTTTCCCACCTGGAGCTGGCTGGCAGACCTGTTCCTTGCAAACAGTGGCTGGCGGGGACACCTGGCTAGCCTAACTGGGGGTCCCTGTTCCTTGCACCCCGCCTGCATGGGGAGGGGGGGGAAAGAAGCAGATTGAATTGGACCATTCCAAGGCAAAATCCAGGTCTGGGGACTAGCTGGCAACAAAGAGCCCCATAGAGCACTAAGGAATCAAATCAATCAAATCAATCAATCAATGTTTTTGTGAGCAAAGTAAAACCAGCAATCTCTGACTATCAATTCAGACTTTTTGCGGCTGTGCATAACCCGAGGCCAACCACAGCTGCACCTGTTGGATTTCTCCCCGTTGCCATTTGTCTTTCTCCAAGGGACAGCGCTTCTCAGGGGTAAAAGGCACCAGGACCCGCAAATACAGGACTGCCAAAACCTGGATGGGGAGAGCGGCACCTGTTGAACTTCTGCCTGCTGTGCCTCTGAGCAGACTTTTCTTTAACTTATTGAAACAAAGCTGTGAACCAGGCAACTTCCGGCACTTCAAAATCGTAAATGATTCAATTTAAAATTATCAATGGCTAAAAGCACGTTTTCCTCCAACCACAGTGGATGAAAACAGACTGAAAAAGGAAACGTTTTTTTTAAAGGAACGTTTAGAAAGGGCTATAAAAAGGAGAAGTCACCCAAGCATAAAGCACAACTGAGTAAAACCAGCACCAGAGCAAGAAAACAAAAAGGCCGATTAAGAAAGACGGCCCTTCGGAGACCTAAAAGGGACTCTGGGAGAGCGGAAATATTTTTTCCCGGTGCCCCAAAGACGGGGCAGTTGGGAGGGAGGCAAATTGCCGTGCGGAGGGAGGGCCACAATACATTGGGGTGCTACTGCCTGTCCAGGGTGCCCACTTTGGTTTGCTAACGTCCTGAAGATTGAGGGGGCGTGAGGAGTGAGGGGTTCAGACCTCACAATGCAATAGCCAGCTTGGTGTTGTGGTTAAGAGCAGGGTCTTCTAATCTAGCAAGTTGGGTTTGATTCCCTGCTCCTCCACATGCAGCCAGATGGGTGGCTTTGGGCTGTTTTGACCGAGCAGTAATATCGGGGCTCTCTCAGCCTCCCCTCCCTCACAGGGTGTCTGTTGTGGGGAGAGGAAAGGGAAGGCGATTGGAAGCCGTTTTGAGACTCCTTCGGGTAGAGAAAAGCGGCATATAAGAACCAGCTCTTCTTCTTCTTCAGTAATCTCAGGGCTCTCTCAGCCTCCCCTCCCTCACAGGGTGTCTGTTGTGGGGAGAGGAAAGGGAAGGCGACTGTAAGCCACTTTGAGACTCCTTCAGGGAGAGAAAAGCGGCATATAAGAACCAGCTCTTCTTCTTCTTCAGTAATCTGAGGGCTCTCCCAGCCTCTGCTTTTATCTTCAGAGCAGCAAAATATCTTGGCAGGGGCCTTGGGAAAGCAGCTGAGCCAACTCCGGACATCTCTAAACACTGAGACAAGCCCTTGGCACATCCAGGATGTTTGTGGTGATACAGCCAATGTGCTAGAATGCTCCACTGCTAGGGGGTGCCAACCTCCAGACAGGGCCTGGAGATCTCTCGGAGTTACAACAGGTCAATTCTCCAGGAGAGAAAAAAAAATGACTGCGGAGGTAGCCTCTTTGATTTTATTTATTTATTTACTTATTTATTTATATTTCAAGGTTCAAAGGAGTGGCAGGTGACAGAGGATGAGCGACAGGGTGGTAGTGGTGGTGAGTGTCCTGCATCGTGCAGGGGGTTGGACTAGAGGACACAGGAGAGTGGTCATCTGCAGTCTGGAGAGGAGCTGGAATTCCAGGGGATCTCCAGGCCTTACCTGGAGGCTGGCATCCCTTACCCTCAGTGGGGTCCAGATCTCTGCAGTCTGGAAACCTTCATTCCTGGACCTCTCTGGGGCACATCTGGCAGCTAGCAAGCCTATCGAAAACTTGTCTCCTTGATCTATTAGATTTCTGCATGCAGGGAGATGTTTATCTGAAAGAGAGAATGTGAAATTGGGCAATCTACGCTGGCAAGCTATAGAGGTCCATCTGCTAACAGTTAGTGATCTGTTGTTTGGCTAGCAGAGACTTCGGAGGGAGGCACGTGGGGCTCTTGAGAAACGGCTCCCTCGAGGGAGCTCCAGACCCCATTGCAGAAAACTTTTAAAAAACTTTACAGTGTCTGTGTGTGTGTGGGGTGGGGGGGGGGGGACAGCAGCCTGGTGGACACTGATGCAGCTCTTCCGCCAGGCCTTTGGTTGAGACCAGCCGTAACCAACACCATCTGCAGGGCCCCAATCCCTCCCCCCTCCCAGAAATCCATCAATGAGCTCTGCTCCTGGGCCTGTTTGCATTGTTATGGTCCCTGTTATAGTGATTGAACCTGGGACCTTCTGCCTGCCAAGCAGAGGCTCTGCCACTGAGCCAGGGTCTCAGGCCAAGGTCTTTCCCATCCCCTCCTGCCTGGTCCTTCTAACTGGAGATGCTGCTGGGGATTGAACCTGGGACCTTCTGCCTGCCAAGCAGAGGCTCTGCCACTGAGCCGGGGTCTCAGGCCAAGGTCTTCCCCATCCCCTCCTGCCTGGTCCTTCTAACTGGAGATGCTGGGGATTGAACCTGGGACCTCCTGCCTGCCAAGCAGAGGCTCTGCCAGTGAGCCAGGGTCTCAGGCCAAGGTCTTTCCCATCCCCTCCTGCCTGGTCCTTCTAACTGGAGATGCTGCTGGGGATTGAACCTGGGACTTTCTGCCTGCCAAGCAGAGGCTCTGCCACTGAGCCAGGGTCTCAGGCCAAGGTCTTCCCCATCCCCTCCTGCCTGGTCCTTCTAACTGGAGATGCTGGGGATTGAACCTGGGACTTTCTGCCTGCCAAGCAGAGGCTCTGCCACTGAGCCAGGGTCTCAGGCCAAGGTCTTCCCCATCCCCTCCTGCCTGGTCCTTTTAACTGGAGATGCCGGGGATTGAACCTGGGACCTTCTGCCTGCCAAGCAGAGGCTCTGCCCCTGAGCCAGGGTCTCAGGCCAAGGTCTTTCCCATCCCCTCCTGCCTGGTCCTTCTAACTGGAGATGCCGGGGATTGAACCTGGGACCTCCTGCCTGCCAAGCAGGGGCTCTGCCACTGAGCCAGGGCCCCTCCTTGGCAAATCCCCTTGTTCTTCAGTTGCCAAAGAGGAGTTTTTAAGGATAAAATGGCTGTTTCAGAGGGTGGATGCTAAGGGATTACACTCACTCACTCACTCACTCACTCACTCCTTCCTTCCTTCCTTCCTTCCTTCCTTCCTTCCTTCCTTCCTTCCTTCCTTCCTTCCTTCCTTCCTTCCTTCCTTCCTTCCTTCCCTCCTTCCTCCCTTTTTCAGTCTTTTCCTTCCTTCCTTCCTTCCTTCCTTCCTTCCTCCCTCCCTCCCTCCCTCCCTCCCTCCCTCCCTCCCCTTCCTTCCTTCCTTCCTTCCTTCCTTCCTTCCTTCCTTCCTTCCTTCCTTCCTTCCTTCCTCCCTCCCTCCCTCCCTCCCTCCCTCCCTCCCTCCATCTGCCACTTTTTCCCCTTGGAACTCAAGTCAGCTTACATTCTAAATAAACGGATTACAAAAACACAACCAAAACATAATAGAAATAAAATGACAATGATAAAGACATATAAAAGATCACAGTTGGGGTGGGGGGGGAACCTTCAATGCGGGCAATTAATAAGCAGAAGCTAATTCAGTCTAAAGTAGTGTCACATCATGCCCTTTTTAGCTGCCCGCTGGAGGCGTACAGTTAAGGGGCCAGGCGTACCTCTCTGGGGAGCCGCTCCGTAAACGTGGGGCTGCCCCCGAAAAGGCCCCCTCTCTCGTGTCCTCCAGATGAGCTTCACTGACTGGTGTCCTGCTCCTGTGGGTCATCTCTACCCACGAAGCAGTCAAGGAGTCAGGCCAAGGATACACCCCTGGGAAGGAAAATCAATTTCAGCCAATGCATTATGGAGGCCGACCATGAACTTGGCTGTATCCCAGCCGAACCGGTCTCCCCACGCAGGGCGGCATCAGAAACAATTGTGGGGAATTGCAGAATTCTCAGAGATTTGGTTTGTGATCTCTCCAGGCAAATTAGTGGTCACTGCCAATGGTGCCCCATGTAACATTTGCACCGGGGAGGGGCTCGGAGAGAACTGTGCATGGCCCAAGGTCACCCAGCTGGCTTCACGTGAAAGGGGGGACATCAAACCTGGTTCTCTAGATAAGTGACTGCTGCATTTTAGCAACCACACCACACCGGGTCTGTGAATTATACCTGATTCCTCAGAAAGAGTGTAACTCCAGGCACCACCTGGAGGCTGGCAACCCCCAGTCATCTGCAAAGGCTTGCCTGACCTATCCCTGCCTGCTGTGTTTCTGCCCCCACTTTTGGCTCATCTCCCCCCAAAATATCCACTGTCTTGCTTACTCACCACGTGCACTTCAAGGGAGCCTGGCCTGTCATTCCAGTTCAGCCACGCTGGAGGGAAGCCGGACAAAAGCTCTGTGGGACGCATTTAATAATATACATACACTGCTGGGGCCAGAGGAATCTGGGGCAGAGGGCCAGGTGGCTGCCCCGATTCGGCCAGGAAAGGGCCAGCAGGGATAAATGACTTTTCTGTATCAGAGAACCGGGTGGCCGGACCCCTAGCTGGGTTTTCTCAGGGCTGTGATGGCCAGGACCCCTCAGGGCACCAGGAGAGGAGAGGGGAAGCTCCCCTGATGGACAGGGGGGGGGACATCTTGGCAGCCTGTGGAGGAGAGTGGTCCAAGGCCACAGAGTCCCCCCTCCCAAGCAGCCCTTTCCTCCAGGGGAACTGATCTCTGCAGTCTGGAGAGGAGCTGGAATTCCAGGGGACCCCCAGGCCCCACCTGGAGGCTGGCATCCCTGACCCTCAAAGGGGGCCGGGGCCACAGAGTCCCCCCTCCCAAGCAGCCCTTTCCTCCAGGGGAACTGATCTCTGCCGTCTGGAGAGGAGCTGGAATTCCAGGGGATCCCCAGGCCCCATCTGGAGGCTGGCATCCCTGACCCTCAAAGGGGGCCGGGGCCACAGAGTCCCCCCTCCCAAGCAGCCCTTTCCTCCAGGGGAACTGATCTCTGCTGTCTGGAGAGGAGCTGGAATTCCGGGGGATCCCCAGGCCCCACCTGGAGGCTGGCATCCCTGACCCTCAGTGGGGTCCAAGGCCACAGAGTCCCCCCTCCCAAGCAGCCCTTTCCTCCAGGGGAACTGATCTCTGCCGTCTGGAGAGGAGCTGGAATTCCACGGGATCCCTAGGCCCCACCTGGAGGCTGGCATCCCTGACCCTCAGTGGGGTCCAAGGCCACAGAGTCCCCCCTACCAAGCAGCCCTTTCCTCCAGGGGAACTGATCTCTGCAGTCTGGAGAGGAGCTGGAATTCCAGGGGACCCCCAGGCCCCACCTGGAGGCTGGCATCCCTGACCCTCAGAGGGGGCCAGGGCCACAGAGTCCCCCCTCCCAAGCAGCCCTTTCCTCCAGGGGAACTGATCTCTGCTGTCTGGAGAGGAGCTGGAATTCCGGGGGATCCCCAGGCCCCACCTGGAGGCTGGCATCCCTGACCCTCAGAGGGGGCCGGGGCCACAGAGTCCCCCCTCCCAAGCAGCCCTTTCCTCCAGGGGAACTGATCTCTGCAGTCTGGAGAGGAGCTGGAATTCCAGGGGATCCCCAGGCCCCACCTGGAGGCTGGCATCCCTGACAGAGGGGGCCGGGGCCACAGAGTCCCCCCTCCCAAGCAGCCCTTTCCTCCAGGGGAACAGATCTCTGCTGTCTGGAGAGGAGCTGGAATTCCAGGGGATCCCCAGGCCCCACCTGGAGGCTGGCATCCCTGACCCTCAGTGGGGTCCAAGGCCACAGAGTCCCCCCTCCCAAGCAGCCCTTTTCTCCAGGGGAATTGATCTCTGCAGTCTCGAGAGGAGCTGGAATTCCAGGGGATCCCCAGGCCCCACCTGGAGGCTGGCATCCCTGACCCTCAGTGGGGTCCAAGGCCACAGAGTCCCCCCTCCCAAGCAGCCCTTTTCATCAGGGGAATTGATCTCTGCAGTCTGGAGAGGAGCTGGAATTCCAGGGGATCCCCAGGCCCCACCTGGAGGCTGGCATCCCTGACCCTCAGTGGGGTCCAAGGCCCCAGAGTCCCCCCTCCCAAGCAGCCCTTTCCTCCAGGGGAACTGATCTCTGCAGTCTGGAGAGGAGCTGGAATTCCAGGGGATCCCCAGGCCCCACCTGGAGGCCTGCATCCCTGACCCTCAGTGGGGTCCAAGGCCACAGTCCCCCCTCCCAAGCAGCCCTTTCCTCCAGGGGAACTGATCTCTGCAGTCTGGATAGGAGCTGGAATTCCAGGGGATCCCCAGGCCCCACCTGGAGGCTGGCATCCCTGACCCTCAGTGGGGTCCAAGGCCCCAGAGTCCCCCCTCCCAAGCAGCCCTTTTCTCCAGGGGAACTGATCTCTGCAGTCTGGAGAGGAGCTGGAATTCCAGGGGATCCACAGGCCCCACCTGGAGGCTGGCATCCCTGACCCTCAGTGGGGTCCAAGGCCACAGAGTCCCCCTCCCAAGCAGCCCTTTCCTCCAGGGGAACTGATCTCTGCAGTCTGGAGAGGAGCTGGAATTCCAGGGGATCCCCAGGCCCCACCTGGAGGCTGGCATCCCTGACCCTCAGGGTGGTCCAAGGCCACAGAGTCCCCCCTCGCAAGCAACCCTTTCCTCCAGGGGAACTGATCTCTGCAGTCTGGAGAGGAGCTGGAATTTCAGGGGATCCCCAGGCCCCACCTGGAGGCTGGCATCCCTGACCCTCAGTGGGGTCCAAGGCCACAGAGTCCCCCCTCCCAAGCAGCCCTTTTCTCCAGGGGAACTGATCTCTGCAGTCTGGAGAAGAGCTGGAATTCCAGGGGATCCCCAGGCCCCACCTGGAGGCTGGCATCCCTGACCCTCAGGGGGGTCCAAGGCCACAGAGTCCCCCCTCCCAAGCAGCCCTTTCCTCCAGGGGAACTGATCTCTGCAGTCTGGAGAGGAGCTGGAATTCCAGGGCATCCCCAGGCCCCACCTGGAGGCTGGCATCCCTGACCCTCAGTGGGGTCCAAGGCCACAGAGTCCCCCCTCCCAAGCAGCCCTTTCCTCCAGGGGAACTGATCTCTGCAGTCTGGAGAGGAGCTGGAATTCCAGGGGATCCCCAGGCCCCACCTGGAGGCTGGCATCCCTGACCCTCAGTGGGGTCCAAGGCCACAGAGTCCCCCCTCCCAAGCAGCCCTTTTCTCCAGGGGAACTGATCTCTGCAGTCTGGAGAAGAGCTGGAATTCCAGGGGATCCCCAGGCCCCACCTGGAGGCTGGCATCCCTGACCCTCAGGGGGGTCCAAGGCCACAGAGTCCCCCCTCCCAAGCAGCCCTTTTCTCCAGGGGAACTGATCTCTGCAGTCTGGAGAAGAGCTGGAATTCCAGGGGATCCCCAGGCCCCACCTGGAGGCTGGCATCCCTGACCCTCAGGGGGGTCCAAGGCCACAGAGTCCCCCCTCCCAAGCAGCCCTTTTCTCCAGGGGAACTGATCTCTGCAGTCTGGAGAGGAGCTGGAATTCCAGGGCTGGATCCCCAGGCCCCACCTGGAGGCTGGCATCCCTGACCCTCAGTGGGGTCCAAGGCCACAGAGTCCCCCCTCCCAAGCAGCCCTTTTCTCCAGGGGAACTGATCTCTGCAGTCTGGAGAAGAGCTGGAATTCCAGGGGATCCCCAGGCCCCACCTGGAGGCTGGCATCCCTGACCTCAGTGGGGTCCAAGGCCACAGAGTCCCCCTCCCAAGCAGCCCTTTCCTCCAGGGGAACTGATCTCTGCAGTCTGGAGAGGAGCTGGAATTCCAGGGCTGGATCCCCAGGGCCCACCTGGAGGCTGGCATCCCTATTCCCTGCAGGGCAGCAGTTCTCCCTGGAATTCCCCCTATCCTTCTCCCCCCAGTCCTTCTCCCCAGGGCTGATTCCGGATTTCCCACCAGGGGGGGGATTTCTGGTGCCCATGTGTGTCTCCTCGTGCAGCTTTCGCTCTGGCTTTTTCGAAATGGGCTTGTTTATGCGCAGAGGCGAAGAGAAAGGGGGGGGGAAACCCCGAGGTCATGACTGTGACTCTGGCAGCTGTGAAAGAGGAAGCCGCGAGCGAAGGGAGAGTTTTGCGGGGGCGGGAAAGTGGTAGTGCTTTATGAATGCAGGCGGGGTGGAAATGAAGTCATCGCCTTCTGGGTTGCCAATCACCAGGGAGTGCCTGGAGATTCCTGAATTCCTGTTGTTCTGTAGCTGTCAGAGATCGGTTCCCTGGATTCTCCCGCAAGAGACCTGAAATTACAGCTCTAGATGTGGCTGCTAGCTCCGGGTTGGGAAATACTTGGGCGGGGGGGGGGGGGGGTGCAGGCTGGAGAGGGCGGGGTTTGGGGAGGGGCCTCAGCAGGGAAAAATGCCACCCTCCTCCAAAGCAGCAATTTTCTCCTGGGAAGATCTCCAGGTGCTCCCTGGAGGTTGGCAATACTAGGTTTAATGCCATGCGGGCATGGCCAAACTGTGGCTCTGCAGATGTCCATGGGCTACAATTCCCATGAGCCCCTGCAGGGGCTCATGGGAATTGTAGTCCATGGACATCTGCAGAGCCACAGTTTGGCCACCCCTGGTGCAGTGGTAAAACAGGGGTAGACCCGGGCAGCCAGCTGGGTGACTTAGGGCCAGTCACAATTCTCCTAGAGCTCTTCTCACAGAACAGTTCTGTCAGGGCTCTCCCTGCCCCGCCTCCCTCACAGGGTGTCTGTTGTGGGGAGAGGGAGGGAAGGCGATTGGAAGCCACTTCCGGCCGTGAAAAGCGGGATATTAAAAAAACAGCTCTTCTTGTTTTTGTGCGCTGGGTGCGTTCCAAGCCACACAAGCCCGGACGGATCACTCGGCCGGGGAATCTCGAACGGAGGCCAAGGCGGCTCCAGAGCTCTTTGGTCTCCATGGAGTTTGGGACGATTTGTGCGGGGCTCCATGGGAACCATTGTTCCACGGAAGGGTCCTTTTGGGGTGCTGGCTTCCCCGGATCAACGCCCGGCTGGCATGTGTGAGCCAAAGCAGAACGGTGTCGGCGCTCGAGCGGAACTGACCCTTCTTCTCCAGGGGCATCACCCAGCAAAAGTCCCGGGGAAATAGTTCAGAAGCATAGCAGAGGCCAGGGATGCCAATCTCCAGGTGAGGAATGGAGATCCAGGAGTGCAACTGATCTCGAGATCAGGGGTAGTCAACCTGGGGTCCTCCAGATGTCCATGGACTACCATTCCCATGAGCCCCTGCCAGCGTTTGCTGGCAGGGGCTCATGGGAATGGTAGTCCATGGACATCTGGAGGACCCCAGGTTGACTACCCCTGCTCTAGGTACAGAGGCCGCTCCCCCTGGCTTTCACGCCCGTCGGGTTTGCTTTGTAGTTCTGCATCAAGAGATCAGTTCCCCGTGGAGAAATGGGCTGCTTTGGAGGGTGAAATTGAGAGCATCGTACCCACTGAAGTCTCCTGCCTGCCTGGACCCCGCTTTCTGGAGATCCAACACCCCAAATCTCCAGGAATTTCCCAAGGCCAAGATGGCAACCCATTCGTGTGGTAAGAGAGAGAACCTGGCCATGAGAGAAGGACTCACAGGAGAACTGCCAATAGGGTTGCCAAACTCCTGGTGGGGCCTGGAATTCCAGCTCCTCTCCAGACTGCAGAGCTCAGTTCCCCTGGAACTCAAGTTCTTCTGTGTTCTGGTGAAAAACCAATGCCAGGGGGTCTCAGGGTCCCACCTGGAGGTTGGCCACCCTGCCCCACAGATCCCTCCCAAAGCCCTTGAGAAATGGCATTCAAGGCGGCAGCCTGGGCTGGCCCTCCGGGAACAAGCTGTCACCTCCTGGAAATTCTCCGGCTGAAGCCGCTATGAACCGAAGGATGAAAGAAACAGCCGATTGCATCATCATTGCATGACACATGACACATCACATGACATCATCACATGGCCCCTCCTTCTGCCAGCTAAGCAGCGCAAACAGGGAGTGGGAGAAGAATGGGAAGCAAGAACTGGGCACCAAGAGCAGCAGCCAAATGCACTTTCCACTGACTCAGCGAGGACGCCTGCCTCCTACAGCGGCCAGCCTGGTTCCAGTGTGTTGGCCTTGGAGCCAGCTGTTTCTCACCCATGACCAAAAGGGTCATCAAGTCACAAGCAAGTCCCACCCACCCCGCAAGGGGCTTTCACGATGAGCAAGAGGCAGAGGTGTTGCCCGAAGAGGAAGTCTTCTAAATTAATTGGGGAAATTAGAAGAAGAGCTGGGTTTTAGGCCCTGTTTTTCACTCCCTAAAGCAGGGGTAGTCAAACTGCGGCCCTCCAGATGTCCATGGACTACAATTACCAGGAGCCCCTGCCAGCGAATGCTGGCAGGGGGCTCCTGGGAATTGTAGTCCATGGACATCTGGAGGGCCGCAGTTTGACTACCCCTGCCCTAAAGGAGTCTCCAAGTGGCTTCCGGTCGCCTTCCCTTCCTCTCCCCACAACAAGTGCCCTGTGAGGCTGAGAGAGCTCTGACAGGATTGCTCCCTGAGAACAGCTCTAACAGGACTGTGACCGGCCCAAGGTCACCCAGCTGGCTGCATGAGGAGAAGCCGGGAATCAAACACAGCTCTCCAGATTAGAAGCTGCCACTGTTAACCATGACGCCAAACTTTTAAAGGAGAGGCTACCCAACTGGGGTCTCCCCCAATGTACATTGGGATTCTTGCCTTAGAGAGCTCTCCGAATAACCAGACAGATGTTAAACTGGAAAGTTCCTTTATTGAGGAGAAATAAGGGGAACAACACACCCTTCAAAAAACACGGAAAAGCACACAAAAGGTGGGCTATGGGGCAATCAGGCCAAAACCCAGGGTGTCACTTGGGGTGTCACATGGTGGTCAAAACTCAGAAGGTCTCTCAGTAAGGCCAGAACTCCAGGGACCCCTCCCACGGTTGCCCCCACCCGACAAAACCAAGGGGCCATTAAGAGGTCCACCAGCAGGGGCAGAACTCCAGAAGCCCTCCCATTGTGGCCCTCAAGCACCAAAAAGACAGAGCATCCCTGCCCCAGACATAAGAACAGGAGAGAAGTCACCCCCTCAGTGGGGTCCAAGGCCACAGAGTCCCCCTCCCAAGCAGCCCTTTTCTCCAGGGGATCTCTGGCTTTTTGCTGCCCTCTGGCCTGGATCACTTGCCCCATTACACACCCCAGCAGGGTCACCCTTCTTAGTTCCTCCGGCCTCTTTTGTTGTGTGAGATGACCGAAGCCTTCGGACCAGGCAGGCGCCGTGGAATTCCAAGCCAGCTAATTGTTTTTCCGATCCAATCAGTTGCTGGCGTCGGACCTGAAAATATGTGCATTTATTATCCCCTTTCTGGTTCTCAGAGGAGGAATGGAAACACTTCGATTGCAGATCCTTTATGAACAGCTCCCTTGGGGCTTCCCTTTCCTCTGAACATGTTGCTTCTTTGGCCAAAGGGGAAGCTGATGGACTCCTTGCAAACAATGCCCACAGTCCGTTACGCCAGGGAAATAAGGACCTCCTGCCGGAAACAGCAACCTCTTTTCTCCCCTCTTCTTCGTTTGGAACCAGACAATGAATGGTCATTCTACAACACAGATCAAATATAAAGTATGTTTTACATCAAAGAATCAGACTCAGGACTCGGTAACGCTTCTCAGATCCCCGTAAAAGATCCTCTTTGGCCCTGCCTTGGCCCATTCTGCACACGTTAGATAATGCACTTCCAATGCCATTTAGAAGGAGATTTTCCTGTTCCGCACAGGAAAATCCAGGTTTGAAAGCATATTGAAAGTGCATTATCCAGCCAGGTTTGATTCCCAGCTCCTCCTCCACATGCAGCTGGCTAGGTGACCCTGGGCTCGCCACAGTCCTGATGGTGTTCTCACAGAGCAGTTCTGGCAGAGCTCTCTTGCCCCCACCTGCCTCACAGAGTGTCTGTTGTGAGGAGAGGAAGAGAAGGCGTTTGGAAGCTGCTGTGAGAATCCGAAAGAGAAAAGCAGCAGATAAGAACCAGCTCTTCTTCTTCCTCTTCCTCTTCCTCTTCCTCTTCCTCTTCCTCTTCCTCTTCCTCTTCCTCTTCCTCTTCCTCTTCCTCTTCCTCTTCCTCTTCCTCTTCTTTGTGGATTAGACAGATTCATGGCACAGAGGTCTATCAGCAGCTGTTAGACAAGATGACTAAAGGGAACCTCCACATTCAGAAGCAGTCACCCTCTGGATCCCAAGGACAGGAGGCAACATCAGGAAAAGTCCTGGGCCTTCATGCCCTGTTGTTGGCTGTCAGCCACAGATGACCGAGCAGGAATATCAGGGCTCTCAGCCTCACCAACCTCACAGGGTACCTGTTGTGGGGAGAGGAAAGGGAAGGCGATTGGAAGCCCCTTTGAGACTCCTTTGGGTAGAGAAAAGCGGCATCTAAGAACCAACTCTTCTTCTTCTTCAGTAATCTCAGGGCTCTGTCATCCTCCCTTCCCTCACAGGGTGTCTGTTGTGGGGAGAGGAAAGGGAAGGCGAATGGAAGCCCCGTTGAGCCTCCTTCGGGTAGAGAAAAGCAGCATATAAGAACCAACTCTTCTTCTTCTTTTTCTTCAGTAATCTCTGGGCTCTCTCACCCTCCCTTCCCTCACAGGGTGTTTGTTGTGGGGAGAGGAAAGGGAAGGCGAATGGAAGCCCCTTTGAGACTCCTTTGGGTAGAGAAAAGCAGCATCTAAGAACCAACTCTTCTTCTTCTTCAGTAATCTCAGGGCTCTCTCAGCCTCACCCAACTCACAGGGGGCCTGTTGTGGGGAGAGGAAAGGGGTGACTGTAAGCCACTTTGAGACTCCTTTGGCCAGTGAAAAGCAGGGTAGAAAAGCCAACTTCTTCTTCTACGTAATTCTGATCGCTCTTAGTCGTAGCAGCTAGATGTAATTCGGTTGGACGTTACAGAGCCTTTGGGACACTGAATCGTCAGACTTTTAATGTGATTCTGGTAGGTACGTTCCCGCTTTTAATTGCAGAGGTATTTGTACGGCGTTTGCATGAAGTTTGTGCTCATGGGGTGTTTTATGACTGACGCAGGATGTCATTCGAAACAAGACCAATCATCCGGGTGTCTTGTCAATTGCCCGAAGAATCTGGAGATAAAGAAGAGGTTCACGGAGCCTGCTTTCGCCTCTGAACTCCCATCAAAATCGTACGCAGACGGTTTGCATGCTGGCTCATCTTTTCATTCCAAGTCCCCCCGCCTCCCCCCGCCCCACGCAGGATAAAATGCCCCTCCGTGCTGCTTGAGCAGCCAACTCCGGCCGCTGAGCCAGCGATTCATTCGAGGGGAATCTTTCAAGGCCAGTGGGGGAGAGCAGGCAGGGAGGGGAAAGGGCGCTGGGAAAGGCCGGGACGATCCTCACGGAGCTGCATCTGCATCGTTGCCCGCTGATTCAGCAGCTTCGACATCTGCCAGAAAAAAAAAGCGATCTGCTGTGATTTCCTGTTTGGATGAAGCTGTCCTTGCTTGGGGGGCAGAGGGGCTCTGCTGGGGGGAAGGGGCGGCCGGAAGAGTGAGCGGTTTCCAGATTTGTGCAACATGAGGCACAACAGGGACAGAAGGAGGGGCTGTGGCATCTGCTCTGTACGCCCAATCCCCCCCTCCCTCCTCCGGACACCAGGTTGCCAGGTCCCGGTTGAGAACCTCCTGGAGTTTTTGGGGCTGGAGGCTGAAGTGGACAGTGTTGAAGCGAGAGGCTCAGCAGGCCTGGATGTTGGGGAAGGGGTGCTACTCTAGGAGGGTACAGGTGGCCTTGGTGAACGGGGTCCCTTCTCTGGCCTCCTGGTCTCCCTGACTTTGTCCTCTCCCTCTCCTCACATGGCCTTCCATGGAGACACATTCAAGTGGGTCGCCATGTTGGTCTCAAGTAGCACAACAAAACTTGAGTCCAACCCCAATAAGACCCACAAAGATTTATTCAAGGCGTGGGGGAGTCCCTCCTCCCAAGCAGCAGGCCACAGACTCTCAACTCCAACAACCAAACAACTCTACTAGTGCCAGAAATATTGAATGGAGGTGGGGAGCTCCCCCTCACTGGCAGTCTTCAAGCAAAGGTTGGATGCACACTTTTCTTGGATGCTTTAGGATACTTTGGGCTGATCCTGCATTGAGCAGGGGGTTGGACTAGATGGCCTGTATGGCCCCTTCCAACTCTATGATTCTATGAACAATCAGAACGGTGGAACTTATCTACGCATTTGCAGTTCCTGCCAAGATGCGTGATTGGCGCTTAAGGGAAGCCAGCGATTGGCTCGTAAGTCTCAGCACTGATTGGCTGTTCCCCAGGAACCGGCAAAACCCGAACAACTATTTTGGATCTCAGGCTGAGCTTTCAAGCTCTGAGTCTCAGAATATCCACAGATGCTACGGCAGGGGTAGTCAAACTGCGGCCCTCCACATGTCCAGCGAATGCTGGCAGGGGGCTCATGGGAATTGTAGTCCATGGACATCTGGAGGGCCGCAGTTTGACTACCCCTGTGCTACGGTATCGTGCCTCGCATGAAATCCCTCCCGCCCCATGCCCCCTCTTCCCCATGCTATAGATTATATAGATTTGTGGAACACAATTGAGAACCCAAATACAGATTTGTGGAGCACGCTTTAGCCACAGTCTGTCTATGGTTTATTTTTAGGTCAGGCAGAATGTATCTTGAGTATGTGTATAGTTATTTCTTTGTCTCTCAAAGTAACCTTGAATTTGTCAAAAGCAGATGGCTCCTGAATGTAGCATCCCTCCATATAAAGGAATGTATTCTTTGAAACAAAGAGAGAAAATTGTAATAAGATATATAGCCATCCGTGATAGGTCAGACTGTACGCCCTTTGTCGTTGACCTGATTGGTCAAAGGGACAATGAGGGACTGAGCGTCAGGATACCTCATGATGACGTCTCACGGTCTTAAAAATGAGCTGCCCTGATGCAGACTTCAGAGAATGCTCCAATTGGCTTTCTCTCCATGTTTGCAAACGTGTATCCTAAATAAATCCTCTTGCTGCTTAGCTGTCTTTGTTGTGGTCTTGTAAATTTTACCCTGCATGATCCATAACACCCAGGCTGTACCCCCAAATCTCCTGGAATTTCCCAGCCCGGAACGGGCCAAAAAGAGAGGGTGGGGGGGAGCATGATCCTGCTCCATCTGGTTATACCAGCGAGGCTGTGGGAACCAGCTGGAGCCGAAAGTGAAAGAAGGGAGAGCACACAAAGGGCTCCTGGGGGAACACACAGAGGAGACCCGAGCTTACCCAAGATGACAAGCCTGATAAAGCCATTATTCCCAAGGAGGAAGTGGGTGGGTGGGGAGCCGTTACTGAGACAGGGTGCTGCTAACCTTAACATCACGTAGTCCCACAAGGGCCGCTCAGACGGGGGAAATGGGGAAGCCGGCCAATAGCCACGGGTGTAAGGAGATGGCTGCCAAAACAGGGGTGGTGACCAATTGGCATCCTCCCCAGCAGAATGACTTCACTTCTGGTGTGACCGGGAAGTGATGTCATCATGGTGGGGGATGCTCTGGCATTGGCCCAGAACCCTATGGCAGGGGTCCCCATGGGCAACAAAGAGGGTGAGGGGTTTGGAGACCAAGACGTATGAAGAAAGGTTGGGGGAGCTCGGTCTGTTTAGCCTGGAGAGGAGACGACTGAGAGGGGATCTGAGAACCATCTTCAAGTATTGAAAAGGCTGTCATATGGAGGATGGAGCAGAGTTGTTCTCTCTTGCCCCGGAGGGACGGACCAGAACTAATGGGATGAAATTAATTCAAAACAAATTCCATCTAAACATCCGGAAGATGTTCCTGACAGTCAGAGCGGTTTCTCAGTGGAACAGGCTTCCTCGGGAGGTGGTGGGTTCTCCATCTGTGGAGATTTTTAAGCAGAGGCTGGAGAGCCATCTGACAGAGAGGCTGATTCTGTGAAGGCTCAAGGGGGTGGCAGGTGACAGTGGATGGGTGAGAGGGTTGTGAGTGTCCTACACAGTGAAGGGGGTGGGACTAGATGACCTAGATGACTAGATGAACTAGATGACCCTTCCAACTTTATGATTCTATGGGCACCGTAGCACCCATCACCTCTTCTGGCAGCCTCCAGGTGTTTTTAAGAAAGTGGTTGGTCCCAGGTGTGGCTTCTGCCTGCCAAAGCTTCTGATTGGCCATTGGGGATCCTTAGCCTGTCTGGCTGCCTGGAGAGAGGGTTTTGGAGGTAGTTTGCCATTGCCTGCTCCTGGGTCACGACCCTGGTGTTCCTTGGAGGTCACCCTTCCAGGGCTGGCCAGGGCTGGCCAGGGCTGACCCTGCTTAGCTTCCGAGATGCCAGGGTAGTTCCCTTAGTCAAGCATCCTCTTACACGCCTGCGATGGATGGGGATGCATCAAGGGATGCCTTGAACTGGAAGATGGATCTTTAAAAGTCAGACCCAAGTCAGTGGTAATCTCTGCATCGTGCATTTTGTTTGTTTTGCCCGGAACATCCATGGAGTCTGTGCAAAGAGAACTGGGTCGAAAGCAAATAATTGCGGGCTCAAAATTGAGAGGAAAAGTCACGAGGAATTGGCAGGATCTACAAGGCCGTCGGATTGAGTACGCCATTTTTAGAATGCCACAAAACCTGACAGCAACCCCTCCACAGCTGCCTCTTCACCATCCTACGGCTTGTCGCAGTTCCCAAACACCTTCCCCCTTTTCTGTTTGCGATAGGAGATTAAAACAGGCCATTCGCTTGCATATTTGAAAAACAGCCTTCCAAATCCATCTCCTGATGAAATCCTTCGGTCAAACCCCCGCCAGACGGCAGGTTCAAAACCGCCCAAGGAACTTACAACAATAAAGTTAAGATAAACATCCTGTCTTGGGACTGAAAGGGACTGGGTGGTCCCAACAAGAAGGCAACCGGAGAAAGCTCACAACAGAGAAGGCTGTGGATTTTTAGAAGTCCATCTTGCAGTTCGGGGTTGCAATAATTAAATCAAAGAAGGGGAAGGGGAGAAGCTGTTTGGGGGCTCACCTCTGAAAAGGCTGCAGTTGTCGAGCTCCGTAAATAGATTTAAGCCACCAGTCGTAAAAGTTAGGAGTGTCCCAGAGGGACAAATGCCTCCTTGTGCAATTAAGCATCAAGAGTCAGCGGGTCTGGAGCTTGCCAACATGACATCTGGACTCGGCCCAAAGGATCTCCTCAGGGAGTCTCTTGATGGGAATTTCCTCAGCCTTTCTTGTCAAGAATAATACTGGTGTGACAAACAGAATGTCCTAATTTTATTTATAATTATTTATGATTTCTATAACCAGCTTGGTTAAAAATAGAGGCTTCTAATCTGGTGAATCAGGCTTGATTCCCCGTTCCTCCCCCACCTGCGGCCAGCTGGGTAACCTAGGACTAGTCACAGTCCTGATACAGCTGTTCTGACCAAGCGGGAATCTCAGGGCTCTCCCAGCCTCACCCACCTCACGGGGTGTCTGTTGTGGGGAGAGGAAAGGGAAGGCGACTGTAAGCCGCTTTGAGACTCCTTCGGGTAGGGAAAAGCGGCATATATGAACCAACTCTTCTTCTATGCCCACCCCTCTGGGCACAGCCATACAGCAGATCTCCTGGAGAAAATGCCTGTGTTGGAGGGGGGACACAGCAGCGTTGGTCCTCCCTCCCCAGGCTCCACCTTATAAATCTCCAGGTACTGCCCAACTAACCACAGGCCATCCTAGTTGACCCAAAACTAAGCCAGGTTCTCAAACAACATTGAGGTCTTGATAAACAGAGAATCAAAGAATCATAGAATCCTAAGGGACCTCCTGGGTCATCTAGTCCAACCCCCTGCACTAGGCAGGACACTCCCAACCCTCTCTCTCCTCCACTGTAACCTGCCACCCCCTTGAGCCTTCACAGAATCAGCCTCTCTGTCAGATGGCTATCTAGAGAGCTTAAATAAAAGAAAGGCAAAAGCCCCCCAAAACAGATCACAGCTGCCAAATGTCCTGCCCAGCATGGAAGACTAGCAAGGAACATAGCAAAGGATCCCTCCAAATAGCCATAATTGGGCTGACGGTCAAACAGATCATCCAAAGAGAAGAACGTCAAAGAAGCCCTGTTGGGTCAGGCCAGTGGCCCCTCCAGGCCAAGACTCTTGTGTCACGCAGGGGCCAAAGCCAGGGGCCACCAGGGGGTCCCCCAACAGGCCCAGAACTCCAGAAGCCCTCCCACTGTGGGTCTGCCCCGAGGCACCCAAAAGACAGAGCATCAGGTCCCAGTTCAAAAGAAATGAACCAGGCGTGAACCTAACTGTTCAAAGATCCCTATGCATTTGTAAATGCTACTGAGGAGTCACGAAAAAGTCCAGCGAGACCAACATCTCTACAAACCGCAGGGCCTGTCAACAGAAAGTCGATGGACCAAACCAGCATTACGTGGGGAAATCCAGAGGCAAAAATGACAACAAACAGCACTTGCTGAGGTTGATTTTGTGGTCAGCTTGGCAAAATAAATACACTGCTCAGAAGAGGGAGAGCAAGGGAAGGGTGTTCAGGCCGGAAACTGAAGCAAGCTGAGTTTACAGACAACTCAAAGCTTTTGAGATGATTTTGGGATCCACCTTCAGCAGCAACCACAGGCTGTAAGACTGGACTCAGCATAGAGGGGCCAGCTCTGGGTTGGAAAATAGCTGGAGACTTTGGGGGTGGGGTCGGGAGTGGAGGAATTTGGGGCAGGGAGGGCCCTCTTTGGAGTGTCATGCTAAGGATTCCCCCCTCCCCCTTTCTCCAGGGGAACTGATCTCTGCAGTCTGGAGAGGAACTGGAATTCCAGGGGATCCCCAGGCCCCACCTGGAGGCTGGCATCCCTGACCCTCAGAGGGGTCCAAGGTCACAGAGTCCCCCTCCCAAGCAGCCCTTTCCTCCAGGGGAACTGATCTCTGCAGTCTGGAGAGGAGCTGGAATTCCAGGGGATCCCCAGGCCCCACCTGGAGGCTGGCATCCCTGACCCTCAGTGGGGTCCAAGGCCTCAGAGTCCCCCCTCCCAAGCAGCCCTTTCCTCCAGGGGAACTGATCTCTGCAGTCTGGAGAGGAACTGGAATTCCAGGGGATCCCCAGGCCCCACCTGGAGGCTGGCATCCCTGACCCTCAGAGGGGTCCAAGGTCACAGAGTCCCCCTCCCAAGCAGCCCTTTCCTCCAGGGGAACTGATCTCTGCAGTCTGGAGAGGAGCTGGAATTCCAGGGGATCCCCAGGCCCCACCTGGAGGCTGGCATCCCTGACCCTCAGTGGGGTCCAAGGCCTCAGAGTCCCCCCTCCCAAGCAGCCCTTTCCTCCAGGGGAACTGATCTCTGCAGTCTGGAGAGGAACTGGAATTCCAGGGGATCCCCAGGCCCCACCTGGAGGCTGGCATCCCTGACCCTCAGAGGGGTCCAAGGTCACAGAGTCCCCCTCCCAAGCAGCCCTTTCCTCCAGGGGAACTGATCTCTGCAGTCTGGAGAGGAGCTGGAATTCCAGGGGATCCCCAGGCCCCACCTGGAGGCTGGCATCCCTGACCCTCAGTGGGGTCCAAGGCCACAGACTCCCCCCTCCCAAGCAGCCCTTTCCTCCAGGGGAACTGATCTCTGCAGTCTGGAGAGGAGCTGGAATTCCAGGGGATCCCCAGGCCCCACCTGGAGGCTGGCATCCCTGACCCTCAGAGGGCTCCAAGGCCACAGAGTCCCCCCTCCCAAGCAGTCCTTTTCTCCAGGGGAACTGATCTCTGCAGTCTGGAGAGGAGCTAGAATTCCAGGGGATCCCCAGGCCCCACCCGGAGGCTGGCGTCCCTGACCCTCAGTGGGGTCCAAGGCCACAGAGGCCCCCCTCCCAAGCAGCCCTTTCCTCCAGGGGATCTGATCTCTACAGTCTGGAGAGGAGCTGGAATTCCAGGGGATCCCCAGGCCCCACCTGGAGGCTGGCATCCCTGACCCTCAGTGGGGTCCAAGGCCACAGAGGCCCCCCTCCCAAGCAGCCCTTTCCTCCAGGGGAACTCATCTCTGCAGTCTGGAGAGGAGCTGGAATTCCAGGGGATCCCCAGGCCCCACCTGGAGGCTGGCATCCCTGACCCTCAGGGGGGTCCAAGGCCACAGAGTCCCCCCTCCCAAGCAGCCCTTTCCTCCAGGGGAACTGATCTCTGCAGTCTGGAGAGGAGCTGGAATTCCGGGGGATCCCCAGGCCCCACCTGGAGGCTGGCATCCCTGGCCCTCAGTGGGGTCCAAGGCCACAGAGTCCCCCCTCCCAAGCAGCCCTTTTCTCCAGGGGAAGAGATCTCTGCAGTCTGGAGAGGAGCTGGACTTCCGGGGGATCCCCAGGCCCCCCCTGGAGGCTGGCATCCCTGACCCTCAGTGGGGTCCAAGGCCACAGAGTCCCCCCTCCCAAGCAGCCCTTTTCTCCAGGGGAAGAGATCTCTGCAGTCTGGAGAGGAGCTGGAATTCCGGGGGATCCCCAGGCCCCACCTGGAGGCTGGCATCCCTGACCCTCAGTGGGGTCCAAGGCCACAGTCCCCCCTCCCAAACAGCCCTTTCCTCCAGGGGAAGAGATCTCTGCAGTCTGGAGAGGAGCTGGAATTCCAGGGGATCCCCAGGCCCCACCTGGAGGCTGGCATCCCTGACCCTCAGTGGGGTCCAAGGCCACAGAGTCCCCCCTCCCAAGCAGCCCTTTTCTCCAGGGGAAGAGATCTCTGCAGTCTGGAGAGGAGCTGGAATTCCGGGGGATCCCCAGGCCCCACCTGGAGGCTGGCATCCCTAGTCACTGTCCTCTGATAGCAAAGGGCCCAGCAACGCTGGAATTCAGGACAGGGAGTCAATTTGCCAGGTTCAGTTTTCCATTGTTTGCAGAAAACCAGGAGAGCAGGATCCTTCCTGAGCTCCTCAGGCCGGCCGTTCCACAAGATGGGGGCCACCACAGAGAAGGGACCATCATGGGCCGTTGCTGTTTTGGTCCCTTTGCAGGGGACCTTCCTCCAATGAGCAAAGTTGTTGAGGCACAGCGTGGGGGTTGGGGGTGGAGAACCAATCTACGAAAAGCCTCCTGCACAACTGAACACACGCTGCTTAAATTGACGGTGTGATTCATAAGCTATAAAGTTTCTGCCACCCAAATGTCATTTCTTGCAAGTTCTTTATTAGAAGAAGAAGAGTTGGTACTTATATGCCACTTTTTCTCTGCCAGGAGGAGTCTCAAAACGGCTTCCAGTCGCCTTCCCTTTCCTCTCCCCACAACAGACACCCTGTGAGGTGGGTGAGGCTGAGAGACCCAGATATTGCTGCTCAGTCAGAATAGCTCCATCAGTGCTGTGACTAGCCCAAGGTCACCCAGCTGGCTGGAGGAGAGCAGAATCAAACCCGACATGCCAGATTAGAAGTCCACACTCCTAACCTGCTACACCAAACTGGCTCTCTGGAAGAGAAGGAAGAGAAGGAGAGAAGAGAGGACGAAGAAAGGGAGCAGGAGAAGAAGAGAAGGAGGAGAATAAAGAGAAAGAGGAGGAGAAGGCAAAGAAGAGGAGGAGGACATAGGGCTGTCATTCTCCAGGTGGGGCCTGGAGATCTCCTGGAGTTACAACTGACCTCCAGACGAAGCTCGCTCCTCCGTTCCCTCCCCAAGCTCCAACCCCAATTCTCCAGGAATTTCTCACGCAAAGACAAAGAAGGGTGGAGGGAAAACACTTCCTCCATGGTATTTTGACCAGCTTGTCATAATTTTCCAGGCAGTGCACACTTCTCTTGGAGAAAGACTATTTCAAAGTATTCCACAGAATTTCCCAGGTTGACAAAGCACATACCATAAATCTCTCACACACAAACCCAGCTTCCTACACGACATCATTTTTAAATGTCCCGGAAATATTCTGCAGGGCGGTCAACAGAAATCGGACACGAGTATTTCCTGAAGGCATTCCAGAGTGGAAAGGGAGCCCAGCTCTTCCCTGACTCTTGCTGGGGAATTTTCTGAAGTCACGGGCACCTCTTCCAGAGCTGCTTCCAGTTTGGGCCAGGGGTAACATCACTCGGTCACTTGGTTGGTGTTTCTGTGTTTTAATTTCCCATTCCTTAAGACTTCTCAGAAATGAAGCCCCGTTCTATTCACTCTCCAGGAAGGGTTCTTAGGGTTGCAGCCCAGACTAAATGAGTCTAGAACCATCTCTGGTGACAACCAGAGACAAGGCCTTTTCGGTAGTGGCACAGAGCCTGTGAAATACCGTCCTCCTTTTTTCAAAAAGCAGAACAGGATCCACAATTACTAGGAGGTCTTTTGCCTGGTCTGATAATCCTAACCAAACTCTATCAATCCTAGAGGAGGGCAACAAAGAGGGTGAAGGGTTTGGAGACCAAGACGTAGGAGGAAAGGTTGGGGGAGCTTGGTCTGTGTAGCCTGGAGAGGAGGCGACTGAGAGGGGATCTGATCACCATCTTCAAGTATTGAAAAGGCTGCCATGTAGAGGATGGAGCAGAGTTGTTCTCTCATGCCCCAGAAGGACAGACCAGAACCAATGGGATGAAATTAATGCAAAAGAAATTCCATCTAAACTTCCGGAAGAAGTTCCTGACAGTCAGAGCGGTTCCTCAGTGGAACAGGCTTCCTTGGGAGGTGGTGGGTTCACCATCTTTGGAGATTTTTAAACAGAGGCTGGAGAGCCATCTGACGGAGAGGCTGATTCTGTGAAGGTACAAGGGGGTGGCAGGTGACAGTGGGTGAGCGATAGGGTGGTGAGTGTCCTGCACAGTGCAGGGGGTTGGACTAGATGACCCAGGAGGTCCCTCCCAACTCGTATGATTCTAGAATCATAGACTTGGAAGGGATCTCCAGGGTCATCTAGTCCAACCCCCTGCGCAATGCAGGAAACTCACAAGAGCTGGTCAGGCATTCCCCTCTCTTCCATCCATGCCACCAGCCGGCCTTGACTAGATTTGATTCCAGCTTGGCCTTCCCCACTTGGCTCCCAGTTCCTCTGTTGGCACTGGTCTCAGATTCGGCTCTGGGGGCTCAGGAAATACAGAGGTGGGAGTCATCGGCTTGACACCCAACCCTCAAGCCACGGGTGATCTCATTACACAGCCCCATGACACATTTCATGTGATGGGAAGCACGGCCCTCGAGGGATAAAACACTGAAGAAACCAGACAGATATTTCGACATCCGAAACAGAGTGCGGTTGGGGGAGAAATCCCTGACGGAAACCATTGGTGGGTGCTGTCGAAGAGCCCTGTGACCTTCCCAAATCAACACCGCCTTAGAAGGCCACTGTTTGATCAGAGAGAATCGAAAGAAGAGTTGATTTTATACCCCACTTTCACTGCCTCAAGGAGTCTCCAAGCACTTCCATTCGCCTTCCCTTTCCTCTCCCCACAACAGACACCCTGTGAGGTGGGGGAGGCTGAGAGAGCCCTGAGATTACTGAAGAAGAGGAAGAGTTGGTTCTTTTATGTCACTTTTCTCTATCCGAAGGTGGCTCAAAGCAGCTTACAGTTGCCTTCCCTTTCCTCTCCCCACAAGAGTAAGGTGACCAGATTTTAACATTGGTAAAGAGGGACACCATTGACTGGGGAGGTTCTTGATTAAAAATTTGGTCTACATGAAGCAACAAAAAGTTTCATAGAACCATAGAGTTGGAAGGGGCCATGCAGGCCATCTAGTCCAACCCCCTGCTCAACGCAGGATCAGCCCAGAGCATCCTAAAGCATCCAAGAAAAGTGTGTATCCAGCCTTTGCTTGAAGACTGCCAGTGAGGGGGAGCTCACCACCTCCTTAGGCAGCCTATTCCACTGCTGAACTACTCTGACTGTGAAATTTTTTTTCCTGATATCTAGCCTATATTGTACTTGTAGTTTAGAACGCAAAAATAGTATTGTAATATATATTTTTTAACTTCAACATTTGCCAGGTGCCCCCAGATGTCCCTCCATAAATGGGACAATCTGATCACCTTACACAAGAGACCCTGTGAGGTGGGTGAGGCTGAGAGAGCCCTGAGATTAAGAAGAAGAGTTGGTTCTTATATGCCGCTTTTCTCTACCCAAAGGAGGCTCAAAGCGGCTTCCAATCGCCTTCCCTTCCTCTCCCCACAACAGACCCCCTGTGAGGTGGGTGAGGCTGAGAGAGCCCTGAGATTCCTGCTCGTTCATAACAGCTTGATCAGTGCTGTGACTAGCCCAAGGTCACCCAGCTGGCTGCGTGGGGAGGGGGAAATCAAACCCAGGACACCAGATTAGAAGCTGCCGCTCTTGACCACTACACCAACAACCGTCAGCTGTCTGCAAACTGGGATCACACACACCTCCCACCCTGCGGGCCTTTAGAAGTGGGACAGTCTGTGAAGGGTTAATCATTTGGTGTTTGGACAAAAGATGCTTCGTCCAGAGAGGAGTTGTAATTCTGGGGGATCTCCTGGTCGTACCTGGAGGCTGGCAACCGCCACTCTTGGTTGGGAAATACCTGGCAATTGGGGGGGGGGAGTGGAGCCTGAGAGGGGCAGTGTGGGGAGGAGGGGCTTCAATGGGGCACAAGACCAGAACATCCCCCCTCCCTAAGCAGCCATTTCCCCCAGACAAATTGTTCTCTGTCCTCCAAAAATCAGTTCCAAAATCCAGGCAACCTGCAGCTGGAGGTTGGTGACCTTCTTGGTCCCGAATCCAGCCGCCTTATAAAGAGCAAGCAGAGGAGGAAGCAAGAAAGGCGTTCTGTGGTTTCATCTTACTTAAAAAGGAAAGCCCCTTTTGGCACAAAATTTCCCTGGGCAGAGAATCCCCCCAACGACCTACGATCCACAGGCCTGGCAGGCACAAAGCACGTGAAGAAGAAGAGTTGGGATTTTATACCCCGCTTTTCACTGCTCCAAGGAGTCTCAAAGCGGCTTCCATTCGCCTTCCCTTCCTCTCCCCACAACAGACCCCCTGTAAGGCAGGTGGGGGCAGAGAGAGCCCTGACAGAACTGCTTCATGAGAACAGCACTATCAGGACTGTGACTGGCCCAGGGTCACCCAGCTGGGAGGAATGGGGAATCAAACCCGGCTCACCTGATTAGAAGCCAGGTCTTAATCACTGGACCACACTGGAGGAGGAAGAGGGGAAGTTTTAACCCTTTCCTCCTTCATCTGTTTTCTCACTGGAAAGCCCCTAAGCTGAGCTGCTTCCACTTTTGCAGGGGTGTGTGGGGGGGGGGGGGGAGAATGTGCCTAATTGCAAGTTTTCCCCTGAATAAGTAAAAATAGCATCATGTACCACCCCACAAAGCCACTGTTAAGGGGGTGGGATGTGTTAGCGAAACTTTGAGATAACTCAGAGGCACATCAACCCACCCAAGGAGGGATGCACATGCGGTGCACACTTGCCATTGGTTTGGCTCTGTACCCCCACCCTGTGGCAGATTTGGGAGGCAAGAGAAGGGCCATTTAGGGGAAAGTGGGAAAACAGAACCCTGGTTGGGCTTGTTTCTCCAATGAAAGAAGAGAAAAAGAGTTGCTTTTTATACCCCACTTTACCTGAAGGAGTCTCAAAGCGGCTTACATTCGCCTTCCCTCCCTCTCCCCACAACAGACACCCTGCGAGGCCAGTAGGGCAGAGAGAGCTCTGAGAGAATTGTGACCAGCTCAAGGTCACTCAGCCGGCTGCATCTGGAGGAGGGATGGGGAATCAAACCCAGTTCTGCAGATTAGAGGCCACTACTCTTGGACAGCCAGCTTGGTGTAGTGGCTAGGAGTGCGGACTTCTAATCTGGCGAACCGGGTTTGATTCCCTGCTCCTCCATATGCAGCCAGCTGGGTGGCCTTGGGCTTGCCATATGAGCAGTGATATCAGGGCTCTCCCAGCCTCCCCTCCTTCACAGGGTGTCTGTTGTGGGGAGAGGAAAGGGAAGGCGATTGGAAGCCACTTTGAGACTCCTTCAGGGAGAGAAAAGAGGCATATAACCACCAACTCTTCTTCTTCTTCTTCTTCTTCTTCTTCTTCTTCTTCTTCTTCTTCTTCTTCTTCTTCTTCTTCTTCTTCTTCTTCTTCTTCTTCTTCTTCTTCTTCTTCTTCTTCTTCTTCTTCTTCTTCTTCTTCTTCTTCTTCTTCTTCTTCTTCTTCTTCTGTAATCTCAGGGTGTCTGGTGTGGGGAGAGGAAAGGGAAGGCGATTGGAAGCCACTTTGAGATTCCTTCAGGTAGACAAAAGAGGTGTGAAAGCGTAGGGGGAGGGGAGCATCCCCTTCCATTCCAGCACAAAAGGTCCACCATATAGTTAAGACTTATGAAAAACAATGAGATTCCAAGAAAAGGTAGGGGCTTTTTATCCTGGCTTGAAAAGAAGGAGCGCTTTCAGCAGAGGAAGCTCACGCAAATTATTCAGGCACGAAGGGGGGTCCTTGAGGAGGAGAAACTAAAAAGAAAAGCGAATGACTTGAGCTGCTGAACGCCAACTGCGAAATACACTCATGGAGCCAGCTGTATTGTGCGGACCGGCCCACGTATTTTGTTCTCGCAGCCCAAAACAGCTTGAAGAAAGGAACAGACAGGCCAAGAAGGGGCTGGGGTGGGAGGGCCTGGTACGCCAATTCCTTCCCCAAGCAACGCTAAACTCTGCTACAAGTTATGCTAACGGAGCAAAAGCAAATAGCTGATTATATTTTTGCATGATACATTCTTCATTTTAAAAAAAACCCCACATTTGTAGAGTTTATTTCGGGTCAGGTAACCAACACAAGCTTTTTGGCACGCTTGACTTACTCCTGACTCTCTGGGCGGTCCGATCCACAAGCACTGGGACCTGTCTGGGCAAACCCTGCCCTTCCTTTGCACTTTCACCGTTGTGGAGTTGGCTTATCGTCTTCTTCTGATGCCGTAAATTAATCAGGATTTTCAAAGGAGTGTGTGGGAGTCGTTGACAGCATCATGGCTCCCCCGTCCCCCAGATTTTAATTTTCTTGTACGTGCTTATGTTGAAATACTATTGTATTTATTTTGTCGTTATTTTTTATAAAAGGCTGATATCATAGAGTCATAGAGTGGGAAAGGACCTCCAGGGTCACCTAGTCCAACTCCCTGGCAGAATGCAGGAAAATCACAACCACAATTTGGGCCTGATTCCTCTGCTGTCCTGCTTTTCCTCTTGGTTCAAGGTAGATTGCCATCACAACAGGTTTAGCAAGTTCTCTGAATTCCCAGCTTTCATTTTTTTAAAAGTAAATCTCCAACTTCTTGCCCTGCTGAGACAAGCATTATTCCTTATGTCCCATGGGGGAAGAGCCTAAAGACTTACTTTAAAAAAACATGAAAGCGGGAAGTTCACAGAACGTGCTAAACCTTTCACCAAAATGGTATATCGATGTATCGAAATGTTATTGCCGTTTTTAAAGAGTTGGAAATGAAAACACTCGTTTTTGGGGTGGGAGGAGGAGAGGAGGAGGAGAAGGCGTGGTCTGACCATGGACAACTGTCCAATCATCAAATGATAAACTGAGGGTGGGCGGGGCAAAGAAAACACATGGTGAAATTATGCACAATTCAAAATTGGTTCCAGAAAAAGTCCAGGGTAAAAGTAGCCTCGAAAGAACCAGATAAAACCTGGGAAACAAACAAACAAAAAAATCTCCAAATGAAGCCTTAAGAGAACATGTAAGAATCAACGGAAAAACCAAAACAGTATGGGACCAAAACCGAATAAAATACCCCATGGAAAAAAGCACCAAGGAAAAGGAATTCTTCTTAGCCCCTGGGAAATTTTCTGCAGACAATCCACAACCCCATTCAAGGATATTCTCAGAGCCAGAAATGTGGTTTCTTTTTCCAAAATGAAAATATAGATTATCAGGGAGTTGAATTCCACCTCCGTTCCTATGATCTCTCTGTTCTGTTTTGACTTGATCTTTGTTTCTGATAAACATGATTTGTTTGCTTTGGCCTAAGGACCGCGGGGATCGGGCCCCTAAAGCATTGTCCTGAAAAGTTCTGAGCTGCACATAGTCTCCGCCCTCTTCCGCTGCATCTGTTGGTCAAAGGAAGGACTCTGCAGTGCCCTCGGCGTCCCCAAGGAAGTGTCCTTCCCTCCGATCATTTTCGGATTAAGGAGTAAACGCCGAATCCAAAGAGAAAAACTAAGGCCAACACCACCACCACTACGATGGGGACCCAGCTTCGAGATGCCCCTGAGAATAAAACAGAAATAGGACGACATTATGAAATATCGTAGAAAGAAAAACGTTAAGTAGGAACATGAAACAAGCATCAATGAGTGGGCGGCTCCACTTCCGGCTTGTCTTTGTCATCTGGAGATTAGAGATGTACCACCTTGGAACATGAGGTTCCATGTAGCTACTGCAACTAACTGTTTTTGGCAAAATAGGGAGCCCACAACTTCTCATAAGAACATCGGAAGAGCTCTGCTGAATCAGACCAGTAGTCCATGTAGTCCAGCATCCCATCTCACGGAGTGGTCAACCAGGTCCTCTTGGTGGCCAACAACAGGAGACCCTAGCCTCCCCTTAAAGAACATCAGAAGAGGCCTGCTGGATCAGACCAGGGAGGGTCCATCTGGTCCAGCATCCTGCCTCACACGGGCCAAGCAGTTCCTTTGGAAGGCCAACAACTGAGTAGCGAAGCCAAGGCCTTCCCCTGATAAGAGCATCAGAAGAGCCCACCTAAATCAGACAAGTGAAGGTCCATCTAGTCCAGCATCTCATCTCACACATTGGCTAACCAGTTCCTTTGGAAGGCCAACAACAGGGCACACAGGCCAAGCAAGATCTTCCCTTGAGAACATCAGGAGAGCCCTGCTGGATCAGACCAGTGGTCCATCTAGTCCAGCCTCCTGCCTCACACACTTATTCATCTAGTCCAGCCTCCTGCCTCACACACTGGCCAACCAATTCCTCTGGAGGTCAACAACAGGGGATGAAGGCTGAGGCCCTCCCCTGATAAGAACATAAGAGATCCCTGCTGGATCAGATCAGGGGTCCATCTCGTCTAGCATCCTGCCTCACACTGGAGGGCACAGAAGTCAAGCCGTCCCCTAATAAGAAGACCCTGCTGGGCCAGACCAAGGAGGGTCCATCTAGTCCAGACTCCTCTCTCGCAAAGTGGCCAACCAGTTCCTCTGCAGGGCCAACATCAGGGCAGAGAGGCTGAGTCTTTCATCTGATAAAACATCAGAAGTCCCTGCTGGATCAGGTTTGTCTAGTCCACCATCCTGTCTCACATCGGAGGACCAACAACTGGGCATCAAAGTTAAGTCCTCCCCCTAATAGGAGCATAAGAAGACCCTGCTGGGTGCGTCCAGTGAGGGTCCATCCAGTCCAGCCTCCTGTCTCACACAGTGGCCAGCCAGTTCTTCTGGAGGGCCAACAACTGGGCAGAGAGGCCACGGCCTTCCCCTGGCTCTAGGATTCAAGGTTTAGTGCTTCTGAATGTGGAGGTTCCCCTCAGTCACCATAGCTAGGGGCTCTCCTGTTTCTGGCTGCATTCAAATCTCTTCTTCACTGGCTCCAGCTCTGCTCCCTGCACCTGACCTCCCCCCTCCCACCCCCTCGTTGTGTCTCTGGCAGACAGTAGCTGCAGCTGAAATGTTAGACTGGGGTTTCTTGACGGCCCCGGAAGGGTTTCCCAAAAGGGTGGGAGTTAATTGATTTTTAACATCTTTTAAAAATCAGTTAAACATTTATTGTGATACGACCTGATATGATCATATCAACTTGCCCCCTTCCTCCCGAAACAGCCAATGATGGGCTTGGGGCAGGGGGAGGGGCCCTGGGTGGGGTTATGTACAGCTCTGTTTCCCAGCCATATTCCTCATCATTGCACCATTTCTGGGGTTTCTTGAAGCCTGAAGAATGTTTCAGGGCGTTCTCAACAGCAATAAAGTTGAGAAAGGCTGTGTGGGACACTGGTGAGACAGAAAACATCCAACTTACTAAGTTCAATGCTGCCATCTAGAGTATCTGGGATGTAGGACCCTTGGAGTTTCTACTAGAACGATAGAATCATAGAGTTGGAAGGGACCTCCTGGGTCATCTAGTCCAACCCCCTGCACTATGCAGGACACTCACATCCCAATCGCTCATCTACTGTCACCTGCCACCCCCTTGAGCCTTCACAGAATCAGCCTCTCCGTCAGATGGCTCTCCAGCCTCTGCTTAAAAATCTCCAAAGATGGAGAACCCACCACCTGAAGCCTGTTCCACTGAGAAACTGCTCTAACTGCCAAGAATTTCTTCCAGAGGTTTAGTCAGAATTTAGAATCCTAGAGTTGGAAGGGACCTCCTGGGTCATCTAGTCCAACCCCCCTGCACCATGCAGGACACTCACAACCCTCTCGCTCATCCACTGTCACCTGCCACCCCCTTGAGCCTTCACAGAATCAGCTAGCATGAGCCATTCCCTTCCATTCCACACTGGACCATCCTGGTAGACGTAACCCTTTTTGGACTTGTCTATTTGTCATGGAAGTTCAGCGCCATTACCATTGGCTTGATGGAGGTGGGACTACACCTCACACCACTCTGACTGGTGCCAGGAGCCTCTGACATCAGAGACGGGGTTTTGCGTGGCTTCTGATCCAGCAGGGCTCTTCGGACGTTCCCATCTCTGTGCCGTGCTGTCGGCCCTCCAGAGGAACTGGTCAGCTGCTATGTGAGACAGGATGCTGGATCGGATGGACCTTCACGGGTGGATTCACGGTACCTTCATAGAGGAGATCGAGTTCTGCTGAAGTGTTGCCATAAGTGTTCTGCACAAGGCACCGGTACGTCCCGTTGTGCGACCCTTGAGCCGAACGGACCGTGATTGTCCTGTTGCTGTCTGAGAACTCCACGTTGTCTCTGGAAGGCAGTTTCCATGCAAATTCCGGGTCGGGGTTTCCATCGGCATGACACGTGATGGTGATGCTCGAGCCAGCTTTGTACGTGGAGACGCTTGACGAGACGGTGACATTGTGAGGCCCGGCTGCGGAAAGAAAGGCAGGAGTGATCTGCCGCTTGCCCAGGTAGCCCCAAAGCGTCGCTTGCAGCAGTTCTCTGACTCCCGTAATATGCGCAGGCTTTCCATGAATTTCCAAAAATGAAATCAAAGTGCCAAAGAGTGGCTGAGAGACTCAGGGCCATTCCGCACAGATTCTTTGTAGCAGGAGTGTGGCAAATTGAAATCGCTACTGATTTGCCGTTATGCACAACGTCGTTGACAATCTGCCACACTCCTGAAACCGATCCGCAAAAAGCGCTATGTTGTAGCGCTTTCAGGGAAATCCCAAAAAGTGGATTCACCCTCCGGAAAGCGCTACACTCTTGCAACCAATCTGCAACACTAGCAGGAAAGTTCTGTGCGTTACCATTGTTGCGGTTTCTGCAAAGTCCCTCCCCCGGCTCTTTCCTCTGATCTTCCGGCAAAGCGATCACCATTTTTTTTTCTCGGAGTAAGCGGAGATCAACGCACCGGCGAGTCTTCGTTTACCCAGTGAGGCTTCCCCGGCTGCAGTCCCTCCCCAGAGCTGTTTTAAGTCACCAAGCACCACACAGCCCTGTTTGCTGGTTTATTTTCCCTTTATTTTTCACTCTATTTTCGGCCGAAAATCGCACCCGTGCGGGGGGGGGGTATTTTTTTCACTCAGGGGGAGCGTGGCAACGATGAAACGGCAGCTCAAACACCACCTGCTAGCTAGACGGGTCTCTCCATTGCAACGAATCAATGCAGATTCGTTGCAATGTGTTTTTTTTTTAAACCTGCCTTAAAGGGAAAGGGGCTGTTTGGGAGCATGCTAACGGCCGCCCATTGGCTGCTTGACGGCCAGGGGCGGGACGAGCTTGGCAATAGCGCTTCCTGGCTAGCGATTTTTGCCGAGACCGGAAGCCTGTGGGAAACGCTAAAAAACGCAACTGATTCCACTACAAAGCCAGGTATGCAAAACGACGAATTCCACTATTTTAAATGGCGATTTTTCGTTCAGCAAACAATTTGCAACATGGATCCTGGTGCGGAATGGACCTCGTTATTTTGGCCCTTTGATTTTGTTTTTGGCTTACCTACAACATTGGGGAATCAACGGTGCAGTTTTTTTGCATTGAATTTTCCATGAGTTTCAGCAGATCCAAACATTTTCGAAATCTCAGAAGCCTCTTAAAAGGGGACAGTTACTGGTGATGGCACAGAACAAGTTAAGCCTTTTTAAGATCCGGGGATTTAATTCCCAAAACAATGCAAGCTGGGCCGTCAAGTGGGAAAACGCGATTATTACAGATTGGTGTACAGATTATTACAGATTCCTGTCTGGGTTAGTTTGTTCAACCAGGCTGTTGAGAGTATTCAAGCTTTTTTTAAATTTTGGCTTGGGAGTCTGGCTTTGGGGGAAGGGCATCACCTGGGCATGGCATTGAGGTCACTGTGGGTGGGCAGGGAGTTGCAAATTTCCAGCATCCTGCAGGGGGGTTGGACTAGATGATCCTGGAGGTCCCTTCCAACTCTATGATTCTAAATTCTTGGTACCCCAAATTGTCTTAAGTCTGGAAACGAATCAAAGACTGCTAGAAACGACACCCTGCCTGATCATGTTTTTAGCTTTGACTATGTGTGTGCACTTCAAACCTGATTCTAACAGTTTTGTGGCTTTAATGCTCACGGAAGAGTCTACACCTCAGTGGCTAAGATGCTTTGAACAAAAGCCTGTCAGGTGCCTTTCTACTCACCGTAAACCTTTAAGGTGCCGTTGGCTGTCTTCTGCAGCACTTCCTGGCCCAGTTCAAGGCGGGCCACACAAGAGATCTCCGCTCCGTCCTGCTCCAGCTTAGCAACGGAGGCATACTGCAGAGACGAGCTGCCCTGGCTGCTGCTCAGGATGCGTCCGCCGCTGCTCAGGGAGAGGTCGATGTTGTGGGGGGCTTTGTCTGATACCTTCCAATGAGAGACGTTGCAGACGATGGTGTGCCAGTGACCAGCCATGATATCAGAAGCGAGGTGGATCTCCGGGCTGGAGAATTCTGTATCAGGGACATCAAAGATGCTCGGTTTGGGGGAAGGGAGGCGGAGTTTAGTAAACAACAGAGTTGTGACTAAGGAAGGGTCGCCATCTTGGTCTGAAGCAGCAGAGCCAAGCTTAAATCCAGGGGCATCATTCAGACCAGACTCTATTAACTTTTTGAGAGCCCCCTGAAACATTCTTCAGGCTTCGAGAAACCCCCAAAGTGGCACAATCATGCAGAATAGGGTTGGGAAGAAGAGCTGTGGACACGCCCACCCGGGGCCCCTCTCCTCCCCACCCCCCAGACCCATCATTGCCCATTTTTGGAGAAGGGACCATATACAGTCATATCACATGATAAATGTTTAACAAATTTCTCTCTCTCTCAAACATACACCTATCACCCACCCATCTATCCATCTATCACCTCTCTTTCTCTCTCCCTCACCCCTATCTATCATCTATCTATCATCTATGTATCATATCTACCTACCACTTTAAATTAATTAACTCCCACCCATTGGAAAACCCTTCCAGGGCCGTCAAAGAAAGCCAGCTTTAGATCAACAAAGTTTTTTTTCATGGTGAAAGCTTTCATAGAATGATAGAACCATAGAGTTGGAAGGGGCCATGCAGGCCATCTAGTCCAACCCCCTGCTCAACACAGGATCAGCCCAAAGCATCCTAAAGCATTTCATGCATGAGGAAGTGTATTAGCACGCAAAAGCTGATAACTTGAATACACCTTGGTTGGTCTTCAAGGTATCACGGGAGTCTTGATCGATCAGGGTGTCCTAATCTTCTGCCGACCTAGCACCACTAAAATAGGGTTGCCATCCTCCAGGCGAGATCTTCCAGAATTACAACTGGCCTCCGGATTGCAGAGATCCGTTTTCCTGGAGGAAAGTGCTGCTTGGAAGGAGGAACTCTCTGGCCTTATACTCCACGGAGGCGTCTCCCCTTCCTGCTGGGCCATGGCTCTCTAAGCAAAGTGGGAGGGAAGCCAACCACTGATCACCTGGCTCTGGAGTCACATTTCCAAAACCTTCAGTTGGCAACAAAAGCAGAGTTCAATAGCACCTTGAAGGCCACCTAAGATTCATTCAAGGTGGGAGCTTTCGAGTGCCTGCACAGAATGCATGTACTCGAAAGATCCCATGAATAAATCTTGGTTGGTCATCGTGCTATTGGACTCTATTTTTGTTGTGCTACTTCAGACCAACATGGCGACCCACTTGAATCTCTACAGTTGGCAAGTTAGCACTGAGAGACTCCAGAACATGGGGGAGTGTAGCCCAAGGAGCCTAAGATTTGGGGAAGGGAGGGACCTCGCAGGAGTACAGTGCCGTAGACCCCACCCTCCAGAGCGGCCATATCTCCAGGGGAACTAAACTCTCAAACCAGTCCTAATTTTGGGAGGTCTCCTAGTGCCTCCTAGCGGCCAGCAATCTTAGCTTCAGCCCCAGAAAGGGCCACTGTGTACCTCCCAGTCCTGTCCTTCCATGCATACTTACGGTAGAGGTAGACCAGAGTCCTGACGGGATCTTGGGTCGAGCCCCTGAAGCATAAAGGCTGGAAATCCCAGCCGGTGATGTTGTCAAAACTCACAGAAGTCCATCCATCCGCTTGCTGGATCCCTCCTTGCACAGAAGATTCCCACTTCAGCTGGGTGTCGTTTGCACAGGAGCTGGTGCAGTTCAGGGTCACGGACCCTCCAAATGGCACGATGGGATTCACAGGCTGGATGCTCAGGTCACAAGGAGTGGGGCGCACTGAGAAAAGAGGAAACCCAGAGCAATGAGGGAAGGAACCACCGGCAGAGGAGGTTTGTAGCCATCGGAGCTGGAAAATGCCTCTTTAGCTACTGCTCCAGAGCCCCCTCCCCCGACCCATTTTTCATTCCTGGCCCTGAGCTGGTGGAATGAGCTCCCAGAAGAGCTGAGGGCCCATTGCTAGGGGAAGCCTCGATTGCAGAAACACAGGAAATGACACAAGATGCAGCTTCCCCAACTGTGGGAGCCAGTTTCCCCTCCTCTCCACTATTTTTAGGCTGACGGTAACATGGAACTGATCTCTGCAGTCTGGAGAGGAGCTGGAATTCCAGGGGATCCCCAGGCCCCACCTGGAGGCTGGCATCCCTGACCCTCAGTGGGGCCCAAGGCCACAGAGTCCCCCCTCCCAAGCAGCCCTTTTCTCCAGGGGAACTGATCTCTGCAGTCTGGAGAGCAGCTGGAATTCCAGGGGATCCCCAGGCCCCACCTGGAGGCTGGCATCCCTGACCCTCAGTGGGGCCCAAGGCCACAGAGTCCCCCCTCCCAAGCAGCCCTTTCCTCCAGGGGAACTGATCTCTGCAGTCTGGAGAGGAGCTGGAATTCCAGGGGATCCCTAGGCCCCACCTGGAGGCTGGCATCCCTGACCCTCAGTGAGGTCCAAGGCCACAGAGTCCCCCTCCCAAGCAGCCCTTTTCTCCAGGGGAACTGATCTCTGCAGCCTGGAGAGGAGCTGGAATTCCAGGGGATCCCCAGGCCCCACCTGGAGGCTGGCATCCCTGACCCTCAGAGGGGTGCAAGGCCACAGAGTCCCCCCTCCCAAGCAGCCCTGTCCTCCAGGGGAACTGATTTCTGCAGTCTGGAGAGGAGCTGGAATTCCAGGGCTGGATCCCCAGGCCCCACCTGGAGGCTGGCATCCCTGACCCTCAGTGGGGTCCAAGGCCACAGAGTCCCCCCCTCCCAAGCAGCCCTTTCCTCCAGGGGAACTGATCTCTGCCGTCTGGAGAGGAGCTGGAATTCCAGGGGATCCCCAGGCCCCACCTGGAGGCTGGCATCCCTGACCCTCAGTGAGGTCCAAGGCCACAGAGTCCCCCCTCCCAAGCAGCCCTTTCCTCCAGGGGAACTGAGCTCTGCAGTCTGGAGAGGAGCTGGAATTCCAGGGGATCCCCAGGCCCCACCTGGAGGCTGGCATCCCTGACCCTCAGTGGGGTCCAGGGCCACAGAGTCCCCCTCCCAAGCAGTCCTTTCCTCCAGGGGAACTGATCTCTGCAGTCTGGAGAGGAGCTGGAATTCCAGGGGGGGCTCAGGGATGCCAGGGACTACAGAGTCTTCCCCTGACTCCACCCGCAAATCCCCAAGGAGTTTTCAAACCTGGATCTGGAGGCCCCACCCCTCACCCCCACCTGGTGGAGACGACCCGGCCTCTGTCCTTGTAAACGAAGAAGACCACCTCTACATCCTATCCAATCTTGAGGTTTTCTGGACTCACCGTCGGGCAACAAAAAGCTGAGCAGGAGAGCCACTTTCTGGAAGAGGGCAGCCGTCATCTTAGCCCGAGCATGAGACGGAGGCGGACAGGCGGAGAACTGGTGAAACAGGAGCATCAAATGTGAAAGCCTGCAAGAGGTTTCCTTCCTGCCGCCCTCCCACCCGCAGGAGTCGTCCACACCCACTGCCAAGAACACTCACCGGCCTCACACCAAGCCGCCTTCCTTTCCCTTGTAAGATTGAGACAGTCCAGTGCAGGGGTAGTGAAACGGCGGCCCTCCAGATGTCCATGGACTACAATTCCCATGAGCCCCTGCCAGCATTTGCTGGCAGGGACTCATGGGAATTGCAGTCCATGGACATCTGGAGGGCCGCCGTTTCACTACCCCTTGTCCAGTGGGTGGCTGCGTTGGCATGCCCAGAGGCACCTTGGAGGCCGACTGAGTTCCATTCACGTTCCCAGTGTTGGTGTGCATGCACCCTCCTTCGGGACACCCTCCAGCCAAGACCTGCGGAGGATTAGATCTCGTGGCGCAATTCTGCTCCTGAGCAACTGCCCAAAGTCCAGCGGGCTTCCAGCGGGGTTGCCAGCCTCCGGGTGGGGCTGGGGTCTGCTATTGCGACGGATTTCCAGGCGACAGGAGCAGCCCCCCGGGAGAAAATGATCATTTCTGAAAGAGGACCCTGCAGCATTTGACCCCACTGAAATGCCTCCCTCCCCGAGCCCCACGTTCCTTGGGCTCCAGCCCTAGATCTCCAGGGTTCCCCCTTCCAGGAGCTGGCAACGGCCCCTGTCATGCCCTAGGCTAGCCAGCTGAAGAAAAATACGCCCACGAATTGAGGATTCGGGAAAACCCATCCCGGAAGGTGGGTTCATGTGCAAGTAAAACCGGACTGTTTTGTTTGTTTTTTTTAACTGAGGGGGATGGGAGAGTGTTAGATAGCTGGCCTAGACTGTTGTGCATAGGGTTCCCAACCCCCAGACGGGACCTGGAGAGCTCCCACTTTTACAACCCAGAGTTGGCAACCCTGAGAAGCTACTTCAATTAGCAGCTATTCAACTTTAATTTCAAGGGGTTTTTTGTTTGGTTTTTGCAATGGTTGAATTAGAGTTTCCACAACCTTTAACCTTCATAGAAGCTGATTGACTCCTTGGTTCTATTGCCCATCCTTTCCTGCCTTCAGGGGGGCACACCCAGAGCAGGAAGAAGTATGATGAAGCCCTTCCTCTCCCCACAACAGACACCCTGGGAGGGAGGGGAGGCTGAGAGAGCCCTGAGGTTACTGAAGAAGAAGAGTTGGTTCTTAGATGCCACTTTTCTCTACCCGAAGGAGTCTCCAAGCGGCTTCCATTCGCCTTCCCTTTCCTCTCCCCACAGCAGACACCCTGTGAGGTGGGTGAGGCTGACAGAGCCCTGAGATTACTGAAGAAGAAGAAGAGTTGGTTCTTATATACCGCTTTTCTCTACCCGAAAGAGTCACAAAGTGGCTTAAATTCACCTTCCCTTTCCTCTCCCTACAACAGACACCCTGTGAGGGAGGGGAGGCTGAGAGAGCCCGGAGATTACTGAAGAAGAGTTGGTTTTTATATGCCGCTTTTCCCTACCCGAAGGAGGTTCAAAGCAGCTTACAGTCGCCTTCCCTTTCCTCTCCCCACAACAGACACCCTGTGAGGTAGATGAGGCTGAGAGAGCCCTGATATCACTGCCCAGTCAGAACAGTTTTATCAGTGCCGTGGCGAGCCCAAGGTCACCCAGCTGGCTGCAAGTGGGGGAGTGCAGAATTGAACCCTGCATGCCAGATTAGAAGTCTGCACTCCTAACCTCTATGACAAGCTGGCTCTTGATGATGTTACTAAAGAGAAGAAAAAGCAAAAGGTGGCAGGCCAGAGCCCAGGAGCACCTGAAAGACTTACAAAATCTGGGGCAGGGGAGGAATTATAGGGCGTCACGGCTCATTTCTTCCGGTCCCAAAGAGCCAGAGTCCAGGAGCACCTGAAAGACTGACAGAATGGGGACCCTGGGAGGAGCTTTCTGGGGAAGTAAGCCTTGACTCATAAGAGCAACCTTTAATAGCAACCATTTTCTCCAGAACCGATCTCCTGGAGGTTGGCAAGCCACCCAAGCCAATTGCAGCCAAGGTTGCCAGTCTCTGGGTAGGGCCTGGAGATCTTCTGGCATTCCAGCTGATTTCCAGATGACAGTGGTGACCTCCCCTGGATAAAAGGGCTACTAAAAGTAGACTCTGTGGCTTCATACCCCTCTGAATCACCCCCCTCCCCCAAACCGGCTCTGCCCAAACTCCAAGCCCCCAAATGCCCAGAAATCTCCCAAGCCAGAGTTGGAAACCCTAAATGTAGTGCCCCAAGCCTTTATTGTGGGCCTGAGCAGCTAGAATTGCCACTTCAATGTAGAGAGGCAGGCGAAGGGCAGGTTTTGTGAGAACAAAAACTTTCCTGCAGGGAAAAATAAAGTTTTTGCTTGGCACGGGACTGGAAGAGCCATTTCACAGGAGGGAAAGTGAGAAGACCTTCGAGGCACCTGGACGGCCTTGTTTGCGTGCCGTCCGCGTCCGACGTGGGGGAGCAATCGGGATACAAGGAGCCATCAGTATGTTATTATTCAGCTCTGTTCCCAGCGAAGACACACCTCTCTTCTCAGTGGCAAAAGGAAGGAAATCTCTGCTTTCCCCCAAACAGGGAGAATGACCAGCTCATTAACGATTTGCCTCTGAAGCCGTTTCCCAGAAGAGGAAAGGAATTCAGCAAAACAACAGAGATAAAGCTTATGCTTAACTCCTGGTACCGTGATTCATGTCTAGTGAAAGCAAATGGAACGTAGAAAGCGATTCAAAAATGGCAGGGCAGGGCGGAAACAATGTTTCAGCAAAGGAACGGGATCTCCTACGCTCCCCATTTTCCAATTTCATCTGTACTGAGATCCCCAAAGTGGTGCCCAGGACACCTGGGTGCCCGTCAAAATATTTCTTCGTGCCTACAAAGCGTTTTCCAAAATGGAGGTGGGGCTTTGGCCCAGCATGGCTTCCAAAGAGTTTTAAAAACATTGCCCTGGCAACAGCTTCCAACACAGCACTGAAGATCAGCTCCAGCATGCCCTTTGTGTATATATGCAAGAAACAGGGATGCCAGCCTCCAGGTGGGGCCTGGGGATCCCCTGGAATTCCAGCTCCTCTCCAGACTCTCCAGAGATCAGTTCCCCTGGAGAAAAGGGCTGCTTGGGAGGGGGGACTCTGTGGCCTTGGACCCCACTGAGGGTCAGGGATGCCAGCCTCCAGGTGGGGCCTGGGGATCCCCTGGAATTCCAGCTCCTTTCCAGACTCTCCAGAGATCAGTTCCCCTGGAGAAAAGGGCTGCTTGGGAGGGGGGACTCTGTGGCCTTGGACCCCACTGAGGGTCAGGGATGCCAGCCTCCAGGTGGGGCCTGGGGATCCCCTGGAATCCCAGCTCCTCTCCAGACTGCAGAGATCAGTTCCCCTGGAGAAAAGGGCTGCTTGGGAGGGGGGACTTTGTGGCCTTGGACCCCACTGAGGGTCAGGGATGCCAGCCTCCAGGTGGGGCCTGGGGATCCCCTGGAATTCCAGCTCCTTTCCAGACTGCAGAGATCAGTTTCCCTGGAGTAACTGCTTTGGACCTCACGGTGGTCTCTGTCAGTTTTTACCCCTAAACTCTGGTAGTTCCCCAACCCAGAGGTGGCAACCAGTCCCCCGCCGTCGACCAACAGTCAGCTGCCGTAGCCAGAAGAACCACTAGATTGTTGCTGACAAGTTTTCTTTTCCAGACGGACTCTGCAACTCCGACAAAAGTTTTTTCAAAGCTGTGGAGGGTGTGTGTGTGTGTGGAATTCGGGGAGGATTGGCAGAGAAGAGCACCAATCACCTGACTCTTCGATGCTTGCTCTCCCCCGAAATGCCGCAAACCCTCCCAACAGCGTCGCCTAACAAAGACGGAAACCCAAAGCCCACGGGGATCACTGGCCAGGCCTGCAACGTGCCACTCCTTAGTGGGACAGACACTGGGCCCATGTGCAGACATAGGGAAGCCTCTCAAGACAGGGGCCCCCATCTTTTGCAAGCTACTTTGGAATTTTGAATGTGGTGGGCACAGCCGGCCCTAAAATGGCTGCCGCTGCCTACCTACAATTTCCCACTCTTAAGTAGCTCAGGCAAGGCTGACCTTGTCAGATTTCGGAAGCTAAGCAGATTCGACCCTGGCTAGTATGTGGACTACAGGCATGTCACGGAGGCAGGTAGAGGCAAACCAACTCCGAACGTCTACCCTACAAGCAAGCCAGGTGATCAATAGCCCAGAGAGGATAATTTTGCTATGCTGGCCTCTTCTACCCAAATGCTTTTTTGGTTTTGATCTGCTCAACCCATCAAAGCTCCAGCAATCGATCAGAATTGCACAATGCAAACCTCACCCCCACCCCAGCCGTGCAAACGTCCTTGGAAAATTGGGGGGGGGGGAGGCAGGAAAGGTTTGGGGGGGCCACCCCTCTTCTAAGCCAGTTTTGTGTAGTGGACTCCTTCGGGTAGAGAAAAGCGGCATATAAGAACCAACTCTTCTTCTTCTCCTTCTTCTCCTTCTCCTTCTCCTTCTCCTTCTCCTTCTTCAGTAATATCAAGGCTCTCTCAGCCTCACCCACCTCACAGGGGGTCTGTTGTGGGGAGAGGAAAGGGAAGGCGAATGGAAGCCGCTTTGAGCCTCCTTTGGGTAGGGAAAAGCGGCATATAAGAACCAACTCTTTTTCTTCTTCAGTAATCTCAGGGCTCCCTCAACCCCACCTCCCTCACAGGGTGTCTGTTGTGGGGAGAGGAAAGGGAAGGCGACTGTAAGCCACTTTGAGCCTCCTTTGGGTAGAGAAAAGCGGCATATAAGAACCAACTCTTCTTCTCCTTCTCCTTCTCCTTCTCCTCCTCCTCCTTCTTCTTCTCCTCCTTCTAAGGACGTTGGTATCCTGCAGTTCATATGCAGTCAGGAACGAAGCCCTTAGCAGGGAACGTTTCAAAACACAACTCTTTCTTTTTACCATTTCAAGACCGTCGGGTGAGCCGCTCTCAGCCCCATTTCTAAGGTGCGTGGAGGGCAGATGCCCCTGCTGGCTCTTGCCTTGGGGGTGATGTCCCTTTGAACCGATTACACCAAAGGCAAGCCTTCCCTTTTTGACGACGGCTTCGTCCCCAGAGGAACCATGAGCAATGCAACCCTACAAATGCGCAGCCCGGAAATGCGAATGGGTCAGCACAGGCTTTCGCTCTCCCAGGAGCTGAAGGCTTCCACGGTGGCTGAGGGGTACGAACTCTCGTTCGAAGTGCAAACACCTTCAAGCAGGCGCTCGAGACCACCAACGGCCGTGTCGAAGGCACGGCTGGCGTTGCAGGCAGCTGCAGCGAGGTGCTTCCTGTTTTGCTGCTGAGTCTGGGACCGCGTTATCTGGAGGGGGAAATGCCCCCAGCTTCCTGCCATTCCCTGGAGAAGAGAGCTGCAAAGACGTCGGCCCAACCTTGCAACAGTTAAGTCCCCCCCCCCCCCCATCATTTGTTCTGAGCCACTGTCCGTGGACAGCTTGCTGAGAACTCCGGGGTGGGTGGGGACATGAGAGAGGGCTGAAAGAGGATCCACGGCGTGGAAAGAACTGCGCCTCCCTCTCCCGAAATACTAGAATTCGATGGGCAGGAGATTCGGAATGGACAAAACAAAATCCTTTTTAATAGAGTGATTAAAGAGTGGACTTTGCTGCCGGAAGATGCGGTGATGGCCACGGGGATGAAAAGCTTTGAAAGGGTCTTTCCCATCCCCTCCTTCCTGGTCCTTCTAACTGGAGATGCTGGGGATTGAACCTGGGACCTTCTGCCTGCCAAGCAGAGGCTCTGCCACTGAGCCAGGGTCTCAGGCCAAGGTCTTTCCCATCCCCTCCTGCCTGGTCCCTCTAACTGGAGATGCCGGGGATTGAACCTGGGACCTTCTGCCTGCCAAGCAGAGGCTCTGCCACTGAGCCAGGGTCTCAGGCCAAGGTCTTTCCCATCCCCTCCTTCCTGGTCCTTCTAACTGGAGATGCCGGGGATTGAACCTGGGACCTTCTGCCTGCCAAGCAGAGGCTCTGCCACTGAGCCAGGGTCTCAGGCCAAGGTCTTTCCCATCCCCTCCTGCCTGGTCCTTCTAACTGGAGATGCCAGGGATTGAACCTGGGACCTCCTGCCTGCCAAGCAGGGGCTCTGCCCCTGAGCCAGGGTCTCAGGCCAAGGTCTTTCCCATCCCCTCCTGCCTGGTCCTTCTAACTGGAGATGCCGGGGATTGAACCTGGGACTTTCTGCCTGCCAAGCAGAGGCTCTGCCACTGAGCCAGGGTCTCAGGCCAAGGTCTTTCCCATCCCCTCCTGCCTGGTCCTTCTAACTGGAGATGCCAGGGATTGAACCTGGGACCTCCTGCCTGCCAAGCAGGGGCTCTGCCACTGAGCCAGGGTCTCAGGCAAAGGTCTTTCCCATCCCCTCCTGCCTGGTACTTCTAACTGGAGATGCCGGGGATTGAACCTGGGACCTTCTGCCTGCCAAGCAGAGGCTCTGCCACTGAGCCAGGGTCTCAGGCCAAGGTCTTTCCCATCCCCTCCTGCCTGGTACTTCTAACTGGAGATGCCGGGGATTGAACCTGGGACCTTCTGCCTGCCAAGCAGGGGCTCTGCCCCTGAGCCAGGGTCTCAGGCCAAGGTCTTTCCCATCCCCTCCTGCCTGGTCCTTCTAACTGGAGATGCCGGGGATTGAACCTGGGACTTTCTGCCTGCCAAGCAGAGGCTCTGCCACTGAGCCAGGGTCTCAGGCCAAGGTCTTTCCCATCCCCTCCTGCCTGGTCCTTCTAACTGGAGATGCCGGGGATTGAACCTGGGACTTTCTGCCTGCCAAGCAGGGGCTCTGCCACTGAGCCAGGGTCTCAGGCAAAGGTCTTTCCCATCCCCTCCTGCCTGGTACTTCTAACTGGAGATGCCGGGGATTGAACCTGGGACCTTCTGCCTGCCAAGCAGGGGCTCTGCCACTGAGCCAGGGTCTCAGGCAAAGGTCTTTCCCATCCCCTCCTGCCTGGTACTTCTAACTGGAGATGCCGGGGATTGAACCTGGGACCTTCTGCCTGCCAAGCAGGGGCTCTGCCACTGAGCCAGGGTCTCAGGCAAAGGTCTTTCCCATCCCCTCCTGCCTGGTACTTCTAACTGGAGATGCCGGGGATTGAACCTGGGACCTCCTGCCTGCCAAGCAGGGGCTCTGCCCCTGAGCCAGGGTCTCAGGCAAAGGTCTTTCCCATCCCCTCCTGCCTGGTACTTCTAACTGGAGATGCCGGGGATTGAACCTGGGACTTTCTGCCTGCCAAGCAGAGGCTCTGCCACTGAGCCAGGGTCTCAGGCCAAGGTCTTTCCCATCCCCTCCTGCCTGGTCCTTCTAACTGGAGATGCCGGGGATTGAACCTGGGACTTTCTGCCTGCCAAGCAGAGGCTCTGCCACTGAGCCAGGGTCTCAGGCCAAGGTCTTTCCCATCCCCTCCTGCCTGGTCCTTCTAACTGGAGATGCCGGGGATTGAACCTGGGACCTCCTGCCTGCCAAGCAGAGGCTCTGCCACTGAGCCAGGGTCTCAGGCCAAGGTCTTTCCCATCCCCTCCTGCCTGGTCCTTCTAACTGGAGATGCCGGGGATTGAACCTGGGACCTTCTGCCTGCCAAGCAGAGGCTCTGCCCCTGAGCCAGGGCCTCCCAATGCAACCGGCCACCACGGTATCATTTGTCTTTTTAATTTAAATAGATTTCTCTCTCCTTTTGCGGGGGCAGGACTTCTGCAGGCGCACATAGCAGGAAGCGCCTCCCGCTCCCAGCGGCCTCCCTGCCTCAGTCTGTCCGGGCCGCAAAAGGCTACGGGAAGTCGCTGTAGGGCAGCCGGAACGGGTACAGCTGGCCATACCGGACGTCGTGCCACAGCAGCTTCTTTTCCAGGAAGGAGACCGTATCCAGGGTGAGCACCAGCGTCTCGTGCTTCAGCATGCTGTGCACATTCAAGCCTGCGAGGGGAAGAAAGGAAAGCAGGCACTCAGGGATGGAGCCAGGGGGGGAGGGCAGCAAGCTGGGCCCCTCCCCAGGGTGTGAGGGCCAGCTGGGGCCCGGATTCTGAGTCCCCCCTTTCTTTTCTAAACAGAAACCTCACAGACTCCCTGGCCTTTCTTCACAGGGGAGGGGCTCCAACCACCTCGTCCTCTTGGCCGCTCTCCCCTGTAATTGAAATGCGGCTGGAGGGAAAGGAGGGGACCAGAAGGAGAATAAGCAGGCTAAAGACCACCCCTCGCTCACCCGCCCCCCACCCTCCTCACCTATGGCTGGAATGAACGTGATGGTTTTAAGACTGCTCACTGCCACCTTCATGTTCTCCGAGATCTCGTTGCTGCAAGGGGGGGGGGGGAGAGAGAAAAGCATCAGGCCAGATCCAGGCTCTCCTGGCATGATCCACTCCCACCCTCGTTCCATTTGGGCTCAGTGCACAAGGACGTGGGGGCCAGTGTCCCCTTCCGTGGGTGGAAAACGGCCACATATGGGCAACCAAACTGAGACAGAGAGAGAGAGAGAGACCTCCTTGGCTATTTTATTTGCTTATTTACTGAATTTGTCGTTCTGCATTTCATCCTCACAACATCCCTGTGAGGTGTGGCTGACCCAAAGTCACCCAGCTAGCTTTCATGGCAGAGCGGGGATTCGAATCTGTGTCAAAAGGGTCAAGCTACAACAAGGTAAAATAATATAAATAAATAATAATTTATATTATTTATTTATTTTATTCGTCATTTGTTGGAGTTTTTGACACACTTGGCGAGATTTGGGGTTGAGTCTGTTTCCCCTCTTCTGTGGTGTGCTAGGGTGGGGGATTCGAACCTGGGTCTTCCAGATCCTAGTCCAGCATTCCTCAACATTTTTTTTTAACACTGAGAAACCCTTGAAACCTTCTTCGGGCTTCAAGAAACCCTAGACGTGGTGTGATCATGCAGATTATGGTCAGGCAGCATTGCTGTAGACCAGGGGTAGTCAAACTGCGGCCCTCCAGATGTCCATGGACTACAATTCCCAGAAGCCCCTGCCAGCATTTGCTGTGGACACTCCCACTTGGGGCCCCTCCCCTTCCCACACCCTCCAGGCCCCTCACTGGCCGTTTGCGGAAGGGTCCTAAATGGTCATATCACCGGATAAATTTTAACCAATTTTTAAAATATATTAAAAATTCGTTAACTCCCACCCATTCAGGAAACCCTTCCAGGGCCTTTCACAAAACCCTGGTTGAGAAATCCTGTCTTAGCCCGACATTCTCTAACCACTATGCAACGCTGTTAGAAAAGAGGCCCGAGTTTATCTAAGAAGCCCAACCAACGACAGCGGATAAGGAGTCATTCAAGGAAATCCCGGCCACTGCCAAAGATTTTCTCTTCCGGAGATGCCCATGTAACCAGAACAGTTTTGAAAAACGTGGGTTTGGAGGGAGGAAAAAATATCCCAGCCACAAGCTCAGTGTCCCGTGGCCAAACTCAAACACTCCCCTGCCCCTTCTGAAACGAGAAAACAGCAAAAAAAAAATCCACGCTCTTGCAGTTCAGACCTCCCGCCACAGGGTGGCTCCATTGCAGGGAAGTACTCAGAATTCATTAACTGGGCAGCGAGCCAGAATCACAGTCCTAACCCCCCCCTCCAACGAGAGCCCCAAGCCAACTCACACGTCCACAAATAGCGTCGATTCCCCCCAGCCCCTGTAATGGGCCAGATCCGTCAGATACTGGGGGTCCGAAGTTGGTATTTCCAGCGAGTCGACAATGTGCAGGTTGTCCTGGGTGGGAGGGTAGGGGGGAGAAAGGGGGGGGGAGTCAGTGAGTGAGATACATGCAAGACAGTGGAAGCCCACCCGTGAAACTACCAACTTTTGCCTGCATGAATCAGGATTCGCCCAAATCAGGCCACTAAGGTTGGTATTGCCTACTCAGACAGGCAGCTGCTCTCCAGGGTCTCAGGAGGGCGTCTTCCACATCACCTATAGCCAGATTCTTACTGGAGAATCAAACCCTGCTACTTAATCTGGGGAACCGGCTTCGATTCCCCACTCCTCCTCCATGTGCAGCCAGACTCCCCAGGGAAGAGAAAACTGGGGTATGAAAACCAACCCTTTTTAGCAAAATCCCGGTTTCGAATCTCATCCAAATGCCAAACTAAACAAGGCAGCCTGGAGCAAGAGATTGGCATGGACCCAGGCCTCATACTTTAAAAATATTTATCTCACGCTTGAAATAGTCCTCCAATTTAAGCAGCTTTTGGGCTTGATTCCAGACGAGTAGCCCCTTAGAGACCAAGATCTGGGAGGCAGGAGTTTTTGAGAGTCAGCGCCTCATATATGAGGTAGGGAGGGAGGAAACCAGCTTGGAAACCAAGCCAGGAATCCAAAGACTGAACAAATGAAAAAAAAAAAATACAACTATTTATTATGCAGTGCACAGAATTATAGGCTTAAAAACGACAAAGGTACCGTTAAAAATGCAAATCTTGATCTTTGGGGTTTGCACTCAAATGAACACTGAAGAAGAACAGTTGGTTTTTATACCCCGTTTTTCACTATCTGGAGGAGTACAATAAAATCAGAGTCCAGTAGCACCTTTGAGACCAACAAAGATTTATTCAAGGTGTGAGCTTTCGAGTGCAAGCACTCGAAAGCTCACACCTTGAATAAATCTTTGTTGGTCTTAAAGGTGCTACTGGACTCTGATTTTATTGTGCTACTTCAGACCAACACGGCGACCCATTTGAATCTACCTGGAAGAGTCTCAAAGCTCTTCACCTTATAATTGTGTTATGAGGCTTGAAAGAAGCCCATCAAACTTCCATCTCCCAAACCTGCAAACGTAGCCAAGAATAAGCCCTTTTCCAGATCAGAACGCCGCCAGAGGTCCTGGCCGAAACGAAAGCATGGTACCTGCATCAGCTTTGCCGTCAGTGCCACTTTGAGGCCCAAAACGCGCACCTTCATGGGCAGCATGTAGTAGTAGCTGGTGGGGCCGCGGGGGCCGTGGGCCACGCCCCCTAGGAGGAAGCAAGGAGGGCCGGAGAGGTCACAGGGAAGCTGGATACAGGCGGGTCAGAACAGCCCCTCGACTGCCCGCCTCCCACCCACAAGGTCACGGCTGTCCACCAGGCCTAAGACACTGACACCCCTGATCCCTATCAGATTAATTAATATATTACTTATTGTACGGCACGTATGTAATAGAGTACACGGAACGTTGCAAGTAAACACCAGACGAATCTGTGCAGAGAACCCCCTCACGGGCCAATTTCCAACAGAATAACAAAACAAGACCCTGTGAATTACCCTTGTTTCAGTAAGCTTCATCAGGGTACACATAGCAATCAAAAGAGATACAATGACAAACTCCCTGTGTTTTCTCCAGGAACGTGCACCGGAAATACACCGACTTAAGTTTACAGAAACACGGGTAATTCACTGGGACTGGTTTGTTAGTCTGTTAATTGGAACACCCCGGTGAGGAGGTCCTCGGTCAAGGGTTTGTTGATCCTGCGCGGAGTCATTGGGTGCTGACGTGTGTAATATCGCCAGGAGATCCTAGAATTGCCCGGCAAGAGATGTTTGGTCTGCCATTGCCTGCCCCTGCACGATGGCCCTGATGTTCCTTGGAGATCACCCGTCCAAGCGCTAGCCAGGGGTAAGGTAAAGGTAAAGGTATCCCCTGTGCAAGCACCGAGTCATGTCTGACCCTTGGGGTGACGCCCTCAGGCGTTTTCATGGCAGACTCAATACGGGGTGGTTTGCCAGTGCCTTCCCCAGTCATTACCGTTTACCCCCCAGCAGCAAGCTGGGTCCTCATTTTACCGACCTCGGAAGGATGGAAGGCTGAGTCAACCTTGAGCCGGCTGCTGGGATCAAACTCCCAGGCTCGTGGGCAAAGCTTTCAGACGGCTGCCTTACCACTCTGCGCCACAAGAGGCTCTTTACCAGGGGTAGACCCTGCTTAACTTCTAAGATCTGATGGGATCAGGTTTGCGAGGTCAGGGCTTCCGACCAGGAACACCGTTTCAGAGAGGGGCCCTGTGGGTCTCCAGTCGAAAAGCTAACAAGCCAACAAAACTGGAGTCCAGTAGGATCTTTTCAGGACACTCAGGCTCCAAATGGTTCCCCAGAAAGCTCCCCCTGCTGGTTTAAGGACCGACAGCCTTGAATCAGCTAGTGAGAAGAATGCGCCACTCACCCCCACGCCACAAGGGCGACCGGATGCTCCCATGCCGGGCCCGGCCGCTCCCCTTCTGCTTCCAAGGTTTTTTGCCGCCGCCGCGCACCTCTGCTCGCGTCTTGGTCTTGGCAAGACTCTGGAAAGGGAAGGCAGCTCGGAGAACGCGGCCGGGATGGGGCAGGTGCCAGAAGCAAGCGAGCCAGAGCGCTCGACGGCCAGCCCACCAAGGCCAACGCGGGTTCTCTAACCTATCGATTCCTTGGCAGCATCGATCAAGCAGTTCAGGCTACAGCGGAAAACCTCACTTAGGCTTCCAGTAAGTGAAGCCGGAATTGGTCAGGAGACATTCAGAGGTGGCCGGCCACTGCCCGCCTCTGGGCCACGCTCCTTGGAACAAGAAGAAGAGTGGGTTCTTAGATGCCGCTTTTCTCTCCCCGAAGGAGTCCCAAAGGGGCTTACAGTCGCCTTTCTTTTCCTCTCCCCACAACAGACACCCTGTGAGGGAGGGGAGGCTGAGAGAGCCCTGAGATTACTGAAGGAGAAGAAGAAGAGTTGGTTCTTAGATGCTGCTTTTCTCTACCCGAAGGAGTCTCAAAGCGGCTTCCAGTCGCCTTCCCTTTCCTCTCCCCACAACAGACACCCTGTGAGGGAGGGGAGGCTGAGAGAGCCCTGAGATTACTGAAGAAGAAGAAGAGTTGGTTCTTAGATGCCGCTTTTCTCTCCCCGAAGGAGTCCCAAAGGGGCTTCCATTCGCCTTCCCTTTCCTCTCCCCACAACAGACACCCTGTGAGGGAGGGGAGGCTGAGAGAGCCCTGAGATTACTGAAGAAGAAGAAGAGTTGGTTCTTAGATGCCGCTTTCCTCTCCCCGAAGGAGTCCCAAAGGGGCTTCCATTCGCCTTCCCTTTCCTCTCCCCACAACAGACACCCTGTGAGGGAGGGGAGGCTGAGAGAGCCCTGAGATTACTGAAGAAGAAGAAGAGTTGGTTCTTAGATGCCGCTTTTCTCTCCCCGAAGGAGTCTCAAAGTGCCTTACAGTCGCCTTCCCTTTCCTCTCCCCACAACAGACACCCTGTGGAGTAGGTGAGGCTGAGAGAGCTCTAAGAGAACTGGACTGACCCAAGGTCACCCAGCTGGCTGAATGTGGAGGAGGAATGGGGAATCGAACTCTGTTCTCCAGACTGGAGTCTGCAGCTCTCAATCACCACATTATGCTGCCTCTCGTGTTAGAGATTTGTAAAATCCTGAACTATGCGGAGGGAGTTGAAAAAGAGAACTGGACTGGAGGGACCCTCCCTGATCTAACCCAGCAGGGCTCTTCTGATGGGTTGTCTCATGCCATTTCCATGCACAACATGCATAGCTGCCTGTGTACTATACGTTACAATCAGGGGCAACTGAATATTACCAGGATCAGCTGTCCACATGGGGAGGGGGGGAGATTAGGAAAGAAAGCAACACAGTCTGGGCTCTGCACACATCAGCATTTTCCTGCACTGTCAGTGGAGGAGACGGTGCTGCTTGCAGAACCCAGTTCTGTGACACACATCAGCTTCTATTGAGAAGCCAGTCCCTGCAGCTGCAGAGGTTGCTCCAAAAGGAGTGGGCCCACGGTGAGCTAAAAGCTCAGGGGTTCTGATGAGGTTGCCGGGGAGGGGGGGGGGATTGGCAATGCACCTCCCTGGAATTAGCAAAATGAGAACACCTTATGCCAAAGCTGTAAAAAAAAAACCTGCAGGATTATGCAACATGCAGAAATGCACAATCTACAGATATGGTCGTAGGACTCAGTGTGTATGGATGGGCTTGGCAAAGAATTTGATTTTTTTTTCTTCTTCTCAAGGGACTTAAGCACGTAAGAGCTGGTCCTCCTTAGTGCTGGGATGGGAGACCACCAAGGAAGTCAAGGGTTGCAATGCAGAGGCTGGCAAGGACAAATCTCTTCTGTTCGTCTCTCGCTGTGAACTGTTTAGCCCGGCCTAACCTGACTTTGTCAAATCACAGAATCTAAGCAGGGACCGCCAAGGAAGCCCATGTTGGCAGAGGTTCATGGGTAAGGTAAAGGTATCCCCTGTGCAAGCACCGGGTCATGTCTGACCCTTGAGGTGACGCCCTTCAGCGTTTTCATGGCAGACTCAATACGGGGTGGTTTGCCAGTGCCTTCCCCAGTCATTCCCGTTTACCCCCCAGCAAGCAAGCTGGGTGCTCATTTTACCGACCTCGGAAGGATGGAAGGCTGAGTCAACCTTGAGCCGGCTGCTGGGATTGAACTCCCAGCCTCATGGGCAAAGCTTTCAGACGGCTGCCTTACCACTCTGCGCCACAAGAGGCTTCAATGGGAATTGTAGTCTATAGACCCCTAAGAGCTGCAGCCCCCTTCAAGGATCGCTGCCTTGTTGTGGCAAGGGGGCTTGCGTAGCTCAGTGAAGCTATGAGCTATACCGTGCAGGGCCACCCAAGACGGACAGGTCATAGCTGAGAGCTCTGACAAAAGGTGATCCACTGGAGAAGGAAATGGCAAACCACTCCAGTATCTTTGCCATGAAAACTCTATGGACAGTTCCAATAGGCATAACGATATGACGCCGGAAGATGAGCCCCTCAGGTCGGAAGGTGTCCAATATGCTACTGGGGATGAGCAGACGGCTAGTACGAGTAGCGCCAGAATGAATGAAGCGACTGGGCCAAAGCCGAAAGGACGCTCAGTTGTGGAAGTAACTGGTGGCGAAAAGACAGTCCGATGCTGTAAAGATTTTTATTCCATAGGAACCTGGAACGTCAGATCCATGAATCAAGGTAAGCTGGACGTGGTCAAACAAGAAATGGGAAGACTGAACATCGACATTTTAGGAATCAGTGAACTAAAATGGACAGGAATGGGTGAATTTAATTCAGATGACCATCAGGTATACTACTGTGGACAAGAATCTCGCAGAAGAAATGGAGTAGCCTTCATAATCAATAAGAGAGTAGGAAAAGCAGTCTTGGGATACAATCCCCAAAATGACAGAATGATCTCAGTTCGAATCCAAGGCAAACCATTCAACATCACAGTGATCCAGGTCTATGCCCCAACCACTGCTGCTGAAGAGGATGAAGTTGATCAGTTCTATGAAGCCCTACAACACCTTCTAGAAGCAACGCCAAAAAATGATGTACTTATCATCATGGGGGATTGGAATGCTAAAGTAGGAAGCCAAAAGATAACCGGGATAACAGGCAAGTTTGGCCTTGGAGTACAAAATGAAGCAGGGCACAGGCTGGTAGAATTTTGTCAAGAGAATACAATGGTCATAGCAAACACTCTTTTCCAACAACCCAAGAGACGACTCTACACATGGACATCACCAGACGGTCAACACAGAAATCAGATTGACTATGTGCTCTGCAGCCAAAGATGGAAAAGTTCTATCCAGTCAATAAAAACAAGACCAGGAGCTGATTGTGGTTCAGATCATGAGCTTCTTGTTGCAAAATTTAGGCTTAAATTGAAGAAAGTAGGGAAAAGCACTAGGCCACTCAGGTATGAACTAAATCATATCCCCAACGAATACACAGTAGAGGTGACAAATAGATTTAAGGAATTAGATCTGATAGACAGAGTGCCTGAAGAACTATGGATGGAGGTTCGCAACATTGTACAAGAGGTAGCAACTAAAACCATCCCAAAGAAAAAGAAATGCAAGAAATCAAAATGGCTGTCTGAGGAAGCTTTACAAATAGCTAAGGAGAGAAGGGAAGTGAAAGGCAAGGGAGAAAGAGAAAGATACACCCAATTGAATGCAAAATTCCAGAGAAAAGCTAGAAGAGATAAGAATGAACAGTGCAAACAAATAGAAGAAAACAATAGAATGGGGAGGACCAGAGATCTTTTCAAGAAAATTGGAGATCTGAAGAGAACGTTTCATGCAAAGATGGGTATAATAAGGGACCAAAATGGTAGGGACCTCACAGAAGCAGAAGAGATTAAACAAAGGTGGCAAAATTATACAGAAGAACTATACAAGAGTGAGCTTAACATCCCTGATGACCACAATGGGGTAGTTACTGACCTGGAGCCAGACATCCTGGAATGTGAAGTTAAATGGGCCTTAGGAAGTCTGAGCAACAATAAAGCTAGTGGTGGTGACAGCATTCCAGTTGAACTATTCAAAATCTTAAAGGACGATGCGGTAAAAGTGCTACACTCAATATGCCAGCAAATTTGGAAAACTCAACAATGGCCACAGGATTGGAAAAGGTCAGTTTACATTCCAATCCCAAAGAAGGGCAATGCCAAAGAATGTTCAAACTACCGCACCATTGCACTAATTTCTCATGCTAGCAAAGTTATGCTCAAAATCCTACAAGCTAGGCTCCAGCAATATGTGGACCGAGAACTTCCAGAAGTACAGGCAGGATTTCGAAGAGGCAGAGGAACTAGAGATCAAATTGCCAACATACGCTGGATCATGGAGAAAGCTAGGGAGTACCAGAAGAATGTCTACTTTTGCTTCATTGACTATGCTAAAGCCTTTGATTGTGTGGAGCACAACAAATTGTGGCAAGTTCTTAAAGAGATGGGAATACCAGAGCATCTTATTTGTCTCTTGAGAAATTTATATGCAGGTCAAGAAGCAACAGTGAGAACTGAACATGGAATCACTAACTGGTTCAAAATTGAGAAAGGAGTTCGGCAAGGCTGTATACTGTCGCCTTGCCTATTTAACTTGTATGCAGAGCACATCATGAGAAATGCGGGATTAGAGGAGTCACAAATTGGGATCAAGATTGCAGGGAGAAATATCAACAACCTCAGATATGCAGATGATACCACTCTAATGGCAGAAAGTGAAGAGGAACTAAAGAGCCTGTTGATGCGGGTGAAGGAGGAGAGTGCAAAAGTTGGCTTGAAACTCAACATCAAGAAAACGAAGATCATGGCATCCGGCCCTCTCAATTCATGGCAAATAGATGGGGAAGAAATGGAGATAGTGACAGATTTTATTTTCCTGGGCTCCAAGATCACTGCAGATGGGGACTGCAGCAAAGAAATTAAAAGACGCTTGCTCCTGGGGAGGAAAGCTATGGCAAATCTAGACAGCATCCTAAAAAGCAGAGACATCACCCTGCCAACAAAAGTGCGTTTAGTCAAGGCTATGGTATTCCCAGTTGCAATGTATGGCTGCGAAAGTTGGACCATAAGGAAGGCCGAGCGTCAAAGAATTGAGGCTTTTGAACTCTGGTGCTGGAGAAGACTCTTGCGAGTCCCTTGGACTGCAAGGCGAACAAACCGATCAGTCCTAGAGGAGATCAACCCTGACTGCTCTTTAGAAGGCCAGATCCTGAAGATGAAACTCAAATACTTTGGCCACCTCATGAGAAGGAAGGACTCCCTGGAGAAGAGCCTAATGCTGGGAGCGATCGAGGGCAAAAGAAGAAGGGGACGACAGAGAATGAGGTGGCTGGATGGAGTCACTGAAGCAGTCGGTGCAAACTTAAATGGACTCCGGGGAATGGTGGAGGACAGGAAGGCCTGGAGGATCGTTGTCCATGGGGTCGCGATGGGTCGGACACGACTTCGCACATAACAACAACAACAAAGAGCTGCAGTGTGGCCACCCCTGTCCTCCGGGCTCACCTTAAGTCCCACAACCTGCACTTGCCAAAAGGACAACCTTTCCATTGAGAAGACAAAATAGCATTTCCCCTATTTCTAGCACATGTTCCCAGACCCCGGGGAGCCTCCCCAAAGAGCAATCTTTTCTGCAGCCGGGCTCGATGGCCTCTCGGACGGCCCTATTCCGCCATGTCACCCGCCCACTGATACACCCCTCCAAGACTCCAAAATACGAGCATTCCAGTACTCACAATTCTTTTGAAGTTCTTCTGCCAAGTGACGACAGAGTGCAAGATGTCAATGCTGTATTGGGGGGGGGGAGAGAGACAGAAGGTGGTATGAACATCAGAAAAGCCTTGCCGGATCAAACCAATATGCCAGCGGTGGCCAGACTGTGGCTCTCCAGATGTCCACGGACTACATTTCCCATGAGCCCCTGCGAGCACCATGCTGGCAGGGGCTCATGGGAATTGTGGACATCTGGAGAGCCACAGTCTGGCCACTCCATCTAGGCTAGCATATGGTGTCATGCAGCGGCCAAGTAATTCCTCTGGTTGGCCAACAAAGGGGGCATAGAGGCCGAGGCCTTCCCCTGAAAAGAACCTCAGAAGAGCCCTGCAGGATTAGAACAGCAGTCCATCTAGTCCACCCTCCCATCACGCACAGTGGTCACCTGGTTCATCTGGACTGCCAACAACAGAAAGCAGATCCCCTGATCTTGTTTCCTGGCTCTTGGAATCCAAGGATTACTGCCTCTGAATGTGGAGGTTTCCCTCGGTCACCAGGGCTAGTAGCCACTGATAGACCTGCCCTCCATGAATGTATCTTATCTCCTTCTAAAGCTGTTTATTCCTGTGGCCATCACTATGTCTTTCAGCAGCAAATTCCACCTTTTAATCACTCACTGTGTAAAGTGGCATTGCCTTTTGTCCGATCTGAACCTACTGCCCATCAGCTTCATGGGATGCCCTCCTGTTCTAGTCCTCTGGGAAAGGGAGAAAAAGTTCTCTTTGTCAGCTCTCTCCACCCCAGGGGTAATTTTCTAAATCTCTCACGTCAAGGTCTTTCCCATCCCTGCTTTAGGATGTTTTGGGCTGATCCTGCGTTGAGCAGGGGGTTGGACTAGATGGCCTGTATGGCCTCTTCCAACTCCATGATTCTGTGATTCTCTCCTGCCTGGTCCTTTCAACCAGAGATGTTGGGGGATTGAACCTGGGACCTTCTGCCTGCCAAGCAGAGGCTCTATCACTGAGCCAGGGTCTCAGGCCAAGGTCTTTCCCATCCCCTCCTGCCTGGTCCTTTCGCCTGGAGATGCCAGGGATTGAACCTGGGACCTCCTGCCTGCCAAGCAGAGGCTCTGCCACTGAGCCAGGGTCTCAGGCCAAGGTCTTTCCATCCCCTCCTGCCTGGTCCTTTCAACTGGAGATGCCGGGGATTGAACCTGGGACCTTCTGCCTGCCAAGCAGGGGCTCTGCCACTGAGCCACGGCCCCTCCCTTACAATAACACACGAAGTTGCTTGATACAGAATCTGCCCACTGGTCCATCAGGATCGGGTATTGTCTGCTCAGACTAGGACAAAAGAGACCAGCATCATCTCAGTGCTTACCGGGGCATTACGGCAAACACGTCTGGGTGCAAGTCAGTTAGACCCTCGAATCTGGCATCGTAGTGCTTCATGGACTCCACCCAGGCCTGGACTGGTCCAAGGTGCTTGGGGACAGCAATGTCACATTTTCGCAGGATAGGGTCGCTGGAGACCCCGCCACGGCACGCTGCTGACAAGAAACGAGAGGATATGATGTCAAACAAGATGGAATTTAATAAAAATAAGTGTAAATTTCTGCATCTGGGTCAGAAAAATGAAAAGCATGCCTACTGGATGGGGGATACGCTTCTAGGCAACATTGTGTGTGAAAGAGACCTTGGGGTACTTGTGGATTGTAAACTAAACATGAGCAGGCAGTGTGATGCAGCGGTAAAAAAGGCGAATGCCATTTTGGGCTGTATCAACAGGGGCATCACATCAAAATCACAAGATGTCATAGTCCCATTGTATATGGCATTGGTCATACCACGCCTGGAGTACTGTGTGCAGTTCTGGAGGCCTCACTTCAAGAAGGACGTAGATAAAATTGAAAGGGTACAGATGAGAGCAACGAAGATGATCTGGGGCCAAGGGACCAAGCCCTATGAAGGTAGGTTGAGGGACTTGGGAATGTCCCAAGCCTGGAGAAAAGGAGGTTGAGAGGGGACATGATAGCCCTCTTTAAGTATTTGAAAGGTTGTCACTTGGAGGAGGGCAGGATGCTGTTTCTGCTGGCTGCAGAGGAGCGGACACGCAGTAATGGGTTTAAACTTCAAGTACAACGATATAGGCTAGATATCAGGAAAACATTTTTCACAGTCAGAGTAGTTCAGCAGTGGAATAGGCTGCCTAAGGAGGTGGTGAGCTCCCCCTCACTGGCCGTCTTCAAGCAAAGGTTGGATGCACACTTTTCTTGGATACTTAGGGCTGATCCTGCGTTGAGCAGGGGGTTGGACTAGATGGCCTCTATGGCCCCTTCCAACTCTATGATTCTATGAAATGCCCACCCTGCATGTGGCAGCTGCTGCTCATCACACAAGTCTTTAAAACTTGTGAGCCGATGCCCAAGTTACGATTCCGCACACAATTTGCAAGCCCCGAGGCTCAGGCCTGCCTGCGTTAGTTATCTGAGACCGGTCGACACTCTGAAAAGATGGATGAAGCCCTTTTCCATCTGGTTGTTTTGAAACCTTCAAGGGCCTGCAAGAAAAGCTATTTAAAATAGCCACGTCCTCGCTTTGGATTTAAAAACAGGAACAGACTCTAAAAATGTCCATTGTGACCATTTCTAATTGTGTCGATTTTAAATACCGGATGGTAGGCTGCAAGTTCCATCTAAGAACAAGCACTGCTGCCCCCTGGAGGATGCGCAAGAAACTGGTCATCTCACAAAGGCCTTGCCAATTGCCTTGAGCCGGTCTTAGCTAGATTTACTGCTCAGTTTCTGATTTTATTGATTTATTTATTAGATTCTTATACCGCCCTTCCATACGGCTCAGGGACGATGCGGCTTGACTCAAATTAGCCCTTCCTGAGAACACCTGCCCCACCCTCTACTCCTGTGTAAAGCTTGTGGTTTTACGTTCCAATGTATCAGAAAAAGCGTGAACGGATACAAAAACTTACACCCAGGAAAAGACTCTGCTGGTCCTAAAGGTGCTACAGTCTGGGCTCAAATTCAGTTCTCACATCTGTTTGTTAACTCTTTTGTCGGCTAAACTGCTGCTATCCACAGGTATGACCAACTGTTTGAATCTCATTTCAGCTCCACTTATGGCCTAGCTACTTATGCATCTTGATTCTAACTACCCCGCCCCCCCCCCATACACACACCTACAAGTAAGGCTTGAGGGGCCCTGGACTCAAACTCTGTTCGGTGGCCTAGCTGTTTAACATATCTAGGCACCCACCTATACTTCATGATTAGTCCCATAAAATGCTGCACAGTCCCCACAATACAGCAGCTACTACACATAATTATCCTGTCCTCCTTTATATTATCATCTTCCATTCCCATCATGGGATATTCCCTCCCCCTAGGACTGCCAATTTCCCTGGGGGCATTCCTGGAGATGGGTGGGAAGGGGGCTCAGTGTGAATGAGAAGTTATAGAGCCAGGCTTACCAAGCTCCACACAGAACCTCCTCCTCCCCCAAAGCAGAGAAGTAGGCATGTACCTGAAACCTTATGCCCAGCATTCAATTTGGTTGGTCTTAAAGGTGCTGCTGGACTCAGATTTGGCAGCTTCTGCATTAGAGGGGGGCACAAACAGGTCCCCCCCTTGTGGAGGTAGCAGCCAATCACGTGGGGACAAGAAAGGACAGCATCAACATGCCTCAGTCCAGCACCCCTCACAGCTGACTCCAATCCTTCTCTGCTACTTAAGCCTTTCCCTCCACCATGTCAACAGTTCTCAGCCAATAGTTGCTCTTCCCCCACCCAAATAGTCCAACCAGCCTCCCCTTTCCCTCTCCTCAGCCCAACTGCGCTGCTGTGTGTAACAAGTAAACGAAAGCTCACAAAGGGCTAAAAATGGGAAGAAATGCAGAGCTTAGCTCCTCCATTCTGAAGACAAATCTTCAGAAGTCTTATTTTTAAATGTATTTGTATCCTGCCTTTCAACTCAAAGGAGACACAAAGAGGCTCACATCATTCGCCTCTTCTGTTTTTTATCCTCACAACAACCCTGTGAGGTAGGTCAGGTTGAGAGGGTGGGCAAAATGGGAAGCTGAACTTGGATCTCCCAAGATCCTACGTCCAACACTTGAACCACGATACCACCCTTTATTTTTTTGATGCAACAAACTTATTTTACGGAGGACACCAGCAGGCCTACCAAGAAAACCAAAGTGTTACATAAAACCAACTGATTTCAGCTGCATACAATCAACAATGGAAACCCAAACTGAAAATGACCCAATATTTTTGTCTTCTCTCTGTAATGGTAGGTTTTATCATCAAACCAAGATTCTGAATTTTCTGCAACCACAAAAACGGCTCACCTGGGAGCGAAGCTGCACCGGCCTCATTTTCCACAACGCCGGCGATGTCTGGGACAGGATGGTTGGACAAGGTAGAAAAAACCTTGGAGCAGAACAAAAAAGTAAGCAGAAGTGAGACGTTGGAAGGAGCTGAGGAAATCTGCTACACTGCATCTACATGCAGAGCCTAGAGATACTTTACACACCCCGTGTTTCTGTCATCGGCCCCCCATCCTTTCCACTCCTCGTATCCACAAAGCTAAATTCAGGCTTTTTTATTACAGACAAAACCCAGCAGAATCAGGCGTGCAAAATCAAGCAACTCAAGATGCCAACAAGGCACTTGTAAAAAAGAAAGCATTGAAGAATACAGTAAAAGTGCAAAAGTAGAAAATACGGCGCACACGGTCAAGCATTCCAAACAATTCCCCATCTCGACATTTGTATTTCCTTTACTATATGTTTCCTCCCTAGACTTGAGCCCAAACTAACAATAACCTTATGAATTTACAAAACTCTTGTATCTGTTAAACATCATCATGTTGTGCACTAAACCACAGCCCATATAAAAAGGTAAAGGTATCCCATGTGCAAGCACCGGGTCATGTCTGACCCTTGGGGTGACACCCTCCAGCGTTTTCATGGCAGACTCAATACGGGGTGGTTTGCCAGTGCCTTCCCCAGTCATTACCGTTTACCAGCCATGACCCCCAGCAAGCTGGGTACTCATTTTACCCACCTCGGAAGGATGGAAGGCTGAGTCAACCTTGAGCCGGCTGCTGGGATCGAACTCCCAGCCTCATGGGCAGAGCTTTCAGACTGGATGTCTGCTGCCTTACCACTCTGCCCCACAAGAGGCTCTTTTCACAGCCCATAGAGGTGGACCTATACTAGCCATTTCTTTGTGTCTGGGGAATGTACTGTGTGAAAGGTTTATATCAAATAAAGCTTTGCTGGTCTTAAAAGGTGCCATCGGACTCAAACGCCCAGCACGCTAGCAGGTGCTCATGGTAATTGTAGTCCATGGACACCAGGACAGCCACAGTTTGGCCACCCCTGCTTTAGAGGGCAGACTCCGGGGGGAATGCCCAGCTTGAGTCCCCCCCCCTCAAAGTGGTCATTTCCTCCGGGGAACGGAGCCCTGCAGCTTGGTGGAGATCAGTGATAATTCCGGGAGATCTCCCGACCCCACCGGGAGGCTGGCAACCCCTATCGATCCAGGCACCCTCGTTGCTGGGCACACCCAGAGGGGGACCCCGCGCAGCCTCACCCGCGACGCCGCCCCCCGGCCCAGCCACGGGACCGCGACCCGCAGCATTGCGCCGCCCTCCGCGCCTCCGACCCGCTCCGCGCACGCCTTCCAAAGCGCCACTTCCGGCACGGCGTGATGACGTCAGACACGAGCAGCCGCAACACGGCCCAACTTCCGCTCGATGAGGCCACTCTATCCCTCGACATCTCTATGGTGCCTGGCTTCCATTAGCGACGGCGAAGCGGCTTTAAGACCGAGCGAGTTGTAGAGGTAGGAAGAGGCCAAGGTTCTTCTCCACTTCCGGTTCCCAACCGAACAAGCCCTCCACTTCCGCTGTAAAAGGTGGGACGTTCCACGCGGCTTCGTTTTCTTATCGGAAGTGACGAGTTATTCAAGGCTTTTTTCCCCCTCTCGCTTTAGAGGCGCTTCAAGGACACCGTGGGGGTGTGGCCTAGCTTCAGGGGGCGAGGCTTAAAGTCCAACTGAGACAGCTAAAGGAGGCTTATTTGCATATGTTAATTAAGGGCATTAAAACCCCTAAGATAATGAGAGTAGGTCAGTTTGTATTGTTCCTCGCAGAGTCCTGAAGGGGGCAGTCAAATGCTGGCAGAGTTTAATTATGCAAAGCAATGCAGCCCCCAGCGGCTTAAGGAACATGAAAGCTTTATTAAGAAGAGAAAGGGAGGAGAGAGTCCTGTCTAACTGACAGCTGTTTCGTTACAAAGGAACTTCAAGAACGGAATGGAAAGGGAAAGTGCTGAAATGCAAGTTACTACAACAATCAGAACAATAGAATCCCCAGGACTCAACAGGGACATTGGTTTCTTAACTCACTACATCCGCTAACCTGCACATGTCCCTCAGAAAGTCCCTCTGAAAGGCTAAATGTCCTCTGTATTTTAATTTGTCGCTTAATTGGCATTATGAATTTGAACAAGTAGATTGCAATGTAACTATGTCTAAAAGAAAGCAATGTAGTTTGAACTGATATATATTTGCTTTTCTGTAGTCTACAAACAGAGACAGCCAAATGCTTGACTTCAAAGAAGACGATGCTTCCATGAGAGGAGAGGAAGGGGGCAGGAGGGTGAGGTCTCACCTAATTACTGTCAGCCATTGATCATTGATCAATGAGCCCTGAGCCTTCGGGGAGGGCGGTATATAAATCTAAATAAATAAATAATAAATCATACATTTGTTCATGATTCTCTTCATGTGGACACCTTTAGTGCACCCAGAATGTCTCTCGTGCAATTCAAGCTCAAGTGAATACAAACCAATCCAATTGGCTGGTTTCCCCCAATTTATCTCTGGAACCTGCTAAGCATTTTCATTATTAAGAGGAGAAAGAATAAATTTATTCTCATACTCTACCTATAAGTTTGAACGGATCGCTTCCATTCCATGACATCGTCTCTGAAGAAGGGAGCGTCCCCACGGAACCTCCTGCCTGGAATGAAACTTGGTCGCAATTTCTGACATTGTTCTGCTGCTTCAGACCAACACGGCTCCCCACTGGAATCGAAGACACAGAATAATCAGGTGGCCGTTTGGGCTGATGGGAACTGAGGAAGTGGCTCTCCAAGAAAGTACCACTGAACTAGAGGGGTTGCTCCCAGCTGGACTTACCCTTCCTGAACCAGCAGAGAGCACTGCAGACGTATTTTTACAAGGCCTGGAATTCTTAGAAGGTGTTTTTCTTCCCTTCTATGCTGCAAGAACAAAGCAGGGAAAGAAGCAAGCTCTACAAGAATCCCCCCTTCAGGGATGCCAGCCTCCAGGTGGGGCCTGGGGATCCCCTGGAATTCCAGCTCCTCTCCAGACTGCAGAGATCAGTTCCCCTGGAGGAAAGGGCTGCTTGGGAGGGGGGACTCTGTGGCCTTGGACCCCACTGAGGGTCAGGGATGTCAGCCTCCAGGTGGGGCCTGGGGATCCCCTGGAATTCCAGCTCCTCTCCAGACTGCAGAGATCAGTTCCCCTGGAGGAAAGGGCTGCTTGGGAGGGGGGACTCTGTGGCCCTGGACCCCACTGAGGGTCAGGGATGCCAGCCTCCAGGTGGGGCCTAGGGATCCCCTGGAATTCCAGCTCCTCTCCAGACTGCAGAGATCAGTTCCCCTGGAGGAAAGGACTGCTTGGGAGGGGGGACTCTGTGGCCTTGGACCCCACTGAGGGTCAGGGATGCCAGCCTCCAGGTGGGGCCTGGGGATCCCCTGGAATTCCAGCTCCTCTCCAGACGGCAGAGATCAGTTCCCCTGGAGAAAAGGGCTGCTTTACCTGAATAAGGGTGCCGGGACTCCCGAAAGCTGCTCCCCTATCACAGATTTAACTGGCCTCTGGTTTTACCCTCCTGCTACAGAGGAACTAACAGGGCCACCCATCTGGAACAATCAGGAGAAAGGCAGAAATGATTCAGGGGAGATGAAGAGTTCGATCTTTTCCACCGGCCTTGGCGATGAGATGCAGAGCTGCCTTCCAGATGCGGACACCTCCATCCCCCTCCCTCCCCGGCCGTTTCCCGTCCAGTGGAAAAAGATGGGTCTGGAAAAAGGCGTCTCTTGCAGTTATTTCTGCCAGTCGAGAAGAATGCGGAGAAGGTGGCAGAGAGAAGAGAGCCCAAGTGGCTAATTTTAGCCTTGTTTGTTTTGTGGAAGGCTGCTTGGTTCCTCGGCTGGCCCCTCCTTCAGCCAGACCCTCATTCCTTCCCAGCCTCCCCACACTTTGGGCCACGTCTTCTGGCCTAGTGGCTAAAATCAGGCTGCTGGTCTCAAACTCACTGTTTGGAGGGGGGACTCTAAGCCACTGTACCTCACTGAGGTCCTCATCTTCCCTAGGGACCCCCCCCAAATCTCCAACAGAGACATGAGAACCCTAGCCCCCAGCCCCCACCCAGTGGGCGGGGGGTCCTGCCACCCTAGTCCAGCCCTTTCCCCGAAGCTCCTTGTTGCTCCCTTTTGCATGGCGCGTTCCTCTAAATAGCCCCTCTGTTTGGTCAAACGTCTAATTTTCTCAACAGTTTGGTTGTTTCCCAAGCCGCTGCGATTTATGAGGTGCCCTCGGATTGGTCAAGGGAAACAGCTGGGCATTTTTGGTTTCGCGGCATGCCAAGGGATCTCCTTGTCTGATTCCTGGGCTGGAGCCCCTGGTTTCTCCCAAGGCTTAATAGGAACAAGGACGCCGTTCACACAGAGCCTCAGAGCCTGATTCCAAGTTCATAAGGAATATTCCTTTAATTTAGAATTTATAAGGCATGTACAGATTAAGCACAGAGAGGATTCAACAAGGAAACAAAGAATAAAAACATATCTGTTAACTGACTGCGATAATGCACTTGTAGAAAATATCACCAATTGTGTGCACCTTCTGGATTTCACGACTTTATCCCCTTTTCTGAAAATGTAAAAAATGTGGATCAGACTCAATGAGTCTGTTTACATGGGATCTATTCCATGTATGCTTATACCACAATAGACCTTGACCTGAGACCCTGGCTCAGTGGCAGGCTTAGAGGCCAAGGCCTTCCCTGATGGTGCCTCCCCTCAGCCCCCATGGCTAGCGACCGCTGATATCATACTGAATACCTTTCAAGCTGTTTATTCCTTTGGCCATCTCTACATCCCCCAGCAGCCAATTCCACATGTTAATCACTTTCGGTGTAAGGTAGTGTTTCCTTTTGTCCCCCTTGAACCTACTGCCCATCTGCTTCACGGATGCCCTGGAGTTTTAATAATTTGGGAGAGGGAGAAGAATTACGCTTTGTCAGCGAGAGACAAAACACAGGGCATAACTTTCCCCACTCTGTATCACTTCAAGCTGCAGGCCTGCAATCGGGTGTATTTTGAACGCATTGTCCAAAAAACTAAAATCCCTGCCTCCAGGTGGGGCATGTAAAATCCCTGCATGTAGAAAAGTAGCATGCTCGGAAGAAGGCGAGACAGTGTCCTGACCTGCTAGATTTCTGCATGCAGAGAACTGTTTGCATGGGTGAACACACTGAAGCATTCGAACATCTGATTGACTATTCGGGGGGAAATCCAAGGAACGAAGGTCGAGGTAGCCAGCTCTGGGGTGGAAATACCTAGAGATTTTGGGCTGGAGCTTGAGGAGGGTGGAGTTTGGGGGAAGGGGGGGCTTTAATGGGGTATGATACCATAGAACAGGGGTGGCCAAACTGTGGCCCTCCAGATGTCCGTGAACTATAGTTACCATGAGCCCTTGCGGCCAGGGACTCATGGTAACTGTAGTCCATGGACTCTACCTCCCAAAGTGGCCATTTTCTCCAGGCAATGTGATCTCTGAATTCCCAGGAGATCTCCAACCAGCACCTGGAAGTTAGGAGCCCTAGGGGAGCACGTTTAATCCCTCCACTGAAGTCCGTCCGAAAAAAGAACGTTCTCCTTTTCCTGGGTTCAAAACGACTTCTGTGAGTTTCCAGACTGCTGAAATTTCCAAACGCCAGATTATTGCTAAAGCCAGAACAACCCGTGCCCATGATTTCTCAGAAGGGAGACACCCCGGGCCTTATTCAGATGTTGCAAACAATTCCCTGCCTGTTCATAGCCCACAGGCACGTGGTTCGTGGCGGGGCTTATGGAGTCCATCCCTCTTTCCCAGCGCATGACGGAAGACACATCAGGCACCTGGGCGAAACAGAGCTTGTTTCTTCTCTGCAAACTGGGATTCTTAAAAAGGGCGACACATGGATGGCGGTATGGGCTTGGGTTGCCAACCTCCAGGGGTTAGCTGGATTACAAACTGAGAGCAGTTTTCCTGGAGAAAGTGATCGTTTTAGAGCACGGGCTTAGGGTTGCTGGGTCCCCCCAGCTACCAGAAGGGAAGAGGGGGGTAAGGAAAATCCTGGGCGTGTGGGGATGGAGCTTGGGGGTGCAATGGCCACAGAGTCCCCCCTCCCAAGCAGCCCTTTCCTCCAGGGGAACTGATCTCTGCAGTCTGGAGAGGAGCTGGAATTCTGGGGATCCCCAGGCCCCACCTGGAGGCTGGCATCCCTGACCCTCAATGGGGTCCAAGGCCACAGAGTCCCCCTCCCAAGCAGCCCTTTTCTCCAGGGGAACTGATCTCTGCAGTCTGGAGAGGAGCTGGAATTCCAGGGGATCCCCAGGCCCCACCTGGAGGCTGGCATCCCTGACCCTCAGTGGGGTCCAAGGCCACAGAGTCCCCCCTCCCAAGCAGCCCTTTTCTCCAGGGGAACTGATCTCTGCCGTCTGGAGAGGAGCTGGAATTCCAGGGGATCCCCAGGCCCCACCTGGAGGCTGGCATCCCTGACCCTCAGTGGGGTCCAAGGCCACAGAGTCCCCCCTCCCAAGCAGCCCTTTCCTCCAGGGGAACTGATCTCTGCCGTCTGGAGAGGAGCTGGAATTCCAGGGGATCCCCAGGCCCCACCTGGAGGCTGGCATCCCTGACCCTCAGTGGGGTCCAAGGCCACAGAGTCCCCCTCCCAAGCAGCCCTTTTCTCCAGGGGAACTGATCTCTGCAGTCTGGAGAGGAGCTGGAATTCCAGGGGATCCCCAGGCCCCACCTGGAGGCTGGCATCCCTGACCCTCAGTGGAACTGAGCTCTGCCGTCTGGAGAGGAGCTGGAATTCCAGGGGATCCCCAGGCCCCACCTGGAGGCTGGCATCCCTGACCCTCAGTGGGGTCCAAGGCCACAGAGTCCCCCCTCCCAAGCAGCCCTTTCCTCCAGGGGAACTGAGCTCTGCCGTCTGGAGAGGAGCTGGAATTCCAGGGGATCCCCAGGCCCCACCTGGAGGCTGGCATCCCTGACCCTCAGTGGGGTCCAAGGCCACAGAGTCCCCCCTCCCAAGCAGCCCTTTCCTCCAGGGGAACTGAGCTCTGCAGTCTGGAGAGGAGCTGGAATTCCAGGGGATCTCCAAGCCCCACCTGGAGGCTGGCATCCCTGACCCTCAGTGGGGTCCAAGGCCACAGAGTCCCCCCTCCCAAGCAGCCCTTTCCTCCAGGGAAACTGAGCTCTGCCGTCTGGAGAGGAGCTGGAATTCCAGGGGATCCCCAGGCCCCACCTGGAGGCTGGCATCCCTGACCCTCAGTGGGGTCCAAGGCCACAGAGTCCCCCCTCCCAAGCAGCCCTTTTCTCCAGGGGAACTGATCTCTGCCGTCTGGAGAGGAGCTGGAATTCCAGGGGATCCCCAGGCCCCACCTGGAGGCTGGCATCCCTGACCCTCAGTGGGGTCCAAGGCCACAGAGTCCCCCCTCCCAAGCAGCCCTTTTCTCCAGGGGAACTGATCTCTGCCGTCTGGAGAGGAGCTGGAATTCCAGGGGATCCCCAGGCCCCACCTGGAGGCTGGCATCCCTGACCCTCAGTGGGGTCCAAAGCCACAGAGTCCCCCTCCCAAGCAGCCCTTTCCTTCAGGGGAACTGATCTCTGCAGTCTGGAGAGGAGCTGGAATTCCAGGGGATCCCCAGGCCCCACCTGGAGGCTGGCATCCCTGACCCTCAGTGGGGTCCAAGGCCACAGAGTCCCCCCTCCCAAGCAGCCCTTTCCTCCAGGGGAACTGATCTCTGCAGTCTGGAGAGGAGCTGGAATTCCAGGGGATCCCCAGGCCCCACCTGGAGGCTGGCATCCCTGACCCTCAGTGGGGTCCAAGGCCACAGAGTCCCCCCTCCCAAGCAGCCCTTTTCTCCAGGGGAACTGAGCTCTGCAGTCTGGAGATGAACTGGAATTCCAGGGGATCCCCAGGCCCCACCTGGAGGCTGGCATCCCTGACCCTCAGTGGGGTCCAAGGCCACAGAGTCCCCCCTCCCAAGCAGCCCTTTTCTCCAGGGGAACTGAGCTCTGCAGTCTGGAGATGAACTGGAATTCCAGGGGATCCCCAGGCCCCACCTGGAGGCTGGCATCCCTGACCCTCAATGGGGTCCAGGGCCACAGAGTGCCCCCTCCCAAGCAGCCCTTTCCTCCAGGGGAACTGATCTCTGCAGTCTGGAGAGGAGCTGGAATTCCAGGGGATCCCCAGGCCCCACCTGGAGGCTGGCATCCCTGACCCTCAGTGGGGTCCAAGGCCACAGAGTCCCCCCTCCCAAGCAGCCCTTTCCTCCAGGGGAACTGAGCTCTGCCGTCTGGAGAGGAGCTGGAATTCCAGGGGATCCCCAGGCCCCACCTGGAGGCTGGCATCCCTGACCCTCAGTGGGGTCCAAGGCCACAGAGTCCCCCCTCCCAAGCAGCCCTTTCCTCCAGGGGAACTGAGCTCTGCCGTCTGGAGAGGAGCTGGAATTCCAGGGGATCCCCAGGCCCCACCTGGAGGCTGGCATCCCTGACCCTCAGTGGGGTCCAAGGCCACAGAGTCCCCCCTCCCAAGCAGCCCTTTCCTCCAGGGGAACTGAGCTCTGCAGTCTGGAGAGGAGCTGGAAGTCCAGGGGATCCCCAGGCCCCACCTGGAGGCTGGCATCCCTGACCCTCAGTGGGGTACAAGGCCACAGAGTCCCCCCTCCCAAGCAGCCCTTTTCTCCAGGGGAACTGATCTCTGCCGTCTGGAGAGGAGGCTGAATTCCAGGGGATCCCCAGGCCCCACCTGGAGGCTGGCATCCCTGACCCTCAGTGGGGTCCAAGGCCACAGAGTCCCCCCTCCCGAGTAGCCCTTTCCTCCAGGGGAACTGATCCATGCAGTCTGGAGAGGAGCTGGAATTCCAGGGGATCCCCAGGCCCCACCTGGAGGCTGGCATCCCTGACCCTCAGTGGGGTCCAAGGCCACAGAGTCCCCCCTCCCAAGCAGCCCTTTTCTCCAGAGGAACCGATCTCTGCAGTCTAGAGATCATTTGTCATTCTGACTGGTCTCCAGGCTGGGACTGGAAGCTGGCAACCCAATGGAGAGACCCCCGTGAAACCTAAGCTGTCTGGAATCCCCTGTGCGGAAACCCCCAGGACAGACGCAGGCCTTGCGAGTTCATCTCATGCAAAAAGTTTCAAGACGTGTGAAAAATTCTCTTGGCTCTTCCGGCCCGAATCGCCTCCAGGGGAGAAAAAGCACAGCTTGCTTTTGGGAAGAGGGGCCGAGACCCATTCAAACTCAGGCCTTCCGGCCACCCTTGGGAAGTCAGGACGGGGTCAGCACAGCCTTCTTCAGCGGGGGTGAAGGGATGGGCGACCTAAGCCACCCCTTTTCCCCCCAGAAGGCCCGAGCGATCACATTTCCTCGATTTCTGGCTGGAGAGAAGAGGCGTAATTGGAAACAGCTTCTTTTCCAGCTCTTCCCTCCCCCTCCACCCAGCGGGTGAGCCTGCTTCGTCCGGCTCCCCCCGCCCCCAATGTGCACACACCAAAGAGCCAGGAAGGAAGGGGTGCATTTGGGAAAGGTACAGACAGCCGTAAAATGGGCTCGTGGCCAACACAGATGGAGGCCATGTACAGGGATGGCGGCCCCCGCCCCCACGTCTCCCCAAAGCCCTGCCTGCCCTCACATGCCGGACTCCCCCTCCCCTTCTTCATTCAGACACACTTGCCTTGGTTTGGCAATTTGGTTAGGAGTGCGGACTTCTAATCTGGCGAGCCGGGTTTGATTCTGCGATCCCCCATATGCAGCCAGCTGGATGACCTTGGGCTAGTCACAGCACTGATAAAACTGTTCTGACCGAGCAGGAGTCTCAGGGCTCTCTCAGGCTCCCCTCCCTCACAGGGTGTCTGTAGTGGGGAGAGGAAAGGGAAGGGGATTGGAAGCCACTTTGAGCCTCCTTCGGGTAGAGAAAAGCGGCATATAAGAACCAGCTCTTCTTCTTCTTCAGTTGGGAGAGCTGGGGTTGCGTCCCCCCTTCCTCCTCCCCATGCAGCTAGCTGGATAACCTTGGGCCTGTCCTAGTTCTCTCAGAGCTCTCTCAGCCGCACCTTGCTCAGAGGGTGTCTAATGCGGGCAGCAGAAAAGGAAGGTGATTGGAAGCCGCTTTGAGACTCCTTCGGGTAGCCAGAATTGGGGCATTAAAAAAATAACAGCTCTTCTTCTTCCTCCTCCATCTTGGGGGTTAATTCAACCCACCCAGTGTATTTTTTAAAAAATATCCGCTTTTTCTGTGAGCCTGGGGGATCCCCCAAGTTTGCAAGGCAACTGTGTTTACTGTCAACGTGGCCCCGAAGCGCAGATTTAGATATCCGCAGATGGAGGCCACATGTCGCTATGAGAGATATTGATGCGCTAAGTCAAGTTGTGAAGCGGAGGAATTTCTCCGGGGCCCCCAGCACCAATGGGAACGGAAGGCAGGACCGGAGGGCATGAGGAACTGATTAGCGGGGCAGGAAATTATAACTCCAACACGGAGAGACGTCGGGAATCAGGCGGGGCACGGAATCGGTCCCCCTGCTCCCCTCGATCATATTTCATCAGGCTTCTGGTCCAGCCCTGTGCGTGGGAGACTCCGGGAAACCGGTCTCCCTTTGCTCGAGGAAGCCGGAGACGGAGGCCGAGAAGAGCGGCACGATTCGGGGGGTTTCCACTGCCCGCTGCTTGGCTTGGCCCCTCGGGCCAGAGCCAGGGCTTCAGTCGGGATTCTTGTGCAACAGGGCAACGGATCTCACAGCACCCTCTTGCTCTGCACCTTCCCCGCCTCTCCCCCCCTCCCTTCCCTCCCGCATTACTCAGCTCACATGGAATCTATTTGTCTCTGGCACGGAATCGGCACGTTTGCACTCGGGATTTAGCTGGTGTTTGCCGAGAGGTGAAGTCAATAAAGCCCAGTCGTGAAGTGGTCCCTGCTGTTTGCAGAGGCCCCCTCCCCTTCTCCGCGACACACTGCGAGGCGGTGATCCCACGGGCGCAGGGGGGGCCGGGACAGGGCTAAGTCCCGGGTTATCCAACCCCGAACAGATGACGAGGGGAAGGGACGAGGGGAGGGGGAGAGGAAACCATCGGGGGCACTTGACAAGGGAGTGACATTTGACAAGCTCCAGGAGATGTGGGGCTGGAGACTGCGGAGGGTGTAGGAATCGGCAAGATGTGCCGTGTGCATAATTTGATGGTATACGACGGACAACCTGCAGGGGGCATCGGAGGTGATGTGCATTTAGCATTGTTCAAATAGGAACTTCCTGATGCTTTCTTTCAAATAATTGGCTCCAGTTGGAGACATCCTGTGCCTTTGAGCCTGCTTCCTCCCTGCTTGCCTCCTGAACTGACTTTTGAGCAGAACGGACGGTTTGACTGTTAGGATGAATTCGCTCTCTTCTCTTTCTGCACAGTTGGTTCTTCAGTGCTATAAAGACGATGTTATTCTTTAAGTGGCCAACGGAGGGCAGGATTTGGGGAAGGGAAGAGCCCCCATGGGGCCCAGCCCCACAGAGTCCACTTTCCGGAGTAGGTGTATTCTGCCAGGGAACCGACTGCTGTCATCTGCAGATTGGCTGGAATTCCTTGTAATCTTAGAATCATAGAACCATAGAGTTGGAGGGGACCTCCTGGGTCATCTAGTCCAACCCCCTGCACTGTGCAGGACACTCACAACTCATCCACTGCTCATCTTCAGGCCCTACCTGGAGGCTGGCAGCCCAAGAGGCATTGGGGTTCCTTGTGGCCATGTCAGCAGGGCCCGCCTTCTGTTCTTATCCTATGGCTCTTGACACCACTTGAATCCAGGACTCATTTAGAGAACTTCTCTTCCCACTGAAACAGTTACGAAGGGAGGAGTTCCCTTACAGAAGCTGACTCGTTGGTCAAGTTTATTTGCTTAAATCCAGATTCAAAAGGGTAGTTGTGTTGATCTGAAGCAGCACAATAAAATCAGAGTCCAGTAGCACCTTTAAGTAGCACCTTCCTCATAGTCTGAGTAGCTTGCCCTCGAAAGCTCACGCCTCGAATAAATCTTTGTTGCTCTTAAAGGTGCCACTGGACTCTGATTTTATTGTGCTTCAATCCAATTTGGTCTACCCGTCCGCCATATCTGAAATTTCTTCCCGTGCTAGGGTTGCCAACTCTGGATTGGGGAATACCTGGCGAAATCATCTGAAATGATTCCCGACAGGGGCTAAAGGAGAAAATGCTAAAGCAGGATTACAGCTGAACACCAAGAAGAACAGAAATCATGACTAAGGGGGAATTATACCACTTTAAGAGGGAAACGGAACTAGTTAAGGATTGTCTCATTCCTTGGCTTAATCATCAACCGAAAGGGGACTGCAAACAAGAAATCAGAAGTTGGTGGAGGCTGGGAAAAGTAGCCATGAAGGTGCAAGAAAAGAGCCCTCAGATAAAGGTGTGTTCCTGGCTATCGAATTCAAGCAAATTCAGGCTGGCCGTGGGATCCCCCGTTGCTCTGCATGGGTGTGGAAGTGGACAGGAAGAAAAGCTGGTGCGTTTGAAATGTGATGTTGGAAGAGAGTTTTACGGGTGTCGCGTCCTGCCCAGAAGACAAACCAGAGGGCTAGAGATCGAATCGAGCCTCAACTCTCCCGAGAAATGAAAATGACAAAGCCGAGGCAGCCTGGTCCGGTCGTCTGGCGAGGATTAGTCCGTGTTATGCATACTCAAAACGGCCGCAAATAACATTCAGGTTTCTTGAGCCTCCACTTGGGCCCCCAGGCGCTCCATGCTGGACGGGCAGCCGATTCAGGACAGGCGAAAGGAGATGCAGCTTTACGCGATGAGTCATTAAAATGTGGGATTTGATGCCAGATGTCCTTGCAGGCTCTGGTTGAGGAAATGCATGGGCTCTGCTTCTGTTCTGTTCTGAAACTCCACATTCAGAGAGGCAGTCAAGCCCAGAATCCCAGAGCCAGGACAGAACATCAGGGGAAGGCCTCTGTGTCCCATAGCTGGCCCTCCAGACGACTTGGTTGGCCACTTTGTATGATGAGATGTTGGACTCCGTGGCCTGACCCAGCAGGGCTCTCCTGAGGGTCTTCTCAGGGGAAGGCCTCGGCCTCTCTGCCCTAGGGCTGGCCCTGCAGAGGAACTGGCTGGCCCCTGGGTGAGACGGGAGGCTGGACTGGAGGGACCCTCCCTGGCCTGACCCAGCAGGGCTCTTCTGAGGGTCTTCTCAGGGGAAGGCCTCGGCCTCTCTGCCCTGTGGCTGGCCCTGCAGAGGAACTGGCTGGCCCCTGGGTGAGATGGGAGGCTGGACTGGAGGGACCCTCCCTGGCCTGACCCAGCAGGGCTCTTCTGAGGGTCTTCTCAGGGGAAGGCCTCGGCCTCTCTGCCCTGTGGCTGGCCCTGCAGAGGAACTGGCTGGCCCCTGGGTGAGACGGGAGGCTGGACTGGAGGGACCCTCCCTGGCCTGACCCAGCAGGGCTCTTCTGAGGGTCTTCTCAGGGGAAGGCCTCGGCCTCTCTGCCCTGTGGCTGGCCCTGCAGAGGAACTGGCTGGCCCCTGGGTGAGACGGGAGGCTGGACTGGAGGGACCCTCCCTGATCTGACCCAGCAGGGCTCTCCTGAGGGTCTTCTCAGGGAAAGGCCTCGGCCTCTCTGCCCTGTGGCTGGCCCTGCAGAGGAACTGGCTGGCCCCTGGGTGACACAGGAGGCTGGACTGGAGGGACCCTCCCTGGTCTGGTCCAGCAGGGCTCTTCTGACGTTCTTAGGAAGGCCTCGGCCTCCATGCCATTGTTGGCTACTGTGTGAGATGCGATGCTAGACTAGGAGGACTAGATGGACCTTCACTGGTTAGACCCCACAGGGCTCTTCTTGGTCGTGTCTTCAAAGGGCCTGGAATCCAAGCTACTGTAAATAGAACAGAGCTGGGGAAAGAATGAGACGTTTTTAGAAGCTGGCCTGGCTGGAGGGGGGAGGGGGGAATGCAGACTCCTTCTCGGAGCCAATAAAAGCAGCAGAGACGCTCAATTCCACCCTGTTTTCATAACCCCTCCGTCTCACAGAGGCCCGGGTGGAATCTGCATTTCTGGGCTAAGATTCCTTCAGCTGTCAAGCAGCAAATTGGGGGTTATACAGGGATGAAATCCCTTGGCCTTCTTCCCTGGCAACTGAAGCACGAGAGCAAGGGTAGCCTGTGTGTGTGGTGCTTTAAAGGATCTGGGAAATCCTGGGTGTCGTCTGCACAGGGCTTTTGACCCACTCCCGTCCGAATAAATCCCTGCCGTCTACACTGAATTTGATTTCCACTTTGATTTTGGGTGCTTTAAATTTCCCTCCTGGAACATGCACGATTGATCTGGATGACCTTACCTTTCCTCCGCGATATCCAGAAGTGGATATACGCCTCGATATTTGAAATATCGGAATCAGTAAATGTGCAGATCTCTGCTTTTTTGCAAATTAAGTCCCTTCTCCATGCCTCACAGGAAAGCAGTCTCCCCTGATTGGCCAGGGCGTCAGTTCAGAGACTTCCTGGTTCCCAGTTGCAAGGCTTGTCTTAAAGCGACTACACTCCAGAAGCCCTAACATCTCTCAGCAGAGATTTGCCTCTTGGATTTATTCCCCCCTCCTCTGCTGTCTCCAATCTTCTCCCCCCACAACCGCAAAGAGATTCCTGCTGTACTTGACTCCCCTCCGTGCTCTGAGCTTCCCTAATCAAGGGGAGAACACTTTCTGTTTCAATTGGGGGGGGATAGAGGAAGACCGAAGTTCAAATCAATCTGAATGCAGCAAGATCCATAACATAAAAAACAGCCCAGGTTCAAATCTCTGCTCATGCCGGGAGAGCTTGCAGGGTGACCTCAGGCCAGTCACGCTCCCTCGGCCTGACTTACCTCATAGAGTGGGCATGAGGGTTAAACCAAGAGTGACATAAGCACCCTTGAGTGCCCATTGGACTTAAGGGCTCAAGGTGTGCATAGGTGCTTTCTCCTTGAAAGGCGGGGTACAAATCAGGTAAGTAAAATAGCCTATCTAGGCACCCAAGCTGAAAGAGACGACAACAGACTGTTGCAGTGTAGTTGCTAACCAGCCTTGTGAAAAAGGTCCTGTCCTCTCAACACATACTTGGACCTGGCTAGCCTGATCTCAGTATATCCAGATGGGACGCCCCTAAGGAAGTGTTGGAGTAAGCAACTCAGCGTGCCTGGCCACTGGGGGCACCACAGCACTTCAAGTATGAAGTGATGTTATCTCCTTGAAATGGATTCCGTTCTATGCATTGACCTGGGCCCATAACTCCACCTCTTACCTTTGTCCTCTCCTTCGCACTTCATGGCCTTCCGCAGAAACACATGACTCTGCAGTCTCTCTTGCTGGTACAATGCCTCCAAGCATGTGATATGGAAAGGACTCTTTAGACACAGCTTCCCTTTCTCCTTTCAACTGCAACCTGAATGAGAACACCGGAACTACATGAATCCATGTCAGTTTGCCTTTTTGTTTTGTTTTTTGCAATGTACTCCTCAGGATCATGCTTCTATGACTGAGCAAATTCCGCTATATGAACCAAAGATCCCTATTGGAAGTCCAGGGTCTGGAACCTTCTGCATGTAAAGCAGAAGCTCTTCCACTGAGCCACACCCCCCTCCCCACTGTTTGCTGCCCACTGAATCTGCCTACAACTTAATCAGATAATCAGTCCGTCAAAGTCAATACTGCCCCCTCAGACCAGCAGCTTCTCTCTAGGGTTTCAGGTCAAGGTCTTTCCCATCCCCTCCTGCCAGGTCCTCTTACCTGGAGATGCCAGGGATTGAACCTAGGACCTTCAGCATGCCAAGCAGGAGCTCTGCCATTGAACCTCAGCCCCTCCCATAAAAGTTAATTTTTCTCAAATGCTTGGGCATCTTCTGCACTAGGCTATTTATCCCCTGTGACCCTGAATTTAAAAACTCATCTACACCTTATTCAGTTTCCATTCTAATATTAAGTGCTTTAAATTTTCCCTCTGCAACGTCTATCATTGATCTGCCATGACATTACCCTTTACATGTGATATGAAGGTATGGATATAACTTGCTATATTTGAGAAAACTGCTCCAAAAGCCCCAGTATTTCAAATGTAGATGCACAGGCGTTTCAATAGAGGATTGAATTTAAAAAAAGATTAGTGGGCATCGCGGGCCCTTTAAAACATTGAGAAACGGGATTGGTTGCCAGGATTGATTGACAGGCGGAAGAGAGTCGCTCTATTCCGCCATTTCCAGCAGGCATGTGGAGTGTAAGAAGCGTGAAAAGGCAGCAGACAGAAGTGAGACAGCAAGAAGGTGAAGAATGGCCAGAGGCGCAATAATATTTAGCGCTATGCCATTACGCTGGCATAACACTATTTTTTTTAATGTGCGGAAATGCCCCTAGTCTTTTGGGAGAGTGAGCAAATTTTCTCTTTGTCCACTCTCTCCAGCTCATGCATCATTTTCCAAACCTCTCTCATGTCCCTCCTTGGTCATCTCTTCTCTAAACTGAAAAATCTCTTCTTCCTTTCCTCAAAGGAACTTCCATGCTTCCTGGAATTCAGTTCCAAGCAGAGTCACCAGTGCACATCTGGTCTACAGGAGAAAGAGTGTGCTGAGGATCAATCTAACACAGGCCGAATTTAGAGCTGAGGGGTGCTCTGGCTAAAGAACTTGTTCCAGATTCAAACCTGGATTGAATTCAGGCTTTCCCGAAGCCACCACAACCCCCTTGGTCCCATGCCATCCCGCTGAGTCATTTTAATGCCCGTAATCTCGGTCTGCCTCAATTGAATAATTAAGACCCTGTCGGTGGCTATAGCGATATGAATCCTTCAAGCATCTGCATGGAATTTTGGCCCATTCCAGGTGCTGTGGCCAAGGGGCGGTCCCAATGGCAAGCAATTAATAACTTCCCCTGTTATTTGTGGAATCATCAGTTGGGCGGGCGTATCTGGAGCCGCAGTTTCCTAGTTGCGGCCGGCTGCAAAACCCCAATCCCTATATAATCACCCCCCAGGGAGGGATACTTAGAGGCTAACCCCAGACCAGCTTGTTGGTTTAACGTAACCCTTTGGAGACTTGAGGCTCGTATGCATCGGCGTTCAAGGAGAGTGCTGATAACGCGCCGTCAGATCATCAATAATTAAGAGGGCTCGGTGTGTCCATGCTCAGAAGAGACTGTTGTGTCTCTGCAAGATATACTAGGCTGGCTGCAGTCTCCTTGTAAGCAGCCATTTCTAGAGCGTTAGCGGAGTTTAAATAGGCAAAGAGGGGTGCAACACCAAGATGCTTTAACGAATAAAACAGTTTGGTTAAGAAGAGCAACAATCTTTATAAAGAAAGAGGAGAGAGACCTAACAGCCTAACTGTCTCTGATTAATATAACATTTATTTATTTATTCATTCATTTATTTATTGAAAATAAACTCTCTCTATGGCACCCTTTTAAATACTTGAAGATAGTTATCAGATCCCCTCCCAGTCATCTCCTCTCCGGGCTAAACAGACCAAGCTCCCCCAAGCTTTCCTCCTACGTCTTGGTCTCCAAACCCCTCACCATCTTTGTTGCCCTCCTGTTTGTCTCCATCCTTCTTCAACTGGGGTGCGCACAACTATCAAAAAATGTAAAACTTGAGTCCAATTGGGCACCTTTTAAGACCAACCAAGATTTATTCAAGGCATGAGATTTTGAGTGCAGGCGCTCTTCCTCAGACTAATGAACAACCATCCTAACAGTGGAGGTATAAGGCAAAAGTAAATTATGGTAAATTAGTAAACTCTGTCATAATATCCAATCTATGCCATATGATGCCATATCAGTCGTTTTGAGTTCACTTGTAGTTCACAAAATCGTCCCCTCTCAGCCTCCCTCGTACAACCATCACTCCCTCCTACATCCTACGGATCACTGCAGAGCCACCCCCCACTGGGCCATCAGTAAGCGTTGATTTCTTGTTCTGCCCAATATTCTATTGTTCATTATGTTATTGTTATTATTGCATCATTATAAACTGAGTTATTTGTATTGTTCTGGTTTGATGTAAGCCGCCCTGAGCCTTCGGGGAGGGCGATATGTAAATATAATAAAATAAATAAAATAAAAGCACTGGAGAAATAAAACTGTCCATGTTAGTCATTAATGGCAAGCACTTTCCCAGTTATGATAGGAAATATTTTTTTAAAAAAACCTTTTCTTACATGCACACAGCTTACACCTGCAGGGCTGCTGTGGCTGCCGTCACCCAAGCAATGTTATGAAAAATCAGCAAACCTATCAGATTTCCAATGGCCACTCAGAAGCCCTGCTGGGGAAAAAGAAACCCATCTGGCCCTGCTGACTTTCTAAAAACACTTGGCAAATGCCATGGTGCACAGGGGACACCTGCTTCAGGACACCTGTTGGGGACACCTGCTTCAGGACATCACTGCTGACTCATAAAGAAAGTCAGTGAAGACTGTGGGAGTCAAAATGGAAACCAGACATGTGACGGCTCGAGAGACCTGCCAGCTCGTCCACAGCATGGCCTCCATCTTCTGCAAAATCTCTTATGACTATTCAAGTCAGCAGTCCCTGCAGAGAGAAGACTGTCTGAGTGTGCATCTGTGGGGAGGCACTGGGGAATTGATAAGACCTGGTGTGAATTACAAGGGGATGTGGTGTTTACATCTTCTCAGATGTGGTTTCTGCCAAGCAGGAACTGTGAGCGTGTATACGCCGAATTGTCAGGTACAGACACTCGAGAAAAGTCCTCTGCCGCTTCAGAAATGACAGTTTCATGAGTATTTTTATCTCTGCACCACCGGAATCAAAAGACAAGGTGTCTCGGAGGCAGTTTTCTAACCAGAAAGGACCAGAGCGCTTGCAGGGTGTGAAACGGGCAGTTTGATGCACAGTGCCGGGCTGGGTCAATTCGGTACCTGAGAAGGACAATCCAAACAATCCCACTCCTGCCACCAGTTAGCAGGAGTGCGAATGTGCCGGGTAGATGGACCTCTGAGCTAGTCTGATCTTGTCAGACCCCGGAAACTAAGCAGCCGCAGAGAGTTGGTCTTTTATACTCCACTTTTCACTACCTGAGAGAGCTCAGAGCTGCGAGAACCACTCTGAGAGAACTGTGGTCAACCCAAGGTCACCCAGCTGGCTGCATGTGGAGGAGGAACGGGGAATCAACCCCGGTTCTCCCATTTAGAGGCCGCCCCTTTTAACCATGATACCTAGCTGACTCTCTATCAAATCACAGCTTACTTTTGGTGAGCCGGTGGGGTTTTCAAATCCAGAGACGAACAGAGGTGGCTGGCCCTTGCCTGCCTCTGCAGAGGCACCGTGGCCTTCCTTGGCGGTCTCCCCTCCAAGCCCTAACCAGGACTGACCCTGTTTGGCGTCTGAGAACTGCCATGAGCGGACTAGCCTGGCCCATGTGGATCAGGGTGACACGGTGACACCCCATTTTCAAAACGGCCCTCAGACTCTCTCTGTTGCCGCTGAGCGTTTCTAGCGCCCACGAATGCCGACGTCAGGATCCTCTCCATGTAGACAATGCCGGGGACGTGCAACCCGTTTTAATCTATTCTCAGCCTCCTCGGAAAAGCATCCGTCTGCCCGCAGGTTTACATCACTGGAGATTTAGGATGGAAAGCAGGCCTCGGTAACCTCACCGGACTCCCCCAGACGGTGAACGTTTGGCCCTTCAGGTGCCAGACGTTCCGTCGCCCCCGTCCCTGCCGCAACGCTGGCTTCTGCTTTCCTTTTCTTGGAAACCGGAGAGGGCCAGCTGCAGCGAGCGACTGTGACAAAGTTTTGCTCTTAGTTTCCTGTCCGTTTGTTGGTCGGTGATGCCGGCTGAACTTCCTGTGCAAGGTGGCTTTCGCTTTCCCCAATCAAAGCAAGGAAAACCCTGGCTCTTTCCCCCCTACTTACAAGAAATAGGTAGCAGTGTTTTGTTTATTCATATTTCGATTTATAGGTTGGCCTGCAGGAGGACAGCTAGTCTGGCGTCCGGGTAGATTTGAGTCTGGTAGATCCACAAGAACACCTGGCGGTCAGCTTTCAAGAGTCAAAGCTCCCTTGGTCAGATATGAGACAGATTAGTGACTGACAACAAGATCATTGCCTCGTCAAAGACCTAACCCTGACCTCTCCGGACCCTGTTTTGGCTTCACTCAATTGACAAGAAATACGACTGGAAGAGACACGACAATTGTGAAGACAATTGTTTTAGTGGTGCGCAGCTTTGTCAAGTCTTTCTCCGTTTCTTCTACTACCCGGAAGTTGGCAACCTGAGTCCTTCCGCTGAAGAACAACTCGTTTTTGGAAGCACCCTTTTGATAATCCCCCCTTTATGTCCCGGGTTCAGTTCTCCGTTCCCTTTTGCAAGCCCGATTGTGTCCAGATGGGAACTCGCATTTCCGTCTGTCGCTGAGCCCCAGCTGTAGACGCTGCGGTCGGCATCCGTCGCTTTGCTTAATGCCCCTCTCCGCTTTCGGTACCTCTTCCTCTTAAAAAAACAAAACAAAACTGCACCCAATTCCTCCAAATTCAAGGCATCCTGCTTCACGCTGCTCAACGTGATCTTATCGTCGCCGCGCTCTGAACACTCCTGTTTTGACAAAGTGTCTCTTTGTTCTTGTCCAAACTTCCTCGAATTCAGACGGGGATCCTGAACGCGGCTGCTTTGCCGTGTCCCGGAGAGGGATTGGAGACTCATCAGAAAGAAAGCTCAAAGGCCCTCCAGACGGCTCCGTGACTCCAGGGGACCTCCCACTGTGGCCTTTCAAGCGCTAAGAAAACTAAGAGAAACCATGTTGGCTCAAGCCAGTGGCTATCAGTTAGCGATGGGTTTTCTGCCGCAGCATCTTTTTTTGGTTTCCTTGTCTTTCAGGCTTCTATACTGTATTTAATGGGATTTTGAGAGCCAGTTTGGTGTAGTGGTGAGGAGTGCGGACTTCTAATCTGGCATGCCGGGTTCGATTCTGCGCTCCCCCACATGCAGCCAGCTGGGTGACCTTGGGCTCGCCACGGCACTGATAAAACTGTTCTGATCAGGCAGTGATATCGGGGCTCTCTCAGCCTCACCCACCCCACAGGGTGTCTGTTGTGGGGAGAGGAATGGGAAGGCGAATGTAAGCCGCTTTGAGAGTCCTTCAGGTAGAGAAAAGCGGCATATAAGATCCAACTCTTCTTCTTCTTCAGTAATCTCAGGGCTCTCTCAGCTTCCCCTCCCTCACAGGGTGTCTGTTGTGGGGAGAGGAAAGGGAAGGCGATTGGAAGCCGCTTTGAGCCTCCTTCGGGTAGGGAAAAGCGGCATATAAGAACCAACTCTTCTTCTTCTTCTTCTTCTTCTTCTTCTTTGTATGCCTGTTTTAAGGGGTTTATGGGGATCTTAGACTACATTGTAACCCACCTTGAGCCCTTGGGGAGAGGCGGGCAATAAATTTAAAGGATGATGATGATGATGATGATAAAACATGTTCAACCAAAGCAGAACCATACTTCAGATGAAGCAGCACTCCAGGCTTGGCCATTCCTTCCTCCTCGTCTTCCTCACGCTTTCTCACCCTAACCCTAACCCTGATGGCTGGACCCAGATTCACAGCCCGGATGCTCTTCTTGTTCCCTGTCGCTGCATCTGTTGCTATTCAGAATGCTGCACCACAAGATTTCCCTCTTCTTCCTTAGAGTCAATGCGTCATACTGAGAACATATCTGAACAAGGGGAAGTCTTGCAGTCGCCACAGTCCCAAGAGAATTTGCTCTCTTCACGCGTCGTGTGGCAGGGCACTGCACCGGCAAGCTGGATGTTCCCAGAAGAGGGCAACAAAGATGGCGAAGGGTCTGGAGATCATAAGAAGCACGGAAGAGTATCAGAAGAGCCCTGCTGGGTCAGACCGACGGTCCACCTGGTCCAGCATCTTGTCTCACACAGTGGCCAACTATTTCCGCTGGAGAACCAACAACAGGGCAGAGAGGCCGAGGGCTCCCCCTGATAAAACCATTAGGAGAGCCATGCTGGATCAGACCAGTGAAGGTCCACCTAGTCCAACATCTGGCTTCACACAGTCGCCAACTAGTTTCCCTGGACAACCAGCAACAGGGCATAGAGGCCAAGGTCTTCCCTTGATAAGAACATCAGAAGAGGCCTGCTGGATCAGACCAACGGTCCATCTAATCCAGCCTCTTATCTCACCCAGGGGCCAGCCAGTTCCTCTGGACAGCCAACTACAGAGCCTAGAGGCCTAGGGGCCGAGGGCTTCCCCTAATGTTGCTCCTGGCTCTGGGACACAGAGGTTGGCAGGTCTTTGTTTCTTGACCCCCTGGAGCAGGGGTAGTCAAACTGCGGCCCTCCAGATGTCCATGGACTACAATTCCCAGGAGCCCCCTGCCAGCGAAAGCTGGCAGGGACTCCTGGGAATCGTAGTCCATGGACATCTGGAGGGCCGCAGTTTGACTACCCCTGCCTTGGAGGTTGCACCCTGCTCTCCAAGGGAACTGATTGCTGTAGTCTGAAGATCTGCTGCAATGCTGGGAAATCTCCAGATCCCAACCGGTGGTGGGCAGCCTTTAAAAAGACCCCAAAGAGTTAGGGTTGCAGGCTCCAGGTTGGGAAATACCAGGCAATTTTGGGGATGGGGCCAGGAGGAGGTGGTGTCTGCAGAGGAGAAGGATCTCAACAGGACCTCAAAGTTCGAGGGGGCGGCAGGTGACAGTGGATGAGCGAGAGGGTGGTGAGTGTCTTGCATAGTCCGACTAGATGACCCAGGAGGTCCCTTCCAACTCTATTCTAGGATGTCATGCCAGGGAATCCATGCTCCAAAAACATTGCTTCTTAAAAGGGGAATGGTTCTCTGTCATCTGGAGATTTTGGGAGCTCCTGAGGCCTCACCTGGAGGTTTGCAACCCTCCCAGAAAGGCCTGCCAGGTGGCGGTCGCAGCCCGCCTTTGCCTGCTGTCGCTGTGGCAAAACCCCAGCTGCACTTTTTGCTGGAGATAAACATGGCAGCTGGGGGGTGGGGGAGTCTGTGAGCCGAGGGAAGGAGGTGGGAAACTTTCTCCAAGTCATGTTCTCCAAGTCGGGCGGAGACCCACCCAAAGAAGCCTTTGCTCTGTGGCCAGTCAACACAAACACAGCGGCCTTTGTGTCCCGGCCAACACCCCTCAGAGCCAAGAAGGAAAAGACCCCACCAAGGGTGGTCGGTCACCGCCAGGGGGTGGGGGTGGGGGGTTGGCTTGCCACATGCAGGTTGGGGAACTCCTGCAGCTTTAGGGATTGAGCCTGGGGAGGACAGGGGGCTCTGGGGGGGGTACACTGCCATTAAGGCCCCCCACCAAGCAGCCCTTTCCTCCCTAGTCCCTTTGAAATGGCCCTCTTCCGCCCCCCCCACGAGACTTCCGCCCCCATCAGACGAACAAACCGGTCAGTGATGCCCGTCCCCTCTAGAAATCGCCGGAAACTCTCTGAAAGAGGCCTTATGTCCATTCCAGGTCTTCTCTGGAAGCCATGTCACGATGTCACCAATGCCGTAGGGTCCGCCTTATCCGGATGGCCATTTTCTCCAAGAGGGATGATCACGTGGAGATCAGTTGCACGTGGAGATCAGTTGCAATCCCAGGAGATCTCCAGCTACTACCTGGAGGTGTAAGAGCCAGCTTGGTGTCGTGGTTAGGAGTGCCAACTTCTAATCTGGCGAGCTGGGTTCCGTTCCCCGCTCCCCCACCTGCAGCCAGCTGGGTGACCTTGGGCTCGCCACAGCATTGATCAAGCTGTTCTGACCGAGCAGGAATCTCAGGGCTCTCTCAGCCTCACCCACCTCACAGGGGGGCTGTTTTGGGGAGAGGAAAGGGAAGGCGACTGGAAGCTGCTTTGAGCCTCCTTTGGGTAGAGAAAAGTGGCATATAAGAACCAACTCTTCTTCTTCTTCTTCAGTAATCTCAGGGCTCTCTCAGCCTCCCCTCCCTCACAGGGTGTCTGTGGTGGGGAGAGGAAGGGAAGGTGATTGGAAGGCGCTTTGAGACTCCTTTGGGTAGAGAAAAGCGGCATCTAAGAACCAACTCTTCTTCTTGAGTAATTTCAGGGCTCTCTCAGCCTCACCCACCTCACAGGGTGTCTGTTGTGGGGAGAGGAATGGGAAGGCGAATGGAAGCCGCTTTGAGCCTCCTTCGGGTAGGGAAAAGCGGCATATAAGAACCAACTCTTCTTCTTCTTCAGTAATCTCAGGGCTCTCTCAGCCTCCCCTCCCTCACAGGGTGTCTGTTGTGGGGAGAGGAAGGGAAGGCGAATGTAAGCTACTTCACCGGGTACAGGAAAGTGGCATATTAGAACCAACTCTTCTTCTATTGAAAGCGGGAGGTAAATATAGACATTGCTTCACCTTCTCAACGGTCTTTTCTTCGTTCTTCTCCTCCCTGGAGGTTGGCAGCGCTGACTCTTTCCACGCAGGCACGTACCCCACTGCCGAGAATAACTCTTCTTTGAGGCCCTGCCCTGGCGCTCACCCCAGCACTGGGGGCCTATTATTCTCCCCACGGCTCTATCCGTGATATCGCAAAGGGGCCCTTTCTCTCTCGAGGCCTCCCTTCTTTCCGACGCCTCGGTCCCCCTTCAGGAAGCTCTTCAGCTGCTGCTCCCCCCCAAGAAGGAGCCCCTTGTGTCCCAGGGTTTCGGACGGCCGAGGCAGACCGCCAGCCCCACCAGGAACGCCGAGGAAGAAAGACTCCGTCTATGAACAGCTAGAAAGCCCAGCTCTCCAATTTTTGCCTGGCAGGTAGCCAGGAGTTGGAGGCGAAACACTGCACACCACTGGAAGGGGGGCCGGGGCCACTTCTATCCACGCTTGAAATGCACAACGGGCGTTGCAAAGCGAAGCCCCTGGGGGGACAGCGAAGGCCCGTGCGCCGGAAGCGGAGTACGAATCCCCCAAGGATGGGTGGGGTTGCAATGTTGTCCTTGAATTCTCCAGCCCTCAGGGCTGAACACAGTCCAAAGAGACAAGCAGGGCGTTCTTATCCATGGTGAGCAGGGTCTGTAACTTACTCCGACAGGGACTACTGCCAGTTAAGCATAACTCTGCTCTTTCCGGTTGTGGGGAGGGGCAAGCACATATGTCCCGGTGACGGGCCCCAGAAAATTGGACTCATCCTACTATCTTATCGTTTTGCAGTCATGGGGATGCCAGTCTCCAGGTTGGAACAGGGGATCCCCTGGAATTATAGCTCATCTCCGGGCTACAGAGATAGGTTCCCCTGAGGTACAATGCTTCAGAGCATGCCCTCCCTAGCAGCCCTTTCCTCCAGGGGAACGGATCTGTAGTGTAGAGATGAGCTGGAATTTTGGGGGATTCCTGGGTCCTGCCTAGAGGCACCTCAGAGGAAAGGTAGAATCCCATAGCATCAATCCTCGAAAGCAACCATTTTCTCCATGAGGACTGATCTTTTGTAGTCTGGAGAACACAGAGGGCCATTCTGCACCCAATAAATATAGTGAAATGCTTACCTTATGAAGACACCGTATTTTTGGCATTTTGCACGACGTCGCCAGCCTCCCGTGTCCATCCAGCAAATCTCAAGCAACATCCTCCATTTTAAAGCACTAGCTGGGGAATCACATAAAGTGGATTCCCCCACCTAAAAAGCGCAAGCCACAGGAGAACAACCAGCAGGCACACGCTAAAGAAATGTATGGAAGCGAAGTAGTGCTATGTCCACTTCCAATGTCCTGTCCTCGCACCCGCCTCTCTCTCCCTTCTCCCAGGGATGGGTTTGCTGGTTTATTTTTTTAAGTGAACTGCCTGGAGCAACGAATATGTGTTCAATCGTGCAGGCAAAGCAAAAGAAATTTTCCCCACAGTTTAAACCCAAAGCATGCCTCTCTAAAGACCCCCCTCCCCCCAAAAAATCAGGAACAAGATTAATTTTGTAAAGATTACAGCCTCGTGATTCCATAAGGGGTGGCATTATAAAAAGCACTATGCATCTGTGATTAGATGCATAGGCATTTCAATGGAGATGTCTTACTTTAAAAAAAATTACCTGGCACTGCAGACCCTTTAAAGCATGGAGAAAGGGGATTGGCTGCCTGGCTTGATTGACAGGCAGAAGACAGTCACGTGTAAAACGCGTTGCTCTCTTTCGCCATTTAAAGCAGGCATGCGGACTGTAAGGAGCAAAAGAAGCAGCAGACAAAAGCAAAAGAGCCAGAAAGTGAGGAATGGCACGATAATTTTTAGCGCTACGCCATTTTGCTGGCGTAATGCTATTTTTTTAAATGTGCAGAATTGCCCAGAGAGATCTCCAGACCTCGCCAGGAGGCTGGTAACCCTACCGTGGATCCACAGGGCTGGCTAGGTCTCACCATGGCCAGGCTAAATACCTGCAACAGAGGAAGAGCTGATGCCCAGCTCAGATCCCATTCGGCTGGTAAAGAGATATTCCGGGTAGCTCCCTGGGGAGAACAAGTCCTGTCTCTTTAATAAAGCCTAAATGGGCTGCAGGTTTACCTCCATGCCATGGAAAACTTGCCCATTTCCACACTGTAAACACCAATTAAAGGGACAGGTCGTTCTTTTCACCTCCGGCCAACTGTAAGTTCCCAGCATTCCTCCCCTTCAAGAAGAAGCTCTCTGGCCCCGCCCAGGCTAAATACCTCAAAAAGGCAAGGAGAGAAGATTAGCTGGAAAGTTTTGGATGTTCTCATCACCCCCCCCCCCCCCAGATCTGCTTTGGTGCCATGCTGGGAACGAGCAGAAGTTCAGCCCTGTAACTTCCACTTTGTTTTGGCCAATGAAACAGGGTTGTTAAAGATCATGACATCCTTTTCTTCTTTGAAATCTGACTGCCAAATCAGGAAGCCCAATTTCAGAGAACAAAACTAAGTTCATGTCGAAGGAAGGTTGCCAGCCTCCAGGTGGGGCCTGGAGATCTGGAATTATAACTGATCTCCTTTGGAAGGTGGAATCTATTTGCCAATTAGGTCCTTTCCCTCCCCTAACCCCCTCTCCAAAGTATACACACCCACACCCCAATGCCAATCCTGCATGAATGTCTCAGCATTTGAGGCTTAAATGATCCCTTTTTATAACAGTAGAAAATCATGAGTGTCCAGTAGAACCTTTAAAAGACTAATAAAATTGGTGTCAGGGGGTGAAGGCTTAAGGGGGTGGCAGGTTACAGTGGATGAGGGATAGGGTTGTGAGTGTCCTGCATAGTGGAGGGGGTTGGGCTAGATGACCCTGGAGGACCCTTAGAACTCTTATTATTCTAGGATTCTATGAAGGAGTTTGTCTGCGTTCTGAAGAAGTGAGCATTTCTTCCCATATACCACAGGGCTGATTCTGCACTTCTTTTGTTTATTCCATTGTGGATCCTGCTGAATTCAATTTGAACTCGGGTCTTCCTCTATCTCCCCCTCCCCGTTGAAACAGAAAAGTGTTCTGCACGTGATTAGGGAAGCTCAGAAAGGGGGGGGAGCCAAGTGCAACAGGTGCCTCTTTTCTAGAATGGAGGAGAAAGGATTGGTGGCAGAAGGGAATAAATCCAAGAAGACAATCTCTGCCGAGAGAAGTTAGGGCTTCCCCTTTAAAGGAAGCCTTGCAACCTGGGAACGAAGAAGCCTTTGAACTGACATCCTGGCCAATCAGAGCTTTTCTACAGCGTTGGAGGCTGGAGGCAACAAGTTAGTTCAGGGAAAGCAGATAGCTGTACTTTTACTCATGCTGATTTTTCAGATATCGAGGGTTATATTCACACCAGGATATCGTGGGGGAAAGGTAGGGTCGTTCAGGATCAATCCTGCTTGTTGCAGAGGGGAAATTTAAACTGCCCGAAATCAAAATGGAAATCGCATTCAGTGTAGACGGCAGGGACTGAATCGACAGGGATTGGAATAAAGCTCTGTGCAGATTCAGCCCAGGTGGCGAGCAAAGTCAAAAGGAATTCTTCCTGTTGTTTGGTGTTCTTGTGAGGCTCAAGGTCCCTGTGACGATTCGACGTCCAGCCATTCCACCTCCTGTGAAGATTTCTTAGCAGCACTAAATCTGGCGCTCCAATCTTCAGATGAGGTCAGCAAGCAGCCCGATGCAATTCAGCCGGGGGCGCGGAAGCGTCGGGGGGGAGGGTGATATAATTATCTGGAACATCACCACTTCCTCCACGCAGCTGAGGGAAATTCTCTCAGCCCATCCAGCTCTCGACAGCTCTTGCTGTCCGCTTCCTGAGTGGGCGTTCGTGCTGCAGAGAGCTCTTTCTTAACATGAATAAGCTGGCAGGACCAGCTATTTGTTTTGGGAGGACCACAGAATAGAGTTGGAAGGGACCTCCAGGATCATCTAGTCCAGCCCCCTACAGAATGCAGGAAACTCACAACTACCAGCCCACCCACAGGGACCCCAATTCCATGCCCAGATGATTTGATTTTGTTGCGAAGTTGTGTCCGACCCATCGCGACCCCCTGGACAATGATCCTCCAGGCCTTCCAGTCCTCTCCCATTCCCCGGAGTCCATTTAAGTTTGCACCTACTGCTTCAGTAACTCCATCCAGCCACCTCGTTCTCTGTCGTCCCCTTCTTCTTTTGCCCTCGGTCGCTCCCAGCATGAGGCTCTTCTCCAGGGAGTCCTTCCTTCTCATGAGGTGGCCAAAGTATTTGAGTTTCATCTTCAGGATCTGGCCTTCTAAGGAGCAGGCAGGGCTGATCTCCTCTAGGACTGACCGGTTTGTTCGCCTTGCAGTCCAAGGGACTCGCAAGAGTCTTCTCCAGCACCAGAGTTCAAAAGCCCAGATGTTACCCCCCGAAAAAATAAAAGACCCTCAGAATCCCTGGCCATTCCTGCCTGGAAGAAATTCGCCTCCTGATCAGTGGCCATCGGCATTTCCCTGGGCCTGCCAGAAAGGGCCACAAGAGCCAAGCCCCCACACAGCCCCTTGTGCCTACGGACTCACAATCTGCATAAGTCCACAGAATCCACATAGCTGATCTTGAGTGGCCAGTGAGAAACCACCCTCCCTCCCCCACCTTCTAAAAACACGTAGGCACCAAGAAAATGGCAACCATGGCGCCCAGTGGCACCCCGTTGGGGACCCCGGGCAGAAAGGGAGAATGGGCAAGCCAAGTAAGGCATCTCACCCCACAGCGCTAGACCAGGGAAACCAACCTCCCCCACGAAGGAGCGATAAACGCCTCATCAGCAGACGTCTTCTCTTAGAACGGAAAGTTCAAGCACACAACCATTTCCATGTGCCTTTTTTTTTTTTTAATGTTATTTTTTGAACAGCATTGTCATTTAGGCCCAGCCAAACTGGGGCAGTGGAGATGTGAAGCAACAACAACAAAAAAGTGCTCATCTCGGCACAACTCCAGCCCAACAGGTCTGATGTCCCTAAGAAAAAGACTTTAAAAACAGTAGCTTAACTATCTAAACATCTTGAAAACTTGTATTAGATGATACAGTTTTACAGTCACAAAATCCCAGGACTCAGCTCAAACATTCTCTTTGGTGCTCTGTCACGGCTGCTTGGGGGGGGGGGGGACGACTCTGTGGCCTTGGACCCCACTGAGGGTCAGGGATGCCAGCCTCACTGCCAGGACCCCACTGAGGGTCAGGGATGCCAAGGACACAAATGGGGACACAGAAACACAAACACCGACAAACACACAGAAACAGAGGACCTGGGGATCCCCTGGCAGTCCAGCTCCTCTCCAGACTGCAGAGATCAGTTTCCCTGGAGGAAAGGGCTGCTTGGGAGGGGGACTCTGTGGCCTTGGACCCCACTGAGGGTCAGGGATGCCAGCCTCCAGGTGGGGCCTGGGGATCCCCTGGAATTCCAGCTCCTCTCCAGACTGCAGAGATCAGTTCCCCTGGAGAAAAGGGCTGCTTGGGAGGGGGGACTCTGTGGCCCTGGACCCCCCTGAGGGTCAGGGATGCCAGCCTCCAGGTGGGGCCTGGGGATCCCCTGGAATTCCAGCTCCTCTCCAGACGGCAGAGCTCAGTTCCCCTGGAGGAAAGGGGTGCTTGGGAGGGGGGACTCTGTGGCCCTGGACCCCCCTGAGGGTCAGGGATGCCAGCCTCCAGGTGGGGCCTGGGGATCCCCTGGAATTCCAGCTCCTCTCCAGACTGCAGAGATCAGTTTCCCTGGAGGAAAGGGCTGCTTGGGAGGGGGACTCTGTGGCCCTGGACCCCCCTGAGGGTCAGGGATGCCAGCCTCCAGGTGGGGCCTGGGGATCCCCCGGAATTACAACTCCTCTCCAGACCGCAGAGCTCAGTTCCCCTGGAGGAAAGGGCTGCTTGGGAGGGGGACTCTGTGGCCTTGGACCCCACTGAGGGTCAGGAATGCCAGCCTCCAGGTGGGGCCTGGGGATCCCCCGGAATTACAACTCCTCTCCAGACTGCAGAGATCAGTTTCCCTGGAGGAAAGGGCTGCTTGGGAGGGGGACTCTGTGGCCTTGCACCCCACTGAGGGTCAGGGATGCCAGTCTCCAGGTGGGGCCTGGGGATCCCCCGGAATTCCAGCTCCTCTCCAGACTGCAGAGCTCAGTTCCCCTGGAGGAAAGGGCTGCTTGGGAGGGGGACTCTGTGGCCTTGGACCCCACTGAGGGTCAGGGATGCCAGTCTCCAGGTGGGGCCCCGGTTACAGTTCTCTTAGAGCTGTTCTCACAGAGCAATTCTCTCAGAGCTCTCTCAGCCCCACCTACCTTCGACTGCAGTTGCCTGTTAGTAAAACGGGGAGGCCCCAGGTGGTATTCCTGGCACGTCATTTGAAGCTGGAATTACTCTGCAAACACAAAATGAACAACCAGAGAACTGTCATGAGCTGCAAAAGGGACTCAAGCAAAATGAGTTAAAAGACTTTGCCTGCAAATCCTGTGGCTTTTCTCCATAAGAACATCAGAAGAGCCCTGCCAAGTCAGACCATCCAGTCCAGCCTCCCGTCTCACCCAGGGGCCAGCCAGTTCCTTAACAGGGCAGGGAGGCTGAAACCTTCATAAGTATATCAGAAGAGTCCTGCTGGATCAGACCACAGAGGGTCCATCTAGTCCAGCATCCTGCCTCACCCAGGGGCCAATCCCAGCTACTCTCCAGACTGCAGAGCTCAGTTCCCCTGGAGGAAAGGGCTGCTTGGGAGGGGGACTCTGTGGCCTTGGACCCCACTGAGGGTCAGGGGTGCCAGCCTCCAGGTGGAGCCTGGGGATCCCCCGGAATTCCAGCTCCTCTCCAGACGGCAGAGATCAGTTCCCCTGGAGGAAAGGGCTGCTTGGGAGGGGGACTCTGTGGCCTTGGACCCCACTGAGGGTCAGGGATGCCAGTCTCCAGGTGGGGCCTGGGGATCCCCTGGAATTCCAGCTCCTCTCCAGACTGCAGAGATCAGTTCCCCTGGAGAAAAGGGCTGCTTGGGAGGGGGACTCTGTGGCCTTGGACCCCACTGAGGGTCAGGGGTGCCAGCCTCCAGGTGGAGCCTGGGGATCCCCCGGAATTCCAGCTCCTCTCCAGACGGCAGAGATCAGTTCCCCTGGAGGAAAGGGCTGCTTGGGAGGGGGGACTCTGTGGCCTTGGACCCCACTGAGGGTCAGGGATGCCAGCCTCCAGGTGGGGCCTGGGGATCCCCCGGAATTCCAGCTCCTCTCCAGACTGCAGAGCTCCGTTCCCCTGGGGGAAAGGGCTGCTTGGGAGGGGGACTCTGTGGCCTTGCACCCCCCTGAGGGTCAGGGATGCCAGCCTCCAGGTGGGGCCTGGGGATCCCCCGGAATTCCAGCTCCTCTCCAGGCTGCAGAGCTCAGTTCCGCTGGAGAAAAAGGCTGCTTGGGAGGGGGGACTCTGTGGCCTTGGACCCCACTGAGGGTCAGGGATGCCAGCCTCCAGGTGGGGCCTGGGGATCCCCCGGAATTCCAGCTCCTCTCCAGACTGCAGAGCTCAGTTCCCCTGGAGGAAAGGGCTGCTTGGGAGGGGGGGACTCTGTGGCCTTGGACCGCACTGAGGGTCAGGGATGCCAGCCTCCAGGTGGGGCCTGGGGATGCCCTGGAATTCCAGCTCCTCTCCAGACTGCAGAGCTCAGTTCCCCTGGAGGAAAGGGCTGCTTGGGAGGGGGGGACTCTGTGGCCTTGGACCGCACTGAGGGTCAGGGATGCCAGCCTCCAGGTGGGGCCTGGGGATCCCCTGGAATTCCAGCTCCTCTCCAGACTGCAGAGATCAGTTCCCCTGGAGGAAAGGGCTGCTTGGGAGGGGGGGACTCTGTGGCCTTGGACCCCACTGAGGGTCAGGGATACCAGCCTCCAGGTGGGGCCTGGGGATCCCCCGGAATTCCAGCTCCTCTCCAGACTGCAGAGATCAGTTCCCCTGGAGGAAAGGGCTGCTTGGGAGGGGGACTCTGTGGCCTTGGACCCCCAAGGGTCAGGGATGCCAGCCTCCAGGTGGGGCCTGGGGATCCCCCGGAATTCCAGCTCCTCTCCAGACTGCAGAGATCAGTTCCCCTGGAGGAAAGGGCTGCTTGGGAGGGGGACTCTGTGGCCTTGGACCCCCAAGGGTCAGGGATGCCAGCCTCCAGGTGGGGCCTGGTGATCCCCCGGAATTCCAGCTCCTCTCCAGACTGCAGAGATCAGTTCCCCTGGAGGAAAGGGCTGCTTGGGAGGGGGGACTCTGTGGCCTTGGACCCCACTGAGATCCCTGTCCTCCCCAGGCTCCATTGCCAAAAATCTAGGAGTTCCTCAAGCTGGATTTGGCAACCCTACCGCCCACCCCCCACCCTCTGGCGGTGGCCAGGGAGGATCTGGCACCCCTAACCATCGGTTTAGCCGCCGCCAGCAGCCTTCCCAACCCCGACCACTGCAATAGCTGCTTGCAGACCTCAATGTGTACTTATGAGAGATCAGGGGTGAAAGACATACCACTAGTGGCCTGTGCGCAACCGCATGCTCCAAGAATGATGTCATCTCTAGAATTGAGCGCTCACATGCCGATGTCTTCACAGGGGACTTTTTTTCAGCCTCTGGTTTGGCTCCTTCAGCAGAGCTCCAGATCTCGCAGTAAAGTTTCATGGTTTCCTCTTCCCCCCAGTGTGCACATCAAATCACTCCTGTCCCCCCCCCCCCAAGAACAGCAAGGGGGGGCAGCGGCAGAGAGGCGAGGAAAGGTGATGAAGGAAATGCCTTCTGTTTGTGCAGGTTTACGGAAGGGGACCCCTGCCTAAATGTTTACACCCCTGTGAATGGGGCCCATACCATTCTCGATGGGCAGGGGTCCCAGGTTTTTAAAGCGACTGACCCGGGGTCGAGAGGCTGATTCTGTACGTTGAAGGCATATTCTAATAATACAACCCAACAGGACTGCCGGGGGAACTGATCTGTCCCATTCTGTTGCTGTCTCTTGCCTTTCGGTTTCATTTGGCCTTTCCTAAATCATCCCTCCTTCCAAGCTAGGGTTGCCGGTCCCTCCTGGGGATCCCCCAGTTTGGAATTCCCCCCTCCCCATTTTAGGGCTTCTCGTAAATGAGGAGAACTTTCCCGGCTGCAGGAATTAAACGCAAAGTGCTGGCATCACCCACAAGCGATACAGCGATGTCAGTGATGTCAGAGGGCGACACTCTGGTTTTTGGGCAAAACTCTATGGTGAGAAGCTTATTTTATCATAGAGTTTTGCCCAAAATCCAGAGTGTCGCCCTGCAACACCACTTCTGGGTGACGTGAAACATGAGAAGCATAATTATGTAAAATTCAAATATAATCAAGGACAGGGCAGAGAATATTCACAACAGCAGGCAAAGGACTGTAGCCACAGTCCTTTGGTCAATAGCTGGGGTCCCCATACTCTTTGAGCCCATGGGAACCTTTGGAATTTTGACACAATGATGGATGCCTCTCCAAAATGGCTGCCACAGGAGGCGGAGCCAGTGGTAAAATGGCTGCTGCAAGAAGCAGAGCCTGCTATAAACCATCAGGGAGTGAGTTTATGCAGGACTCTAACAGTAATTCTTCAGCATTTCAGGCATTTAAAATGAATATATTGTTTAAAAATATTTTTACACACATACACACACAATAACGTAGTGATGATCATTTAGTTGGGGTGGTGGCTATTGCTCGAAACTCATTTTAAACAGCCGATCGCCACCTGGTTTTGTCCACTTTTTAAGAACACATGGCAGGCACCGGGAAACACGTTGGTCCACTTTGGGGACCCCTCATCTGTAGTAAAATCCCCAAACAAAGAGCCATATCGTACCTCCACTTGCAGCCAGCTGGGTGAGCTTGGGCCGGTTACAGTTCTCTTAGAGCTGTTCTCACAGAGCAATTCTCTCAGAGCTCTCTCAGCCCCACCTACCTTCGACTGCAGTTGCCTGTTAGTAAAACGGGGAGGCCCCGGGTGGTATTCCTGGCACGTCATTTGAAGCTGGAATTACTCTGCAAACACAAAATGAACAACCAGAGAACTGTCATGAGCTGCAAAAGGGACTCAAGCAAAATGAGTTAAAAGACTTTGCCTGCAAATCCTGTGGCTTTTCTCCATAAGAACATCAGAAGAGCCCTGCCAAGTCAGACCATCCAGTCCAGCCTCCCGTCTCACCCAGGGGCCAGCCAGTTCCTTAACAGGGCAGGGAGGCTGAAACCTTCATAAGTATATCAGAAGAGCCCTGCTGGATCAGACCACAGAGGGTCCATCTAGTCCAGCATCCTGCCTCACCCAGGGGCCAATCAGGGATGCCAGCCTCCAGGTGGGGCCTGGGGATCCCCTGGAATTCCAGCTCCTCTCCAGACTGCAGAGATCAGTTCCCCTGGAGGAAAGGGCTGCTTGGGAGGGGGGACTCTGTGGCCTTGGACCCCACTGAGGGTCAGGGATGCCAGCCTCCAGGTGGGGCCTGGGGATCCCCTGGAATTCCAGCTCCTCTCCAGACTGCAGAAATCAGTTCCCCTGGAGGAAAGGGCTGCTTGGGAGGGGGGACTCTGTGGCCTTGGACCCCACTGAGGGTCAGGGATGCCAGCCTCCAGGTGGGGCCTGGGGATCCCCTGGAATTCCAGCTCCTCTCCAGACTGCAGAGATCAGTTCCCCTGGAGGAAAGGGCTGCTTGGGAGGGGGACTCTGTGGCCTTGGACCCCACTGAGGGTCAGGGATGCCAGCCTCCAGGTGGGGCCTGGGGATCCCCTGGAATTCGAGCTCCTCTCCAGACCGCAGAGATCAGTTCCCCTGGAGGAAAGGGCTGCTTGGGAGGGGGGACTCTGTGGCCTTGGACCCCACTGAGGGTCAGGGATGCCAGCCTCCAGGTGGGGCCTGGGGATCCCCTGGAATTCCAGCTCCTCTCCAGACTGCAGAGATCAGTTCCCCTGGAGGAAAGGGCTGCTTGGGAGGGGGGACTCTGTGGCCTTGGACCCCACTGAGGGTCAGGGATGCCAGCCTCCAGGTGGGGCCTGGGGATCCCCTGGAATTCCAGCTCCTCTCCAGACTGCAGAGATCAGTTCCCCTGGAGGAAAGGGCTGCTTGGGAGGGGGGACGCTGTGGCCTTGGACCCCACTGAGGGTCAGGGATGCCAGCCTCCAGGTGGGGCCTGGGGATGCCCTGGAATTCCAGCTCCTCTCCAGACTGCAGAGATCAGTTCCCCTGGAGGAAAGGGCTGCTTGGGAGGGGGACTCTGTGGCCTTGGACCCCCCTGAGGGTCAGGGATGCCAGCCTCCAGGTGGGGCCTGGGGATCCCCCGGAATTCCAGCTCCTCTCCAGACTGCAGAGCTCCGTTCCCCTGGAGGAAAGGGCTGCTTGGGAAGGGGCAATCCATGCCGCTGCACCCCGCCCGACCTCCTGGCGTCCCCCGCCGCGGAGTTGGCCACCGCCCTCCCTCCGGGGCGCCGCGCCAGGCGGGGCGTGGATGCGGGAGCGTCCCCTGGCGGAGGAAGGCTGGCCCGGGCCGGCCCGGCCGCCGCGCCTCCTTCCCTTCCCTTCCTTCCTTCCTTCCTTCCCTTCCCGCGCCGAGCGGCCAGCTGGAGCTCCTCGACGGCCGGGCGCGATGGAGGGAGCGCGCCATCTCCGCCGCCACCGCCGCTCCCCCCGGCCGCCACCCGCCGCCACAGCCGGCTGAGAGCGAGCCAGACGCGGCGGCGCCTGCCGGAGCCCCGAGGTGAGTCCGCCGCCCCGTCTGCGGCCAAGCGGGAGCCCCCTCGCCTGCCGGGCTGCCTTTCTCCCCGCCGTCCGCCCGCCACGCTGGGAGCCCCCCACCCCGCCCTCTTGCCACCCCGCGCTCCGGGACATCCGGAGCCGGCCGGGTTGGATTGCCAACCTCCAGGGCGGGCCTGGAATTCTCCCGGAATGACCATGCGGCTTCAGACGGCAGAGATAAGCCCCCCCCCCCTCCCCGTGCTTTGGAGGGGGGGGTCGATTGGCCTGGCGTCCCTCTTGAGCGCTCTCCCTGCCCCCAGACGCTTCTCTTCCTAGGCTGGGCTCCTCAGTGGCTCAAGAGTTTCCAGCCTGGAGTTGGCAGCCTGCCTCCTTCCCTTCTCCAAATTCTCCATCCTTCTCAGGTTTCCCCCTCTTTGGCCATCCTCTGCTGGGATGCTGCACTCCCTCTTCCTCCCCGGACCCCTTCCCCTGCAGGGGGGGGGGAGAGAAAGGCGGACAGTGTAGAATTGCTTCTGTTGTTTGGTTTAACTGCAGAGGCTACCGTCTGGGGGGGGGATGCCCTATAGATTGAGCAGGGGGAGGGGGGCGCATTCTTGCAAAGGGACGTGTCTCTTGCAAAGGCTTTGTTTTGCCCGCCCACTGGGGACCAAATCTGCCTTCGTCCTCATCTCTTTCGCATTATCTTCACAACCATCCTGCGAGGTGGGTTGGCCTGAGAGTGTTGGTCGGGAAGGAAGCCTCCGTGGCAGAGCGGGGATTCGAACCTGGGTTCCCCAGAGCCTCGTCCGACACTCGGGCCTCATGCCCATGAAGAAGGTCCATCACATAGCCCTCCCCGCCTACACGGAGGGAACTAATATTATCATCATCATCATCATCATTATTATTAAACAAACCTGCCCGTGGAACAACTTGAATCAAAGGGCCATTGCCGCTCAGGTCACCAACTCCAGGTCTGGACATTCCTGGAGATTGAGGGGCTGGATTGACTTCCGCTGTGCGGTGCCTGGCTCCCACCCTCTGGTTTCTCCTCAAGAACCCTGCGAGGTGGGCTCAGACGGAAATCTCCTGGGATGACTGAACTCCATGTGACAGAAGTCGGTTTCCCCAGAGATTGTTGTCGCTTTGAAAGGTGGACTCTCTCCTCCTCAGGCTCTACCCCACCCCCCAAATCCCCAGGTTTTTTTGAACCCGGAGGTGGCAACCTGAGCAGTGATGCCTATACAGACGTTATCCTGGTTCCCTAAAGAGCCTTTCCGCTTCTTCCCCCCTGGACTCTCCTGGGGTCTCCCATCCAAGTATAAGCAGGGCCGATCCTGTGCTTTTCTACAAGTAGCACAGAGTTACTGAGAATGACAAGCCCGCTTTTATTATTCGGCTGGCTTTCCTGGGCGCCGTCCCCGTCGGTCCGTGTATGGGGCTTTATGATTTCGGTGCTTGTCATTAACGCCGCAGCTTGCCTGGAGCTTCTTTGCAGAGAGAGCTTCAGTGTGAAAAATGCTGCAAAGGGTAAACGTTCCCCGCTTGGCGTTTCAGTTTGCAGAAGTCGCCCGGCCAGCTGCAGGAGCTCGATGCCATTGGGCAAACCGGGTGTCTCGGTTTTATATTCTCCGTCTTGCTGTATTGATCCCGCCCTGCAACCTAGAAGCAGAGTTTCATGGAGGAGAAGTCTGCTGGTGGCTGCTAGCCATGGTGGCTGAGGGGAACCTCCACAGTCAGAGGCACTAATCCTCTGGACCCCAGAGCCAGCAGGCAACATCAGGGGAAGGCCTCTCTGCCCTGTGGCTGGCCCTCCAGAGGTCGGTCCCCGTGTGAAAGGGGAGGCTGGACTGGAGGGACCCTCCCTGGCCTGACCCAGCAGGGCTCTCCTTACATTCTTCAAACGTGGAAGGGAAATGAGTTCCCCTCCCTCTCTGCTTCGAACCTGCTCAAGATCCTGACCAGCCTTCTTGCTACGCCACGGAAAGCCGTTCTGGGTTGGAGACGTGGATCCGAAGCCGGTGCCTGATCTGCAGGGACCACCCGGCCTGGTGCTCTGGCGTCTTAACCACAAGTTACACAAACTCTGCCGTCTTCATCGCAGCTCGCGGTGTGGCTCAGAAATCTGAACGGCAGCCCTGACGCTGAGCAGTTGCCAAATCCCGCTGGATATTTTGGTTTTGAGGGAGTGGAACGTTTCTCTTTCAAGTTTGATATTCAGGCAGTGGTCCAGGTGGGGCCTGGCAACGTTACAACTAGTCTCCGGACTACAGAGGTCGGTTCCATCGGAGGAAATGTCTCCATTGAGCGTCAGAAGAGTCCTAGTCCAGCATCCTGCCTCACGCAGGGCCCAAGCGCTTCCAGGGCAGAGGCTGAGGCCTTCCCTGGTGTTGTCCCTTGGCTCTGACAGTCAGAGGTTTAGTACCTCCGAATGTGGAGGGAGCAGCCGTTGATAGACTTGGCCTCTGAATCTATCTAATCTCCATTTATAGTTCTTTGTTCCTGTGGCCTGGGGAGGAAAGCTATGGCAAATCTAGACGGCATCCTAAAAAGCAGAGACATCACCCTGCCAACAAAAGTGCGTCTAGTCAAGGCTATGGTCTTCCCAGTTGCAATGCATGGCTGCGAAGGTTGGACCATAAGGAAGGCCGAGCGTCAAAGAATTGAGGCTTTTGAACTCTGGTGCTGGAGAAGACTCTTGCGAGTCCCTTGGACTGCAAGGCGAACAAACCGGTCAGTCCTGGAGGAGATCAGCCCTGACTGCTCCTTAGAAGGCCGGATCCTGAAGATGAAACTCAAATACTTTGGCCCCCTCATGAGAAGGAAGGACTCCCTGGAGAAGAGCCTAATGCTGGGAGCGATCGAGGGCAAAAGAAGAAGGGGACGACAGAGAATGCGGTGGCTGGATGGAGTCACTGAAGCAGTCGGTGCAAACTTAAATGGACTCCAGGGAATGGTAGAGGACAGGAAGGCCTGGAGGATCATTGTCCAGGGGGTCGCGATGGGTCGGACATGACTTCGGGGGAGAAAGCAGCCTAACAACAACAACATTCCCGTGGCCATCCTGATACCCTCTGGCAGCAAATTCCACATTTTAGGCGCTTCTCTGTGTCAAGGAGTCTTTCCTTTTGTCTGTCCTGGACCTACTGCCCATCAGCCTGATCCGATGCCCTCTTGGTCTTGTCTTTTGGGAGTTATAGCCTAGGCTAGCTGGCAGGCTCTTTATCAGCTCTCTCCTCCCCCTACATAATTTTATAATCTGCTAGCGTGTCCCCCCCCGCCCCCAGCATCTCTATTCTGACGGGAAAGTCCCCACCTCTCCAGCCCTCCCTTCTAAGGAAGGGGTTCCAAACCTCTCTTCGGCTTGGTCACCCTCCTCTGCACTTTTTCCGTGATGCTTTGGAGGGGGGAGTTTTATGGCCTTGTGCCCCACAGAGCCCCCTCCCCTGGGCTACACCCCGGAAACGTCACGGAATTTCGCAGCCTCACATTGGAAACCTGCATTGCGGGTCTGTATGAGACTCAAACGTTGGAGCCCAGATTTTTATCGCTTGCCGTCACCGTGTAGAAATACAGTGGCAGCAGCTGGCTCGCTGTGGTTTGTCCCCTGGCACCAAGCAATTCAGATATCCTGCTCTGAACACTGCCGGTTCCAAAGTCCCTCTGTCCTTCTACCTTGGAGTTATTTCAGAGGCTGAATGACAACAGCAAGTGAATGACCACAGCAGACGAGATTGAACGAGGCTTGATATGCAGAGGGGTAGTGGGCATGGAGAAATCAGCACTGATCATGAGACAGGAGACCAAGGTCTAGATTCGGTCCATGAGGATGCATGGTCCCCAGCTTCGTTATCGGTGGGAGTTCAGCAGTCTCTCTTTCTAATCTCCCTTTGAAACTTTAACTCTTACAAAGGAATTTTGTGAATCTTTACGATGTTCCTAGACTCTCGCTCTTCTGTCTCCAGGTAGGAGGTTTTGGCCATAACCTTTCCCCCTGCTGCAGCTGATGTATGTGGCTTTCGGAAGGTCCTGAGTTCGGCTCCTGGCGGCTCGGGCAAAAGGGTACTGCCACCACTGCAGTGGGCAAGGCCCTTTGCCCCGAGCGCTCGGGAAGCTGTTGTCGGTTTTATGTCGACAATCCAGGGCTGGGTGGACTCCGTGGTGTGATACGCAATGACTTAGACAGCTCCCCTTCCCTGGCTTTAGGCTGTGGCACTGCATTTTTTGAGTGCGCGGGTGTGTGGGCGCAAGGAGGCAGTGCCCAACCCAGGAGGCAAATGGCAGATAAGGGTTCCAGTTTTGCCACATCCACCTCCTGCCACCCTGGTGCGGTACAGTGCCCTAAGAGCTCTAGAGGCAGGTGGACTGCGACGCACTTGGCAGCCGAAATCTGTGGAGATCCGTGGGGCAGATAGGGAGGGGGGAAATACTCTGGAAGAGGGCTCCACCTCTTGCCTCAGCTCCACCCCCATAGAGGAGCTGGGGGAGAAAGCAAGCCTTTCTTCCTTTCTCCCAGGTTTACACTGCAGTGTTGGTTTTATTGCCTCCTGTTCCCCGTTTTTTTTTTTTTATGACCCCTCTTCTCCCCTGCTTACTTTCTGTGGCTCCGCCTCCTGCAGTAGTCATTTTGTGGGCAGCTCCACCTCCTGCAGCGTCCATTTTGCAGCCGCGCTCGCCACTCTGCGTCCGAATCCTACAGGCTCCGAAAGGCTGGGGGATCCTTGATGTAATTTCCCCCGACGCTGTGTGGTCATCCTTTGCTGCGCTCTGTATACCAGGGGTGGCCAAACTGCGGCTCTCCAGATGACCATGGACTCCGTTTGCCAGGAGGTCCTCCCCCCTATATATGAATGGTATGAGACATTTATACGGCGCGGCTGAAATGTTTAGCGTGTGTTTGCATGGGGGTTTCCCATCCTGCCGTAGCTGACTTATGGCGGAGATGAACAAAGGCGGCTTCTCGTTGCCTGCCTCGGCGTCACGACCCCCCCGTCCTTCCTTGGTGGTCTCCCATCCAAATATTAAGCAGGGCTGTCCTTGCTCGACTTCTGAGATCGGAAGAGATTGGGCTGGCTTGGTGTATCCAGGTCAGGATAAATGAGCTTTACAGATGCAGTAATCCTCACAACAACCCTGCGAGGAAGGGCAGGGCTGTTCTTCCCAAGGACTTCCCGACTGCTTCCTGTTTGTGACGTTTCCACATTTCCGCTTGGCCCAAATTGCCCACGAGGGAAGCGGAAACTGCAGGTATAAACGCCTCCAAGTGCCTATGAACCGGGGCGTCAGTCTTCCTTTTCTTCCTGTGCTGAAATCATGCTCCGGGAAGGAAGCAGTTAACTGTGGCAGCTCCCCCCCCCCCAAAGGCCAGGTGGCTCAATATTCTTGGAAGCCCTCTGTTTACTCTGCAGCAGCGGAGTGTTAAGGAACATTCCTTACCCAGAAAGTCCCCAGACAGATAACAGCCATTGAGGTGGTGCCTTTGAGAGGCCAGTCGGTGGCCCAAGCGCTGGGCTTCAAGAGAGAGGTTACCAACCTCCACCTGAACCCAGGAAGTCTCCTGGAATGATGCTCGATTTCCAGGCTGCAGAGATCAGATTTCCTAGAGGAAATCAGAAGCCCCCGGAGGTGGACTCTGTGGCTCACACCCTGCTGAAGGTCGGTCCCCTCCATAAAGCCCAGCAGTCCCAGGGAGCGCTCTCAAATCTCCAGAAAGCTCCCAGAGATGGCAACCGTGCTTCGGAGAGCCTACCCTCTGACCCTCTTTGCATCCCCATTCTGAGTAAGCACTTTTTCCAGTCCCTCTTGCAGTCTTTAAGTTTAGGTGGCCAACTCTGGGCAAGGAAATTGCAGGAGATTTGGAAAGGGGTGGGAGGGCAAGATTTGGCGAGGGGAGGAACCCCACCAGGTCCCTCCTCCAAATCAGTCCTTTTCTCCAGGGGAATTGATCCCCGTAGTCTGCAGAGCTGAAATTCCAGAGGACCTCCAGGAGATGACATTCTAGAGCAGTGGTCCCTCACCCTAACCCCCGGTCCAGGGACCGGTAGCAGTTCGTGGATCAGTCGGTACCGGTCTGTGTCTCCTCCTCGTCCTCCCCAGCTGCTGCCTCGGGGGATGCCCTGCCACTCTGCCACCGGCTCACCTTTGGTGCTCTCCGGTGGCCGCCATGGCTGGGGCTCCCCCTCAGCGTGGCAATGAGCAGCTGCTGCTGGCGCTGGCGGGAAAGCAAGTGGAACAGGGGCTCAGGCGTCAGTGATGTCCTTCGGCAAAAGACTACCCCCCCAGTCCCCGGTGATAAAAAGGTTGGGGACCACTGTTCTAGAGGATCACCCCCAAGCCCTGGCCTGGGCCCTGAGCTGCCCTTCCCCCCCTGGATCATCTCCGGGTCTCTCCCCCCACCCTGACCAAGAAAGGCATCTTTGTTTGGGAGCTAACGTCCGTAGAGGGGCTGGCGACCCACCAGGGCGGAGGAAATGGGGAAAGGCCGCTGGACAGAGAGAGGCCTTCTGAGGCTGAGCTCATCGCAGCCGGAGACGGTGCCCCAGGTTCAGGCCGTGGGGGCGGAGAACGGCTATTTCGGTTCTTCCCCCTCCTAATTTCCAGCCATCCTGCCGTCCATCACTCAGCAGGGTGGGAGGACAGCCTGCAGCCGAATCCCAACAGCTGCTCTTGCTTAAGCCAGATCCCCCCCCCAACGCCCCCCCCCCAGGCCCAGGGCTAGGAGCTGGGAAAGGCCGTTGGGATGACCACAGATAGCAGCAGATGGCTCCTCTGGCTGGGCTGAGATTTGGCCAGGGGCTTTGGGAAAGGCAAGGGCCGTGGGAGGAGGGGATCTCTTTCTCCTTGGAGGAGACGTGCGAGTTAACAGCTCAGTTGAGGCCAATGAAAAAGTCTCTCCTGGAGATGCCAAGTCCAGGTTGAGACCACTAAAATGCCATCAGATTGTTCAGGGGGACTCATCTCTGTGGGCTGGAAATCAAGTGAGATTCCAGAAGGTCCCCAGGCACCACCTGGAAGTGGGTTTTAAACCTCAAGATTGGGACTGGACATCCCCTGGCAGTCCAGCTCCTCTCCAGACTGCAGAGCTCAGTTCCCCTGGAGGAAAGGGCTGCTTGGGAGGGGGGACTCTGTGGTCTTGGACCCCACTGAGGGTCAGGGATGCCAGCCTTCAGCGGGGGCCTGGGGATCCCCTGGAATTCCAGCTCCTCTCCAGACTGCAGAGATCAGTTCCCCTGGAGAAAAGGGCTGCTTGGGAGGGGGACTCTGTGGCCTTGGACCCCCCAGAGGGTCAGGGATGCCAGCCTCCAGGTGGGGCCTGGGGATCCTCCGGAATTCCAGCTCCTCTCCAGACTGCAGAGCTCAGTTCCCCTGGAGGAAAGGGCTGCTTGGGAGGGGGGACTCTGTGGCCTTGGACCCCACAGTCAGGGATGCCAGCCTCCAGGTGGGGCCTGGGGATCCAGCCCTGGAATTCCAGCTCCTCTCCAGACTGCACAGATCAGTTCCCCTGGAGGAAAGGGCTGCTTGGGAGGGGGGACTCTGTGGCCTTGGACCCCACGGAGGGTCAGGGATGCCAGCCTCCAGGTGGGGCCTGGGGATCTCCTGGAATCCTGCCTACTCCCGGCACCCAAAGTCTCCAGGTATTTCCCAACCCAGAGCTGGCAACCCTCACTGGACTTTGGACTGCAGAAGTCCGTTCTCCTGCAGGAAATGGCAGCTTTGGCCAGGAAACTCTGTGGCATCACACCCCAACCCCTTTTCCTGCTTTCCCCATCCCTGTCCTCCTCAATCTCCAGGCGTCTCCCAATCCAGATTCGGGAAGCCCTGGCACCAGGCTTGTGGAAATCCAAGTAGGTTCATGCAGACAGTGGAGCTCTTCATGATTTGCTATTGCAGCCCGGCCAAGGAACCGATCCCACCCCCCACCCCCCCCTGGAAGCAGTGATCCAAGCCAGACCAAATCTCTCTTGCAGGCGGAGAGAAATAAGGAATCCCAGTTGCAGCTTCTCAGAGTTGGCTGGAAGTTGTAAAATCTTCTTTCTCAGAGCTGCATTTTGCAATGCAAATATTTTGTGGCTTTCTTTTGATGTTTCCCAGAGTGCTTAAGACCCCCCCTCCCCCACATTGGAAACTAGTTCTAATTCCCATGATGTTGAAGGTGATGGTCCTTTGGCTTAGGGGGGGGTGTCCTTGCATATGCTCATGCTGTGCGTTCCATCTACTCTGGGAAACAGAACAGGCCGCATAAAATGTATCTTGAAGGGATGGAAGGAACCCCGGACATGGTGAACTTAGACAGGAGGGCCAACTGAGATTTCAAGACGGGAGAATTTCATTTTAAAAAACACACACGTTACTTTAAGAGCATTTGTGGCTCTTATTCTGTTTTTAAAAATGCCTAATAAGAATGCAGCAATATTCCCAACACGGGCCAGTTTTCTCGGCTTTTAACAAGCATCCCTCAGTTTATAGCCCCAGCTGACTGCATTTAATGACAGCTATTCAGTGCATGGGATCAGAAGGGTTTCCAGGACCCTCCCTCCCCCTCCACCACTGGTGTGGACGGGGGGGGGGTAGGGTTGCCAGATTCAGGTTGGGAAACTCCTGGAAATTCGGGGGTGTAGCTTGGGGAGGGCAGGGACATCAGTGGAGTCCAAGGCTCTAGAGTCCCCCCTCCCAAGCAGCCCTCTTCTCCAGGGGAACTGATCTCTGCAGTCTGGAGAGGAGCTGGAATTCCGGGGGATCCCCAGGCCCCCCCTGGAGGCTGGCATCCCTGACCCTCAGTGGGGTCCAAGGCCACAGAGTCCCCCCTCCCAAGCAGCCCTTTCCTCCAGGGGAACTGATCTCTGCAGTCTGGAGAGGAGCTGGAATTCCAGGGGTTCCCCAGGCCCCCCCTGGAGGCTGGCATCCCTGACACTCCGTGGGGTCCAAGGCCACAGAGTCCCCCCTCCCAAGCAGCCCTTTCCTCCAGGGGAACTGATCTCTGCAGTCTGGAGAGGAGCTGGAATTCCGGGGGATCCCCAGGCCCCACCTGGAGGCTGGCATCCCTGACCCTCAGTGGGGTCCGAGGCCACAGAGTCCCCCCTCCCAAGCAGCCCTTTCCTCCAGGGGAACTGATCTCTGCAGTCTGGAGAGGAGCTGTCATTCCAGGGGATCCACAGGCCACACCTGGAGGCTGGCATCCCTGACCCTCAGTGGGGTCCAAGGCCACAGAATCCCCCTCCCAAGCAGCCCTTTCCTCCATGGGAACTGATCTCTGCAGTCTGGAGAGGAGCTGGAATTCCAGGGGATCCCCAGGCCACACCTGGAGGCTGGCATCCCTGACACTCCGTGGGGTCCAAGGCCACAGAGTCCCCCCTCCCAAGCAGCCCTCTTCTCCAGGGGAACTGAGCTCTGCAGTCTGGAGAGGAGCTGGAATTCCAGGTTGCCGACCTCCAGGCAAGGCCTGGAGTTCTCCTGGAATGGAGATGGGTCTCCAGATGACAAGAGTTCATTTCCCCAGGAGAAAACAGCTGCTTTGCAGCGTGCGCTCTGTGGCATTATACCCCGTTGTGGTTGTTTCTCTCTCCAACAGAGGCAGAACAGAGAAATCTCAAGATGTCCTAGATCCACCGACATTGGTCAGGCCGCACCTGGACTGCTGTGCGTGGTTTTGGAGGCTTCCCTTCAAGAAGGATGTGGACAGAATGGGGCAGCTCCAGAGGAGAGCATTAAGGACAATCGGGGCCAGGAGGTCAAGCCCTACAAGGAAAGGCTGAAGTACTTGGGAATGTTCAGTCTGAGAAGTTATAGAAGTGGGGGCAGCCATAAGTGCAGACGTCTTTGAGTGGGGACTGGATCAGCATCTGGAGCACAGGTCCATCAGTGGCTCTGACCCGCAGTAGAGAAGGAGCACCCTGTCTAGGGCAGTGATTCTCTGTCTTCTTGATGCTTGGAGGGGAACACGGGGGGAGGGCTTCTGGTGTTGTGGTCCTGCTGGTGGACCTCCTGACACCACCTGGGTTCTGGCCACTGTGTCGGATTGGGCGGACCACTGGTCTGATCCACTGGTCTGATGCAGCAGGGTTCTTATATCTGGGGCAGCGATTCTCTGTCTTCTTGGTGCTTGGAGGGCCGCAGTGGGAGGGCTTCTGGAGTTCTGGCCCTGCTGGCGGACCTCTTGATGGCCCCCGGGTTTTGGCCACTGTGTGACCCAAGAGTATTGGGCTGGAGGGGCCACTGGCCTGATCCAACAGGGCTTGCCTTCTGTTATTAGATACGGAGGGAGGGCTTGATTGCTGTCTTGAAATTAAAAGCTGCCACTTGGAGGAGGGCAGGGAGCGGTTCCCTTTGGCTGCAGAAGAGAGGACTCACAATCATGAGTTTGAATTACGAGTGGAAAACTACTGGCTGGATATTAGGAATTCCCCCCCCCCACACACACACACACACACACACACTTACAGTAGTTCAGCCATAGAAGGGGCTGCCTCAGGAGGGGGTGAGCTCCCCCTCTCTGGCTGTCTTCAAGCAACGTCTAGATCAGAGGTAGTCAAACTGCGGCCCTCCAGATGTGCATGGACTACAATTCCCAGGAGCCCCTGCTCGGTTCCCCATTACCCAACTCCCCTGTGGGTCCCCTCATTTTCCACTCCCCTGTGGGTCCCCTCGTGCCTCCAGCTTGTAAAATGATTGTTTTGTTTTCGCTTGTTTATTTTCAAGCTATTTTCTGGACCTGCCCGTTAATGTTTGACGGGGGGGGGGGGGTAGGCGCCAGCGACACGTAAATCTTTCCATTTTCAAATTGCAAACAGGACATGTTTAGAAGAAGATCTTGAACCCTTTGGAGGCGAGATTGCTACTTATTCCTCGGTAATAAATCCAATAACATTCACAACCTCTGGTTCAACGCTCAGTCGCTAACGTGGATTAGCATTTCTTTCCACTTCCTGTGCAAATGTGTCTCAGAAAGCTGGGGAGAATGGTTCGCTGTAGCTGTTATTTCAATAAGTCAAAGGTCCCCAACCTGGTGCCCAGGGGCACCAAGATGCCCACCGCCTCCGAGTATTTTTAAAACAGGGTGGGACCAGCAGAGCTTCTGATTGGCCGTTAGAGAGCCGATAAAAATGGCGTTGTTACAGTGACATTTGCCAGCCCAGTGTCTGCTTTATTCTCTCTCGTTCCACTTTCCCAGTTTGCTTTTTTAGAATTACCCCTCTTCTCCCCAGCACCAGGGAGTCTTCTGAGTGGTTGGCACCTCCTCCTGGGGCAGCCATTTTGCAATTGGCCTGACCTCCTGCAGCAGCCATTTTGAGGCTGTGCCCACCGTTCTGTGCCCCAAAGTTGCCCACCGGCTCAAGCAAAACAAAAAGGAAAACCACCAACAGCCAACTGGGAAAGGCGGACAATAGAAATAAAGTTCTTCGTCGTCTCCTTATAAAATTGGGGACTGCTTTCTTCTAAGCACACTTTCCAGTCATTTGTCAGGTTTGAGCTTAGGCTGCCTCGCAGGGTCGTCGCGAGAGCCGAAGAAAGAGAGAAGGAGAGACTGACGTAGGGCTGCCCCGATCTACCCTTCCAGCAGCCAACCGCTGTGTGTTCCAGCGGAATTTTTAAATGCAGGATCAAAGCGCCTTTCTGGAGATTTCGGCTGCTTTGGGTTGCCAAGTTTTTGGGGACTGGCTTAGGAGGCGTTGAGCTGAAGGCTTCTGCAGGAGAATCTCTTCTCCTTTTGCCGTGATCGGTGACTCGTTGCCTGCCTGAAGAACCAACTCTTCTTCTTCTTCTTCTGGAAGGATAGATCGGGGCAGCCCTACATCAGTCTCTCCCTGTCTCTTTCTTCGGCTCGTGCTACTTTCGATGAGGAGCAGAACATATTGTGCTCAGACAGGGAGCAGGCTGGGTGCTGTCGGGCCATGGCCGGTTCAGAGTCTTGCCTCTGTTTTTTGTTCTTGCCCCTATCAGCCATTTCACAAATGGAGGGACCGAGGTCAGGGATGCCATGCTCCAGGTGGGGCCTGGGGATCCCCCAGAATCCCGGTGGCTGTCAGAAAATGTGTCTGTGGTTCTCGGGGGGGGGGGGCTGCTCCAGTAGCCCCCATGCTGGCTCGTTGTTCGTTCCCCTGCATAAGTGGCTTGCGTTTTACCCGGTTTCTTTGGCCTCTCGTTTGCTTAACTCTGTGCCCGGCTACAGATCTGCGTCTGAACCTTATCCTTTTAATACATTTTATAAATTTGAAGCTGCCCGTGGCTCCCTGACTACATCCAGCACCCCTGTCCTGGAAATGCCATCCCAGGGCAAAGGGAAGGCCCAGTTGGATGTCTTATGCGCAGAATTCTGCGGGAGAGCGGAAAGAACGCAGAATGCGGAGTTGGGGGCAGAATTCCGCTTCTCTCAGCATCTCCGCTGCCGGAGAGAGCCTGTTTCTAGCCCCGCTTGGGTGGTGAAGACATGCTTGTGTGTGGGAACGGCCCTGGCGCCTCTCCAAAAGAATGGCCGGGTACGGTCTTCCGCGGTTGCCCGCCCCCGTCGCTAGCCAGGCAGGCTGCGTTATGCAGATCCCATCCGGGGTGCCTAATTCTTAATAGATTGCGAAACAAAAACGGCACAAGCCTGCTGTCAGTTCTCTGCGGATGTGTGAGTGAGTGAGACGGTGCGCGTGTGTGTCGGTCGGCGTGTGTGTCGTTCCGTTCCTGAGCTGCGCCAGGCGGCTTCTGCTCTGCCTTTGGCGGGCAAGCTCCTGGCGCCGGGATGCCCACGGCTGGGTTTCCTCATCGGCCTTCCTCCGGTGCTGGGGTTGAGCAACGCGCTAACGGCTGGCCTGTTCCGTTGGAGCAATGGCAACACTTCCTCGCTGCCCTCCTCCGCCACGCATGCCTCGCCAGTGCGCCTCCTGAGGGGCTCCCTCTCCACCCAGTTCCCCAGTGTGCTCCAGCGACTGCCCATCTGGCACTTTGGCTTCCTGTCCGTGCTTCTCTTTCACATACCCGGGCTCTCCCGGACTCTCGTCCACCCCTTTTGCACAGAACGTAGCCAGCTCTTGCTTCACCTCCGAATGGCCTCCTGCTCGGTCGCCTAACCCCTTCGGTGTTCACCCTGTGACTGCCACGGTGCAGAGATGTTCTGCGGTGGGGCGCACGGGTTCTCTGCTGCTCTCCCCTTTCCCTCCGCCGTCTCTCCGCTCGCCCCTTCCCTGCCTCCAAACGAGCCTTCCCTTACGCCGGCTGCCGCTTGTGACTCAGCCGCCCGAAGCCATAGGCCAGGACGTGCCTGGATACGAATTTTTGGGCCGGCTGTACAGGTAACTCCTTGACGTGCTGGGTGAGCACGAGGCTCCGGCTGGGTCACGCTGCAGGTGCCCATCGCGCGGCCGCGCTGACTAAGCGGCTTGGGCAGGAAGGAGGACTGCTTCGCCAGGATGGAAGACGCATCTCCAGAGGCCTCGACTCAAGCAAGGTTTGGTGCTGAGTTCGGTGGGAGGGGAGCGGGGGGAAGCCGTGGCTTGGTCCCACGGTGGTGTCCGGCCCCGGTGTGGACAAGCTGCAGATGGTTCCCTCCAAGGGGTTTTCTCTGTGGCTCCCCCATCCGCCATGTGCAACTTGGGGCCTGTGAAGAAAGGCTTGTGTCACCGGGAGGGTATAAAGATAAACAGCTGGCGGCTGTTTCCATGGGCCCTGCCTTAAGCATGGATCTTCGGACCCCCTTGGGTAGCAGCAGCGCCGGCTGGGTGAAGCTCCGTCTGCAGGCCTCCGTCTCCACTAACACTCACAGGCACGTGTACATTCCCGGCAGGGGCCGCGGCTCCTTGTGCGCCGGAGAAACTGACCGGTGACTCGCTCTTGAAAGTCTGGGCAGGCAGCAACTTTCTGTATCGGCTTGGGGTGGTGTGGTGCATCGGGCTGGGAGTCACCAGAGTTCACAGCTGTGGAATGCTCTGTGTGTGTGAGAGACACAGAGACAGAGAGAGACACAGAAGTTGCACTGCAGCTTAGAGGAAGAAACATTTCTGACGTGGAACAGAGATTGAGCCCGGGGCACCTTTAGGTCCAGTGACTTTTAATTCTGGGTATAAGCTTTTGTGTGCATGTGCATTTTAGCGTGCGCACCGCCAAAGTTTAATTCTGGATATACGCTTTCGTGTGCATGCGCATTTACGCATCACCAAAGTTTAATTCTGCATTTAATTCTATGTTTCAGTGTACGTTTTAGTGTACACAACCAAAGTGGAATTCTGGGTATAAACTTTCATATGCACATGCATTTCAGGGTGCGCCTCACCAAAGTTTAGTTCTGGGGATAAGCTTTTGTATGCATGCGCATTTTAGTGTACACACCATCAAAGTTTCAAGCGCACGTACCTGAAAGCTTCTACCCAGAATCCCACTGGGTTGGTCTTAAAGGTGCCTCTGGATTCAACCTTTGCCCTGCTTCTTCAGACTAACACAGCGACCCACCTGAATTTTTGCCCGCAAGAGACCCGTCTGATTTCGAACTCCTCTGCTGCCTTATTTGCGCCGCTTGCTCTGTTTTTATCTCTTTAGTTGCCATTTTGCTCCGTTTGTTGTCCGCCTTATTCTCCTTGAAAGCTGAGGCAGGTTATGAAATTATCAGACACCATCATGTGCTGTAACCAGGCAGCCTCCTTTTCAAGCGCTCTATAAATTAGCACATGAGCCTGCAAAACTGCCTCCTGCTGAATCGTTCCCTCAAAGTCTGCATTGTCAACCCAGACCGGCAGCCGCTCTTCTGCATGCCAAGCAGAGGCTCTTCCGTTCAGAAATCTTTCCCCTGGCTTCAAACCCTGTGTTTAGGACATTTATTTTCTTTCTACTCCGAACCTTGAAGTGGTTTCCCTCCAAGTCAAACCCTATCAACAACAAGGAAATGAATGTTTAAGTCGAGTGGGGATTTGTGTGAGAGCTTCTTATTGGGTAAGCTCAGTTTGCTGTTTGTTATTTCTGCAGGGCTCTTGTGTCTGTTTACCGGTTTATTTCTCACCTTCTGCCTGTATATGTCTGGATTGGAAAATCTCCATTTCAGTGTGTTGGAGGAAGCGTGTGTCCACAGGAAAGCTTACACCTTGAGTAAAACTTTTGTTGCCCTCCAGGGTGCCCCTGGACTTGTGACGTCCGTTCTGCTGCTTCAGAGCAAAACAGACCCACCTGGATCTGAGGAAATGCATGAAACGTGATCTTGGTAGAAGCAACAGTTACAGATTAAGGCTTTGTTTTCGCTTTTGGAAAGCTGCAACACGGCAGCAGCTTTGAACCACATAGGGAAAGTTGCTTCCACAGCCTTGGAGGGATTGTCAAAAAGGCCCAGTTCCTAGTCCATGCTTACCCTACCGGATACCAACACAGAGAAGGGGATGCTTTCCCACTGGGACAGGCTGTGGCCCAGTGGCAGAGCCTCTGCTTGGCAGGCAGAAGGTCCCAGGTTCAATCCCCAGCATCTCCAGTTAAAAGGACCGGGCAGGAGGGGATGGGAAAGACCTTGGCCTGAGACCCTGGCTCAGTGGCAGAGCCTCTGCTTGGCAGGCAGAAGGTCCCAGGTTCAATCCCCGGCATCTCCAGTTAAAAGGACCAGGCAGGAGGGGATGGGAAAGACCTTGGCCTGAGACCCTGGCTCAGTGGCAGAGCCTCTGCTTGGCAGGCAGAAGGTCCCAGGTTCAATCCACGGCAGCTCCAATTAGAAGGACCAGGCAGGAGGGGATGGGAAAGACCTTGGCCTGAGACCCTGGCTCAGTGGCAGAGCCTCTGCTGTCCAAGCAGAAGGCCCCAGGTTCAATCCCCAGCATCTCCAGTTAAAAGGACCGGGCAGGAGGGGATGGGAAAGACCTTGGCCTGAGACCCTGGCTCAGTGGCAGAGCCTCCGCTTGGCAGGCAGAAGGTCTCAGGTTCAATCCCCGGCATCTCCAGTGAAAAGGACCGGGCAGGAGGGGATGGGAAAGACCTTGGCCTGAGACCCTGGCTCAGTGGCAGAGCCTCCGCTTGGCAGGCAGAAGGTCTCAGGTTCAATCCCCGGCATCTCCAGTGAAAAGGACCGGGCAGGAGGGGATGGGAAAGACCTTTATCTGAGACCCTGGCTCAGTGGCAGAGCCTCTGCTTGGCAGGCAGAAGGTCCCAGGTTCAATCCCCAGCATCTCCAGTTAAAAGGACCGGGCAGGAGGGGATGGGAAAGACCTTTATCTGAGACCCTGGCTCAGTGGCAGAGCCTCTGCTTGGCAGGCAGAAGGTCCCAGGTTCAATCCCCAGCATCTCCAGTTAAAAGGACCGGGCAGGAGGGGATGGGAAAGACCTTTATCTGAGACCCTGGCTCAGTGGCAGAGCCTCTGCTTGGCAGGCAGAAGGTCCCAGGTTCAATCCCTGACAGCATCTCCAGTTGAAAGGACCAGGCAGACAGTGAGGAGAGAGACCTTGTCCCGCACTTCCATTTTCAGTCTTTTGAGAAATCAGCCTCCCCAGCCCCTGTCATGGGCTCGGGACTTTTGGTAGTGCTTTGACGCATATCTTCTGATCCTCCTGTTGACTTCCTGAACTCAACATGACCTTCCTCTCCCACGCTGACGCGTTACCACATTCATTCCGATGGGGCTTTTGGTTATTCATTGAGAGGATTGGGCATCTGGTCATGGCTGCTGTCAGTCTTCAGTTGGACCAGGCCTGGTGGGCTTAGCAGTTGCTTTTGAAGCCCCCCCCCCCTACCCACAGCTTGGTTTACAGATGATGCTTGTGCTTGCTCTTCTCTTGAGTGGCCCCTGGAGTCTCCCATTATCACTATTGATCTCTGGATGACTAAGATCAACTCCTCTGGAGAAAATGGATCCTTTGGAGTCGCGCGTCTATAGGACCTCACTCTGCTACGGTCCTTCCCAAAACCCTGCCGTCCCTATCTTCACAAAACAAGAACCCAAATCGGCAGGAATTTCCCAACCCAAAGTTGGCCGCGCTCGGCCCAATTCTGCTCCGGAGTACGACAGGACAGAGAAGAGGCTTCAGGGACTCTGAGTTCCCGGGACCTGAAGAAGGGAGCCGGGACTCCCAAAAGCTCCTTTCCTGTCTCAAATTGTGTCAGTCTTTCAGGTGCTCCTGGACTCTGGCTCTTTCCTGTGGCTACCGATGGACAAACACGGCAACTCATCTTTTAGCAGTCCCCAACCTGTGGGCTGCGGACCACATGTGGTCCTTCGACTAATTGGAGGTGGGCCCTGAAGGACGCCTTCTTCCCACCCCACCCCCCGGCCCTTTACTTCATCCCCCCCCGGCCCTTTACTTCATCCCCCCCCCCCGGCCCTTTACAACACACTTCGGATGTCATTGTCTCCCATCACTCCCAGATGGGACGATCTCATTGCAGAGAAACAAGCTCAGGGTTCCCATTGATTTGTCATTGTCACGAGTGAAAATTTCCATGAAAATAAAATGTTCCTTATGTTCATTGTTGTGGCGTGTCTATATCTTATTTTGAAGGGATGTCTAAACATCACCATAGCGATCAGAGAGCGTTAGGGCAGTGGTTGAGAGTAGAGCAGTAAACTACCCCACACACACACACCGGGCCTCAGTAAAATTGTCAAGCGTTGAGTGGACCCCGGTGATAAAAAGGTTGGGGACCACTAGATGATCTGCAGTTCTTCGGCGTCCCCAGGTCCCACCGGGAGGATGGCATCCCAGATCTTTGCTTAGTTCTGTGGAGGAATTCTCCGTGCTTCGTTAACCTGAGGCAGTCCCTCTGCCGCAGCGGGGCAGGAGCTGAGCCTGTAGAATTGCCGTCTGCAGATGCCGTGGGTGGTGTTTTTGCGTCACGCTACACAGATGCCTCCGTTGGTCTTGCCTCTAACTTCTTGAGTGCGCAGCCTGGCATCAAGTGAGACTGAACCTCTCTGGCCAGCTCTTGTTTTGGTGCTCCTGTCAGTGGGTTTGGAGGGCATCAGCAACACGGGCAACAGGCCCTAAAGCTGCCTTAATCTTTCACTCGGCATTTTGTCTCTGCCCTTTTCATCTGCCCTTGCGTGGAGATGCTGGCCCGTTTTTTGTTAAGGCCCATCTTTGGTACTTTGGACTTTCCAAGGTTTGCTGTGAGTCACTTGGCCAGGAGGAATACGGGTTGCTTTGCGGTGTGGTGCTGAAGAAAGGGTTTTTATGGCTGTCGTGGGACACCAAAAACCAAACAGAGAGAAAAAGACCTGTCCAATGGCAATACAATAAATATATTCATAAAGGAAAGAACAGTGTCCTTTTTTGTAGTCCTCTGAGTCTTCAATATTTTTACCAATCGTATAGGTATGGGGATACCGGTCTAAATTTCACTGAAAACGGAGATTACCAGGATTCCGTTCTGACAGAAGTCCTACAGAATAAACAGATAAGGAAAACTACAAAAAAGGACACTGTTCTTTCCTTCTTTTATGAATATATTTATTGTATTGCCACTGGATAGGTCTTTTTCTCTCTGTTTGGTTTAATTATTAGACTGCCCTTCCTATATTCTTGTATGGGATGCCAAAAAGTCAAATCAATGGGTTTTGGATTGTCTACTGCCCCCTCCCCCAACAAAGCCAACTATGAGGTTCACTGTCCTGGGCTGTTTGGATTTATATACCGCCGTTTGCCAAAAGGTCTCACGGCGGTTCACAATAAAATACAAAATCAAAGTAAAATCACATAAAATCCCATAAATACCCCACTATCACAATAAAAAAGATGGCATTCTATTCTGTAACTTTCCCCACTTTCCCCGCTTGTTCAGAGAGAGGTCGGATGTTAATTCTGTAAGAGAGAGAGGAGGGAAAGACTGGCCGATGGATTATTATTGTATTTATCTGTTCTGGGAGGATAGTATACAAATTCTAATCATGATGATGACGATGTCTATTTTCAGGAGATCTGGAGCTATATGGTCCTTGTTTGGTGATGTTGACATTGTATTAACTTCTCTGTTACTCTATGGCAGGGGTAGTCAAACTGCGGCCCTCCAGATGTCCATGGACTACAATCCCCAGGAGCCCTTGCCAGCATTCGCTGGCGAATGCTGGCAAGGGCTCCTGGGAATTGTAGTCCATGGACATCTGGAGGGCCGCAGGTTGACTACCCCTGCTCTATGGTGTGTCGCATATGTTTGAACCCCGTTTTGCTACCAGATCTCCTTTTATCTTGAGGCTGGCTTCCTTCTAGCTTGGAGAAGTTGTTCCTGGCCCTGTGGGTCACCCCCATGTTCCTACCCACTTCTCTCTCCCATTCAAGCAGCCTGAGCAATTTGGCTCTCTGCGTCTGCCACCCAATTGCGCCGTGTTCAAGCGATCCGGCTTCGAGTTTACTTCCGGCTAACGCAGCGGTCCCCAACTTTTCCTCGCTGAAGACCGCTTCCGGGGGTGAGGGAGAGCCGGCAGCCCGGGCGCCACGGTTGGCAACCAGATTGGCGTTCTTGCGTTGAGGTCCCGCTGAAGGACTCATCCGTTCCAATCCGATATTTCTTTGCATGGCCCCATGCGCTGGTGGAAACTGAAATGTTTTCCTTATCGGCCTCATCTCCAAACTGGGAAGGATTAGGTACCCGTCTTGCAGCTTGGTGAAGAAATGGAGCCGATGGGAACTTCTCTTCTTTCTGCTCTGCCCTATTTTCAGCGGCAGGACAATTCAGGTCTTTGTTTTCGGCTCTCGCCTGTTCTTGGTAACATTTCCTTCGGCTCTCTTAGGGGCTTCCATGGACCTGTGTTTTGCTTTAGGGTCATGTAATAATACCCGGCCGGCCCCAGCTTTATAAAATAACACTGCAGGCTATTGTGAAGTACGGAACAAAACACCTCGGCACTACGGTTTAGTGTAAACCGGGGATCCCCAAATTTTTGAGCGTACAAGCACTTTCAGAATTCTTAAAAAGGATGGCGGGCGCAGCCACAAAATGGCTGCCCCGGGAGGTGGAGCCAGCCACAAAATGGCTGCCACAGCTTACTTAGAGTGACACGGTGAAGATTCTTTTGCTGAGGTGGAAGCTGCTGCCAAAGCAGTCTTCTTAAATATCTGCACAGAATCCTTGTTGGGAGAAATCCCAAGGTGTTGGGTGCTAGGGATGCCAGCCTCCAGGCAGGGCCTGGGGATCCTCTCCACACTGCAGAGATCAGTTCCCCCGGAGAAAAAGGCTGCTTGGGAGGGGGGACTCTGTGGCCTTGGACCCCACTGAGGGTCAGGGATGCCAGCCTCCAGGTGGGGCCTGGGGATCCCCTGGACTTCCAGCTCCTCTCCAGACTGCAGAGATCAGTTCCCCTGGAGGAAAGGGCTGCTTGGGAGGGGGGACTGTGGCCTTGGACCCCACTGAGGGTCAGGGATGCCAGCCTCCAGGTGGGGCCTGGGGATCCCCCGGAATTTCAGCTCCTCTCCAGACTGCAGAGATCAGTTCCCCTGGAGGAAAGGGCTGCTTGGGAGGGGGGACTGTGGCCTTGGACCCCACTGAGGGTCAGGGATGCCAGCCTCCAGGTGGGGCCTGGGGATCCCCCGGAATTCCAGCTCCTCTCCAGACTGCAGAGATCAGTTCCCCTGGAGGAAAGGGCTGCTTGGGAGGGGGGACTCTGTGGCCTTGGACCCCACTGACAGTCAGGGATGCCAGCCTCCAGGTGGGGCCTGGGATCCCCTGGAATTCCAGCTCCTCTCCAGACTGCAGAGATCAGTTCCCCTGGAGGAAAGGGCTGCTTGGGAGGGGGGACTGTGGCCTTGGACCCCACTGAGGGTCAGGGATGCCAGCCTCCAGGTGGGGCCTGGGGATCCCCTGGAATTCCAGCTCCTCTCCAGACTGCAGAGATCAGTTCCCCTGGAGGAAAGGGCTGCTTGGGAGGGGGGACTGTGGCCTTGGACCCCACTGAGGGTCAGGGATGCCAGCCTCCAGGTGGGGCCTGGGGATCCCCCGGAATTCCAGCTCCTCTCCAGACTGCAGAGATCAGTTCCCCTGGAGGAAAGGGCTGCTTGGGAGGGGGGACTGTGGCCTTGGACCCTACTGAGGGTCAGGGATGCCAGCCTCCAGGTGGGGCCTGGGGATCCCCTGGAATTCCAGCTCCTCTCCAAACTGCAGAGATCAGTTCCCCTGGAGGAAAGGGCTGCTTGGGAGGGGGGACTCTGTGGCCTTGGACCCCACTGAGGGTCAGGGATGCCAGCCTCCAGGTGGGGCCTGGGGATCCCCTGGAATTCCAGCTCCTCTCCAACCTGCAGAGATCAGTTCCCCTGGAGGAAAGGGCTGCTTGGGAGGGGGACTCTGTGGCCTTGGACCCCACTGAGGGTCAGGGATGCCAGCCTCCAGGTGGGGCCTGGGGATCCCCTGGAATTCCAGCTCCTCTCCAACCTGCAGAGATCAGTTCTCCTGGAGGAAAGGGCTGCTTGGGAGGGGGGACTCTGTGGGCTTGGACCCCACTGAGGGTCAGGGATGCCAGCCTCCAGGTGGGGCCTGGGGATCCCCCGGAATTCCAGCTCCTCTCCAGACTGCAGAGATCAGTTCCCCGGAGAAAAAGGCTGCTTGGGAGGGGGGACTCTGTGGCCTTGGACTCCACTAAGGTCTCAGTCCTCCCCAGGCTCCATCCCAAATTTCTAGGACTTTCTTAACCTAGATATGGCAATCCTACACCCCTTTTCCCGGCCCCAGGGAGACATGCCTGGTCACGACCACGACCACGACACCTTTTCGGTCTTGACCCTGACCTGGTGGAATGAGCTCCTGGAGGAGTTGCGGGCCCTGCAGGATCTTCCATCTTTCCGCAGGGCGTGCAAAACGGAGCTCTTCCGCCGGGGCGTTGGTTGAGGCCGGGCGACACAGAAAATCAGGGGCCCCCATAGGATCGGAGCAGCAGTAGTGAATGTCGACAGCACCCTCTTTCTCCCTCCCTTCTAGTATGTCGGGGTTGGGATGGTTATGTATTGTTTTTCCACCACATCTTTCTTTCTATGCTGTTGTATTATGTATGGGTTTTTATAGGGGTTATATTGTAACTCGCCTCGAGCCTACAGGGAGAGGCATGTGATAAATACAATAATAGTATTAATTCCCTGCTGGTGGCCAGGAGAGGGATGTCCTGGCATCCCTTGTGGCCGCCGTGGGGCTCACAAACACCACGCCCTTTCACTTCTGAGCTAATGTCCCTCTCTCTCCCCACCCCCATGTACCCAAGGGTCACTTCAATTCCTGCACTGTTTCTAGGTGGTTTTGGCTTCTTTCTGGGTCACGGGCCAGTTTGGGCAGCTGCCGTGCCGTTTGCCACTCACAGAAGCTCCAACATCTGCCTTGAGAGCCAGTTTGGTGTAGTGGTTAGGAGTGTGGACTTCTAATCTGGCATGCCAGGTTCGATTCAGCTGGGTGACCTTGGGCTCGCCACGGCACTGATAAAAGTGTTCTGACCGGGCAGTGATATCAGGGCTCTCTCAGCCTCACCCACCCCACAGGGTGTCTGTTGTGGGGAGAGGAAAGGGAAGGCAACTGTAAGCCGCTTTGAGCCTCCTTCGGGTAGGGAAAAGCGGCATCTAAGAACCAACTCTTCCTCTTCAGGAATATCAGGGCTCTCCCAGCCTCCCCTCCCTCACAGGGTGTCTGTTGTGGGGAGAGGAAAGGAAAGGCAATTGGATGCCACTTTGAGACTCCTTTGGGTAGAGAAAAGCAGCATATAAGAACCAACTCTTCTTCTCCTTCTCCTTCTCCTTCTTCTTCTATGCTTTGGAGAAGGAGAAAGTACAATGCAACTGAAGGACAGGGGACGAAGGGTGCCAGCAACAGTTTGGGAAATTCCTGGATATTTGGGGACAAGGCCTGGGGAGGGCATGGTTTGCGGAGAGCAGGGTTGTGATGCCCTAGCGCAGGGGTGGCCGAAGTGTGGCTCTCCAGAGGTCCATGGACTACAATTCCCACGAGCCCCTGCTGGCAGGGGCTCATGGGAATTGTAGTCCATGGACCTCTGGAGAGACACACTTCGCCCACCCCTGCCCTAGAGTCCCCCGTCCAAAGCACGGAAGCTCAACCCTGTAACCTAGAAGGCGACTGAAATTCCAGCAGGTCTCTGTGACAGACAGAAGGTTGTCCCCCCCCCTGACGGGGATTGGATGCTGGAGTAGCACTCCCACAGGCACACGTGAGTGGCTGTTTTGCCCTTCAGAGGGCGGGACAGCCTTCTGTCTGTCACAGTCTCCAGGTCCCGCCAGGAGTTTGGCAGCCCCCTATGGGGGCAAGGTTTGTTGCATGCAAACCGGACAAGACTCCATGGGACCCATAGCCCCCTTCATCCGAGCCTCGCTAGTGGCTCTGTTATATTATTACATCTGCCGAGATCGAATAAATTGATTAGGCCCAGCCCTTCGCAACCTAGGGCTAAATCCACGAGCCGGGGAACTGGAAGGGGATTCCAAGGTCGATCTCTGCCTCTGGTTAAATCCAAAAAAGCAGCTGATGAGTTTTCCTAGCCTAGAGAGCTGTCAAAGTACAATAGTCAAGAATACGATGTCGGAAGTTGGCATAGTTCAGATCTAGCTCCTGCCAGGTGCCGGCAACTGGAGATCTCGTTCTATTGCAGGTGATCTCAAGAGTACAGAGATCAGTTCTCACGACCTCTGTATTTTGTAGACAAACTGGAAAGGGTTCAGAAGAGAGCGATGAGGATGATCCAGGGCCTGAGAAAAGGCTGAGGGACTGGGGAATGTTCAGGTGGAGGTGAAGAGGGGACAGGATGGCTCTCTTGAAGTATTTGAAAGGTTGTCACTTGGAGGAGGGCAGGGAAAGGTTGCTCCCCCTCACTGGCCGTCTTCAAGCAGCAGCTGGACAGATCCTTCTCCTGGATGCTGGAGGCTGATCCTGCACTGAGCAGGGGGTGGGACTAGATGGCCTTCATGACACCTTCCCATTCTAGGATTCTAGGAGTCTAGTTCAGCAGTGGAAGGGGCTGCCTAAGGAGGTGGGGAGCTCCCCCTCACTGGTGGTCTTCAAGCAGCGGCTGGACAGATCCTTATGCTGGAGGCTGATCCTGCACTGAACAGGGGGTGGGACTAGATGGCCTCCATGGCCCCTTCCCCCTCTAGGAATCTGTGATTCTAAGATGCTGGAAGTGTAGGTTGGATCTCCTGCAATCGTTTTTCAGATCGTGGTATGTCAGGCTAAGATCTGGGAAAAGTCTGGTTCAAATCTCCATTCTGCTGTGAAAGCCTGCACTCTCAGCCGAACGTACCTTGTAAGATTGTTGTGAGGATAAAATGGAGGAGAGAACGCATGCCTCTTTGGGTTCCCACTGGGGAGAAAGGTCATCAGTGACTTGCAGTGGTCAGTTTCAAAATTAGGATATTTCGGGGCCTATGTTCTGTTCAGGGGCCCTACCTCCCTATGGGGAGAAATCATAATTAGTAGGAAAGGGTGGGTACTATTTTCTTCTTCAGTGGCTCCCTTTATTTCATCAGGGGACCCCCAAAGAGCCCTGATGGATCAGACCAGTCTAGGGGCCAACCAGCTCCTTTGAAGAGCCAGCCACAGAATCACAGAATCATAGAGTTGGAAGGGGCCATCTAGTCCAACCCCCTGCTCAACGCAGGATCAGCCCAAAGCATCCTAAAGCTTCCAAGAAAAGTGTGTATCCAACCTTTGCTTGAAGACTGCCAGTGAGGGGGAGCTCACCACCTCCTTAGGCAGCCTGAGGCCTTCCCCTGAGAAGACCTTCAGAAGAGCCCTGCTGGGTCAGACCAGGGATGATCCCTCCAGTCCAGCCTCCCGTCTCACTCGGGCCAGCCAGTTCCTCTGGTGGTCCAACAACAGGTCAAAGGTCTATAGGAGTAAAGTCAGACACAGCTTTGGGATCACCGCGAAGCTCCCTTGCTATATTCCATAATGCCTTTCCCCCTTCTTCCAGTCCCAGCTCTGTAGAAACCTGTTCCACCGCTTTCCTGAGTAATATTTTGCTACAAGCAGCACTAATTGGCTAGCATCAGGACAACCACGCCTCTCTCCCTTCTCCCCCCCCCCCCCCCATGTTAACCTGCATTATTTCCAGGCTAAACCCACGTTTGCCAGAGGAATCCTTTGAATCTTACTCCAGGAATAACTATTCCAAGAGAAGGCATTTGGACACTAGGTTCATAACTTTTATGGGATTTTACTAGTACACCAGCCCTAACAAGCATTTTCTCTTTAATCATGTTTAGAATTACCGGAATGTAATACATTGAGAACGTGTAGCTTAGCATAACCTAAATTACCCTCCCGTATAGGGAAGCATTAATTTTATTAATAAAACAGCTTAGAATATAAGGAGCATAGAACATGAAAAGCAACATAGGTTCATATCAAGCAGCATATGAACCTCACCAGCCCACCAGGGAAAAGAATAGAGGAACACAATCGAAATTGGCCCAGATGAAAAGGGCAGGAGGGTTTCCTTCTGAGGAACATCTGAAAGACCTTTGGATCTTCTCTGCCCAGATTGCCCTGGATAAAATGGTAGGGATGCCACCCTCCAGGAGAGAATTCCAGCTCCTCTCCAGACTGCAGAGATCAGTTCCCCTGGAGAAAAGGGCTGCTTGGGAGGGGGGACTTTGTGGCCCTGGACCCCACTGAGGGTCAGGGATGCCAGCCTCCAGGTGGGGCCTGGGGATCCCCTGGAATTCCAGCTCCTCTCCAGACTGCAGAGCTCAGTTCCCTTGGAGAAAAGGGCTGCTTGGGAGGGGGGACTCTGTGGCCTTGGACCTCCCTGAGGGTCAGGGATGCCAGCCTCCAGGTGGGGCCTGGGGATCCCTGGAATTTCAGCTCCTCTCCAGACTGCAGAGCTCAGTTCCCCTGGAGAAACAGGCTGTTCAGGAAGGTGGGCTTTTTGGTGTTGGGCCCCACTGCAGTCCCTGTCCTTCCCCATCTCCACACCCAAAGCTCCGTCCTTTGCTTTTTGTCAGAGAGATAATTCCCCGGACTAGAGTTTGCGTAGAGAACGGAGGAGCTGGCCTCTAATTTGGTGCCGTAGCTGCCTTGGGTTGCAGCTTCCTGCTACAAAGATACAAAAGGACTTGATAAGGGCACCAAAAGTATTTGGAGAATTCGGTGCCCAGGCAGCTTCTGGTCTCCTAGCATTCCTCCTTGGAGAGGAGAAGTGTTTGTGAGTGAGGATTCTTTTCTTTCGGTGCTATGGAGACCAGAGATTCCCTTACTGACCTTTGAAGGGCCTAGGAAGGGGCCTCAAAACACACACCTTTGGCACACCCAGACCAGTGAGGGGGGCAGATTGCTCCACACACACACACACACACACACACAAAAACACACTTTTTGGAGTTTTTCAGGCTAGAGACAGACAACGGCATTCATGCAGAGCTGGAGGGAATTTGAAAAAGGAGAGATGCTTACGGTGTCCATCGTCTCCCCCACATACCCACGCCCTGTTTTGCATTTGGTGAACTGATTTGGCAGGTTTTTGCCTTTCAAAAACCTGCAGAGCCTGTTTGTCCAGAGGCTATAGTAGGATAAAAGACGTGGGTGTGCGCTCATGGGAAGTGATGCCTCTCTCAAAGTTACTTTCCGTTTTCTGTTGGTGGTTGTTGTTGTTGTTGTTTAAATCTGGCTGCCTCCCCTGCAAAAACTCTGCAATAAAACTTTTTGCAGTATTCTTGCTAGAACTTTTCGGATCGTTCTAAAAATTGCACAGTTTCCTTTTTCAAGAATATATTCCTCCGCCTTTTGCTTTTCCTGTAACCTGGCAAAATATTTCTCTTTCTTCCCGAGATTATCCTCCCCTTTCAGTCGTTCCTTTGGTCCTGGTAGTGATCAACATTTGTAATCCCCGTTGTGTGGCCCAGGTCGGTGGGGCTGAGAGGGCTCTGAGAGAACTGCTCTGAGAACAGCTCTAACAGTGCTGTGACTAGCCCAAGGTCACTCAGCTGGCTGCAGATGGAGGAAGCTTGGGGAATCCAACTCAGTTCTCCAGATTAGAGTCTGTGCTCCTAATGACTGCACCAAGATGGAATTATACTCCATGATACCCAAGCTCCACCCCAAATCTCCAGGAATGTTTCCTGCCAGAGCTGGAAACAGTAAAGCCCGCTTTGTGTATTTTCCAGCTTGGCGTCGTGGTCAAAGAGTGGCAGCCTTTGATTCCCCACTCGTCCACATGCAGCCAGTTGGGTGACCTTGGGCTAGTCACAGTCCTGATAGAGCTGTCGTCACAGAGCAGCTCCACCTCACAGGGCGCCTGTTGTGGGGAGAGGCGCCCTGTGGGACTCCTTTGGGACTCCTTCAAGTAGCCCCTTAGGGCCTCCTTCGAGTAGAGAAAAGAATGGCATGAAAGCCAACTTTTCTCCCGTGCCCCTCTCAATGGGAACGCAATGCCATGCGTTGGCGGCGGCTGCTCAAAAGCACAGCTCACTTATGCCTCTTTAATTTCCCCTCTTCCCGTCCGCCCTCCCCCCCACCCCCAAATAAGATCTCTGGTGCCTCCCCTCCTGCTCCTGGCTGGCTCCCTCCCCCTGGGCTTTCTATTCCTGTTTTTAATCCCATTACGTGTGTGAGGAGGCGCTGATCCAATTTGTACCCGCCCTGATGTCCTTGGGGCACATGGCGTGTGGAGTGTAGTGGAAGGGGGGGGGGGGTAGTGAAAAGAGCGCTCCTCTGTCTGGATCAGGGATGAAGACGCGGGTGGAGAACAAGGCCTCCTGCTGTGTGAGTAATGCGGTCCCGCGCCAGACCTATCCGGGGAGGGCCCAAACAAAACCCTCGTCGGTAAAACGGCCCCTGGAGCGGTTCTCCGCAGGGGCGATGGCGCAGGTAGCCTGGGGCTCCCTCCAGGGCCAGCCCGGGCAAGTGGCTTCTTAGGAAAATGGTGTGCAGAAGAGATGGCGAGGTAGGGAGCTGGGACCATCCCCTTCCGAAGGGAACGGCAACTTGAAGCGGAGAGCCGGTGATGGTTTCTCAAGATGGTCTGGACCAGGCCTGGGAACGCCACCCTCTTCCGTTGGTCTGTGTGGGCACCCGTCGCTGTGTTATGTTTTCTCCCCCCCCCTCCGAAACACGGGAGCAGAATGCCGATAGATGGATAACAAGCTTAGCCCGGGAGGCGAGGGAGAGTGCTCCGTGGCTTGGTTCAAGTTTTGACTTGGGAGGGTTTTTCTAAAAATTCTTGACGGTCAGGGCGCCTCTTCCAGTCAAAGCCATAGCTGGGTTTTTTCTGCTGGCAGTGTAGATGAGGGTTGCCAGATTCAGGTTGCAGAATTCCTGGAGCTTGGGGAAGGGCAGAATTGGAGGGCGAGGGGTGACGATTGGGTACGATGGTCCCCCACGAAGCAGCCTTTTTCTCCAGGGGTGTTCAGCTCTGTTATATGGAAATCTGGTATACTTTGGGAAGATTTCCAGGTCCTTCCTGGAGGTTGGCAATTCTAGGCGGAGTGCCTAGGACAGGGGTGGCCAAGCTGTGGCTCTCCAGAGGTCCTTGGACTACACTTCAGGGGCTCATGGGAATTGTAGTCCATGGACCTCCGGAGAGCCACAGTTTGGCCACGCCTGAACTAGGGGATGCACAGGCTGGAGGGAGGGGAGGTGTTGTAAGCCGCAGCAAAAATTAAATACTGAACATGGACTCTAATGATGTGTTTAAAAGCGTAAGCGTGCGTAAGCATGCATAAGCTGGAAAGTCCCCGGTTCAAAACGTACTTTGTCCTCAAAATTGCAAGGTGATTTCGAGCCAGTCTTTCTGTCCAGTTAAATCCGTGAAATGCGAAATGTCAGGGTTTTTTTTTTTTTAAGCGTGACGAGTTTGTTCAGCCAAGTTTGTCCCTAAGAGTTTGTCCAAACAAGACAAATCAAGCGAGAACAAGAAGTCAGAGGTAAACCCACCTCCTTCTTCTTCATCTCTGTAAAAAAATGAGAGTGCAAATTACTCTCCCCCCCCTCTAAACGAAAGGTGAAAATTCAGAGCAGGGGGCTGCATATTCTGGATGTGGGCCATCCTCCTTCTGTCAGGGGCCAGCAGAGTAGAAGTTTTCCAGATGTGCAGGCATGGAGAGAGGGGTTCTCAAGCCCTGAGTAATTGCTTGGAGTGGCCCTCCGGGGGGGTGTGGGAGGTCTTCACTTGGTCACAATGGCCAGCAAAGCTGGTGACAGGTGTGGTCTGTGGATAGAGCTGTGGAGTGGATAGAGCTGCCACAGTGCAGCAGGTCAGACCCAGGGTTGCAGATAATGATCCTGGGTTCGAATCCCTGCTTCTACAAGCTTGCTGGGGGACCTCAGACCCATCCCAAACTTCCACCCCGGCCCGTTTAGAGAAGGCCAGAGCTGCTTCTGACTGATGCCCCTGCGTCTTTCAAGTGGTGAAAAGTTTGGAGTGCTGGAACTCCAAGTCCCAATTTGGAGCCCGTCCAGATCCTATTTTGAACAAGGCAATTGGGAGCCGTCTGAAGCTGGGACCGTTTCCAGTTCTAAATACAACCCGAAATCAGATTTGAATCTGTTCCATGCAAATGTTTCCTGTGTGTCTCTCCCTTCCCTCCACCCAACAGGGATCGATATGCAGCATCTTTGCTCTTGCCCCGCTTATGAATGGGCCCTTTATGCAGTTAACGAAAACTGTGTGCCGTATCGCTAGGGTTCCCAAGCTCCAGGTGGGGCCTGGGGATCCCCTGGAAAGACAGCTCGTCTCCAGATGACAGAGATCAGTTCCCCTGGAGAAAAGGGCTGCTTGGGAGGGTGGAGCCAAAGTATTATAAACCACCAAATTCATGCCTTCCCGAGCTCTACTCCCAAATCACCAGGAATTTTTGAAGGCATAGAACCTTGAGATATGGGTCGCTGCAGGGACCATGGCTCAGTGGCAGAGCGTCTGCTTGGCAGGCAGAAGGTCCCAGGTTCAATCCCCGGCATCTCCAGTTAGGAGGACCAGGCAGGAGGGGATGGGAAAGACCTTGGCCTAAGATCCTGGCTCAGTGGCAGAGCCTCTGCTTGGCAGGCAGAAGGCCCCAGGTTCAATCCCCGGCATCTCCAGTTAGGAGGACCAGGCAGGAGGGGATGGGAAAGACCTTGACCTGAGACCTTGGCTCAGTGGCAGAGCCTCTGCTTGGCAGGCAGAAGGTCCCAGGTTCAATCCCCGGCATCTCCAATTAGAAGGACCAGGCAGGAGGGGATGGGAAAGACCTTGGCCTGAGACCCTGGCTCAGTGGCAGAGCCCCTGCTTGGCCTGCAGAAGGTCTCAGGTTCAATCCCCGGCATCTCCACTTGAAGGGACCTTGATGGACCAAAGATCTGATTCAGTAGAAAGCCACTTCATGTGTTCAAGTATATATATTGCTTTAGGATGGTCAGGGCTGATCCTGCGTTGAGCAGGGGGTTGGACTAGATGGCCTGCATGGCCGCTTCCAACTCTATGATTCTATATGTCTGTTGTATCTGAACAATGAAAAGGGTTTTCTGTTTTTTTTGAGGGGTGGGGTTGGAGGGAGTTTGGATATCTTGATCTGTGCTAGACTGAGTGTGCATTTTGTGCTTATTCAAATAGGTAGGTAAAAGCTAGCAAAGGTAGATATTTCACCTTCTGTCAGAAGGAAAAGAGAAAGTTATATTTGTTTAGTCCACCTTTCGCGCTGAGATACCAAGTGTATGACGCGGTATAAATCAAGAGCAATCGACTGGATGGGGTCATCCAAAGAACTGTGCTGTCGGATTTGGACTACAGAGAGAGCTGTCTGCAGCAGAGCTGCCAGCACGATGTGAGCTTTGAAGCAGGATATGTCAAGCAGTAGAGCCTCTTGTGGCGCAGAGTGTTAAGGCAGCAGAAATGCTGTCCGAAGCTGTCTGCCCATGAGGTTGGAAGTTCAATCCCAGCAGCCGGCTCAAGGTTGAATAATCAGCTTGCTTGCTGGGGGGTAAACGGTAATGACTGGGGAAGTCACTGGCAAACCACCCCGTATTGAGTCTGCCATGAAAACGCTGTAGGGCGTCACCCCAAGGGTCAGACATGACTCGGTGCTTGCACAGGGGATACCTTTACCTTTACCTACATCAAGCAGTATAGAGACTCCCCAACCTGGAGCAGATTTAGAGCATTCGCTGTCAGGGGCTCATGGGAATTATAGTCCATGGGCATCTGGAGGGCTGCAGTTTGACTACCCCTGATTTAGAGCAATGACTTACAGTCTCTGTCCCTTTACGGGCCCAGCTACCTGACCATGTGCAGAGCTCTTTTTAATATTTTGCACCATTCTGCTTTTTCTGGTCTTGCATAGCTGTGGTTTTTGCTACCTGGGAGGACGGGACTCTGCGGAGCACTAGCCCTCCCCCCATTTCCTGTGTAAAATAGTCCTTACTCCTCCCCGCCCCCCACCACCACCATCACCACCACCACACAACCTCTCTGGGCTTCTGAAATTCCAGCAGGGACATTCACTGACTTCCAGCCAGACCTGAGGATTCTTTTCAAACGAAAGCCAAGCTTCTTGGGAGACGGCGTTCTGCATCACGAGCCGTGCTTTTCCCGCACCCCTGCTGGATCGCGATATCCATCCTGCCCCGAGAGGCGATCCGGTGTTATTCCCATATTGCAGTTTAGTGTCGCCAAGTCCGGGCTGGGGAAATACCTGGAGATTTGGAGGACGGATCCTGCAGCAGGCAAGGCTTGGGGAGGGGAGGTTTCTCCACCCAGAATCACACCAGAGAATCCGTCTTCCGAAGCCACTGGATCGGCAGGGGATCCGATCTTTGTTGTGTGGAGATCGGTGGTCATTCTCAGGGATCTCCAGGCCCCTCCTAGAGGTTGGCAACCCTAAATTAACTCCCCCCTGCTTTTGGACCTAGGGTTGCTAGCTGCCTTTGTGGGTGGGGGATGCCAGTCAGTTGATTAAACAGGAATTTCTTAAAGATTTAGGGACCAAGCCCTATGAAGATAGGTTGAGGGACTTGGGAATATTCAGCCTGGAGAAAAGGAGGTTGAGAGGGGACATGATAGCCCTCTTTAAGTATTTGAAAGGTTGTCACTTGGAGGAGGGCAGGATGCTGTTTCTGCTGGCTGCAGAGGAGAGGACATGCAGTAATGGGTTTAAACTACAAGTACAACAATATAGGCTAGATAACAGGAAAAAAATTTCACAGTCAGAGCAGTTCAGCAGTGGAATAGGCTGCCTAAGGAGGTGGTGAGCTCCCCCTCACGGGCAGTCTTCAAGCAAAGGTTGGATGCACACTTTTCTTGGGTGCTTTAGGATGCTTAGGGCTGATCCTGCATTGAGCAGAGGGTTGGACTAGATGGCCTCTATGGCGCTTTCCAACTCTATGATTCTGTGATTCTATGATTCTATAAAGATTTCTTCTCTTTTTTTTTTGGCTGCCAATTTAGATGGCCAGCCCCATGTTTTTGTCGGCAGAGTTTAAAGATGCAATGGAGGGGTGAGGCACCAGCTGCTTAAAGGATAAATCGCTTTATGCAGGCAAGAAACAACTTTGTAAAGGAGAAGAGAGAGAGAGAGAGTTCTAACAGTATAACTGACTGTTCTTCTGGAGGCAAGCGGGGAGGAAGTGTGCTCAGAGGAGCAGGAAGTCTCCAATTGAGCCCGGAAGAGATTATGGGGAAAACATCCGGAAGTTCCTGATCTGAATATGCTATCTGCACATCTCCTCCTCTGACGTCCCCTGCAGGATATTCTTCTTGTGCTCTTAAATCTTTCACAGTACAGATCTTGCAGAGTTTTGGGTATCTCTGCCTTCCAAAGCCACTGTTCAAAGCTTAAAAGGGCTCAAGGCTAACTTTAATGAGCTGCCACGATTATTATTTTGAAAAAGGTCCCATCCTTGGACATACCGTCGGAAGGAGCTGTGGCACATCAACAGCCGGAACACAAAATTAAGTGCGGTCTAATTGACAGGAACTTCCCTGTCTGTCCCCTAAGGGTCACCCCATGGAACCGGCTGGCGATAGATTCAAGACAGGGAGAAGGAGGACCTCCACCCTGGTGCTTGACCTGTGGAGCATCGCCCAGAGATGTGGCAATTGCCACCATCTAGCCTTCCTGGGGTGTCTGCCCCCCAGCTCACGGGACTCTGGGAGGAAATCAGGAAGAGGAACAAGTGTTGCGTGATGCCATGACATCACTTCTGGGCTGGTGACAGGAAGGGACATCACAGCATTGCACAACCTCGGTTTCTGCAGGCTCCGCCCCCTCCTAGGGCTCCTGGGGAATGACAGAGGGATTGAAAAGTGGGCTGGACAACTATTCTACTACATCTGCACTCTATTTCTTTCATAGAATCATAGAGTTGGAAGGGACCTCTGGGTCATCTAGTCCAACCCCCTGCACTATGCAGGACACTCACAACCCAATCGCTCATCCTGCCACCCCCTGGAGCCTTCCCAGAATTAGCCTCTCCGTCAGATGGCTCTCCAGCCTCTGTTTAAAATTCTCCAAAGATGGAGAACCCACCACCTCTCGAGGAAGCCTGTTCCACTGAGGAACCGCTCTGACTGTCAGGAACTTCTTCCGGATGTTTAGATGGAATTTCTTTTGCATTAATTTCATCCCATTTATTCTGGTCCTGTCCCTCCGGGGCAAGAGAGAACTACTCTGCTCCATCCTCTACGTGGCACCCTTTGGGCCAGGATAGGAAGGGATACTACCAGAATACCACTTCGGAAATGCGTACTCAACCAGAGCAGAAGTTTATTCCTCTGAGGCCTCTGAAACGGCGTCTCTGGCACAGATAACGTTTCTAATAATTTTAATTGGGTCCGAGTTTTAGAAACAATTGTATTAATGCTGCCTTTGTGTCAGCACTGGTCTTGACCACAAAAGAAAGCCTTTGGGCCGGAACGTGTATGGCGAGGGTTGGGTTAGGTCTCTACTGGACAGAACTGTAGGATTTTATTTGGGGTCGAGGCTAGTGTGTTGGGCCTGTAAGCCTTTTTTAATTCCGTGGAGATGAATGCATGCATTTCCCCATATTTGATAACACGCTTGGCATATATCAAGAGACCATTAGATTCGTTATCATTAGGGGGCCGTTAGATTTGTTAGCAGTGATAGGGGATACGGACACCCAATACTTCCGATTGTCAGATGTGGGGAAGCTGTCAGCAAGAATGGGGGGTATCTGTGAGCCCTGCCAGTGAGTCCCCCTGTGCCATCTGACTGGGAACGGTTTCCAAGTAACCATTTTGGTCCACATTAGAACAGATCTGGGTCCAGGAGCACCTCAGGGAACAAGACTGGAGGGGACAGGCTTCCGTGAATCAGACTTTGCTTTCTCAGATACCAAGTGCTCAGGAACATCCATCATACCTTTCATATCCTTTGAGAGCCAGCGTGGTGCAGTGGTATTCCTCACTCCTCCTCCTCCTCTACTTGCAGCCAGCTGGGTGACCTTGGGCCAATCCCCGTTCTCTCAGAGCTGTCCTCGCAGAGCAGTTCTCTCAGGGGTCCCTCAGACCCGCCTACCTCACAGGGTGTCAGTTCTGAGGAAAGGAAGGGAAAGGTGTTTGTCAGCCACTTTGAGACTCTTTCGTGGAGTGAAAAGCAGAGTATTAAAAAGCAGAGTATTAAAAAACAGCTCTTCTTCTTAAAATAGTGGTTCTCCTTTAATCCAGTTCCTCATGTTGTGGGGACCCCAACCATAAAATTATGCAAGGGTTCTTTCACAGAAATTAAACCAAAACTGACCAATGGCGTGAAGATCCATGGTTCATGATTATATTTAAATTGTTTTTCCCCCCTAGGGTTTCTCAGTTCAGTTCTGCCTCTTGTCCCACCATGCTGATCTCGCTCTTTTCCGCTGCTCCAGACAGACGAACGCTCTATCTCGATCTACCCCGCAAGGCTATTGTGTGGATGCTGCCCCCCTGGCCAAGCTGCTTGCCCTGCCGCGACCCCTGTGAAAGGGTTGTTCGACCCCCAAAGAGAACGACTGGGTTAGACAGGAGGTTAAAGCAGGCTTTCTCAACCAGGGTTCTGTGAAACCCTGGAGTTTCTTGGCAGTCCTGGAAGAGCTTCCCGAATGGGTGGGAGTTAATTAATGTTTTATATATATTTTAAATCTGTTAAACGTTATTTGGAAGATACGACCATATGTGGTCATGTCCCACCCTCCCCTCCGAAAATAGCCAATGCTGGGCCTGGAGGGGGTGGGAAGAGGAGGGGCCTTGGGTAGGCGTGTCCTCAGCTCTGCATCCCAACCATGTTCTGCTTAATTGCACCACTTCTGGGGTTTCTTGAAGCTTGAAGGATGTCTCAGGGGATTCTTAAGAGGGAAAGGCTGCGTTAGGCCAACAAGGTTTTATTCAGGATGTAAACTTTTGTGTGCTCAGCACACTTAATCGGACAGTGCAGTAGCAGTTATAAGACCACACATGGAAGAAGAGAGTGGGTCATGTATTAGTACAAAGCGTAATGAGGTTGTTTGCCAAATTCAGAAATAACCAGCTAAGACACAAGGGCCGTACAAAAATAACAAGCTGAGCTTATCTGGCCATCATTTGGTTGGGCTCAGCTCTTTAATCCTGACATTTTTATTTCCTTTACTATGTTTTCCCCCCAAGAGTTGAACCCAAACAAATGATGACCTGATAAACTTCGCTTGTTATTTCCGTGAGGCCATTGCATCTGGGAAACATCTTCATCATGCTGCGCGCTAATCCATGGCCCGCTCTCTTCTTACGGATGTGTTCTTGTAGCTCCCATTTCACCGTCCAGCAACGTGTGCTGAGCACACGGCAGCTTACACCTTGACTGAAACTTGGTTGGTCTTCAAGGTGCCCCTGGACCCAAACTCCGTTCTGCTTCTGCAGATCAACACGGCAACCCACTGGAACAAAACAGACGAGCAATCCTGAAACGCCGATCAGCAAGAAATTTTGCAAAGGAGAAGTTCGCAGTGGTTTGGGCCCTATGGCAAAAAAACTAGCAACTTGTTAGCATAGACACAATGTTCTTGTTTTCACAGCTGTAGCATTTAGAGGGAGTGTCATTCTAAATTAAAAGCAGCTTTCCCTTACATCTTAGCATGATGTGTTAACTAAGTGCATGCATGTTTTTTTTTAAGTCTTAGAAGAAACAGACGGCCATGCATTCGTGTCTTGACAGTAACTCCGGTTATTAGTTTTCTCCCTGTTTTGCCACAGGAGCGCATAAGGTGCCCCTTTGGCTGTGGGATTGCTGGGCTGGCGTTGTGCCGAGATGTGCACATCTTCTCTTTTTTTTGTTGTTGTTGCTTCACATCTCCACTGCCCCAGTTTGGCTGAGCCTAAATGACAATGACGTTCAAAAAATAACATTTTTTAAAAAGCACACGAAATGGTTGTTTACTTGAACCTTCTGTTCTAAGAAAAGACTTTTGCTGATGAGGCGTTTATCGCTCCTTCGTGGGGGAGGTTGGGTTCCCTGGTTTGGCACTGTGGGCGTGAGACTTCACTCGGCTTGCCCGTTCTCCCTTTTCAAGCGCCTGCTGCCAGGGTCCCCAACAGGGTGCTCCTGGGTACCTTGGTGGGCGCCGACCCATTTCTTGGTGCCCACTGAGTGTTTTTAGAAAGTGGGGAGTGGGGCTTCTCATTGGCCACTAAAGATCTGATCAGCTATACGGATTCTGTGAAAGGCAGATTTTGAGTAGGTGGGCAGAAGGGACTATGTTGGTGCTTGGCTCTTGGGGCCCTTTCTTGAATGACCAGGGAAATGTCGACCAACACTATGGAGTCCAGAAGCAAATTTCTTCCAGGCCAGACTCATCAAGGATTCTGTTGTTTTTTTTTTTGTGGGGGGGGGGCATCATCTGTGCATGAAAAAATTTTTTCACAGTCAGAGTAGTTCAGCAGTGGAATAGGCTGCCTAAGGAGGTGGTGAGCTCCCCCTCACTGGCAGTCTTCAAGCAAAGGTTGGATACACACTTTTCTTGGATGCTTTAGGATGCTTAGGGCTGATCCTGCGTTGAGCAGGGGGTTGGACTAGATGGCCTGTATGGTCCCTTCCAACTCTATGATTCTATGATTCTATGAAATTGGGGTCACTGTGAGTGGGCAGGTAGTTGTGAGTTTCCTCCATTCTGCAGGGAGCTAGACTAGATGACCCTGGAGCGGCTACAGTAGACCTTTACTGGTATACAGAAAAGATGACAGATGAATGCATTATAAATGCATTAATTATTCGACAATCACAAGACCAGCTGCACTAACTTGGCAACCGAATCAGTAGCTTGAGAGTTTTTATTCCCTAGTGGGAAAATGATCTTGGTCTCATTGTCAAGTCCATGTTCTTTAGTAAAAAAAGAGGGTTGATAAACTACCCTCGAATAACGGCGTAGAATGGACAGTAGGAAAATACATGTTGGATGGTTCTGGTGCAGCCCGAATTATAGGGACCTATTCTTGCAGGGTAGGACCTTTTCGAAAATCTCCCTTGAAGAACGGCAGTGAGGAGAGCATTAAACCTTGCTGGCATAATCGCAGGGTGCAGTTGGGAGGTGGTCAAGTGGTAAAAATACAAAGCAAAGGACCCATATCTTGGCAAAAGTCCCAAACTCAGAGGAGAACATGCTTCTTCTGGATGCTTTAGACCAGGGGTTGTCAAACTGCGGCCCTCCAGATGTCAGTGAACATTGGCAGGGGCTCATGAGAATCGTAGTTCATGGACATCTGGAGGGCCGCAGTTTGACTGCCCCTGCTTTAGATGGATCTAGCATTAGATGGATCCTGCATTGGACTAGATCAGGGGTAGTCAAACTGCGGCCCTCCAGATGTCCATGGACTACAATTCCCAGGAGCCCTTGCCAGCATTCGCCAGCGAATGCTGGCAAGGGCTCCTGGGAATTGTAGTCCATGGACATCTGGAGGGCCGCAGTTTGACTATCCCTGGACTAGATGGTCTCTGTGGAGCCTTCCAACTCTACGATTCCATGAGACCCTGCTTTCCCCCAGGGTCCATCCTGCATATCTCGAGGAATCTACTGGCCTGGAATTGTCAATATGTGGGGAAACACAGGGACTTTATTACGTGTGAACTGGCCCTAAGGCTTTGCGATGGTGGTCATATCATAAGGGCGACCCCGTTGGGTTTACAAGGTGAGAGAGGTTCAGAGGTGGCTTGCTGTTGCCTGCCTCCGAGCCATGGTTCTATCACCTATCCAAATACTAACCAGGGCCGACCGTGCTTAGGCTAGGCCAGGTCATGGCGTACAAGTTTCCGAGTTCTGATCCCAATTGAATCGGAGTTTGGGGAAATTCAGTTCTGAGCACAAAATCCCAGACCGGGATGGGATTGCACAAAACTGGCCATGCAGGGGTATGCGAGGGCACCGTCATGCATGAATCGCCTCTGAGGCTTCCCTGCTCCGGGACAGGAGTCCCAAGCGACAAACCGAATTCCGGAAGGGCAGGTTCTTCCCGCTCTGACTGACGCATGCCCCCAGCCAATCGCAGCTGCCATTTCCTCCCCAGCCAGCGGCATCGAGTGCGGAAGCTGCTCCCAGCAAAAAGGGTTCAATTACCGCTGCCCCCGAACAAACTGAGCCTTCGTTAAAAGCGCTGAATAAACATGCCGAGCGCTCGGCAAAGAGCACATTAAAAATGAAAATGCCCCGAAAGCCCATCCAGGGAAAGAGACAGGGTCAAAATGCATCCCAAAGGATAACTCCTGGCAAGGATGGGAACTGAGGGCATTGCTGGATGGTCCCTGCAGGTTTGGGTTTGGTTCTGGGTTCCAGGGGTGCCTGGAGGAGGGGCATGCTCCTGAACATTAAGCTTACAGTGTTGCCAGGAGCTCTGAATGTGGAGCTCGCTCCCCATGGCTTCTGAGACCCTGAGGGAAAGGAAAGCAGGGCCCAAGGTGCAGCCCGCCAGCTAGGTGCCATTTGGAGGTCTCCCGATAACCTAACACAGCTTGTATCAGAATTGGATCCAGAGCAATCGATGCTTCGGCAGCAGAGGGTGGAGGGCAAGAGGAGTGTTGAATGTGTAAGAATGTCAAAAGAGTCCAGCTGGATCAGACCAGGGGTCCATCTAGTCCAGCCTCCTGCCTCACATAGAGGCCAACCGGTTCCTCTGGAGGGCGAACCACAGGGCATGGAAGCCGAGGCCTCCCCCTGATGGTGCCTTTTACTTATTATTTATTTATTGTTTAGATTAGATTTATTGCCCGCCGCTCCCAAACTGGCTCGTGGCCGGTTACAATTGTCCGTAATAAAAGCCCCATTAAAACAATTCCGGACATCCTTCCGTATACTTTAGGATGCTTAGGATGCGTTGAGCAGGGGGTTGGACTAGATGGCCTGTATGGCCCCTTCCAACTCTATGATTCTATGATTCTATACAATAAAAGACTCCTAAAAGCTTTTAACAACCCACAACCCCCCCCCCCCCCGAAATCTAGTACAGGAGTGGGAGGAGGGAGCGTAGATAACATAGGAGGTGCTTATTCTCTTAACACTGGGGGGGGGGGCTCTGGGATTCATATGATTTTGGCTCTGGGTTTCATATGATTAGTGCCTCTGACTGTGGAGGTTCCGCTCAGATTTATCCTCCATGAATCCATCTAATCTCCTTTTCAAGTTGTTTATTCCTTTGGCATCACAACATCCCCTGGCAATGAATTCCACATTGTAATCCCTTGCTGCGTAAAGATGTCTTTCCTTTAGCCCTTCCCAAACCTACTGCCCATCAGCTTCATTGGATCCCTTTGAGTTCGAGGATCAACCGTCTCTACCTGCCACATCATTTCCTAACTCCTGGTCATTTCCTCCCTTAGTCGTCTCTCTTCTCAACAGAAATGTCCCCGTTGCTTCAGCCTTTCTCCCCGAGGGAAAGAGCTCCAACCCCCGTCATCTTCTTGGCCACCCTCCTCCATACTCTGTCATTGTGTCACTGGGTGCATAATTCCAGGTCAGCATGTACACAACAACACAGCCGGGAACAGCCTCCCCAAATGCCTGTTTACCGCACCAGTTTGTAATCCCCATCCTTCCTTTTGACCCTTAGTTTTTCTTGTGGGCTTCTGGATTACTTGCTTCTCTGATAATAATGGGGGAGGAGGAACCCCAGAAAGGAGATCTAAGAGGGTTTGCCAGGTCCCCCCCAGCCACCAGTGGAGACGTAGGGTTTGCCAGCTTCTGGAGATGTGTGTATAGAACCTGGGCAGGACAGTGAGGCCTAATACCACAGTCTCCCCTCCAAAGTAGCCATATTCTCCAGCGGAGAAACTGATCTCTGGAGAGGAGCTGGAATTCCAGGGGATCCCCAGGCCCCACCTGGAGGCTGGCATCCCTGACCCTCAGTGGGGTCCAAGGCCACAGAGTCCCCCCTCCCAAGCAGCCCTTTCCTCCAGGGGAACTGATCTCTGCAGTCTGGAGAGGAGCTGGAATTCCAGGGGATCCCCAGGCCCCACCTGGAGGCTGGCATCCCTGACCCTCAGTGGGGTCCAAGGCCACAGAGTCCCCCCTCCCAAGCAGCCCTTTCCTCCAGGGGAACTGATCTCTGCAGTCTGGAGAGGAGCTGGAATTCCGGGGGATCCCCAGGCCCCACCTGGAGGCTGGCATCCCTGACCCTCAGTGGGGTCCAAGGCCACAGAGTCCCCCCTCCCAAGCAGCCCTTTCCTCCAGGGGAACTGATCTCTGCAGTCTGGAGAGGAGCTGGAATTCCTGGGGATCCCCAGGCCCCACCTGGAGGCTGGCATCCCTGACCCTCAGTGGGGTCCAAGGCCACAGAGTCCCCCTCCCAAGCAGCCCTTTCCTCCAGGGGAACTGATCTCTGCAGTATGGAGAGGAGCTGGAATTCCTGGGGATCTCCAGGTCCTCTGTTTCTGTGTGTTTGTCGGTGTTTGTGTCTCTGTGTCCCCATTTGTGTCCTTTAAGAAATTTTGAGGGAAGCAAGTTCCTTTTCTCCCCTCTTGCTTCAATTGCAAAGCAGCAGCATATGAACACATGGGAAGTATTCAATAAAAAGTATGAAAGCGAAAGTCAGGCTGTCATAGGTTTTACTTTGGAAGGGGGGAAGCCCTGATACTTGAATACCTTGTTTTGTTCCGCTGACAGTAATGGGAGGTTGTCAAGTGGCTCACCTTAATTGTTCAGTGCATGTTTGACCTCATCGTAAAGGGATCGCGTTACCAGCTAACTGTATAGTCAGTAACCACAGGTTGAAAAATATCAAAGCTGGGCTTTGTTTGAACATAGAAGAGTCAGGCCAGTTCTTGTCTGTGGCGACTGTTGTTTTCTCTGGCTCTGTAGTGGTGAAATTCAGGTTGCCAACTCCAGGCTGGGAAATAGCTGGAGAGTTGGGGTGGAGACTGAGGTTGCGGGGGTTTCAGGCAGGGATCCCCAGGCCCCACCTGGAGGCTGGCATCCCTGACCATCAGTGGGGTCCAAGACCACAGAGTCCCCCTCCCAAGCAGCCCTTTCCTCCAGGGGAACTGATCTCTGCCGTCTGGAGAGGAGCTGGAATTCCGGGGGATCCCCAGGCCCCACCTGGAGGCTGGCATCCCTGACCCTCAGTGGGGTCCAAGGCCACAGAGTCCCCCTCCCAAGCAGCCCTTTCCTCCAGGGGAACTGATCTCTACAGTCTGGAGAGGAGCTGGAATTCCAGGGGATCCCCAGGCCCCACCTGGAGGCTGGCATCCCTAACCCTCAGTGGGGTCCAAGGCCACAGAGTCCCCCTCCCAAGCAGCCCTTTTCTCCAGGGGAACTGATCTCTGCAGTCTGGAGAGGAGCTGGAATTCCAGGGGATCCCCAGGCCCCACCTGGAGGCTGGCATCCCTGACCCTCAGTGGGGTCCAAGGCCACAGAGTCCCCCCTCCCAAGCAGCCCTTTTCTCCAGGGGAACTGATCTCTGCAGTCTGGAGAGGAGCTGGAATTCCGGGGGATCCCCAGGCCCCACCCGGAGGCTGGCATCCCTGACCCTCAGTGGGGTCCAAGGCCACAGAGACCCCCCTCCCAAGCAGCCCTTTCCTCCAGGGGAACTGATCTCTGCAGTCTGGAGAGGAGCTGGAATTCCAGGGGATCCCCAGGCCCCACCTGGAGGCTGGCATCCCTGACCCTCAGTGGGGTCTAAGGCCACAGAGTCCTCCTCCCAAGCAGCCCTTTCCTCCAGGGGAACTGATCTCTGGAGAGGAGCAGTGATACCGAGATCTCCAGACGATTATAGAGATCTCCAGAGATCAGTTCCCCTGGATATAATGGATCTGTAAACTGGGGATCAGTTGTAATACTATGAGATCTCCAGCCCCCCACCCCACCCCCGCGGTTGGCAACTCTGTGCAGTTGACCCAGCTCAGCAGTAGAGGTTTACACACCAGAAGTCATCTTCCTGCGACTTTGACCTCGCAGTTATGGGAAAGCCATTTCTTAACCACAGTCTCTAGAGAGTCGTGGCCAATCAGAAGGGAAAGTAAACTGGGGGGAGGGATTGAGCAGGGCGGGGGAGCAAAGGCCAGTTCACATTGTAGGCTTTTGGCTTTTTGCCAGTCAACCCAATATATTTGGTTTGGCCTCTCTTTCATCCCCACTTTCCTGGAGGGGAAGGGCCATGGCTCAGTGGCAGAGCCTCTGCTTGGCAGGCAGAAGGTCCCAGGTTCAATCTCCAGCAGCATCTCCAGTTAGAAGGACCAGGCAGGAGGGGATGGGAAAGACCTTGGCCTGAGACCCTTGCTCAGTGGCAGAGCCTCTGCTTGGCAGGCAGAAGGTCCCAGGTTCAATCCCCAGCAGCATCTCCAGTTAAAAGGACCAGGCAGGAGGGGATGGGGAAGACCTTGGCCTGAGACCCTGGCTCAGTGGCAGAGCCTCTGCTTGGCAGGCAGGAGGTCCCAGGTTCAATCCCCGGCATCTCCAGTTAGAAGGACCAGGCAGGAGGGGATGGGGAAGACCTTAACCCGAGACCCTTGCTCAGTGGCAGAGCCTCTGCTTGGCAGGCAGGAGGTCCCAGGTTCAATCCCCGGCATCTCCAGTTAGAAGGACCAGGCAGGAGGGGATGGGAAAGACCTTGGCCTGAGACTCTGGCTCAGTGGCAGAGCCTCTGCTTGGCAGGCAGAAGGTCCCAGGTTCAATCCTCGGCATCTCCAGTTAGAAGGACCAGGCAGGAGGGGATGGGGAAGACCTTAACCCGAGACCCTTGCTCAGTGGCAGAGCCTCTGCTTGGCAGGCAGGAGGTCCCAGGTTCAATCCCCGGCATCTCCAGTTAGAAGGACCAGGCAGGAGGGGATGGGGAAGACCTTGGCCTGAGACCCTGGCTCAGTGGCAGAGCCTCTGCTTGGCAGGCAGGAGGTCCCAGGTTCAATCCCCGGCATCTCCAGTTAGAAGGACCAGGCAGGAGGGGATGGGGAAGACCTTGGCCTGAGACCCTGGCTCAGTGGCAGAGCCTCTGCTTGGCAGGCAGGAGGTCCCAGGTTCAATCCCCGGCATCTCCAGTTAGAAGGACCAGGCAGGAGGGGATGGGAAAGACCTTGGCCTGAGACCCTGGCTCAGTGGCAGAGCCTCTGCTTGGCAGGCAGGAGGTCCCAGGTTCAATCCCCGGCATCTCCAGTTAGAAGGACCAGGCAGGAGGGGATGGGGAAGACCTTGGCCTGAGACCCTTGCTCAGTGGCAGAGCCTCTGCTTGGCAGGCAGGAGGTCCCAGGTTCAATCCCCGGCATCTCCAGTTAGAAGGACCAGGCAGGAGGGGATGGGAAAGACCTTGGCCTGAGACCCTGGCTCAGTGGCAGAGCCTCTGCTTGGCAGGCAGGAGGTCCCAGGTTCAATCCCCGGCATCTCCAGTTAGAAGGACCAGGCAGGAGGGGATGGGGAAGACCTTGGCCTGAGACCCTGGCTCAGTGGCAGAGCCTCTGCTTGGCAGGCAGAAGGTCCCTGGTTAGGTTAGAAGGTCCCCCGGCATCTCCAGGTTAGCCCTCAGCCTGAGACTCTGGAAATCCAATGACAGTCCGAGCAGACAGTACTGACCTGAATGAACGGAGGATCTGATAAGGCAGTTTCACTTTAAGCTCTTCCATACTAGGGAGACGGCAGCCAGCGCATTTTCTCTGTGGGAACAAAAAATAAACGTTGCACCCTTTTAAATCTCGAGACCCCACTTCTCCTTATAAATTCCTGCAAAGCAAGCAATATGGTTTCAATAAAACAGTGAAGGCCAAAACATCGCCAGCGACTAGAGCGGAACGAAACCCAGTGTGGATAGCCCTGGTCAGCCCCATCTCATTGTATCTTGGAAGTTAAGCAGAGTTGGCTCTGGCTGGTATTTGGCCTGGTTATCAACAGAGAGCTGTTTTCTGGGTAGAGTATAAACCTACTGGCTATCAGCTTAGCCTACGTGGCTGCCTCCTGTGAGTGAGTCGAAGCAGCTGACATCTCCGCCCAACCTTTTGAGAGGAAGGCAGGATATAAGGGAATTGTTTTGAACAAGACCCTGATCCTGCAATCTGCCAGAGTTTTTTAGATCACCTTGCAATGTTAAAAGTACCTGGACTGCCTCAGTCTTTCCTTACAAGTCCTGCTGTCAGGAACCAGGTTGTCAACTCCAGCTCAGGACATTTGTTTGTTTATTTATTTAAGATTTATATACCGCCCTTCCCTACGGCTCTGGGAGGTCTAACATCTAACATGATTACATAGAACACTGCAACAAATATAACAAATATTTATATAACAACAAATATAACAGTCGACATGTCAACCAGGACAATATTTAACAGGAGGAGGAATAATGAAACAGCTTTGGGTTGATCAGATTCTTCAATCATGGGAGGGGGTGTCTAGGGGGGGCAGTGGGTGTTTTGGGGCTAGTCAGCCTCAAGTAAATGCCTGGGGCAGGCCCTGCAAAATTGTGAGAGTACAGACAGGGCCCTGATCTCTTCAGGAAGCTCGTTCCACCAGGTGGGGGCCAGGACCAAGAAGGCCCTGGCCCTTGTTGAGGTCCGACGTGCTTCTCTGGGGCCAGGGGTCACCAGGAAGTTGGAAGTTCCTAGTGATTTGCAGCTGGAGCCTGGAGAGGGGAGCATTTGTAGAGAGGAGGGACCTCAAGGGGAGGCATAATTCCATAAGCTCCAACGCACCCATTTTCTCCAAGGCATCTGATCTCCGTCTTCTGGAGCTCAGTGGTAATTCTGGGAAATTTCCAGGCTCCGGCTGGAGATTGGCAACACTGTAGGAGCCTGACAACGATCGGGGCAGTTTTTAACAACGCTTCTAGCCTACTGGCAACATCCTCTGTTTGGCAACCACTGCCCCAGCCACACCCTGATCTATTTGCTTGACCTGCTGTTCGGTCCTGGAATATTGACAAACATTCCAACTCCGGGAGGGAAGGGAATAAATCTTGGAATGTTGACAGTCCTTGCAGATGCACTGAGGGGAAGCTGTAGGGACTCTCTCTCTCTCAGGGCCTAAGGGCAGGAGGTTCTGTATATATTTTGGGAGCAGTCGGATGCATACGTGTGCAGAGGCAGAATTTTCATTTTTAACCTAACAAGACAAAGAAAACAGCCCAAGAATCCCTTGCCGGTTTATCTACAGAGGTTTCTTGGAAATTTGATGCGACCCATGATGGGAAGACAGGCGTAGGGACCAGTTGTCAGTCAGTTCATAAAAAGTCCATGGACTACAATTCCCAGGAGCCCCTGCCAGCAAATGCTGGCAGGGGCTCCTGGGAATTGTAGTCCATGGACATCTGGAGGGCCGCAGTTTGACTACCCCTGGCCTAGGCTGACCCAGTCTCATCAGATCTCAGAAGCTAAGCAGGTTCAACCCTGGTTTAGTAACTGGATGGGAGACCACCAAGGAAGGTCGCTGTGTGATGGCAAACCTCTTCTGAATGTCTCCTGCCTTGAAAATTGCACAAGGACACCAGGAGTTGGCTGCATCTTGATGGCATTTCCCCCACCCAGAGGACCAGTTTGGTGTAGTGGTTAGGAGTGCGGACTTCTAACCTGGTGAACCAGGTTTGATTCCTTGCTCCTCCTCCACATGCAGCCAGCTGGGTGACCTTGGGCTCGCCACAGCCCTGATAAAACTGTTCTGACCGGGCAGTGATATCAGGGCTCTCTCAGCCTCACCCACCCCACAGAGAGTCTGTTGTGGGGAGAGGGATGGGAAGGCGACTATAAGCTGCTTTGAGCCTCCTTCGGGTAGGGAAAAGCGGCATATAAGAACCAACTCTTCTTCTTCTTCTTCCTTGTCTGCAGCTGACATTCAGGGACGTCCAGCTGTGGGTGGTGGTCAGCTGGTAAATGGGCAATGTGCTCTCTAGACGGCCAATCCCTCTGCCTCGCCCACATGCACAGACACTCACCCTTGGAAGGCAACGGGATGCCTTCTGAACTGGAAGCACTGTAGCAAAAGGAAAATAACCATCCATCTGCGGGATGCCGGCTTAGGAAGGCCAGAGGTGGGAGAGCAGCTTTCCGGTCCCTGCCCGGCTCCTTCCCTTCCCTTCCCCTCCCCGTCTTCAGTTTACCAAGATCCCCGAAAGATCAAATGCAAACCCAGGCGAGGCCAAGATGTTTTTGCCTCCTGGAGACAAAACCTGAAAAAAGCGGGAAGGGCGGGGGTGAAGAGCCCCAGTCCAGCCAGTCTCGTACATAGTTGATGATGGAGTCTCCATTTAAGCTATGCATTGCTTAAATGAGTGCCAACTCAGGTTGCCAACTCCAGGAAGGAAAGTCCCTGGGGGTTCAGGAGGGTTTTCATTTTTGGGAGTCATTGCTTACAAAGTCAAAGCTCCTCCCCCGCTGTAAATTTTGTTTTTTCAGGTGGTCCTGGACTCTGGCTCTTTTCTACTGCTGTAGACAGCCTAACACGGGTGCCCATCTTAGTCTATCAGCAAGAAATGTCTGTTTTTGTTTTCAAGGGATTCTTGTCCTGCCTCTGCTGAAAGTGATTACATTCTTTAATTTCTCCCTTTAAAAAACCATGCATTTCGTTATGACTGTTTTTTTTTAATTGGTTGGTCTCAATAAAAGGCACCACGTGGTTTTCTTTTGGGGGCCTTGCTAAGAGCCAACCTGGCTGTCCACTTTTTTTAAAGTATAAGCTTTGGTGTCCGTGTGCACCTCTTTGTTCTTCGTTCTGCGGCTTCAGACCAACATGGCGACCCACCTGAATCTACTTCTTAAAACTTTTATTGATTGATTGGACCTTGTTGATGAAGCTGAATTAGTTTCAATGAGAGTTTGTTTATTAAACTTCTTCAAAGTTCTCCAGAAATTAAATGCCGCCAAATGTGTGCCATCCGGGGCAATCATCTGTCTGCTTATGGTATTTTGTTAATTAAAGTACTGGAGATTGAATCTTAAAGAAGACTAAAGATTCTGCAAGGGGGGAAGGCTCCAGGGTCCAGGAGGGAGTTGGAGGGCTTCTGGAATTCTGGTCCCACACAGAATATTGGACTGGGGGGGGGTCATTGGCCCAGCATGGCTTCTCTTGTGTTCTTATGGTTAGGACAGAGATGCTAGGTCTTATGGGTGCTTGGGGGGCAACAGTGGGAGGGCTTTTGGACCTGCTGGGGGACCTCCTGATGGCACCCGGGTGTTGGATTGGCTGGGCCATTGGCCTGATCCAACATGGCTTCTCTCATGTTCTTATGTTGGACAGGGATGCTGTGCATTCTAGGTGTGTGTGTGCTGGGGGAGCAACAGTGGGACGGCTTCTGGACTTCTGGCTCTGCCAGTGGACCTCCTGATGGCCACTGTGGGACATGGAATCCTGGCCTGGAGGGGCCATTGGCTTCTCTTACATTCCAAAGCATAATCCTGGGGCCACGCCAGGCCTGACCTGGGGACCGCCAACCTTAGCTGTCTCTTTTCCCAGCCTCGCCCCCCAAGTTCCTAACCCTGTGGATTTTGTTCCTTCTTCTAGGGTTCTCCAAGTTGCCTCTTTGTTCCTTCCGCTCCCGATGGACATCTCCTGGCTTCCGTCCGGTCCCACGCCCTCTTGTACAGATATTCCCGGGCAAACAGCCGTGTAACCCGCCCGGGGAAGGGGGAGCGTCTGAAAGCCATGGGGAGCTTCTACAAGGACTACTTCAACTCCTGCAAAATCTTGGAGCACTACAATTACACGAAGGACAAGCTGGAGAAAGACAAGAACCCATCGCTGGGTCCCATCACCGTGGCCATCATTGTCTTCTGTTGCTTCATTATCCTGGAGAACCTGCTGGTGCTCATCTCTGTCTGGAGGAACAAGAAGTTCCACTCGGCCATGTACATCTTCATCGGCAACTTGGCTTTCTCGGACCTTCTGGCCGGCGCAGCCTTCATTGCCAACGTGGTCCTCTCGGGCCCAGCAACCTTCCTGCTCACACCACTGCAGTGGTTCGTGCGGGAGGGCACGGCCTTCGCCACCCTGGCGGCCTCCGTCTTCAGCCTATTGGCCATCGCCATTGAGCGGCACGTGGCCATCACCAAGGTCAAAGTCTACAGCAGCGACAAGAACTGCCGGATGGTCCTGCTGATCGGGGCCTGCTGGGTCATCTCGGCCATCATCGGAGGGATGCCCGTCCTCGGCTGGAACTGCATGAATAAACTCGGCGAGTGCTCCACCGTCCTGCCGCTCTACTCCAAGCGGTACATCTTCTTTGTGGTCACCGTCTTCACGCTCATCCTGCTGTCCATCGTGGTCCTGTACGTTCGCATCTACCGCATTGTCCGTTCTAGCCACGCCGAGATGGCGGGCTCCCAGACGATGGCCTTGCTCCGGACCGTGACCTTTGTCCTGGGGGCTTTCATCATCTGCTGGCTGCCGGCCTTCATCGTCCTGTTGATAGACGCTTTGTGTCCCCGGAAGACGTGCACCATCCTTTACCAGGCCAAATATTTCTTTGCTTTTGCCACCCTCAATTCTGCCATCAACCCCCTCATCTACACCCTACGCAGCAAGGACATGAGGAAGGAGTTCCTGCGGGTACTGTGCTGTTGGGGGATAATGGGGCACGGGAAACCCGCCGAACGGTGCATGATCCCCCTAAAGAGCTCCAGCTCCCTGGAACGGTGCACCCCAAAACAGGACCTTACCGCTATACCTTTCATGAAGGAACGTTCCACTTTTGTTTGAAGGGACACAAGGAGAGGGATCGTGGGGGGGGGGCGGCTGGATCTCCGTAGGGAGAAGGGGGCTGGGTAGACCCCCCCCCCCCCCGAGAGAGGTACAAAAAAGAGATGCGGTACACCGTGTGAAAATATCGTCCCGGAGGTTCGATTTGTGTGCCGTGGACATGCCAAGTGTCCGTTGGGTCGCCAGATCTGCACAGTATTACAACTTCCTCTGTTTTAAAAAACAGCATGGGTGGGAAAGACTGTGTTCAAAGTGTAACTGGTCCGGGGACCGGGGAGCAACGGAATTATTGACACCTGACTCGGTACGATTCTCCTTCCTGAAAGGTGCCTAGACCTGCCTGACACCCACATTTCTTTCCCTCCAGCACCTCAGAGTTGGCTTGCGTAGTCCCATCTCTGTGATTCGTTCCCTCCCTTTGTTTTTCTCTGGGGGGGGCAGCAATTGGCTGTTCCGGTCCACTTGGCCCCTTGTCATATTTCGCCTAGGGCTGGCCCTGCGTAGGGGCTTCCTGGAGGATACAGGGAAAAGCCTCCAGAAAGGTCTTGTTCTGCACAAGGGGCTTTTTCTGCACTCCGGGCCTTGGTTCCCAGGAAGTGCCTGCAGGAAATAAGGGGGCAAGGCCAACCCAAGGTTTTTGTGGCCTCTTTAGGGGAACCAAATTGCTTTGGTGCCACCGTCCGATAGAGAGAAGAACGAGAAGTCTAGCATGAATGTTATACTGACTGGGCACTCTGCGCAAGCCATGTAAAAAGAAACCACAGGGCAATAATGAATTGACAGCAAGTTGCAACCAATTTACAGGAGCCCATCGCGGGGGGTGGGGGGAGTTCAAGGCAGAGCTGAGCAGAGGTGGTTTGCCATCCCCAGCGTATGCATGGCAACCCTGGACTTCCTTGGTCTCCCATCCAAGTATTAATCAGGGCCGACCCTGCTTAGCTTCTGAGACCTGATGAGATCTAGGCTAGCCTGGGCCACCCAGGTCAATATAAGAGATATCCGGGGGCGGTTGGCCCTTGCCTGCCTCTGTGTAGCAACCCTGGGCTTCCTTGGGGGTCTCCCCTCCAAGAAACAACAAGGACTGACCCTGCTTAACTTCTAAAATCTGAAAAGGTTGGGCTAGCCGTTTAGTTCAGGCATGGTTTGCCATTACCACCTTCTGCATAGAAACCCAGGACGTCCTTGGTGGTCTTCCCTCCAAGGACTAACTAGGACCGATCTTCCTTAGCTTCTGAACTTTTGCAAGCTTTGGGCTAGCCTGGGCTGTTCAGGCTGCTAAGAAACAGATGAGCTCCTCAAAAGCCCTTCAGGTCCCATCTGGGTAGCGACAGAAGGCTAGAGATGAGAGAGATGTAGATTCTAGAAGCTGGCTAGCGCCACACTTCCCTTCAAACTAGCAAAGGAGGAGCCTGTTGAATTTTTGGCAATACAGGGTGTCCGAATCAATTGCTTCTATATGCCTAGATCTCCTAGAGCAGGGGTAGTCAAACTGCGGCCCTCCAGATGTCCATGGACTACAATTCCCAGGAGCCCCTGCCAGCATTCGCTGGCAGGGGCTCCTGGGATTTGTAGTCCATGGACATCTGGAGGGCCGCAGTTTGACTACCCCTGTCCTAGAGCATGGGTGGCCACACTGTGGCTTTCCAGATGTCCATGAACTACAATTCCCATGAGCCCCTGCTAGCCAAGCTGGCAGCGGCTCAGGGGAATTATAGTCCATGGACAGTACTGGCAGGGGCTCATGGGAATTGTAGTCCATGGGCATATGGAGAACTACCGTTTGGCCACCCCTGTTCTAGAGACCAGTCCCCCTGGAGAAAATGGCTGCTGCGGAAGGTGGACTCTACGGCGTTGAAGCCTACTGAGTTCTGCCCCTTCGCAAACCCCGCCCTCCACAGGCTCCACCCCTTAAATCACCAGGTATTTCCCAAGCCAGAGCTCCCAACCTGAGCTGGCTGCGGCAGCTCTTGGGCTAAGAACGATGCGTCTGTGCTAAAGGATCCATTCTGCAAGGTGACTGTTCTGCCAGAACAACCCTTGCTCCTTCAGCCCTGAGCATGTGTCTTGAGGCGGGTGGAGGGGTGGGCGGGTGGAGAAGTTTGTACACAGAGACTCTTTCCCTTAGGATGCATTCCCCCCCCCCCCCCCCCGTCGCAACCTGAAATTCCAGTCCTTTAATTTCCAGCCCCGTTCGGTTAAATTGTTCCTCCTGCAGTGTGGGAACAAAGGATTGTTGTGTGTTTAGGGAGACGAGCCAGGCCGCGTAGGGGCCACTTCTGTCTGCTTGTGGCTTTGAACAACCGTTGACTCCGGGGGCCAATTTGAAGACCCCCCCAGAGGTTTATCCTGGACATAAACCTCTGTGGCCAAGCACACTGCTTCAGAGACCGCATTTGGTGTGCGTGTTGCTGTGCTTGGGGGAAGAAGGGAAGGATTCCTTCAAGGAAAAAGCTGGGATTGGGCGTGTTTCCCACTGGCGGAAGGCATGATTCACCCTGCTTGATGTGCAGGAACATGCCACGGTAAGGTGTGCGGGGGATGCTTTTAGGAACGGGAATGAGATGCAGGCGTGGGAATTACGTCCCCTCCTAGGGCACGGGTTCCTGAGGCCCAGGGCTGGAGGAGGCGGGTAATTGCTTTAAATAACCCATCTGTCTCCTCATTTAATTCACCCACCCACCCCAGACAACATTCTGCAAGGATTTGAATTTTCATAGGAGTCGTGGAGCAATTTATTGCTTTTTTTTTTTTTTAATCCCTTTAGCGTTCCCCTAGCTGAGAATCAGGAGGGGAGGGGGATTTTAAGTTAGAAGGTTATCAAATTGAACTGCAACGGTTGCACATGAAGTAGGGTTAGGGCCCGTCCGCATGCAAAGTTCGGTTGTGTGCAGAGTCAGAAAGCTGGCCCCCTGCACAGTGTTGAATGCAAAATATTGACCAACATTTGAAGTTTGTTTCGGCTCCAGAACGTGCAAACTGGGACATTGGACTAGGATCCGTTTTCTGTGCCCGGGCAAAGGAGAACACCACAAGCAGCCAGCCTTCCCTGACTGCCAAGTCTAACCCTGCTGCTCAAAGCTTCATCCGCCTTCTGTTTTCAAAAAATACTTGGTGGGCACCAGGAAAGGGGTTGGCGGGTGCTGTGGTCCCCGTGGGCACCATGCTGGGGACCCCTGTTATTGATCCTCACTGCCAGAAGCTCTGAAACGCTTGCCCAGAATTCAGTTTGCACACAGTCTACCATGCCAGAACAGTATCCAGCTGAAGTCTGCACTATGTGCAAACTGAGTGGTGCAGTAAAGCCCAGAGGGGGAAGTAACATGCTTGTAAGTTGGGGGACAAAGAATGTGTCCCCAGCATTGTCAGCCACCCCTATGCAGACAGGCGCTAGTCGCTAAGCAAAGCTACGAAGGGGAAATCCATACTTGGGATGTTTGTTTTGCGTCAAGCCAAATTACACTGTGGGGCTTGGGGAAGCCCACGTGCGGATCCCACAAATGACAAGTATGCTCACAACGCTGCTTGTGGCACGGAAGTGTGCTGGTGTGTCTGTGTGTGTCTGTTGGAGGGAGTGAAGTTGCACATCTGTAAAATGACCATTTGTCATTTTCCATGTCTGAGCCGGCACAGATGTTCAGGCTGCACCCAGCCCCGCCCCGCCCCAGGCCACAGTTCCTCCCAGCGCGAAACCGGTCACCATTCTGGAACCAGACTCTCATCTAATTCTGCAGAACCTTTCAGCTTTGGAACAGGTGGGGGTGGGGGGACCAGGACAGAGCACAAGCCCTAAATCAGGATTGTAGGAAGCTGGTCCCCAAATGTAACCGGGAATGGAATCTCTTGTTTATGCTCTCGTCCTTGCATGCAGCAAAGCCATAGACAAGCTCAAAGAAGAAGAAGAAGAAGAAGAGCTGGTTCTTATATGCCGCTTTTCCCTACCCGAAGGAGGCTCAGAGCGGCTTACAGTCGCCTTCCCATTCCTCTCCCCACAACAGACACCCTGTGAGGTGGGTGAGACTGAGAGAGCGCTGATATCACTGCCCAGTCAGGACAGTTTTATCAGTGCCGTGGCGAGCCCAAGGTCACCCAGCTGGTTGCATGTGGGGGAGCGCAGAATCGAACCTGGCATGCCAGATTAGAAGTCCACACTCCTAACCACTACACCAAACTGGCTCTCACTCCTGCCACACAGACCTCCTTGCCTCACAGTCCATCCGTTGAATCATAGAATCATAGAGTTGGAAGGGACCTACAGGGTCATCTAGGCCAACCCCCTGCAGAACGTCACAGGAAATCCTGGGAATTCTAAGACTTGGAAGAAGAAAACAGACCTCATGAGAGGTTTCATAGCACTCCCCCCCCCCATCCAGCCACACTTTCTGGGAATTCTTTGGGAGAATCTCTGGAAGAAACCGAGACAAGTAGGTGGGGTGGACGTGCCTGTAGATGCGGGGCCAAAACGGCCTTAGTGAACCTTGGGTCACTCTCGGGGCAAGTTGTATCGTGGAAGGACCCTGGAGAGTAGCAGCAGGGGCTGACCCCTCCACACACCTGTACACACCCTGCTGCAATCTCTCTCTTGCACACCCTGAATGGTACGCCCTCGGGCTATTCGTTTCTGCTATCCCTGCCCTAGCGGAAACCTTGCCTGTGGAAACACTAACTTTTTTGGCATTTTGTAAAAAAAAAAAGATAAAAGTAATGAATATGATTCTTCTGTTTAATGGAGATGTGTATGTATTAAAATGTTTGCTTGTATGCCTGGTCTGTCTCGTCGTTCTTTCGTGGCCCGTGCTCTCCGGGGGTCGTGCAGATTTGTCACGTATTAAAGAGCAACCTTCGTGAATGCCTGGGAGAATCGGCAGACCCAGACTAGACCGTATTCCAGTTCTCCTAACGTTAAGAGTGAGGAGAAAAGGGGGCCGCACTAAGGCACAATGAAGAAGAGGGAACGACTGGGACAGAAGGGAAAGAATATTTAACAACTGAACAACCCCAACAAAACTCACAGGCAGTTTCATCTTGGGCGGATTTACTGAAATAAAATAAAACATAAAAATATATTGAATGCATCAGGGGTAGTCAAACTGCAGCCCTCCAGATGTCCATGGACTACAATTCCCATGAGCCCCTGCCAGCGAACGCTGGCAGGGGCTCATGAGAATTGTAGTCCATGGACATCTGGAGGGCCGCAGTTTGACTACCCCTGGAATACATCTTTCCAAAATGCTGATAAAATATAGGACAATTTCATAGGGCATGTACAACGTGCCATTCACAATCAGCGGTTCATATTTAGACCTCTGGACCTGCATGGACTGACTCCATATTACAGAATTTCGAAGGGGCCGATTTAAATTGCTCGCCAAACAGGTGTGCTCATACTCGGAAGGAAACCAAAATCTGAAAGGTCAGTGTAGAACTATTCGGAACACTTTGGGGCCTGTTCGGTTATCAAGATTCGATTCCTTCCACACTAATTGCCGCTTCTTCCAAACACGGAGCCATGAACTCTGACACTTTTCATAGGACATGATGGGACAAAGTCGCTTCACAAATGGGATTTCCCCCCCTTAAAAGTAAGTGTGTGAAGAGCTAGGCCATAAGCATAGCTCCACGGGCACCAGTCATAGACAAGCTGGTGCCCGTGGGCACCCCACCATAACTTTTCCTGCCACTTGCCAAGGGATTTTCTAAAAATGAGTGGGTGCCAGGCAGGGGTCCTTCCCAACTAGGCTTCCCATTGGCCTTGGGAGTCTTGATTGGCTTTGGCAGCAGCATCCGTCACCCCAACAATGTGTGACTGAAGGTGAGGTGTGGAAGCCATTTGGCGGGCAGCTGCATCTCCTTCAGCGGCCGTCTTGGGGCTGTGCCCACCGCGCGTTCTGTCAGAATTCCAAGAGTCCCTGCAGACTCCTAATGGTTCAGGAGACCCCTGGCCTGGTGTCCTCATGAGAGAGGTGTTGGGGGCAGCCAGGGCCGCTCCTAAGCTCAACCCCACTGAAGCATCGGAGGCCAAAAGGCCAGTGGGTGCTTTTGGGGCCCCTGACAGCCGTTGCGGGGAGGGAGGAGTAATGCGGGTGCTGAGCCACAGCCAGGTTCCTTCTGCCGTGAATGGCGTTAGCCGCCCACACGGTGACGCTCCTAGAAGCCCGGCAGCGGCCAAGAACACTCCCTTGCAGCCTGCTCCTTTCTCGTTCTCCCGGGCTTGTAGAGGCAGGAGTTGATGGACTCGAGGCCCAGCCAAAGGACACGCCTCAAACAGGACTCGGTTTTTGAACTCTGCTCCTCCTGTTCGCCTCCCTCGTTGCCCTCCCCGTCTCTGAGATCTCTCCCTCATGCGCTACACGCGAGGATTCAGTCCCATCTCTCTTTTCAGCGTTATTTTTCCTTTTGCAAACGTAGGCAGCTGAGACCGGGCACTTCCCCTGCGTGTGAAAGAATGCTGTTTTAACCTCCTTCAGCAACCGTTTGCAAGTTGGTTTTTTGGCCATTTCGCACAGTAAAATCCAGTTGTAAAGTGCATTGGAATTGAATTGTCGTTTGGAGATCAGCTGTAATTCTGGGGGATCTCCAGGTCCCGCCTGGAGGCTGGCAACCTCAATGGCCATTGCTGTTCTCCCAGATTCCGACATATTTTCTTCCTTGGAGCAGGAGAGGAAATCTTCCCTCGTATGACTGTTAGCAGATGAAAGACATCTGTGCGGCTGGGAGCCCGCCCACCCCCCTTCCGCCCACCCCCCTTCCGCCCGACACACAGACTCACCCTGTCTGCTCAGAGCTGTGGGAGCCGATCCCTTTCACATCCAGGGGGACGCAAATGATGGCAGAAGATTATTTGTCTTTCTATTTAAAAGCCTCTCTGGAGGGAACCAGCCCGGAATCCTGCTGAGAACGCAGCTTTCTTTTCCTCGGGAAAACTTCGCCAAAGTGTGCAAAGGCAAACAGGGGGGATAAGAGAATGGTGGGCACTGTGAACTCCACCAACGCGTGCAGCCCCCTTCGAAATCTTCCCGCACAATGGCAGGGGTCTTTTCTGTAGGACCACTCCACTGGCAGCCCAGACCTTCCAAGAGCTGATCAGGCTGCTAGCCTGGGCCATCCACAGGTCAAGACAAGAGATGGACACAGGAGGGGTTTTTTTTTTTTTTTGCCTTGGCCTGCCTCTGGATAGCAACCCTGGACTTTCAAGGAATTATTCCTAACCAGGGTTAACTCTACTTAGCTTTGGAGATCGAATGAGAATAGGCATCCCTGACTCCGTGGGGTCCAAGGCCACAGAGTCCCCCTCCCAAGCAGCCCCTTTATCCAGGGAAACTGATCTCTGCAGTCTGGAGAGGAGTTGTAATTCCAGGGGATCTCCAGGCCCCACCTGGAGGCTGGCATCCCTGACCCTCAGTGGGGTCCAAGGCCACAAAGTCCCCCCTCCCAAGCAGCCCTTTCCTCCAGGGGAACTGATCTCTGCAGTCTGGAGAGGAGCTGGAATTCCAGGGGATCCCCAGGCCCCACCTGGAGGCTGGCATCCCTGACCCTCAGTGGGGTCCAAGGCCACAGAGTCCCCCCTCCCAAGCAGCCCCTTTATCCAGGGAAACTGATCTCTGCAGTCTGGAGAGGAGTTGTAATTCCAGGGGATCTCCAGGCCCCACCTGGAGGCTGGCATCCCTGACCCTCAGTGGGGTCCAAGGCCACAGAGCCCCCCCTCCCAAGCAGCCCCTTTATCAAGGGGAACTGATCTCTGCAGTCTGGAGAGGAGCTGGTATTCCAGGGGATCCCCAGGTGCCCCCTGGAGGCTGGCGTCCCTAATGGCTGACCACCTGAAACTATCCAAGTGGATGTCTAGCCAGACTTGATCAAATGGGGCTCAGTTTGAAGATCAGCAAAGAGCAAAATGATCCTCAAATACAGGCGTGGGTTTCTCAGCATCCCCTTCGGAACCCCTCCCTCCTCCCCGTCCTCATGCCAAGTTCAGGAGGTCCAAGTTCTTCATCCTCCAGCACTGGGAGGCCAAGAGCTACTGAAACCCAAGCCTCAAAAGACAAACTTTCCCAGGGAAGTTCAGAGGGTGACCGGCTCCTTTCTCATCGTCCAGGCAGCAGCCGGGGTGGAGGAACAGGCCTGTTCCTTTGCAGAGCGACAGCTGCAACGGATTTACAGACCTGACCTCAGATGTTCCCCACCATGATGCAATGGCCGACATCTGTTTTAAACGGGCGGTGGGCAGAGAGAAGGCCAATGAAGGAAAAGTGTTGGGTCCTGCATGATCGGCAGTGAGCATCATTATGTGCAATATAATGGGTGTCCTGCAGGGGGCATTGGAGGAGAGGTATAATTAGCATAGACAGGACAGGCACCTCCTGGTGCCTCCTTGCTCTGGGATTCAGAGGGTGAGTGCCTCTGAATGTGGAGGTTCCCCTCAGCAAGCATGGCTAGTAGCCATTGGGAGACTTATCCTCCACGAATGCAGCAGATCCCCTTTTCAAGCTGTTCGTTCCTTTGGCCATCCCAATTCCACAGTTAATCAGACAATATTTGATTCCACGGGATTCATGGCCTGATGCAAGGCAGCTTTGCATGTGGGTGACCTGGCCCTTAGGTATAGAGTGCGGGGGTCAAAGGGGGTGCAACCCCCTCCCCTTTCCATGCTGAGGTTTCACCGGCCCACTTTCAAGTCTGGACAAGATGGCAGAGGGCAAGCCAGGCTGTTGGACCAGCAAGAGTGCAACAGAAGTAGTCTCAGGTTGCCAGCTCTGGGTTTGAGATACCTGGAGAATGGGGGGGGGGGGGTGGAGCCTGATGAGGGCAGCATTTGGGGGGGCGAGGGACTTCAGTGGGGTACAATGCATGGAATCCACCTCCCTAAGTGGCCATTTTCTTCCAGACTAACTGAACTCTGTTCCCTGGAGATCAGCTCTAAACTCAGGATGTCTCCAGCCACAACCTGGGGGTTGGCAACCCCCAGGAAGGATCATTCCTATGGGGCTTATTCACAGAATTGTCTGGCTCCTCCTCATCTGCTCTTCTGCGCACCGCAAAGCCACAGTCGGCCACTTGCCTATGAACGGTGGAACTGGAGCCTGGTTTTTCCCAGCATTCCTTGGCCTCTGGGTGCCATGCTGCCATTTCTCTCATCTAAAGCCCCTTTCTTCTCAGTGAAAGGGGAGAGGATTGAGTGTGGATCCCTGGACTTCAACGCAGATTAGGAAACTTTGAAACTCAGCATGTAAAAAATAACATCCGGAGGTCTGAAGCAGATCAGGACAAAATCTCCATAAAACTCACCAAATACGAGATTAATCCTAGCCGGTCCCAGTTGGAATGCATCGCAATGACTCTGGACGATTCTCCTTCAGGGCAGGAAATCCAGCAGAGCGAAGCCACTGGCTGAAACTCTTTCTCCACATTTCGAGGGGCTTTTCCACGTACAACGTGGTCTTCAACCCCCTCGCCATCATCATTGCCCTCCTCTGGACACGGTCCAGTAAGACATCCGTATAGGCAAACGCAAGATGTCATCTAAGGTCTGTTCAGGGCAGATAAGGCTCATCCACTGATAACCGAGAACCCGAAGAACAAGAACCACGACGCCGTATCTACTCATCATCCTGCCAAAAGAACCATCAAGTCCGGCCCACACACCCATTTCTGGAGGCTGGAACATCACGAGAACCTTCTGAAAGGAGATTCCATAAGACATGGATGTGCGGTGAGGAACCTGAACATTACGAAGACTTGCCTGAAATGTATTTACTCAAAGTAGTGATTAACCAGCTTTATTCCTTGTGGAGCTTGAGGCAACTGACAATGTAAGACAAATACATAAAACTGAACAAAATACATCAAGCTTAAAGTTTGTTGTTGTTAGGTGCGAACATCGCGTCCCCATGGACAATGATCCTCCAGGTCTTCCTGTCCTCTACCATTCCCCGGAGTCCATTTAAGCTTGGCATCCCTGACCCTCAGTGGGGTCCAAGGCCACAGAGTCCTCCCTCCCAAGCAGCCCTTTCCTCCGGGTGACCTGATCTCTGCAGTCTGGAGAGGAGCTGGAATTCCAGGGGATCCCCAGGCCCCACCTGGAGGCTGGCATCCCTGACCCTTAATGGGGTCCAAGGCCACAGAGTCCGCTCCCAAGCAGCCCTTTCCTTCAGAGGAACTGATCTCTGCAGTCTGGAGAGGAGCTGGAATTCCGGGGGATCTCCAGGCCCCACCTGGAGGCTGGCATCCCTCACCCTCAGTGGGGTCCAAGGCCACAGAGTCCCCCCTCCCAAGCAGCCCTTTCCTCCAGGGGAACTGATCTCTGCAGTCTGGAGAGGAGCTGGAATTCCGGGGGATCCCCAGGCCCCACCTGGAGGCTGGCATCCCTGACCCTCATGGGGGTCCAAGGCCACAGAGTCCCCCCTCCCAAGCAGCCCTTTTCTCCAAGGGAACTGATCTCTGCAGTCTGGAGAGGAGCTGGAATTCCAGGGGATCCCCAGGCCCCACCTGGAGGCTGGCATCCCTCACCCTCAGTGGGGTCCAAAGTCATAGAGTCCCCCCCCAAGCAGCCCTTTCCTCCAGGGGAACTGATCTCTGCAGTCTGGAGAGGAGCTGGAATTCCAGGGGATCCCCAGGCCCCACCTGGAGACTGGCATCCCCCACCCTCAGTGGGGTCCAAAGTCATAGAGTCCCCCCCCAAGCAGCCCTTTCCTCCAGGGGAACTGATCTCTGCAGTCTGGAGAGGAGCTGGAATTCCAGGGGATCCCCAGGCCCCACCTGGAGGCTGGCATCCCTGACCCCCCGTGGGGTCCAAGGCCACAGAGTCCCCCCTCCCAAGCAGCCCTTTTCTACAGGGGAACTGAGATCTGCAGTCTGGAGAGGAGCTGGAATTCCAGGGGATCCCCAGGCCCCACCTGGAGGCTGGCATCCCTGACCCTCCGTGGGGTCCAAGGCCACAGAGTCCCCCCTCCCAAGCAGCCCTTTCCTCTAGGGGAACTGATCTCTGCAGTCTGGAGAGGAGCTGGAATTCCAGGGGATTCCCCAGGCCCCACCTGGAGGCTGGCATCCCTGACCCTCAGTCGGGCCCAAGGCCACAGAGTCCCCCCTCCCAAGCAGCCCTTCTCTCCAGGGGAACTGATCTCTGCAGTCTGGAGAGGAGCTGGAATTCCAGGGGATCCCCAGGTCCCACCTGGAGGTTGGCAACCCTGACCCTCAGTGGGGTCCAAGGCCACAGAGTCCCCCCTCCTACAATGAGGGGAACTCATTTCTGTCACCTGGAGATGAGCTGTAAGACTGGGAGACTACCAGGTTCTACCTAGGGATTAGCATCTCTATACCCCTGATCCCACCCACCCACCCCCAATTTGCAGAGCCATCTTGGTGTTGTGGTTAAGACCAGTGGCTTCTAATCTGGCCAGCCGGTTTGATTCCCTGCTCCAGTTGATTCCCCGCACCCAGTTGAGTGACCTTGGGCTTGTCACAGCCCTGATAGTTCTCACAGAGCAGTTCTCTCACAGCTCTCTCATCCCCACCTACCTCACAGGGTGACTGTTGTGAGGAGAGGAAGGGAAGGCAGTTGTAAGCCACTTTGAGACTCCTTCGGGGAGAGAAAAGCAGGACATTCCAAACCGGAAACTATACGGTGTCTTTCCTGATTAAATTGATTTGGGTTGAAAGTTACAAACATTTAAAAAGCTAGGAAGGCAGGATGCAGGTATATTCAGACCTAAGTGTACCTATCTGTTCTTGCCTGCATTCTCGGTGAGCGGCCAGCAGGCGACTTGTGGAGGAATCAACTTACAAATCCAGCTCTGCAAAGGGGCACCAAGGGGGCCCTTCCTTCTTTGTTCTCCCGCAGTAATGCAGGAAGCATCCCAGTCCATCCCCAAACTGACTCCAGTGCCAAACAAGAAACACTTGCATAAAAATCTGACACAGGGCCAGACCCTGGCTGCCTGGCGGATCACGGCCCACAGCAGGGAGACAATTTGCATAGAGGAGTCTGTGACTCTGCCACGGCGAGCCGTTCATGATGTCACCCAGGTCAAGAGCAGCGCTAGAATGCCCGGGAGGAAAGAGCGGAAGCCAGGGCCGGAAATGTGAGAGAATCGAGCTATTTTCGCTCCTGACACTTTGAGCCAGACGCAGAACTTAAAATAGAAACAAAGGGCCAAGTGGTGTAAGATGTGGATGTACTTTTTAAAAACATACATATGGATCTATGGATGCCAGCCTCAGCCTCTCTGCCCTGTGGCTGGCCCTGCAGAGGGACTGGCTGGCCCCTGGGTGAGACGGGAGGCTGGACTGGAGGGACCCTCCCTGGCCTGACCCAGCAGGGCTCTTCTGAGGCTCTTCTCAGGGGAAGGCCTCGGCCTCTCTGCCCTGTGGCTGGCCCTGCAGAGGAACTGGCTGGCCCCTGGGTGAGACGGGAGGCTGGACTGGAGGGACCCTCCCTGGCCTGACCCAGCAGGGCTCTTCTGAGGGTCTTCTCAGGGGAAGGCCTCGGCCTCTCTGCCCTGTGGCTGGCCCTGCAGAGGAACTGGCTGGCCCCTGGGTGAGACGGGAGGCTGGACTGGAGGGACCCTCCCTGGCCTGACCCAGCAGGGCTCTTCTGAGGGTCTTCTCAGGGGAAGGCCTCGGCCTCCCTGCCCTGTGGCTGGCCCTGCAGGGGAACTGGCTCGCCCGTGGGGGAGACGGGAGGCTGGACTGGAGGGACCCTCCCTCGTCTGACCCAGCAGGGCTCTCCTGAGGGTCTTCTCAGGGGAAGGCCTCGGCCTCTCTGCCCTGTGGCTGGCCCTGCAGAGGAACTGGCTGGCCCCTGGGGGAGACGGGAGGCTGGACTGGAGGGACCCTCCCTGGTCTGACCCAGCAGGGCTCTTCTGAGGGTCTTCTCAGGGGAAGGCCTCGGCCTCTCTGCCCTGTGGCTGGCCCTGCAGAGGAACTGGCTGGCCCCTGGGTGAGACGGGAGGCTGGACTGGAGGGACCCTCCCTGGCCTGTCCCAGCAGGGCTCTTCTGAGGGTCTTCTCAGAGGAAGGCCTCGGCCTCTCTGCCCTGTGGCTGGCCCTGCAGAGGAACTGGCTGGCCCCTGGGTGAGACGGGAGGCTGGACTGGAGGGACCCTCCCTGGCCTGACCCAGCAGGGCTCTTCTGAGGGTCTTCTCAGGGGAAGGCCTCGGCCTCTCTGCCCTGTGGCTGGCCCTGCAGAGGAACTGGCTGGCCCCTGGGTGACAGGGGAGGCTGGACTGGAGGGACCCTCCCTGGCCTGACCCAGCAGGGCTCTTATGAGGGTCTTCTCAGGGGAAGGCCTCGGCCTCCCTGCCCTGTGGCTGGCCCTGCAGAGGAACTGGCTGGCCCCTGGGTGAGATGGGAGGCTGGACTGGAGGGACCCTCCCTGGCCTGACCCAGCAGGGCTCTTCTGAGGGTCTTCTCAGGGGAAGGCCTCGGCCTCTCTGCCCTGTGGCTGGCCCTGCAGAGGAACTGGCTGGCCCCTGGGTGAGACGGGAGGCTGGACTGGAGGGACCCTCCCTGGCCTGACCCAGCAGGGCTCTTCTGAGGGTCTTCTCAGGGGAAGGCCTCGGCCTCTCTGCCCTGTGGCTGGCCCTGCAGAGGAACTGGCTGGCCCCTGGGTGAGACGGGAGGCTGGACTGGAGGGACCCTCCCTGGCCTGACCCAGCAGGGCTCTTCTGAGGGTCTTCTCAGGGGAAGGCCTCGGCCTCTCTGCCCTGTGGCTGGCCCTGCAGAGGAACTGGCTGGCCCCTGGGTGACAGGGGAGGCTGGACTGGAGGGACCCTCCCTGGCCTGACCCAGCAGGGCTCTTATGAGGGTCTTCTCAGGGGAAGGCCTCGGCCTCCCTGCCCTGTGGCTGGCCCTGCAGAGGAACTGGCTGGCCCCTGGGTGAGACGGGAGGCTGGACTGGAGGGACCCTCCCTGGCCTGACCCAGCAGGGCTCTTATGAGGGTCTTCTCAGAGGAAGGCCTCGGCCTCCCTGCCCTGTGGCTGGCCCTGCAGAGGAACTGGCTGGCCCCTGGGTGAGACGGGAGGCTGGACTGGAGGGACCCTCCCTGGCCTGACCCAGCAGGGCTCTTCTGAGGGTCTTCTCAGGGGAAGGCCTCGGCCTCTCTGCCCTGTGGCTGGCCCTGCAGAGGAACTGGCTGGCCCCTGGGTGAGACGGGAGGCTGGACTGGAGGGACCCTCCCTGGCCTGACCCAGCAGGGCTCTTCTGAGGGTCTTCTCAGGGGAAGGCCTCGGCCTCTCTGCCCTGTGGCTGGCCCTGCAGAGGAACTGGCTGGCCCCTGGGTGAGACGGGAGGCTGACTGGTGAGTCAGAAGGACCACTGGTCTGATCCAGCACAGCTTTTCTCATGTTCTTATCAGGGGAAGGCTTTTCTGACCTTTGGTTTGATCTCCAGAGGAACAGGCTGGCCCTTGTGTGATTCAGGACGCCGGACTAGATGGACCATCACTGGACTGACCCAGCGGGGCTCTTCTGCTGTTCTTATCATGGGAAGGCCTCGGCCTTTGTGCCCCATAGTTGGCTGTCTAGAGGAACTGGTTGTCACTGTGTGAGGTTGGATGTGAGGCAAGATGCTGGACCAGATGGTCCCTCCCTGGTCTGACCCAGCAGGGCTCTCCTGAGGTTCTTATGAAGGCCTTGGTCTCTCTGCCCTGTTGTTGGCCCTCCAGGTGCCATTGTGGCCCTCCAGGGACTGGCCATTGTGGTCTGATCCAGCAGGGTTTTTCTGATGTTCACATGTTCTTACCATCCTGGTGGCTCCTGGCCATCTTCCACTATTACAACTGATTTCCAGAAGACCCTTGAAGAAAATGGCTGCTTCATAGGGTGGTGGACTCTGGGACCTTATACCTTGCTGAGGTCCACCCTCCTCAAAACAGGTTTTTCCCCAGCCCGGAGCTGGCAACCTTACCCAGCAAGCAAATGCTCAGTAGTTTGCCATGCACCCCATTCTGCTAGCCCTGGAGCTCAAAGCCTCCTGCTGACCACATGTCTGCATCTCACAGTATGACCAGGCTGCTTCCTTTTCTGGCTTCCTAGAACCTTGCAGTTGTTGTGTGTGGGGGGGGATAAGAAGTGAAGGGATACTGAGAAAGGCATGACTCATAAGCGGAGAGCTGCTAGTTTCCAAGCAGTGGCCTCTGATGCAGATCGTGATCTGGAAGTGCATTTGCATATTGCAAGGGAAGACGACTCTGAGTCAAACTGTTTGCCCAGCAGGACCTTCTGACACTCCACAGCTGCAGAAAACTAATGTTTGGAACTGCTTCGTCATTTGGTACCAGATCAAGGGGTATGCCCTTGCAGTGTGGCCTGCAACAAAAGCCAGGGACTGTGTCACACAGAGGAAGGTGGATTGGTGCTTCATGTCTGGAGACCCACCCGCTGAGATTTTGCACCCCAATATGGCACTAGAGCAGAGGTCCCCAGTGTGGTCCACTCCACTGTCAACTCAGACTTTCCTTCCAAGATCTGATCAGGTTGCTAGCCTGGGCCATCCACAGGTCAAGACAAGATATGGACTCAGGAGACTCTACTTAGCTTTGGAGATTGGATGAAAACAGGCCCCATGGGCCCCATGGCAACTGCTGAAACCTTGCCTGTCACCTGCCACGTGTTCTTAGAAAATGGGCAGGGCATAGCCAGGTGGGTCTGTTCTCCACCAAAGCCGCCACAGCATCACTGTGTACAACAGCGGTTCTCAACCTTGGGGTCATGACCCCATTTGTGGTTGCTTGGCCCCTTCCCCGGGGTCACTAGGTTGCCTGCCACCGTGACTGTGAGGGGTGTAGGCGGCGGTAGGCGGCTGGTGGAGGCGGACAGAGGTGGCGGAGCCATGGCAATGTCCACCTCCACGCCGCCTTGTTATGCACATGCACACATGCACGCTCTCCATGCGCACGCTCTGAGCACGTGCGCTGCCGCCGCTGCCACACCAGCCGCCACCAAAGTTGGGGTCGCTGCGAAGAAAAGGTTGAGAACCGCTGGTGTACAAGAAGGTATGCCATGGCACCCATTTTGTGGCCAACTCCGCCTCCTGCAGCAGCCATTTTGTGGCATGCCCACCATACTGGTTCAGGAGCCCTGCAGGTTTGAAATGGGCAGAGGCCCTTCTGCTAGAGAGCCCCCGCCACCGTCAAAGGAGAGGGGAGACTTTCGAGAGCACCATATTTGCAGCCGCAGTAAACTCGGGGTAGACCGCTTGTTGGGTACACCTAGTGTTGCCAAACTCCAGGTAGTGCCTGGAGATCTCCTAGGATAAAAACTGCTCTCCAGGCAACAGAGATAATTTTCCCTGGCAGAAATTTCTACTTTGGAAAGTAGACTCTGTGGCATTATACCTAGCTGAAGTCCCTCCCCATCCCAAACCCTGCACTCCCAAAATCTGAGGGAAACTGCTATGTGAGAACAGCACTATCTAGGACTGTGACTGACTCAAGGTCACCCAGCTGGCTGCCTGTGGAAGAGCAGGGAATCAAACCTGGCTTGCCAGATTAGAAGCCGCTGCTCTTAGCCACTACACCAAGCTCATTGTAATAATTTATTAATTGAATGTAAATTTCTACTTTGTATTTTAATTTTATTGATGCCATTTTGTCTTGATGTAATCCACTCTGAGTCCAGAGAGAGAGAGAGAGAGAGAGAGAGAGAGAGAGAGAGAGAGAGAGGAAAACCAATCAATTAATCAATAAGCAAGCAAGGCCCTGGACCCAAATTTTGTTCTATTTTCTCTGGGGCAAATGCTGGCAGGGGCTCATGGGAATTGTAGTCCATTAACATCTGGAGGACCACAGGTTGACTACTCCTGCTCTGGGGGAACTGGCTTTTGTGGTCTAGAGAGATCAGGGATGTGATTCTTGGATGTCTCAAGGATGCGCCTGGAAGCTGGTTACTCTAAGTGCATGTTTGGCCCATTAAAAAGACAGAGACCCTCTTTGCGAGCCGTATCAGCAACAGCAAAAGACCCCCTTCCCTTCCCTTAAAAGGACCTGGACTTCACTTGGGGCAGGGGGGGGGGAATGGCTCCTTTCTGAGCCAGGCGCGTGAGACAATGCTCCCCAATCCAACCCTGGCAGGAACAAAGCTCATTAACTGGTCCCTGATTAGGATGTGGAGAAAGGAAGGCGGGGGCGGAAGTAAGCGTGCATGGAAATAGCCGCCACAAGTCCCCACAGAGTAATAATGTGAGCCTTGGCAAGGGGCCGTGCTTTATTAGAAAGTGCTTGTCCCCTCAGAGGAGGAACTGCGTCTTGCCCTAATAAAGTGACCCCTCCATCCTGGCCGAGGATCTGGGCCAGGGGGCGCCTCTGGTTTTAGGGCCGCCGGCTCTAAGCTGAGACATTCCTGGATCTTTGGGTGTGGAGCCAAGGGAGGGACATACAGTCACCATCTCTGGGCTGGGAGATACCTGGAGATTTTGGGGGTGGAGCCTGAGGAGGGCAGGATTGTGGAGGGACGGGCTTCAGTGGGATGTGATGCCACAGAGCCCACCTTCCAAAGGGGCCCTTTTCTCCAGGGGAAACTGATCTCTGTTGCCTGGACATCTGCAGTAAATCCAGGAAATTTCCAGCTACCTCCTGGAAGCTGGCAGCCCTAGAATTAGCTAGGACCTGAAAGGTTAGATGTCTGTGCAATTTAGACAGCCGGTTACAAAATTATATCAGCATTTAGGGCTTAGGCCAGCCGTGTTTCAACCCTCACTGGGTTCAACCCAGAGGTCTGATTTTGACACACATACGTTGATAAAATACAAAATATACAAAGCGGCCAGTAAATTAAATAAATTATAAAAACCTGTAAAAGATAGGAGAACGGAATCATGTTATACATCCAAATAACTCATATCAATAACAAAAGAGATTATATAATCATCAGGCTTATTTATTTTTAGGGTGACAAATTCCATCAAAATGAATCAGATGAAAAATACCCATTTAATAGATAATAGTCCCCCGTAACATACGTAAATGATTATGGGAAAACGACAATAAATGTTTATTTAATTCTGTAGCCTTTTGTCTAAATTGTACAGATATCCAACCTTTCAGTTGCTAGCTAATTCTTTTGGTTTTCTATAAAGAAGTAACCCTTGCTTCCCGGAACAATTTGCAACCTATATTTGCAGAATGAGTAGGAGGGAGGAACAGAGGGAAACTTGGAAGGTGCGGGGAAAGACATGTCCCGCTGCAGCATAGGGCAAACAGAAGTGAGGTTTCTCTCTTTCCTTCTTGGTAGGCAGCTACCAGATGGGTCACATGTTCTACCCACAGAGACGTATTCCAATAAGATGGGGGTAGCCTGATGGAAACACGTCTTACTGTCCTTTTCCAGGGCAGGGAATGACATTCAGCTCTATTCCACACCACTGAAAAGGGGACTTCTCCCTTTCTTTGTCCAGTTTCCATTTGATAGGGGACCTTTCCTGAGCAAGGTCTACAGGACAGAAAACAGGAAATTGCTGACCCCTGCTGGACATTAAAATGACATCTGGCCCTGCGGGAGCTATCAGCTTTCCGCAGGGCCTGCAAAACAAACGTCTTCTGCCAGGTCTATGGGTGAGGCCGGGCGGCCAGATAGATCAGAGTCCCCCTCATAGAAGCGGTGGTAGCGAATTCACTCAGTGCCCTCCTGCTTCCCCTTTCTCCCTCCGCCCTTAAGATGCTGTTAGGGGCTGATCAAATTGGGTTGAGATTTTTCCGCCGGGTCTTTTCTTGACCTCTTGTTGGATTTTATTAATGTTGAGCGTGTTTTATTGTTATGGGGTTTATTGTGGTTTTATTGTGGTTTTAATGAATTATAACCTGCCGTGAGCCCTCGGGGAGAGGTGGGAAATAAATTGAACAAATACATTGAATGAATGAATGAATGAATGAATGAATGAATGAATGAATGAATGAATGAATGAATGAATGAATGAATTTACACCGGAGGACAGAAAATCTATGAAAAGACATGCAGATAATACAACTCTGCTAGCAGAGAATGAATATTTGTTGGAACTCATCAGGGAAGATTAATATTTACAGTATATATTTTTATTTATTATGAAATCTATAGACCACCCCTAGATGTGAACAGGCTCGGAGTGGTTCACGACGTTTTAAGATTCAGTTTTGTTGTTGTTGTTAGGTGCGAAGTCGTGTCCGACCCATCGCGACCCCCTGGACAATGATCCTCCAGGCCTTCCTGTCCTCTCCCATTCCCCGGAGTCCATTTAAGTTGGCACCGACTGCTTCAGTGACTCCATCCAGCCGCCTCATTCTCTGTCGTCCCCTTCTTCTTTTGCCCTCGATCGCTCCCAGCATTAGGCTCTTCTCCTGGGAGTCCTTCCTTCTGATGAGGTGGCCAAATATTTGAGTTTCATCTTCAGGATCTGGCCTTCTAAGGAGCAGGCAGGGCTGATCTCTAGAACTAAGATTCAGTTTAAGGTAAAGGTAAATGTATCTCCTGTGCAAGGATCAGGTCATGTCTGACCCTTGGGGTGACACCTTCTAGCTTTTTCATGGCAGACTCAATATGGGGTGGTTTGCCAGTGCTTTCCCCAGTCATGACCGTTTACCCCCCAGAAAGCTGGGTACTCATTTTACCGACCTCCCAGCCTCATGGGCAGAGCTTTCAGACTGCATGCCTGCTGCCTTACCATTCTGCGCCACAAGAGACTCTTAAGATTCAGTTTAGAATACAGTAAAACAATAAAACACTAAATGTGCGGTAATGCTTGGTTTTCCTGCTACCTCTCCATGCATTCAGTGGTGGGATGGTCTTGAGAAGGAAGGGGGAAGGCCCACATGATTTTATTCACTTGTTCCGGCCTCAATCATGCCTGGTGGAAAAATGCCGTTTTGCAGGGCCCTGCGGAACCTGAGTAGTTCCGTCAGGGCCTGGATCTCAATTGGCAACTGATCCCACCAAGATGGAGCCAGGGCTTCAAAACTTATTTTCACTCTGGTTCTACACTGTGAAACAATTATATACAATTTTTATCTGCTTCTCATTATAAATTATAAAGTCTCCTGCTTGCATAATAAACATTCCATCTCTTTTCAGATTTCAAAGTGAATCTGCTTCTCAGCCTTTTAATTCCACTGTTGGTGCCTATTTGGCATGTTTATTTTCCCATTCCTCTAAGCTTGGGCAGATCACTGATATCCACGTCGCCGCAGAGATGAATCTAGCCACGGTTAAAATATCATATGACTGATAAGTGTTTGATGCCAGAAGTTTCTACTGTGCACTCTGCACTCAACATGTTTCCCCATATTTATGCGATCGTATGACTCTTTCCCATTTTTCACAGTGGATGATAACTCAGCAGGGAACCCCTAGGGCTCCATGATTACCAAAATGGGGTCTTGCCGCTGTTTGTCAGTCCCAAAAAAGTCTGGTCATCTCCCCCCACCCCTCGTCTGCATTTCTTTGTGTTCCCTTTCATTCAACGAACTAATGCTAAAATGTATGCACAAACCCCAACCCACAAGGATTTAAATGGAAGTTGGTTGGTAAATGCTATTTCACAGTGGCGATAGGACAATTGCATAATTTTTTAAAACATGTGCACCCACATCACCACACATCACAAGTGATACTCCACCCCAATTTAGAAAAGCATGTGTGTGTGTTTTTTTTTAATGTGGCTGCAGAATAAATACACCAGAGGAGAAAGAACGGTGCGTAAGGCAGGCATAGAATCCAAAGTCAAGATTCAAGGCTTACTGCTTTGAAAGTCTGCAGTAAAATGTACATGTATATCGGGCCAAAGTTTTATGCTGTGCATAAGTTTTCATGTGCTTAAGCTTTCGGGCAGGGCCTTACTCTCTGCAGGGGAAAACCTATTGGTCGTTCCCGGCTCCAGAGAAGCGGGCCTAGCCTCAACCAGGGCCAGGGCCTTCTCTGTCCTGGCCCCTACCTGGTGGAATGAGCTCCCGGGTGAGCTGCGGGCCCTGCGGGAGCTGTCAGCGTTTCGCAGGGCCTGTAAAACGGAGCTCTTCCGACAGGTCTATGGTTGATGCTGGGATTGACAAGGAAGAACATTGCCCCCTGGGGGGTTTGAAGTATTCATCATCACCCTCCATCCCCCAATGACCTTGTTTGGGTAGGGGAGAGTAGTATTTACCACTGTGTTGAGTATTTTTATAGTCTTTTAGTGGGGGTTTTAATGGGGGATTTTAAGACTACTGTTACCTGCCACGAGCCTGTAGGGAGTGGCGGGAAATAAATCGAATAATAATAATAATAATAATCTTTAATCTGCTCCTGCGGAGCGGATTAAATAAAGGAGTAAGGGCTGTTGGGGAGGAGTTAGGGCGGGACCTGTCCGGAATAAAAACTCGGAGAGGGCCAATCAGGAGCTGCAAAGCGGCTCCTGATTGGCTCTCTCCGAGAGCCACTCAGGGGCCAAGTGGCCAATTGGGAGGCACGCATAGCGCGCCTCCCTATTGGCCACTTGGCCCGCCCTGGACTCTGTGCTCACACTCCGTCCACATATGGTTCACTGCCGGGAAAGGAGCAGGGCTGCCACGTCAAAGACGCGGCCGCGCTGCTCCTTTCCTGCCACCGAACCATCGCCCTTCCCTCCCCAGGACGACTCCCCGCGGCCTCGAAGACGAAAGACTGCCGCCGCCATGGCCCCGCCGCCACGCTGCTTCGCCACACGCCAGGCCCACCAGGAAGACACAGAGCCGCGCCCCCATCTCCGTGGCCTTTGCCGCCACCAGAAAGCCCAGCCCTCGCCGCCTCCGCCCCGAGCTCTGGCCGCCGCGCCGCATGCCAGGCCTACCAGCAAGACACAGAGCCGCGCCCACCCATCTTCGCCGCCGTGCCGCAAAACATGGACGCCCCCCCGCCGCGCCCACACTGCACAACAGGCCTCCCCGCCGCTACGCCACGGCCCTGCCGACCACGCTCGGATGCCAGGACGACCCATTTACCCCGTCCCCGATGCCACACCGCCCTCCGGACACGGCAGGTACAACCCCTCGTCAACCCTGGCCCCGTAGGAGCTTGCCGGACTCGGGAGGGGGCCAGGAATGCTTCTGCGCACCCTTGCACGCCGCGCCCTGCCTCGCATAGCCACCCCACGCCGTCCACACACATGCTCTAGCCTTGCGACGTTGCTGGGTGGGGGGGAACCAGCCATCTAGCGCCCATTTTATTCCTATATAAAATGGGATTTTAATCTAGTAATAATAATAATAATAATAATAATAATAATAATAATAATGATGATGATGATGATGATGATGATGATGATGATGATGATGATGATGATGATGATGATGATGATGTATCTGAAGAAGTGTGCATGCTCATGAGAGATAACACTTTGTTGGGTCCTAAAAGTGCCACTGGGCTCAAAGTTCTCAGACAAGACTTTGGCTGACATTATGTGGCTGGCTCCGCCTCCTGCGGCAGCCATTTAGTGGTTGCGCCCACCACCCTTTTCCAGAATTCCAAAAGTGCCCACAGGCTCAAAAATTTGGGGACCCCTGAAATAGATTGTGCCAAACAACTAATGTCATAGAGAGCTAGCCATTACCAATTCTTCTGAAGAGGTGTGTATGCACACAAGACCTTATACCCAGAACAACACTTGGTTGGTCTTCAAGGTGCCACTGGACTCAAAGTTTGTTCTGCTGCTTCAGACCAACACAGCTGACTCCCCCAATTTAAAAAAAATAGCCCCCAGAGCCCTCTTGTGGTGGGGAAAGGGAAAATGTAGAGAAAATAGTGGAGGACGAAGGTGTACAGGACACTCCTGTGTGGACATTTACCAGTCTAATGTCAGGGAAATGGAAAATCCCCTACTTGTAGATGCAACCTTAATCTAATAACCGCCCAGAACCGCTTGGAAAGGCAGTATAAAAATCTAAAATAAATAAAATAATATTCCTCACAGAGTCGTAGTGGGGATAAAACAGAGGAGAGCCTAGCCCCAAATCTTTAGAAGATGGACACCAGCATGGAGGGCAAATGGTAGAAGGAGGTGGTCTTTTAAACCCCACTTTTCACTGCCTGAAGGATTCCCCAAGCGGCTTACAATCACCATTCCCTTCCTTTCCCCACAACAAACCCCCTGTGAGGTAGATGGGGCCAAGAGAGCTGTAAGAGAACGGGTCTGTGAAAACAGCTCTAAGAGAACTGAGACTGGCTGAAGATTACCCTGCTGGCTGCATGTAGAGGAGGAATGAGGAATCATACCCAGTTCTCCAGATTACAGGCCACTGCTCTTTAACCACGACACCACGCGGGCTCTCGTGTGGTCGAAAGAGACAGCCCAGAGAAAGCCCCTGCACAGAGGGCATCTAAAATCTTCTATTTAGGATCAATCAAAGCGACACAAAACCACATGCAAACTTTTGAGTCATCTTATTGACGATCCAGCGAATTGTAGGGAATCAAAGAACCCTTTTGCTTTTAAAATCACTCAAAGGGTTGCCGCCTGCCCGATCGGAAATCTTGTCCAACCGGTTTTGTTTGCCTCTTGGCTGCGTTCTTTATATTTTAAACTCAGCTGCCGGGCACAATGCAGCTATTCAGTTGCCTACATATTCCTATTAACAAGCTTGCTGCCTTTTGCCGGAAGAGATAATTGCTACCTGAGGTCATGGCATTTTCCTGTAACGATTTCTACCATTTGATGGGCATTTAAGAGTGAAAAATGCTCCCCCCCCCTCCGATAAGCAATCCCCATGGCTGTTTACCAGTGAGCTGAAGCCAGTCCTGCCACGGGGAGTGCAAACCTGATGGCAGAAAGTACTGCAAGACTGGAGCTGACTCATGGTGACCCTGTAAGGCAGGTGTCCCCAACTTGGTGTCCATGTGTGCAGTGGAGTACACAAAGATATTTCCTGCCCCCTGCAAAGTGTTTTTAGAAAAGGAGTGGGCCCAGGTGTGGCCAGCAGAGCTTCTGAGTTGGAAGGGCTCTCCAGGGTCATTTAGTCCAACCCCCTGCAGGATGCAGGGAATAGACACAAGAGCCAAGCACCTACACAGTCCCTTCTGCCCACCCACTTAAAATCTGCCAAAGTTGACAGGATCAGCGTTTCTGTGAGGGGGCTATCTACCCTCTGATAAAAACTTCTAAGGAAGAAGAACCCAAAACCTCTTATCATATTGGCTATCATATCACCTCTTGGCTACCCGCCTCACAGGGGGCGAATTGTGGGGAGAGGAGGCCAAAAGCCACTGTAAGCTGTTCTGAGACTCCTTAACGGTACCGAAAAGCCGGGAATAAAAACCTACTCTTCTTCTCCTTCTTCCTCAATGCCATAGAATCCACCCTCAAAAGCAGCCCTTTTCTCCAGGGGAACTGATCTCTGTAGTCTGGAGAGGAGCTGGAATTCCAGGGGAGCTCCAGCCCATTCCTAAAGGTTGGCAACCTATCTGCAGTATCCTGTGACCATCATGGCTAGATGGGCTGTAGAACATCCTTCTGTGTTATGATCTCCTGGTTGGGTGCTCCTTTCTCTGGGGGAGCTCATGCCTGGAGCCCCCTCCAGTTTGAACATGGAGAAACGTTTACATTCAAATATCCCGCCTGCATAGATTCATACTGGAGACTGACTGCAAGTATAAAAGGGCATGCAGAGAACAGGGCTTGGTGCCAGTTCACCCCAGGATACTCCAGCTGTTAGAAACAACCGTCCCTGTTCTTTCCCCGGGATCACACAGCATCCCAAAAATCACTCCCAGGTAGCTTCATAAAATAAAAACAAAGTTTGGTTACAATAGAAAGCTTTTGGGGGAACCTCAACACTGGATCACAGCAGACCAAGGCAATATTACCATCTGCTGGTGGAACCGCAGTACTGCTATGCCTGTTCATGTTTTAAAGTGGCTTAAAGCTCTAATGTTCATACATTTACCATTTCCCCACAAGGAATATGTTCCTGGACAGCCTTCGAATGTTGGTGGCTTTTAGAGCCCCCTCCATATGACATGGCCAACATCCCAAGGCTGTCCAGTAGCCTGGTCAAGATTGGGCCATTTTTAACTCAGGGTTTTGGGAATCACTAAAACTGGATTCCCCCTTCAAGGATCGCTGCCTTGTTGTGGCAAGGGGGCTTGCGTAGTTCAGTGAAGCTATGAGCTATGCCGTGCAGGGCCACCCAAGACGGACAGGTCATAGCTGAGAGCTCTGACAAAAGGTGATCCACTGGAGAAGGCAATGGCAAACCACTCCAGTATCTTTGCCATGAAAACTCTATGGACAGTTCCAATAGGCATAACGATATGACGCTGGAAGATGAGCCCCTCAGGTCGGAAGGTGTCCAATATGCTACTGGGGATGAGCAGACGGCTAGTACGAGTAGCGCCAGAATGAATGAAGCGGCTGGGCCAAAGCCGAAAGGACGCTCAGTTGTGGAAGTAACTGGTGGCGAAAAGACAGTCCGATGCTGTAAAGATTTTTATTCCATAGGAACCTGGAACGTCAGATCCATGAATCAAGGCAAGCTGGACGTGGTTAAACAAGAAATGAGAAGACTGAACATCGACATTTTAGGAATCAGTGAACTAAAATGGACAGGAATGGGTGAATTTAATTCAGATGACCATCAGGTATACTACTGTGGACAAGAATCTCGCAGAAGAAATGGAGTAGCATTCATAATCAATAAGAGAGTAGGAAAAGCAGTCTTGGGATACAATCCCCAAAATGACAGAATGATCTCAGTTCGAATCCAAGGCAAACCATTCAACATCACAGTGATCCAGGTCTACGCCCCAACCACTGCTGCTGAAGAGGATGAAGTTGATCAGTTCTATGAAGCCCTACAACACCTTCTAGAAGCAACGCCCAAAAATGATGTGCTTATCATCATGGGGGATTGGAATGCTAAAGTAGGAAGCCAAAAGATAACCGGGATAACAGGCAAGTTTGGCCTTGGAGTACAAAATGAAGCAGGGCACAGGCTGGTAGAATTTTGTCAAGAGAATACAATGGTCATAGCAAACACTCTTTTCCAGCAACCCAAGAGACGACTCTACACATGGACATCACCAGACGGTCAACACAGAAATCAGATTGACTATGTGCTCTGCAGCCAAAGATGGAAAAGTTCTATCCAGTCAATAAAAACAAGACCAGGAGCTGATTGTGGTTCAGATCATGAACTTCTTGTTGCAAAATTTAGGCTTAAATTGAAGAAAGTAGGGAAAAGCACTAGGCCACTCAGGTATGAACTAAATCATATCCCTGACGAATACACAGTGGAGGTGACAAATAGATTTAAGGAATTAGATCTGATAGACAGAGTGCCTGAAGAACTATGGACGGAGGTTCGCAACATTGTACAAGAGGTAGCAACTAAAACCATCCCAAAGAAAAAGAAATGCAAGAAATCAAAATGGCTGTCTGAGGAAGCTTTACAAATAGCTAAGGAGAGAAGGGAAGTGAAAGGCAAGGGAGAAAGAGAAAGATACACCCAATTGAATGCAGAATTCCAGAGAAAAGCTAGAAGAGATAAGAATGCCTTCTTAAATGAACAGTGCAAACAAATAGAAGAAAACAATAGAATGGGGAGGACCAGAGATCTTTTCAAGAAAATTGGAGATATGAAGAGAACGTTTCATGCAAAGATGGGTATGATAAGGGACCAAAATGGTAGGGACCTCACAGAAGCAGAAGAGATCAAACAAAGGTGGCAAAATTATACAGAAGAACTATACAAGAGCGAGCTTAACATCCCTGATGACCACAATGGGGTAGTTACTGACCTGGAGCCAGACATCCTGGAATGTGAAGTCAAATGGGCCTTAGGAAGTCTGAGCAACAATAAAGCTAGTGGTAGTGACAGCATTCCAGTTGAACTATTCAAAATCTTAAAGGACGATGCAGTAAAAGTGCTACACTCAATATGCCAGCAAATTTGGAAAACTCAACAATGGCCACAGGATTGGAAAAGGTCAGTTTACATTCCAATCCCAAAGAAGGGCAATGCCAAAGAATGTTCAAACTACCGCACCATCGCACTAATTTCTCATGCTAGCAAAGTTATGCTCAAAATCCTACAAGCTAGGCTCCAGCAATATGTGGACCGAGAACTTCCAGAAGTACAGGCAGGATTTCGAAGAGGCAGAGGAACTAGAGATCAAATTGCCAACATACGCTGGATCATGGAGAAAGCTAGGGAGTACCAGAAGAACGTCTACTTCTGCTTCATTGACTATGCTAAAGCCTTTGATTGTGTGGAGCACAACAAATTGTGGCAAGTTCTTAAAGAGATGGGAATACCAGAGCATCTTATTTGTCTCTTGAGAAATTTATATGCAGGTCAAGAAGCAACAGTGAGAACTGAACATGGAATCACTGACTGGTTCAAAATTGAGAAAGGAGTTCGGCAAGGCTGTATACTGTCGCCTTGCCTATTTAACTTGTATGCAGAGCACATCATGAGAAATGCGGGATTAGAGGAGTCACAAATTGGGATCAAGATTGCAGGGAGAAATATCAACAACCTCAGATATGCAGATGATACCACTCTAATGGCAGAAAGTGAAGAGGAACTAAAGAGCCTGTTGATGCGGGTGAAGGAGGAGAGTGCCAAAGTTGGCTTGAAACTCAACATCAAGAAAACAAAGATCATGGCATCCGGCCCTCTCAATTCCTGGCAAATAGAAGGGGAAGAAATGGAGATAGTGACAGATTTTATTTTCCTGGGCTCCAAGATCACTGCAGATGGGGACTGCAGCAAAGAAATTAAAAGACGCTTGCTCCTGGGGAGGAAAGCTATGGCAAATCTAGACAGCATCCTAAAAAGCAGAGACATCACCCTGCCAACAAAAGTGTGTTTAGTCAAGGCTATGGTCTTCCCAGTTGCAATGTATGGCTGCGAAAGTTGGACCATAAGGAAGGCCGAGCGTCAAAGAATTGAGGCTTTTGAACTCTGGTGCTGGAGAAGACTCTTGCGAGTCCCTTGGACTGCAAGGCGAACAAACCAGTCAGTCCTAGAGGAGATCAGCCCTGACTGCTCTTTAGAAGGCCAGATCCTGAAGATGAAACTCAAATATTTTGGCCACCTCATGAGAAGGAAGGACTCCCTGGAGAAGAGCCTAATGCTGGGAGAGATCGAGGGCAAAAGAAGAAGGGGACGACAGAGAATGAGGTGGATGGATGGAGTCACTGAAGCAGTAGGTGCAAACTTAAATGGACTCCGGGGAATGGTAGAGGACAGGAAGGCCTGGAGGATCATTGTCCATGGGGTCGCGATGGGTCGGACACGACTTCGCACATAACAACAAAAACTGGATTTACAATCCTAAATCGCACGTCCCATTGGTGAGCAACCAGGGATAAGACCGTATGGAGGGGAAAACGCACAATAGTCTTGGCAACTTTGTCTCACCCTCGCACCCACCCTCCCCTCTCCATTTCCTGCTCCAGGTATTTTTTTTAATGGAGCAGTACATGTTGCAGTGTGACCGCAAGCCTATATTGTCAAAGGTGAAATAAAATCTTATTTACAGTGTCCACGGTCTTTTTGGGATCAGGCAGGCAAAACACAACCACATCTGTTTTCTGGAGGTGGGGGATGAGCTGGGAGAGAAGGGTGGTGGGTGATGGGGCTGCCTTCTCCCGATCATACAGGGGTCTGAGCAATTTGCTTTTAAGCCAATCATTTACACAAAATGTCTTTTTGGACTTCAGTTACCTGTCCAGCCTTCTCACAACTGGAGCAGGCAAAAGCAGTCCTGTTTCTGTTTTCTGGAGGTGGGGAATGAGTTGGGAAAGGTGGGGGCTGGTGATCGGGCTGCCTTCTCCTGGTCATGCAGGGGTCTGAGCGCTCTGTTCTAAAGCCAACCATTAGCACAAAATGTCTTTTTGGGCTCCAGGGATCATGTTCAGTGGCTCAGAAATCCACCCAGGACAGAAATAAACTGCAAAAGAACACAAATTCCCAAAGGAGGGGGAGTTCTGTATCATTCTGGTGTTTTTCCATAGCAACACAACAGTTCTGATTGTTATTAAAAATGCATCTGTGTTGTACCATTACCACATAGCAGTGTGGAAGTGCCTTTTTAATTTTAAAAATTGGGGGCTGCAGTGGGGAAGAGAAAATGTTTCAGTCCATGAGAGACTGTGCTGTGCTGTGATTGGTAGCTTGCTGTGATTGACAAGCCAAGGAGTGGAGGGAGAAGTTTGGCTTGTTTTCCCTTGAGTGTCCTCTGGAGGCCAAAAAGCTGTGACAGGGCAGAGGGAAAATGCAGGAGGGGTCTCCCTCCTGTGAGGAGGTCTGCAAACATGAGAATTACCATCCCGCATTTGCAAGCAGGAAGCCACTTATGTTCTACCCCTCTGTGCGGAAATGGCCTTAGATCAAGATGGGCAGCTATGTTAGTCTGTCTGCACCAGTGAAGAAGCACCAGAGTTCAGTAGCACCTTCAAGATAAGCGAAAATTGTGGATGGGGAGGAACCTTTGGGAGTCACTGTTCCCTTCTTCAGATACCACAGAGCCAGAGTACTGGAGCACTTTAAAGACTAACAAAATCTGTGACAGGGGAGGAGTTTTCGTGAGTCACTTCTCACCTCTTCAGGTACCAAAGAGTATGGGTGTGGGGCACATAAACAGGTAACAATATTTGTGGCAGCGGAGGAGCTTTCAGGAGTCACAGCTCTCTTCTTCAGATACCAAAGAGACAGAGTCCAGGAACACCTTCAAGATGAACAAAATTTGTGGCAGGGGAAGAGGTTTGTTATTGCTCATTTCTTTAGATAACAAAAAACAAGAGTCTAGGAGCACCTTAAAGACTCACAACATTTGTGGAAGGAGAGGAGCTTTTGAGAGTCACTGCTCACTTCTTCAGGAACTAAAGAGCAAGAGTTCAGCAGCACCTTAAAGACGAATAGCAGGGAAGGAGTTCTAATGATACTCACTTCTTCAGATGCAGCGAGACTGTGAGTCCCTCTGTCCTTCTACCTTGGAGGGTGGAGTGACATCTGACGCCGAATGACAGTAGCAAGCAAATGATCACAGCAGGCGTGATTGGATTAGCTGTGATATGCAGAAGGGTGGCGGGCGTGGAAAAATCAGCATTGGTCAGGGGACAGGAGGTCTCAAGATGCAGTCCAGCAGGATGAATGGTCTTGAGATTCATTGTTGGTTCTGAAAAAATAATAATTTGCCTACCTGTTATTTTCAGTGAAGAAAAGAGACATATAGCTATTGGTTTGAGATTAAGGTACAGTTGTCTCAAGCAGAAAGTAGTGTTCACACAGATCTTATCCTCACAGCAACTCTGTGGGGGAGGTGAGACAGTGAGCAACTGGGTCAAGATCCCTTAATTAATTTATTTGTTTTTGTTTGCTAAATTTCTTTACTGCCCTCCCATCAGGGTATCTCAGATCCTACACCAGGGTTTTTCAACCAGGGGTTTGTGAAACCCTAGGGGTAGTCAAACTGCGGCCCTCCAGATGTCCATGGACCACAATTCCCATGAACCCCTGCCAGCGTTCTCTGGCAGGGGCTCATGGGAATTGTAGTCCATGAACATCTGGAGGACCACGGGTTGACTACCCCTGCCCTAGAGTGTCTCGATGGCTCTAGAAGGGTTTCCGGAATGGGTGGGAGTTAATTTAAAATTTGTCAAACCTTTATCATTTTCTATCTCATGCAGAATTTTATGAATTGCTATCATGTTCCCCCTTTTTTGTATATTTTCTCAATGGACTTCAGCCTTTCTTCCTAGGAAAGGTTATCCAGCCTCCTAATCCTCTTCATTGACTTCTTTGGTACTTTTTCCAGGTCTGCAATGTCCTTTTTGAGATATGGTACGCAGAAGTCAACACGGTATTTCAGATGAGACTGCACCAGAGATGAAAACTGGGGCATGATAACGTTGCCTGTTGTATTTTCAGTCCTTTCTTTAATAATCGCCAGCACTGATACAAACTGGATCAATCTTTTCCTTGAGTTATCCACTATGGTCTCTTTCCCTTTCAGCAAATTCAGCTTCTATCAATTCTTAAAGCGAGGGGGGTGTTTGTTTGAATGTGCATCCCCCCTGACACTTACCTCCATTCACAGTCAGCCTTGGTTTTCACCAGCCTGAATAATTTTGTGTCATCTGCCAAACTTGGCCACCACAATGCTCACCTCCCAACCCCATCCCACCCCCATTCCAGACCATTTATGAGCAAATTATGCAGCACCCACCCCAAGACTGATCCTTGTGGAACCCCACTGCTTACCTCCTTCCATTGGGAGAATCTGGAATCTGCTTTGTCAGGGAAGCTCACGTAAAAAGACCACAATTTTAAAATCTCCAATCAGGACAGCCAACATTAAAAAAACCGCTAAATAAGTCAAATTACTCTAGGAAGTAGGAGGGGGTAGCTGTGAATTATCTGCATGGTCAAATTACAGGGCTTCCTTCCCACTCCCTGTTTCTAAATATGGTCCTAAAGAAAACTTTTCTAGATTGATCCTAATTAAAAATTGTGATTGGCACCCATTTTTAAAAAGATTTATGTGGATTGCGATCTGGTTTTCGATTTGTTCCATCTATTGTACTTTATTTATATAATGTTTAATTATTTACATTATTTATATTTTCTATCACAGTATTTTTTCATATTATATTTTATTATTTATAGTTTTACATTATATAATTATATTCCAAGAGCCTCTTGTGGCGCAGAGTGGTAAGGCAGCCGTCTGAAAGCTTTGCCCATGAGGCTGGGAGTTCAATCCCAGCAGCCGGCTCAAGGTTGACTCAGCCTTCCATCCTTCCGAGGTCGGTAAAATGAGTACCCAGCTTGCTTGCTGGGGGGGTAAACGGTAATGACTGGGGAAGGCACTGGCAAACCACCCCGTATTGAGTCTGCCATGAAAACGCTGGAGGGCATCACCCCAAGGGTCAGACATGACTCGGTGCTTGCACAGGGGATACCTTTACCTTTACCTAATTATATTCCATTATTTTTTCTACTATGATTATATCATATTGGGGAATTGATGGCACCAGTGTTGTAAAAATCTAAGGTATAAATAGAATCAGTATACATTGTTTTTATTATGTATATTTTATCATGATGATGTCATATATCATATTTATATTACATGATATATTATATTGTTTATTAAATGATTATATTGTATAAGATTTATATTATGTCATTTAAAGGTTTATTATAATAGTATAATAATTTAATTTTTATAGCCTGTCCTTCTCAGGCAAGTAGCAACAGGAATTTATACAATTAACTGTACATGATAAACAGTTGATAACAGCCTTTAACTTTTAAATTAAATTAATTACATTGTGTTAATTGAAGAATAGTGAATTATATTCATAAACTGCCTGATCAAAGAAGCCCCATTTTGCTGGGTAGTTTGTGGGTTTGGGTTTTTTTTCCTGTTTTGTAGGTATGGAGGCCTGCATGGGTAGTGGATTAGCCGCAAGGGAGTGGCCGGCAATAAATCGAATAATAATAATAATAATAATAATAATAATAATAATAATAATAATAATAATAATAATAATAATAATAATAATTTCCTTGGTGTTAATTTTTTCCCCAGCTTCAGTCATAGGCCTGGCGGAACTGCTGTTTTACAGGCCTTCCGGAACTGTTTAAGGTAGCCTTTCTCAACTTTCTAACCATTGAGAAACCACTACAATATTCTGCAGGCCACCGAAACCCCAGAAGTGGTGTGATTGTGGTATACAGCTGTGTGTACCCCTCCAGGGGCCCCCCCTTCCCACCCACCCTGGCCATCATTTTAAAAGGGAGGTCAACATGACCACCACCACCTGCGCCAAGCCAAACTACTAGCGCCCTACTTGGCTCCGGAACACCTAGCCACAGTGATCCACGCGACGGTCACCTCCAGGCTGGACTCCTGCAACTCGCTCTACGCAAGCCTGAACTTGACTTTGATCCGGGAACTGCAACTAGTCCAGCCAGAACATCTAAGTTATCTGTACTGTTTCTGTTCTGTTTCATGTGAACCGCCTTGAGCCTTCGGGAAGAGCAGTATACAAATATAATGTGTTTATTTATGTATTTATTTATTTATTTAGATTTTTATACCGCACTTCCCTACGGCTCTGGGCGGTTTACATAAAACATTTTGGAACATTTACATAGAACACTATCAAAATCAATATAACAGTATAATAAATAAATTTTATGTATTTGTTTGTTTGTTTATTTATATTTATATACTGCCCTCTCCCGAAGGCTCAGGGCGGTTTACAGGGAACAGGGAACAGATACAGATAACATGAGGTTACCCATGTGACAACAGCAATAACAGTACAGCAACAATAACCCCAACATGATAACAGCAATAATAATATGATAGAACTGCAAAGGAGCCTCAGCTCAACTCTTACTGGGACCCAGTGCGTTAGGCAGATTAGTGGTGGTCATAATAAGGGGGGGGGCTGAGGGCCAATTGGAAGCGATGGTCCGGGTCAACCTCAACCAAATAAATAAATAAACAAACAAATAAACAAATAAATAAATACATCTCGGCTAGATGGTTAACAATGTTTATATATATAAATTAATTTACACACACCCACACACACGATATAGATATATAGATATAGATATAGATATATAGATATAGATATATAGATATATAAAGATATAGATATAGATATATAGATATAGATATATAGATATATAGATGAAGATATAGATATATAAATATATAGATATATAGATATATAGATGAAGATATAGATATATAGATATATAGATATAGATATATAGATGAAGATATAGATATATAGATATAGATATAGATATATAGATATAGATCAGGGGTAGTCAAACTGCGGCCCTCCAGATGTCCATGGACTACAATTCCCAGGAGCCCCTGCCAGCATTCGCTGGCAGGGGCTCGTGGGAATTGTAGTCCATGGACATCTGGAGGGCCGCAGTTTGACTACCCCTGATATAGATGAAGAGATATAGATATAGATAAAGATATAGATATATAGATATAGATATAGATATATAGATATAGATGAAGATATAGATATATAGATATAGATATAGATGAAGATATAGATGAAGAGATATAGATATATATATAGATATAGATATAGATGAAGAGATATAGATATAGATATAGATATAGATGAAGAGATATAGATATAGAAGTGAATTACTTCCCACCCATTTGGGCAGCCCTTCCAGGGCTGTGGAGAAGTCCCGGGGGGGGGGGTTTCAAGAGCCCTGGCGGAGAAAGCCTTAAGGCTTAAGGGCCTGGGGGGCCCCGGAGGGGGGGGGAGCGTTCCACCCGGCTGGGGCCACGACTGAGAGCGGCCCCCTCCGGACCAGGACTGCGACCCTCTGCAGCTCTCCTCGGCTGCATCTTAGCGGGCTCTGGGGGGCATGGCGGAGGAGGCAGCCCCGTAAATACATTCAGTGGCATTATTATTATTATATAAACACACAAGGCATACCGCTACATTCAATGATTCACGTTTTCTACTAAGCCTATATAGCTTCACTTTAAATTAATATAGATTATGCACGAATCATATTATATACATTATTATTATTCTATTTTCTATTGCACTTATGTATTTATTTATATTATTTTATTTTCTTAGGTTTTATTATTTATTTATTTATTTATTTATTTATTTATTTATTATGTCGTCTTCTGTTTAGTTTGACATTACAGTATTACCTTATTGTATTTTCTGCTTATATGCGTGCTATTTTATATTGATTCCCGCTAATATGTTACGCCTGTATATTTGTGGTTTTATATTTTTCCATATTAGGATTCGATCGCATTATCGTTGTACCAGGTCATTTATAGCTTTACGTTAGAGTATGACATTGGATTGGTTTTTATTTACATTAATAATGTTTTCTATTAGGCTTACATACTTTACTTTGATTTAGGTTATGCGCTTATCATATCACAATATATATATATTAATATTAACAATGTGTAATATTAATCATATATATATATAACTGCGTTTTCTATTGCCCTTCGGTATTTATTTCGATTATTATATTGTATATTGTAGTTTGACGTGACATTATTATATTGTTTTCTGCTTCTATACGTGCTATTTTGCCTCTCTTTCCGCTAATATATTACGCTTAAATTGTGGTGACTTTATATTTTTCCACATTCGCATGAGGTCATTTATAGCTCCCTAGTTATATTTTTCACTTTATATTTAATTTTTTCGAACTTTTTTCCTTCCCTCAGACATTAAAAAAAAAAAAAAACGGTTCCTGTCAGCCGTTGGAAGCCGTTGCCGCCTCCCGCCCCCCCCCCGCTCTGCTGCCGACTTGGTACGCCCCTAACGCCTCCCTCCCGCTCGGTGCCGCTTGGTCTCTCCCTCCCTCCCTCCTTCTCCCCCCCGGCCCCAACTTGGTTGCGCCCCGTCCTTCCGGGCCTGTTTGTACCTGATCTCCCTCTCGGCCCCCCCGCGCCGCGGCCGCCATTGGTCTCTCCCGCGCCTGGCCCCGCCCCCGGCTGCCCTCTCCCCCCTCCCCGCCTGCCCGGTGCGCGCGAAAAGCGCCTCCCGCCGGCCCCCCCCCTCGACCCTCCTGCCCGCCCGCCCGCCTCGCCGCCCCGATGCCCGCCCGGGCCGCCCCGCTGACCCCGGAGGAGCTGCGCAGGCGGTGAGTGCAGGGGACGAGCCCCCCCCCCCCCGTTTGCTCCCCGGGAGACCCCCCCCAGACCGCCCCTCCCTCCCTCCTCCCCCCCCCCTCTGTGTATAATGAGATCCCCCCCAAAGATGCAAAGGGGGAGTGGGGGGGTCATTGCTGTCCCGCTTTCCCCAGTCCTGGGCAATGGGGGGCTATTGCTCTCCCCCCCTCCTTGGCCCTGGAGCTGTCGCCTCTCTGCAACCCCCCCTTTCTAGGCTTCCTGCTCCCCCAAAAAAGATAGGTCCTAGACCCTTTCCTTAGCCCCCTTGGGGAGAAGTGGGGAGCAGTGCTCCCCCCCTTCCCGGCCATCTGGCCCTGGGGAATGGGGGGCTGTCGCTGACCCCCCTCTTGTTCCTAAAAGTGTCTCCACTCTGCACCCCCTTTCTAGCCTTCTCCCCCTCCAATAAACCCCACTTCCTTCCCTTGGGCATCAGCCTTGAGGTGCCCCCACCTTGCATAAAAAGAAAGGGGCGTTTGCAAAGGGAACCCCAAGGCTTGTGGGGTGAAGGGGGGGGAATCTTCAGAGGGGAAGCCCCAGTGCTGCTTATGGACACCCTAGTTGGAGCTCAGCCACCCCCCCATCAGATTACTTGGGGGGGGGGTCTCTTTGCTCCTGGTGGCAATACAAGGGCTTTGCCAGCTATAGGGAACTAGATCCTCTCCTGTCATTTGTGTGTGTTTGGGGTTGTGGGTTCTTTCATTTGAAGAGGGGGGGTTTCGTGTTGTGCCCACTTCCAGTCCTCAGGGGTTTGTTTTCTACTGAGCTGCACCCTGATATAGCAAAATCCTGGGGGGGGGGGAGCTTTCCTTCCCAAGAATACCCACCCAACCAAGTCCCCTTTTTCCTTAGCCCCTATCTTCTCCAACTTTTCTTAGCAGAAATGTGGCCATGGGGAGGCCCAAGTGCAAGCCCCCCCCCCCAAGTCTCAAAAGCGGAGATGGAGGGGGGGGTTGCATTGGAAAGTTACTTTCCCTTAGGTGTGAGTTGCAAATAGGTTTGTGTTTATGGGATCGCTGCTATCTTTTATCTATACCATTCATTAAAGGAGCAGACCTGAACTTTTGGTTTTTTTTACTTTGGGTTTTTTTTTGGGGGGGGGGTCTTGGCAACGTTCTCTAGTTTCCTTCTGGGCACCCTTGGTCAAAAATGCATGGCAGGGATGGAGTGTGGCCCCCACCACAAAAAAAATCCCAAAGGGAAGTCACGCACATTGCAAAGTCACTTTCCCTTAACTGAACTGTAAATGCGTTTCTGGGGTTTGCTGGGGGGTCGGGGGGGGGAGGTAAAGAGATCGAGCAGCAGCAACACCGAGGCCCTTTTTTCGGGTGGAGGGGTTTCTCTGTCATGTTTTCTGGTTCCTTCCTGGGTACCGTCCTCTAGTGCCACCCGAGACAGGATGTCGGAAAAGGAATTCTGTATGCGCTCGAAAGCGCTTCTTGGCGGGAACGGGTGACGCAGGGCTCACATAACATGCCCAGTGGAGCGAGCCATGCTTCACACGCCCTGCCTTATGCATAAGGGGGGGGGCGAGACTGCGGGTTGGGCACGTTGGCAGATTACAAGCTTGCAGGGCGGGCGACTTTGCCCTCCTTTTTGCCGCCTCCGGGAGCACGCTGCGTTTTGATGGCGGCCATCCCTTCCCGGAGGGGGAGGGGGTTGGATTTGGGGGCTGGCCCGTCTTGACAGTCGCTCCAAATAATTACGGGTTGTGCATTTTAGTTATTTTTTTCCCAAAGCCCACTGCTTTTGTCCTGGTCGCTTTTGCAGGCCACGTTTTATGACCCCGCTGGGCCACAGTTGTAGCTGTGCACATTCTCCCCCCACCCCCTGTTTTGCTCCCGACAGGGTTGCTAACTAGTCTCCATTCCGGAGGGTGGCCCTCCTTGCTCCGCCATGATAGAATAAAGCCGCGGATTGGTCACTCGCGTCCTCCCAGTTGCGTTTTTGAGATTCTGGGATTATCGCTGGAACTGTAGGTGAGGGATTGATGCAATCACTAAGGCAGGAGAATGCAGAAATGACTTCCCCCCCCCTTTTCTCTCCCCCCAAGGAAAGAAAATAAATTTGACGCCCCTTAGTCGTGGCTCTCTTCCTTGCGCCTCCGATTAATTACGTCGCTCTTTCCTTCTTTCGCTCTCTCCGTGTCTCTTTGCTCCAGAGGCCAGCAGTAGGTGAGCTCCTAGGCCTGTGTGCAAAATGGAGGCCAGAAAGGTGTGCTTATTTAGAAGCGAGCTAGACTTCTTCGTGCGCGGAGGCCGGAAGAAGGAAAGCGCTCCTTCTCTTCCTCCCCCCCCCTCCCCGGCTTTGCAACTTCGTATTAAGTTGCTTGCAAATTGGCCTTCCACCTGGAAGGCGTCTCCAGTGTGCGTCTTTCCCGCCCTTGAGGCCTACCCCTGTAGCGTGCGCCACATGGCCGTCTGTTTGCGTATCCGCTTCCTCCGACAGTGATGCAAACAGCGTCTGCACGGCCATTGTCTGCGGCCGGCCGGTAGTTTGGGGGGGGGGGGGGGTGCCTGGCGTGTTTATACCTCCTGGGAAGTGCTCTTTTTAAACAAAGTCTTGTCCCGTTTTGAAGCCCGTCGGTGTGCGCATAACTCCCGTTTCTTGGCAAGGGCAAAGACGTGCGCTGTGTGCACGAGAGCTGATACCTTGAACAAAACTTTGTGGATCTTAATGCCGTCCCCGGACTCCAACTTGGTGCTGCTTCTTCAGACCACCACGGAAACAACTGGGCAGTCATAGTGTTCCGGGAAACAACCGTAAATGTTTCTCAGCTACTTTACCCTGTGTTTGTTTGAAAGTGAAGTTTGGTTTGTCTCCCTCCTTTTGCTAACAGACTTGCTTGTAGGAAGTTGGCTGGTGGGTTTAGGTGCTGCTTCCTCTGTACATCTGCGTTAGTAATTCGGGTGTGAACGTCACAAACTGTCTTTTGCCCAGGGACCCCCAATGGCTGATCTTAAGGGAAGCAATATTTTCAGGACCTGTATGGGAATGAAGGGCAATTGGTCTTTTCTCATCTGTTTTTGGGGATGCAACATGGAGGACAAAATACCAATCTGATCTTGGCACTCAGATCTCTTACTAACAGTACAGAGAAAGAGAGAGAGAAATCACAAAACTGTTTAAGTCCAGCATGCGCACAAAATCTCATGCCTAGGACTAAACGTAGTTGGTCTTCAAGGTGCCCCTGGACTCAAAGTTTGTTCTTTAGGTATCTGAAGAAGGATGCATGCACACAAAAGTTTATGCCCAGGATTAAACTGTGTGGGTCTTAACAGTGCCACTGGAATCATAGAATCAGAGAAGCAGAAGGCCATCTGATCAAACCCCCTGCTCAGTGCAGGATCAGCCTCAAGCAGGAGAAATATCTGTCCAGATGCTGCTTGAGGACCGCCAATGAGAGGGAGCTCCCCACCTCCTGAGGCAGCCCATCCCACTGCTGAACTAGACTCAGAGAATCCTAGATTGGGAAGGGGCCACGGAGGCTAACCCTATGCTCAGTGCAGGATCAGCCTCAAGCATCCAGGAGAAGGATCTGTCCAGCCACTGTTTGAAGATGGCCAGTGAGGGAGAGCTCCCCACCTCCTTAGGCAGCCCATCCCACTGCTGAAAAAAGTTTCCTGGTGTCTAGCTGCCACCATTCTACATGTAGTTTAAACCCATTACTGCGGGTCATATCCTCCGCTGTCAACAGGAGCTGCCCCCTACCCTCCTCTAAGCGACAGCCTTTCAATTAATTAAAGAGCTATCCTGTCCCCACTCAGCCTCCTCTTCTCCAGGCTGAACATTCCCAAGTCCCTCATCGAGCTGGGTCCCCAGGTCCTGGGTCATCCTCGTTCTCCTCTGTGCTCTCTCTGGAGTCCAGTCTTGTCTGGACTCAAAACTTTGGTCTTCTTTTGTCTGGACTTTTGTCTTTCTTTTGTCTTGTCTGGACTCAAAACTTTGGTCTTCTTACGTTTTTGAGAGCCAGGGCTCCCTTCATCATAGCATTGGGTGTGTTTTTATAAAACCCAAGAATCATGTGGCATCTTGAAGGTTATCATGTTTATTATGAAGATAGTTTTCAGGGGGAAGCCATGTTGGTCTGCAGTAGAGCAGCTGGATTTGAGTCCAGATGTGCTTTAGAGACCCAGTAGATAGAACATTGGAATAGGCAGGCTGAGATGCCTGCCTCTTGGCTCTCACCTTAAGAAGAGATCTGCTGGATCAGATCAGTGGTCCATCTGGTCCAGCCTCCTGCCTCACACAGTGGCCAGCCAGTTTCTCTGGAGGGCCAACAACAGGGCAGAGAGGCTGAGAACTTCCCTTGATAAGAACTTCAGGAGAACCCTCCTGGATCAGACCAGTGAAGGTCCATCTAGTCCAGCCTCAGGTCTTCTCACACAGTGGCCAACCAGTTCCCCTGGAGGACCAAGAAAAAGGCAGAGAGTCTGAGGCCTTCAAAAGGATATCAGAAGAGCCCTGCTGGATGAGACCAGTGAAGGTCCATCTAGTCCAGCCTCAGGTCTTCTCACACAGTGGCCAACCAGTTTCTCTGGAGGGCCAAGAACAGGGCAGAGAGGCCGAGGCCTTCATTTCATTTAGATAGATAAATTTATTGGTATATAGCCAGAGGCCTTTACAAAATATACGATACAAATTTATAAACCATAAAATAGAATAAAAGGAACTGTATAAATATATAAAATTTAAGACCAAAGAACTATGAAACAGCATCCAATACTACTTAGATACAGGAGGATTAAGAGGCTGCCTTAATGTTAACAGCGGTTTTATATGATACATTGTCCATATCAGGGGTAGTCAAACTGCGGCCCTCCAGATGTCCATGGACTACAATTCCCAGGAGCCCCTGCCAGCGAATGCTGGCAGGGGCTCTTGGGAATTGTAGTCCATGGACATCTGGAGGGCCGCAGTTTGACTACCCCTGGTCCATACAGTCCAGAGTTGTGGCTCGGACTCCGGTGGGCCAGGATCCACTTCTCAGACGAGGGCTTGCGTCTCTTGAGTCCAGAGAGAAGAAGGGGGAGAAAAGCGAGTCAGAGGGGTGCGGGCGCAAAGCCCCAACAGAACGGCATCGAGCCAAAAGTCCTCGTCACAGCAGGCCGGGGTCCCTCCCCCCCTCTGTATGGGCAAAAAGCTGGGTGGAAGATGAATTGTCCGCAGTGCATTTTGACCCTCCTGTGCCCAAATCAGATTGGATCAAAGTCACAAGTGAATTGCAGCCAGGAAGCTCCAAGCTGGGATTTCGAAAGAGTCTCTCTTGTAAAGGGGAGGGGGACGCCGGGGGAAGCCCACATTTCAGCAGCAAGGCCTCTCGCCTTAAAGGGAACGCTTTCCCTTAGTCCAGAAAGTTTGAAAGCCAGGGTCTCAATCTAGCACGCTGGGGGCGTCTGTCTTTGCTGGGACTCAGGGTGAGGGGCTTGGGACCCGGAGGAAATGGTAGACTTTCCTTGAACTTGTGAACTGAGCTGAGCTGGGGGGGGGGGGGGGCGGCGGGTGCAGAGACACCTTGTTCTGTTGCAGAAAACTTGCTCCCTGGCGCCCTTTTGTCTAGGCCTGAAGGGTGGGTGGTGCATTTTGTGTGTTTTTTTTTTTTTGCTTGATTCCTCCCCCTCCCATCAGTGGCCCTTTGTGCTTGATTGAGGGGGTGACTCCCTGGGAAGCATCCAGAGGGAAATCGCTCGCCTCTGCGAAGCGAAGGAAATTCCTGGCGTCCCTAGGACAGCTGCCCACGTTTCGGTCATGTTCTTGCTACATTTCGGTGATGAAACCCTGGTTGAGAAAGCCGGCCGTAACCATTTGCGTGATCTGTTCGTCGGTGCAGAAATGCCTGAAATAGGAAGCAGCCGGTTTTCCGTACCCCGGTTTTTACTACCTGGAGGAGTCTCAGAGCAGCTTCCAATCCCCACAACAGACACCCTGCAGGGTAAGTGGGGCTGAGAGAGCTCTGAGAGAACTGGGATTGGTCCAAGACCAACCAGCTGGCAGCATGGAGAGGAGGAGTGGGGAATCAGATCCAGTTCTCCAGAATAGAAGCCGCCGCTCTTAACCACAACACCACACTGGTTCTCAGAATCGGGTCCTAGTTGCAGGAAGCGATCCGCAAGAGTAGAAACCTTGGTCCTTAATCATTTATTCAGGCAAGTGTGTAAAAATATTTTGTATGGTGCAGAGCAATGACTTGTGCCGAAAAGTGGATTTGAAGAGACGTACTGGGGGCGGGGAGGAATGTTGTTGGGATTGTTGTTCTTGTTAGGTGCGAAGTCGTGTCCGACCCATCGCAACCCCATGGACAACGATCCTCCAGGCCTTCCTGTCCTCTCCCATTCCCCGGAGTCCATTTAAGTTTGCCCCGACTGCTTCAGTGACTCCATCCATCCACCTCATTCTCTGTCGTCCCCTTCTTCTTTTGCCCTCGATCGCTCCCAGCATTAGGCTCTTCTCCAGGGAGTCCTTCCTTCTCATGAGGTGGCCAAAGTACTTGAGTTTCATCTTCAGGATCTGACCTTCTAAGGAGCAGGCAGGGCTGATCTCCTCTAGGACTGACCGGTTTGTTCGCCTTGCAGTCCAAGGGACTCGCAAGAGTCTTCTCCAGCACCAGAGTTCAAAAGCCTCAATTCTTTGACGCTCGGCCTTCCTTATGGTCCAACTTTCGCAGCCATACATTGCAACTGGGAAAACCATAGCCTTGACTAAACGAACTTTTGTTGGCAGGGTGATGTCTCTGCTTTTTAGGATGCTGTCTAGATTTGCCATAGCTTTCCTCCCCAGAAGCAAGCGTCTTTTAATTTCTTTGCTGCAGTCCCCATCTGCAGTGATCTTGGAGTCCAGGAAAATAAAATCTGTCACTACCTCCATTTCTTCCCCATCTATTTGCCAGGAATTGAGAGGGCCGGATGCCATGATCTTCATTGTTGGGATTGCAAAAGTGATATACCCTGGCATGTTTGAAATTGTCCATGGACTTGACCGTGCCCTGGCCTGCCCCAAATAGGAAAAATCCTGAATTTGAAAGCAGCAGCTCTTCAGACACACCAAGACTGGCTTCCTCAGGAGGTGGTGGGTTCTCCATCTTTGACATTTTTAAGCAGAGACTTGGAGAGCCATCTGATGGAGAGGCTGATTCTGTGAAGGCTCAAGGGGGTGGCAGGTGACAGGGGATGACCGAGAGGGTTGTGAGTGTCTTTCATGGTGCAGTGGGCTGGACTAGATGACCCAGGAGCTCCCTTCCAACTCTATCATTCTATGTTTCTAAGCCTGTGAACCCTGAAGCCAGGAGGAGAAGGCCTCCTGTGGCAGTATGTGAGACAGGATGGTGGGCTGGATGGACCCTCCCAGGCCTGATCCAGCAGGGCTCTTCTTGACGTTATGTAACAGTGCGGTTGGGTGGTTTGGTGTTTCCACAGGCTGAAAGACCTGGAGAGGGGTGAAGATGGTCGCAGCGAACGGGTGAGTGCCCTCCCCACCCCCCACATCCATCCCGTGAGAAGCCTTCGTGGGAAAGTGTTTGAAACGTTCTGTCTTTGCCTCCAGGAGTGCATCAAAGAGAAGCTGCACCTGATGCAGGGCTTCTTACAAGTCGATATTCAGAACCAGCTGAGGGATCTGGAGACGAAGCTTCGCCAAGAGGAACTTTCAGAGGTGAATTCGCCCTCCCCTTCTGTCCTGACGTTGCTCTGTGGAATCCCTCTGCAGGCATTTTGTCCCACCTTCCCTTCCAGCCGGCAGAATTTTGGGAAACTCATTCCAGAATTTGAGCTTTGCGCTGCTTGTATTTTGATTGCATCTATGTGATTTAATAATAACAATAACAACGACAATAATAATAGTGTTATTGTTTAAAACAGTTTTTTTTACTCCACCTTTCCAACTGGTCGGGATCTCTTTTATTTATTTAATTAATTAATTTATATTTATATACCGCCCTCCCTACACGCTTAGGGCGGTTTACAGGAAACAGGAAAAAGATACAGATAACAGATAAAACTTTGCCAGTTTTAAAGGTCCCACCGGACTCAAACTTTAAATATAGGGCTACCCCTTAAGTCCGTGGGCTCAGCTTCTTGGCCTTCTGCCTCCCCCAGGAGCGGTACTTGGCCCAAGTCAAAGCCCTGCTCCCCGAAGAGCTCTCCTTGGAGAATGGAGACACCCCAGAACTCGGCCAGAAGCCCAACGGCTACACGGAGAACGGCACCTGCGGCAGTGACGACGAATCCGAGGGGCCGCACCGCAAGGGAGCGGAGGAGGCCGCCATGGAGACCGAAGAGGCAGCCGCGTCGTCCTCCTCCTCCTCAGCCACCCTGGCCTCGCCACCCGTGTCCAAAGCCCGTCGGGGCCGGAGGAGCAAGTCCAACAGCGAGAGCAGAAGTAAGCAGCAATTTGGGGACCAGAGGTGGTGTGTGTGTGTGTCCGGGCTCAGTCCATGGCTCTTCTCTTCACTCAGAAGCACCTTGCTTAGCACCTAAGATCGGGCGAGCCTGAGCCATCCAGGCCAGGGCGAGGAACAGCACAGGTGGTCTGCCCTTACCTGCCTCTGCATAGCAACCCTGGGCATCAACCAGACTTGAACCTGCTGAGATCAGGCCACCCTGGGCCCTCCAGGTCCATGAACAGAGGTGGCTTGCCATTGCTTGCCTCTGCACAGTGACTTTGGACTTGCTTGGAGGTCTCCCATCCAAGTACTGGCCCTGCTTAGCTTCCAGGATCTGGTGAGATCAGGCTAGCCTGGGCCCTCCAGGTTTTTCACACGCTGTGAAAGCAGGCGCTAACGATGGTTGGGGTTGGGCGGCAAGGAAGATCGTGGCCCCCCATAGGAGTGGCGGCTTGCAAGTTCCATCTGCGTCCTCCCCCCTCCCCCCCCCACAGAGGTATTGCTGGGGATTGCTAGAGATGGGACGATGTTTCCGCCATATCTTTATTGTATAATGTTTGATATTGTTGTATTTTATGATTTTATGTCAGGGTTTTTTAATGGGATTTTTAAGGTTTTTATCTGACGCTTGTAACTGCCCAAAGGCTCGTGGCGGGAAATAAATCGCAATATAATAATAACAACAACAATAATAGTAATAATTTAACAGCCACTCTCTTTTTATGCGCAGAGTCCCCTGGCAGTTCAAGGGTCACCCGCAGTTCTGGCCGGCAGCCCACCATTGTGGCTATGTTTTCCAAAGGGTGAGTAAAGTCGGCCCTGGTGTTGTCCATTCTCTTGGAGGGGCCTTCTTTTTTCATGCTTACAGGACACTCTGGATCTTTCTTAATTTTATGTCCCCGTCTGCTGGTTATTCTGACGCAGGTAGCCTCCATAGCCCCCCCCCCTCTCTTTTTTTAATTAGAAAAAAAGGAAAAGGGAGAGCAGCTGTGACAGAAGAGACTGTTGAGGAATTTGTGCCTTCAGCATCTCCCCGCCCCCTTCTGAGTCTATATCTGGGAGCAACCCTGGCCCGTTTGCTCTCTCACTGCCTAACAGACCTCCCAGTGAGGCTAGAGGCAAGGAAAGGAAACAACAGTCCTGCGCTGCAGGCCAGGAAAGAGCAAAATATAATCGCTTATCTGGGGAAAGGAACAAAGTTTGAGTCCAGTCGGGCAGCTTGAAGACCAATGAAGTTTTATTCTGGAGATAAGCTTTTGTGCGCATGCATGCACACGAAAACGTATCCCCACAATGAGACTGTTGGTCTTCAAGGTGCCCGGCTGGGCTCATACTTTTGTTCTGCTGCTTCGGCCCAACATGCAGAAGAAATCTATCAAGCTGGCGACAGGAATGCAAACATTTATTCCAAGGTTTACAATACTGCTTGCTGTGGCCTCAGCTGTACTCCTGGCGGAAGAACGCCACCTTTGGAATGTTGATATCTCTGCTAGGGTCCAGATCTCTGCTCTCAGCTCATTCCACCAGGCTTGTGCCAGGGCCAAAAAAGCCCTGGCTCTTATTGGGGCCAAACACACTTCCTCAGGGCCAGGGGCCACCAACAGATTGGGATTTGCCGACGTTCTTTGGGGGACATAATCAGGGAGGCGGTCCTGCAGATTTTCAAGGCCCAGACCACACAAGGCCTTGTACCTCTTGATTTAGCCACCCCTGCCTCCCTCATGCAAACAATTGCAAGAAGCATTTTGCCACATTGACCTTCTTTTTGTCCATTTTGTGGGCCATTCCAGCAGCTCCACGAAGCGAAAATCAGAAGAGGTGAACGGAGAAGTGAAACATGAAATGAACGTAGAACCAGAAGAAGAGGAAGAGGATTCTGGGGAGAAGGTAGGGGTCCCTAATCACACACAGACAAAAAGATATGTCACGATTATTTCAAATTCTTGAATTGGATACATTCTTGAATCCTTCAGACTGATGAATATTGCAGTTCTGACCATGGGGGAAGATGGATACTAAGGGTTTCCCCCCCCCCATGGTATTTTTTGTTTTGGGTATATTGAACCCCCAAAATATTGATATTTTGTAGTATTCCCAAAACCCAACACCAATATGGTTTTCAGATTTGGTAGAAATTGAGGAGTGCCAAATTTTTTCAGCTCCTTGCATCCGATGCATTTACAGGGATCTCTTTAAATGCCTTGGAATCTAGATTTCACCCCTAGCCACCAATCTGCCACTCGGAGTGGAGAAGGTATGCCGATAAGTAATTTGGGGGTATTTTTATTAGCCGAATGCACGCCCTTAATGAATAAGCATCTACTAGATCCGATCTTGCACCTTATTTGGTTCATCTGTTTTGCTTTAAAAGATTCACTGCCTTCTTAATGTGACTCCTCTTTCGTTTCCCCTTCAAGGAGCAAGATGAGAAAAGAATCAAAATGGAAAACAAAGATGCGTAAGTACAGGGGCCAGCGTTGTGTCCTCTTTCATCTGCCACTTCTTTCTAGCAAAGATGTTTGTAGTTTGCAGCAATGCCTGAAACAGACATCTGTTCACAGGGCTTTTCCTATGCTGAATGGGGAAAAAATGTCAAAAGAGAGCAGGCAACACAGTCAACTATTGAGTAGGACTGTTATGGCAATAAGGTTTTCAGAAGTATATATGTATTCGGTGTATTGTGAACAAAATGGGTCACCTTGAAATAATAAAGATATACTTTTAAAATGAATATGTGCATTTGAACTGTAAAATACACAGTAACTAATGTTAGACTACGGGGCCATGCTTGCTGCGTTCAGGAATACAACGGGTGCTAGATTGGGGACCTGGAAGGGCTGCAGGCTGGAGGTCCCTGGGGCAGGGAACCGGCAGGGGCAGCTCTCACACGGCAGGGATTTACACAGCCTCCAAGTCTCAGTGGGAAGTGGAAGGAGGAGGGGGTGGTCAGGGGTGGGGGACGGAAGGCGATTGGCTGGCCGCTGAACAGACAAGCAAGCCGGTTGGAGGAGGAGGCACTCAGGAGTGGGACAGCTTCCCTAAGTGGGTGTTAAGCGCTGAGTGGCACTTAAGCCATGAGACCAGTTCCTCCCCCTAGCCCTTGCCAGAAATATTAAGTGGAACATATTGAGGTGGGTTGCCATGTCGGTTAGAACAAAGTGTTAGTCCCGTGTCCCCTTTAAGACCAACACAGTCTTATTCAGCATATGAGCTTTCATGACTCCCAGAGCCAGGAGGCAACCTTAGAGGAAAGCCTTAGAGCAGGGGTAGTCAAACTGCGGCCCTCCAGATGTCCATGGACTACAATTCCCAGGAGCCCTTGCCAGCATTCGCTGGCAGGGGCTCCTGGGAATTGTAGTCCATGGATATCTGGAGGGCCACAGTTTGACTACCCCTGCCTTAGAGGAAAGCCACTCTGCCCTGTTGTTGGTCTTCCAGAGGAACTGGTCAGCCTCTGAGTGAGACAGGAGGCTGGAACAGATGGAAACTGATGCTTTGCACAAAAGCATCTTTGTGCCACTTTGCCCAAACAATTATACCAAAATATATCCCAAATATACCAGAATTATACCAAGTATTAGTGGTGGAAATGTCTAAGCCAGTATGTGAAATGGTCAGAAATGGTCTCTTTGAAGAAAATTACAGAATTGGACGATATGTTGTTGAACTACCTCCTCAGACTTTCAGAGTCTCTCCTTTTGAACGCAGTCCATGTTAATCTTGTGCTAGTTTGTGCTCCCCACCAGTCTGATTGTGTGGTCTGTTTCTGCCCAGGTCTGAAGTCAAAGAAGAAGCTAGTCAGGTTAAAATCATACCACCTGTTAAAGTAAGTAGTACGTTTCCTTTGCTCTTTTAGAAAACCTGGCTAGGCTGTCCCAAGAGAGCTCCCTCTCACTGGCGGTTTTTAAGCAGCGACTGGACAGGGTTTCGTAAAACTCTGGGGTTTCCTGACAGCCCTGGAAGGGTTTCCTAAATGGGTGGGAGTTAATCAATTTTTAAAAATTTGATAAACATTTATTGGGAGAGATGACCTGAAATGGTCGTGTCAACCTGCTCCCCCTCCCAAAATGGCCAGTGATGGTCCTGGAGAGCCTGGGAAGGGGAGGGGCTTCAGGTGGGCATGTCCACAGCTCTGCTTCCCAATCCTATTCTGCAGGATTGCATCAATTCTGGGGTTTCTCGAAGCTTGAAGAATGTTTGAGGGGTTTCTCAAGGGTAGAAAAGTTGAGACAGGCTGCTTGAGGCTGATCCTGCCTCAAGCAGGGGGTTGGTGTAGGTGGCTTCTGAGGTCCCTTCCAAATCTACGTTTGTATGTTCCTTTCAGACCACGCCGCCCAAGTGTGCCGACTGCAGGCAGTACCTGGACGACCCCGACCTCAAGTTTTTCCAGGGGGATCCCGACAATGCAGTGAGTGTCCTGGCAGAGCCGTGTTGCTGGGCCAGAATCCCATGTTAGCCGGTTCAGCATCAGAAGTTGACACCCGGCATTGTTATTTTATTACTAAATAAATGTGGTGAAGAGCTGTGGCTTCTAATGTGGCAAGCTAGGTTAGTTTTCCCCACTTTGCCACATGCAGTCAACTAGGTGATCTTGGGCTAGTCACAGTCCTGATAGTGTCGTTCTGACTGGTCCTGTCAGAGCGCTCTCAGCCTCATCTCCCTCACAGCGTGTCTGTTGTGAGGAGAGGAAGGGAAGGCGATTGGGAGCTGCTTTGAGACGCCTCCTGGAAGCGAAAAGCGGGGTCTAAAAAATAACTTTTCTTCTTAATTTTTTAAAAGTAAAATTAGTCCTTTTTGTTGTCGAGATAACTTCCTAGAGAAGAAGCTTGGAAATTTACTTTTAAAAAAACGGAAGTTAGAAGCGTTGGTTTGGGCTAGTCACAGTCTTGATAGTGCAGTTCTCACAGAGCAGTCCTGTCAGGGCGCTCTCAGCCCCACCTACTTCACAGGGTGTCTATGGTCGGAAGGGAAGGTGACTTCAAGTTGCTGCCTTCTGGTAGTAAAAAACAGGGTATAAAAACCAACTCTTCTTCTTTTTATATCTGTTTTCCACCCTCTCCGCAAGCACTCTGGACAGATGACAACAGGAATAAAATTACTCCTATATAATGCAGATCCCAAAAATGGGAATTTGGGTGGAATTAAATTAGGTTTAAAAACACGACAAGCAAAAGAATTAAATAATAAATTTCCCCAGTGCTTCTATCATACGGGAAGAGCAGGGGGGGCTTCTGCAGAATAACCCCATGATTTAGCTTGGTGGGTTCTGATAGGGAGGTGTTTTCTCTCTCCCCAGCTGGACGAGCCAGAGATGCTGACGGACGAGCGCTTGTCCATCTTTGACGCCAACGAAGACGGGTTCGAGAGCTACGAAGACCTGCCCCAGCACAAGGTGACCTCCTTCAGGTGAGCTGACTTGCCGGGGCTCCCCGACTTTTCTGAGCCCACAGGCATCTTTAGAATTCTGGCGTGGGGCGGTGGGTCAAGCCACAAGATAGCTGCTGGAGGAGGTGGAGCCCACTCCATGACACTGGAGATCCATGTGCCGCAGGAGGAGCTGCTACCTAAGCATCCTTTAAAAGGAATCTGCACAGCCAATCCGAAGCCTTGCCGGAATAAAGCCCCACCCACAAAGTAGGCACGAGAAACAGTTTCTTGTCTAATAGACAATTCATTTCTTTTCTGACGTTTCTTTTTGTCTTTTGTACACATACGTTTTGTCACCCTCTTTTGAGATTTTTAAGAAACACATCGTCGCCCTCTCTTTCTCCTAACAGCGTTTACGATCGCAAAGGTCACCTGTGCCCATTTGACACCGGCCTGATAGAACGGAATATCGAGCTCTACTTCAGCGGCACCGTGAAGCCCATTTACGACGACAACCCCTGCCTGGATGGTAAGCCCTTCTTGAGGGTCTCCCTTTGTTGGGGGGTTTTTCTCCCTCTCCCAAAAGACTTGAAACTCGAGGGCCTGCACTGCAACTGATGGGCAGTAGGTTCAAGGCGGACACAAGGAAAGACTACTTTACACAGAGAATGATTCAAAGCTGGGATTTGCTGCCAGAGGATGTTGGGATGGCCACAGGAATAAACAGCTTGAAAAGTGGATTAGATACATTCACACGAGGGGATACTAACCGTGGTAACTGAGAGAAGCCTCCACATTTAGAGGCACCCAGGAAAGATCCTTCAGCAGGGCCTGTTTTTGACCGCAGTCGTATCCAAATGAGCTTGTTTGCCTGGTGTGCCTACACCCAATAAAGCAGGGGTAGTCAACCAGTGGTCCTCCAGATGTCCATGGACTACAATTCCCATGAGCCCCTGCCAGCGAATGCTGGCAGGGGCTCATGGGAATTGTAGTCCATGGACATCTGGAGGACCACAGGTTGACTACCCCTGCAATAAAGGACACAACCGGGAGAGTCCAGAAGCAGACAGAACTTCATTGCAATAAAAGGGAGCTTGGCACCAAAACCCAAGGACTCCTCCCAAGCAGCCTCAGTATTTATACCTTGCAACAAACAACTTTTAGACATGCGCAGATGTCTTTCAATTCCTGCACACTTATCTGCATAAGCACATTTAGTCCAACGTCAAGTATAAATAAATCTCGCCGCTGTATGACAGTTTTATGGTTTTCTGCAGACTTAGGAAAAACAGTTCCCTTCTCTTCCTCCATCGCCAGCTTCACCCTGCCAGCTGTGCTTCCACACGCATGTTGCTAGGTAGTCCCAGACATCATGTCCCCTTTCCCACTTGACCACATCCTGCTCTGCCAAGAATAACCTCTTAACGCAGTAGCAGTCTTGCACAATAGTTGAAATCTGGTGTATAAACTCAAGTGATGCATTTGCCTTATCAGTGGTGCTAAATGGCCTGTCAGCAGAGGGAGATACTGCACACTTCGTATATTATTATTTTAGAAAAAAGTTTTCCAAGCGGAGACATGATAGAGGCTTCTAAAATTATGCAGGGGGTACAGAGAGTTGAAAAATAAATATTTTTCTGCCAACATACTTGAACTGGAGGGCATCCCAGATTCATGGAGGCTCAGTCTGTCAGTGGCTGCTAACCAGGGTGGCGGTGCGGAACCTCCACATTCAGAGGCAGTCAGCCTCTGAACCCTAGAACCAGAAGGTAACATCAGAGGAAGCATCTATGTCCTGTTGTTGGCCCTCCAGAGGAACTGGCTGGCCTCTGAGTGAGACTGGATGCTGGATTATTTGGACCATTGATCTGATCCAGCAGGGCTCCTCTGATATTCTTACCAGGGGAAGGCCTCAGTCTCTATTCCTTATTGTTGGCCACCCAGAGGAACTGGTTGGCCCCTGTATGAGATAGGATGCTATATGGACCACTGGTCTGGTCCAGGTGGGCTCTTCTAATATTCTTATGAAGGCCTTGGTCTCTATGCCTTGTTGGCCCTCCAGGGGAACTGGCTGGCCACAGAGTGAGACGGGAGGCTGGACTAGGTAGACTATACAGCAGGGCTCTTCTGTTCAGAAGAGCAAGAGTCTGCATGTAGCTCACTTCAGTTGTCAGGTCTTTAAAGAAAGCAAAGTTTGTTTGTTTGTTTCATAGAATCCTAGAGTTGGAAGGGGCCATACAGGCCATCTAGTCCAACCCCCTGCTCAATGCAGGATCAGCCCTAAGCATCCTAAAGCATTCAGTGTGATTAGGGGGAGGAAAGATGTTTGTTTGTTTAGACACACACAGCCCTCCCCTGAGGCTCAGGGTGGTTTACATAGAACTTAGCAAACAGGGAACAGTACAGATAACTTAATAGTTGTAAGCAGTAACAATACAGTGATAACAATGGAACAGTAGAAAAATGGTGAGAACAGTAATTTAACTACAGTGTGGGTTGGACAAATGGACGGTATTTTTCATAGGAGGAAGGCTCCGGGGCCAATGGAAGGTGATTTGTTCAGGTCGACCTCAACCAAAGGCCTGGCGGAGGAGCCCCCTTTTGCAGGCCCTGCGGAATTGGTCATGCTCCATCAGGGCCCTGATCCCCTCTCAGCCTGGCTCCACTGTCCCTCATCTTGGCCTCCTTGTGCTATTTGCCTCTAGTCTGGCCATTCAGGGTCATTCTGAAGTGAGTTTCAGATGATAACCATGTTGCTCTGCATGAGACCAGGCAGATGCCAGTCCAGCAGCCCCTTAGTCGCCCACCAGGGTGCAGAAGTACAGTGCCTATAGGAACTCGCTTGACTAGAGCTGCCCCTAAGAGTCTTTCCTCCCCCTAATCACGCTGAATGCATTTTGCATCCTGCCTTCTTTGCAACACCAGGATAGAAGGACTCGGGGATCTTTATTCCTGCTTGTATCCGACAGAGGCATCTTCGATTCTCGAAAGCACATACCCCTCAAAATCTTGTTGGCCTCTGAGATGCTACGGAACTCGAACCTATTTATTTATTTATATTTTAATTTCTACCCCGCCCCTCCTGACGGGGTCAACCCAGGGCGGCTTACATCAAGATAAAAGGATAAAATACAGCAATTGCCATAAAACCCCCTTGAATTAATCCCTGTCCCTAGTAAAATACTAAATCTAAAATTTCCATTAGATGACAGAGCCCCATTCCTCCCCTACACCAGGCCAAGGGACCAAGCCCTATGAAGATAGGTTGAGGGACTTGGGAATGTTCAGCCTGGAGAAAAGGAGGTTGAGAGGGGACATGATAGCCCTCTTTAAGTATTTGAAAGGTTGTCACTTGGAGGAGGGTAGGATGCTGTTTCTGTTGGCTGCAGAGGAGAGGACACGCAGTAATGGGTTTAAACTTCAAGTACAACGATATAGGCTAGATATCAGGAAAAAAATTTTCACAGTCAGAGCAGTTCAGCAGTGGAATAGGCTGCCTAAGGAGGTGGTGAGCTCCCCCTCACTGGCAGTCTTCAAGCAAAGGTTGGATACACACTTTTCTTGGATGCTTTAGGATGCTTAGGGCTAGTCCTGCGTTGAGCAGGGGGTTGGACTAGATGGCCTCTATGGCCCCTTCCAACTCTATGATTCTATGATTCAGTCAGTAGATCACCTGTCCTAACTGCATCTGTGCTCTGGTACGATCAAATAGATCCTCTACTAGGCGGGACCTCCAGTTTGTAGATTATTCCCCGGGACAGCTCTTCCTCCCTGGCCTCAACCGAAAACCCAGCTGTTTTTTTAGGTGCACACTGGCTGAGAAAAGCCAGATTTGCGTTGATCTCTTCCTGCTTCTTTGTTTCAGGTGGCGTCCGGGCTAAGAAGATGGGTCCCATCAACGCCTGGTGGATTACCGGCTTTGATGGAGGGGAGAAGGCTTTGATCGGCTTCACCACAGGTGAGAGTGCGAGAACACGAGGAGGGTCGATTTGCCCTCCCCCTCTCATCATACTAGAAACTAAAATCTCCACGTGGAGCTGGTGGGCAGTAAATGTAAGGTGGACGGAAGCCCTTCTTTGCTCCTCTCCCAAGGCCATTCCCAGGATCGTAGGCAGCAGACTTGTGAGTGGCCTTGATGTTGAGCACATTTCCCAAGACCCCGACGTCTTCTTTGCGATTCCAGCTTTTGCCGACTACATCCTGATGGAGTCCAGCGAGGAGTACGCCGCCATCTTCGCCCTGATGCAAGAGAAGATCTACATGAGCAAAATCGTGGTGGAGTTCCTGCAGAACAACCCTGACGTCAGTTACGAGGATTTGTTGAACAAGATCGAGGTCAGTTGGATACAGGAGAAACTCTGCATTCCCCACCCTACCCCAGCTGGTTGAAACTGCAGGAAGGCCCTCCTGTGAACACAGGCTCAAGGAAAGCAGCCATTTCTCTCAAGACAGGTGTTTAAATCTGTGCAGCTGGGGTTCCCCAACATGGTGCCCATGGGCACCCTGGCACCAGTGCCCACCAAATGTTTTCAGAAAGTGGGTGTGGCCAGGTAGTGCCAGCAAAACTTGTGCCTGTCCACTGGAGAGCTGCCAGCTACTGCCAGCAATGGGCACATTTGGGTGTCTGCAAGGAAAAAACATTTTTTAACAACATGTTCATTGTTAAGTGTGCTGATAAGCAGAAATGCTGCAGAACCTCAATCCCTGTTCTTTTGTGACTGGCATTTTATGGCTGCACTGTGTCAGGTTTCTGAAGGTGCCCACCGACTCAAAAAGGTTGGGGGGGAGATGTCCTGCTGCCTGGCACAGGGCGTAACGTCCTTGTCGTTGTCCTCAGACGACCGTCCCTCCTGCCGGCCTGAACTTCAACCGCTTCACGGAAGACTCCCTCCTACGGCACGCCCAGTTTGTGGTGGAGCAGGTAGAGAGCTACGACGAGGCGGGAGACAGCGACGAGCCCCCCGTCCTCATCACCCCCTGCATGAGAGACCTGATCAAGCTGGCCGGAGTCACGTTGGGGAAGAGGTAGGGTGCCAGCGGGGGCCCTGCTGAGAAACAAAACAATTAAAATACATGGCAGAACAATAGTTCAGGATAGGGGCTCACTGACGGAATATGAAATGGATAAACAGAAGTCTTCACCCGCTGGCAAAAGATGGCCACAGAAGGGGGCAGATGGGTGTCTCTGGGGGAGAGAGTTCCGAGGCTTCAGCGCCACGACCAAGAAGGCCCCTTCCAGGGTTGACCCTCATCTCAGAAGGCAGGGGACTCAAAACCAGGCCTTCAGACATGACTGTCACAGCCAGGCAGGTTTATGAAGGACAAGGTATGGTCCTCGCATTGCACGGAAAGACCAGTTGCCGTTTTCACCCCCTTGCCTCCCCCTTCCAGGCGAGCTGCGAGGAGGCAGGCCATTCGGCATCCCACCAAGATCGACAAGGACAAAGGCCCCACGAAGGCCACCACCACCAAACTGGTCTACCTGATCTTCGACACCTTCTTCTCCGAGCAGATCGAGAAGAACGAGAAGGAGGAAGACAAGGAGAACGCCATGAAGCGCCGGCGCTGCGGGGTCTGCGAGGTAGGGCCAGGCAGGGAGGGACAGTGGCTCAGCAGCTCTGCTTGGCATGCAGAAGATCCCAGGTTTCAACAGTATCTGAGAGCCAATCAGTTCCCATTAGCACTCTTATAATTCACCAAATTGCTCCCTGAAGCAGACCGGTGGCGCGCCCCCTGAAGCACACCAGCAGCACTCACAGCTCCCGACTCCAGTTTCTTTGTGAAGCCCTCCTAGCGTCACCTCGTCTCCTCCTTCCCTTCCAGGTTTGCCAGCAGCCTGAGTGTGGCAAGTGCAAAGCTTGCCAGGATATGATTAAGTTTGGTGGCAGTGGGAAGACCAAGCAAGCCTGCCAGCAAAGGAGGTGATCTTTTCTTTTTTGATTTCAGTTGCTCAAATGTTCAAAATGTGGGTGTTGGGGGGGGGGGCAGGACAGAGAGAGCCTTAGGGGTGTCGCCGAACGCTTGTGGCCGCAGTTCTCCACTGCAGGGACTGTATATCTTCCCTTTAAGGTGTCCCAACCTGGCGGTGAAAGAAGCCGACGAGGACGAGGAGGTGGACGACAACATCCCCGAAATGCCATCACCCAAGAAGATGCTGCAAGGACGGAAGAAGAAACAAAATAAGAGCCGAATCTCCTGGGTTGGAGACCCTGTCAAGGTACTCCGATGATGGAGAAAACAGCCGCCACTTGGAAAAGGGAGGCGTGGAGGTCCCGCTCTTGAGGTGGCTGTTCGTATCGTGGGAGGCTCTCAAAGGCAGCCGCTGAAAGCACTGTGCAGTTTGGCGCCATTTAATGTGACGTGCTCATGTGCACACCTTGCTTCAGTTCCATTTTTAATCTACAGGTAGCTTCTGGGTTTCTGCAGCCCTAATCCTACTGCATTGTTTATTGAATGGCCCAGGGGCAGCCAAACTGTGGCTCTCCAGATGTCCATGGACTACCAGGCCCAAGAGCCCCTGCCAGCTGGCAGGAGCTCGTGGGCCTTGTAGTCCATGGACATCTGGTGAGCCGCCGTTTGGTCCAACTCACTCTCATCCAACTTGAGAATCCCAGTGAGCAAGACGAACTATGAGTAACACAGATATTCAGTGGAACAGGCTTCCTCGGGAGGTGGTGGGTTCTCCATCTTTGGAAATGTTTAAGCAGAGGCTGGAGAGCCATCTGACGGAGAGGCTGATTCTGGAAAGGCTCAAGGGGGTGGCACGTGACAGTGGATGAGCGAGAGGGTTAGAATAATAGAAGCATAGAGTTGGAAGGTACCTCCTGGGTCATCTAGTCCAACCCTCTGCACTATGCACCCATAGGGTTGTGAGTGTCCTGCACAGTGCAAGGGGTTGGACTAGATGACCCAGGAGGTCCCTTCCAACTCTAGGATTCTAGGATTCTATGAGATAAATAATGGAATTAAATCTGAGACATTAAGCTACATGGCTGTTGTATAGCCTGCTAGGTTCATTAGATGAGGATGGAGTTTGAAAGGCTGCATTCACCTGGGAAAACCATATCATAAGGCACACACACACCCCAAAAAAGAAAAAGTAATGAAGGTGGGACTAGGAATGCCACACAGAATGCTGCTCAGCTGCCAGGTAGGGAAGGAGAGCGGCCAGGAAGCAAATGACCTTAGTATGCTTGGAATCTAGTCGCTGGCATCTGTTTGTCATTTTCCTGCAAAGGTAATTTTTAAAATTTCTCCGGACTGCAGAGCGACGGTAAGAAGAACTATTACCAGAAAGTGTGCATCGATTCAGAGATGCTGCAGGTGGGCGACTGTGTCTCCGTCAGCCCCGACGACCCCACAAAGCCTCTTTACCTGGCAAGGTGTGTGTGTACTTTGAATGGACAGGTGTCCGGATGAGTGTACATGAGGATCTTTTCTTCCTCTCCCAAAGGGCTGGAAGTGGAGGGCGTCCAATGAAGCTGACGGGCAGATAGATTCATGGAGGATAAATGAGTGGCTGCTAGCCGTGCTGGCTGAGGGGAACCTCCGCAGTCAGAGGCACTAATCATATGAATCCCACAGCCAACAGGCACCATCAGGGGAAGGCCTCGGCCTCTCTGCCCTGTGGCTGGCCCTCCAGTCCAGAGGAACTGGCTGGCCCCTGGGTGAGGCTGGATGCTGGACTAGATAGAACCTCCTTGGTCTGATCCAGCAGGGCTCTTCTGGGAGTCTTCTCAGAGAAGGCCTTGATCTCTGTGTTCTGTTATTGGTCCTGCAGAGGAACTGGTTGGCCACTTTGTGATACGGGAGGCTGAACTTGACAGTATCTTACCCTGTCCAATCCAGGCTCCACTCCCAAATCTTCAGGAATTTTCCAGAGTTGACAACCCTGAGAAACGATATCTTTCAGCAATACTGATAACTGAGGCTCTTCCGGAGCTTTTTAACGTCTTTGTCCTTCAGTCACAAAACAAGCCTTACAGACAAAAAAAGACCCCCGTTTAGATTATCTTTAGGAACTCGTCCTCTCTTTCTCTCCTGCCCCCCTTCCAAATTCCCCTAGAATCACTGCCATGTGGGAGGACGCCAACAACGAGCCCATGTTCCATGTCCACTGGTTCTGCCGTGGCACCGACACCGTCCTGGGAGCGACCTCTGACCCTCTGGAGCTCTTCTTGGTGGACGAATGTGAGGACATGCAGCTCGCTTACATCCATGGCAAAGTCAACGTCATCTACAAAGCTCCTTCGGAGAACTGGGCTCTAGAGGTGTGTTGACAAGCCGGTGGGCTGTTACACCTGGTGGCACTTTCCTATCCTCTGAATGATGGAGCATTTCATTAGGGAGGGGATGTGGCTCAGTGGCAGAGCCTCTGCCTGGCATGCAGAAGGTCCCAGGTTCAATCCCCGGCAGCATCTCCAGTTAGAAGGACCAGGCAGGAGGGGATGGGAAAGGCCTTGGCCTGAGACCCTGGCTCAGTGGCAGAGCCTCTGCTTGGCAGGCAGGAGGTCCCAGGTTCAATCCCCAGCATCTCCAGGTGAAAGGACCAGGCAGGAGGGGATGGGAAAGACCTTGGCCTGAGACCCTGGCTGAGTGGAAGAGCCTCTGCTTGGCAGGCAGAAGATCCCAGGTTCAATCCCCAGCATCTCCAGTTAGTAGGACCAGGCAGGAGGGGATGGGGAAGACCTTGGCCTGAGACCCTGGCTGAGTGGCAGAGCCTCTGCTTGGCAGGCAGGAGGTCCCAGGTTCAATCCCCAGCATCTCCAGGTGAAAGGACCAGGCAGGATGGGATGGGGAAGACCTTGGCCTGAGATCCTGGCTCAGTGGCAGAGCCTCTGCTTGGCAGGAAGAAGGTCCCAGGTTCAATCCCCAGCATCTCCAGGTGAAAGGACCAGGCAGGAGGGGATGGGAAAGACCGTGGCCTGAGACCCTGGCTCAGTGCCAGAGCCTCTGCTTGGCAGGAAGAAGGTCCCAGGTTCAATCCCCAGCATCTCCAGTTAGAAGGACCAGGCAGGAGGGGATGGGAAAGACCTTGGCCTGAGACCCTGGCTCAGTGGCAGAGCCTCTGCTTGGCAGGCAGAAGGTCCCAGGTTCAATCCCCGGCATCTCCAGTTAGAAGGACCAGGCAGGAGGGGATGGGGAAGACCTTGGCCTGAGAACCTGGCTCAGGGGCAGAGCCTCTGCTTGGCCTGCAGAAGGTCCCAGGTTCAATCCCCGGCATCTCCAGTTAGAAGGACCAGGCAGGAGGGGATGGGAAAGACCTTGGCCTGAGACCCTGGCTCAGTGGCAGAGCCCCTGCTTGGCAGGCAGAAGGTCCCAGGTTCAATCCCCGGCATCTCCAGTTAGAAGGACCAGGCAGGAGGGGATGGGAAAGACCTTGGCCTGAGACCCTGGCTCAGTGGCAGAGCCTCTGCTTGGCAGGAAGAAGGTCCCAGGTTCAATCCCCAGCATCTCCAGTTAGAAGGACCAGGCAGGAGGGGATGGGAAAGACCTTGGCCTGAGACCCTGGCTCAGTGCCAGAGCCTCTGCTTGGCAGGAAGAAGGTCCCAGGTTCAATCCCCAGCATCTCCAGTTAGAAGGACCAGGCAGGAGGGGATGGGAAAGACCTTGGCCTGAGACCCTGGCTCAGTGGCAGAGCCTCTGCTTGGCAGGCAGAAGGTCCCAGGTTCAATCCCCGACATCTCCAGTTAGAAGGACCAGGCAGGAGGGGTTGGGAAAGACCTTGGCCTGAGACCCTGGCTCAGTGGCAGAGCCTCTGCTTGGCAGGCAGAAGGTCCCAGGTTCAATCCCCGGCATCTCCAGTTAGAAGGACCAGGCAGGAGGGGATGGGGAAGACCTTGGCCTGAGACCCTGGCTCAGGGGCAGAGCCTCTGCTTGGCCTGCAGAAGGTCCCAGGTTCAATCCCCAGCATCTCCAGTTAGAAGGACCAGGCAGGAGGGGATGGGAAAGACCTTGGCCTGAGACCCTGGCTCAGTGGCAGAGCCCCTGCTTGGCAGGCAGAAGGTCCCAGGTTCAATCCCCGGCATCTCCAGTTAGAAGGACCAGGCAGGAGGGGATGGGAAAGACCTTGGCCTGAGACCCTGGCTCAGTGGCAGAGCCTCTGCTTGGCAGGCAGAAGGTCCCAGGTTCAATCCCCGGCATCTCCAGTTAGAAGGACCAGGCAGGAGGGGATGGGAAAGACCTTGGTCTGAGACCCTGGCTCAGTGCCAGAGCCTCTGCTTGGCAGGCAGAAGGTCCCAGGTTCAATCCCCGGCATCTCCAGTTAGAAGGACCAGGCAGGAGGGGATGGGAAAGACCTTGGCCTGAGACCCTGGCTCAGTGGCAGAGCCTCTGCTTGGCAGGCAGAAGGTCCCAGGTTCAATCCCCAGCATCTCCAGTTAGAAGGACCAGGCAGGAGGGGATGGGAAAGGCCTTGGCCTGAGACCCTGGCTCAGTGGCAGAGCCTCTGCTTGGCAGGCAGAAGGTCCCAGGTTCAATCCCCGGCATCTCCAGTTAGAAGGACCAGGCAGGAGGGGATGGGAAAGACCTTGGCCTGAGACCCTGGCTCAGTGGCAGAGCCCCTGCTTGGCAGGCAGAAGGTCCCAGGTTCAATCCCCGGCATCTCCAGTTAGAAGGACCAGGCAGGAGGGGATGGGAAAGGCCTTGGCCTGAGACCCTGGCTCAGTGGCGGAGCCTCTGCTTGGCAGGCAGAAGGTCCCAGGTTCAATCCCCGGCATCTCCAGTTAGAAGGACCAGGCAGGAGGGGATGGGAAAGGCCTTGGCCTGAGACCCTGGCTCAGTGGCAGAGCCCCTGCTTGGCAGGCAGAAGGTCCCAGGTTCAATCCCCGGCATCTCCAGTCCCTGGAGGCAAGCCAAGGATTGAACCGGGGACCTTTGGCAAGCCAACCACAGGCTCTTCCCCTGAGCTATAGTCCCTCCTGCGATCCCTTACGCGATCTCTGCACTCCTCCCAGGGAGGACTCGACATGGAAATCAAAATGGTGGAAGACGACGGCAGGACATATTTCTACCAGATGTGGTACGATCAAGAGTATGCCAGGTTTGAAACTCCCCCGAAGACGGAGCCCTCCGAGGACAACAAATACAAGTGAGTCCCACAGGAGTCAGGTTCTTGGTTTGTTTTCTTTATGAAAAATAAAAATATTGTTGCTCAACTTCCAATTTCCAGCTGAAACCAAAGAGGAAATAGCAAAACCCTGAACCTCTCCCTCCTCCTTAAAACACATCTGCTGGGAAAGGGGAAAGGAAAGGAAAGGAAAGGAAAGGAAAGGAAAGGAAAGGAAAGGAAAGGAAAGGAAAGGAAAGGAAAGGAAAGGAAAGGAAAGGAAAGGCCATGATAGAAAAGGCCCCAGCTCTGGGCACAGCCAGACGGGCCATGCTGAGTGGTGGCATAGCCAAGAGATGGCTGATATCCTTAGTTCGTGCCCAGGGGCATGTGGAAGGACACAGTCCTTCAAATGTGGTTTGGGATTGGGAAGAAGGTCCTGCTGGGACAAAAGCAAAGGGGATGGGAAGTGAGCATTTCTCATTTGGCAAGCGCAACACTCCAGGAGGCGTCTCAAAGCAGCTCCCAATCGCCTTCCCTTCCTCTCCTCACAACAGACACGCTGTGAGGGAGGGGAGGCTGAGAGAGCTCTGACAGGACCAGTCAGAACGACACTATCAGGACTGTGACTAGCCCAAGATCACCTAGCTGACTGCGTGTGGCAAAGTGGGGAAACTAACCTGGCTTGCCACATTAGAAGCCGCCGCTCTTCACATTTATTTAGTACGGGGGTAGTCAAACTGCGGCCCTCCAGATGTCCATGGACTACAATTCCCAGGAGCCCCCTGCCAGCGTTCGCTGGCAGGGGCTCCTGGGAATTGTAGTCCATGGACATCTGGAGGGCCGCAGTTTGACTACCCCTAGAGGAGAGGCTGAGAGATCCGCAGTTCCTCCCCCCCAGTATTTTGAAAGCGTGGGTGTTCGTGTATTCCAAAAAGACCTTGTCAGCCCACCCCGGGAGCAGAGGTTTCCAAAAAACGAGTTGCCAGGAAAGTTTAGAAACAGGACCTTGTCGCAGTTCTCATTCAGGGCTCGGGTCTCCCTTCTCCCCAGGTTCTGCATGAGCTGCACTCGCTTGGACGAAGTGAGGCAGAAGGAGATCCCCAAAGTCTTGGAGCCGCAGGAGGAATCCGAGGGGAAGATGTACTACGGCGTGGCGACCAAGAATGGGGTGCAGTACCGGGTCGGGGATGGAGTTTTCCTCTTGCCGGAGGCCTTCTCGTTCAGGTTGGTTCGTGACGTGACTTGGTTGGGTAGGGCAGGGAAGCAGGATTTCCACGGAAACAGCATGCCAATCATGGTAGCTCCTTTATTTATTGATTTTTTAAAAATAATTTTATTATTTATTATTATATGAAGCATTTACAGAAAAGTAAAGAGAAAAAAGCGACCAGCTAATATGGTTTGCCATCCTCTTTTAACATACATACTCAGTTCCCATCACATATTAATCCTAATCTAGAAGTTTTTACCATTTTTCTTAGCAAAATGATTGTTAATGCATATGAGAGTATGTTATAAGAATATATTCTATTATTATCTTAAGTGATGTAAGGTCAGTCCCCTTCATAAATTGGCCCTGACCTAAGAGTTACTGCTGCTGTCTTGTTAATACATATGAAATATAGTTTGTCATCCTCTTTTAGCATACGTATTGGCATACATATTCAGTTCCCATCACATATTGGTAGCTCCTTTATTGATCAGGCTGGAAAGGGGTTTTATTAGCTCCTTCCATCTCTGGGCTTCCCTCCACTCAGTCGGAGCTCAGTTGGAAGAGTGTCCTGTCTGTGGGACACATCAGGAGGCAGAGCGACGAATGGAGCAGCCGTAACGGAGCACCACACATTTTTAATAATGTTTTAACTGTGATTTAATAGATAGTGTACATGTGACGCATGTTGTGAACTGCCCCGAGCCTTCGTGCACAGAGAAGTAGTCTATTAAAACCAATACATTAAAAAATAAAATATAGGAATTTTATCTTTGGGGTGCTAGATTCGAATCCAGGTGACAGGTTCTCCCAATTTTACCTTACCAGCTTTTAAAGAGTGTTTATCTTTAGGGAGGCTAGATTTAAATCCCAGTGGAGACCTTTCTGACTTTTACCATACCAGCTTTTTAGGAGTTTTATCTGTGGGTTGCTGGATTTGAATCTTGATCCAGGGAGCTCTGAAAAGCTTATAGTTCTCCAGTCCCTTTGGCTTTTTAAGTGTTATGGGCTCAGACCTAGCTGTTCTGTGGCAGATTAATATGGCTACCCTCTGAAACTATCTTTAGCTTTTCATGATCTACTTGTGTCGTAAATGAGTTTTTGCGGTGCTTTTGTTTTAGTGACTTGAGTTACAACACTCTGGATGTACACATAACCCCGTCAAACAGGACTCGGAAGTGTCAGCATGAAAATATTCTAAATAAAATATTTAATAAATAACAATTATTTAAAATAAACGGCTTTCCGTAATGCGTGCCAGAGCGGCAAACTGTAATTAAAAAACCTCTTGGCTGTAATTAGGGCCGACTTGATCAGTGAAGCTGATTAGGGCCCATCTCTTTCATTCCTTGAGCATGATTCTGGTATGTTACTGTGCATTTGATTCTGGTATGTTACTGTTTCAGTGAACAAATGCCAGAATTAAATTTGAACAGGCCTTTCCTTCTAAGAATGGGTGGTCATTCTTTAATACATTTGCATGTAGGCATCAAAAAGGCATGTGTTGAGGCTTGAATGATTTATGTTCATGTCAGGTCGACTAACTGGACCATTAAAGGCAAGGCAGTCGCAGTTTCAGAAAAGCGGGTGCCGTTCTGACAGTTTCCCAATTGTTTGCCCCACATCCAACCCTCCAACCCCACCCCACATGTTCTAGAAGAAGAAGAAGAAGAGTTGGTTCTTATATGCCGCTTTTCCCTACCCGAAGGAGTCTCAAAGCGGCTTCCACTCGCCTTCCCTTCCTCTCCCCACAACAGACACCCTGTGAGGGAGGGGAGGCTGAGAGAGCCCTGAGATTACTGAAGAAGAAGAAGAGTTGGTTCTTATATGCCGCTTTTCCCTACCCGAAGGAGGCTCAAAGCGGCTTACAGTCGCCTTCCCTTTCCTCTCCCCACAACAGACACCCTGTGGGGTGGGTGAGGCTGAGAGAGCCCTGATATCACTGCCCGGTCAGAACAGTTTTATCAGTGCCGTGGCGAGCCCAAGGTCACCCAGCTGGCTGTACGTGGGGGAGCGCAGAATCGAACCCGGCATGCCAGATTAGAAGTCCGCACTCCTAACCACTACACCAAACTGGCTCTACTATGGACTTCTCTTTCCCTCTCTCCAGTCTGCGGCTGGCCAGCCCCGTGAAGCGCCAGAAGAAGGAAGCGGTGGATGAGGAGCTGCATCCGGAGCATTACCGAAAGTACTCTGAGTACATCAAAGGGAGCAACCAGGATGCGCCAGAACCGTACCGCATCGGCCGCATCAAAGCCATCTTCTGCAACTTGCGCAGCAACGGCCGCCCCAACGAAGCCGAAATCAAACTCCGGGTCTACAAGCTGTACAGGTGAAAAGCCGCTTATTATGGGATTTGACTTTGGTGGTGGGTGGGTGGGATCAGTCACAATAATCATAATCAGTCATAAAGGTTTTGGTTCAAGGTCATACGCGGTCTGGGCCCAGCGTACCTAAGAGACCGTCTCTCCGCCTACACCCACAAAAGAGCATTACGCTCTGTCACCGCCAACTGGCTAGTGATCCCTGGCCCCAAAGAAGCATGTCGGTCCTCAACGAGGGCCAGAGCTTTTTCTGTCCTGGCCCTCACCTGGTGGAACGAGCTCCCCAAAGAGATCAGGGCCCTGCCTGAACTCCCACAGTTCCGCAGGGCCTGCAAAAGGGAGCTCCTCCGCCAGGCATTTGCCTGAGACTGACCACAGGTCCCTCCTTAGACATCCCCTCTATGGCCTGAACCAATCTGACCTCTCTAAGGGCCTTAGCTAAGTTCCTGTTATATTGTTTAAGATCACGGAAATTGTGTTATTTAGAACCACTGTTAGATTATTGTTGTTGTATTTATTTATGTCATATATTAATTCGTTCCATGTATCCCCCCCATGATGTATGTAAACCTCCCTGAGCCATATGGCAGTATAGAAATCAAATAAATAAATTAATAAATGGGTATTGGAAACCCTGCCCCTGCCCCCTTCTGGTCACCATTTTAAATTGGGGTGCATAAAAGAGCAGCTGCCTCTTACCGTCTAGAAGAGAGGGTATCCAAAGGCTATGCGGTGATGCGCTGTGGCCTCTGTGGATGCGCCGTGGCCTCTGTGGCACAGCCACCTCATGGCAGCCTTGCAGGGTTTTCAAGGCAAGATCTCAGGGGTGCCCATGGGCGCCATGTTGAGGATCCCTGAAACTAAACAAAGAGCCACTGGTTTCGTGGCAACAAAACTTTGCAAATTCTGGAGCAGAGTTTTTGGGAAGAGCTGTGCTTGCCAAATCAAGGAAGCTCAGCTCATTTTGAAATTTTGCTGGACATTCTACAGGGTCGTTTCCCCCTCCCCTTTCATCCTGCTGGAAGGCTGACGTTTGGTTTCGTCCCTTCCCAGGCCAGAGAACTCGCACAAGTCCGTGAAGGCCAGCTACCACGCGGACATCAACCTGCTGTACTGGAGCGACGAGGAGGCCACCGTGGAGTTCAGAGACGTCCAGGGCCGCTGCACGGTGGTGTACGGGGAAGACTTGACGGAGTGCATCCAAGACTACTCGGCCAGCGGCTCTGATCGCTTCTATTTCCTGGAGGTGACCTTTCCCCCCGGCGTAGCTGGACCCCTGCAGCGTTTGTTTCTCTGTTTTAGTTACTTAAAACATTCATTACCCACCAATCTCTCTTGCCGGAACTCAAGATGCAGCTTACAGCACCACAGTATAAAAAACACCGCAGTTTGGGCGGGTTTTTTAAAAACCCATAAAGTCACAATTTAAAAACTCCAGTGAGGGCTGCCGATAAATCACAAGCCGTGGGTGTGGAATGTTCCATTAGGTCACAGCTAATTTCTGGCGACTCCTTTGGGTTTTTTGGCAAGACACCTGTAGATGTGGTTTGCCTTTCCCAGCCTCTGCACAGCAACCTTGGACTTCCTTGCTGGTCTCCCATCCATGCCCTGACCAGGGCTGACCCCGTGTAGCGTCCAAGATGTAATGAGGCCGGTCTAGCCTGAGCTATACCGGATAGTGCAGGAGAATTTTCAGCAGCATGTGCTCCCCTGGGCTGCCAATCTCCAGGTGGTGGCTGTAGTTTCTCCCACAATTACAACTATTGGTTCACCTGGAGAAAATGACCGCTCTGGAATGTAGACTCTATGTCAGGAGTAGTCAACCTGTGGTCCTCCAGACGTTCATGGCCTACAATTCCCATGAGCCCTTGCCAGCAAACGCTTCCATGGACATCTGGAGGACCACAGGTTGACTACCCCTGCTCTATGTCATCATGCCCGTCTGAAGTCCCTCCCTCCTCAAACCCTGCCCTGAGGCTCCACCCCCAAAATCCCGAGGTTTTTCTCAGCCCGGAGCAGGAAACAAATAGGGTCTGACTTCCTACTGATGCTCCAAACCCAGCCTGGGGAGGGGGGCTGTTGTGGCACCACAGGAGATGCCTGCCGGATAACGCACAACCCTTTGGCTATATCTACTTCCTGTTGGTGTTCTTTGGGCCTAGGAAGAGCCTTCTGCAGTTAGCATCTTGTGAACCATGCTGGTTTGGTGGCAGGTTTTGTTTTAATTTTGCCTTCTTTTTTCCCCAGGCATACAGTGCGAAAACAAAAAGCTTCGAGGACCCCCCTTACCACGCCCGAAGTTCCGGAAACAAAGGGAAGGGGAAAGGAAAAGGGAAAGGTGGGCAGTCCGAGAAAGATTTTTTTAAACGACATCTTCAGTCTCGCCTTCCTTTCTCTCCCCCATGGTCCCCAGAGCCCCCTTCGTGAATCAGAAAGCACCACTCTGTCTGTATTGCCCTGAAGAAAAATCTGTGTGTATAACAGTATTGGCTAGATATCAGGAAAAGAATTTCACAGTCTGAGTTGTTCAGCAGTGGAAGGGGCTGCCTAAGGAGGTGGTGAGCTCCCCCTCACTGGTGGTCTTCAAGCAGCGGCTGGACAGATCCTTCTCCTGGATGCTTGAGGCTGATCCTGCACTGAGCAGGGGGTGGGACTGGATGGCCTTCATGGCCCCTTCCCACTCTGGGATTCTAGGAGTCTAGTTCAGCAGGGGAATGGGCTGCCTGAGGAGGTGGGGAGCTCCCCCTCACTGGCCGTCTCCAAGCAGCGGCTGGACAGATCCTTCTCCTGGATGCCTGAGGCTGATCCTGCACTGAGCAGGGGGTGGGACTAGATGGCCTGGATGGCCCCTTCCCACTCTAGGATTCTAGGAGTCTAGTTCAGCAGTGGAATGGGCTGCCTGAGGAGGTGGGGAGCTCCCCCTCACTGGCCGTCTTCAAGCAGCGGCTGGACAGATCCTTCTTCTGGATGAGGCTGATCCTGCACTGAGCAGGAAGTGGGATTAGGTGGCCTTCATGGCCCCTTCCAACTCTATAGTTCTGGGATTCTATCATGGAAATCAGATCAAGTCAGTTGGACTGCTGTGTTGGTCTGAAGCAGCAGGACAATGTTTGCATACAGCGGCACCTTTAAAGCCAACACAATTTTATTCTGGGTATAAGCTTTCATGTGCTTTATCAGGGGGACTCCATCCATGAGACACCAATGGCTGCCGCAAAAGGCAGAGCCAGCCACACTGCAGAGATCCTTGTGGCACAGTGACCGCTGCTGTCAAACCGCTTAAAAAAAAACAACCCTGCACAACCCACTTTCTGAAACTTGGTAGACACCAGGAAAGGTGGCAGCCGGGCCCATGGCACCCATGGGCCCCACATTTGGGGACCCATGGGGGCAACAATCTTCTTTTTCCTGACCTAGGCAAAAGCAAAATGAAATCGTCGGGCGTGTCGGAACCCAGCGAACTCGAAGCTCCGGAGGTGAAGCCCCCGAAACTGCGCACCCTGGACGTTTTCTCGGGCTGCGGGGGCTTGTCGGAAGGGTTTCACCAAGCAGGCAAGGCCTTTGTAAAAAAAAAATGGGGAGGGTGCTTGTCTTTTTTGGTTTGTTTGTTTGTTTTTTTGCAGAATTGACAATGGATGTATGGTTGCAGGAGCCACAATGACAGACTATCTGCTTACAACATAAAAGGGAGATGTGGACTTATACCCCTCCCAATTGGGTTTGGGAATGTCCATTTTATTTATTGTTCTATTTATTTCATTTATTCCCCACTCGGGACCCCAGGGGGCTCACATCCTTCTCCTCTCCTCTGTTTTCCCCCCTCAACAACCCTGCGAGGTAGGTCAGGTGGAGGCTATGCGTAACTGGCCCGAGGTCACCCAGCGAGCTTCCATGGCAGAGCAGGGACTCGAACCTGGGTCTCTCAGATCCCAGTCTGACTCTCTAGCCATTACTATGGTTTATTTAATTCATAGATGGCCCTTTCCAGCTAGGCTAAGCAGGGAGTACAACAATTATAGTACAACATTCTCAGGGTCCTTTTTCCATATGTGATGGAGATCTGGGAAAGTGAATAAATTTTGGGCAAAAGTGCATGCTGTTTTAGAAGAGTTGTTTAATAGTTTCCTATGAGAGCTGAATATATGTTATTAAGTTTGTGTCCAGATTTACTCCCCTCCCATGCCGGAAATCTGGGTTTTTTTATGCTACTATAGCAGCAAGACTAGTCTTGGCCAAGAACTGGAAATCTCCAGAGATACCAACCATTGAACTGTGATTGGATAAACTTGCTGATTTAGCAAAAATGGCACAACTAACATCCATAGTCAACAAAAAGCCGATGGAAGAAGTTCAGGAGCAGTGGAGCATTTTTTGTTTGTTTGTTTTTCCCCCACCTCAGAAGTCTCTGAGACATTGTGGGCCATTGAGATGTGGGAACCAGCCGCGCAGGCCTTCCGCCTGAACAACCCCGGCACGACGGTCTTCACGGAAGACTGCAACGTCCTTCTGAAGCTGGTCATGTCAGGGGAGAAGACCAACTCCCTCGGCCAGAAGCTGCCACAGAAGGGGGACGTGGAGATGCTGTGTGGGGGTCCGCCTTGCCAAGGCTTCAGCGGCATGAACCGCTTCAATTCCCGGACCTACTCAAAATTCAAGAACTCCCTCGTGGTCTCCTTTCTCAGGTGAGCACGGTCGATACTGTTTTTCTCATGGCTGAGCCCTGGGAGGGGCCGTGGCTCAGTGGTAGAGCCTCTGTTTAGCATGCTGAAGGTCCCAGGTTCAATCCCCGGCATCTCCAGTTAGAAGGGCCAGGCAGGAGGGGAGGGGAAAGACCTTGGCCTGAGACCCTGGCTGAGTGGCAGAGCCTGTGCTTGGCAGGCAGAAGGTCCCAGGTTCAATCCCCGGCATCTCCAGTTAGAAGGACCAGGCAGGAGGGGATGGGAAAGACCTTGGCCTGAGACCCTGGCTCAGTGGCAGAGCCCCTGCTTGGCAGGCAGGAGGTCCCAGGTTCAATCCCTGGCAGCATCTCCAGTTAGAAGGACCCGGCAGGAGGGGATGGGAAAGGCCTTGGCCTGAGACCCTGGCTCAGTGGCAGAGCCTCTGCTTGGCAGGCAGGAGGTCCCAGGTTCAATCCCTGGCAGCATCTCCAGTTAGAAGGACCCGGCAGGAGGGGATGGGAAAGGCCTTGGCCTGAGACCCTGGCTCAGTGGCAGAGCCTCTGCTTGGCAGGCAGGAGGTCCCAGGTTCAATCCCTGGCAGCATCTCCAGTTAGAAGGACCCGGCAGGAGGGGATGGGAAAGGCCTTGGCCTGAGACCCTGGCTCAGTGGCAGAGCCTCTGCTTGGCAGGCAGGAGGTCCCAGGTTCAATCCCTGGCAGCATCTCCAGTTAGAAGGACCCGGCAGGAGGGGATGGGAAAGGCCTTGGCCTGAGACCCTGGCTCAGTGGCAGAGCCTCTGCTTGGCAGGCAGGAGGTCCCAGGTTCAATCCCTGGCAGCATCTCCAGTTAGAAGGACCAGGCAGGAGGGGATGGGAAAGGCCTTGGCCTGAGACCCTGGCTCAGTGGCAGAGCCTCTGCTTGGCATGCAGGAGGTCCCAGGTTCAATCCCCGGCATCTCCAGTTAAAAGGTCCCGGCAGGAGGGGATGGGAAAGACCTTGACCTGAGACCCTGGCTCAGGGGCAGAGTCTCTGCTTGGCAGGCAGAAGGTCCCAGGTTCAGTCCCCAGCATCTCCAGTGAAAAGGCCCAAGCAGGAGGGGGTGGGAAAGACCTTGACCAGAGACCCTGGCTCAGGGGCAGAGTCTCTGCTTGGCAGGCAGAAGGTCCCAGGTTCAGTCCCTAGCATCTCCAGTGAAAAGGCCCAAGCAGGAGGGGGTGGGAAAGACCTTGACCAGAGACCCTGGCTCAGGGGTAGAGTCTCTGCTTGGCAGGCAGAAGGTCCCAGGTTCAATCCCCGGCATCTCCAGTTTAAAGGACCAGGCAGGAGGTGAGGGGGAAGACTTCCACCTGGGCTGGATTAGGAGGGTGGAAAAGGATCGCTGAGCCTTGCCATGACCTCCTATTTAAGCCATCTGGCGGAGATGGGGAGAGCTGGCGCAAAACCCACCCCCATCGGATGCTGACACTTTCCCTCCACATCGCTTTCCAGCTACTGCGACTACTACAGGCCGAGATTCTTCCTGCTCGAGAACGTGAGGAACTTTGTTTCCTTCCGGCGCTCCATGGTCCTGAAGCTGACCCTGCGGTGCCTCGTCCGGATGGGATACCAGTGCACTTTTGGCGTGCTGCAGGTATGGCGGGCAGACAGTCTCCCTGATGGGCAGAAGGGGGAGCAAAACACATCTAGGCTTTTAATCAGAGGGGAAGGGAGGCAGCCTGGTACAGCTGGATTCTCGTGGGTAAGTTGGCCCCAGTGTGACCTGTAAGCCATGCACCATATTCAGATTCATGCCAGAGAACCCAGCATGGATTGGAAGTTGTGGCATTTGGGCCTTGAGGGACCTCACGGACGCGTGTGTGACCCCTTACAGGCTGGTCAGTACGGCGTGGCCCAAACGCGTCGTCGAGCCATCGTCTTGGCAGCAGCTCCCGGCGAGAAGCTTCCCATGTTCCCGGAACCCCTGCATGTTTTCGCTCCCCGGGCCTGCCAGCTCAGCGTGGTGGTGGACGACAAGAAGTTTGTTAGCAACATCACCAGGTAATTACCAGCAGTCCAGTTCTGTGATTTTAAAATAGTAAGAATAATAACAACGGAGGTTAGGCATTCTGTTTTATGCGTTTTATTTATATCGCGAGCCGCCACGAGCTCCGTCACAAAGGAGGGCGGCTCATAATGTTCAGCCTGGAGAAAAGGAGGTTGAGAGGGGACATGATAGCCCTCTTTAAGTATTTGAAAGGTTGTCACTTGGAGGAGGGCAGGATGCCGTTTCTGCTGGCTGCAGAGGAGAGGACACGCAGTAATGGGTTTAAGCTTCAAGTACAACGATATAGGCTAGATATCAGGAAAAGAATTTTCACAGTCAGAGTAGTTCAGCAGTGGAATAGGCTGCCTAAGGAGGTGGTGAGCTCCCCCTCACTGGCAGTCTTCAAGCAAAGGTTGGATACACACTTTTCTTGGATGCTTTAGGATGCTCTGGGCTGATCCTGCGTTGAGCAGGGGGTTGGACTGGATGGCCTGCATGGCCCTTCCAACTCTATGATTCTATGATTCTATCCAGCAGTGGAATAGGCTGCCTAAGGAGGTGGTGAGCTCCCCCTCACTGGCAGTCTTCAAGCAAAGGTTGGATACACACTTTTCTTGGATGCTTTAGGATGCTCTGGGCTGATCCTGCGTTGAGCAGGGGGTTGGAATAGATGGCCTGTGTGGCCCCTTCCAACTCTATGATTCTATGATTCTATAAATGTTTTGAATAAATAAATGCAATCATGAGCAGGCTCTCCTTTAAACAGAGACCCAAATCTGGTCGTGGCAGCTTCGCCTCTCAAAGGTTTTTACCCCAAAGAATCTCGTTGGTTTCTAAGGCGGACTTGGACTTAGCTCTTGTACAGCAGACTGACCCAGATGCTCCCTGGAACTCTCTCCAGGCTGCTGCTGAGCTTGGCTGCTCATCCTGTGGGCCATGCTCTTCAGAAGTGGGAGCAGCCAGACAGGAAAGTGCTTCTTTTTGACTTCCTGCAGGACCTACTCGGGACCATTCCGGACCATCACAGTCCGGGACACCATGTCCGACCTGCCCGAGGTCCGGAACGGGGCCTCGGCCCTGGAAATCTCCTACAACGGGGAGCCGCAGTCCTGGTTCCAGAGGCAGATTCGAGGTTCCCAGTACCAGCCCATCCTCAGGGATCACATCTGTAAGGTGAGAGGCGCTTTCTAAAATCTCTTGTCCAGCGATGGGATTCAGGCAGCCCCACAGGAGGGCGGGGGGGGGAGGCTGATAGCAAAGCGTCCCAGGAATAATGACGACAGAGAGCTGTCCTTTTGATTTCTGAAGCACAGTCTGGTTGCTTCTCCAGAATTCCTGGGGCATTTCTATTATTATTTGAATTTATTACCCGCCAGCCTCTGCAAAGCCAGCTCGTGGTGGGTTATAGCGGTGGTCCCCAACACCGGGCCGCGGTTCCTTCTCTCTGTCCCCCGGTCCGCAGCGTTGGAAAGTTTGCTGACCACTGGGTTACAGGACAAAATAAAATACAAATCTCTTTAAAAAACCCACTAAAACAGAACAATTAACAAAATACAAAACCAACAAGGACAGCAGACCAAACCCCCATCTACTAGGGGGGGAACTGCTGCCCACCATTGTAAGAATATGGTGGAATACCTTCCCTCCTTTGTTCCTCCTCCTTTAGTCCTCGTGTTCCTGCTAAAGAAAGGTTTATCGCTTCATTTAGAACGTTAGAAAAATCCACGGAAGATCGCACAGCAACAAAGGGCAGAGGGGGGAAAAACACCACTGTAGGAAACTCAATGGGCATTTGAAACAGCACAACACAGCAATTCTGAAGGGCAGGGAAGGGGTAGAAAATGGGGGGGAGGTAATATTTCCCTCCTAAGCAGCTTACCCACGCTGTGCTAGGCCAATGCAAGCAGGTGTGTTTGAATAGGTATATCAATTTTGCTAGCAGCCGGTTGCCAAATCAGGTCTGTCAGAAATGACCCCAAAAAAATTCCACTAGCAACCATTCACTAAACCAGGATACAGAGGCAGTTTGAAAAGGGTCAAGCAAGTGCTTTCCCATTGCCTGCCTCTGCGTAGCAACCCTGGACCTCCTTGGGGTTCTCCCATCCAGGGCCGACCCTGCTCGGTTCCCAAGATCGGGCTCAGCCGGCCTCCTGTAATGGAGTGGGAAGGAGGGCCTTGGTCTGCCAGGTTGGCAGTGGACATCCCGGGAGCCGAGGCTGCACTAACGGCGGTCTTCCCCTTCCCAGGATATGAGTGCGCTGGTAGCTGCCAGGATGAGACACATCCCGCTGGCCCCCGGCTCGGATTGGCGCGACTTGCCCAACATCGAGGTCCGCCTGTCGGACGGCACGACCACCCGGAAGCTGCGCTACACACACCACGACAAGAAAAACGGGCGGAGCAGCACAGGAGCCCTGCGAGGGGTCTGTTCCTGTGCCGAAGGTATTATTATTATTATTATTATTATTATTATTATTATTATTATTATTATTATTATTATTATTATTATTATTATTATTATTATTATTTAATTTTTAGACCGCCCTTCTCCCAATAGGTCTCAGGGCGGTTTACAACATAAATAGTTAAAACACAATAAAATCCCCATAAAAACCCCAATTAAAAGTTACATATAACATATCACATAACATATAGCGGCGGTGGTCACAATTCTGATCTTAGTTCAGCCTGGTGGAGAGAATAATGTTCAGAAGAGGGTGGCACCAATACAATACATCTAACCATGATCTCGATGTTAGAGATCTCAATATTGGAGGGGATCCTCTGATGGATTAGTGGGAGAGCTGCCCTGGCCTCAACCATATGCCTGGCGGAAGTGCTCTGTCTTACAAGGTACAAGATGGGGCTTCCTTGGGCACATGGTGATAAGGCTACGCCCAGATAAATTCAGTATTTCAGGGTTTCTGGCTGGGGTACGCAGGCTTTTTGAGCCGGTAGGCACTTAAGAACCGCAGAAGAGCCCTGCTGGATCTGATCAGTGGTCCATCTAGTCCAGCATCCGGCTCCACACAGCAGCCAGCCAGTTCCTCTGCAGGGCCAACAACAACCTCAGGAGAGCCCTGCTGGGTCAGACCAGGGAGGGTCCCTCCAGCCACTGCCATTAAAACGATGTTATTTTAACCTGCATGGATAATGCGATCTCTTGTGGCCAGTCAGAAGCTCTGCTGAGCAGGAACCTCACCCACTTTCTTTAAAAAGCTGACAGGTTTTTTGGTAGGCACTCAGGTGCCCACGGGCTCCCCATTGGGGACCCCTGCACCAAGGCTGCTTATCTCATGAAGCAGCTTAAAGGGTGTGTCCAAAAGACCCTTTTTGTCTTGGTAGGTCAGTTGTCCGGAAACCCCCCCTCCCACGGTGTTAGCCCCCTGCCCCGTCACCCCACTTCCTTCAGAGACCTCTGCCTGTGTTGCTGAGCAATGTCAAAGCATGCCCTTCCCACCTGCCAAGTAGTCTGAGTTCTCTTGTGCTCTCCAGGCAAGCCGTGCGACCCGGCGGACCGGCAGTTCAACACCCTCATCCCTTGGTGCCTGCCTCACACTGGGAACCGGCACAACCACTGGGCCGGCTTGTACGGCCGGCTAGAATGGGACGGCTTCTTCAGCACGACGGTCACCAACCCGGAGCCCATGGGGAAGCAGGTGAGGGAATGCCCCTCGAGCCGGAGCGAGGGAAGTCGCAGCAATAAAAGAAGCCGTGTCCTTTCTTCAGGCAAAGAGCCCAGCTGGATAGAGAGAGAGAGTTAATCATTCTAGATTCATCTTTTCCCCCACCTCAATGAACAATTTTGCACAGCTTCAATTTTGCACAGCTGTTGCTTTACAGCAGCCACGTTCAAGTAGAGTAGAGTCTTAAAGACCCACATGGTTTCCAGGATTTGGGCTTTTAAGAATCAGAGCTCCCTTTATCAGGTACTACAGAGGGTGCTTTGACACTCCAGAGATGATTCCTCCAAAGTCTCTTTGGTCTCGAAGGTGCAACCTGTACTCTGCTACCGTAGACTGACCTGGCTCCCCAGCTGAAACTAGATATGTCAGTTAATACTGATGTATTTCTTCAGTTTAGAAAATATTCGCATAGTTCTTATTTTCTGGGATGAGTAACAGGGCCTTTTTAGTTGTGTCCCCCTCAATCTTAGGAGAGTTGGTTTTCATAACCCACTTCACACCACCCGAAGGCGACTCAGAGTCGCTTCCAATCGCCTTATTATTATTATTATTATTATTATTATTATTATTATTATTATTATTAGATTTATTTCCCGCCTCTCCCGACAGGCTCGAGGCGGGTCAAAACAACTAATCCCATTAAAACACCAATCTACTAACATGGCGGCTAAAAATCCCATCCCTCCCCCAATTATTAAAGAAGTGAAGAGGAAAGGATAGGGGAGTAGCGTACACTCCAACTCCTAGGGGGGGAGCGATGTCCCTGATTCGCTGACCCCAGCCTCAACCATAGACCTGGTGGAAGAGCTCCGTTTTACAGGCCCTGCGGAAAGCTGACAAATCTCGCAGGGCCCGCAGATCACCCGGGAGCTCATTCCACCAGGTAGGGGCCAGGACTGAAAAAGCCTTGGCCCTGGTCGAGGCTAGGCGTGCTTCCTTCGGGCCGGGGACGACCAACAGGTTCTCACACACAGAGCATAAGGCCCTTCCCTTTCCTCTCCACAGAAAAGACACCCTGTGAGGGAGTTGGGGGTGGGAGAGCTCTGACAGAACTGTGAGAACAGCTCTATCAAGACTGTGACAAGCCCAAGGTCACCCAGCCAACACTACTTGATGATCCATCTGGGCCATGACCTTAGGTCTGATGGAACAGCCCTGCAGAACTGGTTAAGGTCACACAGGGCCTCTTGGCAGAGCATTTCACCAAGCCGGGGCCAGATTTCAAAAGGCTCTGGCCATGGTTGAGGCCAGTCTCAATTCCTTTGGGACAGAACTCTTCAGCATGTTTTAGTCAGATGATCTTAGCGACATTTGGGGGGTATAGTGGAAAAGGCAGTCCCTGATAACGAAGCTTAAGATCTCGCATCTTCCTGGCCTGAATTGAGACATTGGTTTCCCATCTCGTGACCAGTGCTGATTTCCATGCCCACTTCCCCTCTGCATATCACACCTCATCCAGTCACATCTGGTGCTGTCATTCACCTGCTGTTGCCATTTGCCTGCTATTGGCATTCGCCATCCGAAATCACTCTTTAAGATAGAAGGACAGCGGGTCGCTCATTCTCACTGTATCTGAAGAAGTGAGCAGCGGCTCATGGGAGCTCCTACCCTGCTAGAAACTGTGTTCATCTTTAAAGTACCACTGGCCTCTTGTCTTTTGCAGGGCCGCGTGCTTCACCCCGAACAGCATCGAGTCGTGAGCGTGCGGGAGTGTGCTCGCTCCCAGGGATTCCCCGATACCTACCGGCTGTTTGGAAACATACTTGACAAGCACAGACAGGTAGGGTTACCCTCCTACACTACATGCTCTGGGACATGAGGTCTTTTCCAACTCTATGATTGACAATTCTGTGACATTTCTGTTTCCGACCCCGGGAAGCCACGGAGGACACCTGGAACAGCTTTCCTCTGGATTTCCATGCCGGCCTCATTGTAGATTCAGATTTGCTTGTTAGACGACGCTATTTATGGCATTGATATCAGTGGTGTGGCCTGCTTTCTTAGTGAGAATGCTGTGCTAGAAAGAAGTTACATAGTGCCTCTTAAGAAAATGACAGTCTGCAGCTAGACGCGTTTCTCATTGTGCTGGCGGTTGGACTAGATGACCCTGGAGGTGCCTTCCAACTCTTATAATTCTAATATTCTTTTTAGCAAGTAGAATCATAGAGTTGGAAGGGACCTCCTGGGTCATCTAGTCCAACCCCCTGCACTGTGCAGGACACCCACAACCCTCTCGCTCATCCACTGTCACCTGCCACCCCCTTGAACCAGCAAGTAGGCATGAACAGGATACTTTCATAATTTCTGAGGGTCCAAAGTGAAACCAGCAGATTGGTACAGGTTTTCCGGCCAAGGTTTTCCAGCCTAGATGGCCGTGGTCTGTTAGTTTTAGCCCCTGACATTTCACCAGGTGGTGATCTTGCCAGAATGTGCATTTATTCATTCCCATCTGCCATCCTACCTCTGAAGATGCCAGCCACGGTTACTGACAAAACATCAGAGACCAGAACTACCAGACCACATGACAACCAGTTCACACCAGCCAATAAAGCTTCCAACAATTCCTAAAACCCAACAGTTGTATTTTTAAAAACATGCCAGCTATGAAGGTGCTGGGGTTCTACGCATGAAGCTGGGTCAATGTATGCGGCTGATTGAGATGGGGACATCCCACTGCTAAAATGCTTGTGAGGCCTGCAAATAGCAGGCTTAGTATCTCGCAGGTTTGTGAACATTGTGGGCTAATCTTCTCTCCTTCCTCCTCCTGCCCCGACTGTCTATTCTCCCCTCCAGGTGGGTAATGCAGTGCCTCCACCCCTGGCCAAAGCCATTGGACTCGAGATCAAAGCGTGTGTGTCGGCCAAAATGAAAGAGGATGCCACAGGTACGTTCCGGGCTCCCGGCTTTGAGCACTGCATTTCTCAGGGGAAGGGCAGTGGCTCAGTGGCAGAGCCTCTGCTTGGCATGCAGAAGGTCCCAGGTTCAATCCCCAGTGGCCCCAGGACCAGACAGCAGGGGATGGTGTGCCTGAGGCCCTGGAGAGCTGAGTGGACAATGACTGTGAGGGATCAGGCATCTGATTCAGTATCCAGTGGTTTCATGCGTTCCCCACATGAAGACTGTCTCTCCCCCCACCCTCCTTTTCTGTCTGAGAGCCAATTTGGTCTGGTGGTTAAGACTGGTGGTCTCTAATCTGGAGAGCCAGGTCTGATCCCCCACTCCTTCTCCACATACAGTCAGCTGAATGACCTTGGGCTAGTTTCTTAGAGCTGTTCTCACAGAGCAGTTCTCCTAGAGCTCTCTCAGCCCCACCTACAGGTTGTGTGTTGTGGAAAGAGGAAGGGGAAAGTGTTTGTCGGCCACTTTGAGACTCCTTTAGGTAGAGAAAAGCAGGGTAGAAAAAACCAGCTCTTCAATCTGTGACTCCTGGAGGGAGGCAGACCACATGGGGCATGCCATACCCTATTAATATGTAGTGTTCAGGTTTGGTTTGTGTTTTATAGGAGGTCACTGTCCTTTACCTCTTGCTGGTTAAATCAGCTACGGACACTTGGAATTATGCCACAGTGGGTTGGGTACAGCCACAAAATGGCTCCCGTATCCGGTGGAGTCAGCCACAAAATGGCTACCACAACTCACCTTCGGTCACCCGGTGCAGATCTTGGGGCTGAGGCGGCAGCTACTACCCAAGCAACGTTTTGTAAAAATCTGCCCATCAGATGTATTTATGGACCAAGAGTCTGATTGCATATAAGGCTGTTTCACGTCTCTTCATTCAAATCTCTATTTTTATTTACAGTATTTATTAGGTGCCCTGGAGAAAAGCAGCTGATAAATATTTTCAATAAATAAAAATACGTAAGATAGGGAACACACAAAACATAAAACCAAATTTGAAATCACAAGTTTCAGACTGCTTTTAATCAAGTGTGGTCCTGAAAAGCCATCTTCAGCTGCTTCTGAAAGAGCAACAGGGTCTGTTTCATCTTCCTTGGAGAGGCTGTTCCATAATTGTGGGGCGGCCACTGACAAGGCCCTGTCTCTTGTGTGCTTGAGCTCAGTCAGGAAGAAAAGCAACCAAGAAATATTTTAAATAAATACAAATACAGTTTTAAATGAAAAGCCATAACACTGCTTGATACTGGATCAGGCTTTTGGTTCATCAAGGTCAGTATTGTCTACTCAAAACGACAGCCAGGTGCTCTCCAGGGTCTCAGGCGGAGGCCTTTCACATTGCCTCCTACCTCATCCTTTAAGTGGAGTAGCCAGGGATTGAACCTGGGACCTTGCGAATGCAAGCAGAGGCTCTGCTTCTAGCCACAAGATGACACCTTTCTGGAATTCACCCTGTTGCTTCTACTTTGTGCCCCCTTGCAGATACCATCAAACGGGAAAAGATGGACATCTCGGATTAAATGCGCTCTCTTTTGATTCCTCGGATCCAGCACATGAACACCCAAACATGCACTGATCGTTTTAATTCTTGGTCATTGTTTCTGGGTTTGTTTGTTTTTTCTTCCCTCTGCACTAGCTGAAAGCTGGCAGAGGGGGGGGGGGTGTATTTCTTTTTTTATTTTAATTATTATTATTTGTCTCTGTTCAGCCTGTATCTGTGAGCAGTGTTTGTCTCTTTCAAAGCCGTTTCGATGTTCCAAACAATCAACACGAGACCATTCTCCAGTGATCAATTGTACAGTGCCTGCCACTTCATGCGTGTGCGTGTGTGGGCTATGTGTGTGTGTATGCGTGCGTTTGGGGGAGGGAAGGGGGGTAAGGACGATGTTTTTATTATGCATTGTATTGGAAAAATTAATCCGCCACTTTATACAAGTGTACTTTATGTAGTTTTTATATGTTGTAATATTTCTTCCAATAAATCTCTCCTATAAATTATGCAAAGGGACATCTCTGACTTCCTTTCCGTGAATGGCTTTGCTTCTCTCACGCGTTTGGCTATGATCTGTTTACGACGGAGACTTGTAACCACACAAAGCTGCCTTATACAGAGGCTGACAATTCATCCTTCAGGATCACCATTGTCTGCTTAGGCTGGCAGCAGCTCTCTGGGGTCTCTGGTTGATGCCTTTCATATCACCCACTGCCTGAAATGTTTAACTGGAGATTGCCAGGGTTTTAACTCAAGCCCTTCTGAAGAGCTACAGGTATCCCGTGTTCATTTTTATATACATTCCCTCCCCCTGATGATATGCACAGCTTTGGCAGCTTGGTGTAGTAGGTAGGAGTGCGGACTTCTAATCTGGAAAGCCAGGTTTGATTTCTCGCTCCTCCCCCACATGCAGCTAGCTTCCCTCAGTCCATCAAGCTCAGTATCTATCCAGACAGGCACCCGCTCACCAGATTCTCAGGCAGACGCCCATCACATTACCGATGCCCTGGTCCTTTTAACTGAAGCCATGAGAAGGGAACCTGCAAGCTAATACATGTAACACAAAAGGTTCTGCTACTGAGCCGTGACCTGGATGGCTCAGGAAGGCCTGACTTCATCGGATCTTGGGAGCTAAGCAAGGTCAGCCCATTTAGATGTGAAGCCCCCAAGGAGATTCAAGGTCTTGATGCCGAGCCAGGCAATGACCCACCACCTCCCACCGTCTCTTGCCTGGCTGCCAGACTGCCCTACAATTGCAGGATCTCCATGCTAGACTGCACACACACCCCATATGGCAGAGGTGGCCATCTGGCAGGGGCTCATGGGCATTGTAGTCCATGGACCTCTGGAGACCCACCGTTTGGCCACCCCTGAGCCACAAGGGAGGGAGGTATATAAATCTAAACAAATAAACAAGATAAATAAATAGATAAATAAAGCGGGTGTCGCTTGTTGCCGGACGTCGCGGCAGCGCCTCGCTTCCCTTTCCTCTACGTCCGCTCCCTCCTTCTCCTCCTCCAGGCGACCCCGCCCACATCGCGAAGCCGCCCGCCCGTGAAATTTGGTCCGCCGCCGCCGCCGTCCGGAAGGCGGCGGCCAATCAGGGCGTTCCCCCAGGGTCCTTTGCGCGCGGCTCCGGAAGTGGTGGGGTCGGAGGCCGCGTTCGAGGCCTGCGCTTTCCTGCTCGGGCCGGCGCTGCGGCGGGCGAAGATGCCGACCGGCGACTACGAGTGAGGAGCGGAGCGGGGCGGGGGGGCCCGAGGGCTGGGGCTCGTGGGAATGGGCGCGCGCGTGTTCCGAGGACACGTGTCTCTGCCGGGCCCCACCTGGGCGGTGGGGAGGGGAAGGCTTCTGCCCCGGGGGCCACGCGGGACACCGACTAGGAGGAAGGCCTCGCCCGGATTAGCCGCAGGCTGCCGCAGCTTGGTGGTTGGACCCCGCTGGTTCCCTTCTTGGGCTGTCCTGGAAGGGCGGCCTACAAAACTCACTTTATTTAGTTGAGTTAGTTATTTAGATTTTTATACCGCCCTTCCCTACGGCTCTGGGCGGTTTACATAAAACGTATGCAACGTTTACGTAGAACAATATCAATATAATAATGTAAGGGATATCAATGTAACAATACTGATATTAAACTAAGGGGACCAGATTTTAACATTGGTAAAGCAGGACACCATTGACCGGGGAGGTTCTTGATTCAAAATTTGGTCTATATGGAGCAACAAAACTTTTCATAGAATGTAAAAATAGTATTGTAATATATATATATATATATTAAATTTCAGCATAGGTACCATTTGCCAGGTGCCCCCAGATGTCCCTGGCAAAGTGCTGTTTTAGATAAGGGAACTTTGTGGCCCTGTACCCCACTAAGGGTCAGGGATGCCAGCCTCCAGGTGGGGCCTGGAGGTACTGATCTGAACGGTGGACTTTGGCATTGTACTTCAATGAGGATTCTCTCATACCCCACTCTCAAATATCCATGAATTTCCCACTTGGCAACTTTGGTGTACAAGAATGGCGTTGTTTTTTATTTAGAAAATTCCTATTTTGCCTTTTTTGTCTTTAACAGGAGCCGCCACAGTGGCTTACAAATTTATTTACTTGTATTATTTCTGTTGTTCCTTTCCCTCTGGAACTCAAAGTACACAGAAGGAGTGAATCCAATCAACAGAACTGGACATTCTTTAAACAGCAAAGTAGGATTTGGGTTGTAGAACCAACCAGTAGTCTGAAAAACAGAACTGAAGTAAAGCATGACATTGTACAGTACAAAAATTCCACAATAGGATCCAGCCCACAGGGTGGCTCTCCAGATGTCCAGGGACTACAATTCCTATAAGCCCCTGCCAGCATGCACACATAACAAAATCATATTTTAGCCACCATCCCAGGAACACTCCTCACTGAAAGAACTCAAAACAGAGCTTGCACACATACATGTAAAGACGTAAATGCATTTTTCAAAAAATATTATCCCCTCTAACGTGCCTTGTAGCACAAGAGCCTTTGCAATTCTTGGCATAAAACTTGTGTTTATATTTGTGGGGTGGACATCTTTCCGTGTGTGACTAGCACTACAAAATGTCTTGTGTTGGAAAACTTTTCACTCCACCTCACTGGGTGGACAGGGTGAGGTGAGTCCTCACTAGGCTGGAAGGGAACGGGTGCCAGTGAAGTGGCAGAACAGGATGGCCCAGTTGTTTCGGAGGCTGTCTGGTCACAGCTGGCAGCTTATATGACCGAAAGTTCCTCCGAGCAAAAGCAGTTCCCTGCATGTAGAAAGCCACTGTGTCAAGGAGATGGTTGCTGACTGCATGGGTTCCCCCTCATGTTACATGGACTCGGTGTAGAAGGACAGAGATGGTGAATAGCTAGAAAGGGGTTGGGGAAAGCATGTTCCGGAACATGAGGGTTCAAAGGAGTCCATTTTAAATAAATAAAAATTAAAATAAATACAAAAAAAAATCCAGAGGCCTCAGAACAGAACCTTAAATTTCTTTCCTCTGTTTCAGCTCCAAGCCCAGCTGGGCAGATCAAGTAGAAGAAGAAGGAGGAGATGATGGTGAGAGACTGCTTTCTACCACAGGGCATGGGAACTAACTAGGGATGCCAATTTCCAGGCGGGGCCTGAGAACATCCAGAAAACATTAACCTCTTTAGCCTTTCTTACTAGGGAAAGTGTCCCATCTCCTGGATCCTTTTAGCTGCCCTTTTCTGCAGCTTTTCCAGTACTATAAGACCTTCCTTTGAGGTGCAATGACCAGAAACTCAGTGCCCTCCCTCTGGAAATGAGATTGCACATTGCACCCCTTCCTGATTCACTAGAGCAGGGGTAGTCAAACTGCGGCCCTCCAGATGTCCGTGGACTACAATTCCCAGGAGCCCCTGCCAGCATTCGCTGGCAGGGGCTCCTGGGAATTGTAGTCCATAGACATCTGGAGGGCCGCAGTTTGACTACCCCTGCACTAGAGGGAAGCGTTGCACCTCCTAATCCACGCTCTGATGCTCCCTTGCCTCCCACCATAGATGCTACTTTGCTTCCCCATCCAGACAAATGCATCACCAGTGACTTGCTGAAGGACATTCCACTGAGTGGGGTGACTAGCGTGGAACGGACTGTTGAGCCAGAGCTGGTGAAAGGAGGTAAGAACCAGCCAGCCGAACCCTGGGTTGTTCTCCCGAGAAGAGAGTGGTGGAAACAGTCCTCATCCCTTGTTTCTCCCCGCTTCATTCGCAGAACCCCTCCCCTCCCCCAAGGAGCTAATTGATGGCAATATCAAAACAATAACTGAATACAGGGAAGAGGAGGATGGTCACAAGGTGAAGGTGAGTGAACTGTCTTTCGGTGCCCCTCCAAGAGAGGCGGAGAACACTTAGAAACAAGGTTGAAAAAGGGGGAACTTTAGGAGTCCCTCCTATCCCTCTGGCTAATTTATAATTACAGTTGCTGCGCCATCCGACTAACCCCTGTCCTGGTTTCCCAGCCAGCTTCCCCCAGTGCTCACATCCTTCAGACGGAAGGCAGTTAGCGGCTTCACGAACAAGGATGGTTTGGGCAGGGGGGGGGCTTGTAAGTGCGACTGGGGCATAGCCCTGAATTCTGACCTTGAGTGAGGAACAATTGTGCACATTTTTCTGGAGTCTGACCCACTTGCTGTTGTGTTCGGCAGATCATTCGCACATTTCGGATCGAGACCCGGAAGGCATCCAAAGCTGTGGCAAGGCGAAAGGTGAGTAAGGAAGTGAGGACTGTGGCATCTCCCCCTCCCCCAGCATGCCAGGATTCTGTTTAAGTAATTTCAACCCCGCCTAAACTTACAGTCCAGTGGAAAGCTGACAACAACACAAAGTACACACAAACACACTCAAGGCTTGCTTGTACTGAATCAGACCCTTGGTCCATCAAGGTCAGGATTGCCTGCTCTGACCGGCAGCTGCTCTCCAGGGTCTCAAGCAGAGTTCCTTCCCATTCCCTTCTGCCTGCCATTTTCACTGGAGATGCCAGGGATTGAACCTGGGACCCCCTACATGCCCAGCAGAGGCTCTGCCACTGAGTCAGGGTCTCAGGCCAAGGTCTTTCCCATCCCCTCCTGCCTGGTCCTTTTAACTGGAGATACCAGGGATTGAACATGGGACCTCCTGCCTGCCAAGCAGAGGCTCTGCCACTGAGCCAGGGTCTCAGGCCAAGGCCTTTCCCATCCCCTCCTGCCTGGTCCTTTTAACTGGAGATACCGGGGATTGAACCTGGGACCTTCTGCATGCTAAGCAGAAACACTGCCTCTAACCCACAGCCCCCACCCTTTAATTATTATAGTAATAAACATGTGATTCTGCCTTATACTGAATTAGTCCCATAACCTCTCTTGCACCATCTCATCTTGCCAGATTGGCATCAGTTCTCCAGGGTCTCAGTCCAAGATCCTTCACACCATCCCCTGCCATATCTCTTAAACTGGAGATGCCAGGAGTTGAACTCAGGACCTTCTGCATGCCAAGCAGAGGCTCTGCCACTGAGCCATAGTCCCTCTCCATTTCAGTTTGCTTTCATGGTTCTTGATAGCAAATCTCGTACACTTTGTGGATGCTTTAGGATGCTTTAAGATGCTTAGGGCTGATCCTGTGTTGAGCAGGGGATTGGACCAGATGGCCTGTATGGCCCCTTCCAACTCTATGATTCTGTGATTCTATGAGCAGGGGGTTGGACTAGATGGCCTGCATGGCCCCTTCCAACTCTATGATTCTATGATTCTATGACTTTCATTAGTGTGTAGCCTTTTGGTTACTTTTCTGCCCTGAGGAGGACTGGAGCACCCAGAATCAAAGTCTGTTGCCTTGGCGGCTTTTTTACAGGCATTTTTTTCCAAAGGTCAATCTCCTTTGGGCTTTTTTCTGTGGAATTCCTGAGCAACACGTTCTGTATTTGGGATCTGCTGGATCCTTCTCGCCTTTCAGTGATCGCAAGCAAATCCAGAGGCTCCACTTCTATTCTTTTCTTCTGTTTCTTAGAACTGGAAGAAGTTCGGCAATTCAGAATTTGATGCTCCAGGCCCAAACGTGGCCACGACCACCGTGAGCGATGATGTTTTCATGACTTTCATCACCAGCAAGGAGGTGAGTGCCGGAGTGGAGGGAATGAACTTTGCAGTCCTAATAGATTCTGGTAGGTCGCCGTGGTTGTCTGAAGAAGCAGAACAACATTTGAGTCCAGGGGCATCCTTAAGACCAACATAGTTTTCTTCTAGTGGTCCATCCGATAGTACGTCCCATCTTGTCCACCCTGTCTCTCTGCCAATGTACAAACCCAAAAAGGGAACAAAAACCCAACCTTAACAAAGTCAGGAACTCAGAAGCTGAGCTATAAAACAATATAAAATTGAAACAGTTATTTATTAAAGTGCACCAATATTAGGTTAAAAACAAAGTAAAAACCATATTAAAAACTGTACAGATCTGTAGTTTTTTAATACGGTTTTTACTTTGTTTTTAACCTAATATTGGCGCACTTTAATAAATAACTGTTTAAATTTTATATTGATTTATAGCTCAGCTTCTGAGTTCCTGTCTCTGCAGATTTAAACACACAAGCGAGGAAAATGAGAATTTAGAAAAGCTCAGAGATAAAACACAATATATATTTCAACTTTTTAAAAAAAAAACTGCAGGCCTGCTAGTTAATTTAACCAAATGCGGTCCTGAATAAACCTGCATTCAGCTGCTTCCTAAAGATCCAGTTGAAGTGGCCGAGCAGATCTCCCTAGGAAGGGGCTAACACCAAAAAGGCCCTGTCTAGTGTGCCCACTAAATGAGCTTCTTTGATTGATGGGGGCAGTCAGAAGGTCCTCTCCCTATGATTTTAATTCCTGGGCAGGAATATATACTCAGGTTCCAAGCCATGTAGGGATTTGAAGGTAAAAACCAACGCCTCAAATTGGGCTTGGGAGTCAGTGTGATTGTTGTGTTTCTGTAGCACAGCCAATCGCTCCCCATTCCCTTTGCAAGCCAAGAGGCCGTGTGACCCTCAGGTGGTTGGCAAAGGGGCTTCCGGTCACTCGATCCTCCCTTTTGCCAGGACTTGAACTGCCAAGAGGAGGAAGACCCCATGAACAAGTTGAAAGGAGGGAAGATCGTGTCCTGCCGGATCTGCAAGGGCGACCACTGGACCACTCGCTGCCCTTACAAGGACACTCTGGGGCCCATGCAGAAGGAGCTGGCCGAGCAGCTGGGGCTGTCCACAGGCGAGAAGGACAAGCTGCCCGGAGGTGAGGGCGGGGAGAGCTCCAGGGGGGGGGGGGGGAGAAGCGAGAGCTGGGCCCCTGTCTCTGAAGCAAGACCTCGTGTTTCCGCAGAGCCTGAGCCGGTGCAAGCCCAGCAGAGCAAGACCGGGAAGTACGTGCCTCCCAGCCTGAGAGATGGAGCCAGCCGCAGAGGGGAGTCCATGCAGCCCAACCGGAGAGGTGGGTGACGTTCGGGTGGGGCCGAGGGGAAATCTGCCATGGCCAGCTGGCCGTGGCCATTCATTGGCAGCAATTTGGGCCCGCCCTGTTTCTTCTCACTCCTCGTGCTAGGTTTGCTTGGAAACATAAGAGAAGCCATGTTGGGTCAGGCCAGTGGGTCATCTAATCCAGCACACTGGGGCCAAAACCCAGAGGCCATCAGGAGGTCCACCAGCAGAGCCAGAAGCCCTTCCCCTGTTGCCCCCCAAGCACCAAGAAGACAGAGCATCCCTGCCCCAGACAGAGTATTCCATTTATACCTTGTGGCTCAGAGTCACTCACGGACCTCTGGTCCACGTGCTTACCCAGCCCCCTCTTGAAAGCGTCTGTGCTTGTAGTCACCGCCACTTCCTGCAGCCGCATATTCCACCTGTCCATTAGTCTTTGGGTGAAATGGGTCTCTGTTCTCCCCCCACCCTCTTAGCGGACGACAATGCCACCATCCGGGTCACCAACCTCTCCGAGGACACCCGAGAGACCGACCTGCAGGAGCTCTTCCGTCCTTTCGGGTCCATCTCCCGCATCTACTTGGCCAAGGACAAAACCACCGGCCAGTCCAAGGTGAGGACAGGCAGGTTGCAAGGCGGGCGAGGGGCGGAAAAGGCCCAGGGGAAGCACAGTCCCCCGTCCCCCCTTTTCCTGTGGCTTTTCCCCTGGACACACGAAGCTGCCTTATATGTATTCATTTATCTTCGACTTTACATGCCGCCCTTCCCTGACGGCTCAGGGCAGCTTGCAACATTTCATAAGAGAAAAACTACAAATAAAATAGATCGAAACAGGAAATTCACCTCCTTTTCTCTGGTAGGAAGGAGGGGGGACGTAAAGCGCTTTGTGTTCATTTCTAAATGATGTACACATGTTTATCCTTTGTGGAGTGAAAACAGTTTATTGGTGGCATTTCCAGGCCTCAAACCCAGGCCCAGTGAAACCCAGTGAATCTGTGTCGTACGCCCAGCAGAACTGTTTCAAGTCCCACAGGGCCCTGATCTCCACCAGGCCAGTGCCGAAAAAGCCCTGGCCCTGGTTGAGGCCCCTTTGACTTCTCTGGAGCCGGGAATCTGGAGCAGATTTGGTGTGCTCCATGCTAAACCTCTTAGGGAAGGGGGGCTTAGTGGAGAAGAGACCCCTTAGTCCGTCAAAGTCAGGATGGTCTGCTTAGACTGGGAGCTGCCCTCCAGGGTCTCCGGTTGGGGTCTTCCACATTACCTCTGCAGCTCTCCAGCGTCCTTCGTTTGACCCACAACCTGATCCCCTTAATTGGGAGATACCGGGGATTGAACCGGGGACCTTCTGCGTGCCAAATAGAAGCTCTTTTGCCAACCTGCAGGCTCCCCTACCTTTACCCTCTTGGTTTTTCCCATGCCAGGGCTTTGCCTTTATCAGCTTCCACCGCCGGGAGGATGCTGCCAGGGCAATCGCAGGAGTGTCTGGTTTTGGCTACGATCACCTGATCCTCAACGTGGAATGGGCCAAGTAAGTGTCATGGGGAGGGGGGAGCTGAGGGGAGCTCCCAGAGGCAATCGGGGACCCACTTCCAGACCTGGGGTGTCGACTCTGAAAGAAACTAGATTTGCAACAGTGGGGCATTGTTCCACGCAAGCAGAAAGCGAGCGTGTCAGGAAGGAGGCTAGGTCAGGACCATTTCCAGTGAAAATATGTCCAAATTTCCTGTCTCAAATGAGAAAAAAGCTTCAGTCTGTGCTTGTACCGCAGTGAAATTTTCTAGGAACTCTGGGGGAGTCAGGAAGGAAAGGAGCCTTAGATGGCCTACCCACTCCAGGATTGTGACTTAGGTCAAGGCTTCCTTGGTAAATTTCTATGCCCAGCGTGTCCAATTTGGTGCCCATGGGCACCACAGTGCTCACCCACACCTTCCTCAGCACCTGTCAAGTGTTCTTAGAAAATGGGTTTGATTCCTGCCCAGCAAGACACAACAAAAACAGAGTCCAAGAGCACCTTTTGGACCAACCAAGATTTTTTCAAGGTGGGAGCTTTCGAGTGCACGCACAGAGTGCTTGCACTCGAAAGCTCCTGCCTTGAATAAATCTTGGTTGACCTTAAAGATGCTACTGGACTCTTATTTTTGCTGTACCGTGGTTTTAGTTTAGGTTTCTTTTATCTCCTGTATCCCAATGTGTTTAATTCCTTGGGTTTCCCTATGCGGTGGGTGTGTGTATGGCTGTTTCCCTTAGTGGCCATTTTGTGGTCGCCCTCGCCATCCTGTGTCAAACTTCCAAAGGTGCCCTCCGGATCAGAAAAGCTGAGGGCGCCTGATCTATACAGGATGGGCTTTCTCTGTGCCTGTGACTTGGGCGGATATCCTGGACCGTGACTCTTTGGTCACACTATGAAGGAGTCAAAAGTCACTGGGGAAGGCAATAAAGCTGGGGAAAGCTGACGGCCTGGCAGGAGGCGGACAGGGTCCATCAAAGAAGCCGCAAAGGGCCTCCGTTTGCAAGCCCTATCAGAGGGCCTTCCGAGGGACGCTTGTAGAACAAGTTTGAGTCCAGCGGTGCCTTTAATTCTGGGGATAAGCTTTCATGTGCAGGACTCCAACATCGTCCTGTCGCTTCAGACTGTCAGAGCGTTCGATTTCCCAATAAGCCAAACTTCTGTATAAGAAAGGTTCTTTAATCCGGAAAGAAGACATCCAAACAGCTTCGTAGACTGAACTGAGGGTTATAAACTTGAGTCAGTACAGCACAGTTTCCCCCTCCGCTTGGGAATGGATTTCAAAGGAAGATGAAACACAGCAGCTATCAGAAGGCTAGACGGAGGGGCAGGAAATGGAGGGGAAGAAAAAAGGGGGAGGCAAGGAACTGCAGTGAGAAACGAGTAGCTATAAACCGAACAAGTAGAATAACCTTTAGGGGCCAGAAACATGTAGCTAGCAAGCAGGACAAGGGCAGGCAGCAATTAATCATGCCAGAAGGACCCGGGGGATTCTGACAGACCAGCACAGCAATCCACACGAATCTGCTAGGGTTGCCTCAAGTCAGAAGATGGCCCGTAAAGCTCCCGTAACTCTTTTGGGTGCTGCTCCTATAGTGCTGGGTGGCCTGTTGGTGGTGGGACCCGGATGAATGGCTGGCTTGAGAAGAGAAGAGAAGCACTATAGAATCATAGAATCACAGAATCATAGAGTTGGAAGGGGCCACACAGGCCATCTAGTCCAACCCCCTGCTCAACGCAGGATCAGCCCAGAGCATCCTAAAGCATCCAAGAAAAGTGTGTCTCCAACCTTTGCTTGAAGACTGCCAGTGCTCCGAAAAACATAGATTCATATCTCGTCCACACGATTTGTTGTTTCTTTTGCCTGGCTTGGGAAGGGGATACAATAAGAGAAAGAAAAACCTATCCCAAGGCTACTATAGATTACTAAAATTACTATACAAAATAAATGAAGTAAAGGGTTCTTCGTTCTTGTTTGTTAATTCTCGTGTAGGATCCAACCAGAACGGTTTCTAGATATGTCCCGTTTTCAAATGGAAAATTTCCCCAACTGTTGTCCTTTGGATGTACATGTCATGAATATCCAAATTGTGAAACTCAACCTCTGTTAAATAATATAGCATATATATCGGTCTTTGGCTCTTGGGATGCTGTAATACCACCTGCTCCCCTATAGTAGCCTTGGGACAGGCTTTTTCTTTCTCTTACTGTATTCACTACAAACCGTCCCACTTGTCTATATTTGCTTGGCTCGGGAAGGGAGGCAGAACCCCAGTCCTTGAAGGAAAACAGGCTGTAAGTGAAGTAAAGCAAAGCTGAGGGCAGCAGAAGATACGCACAGCTACGTCCAGTTCTTAGGGATGTAGCAGAAGCGCTGCCCCTTCCAGCTTTATCACCCACCCCGTGGCTTGGAAGGCCACTTTTCTATCTTCAAAGTTGATTCTCTCCATTCCCGTGTTGATCGCCAGATCTCCCTTCCTGCCCAGACGCTTAACAATTCTCTTCTTCTCCCTCCAGACCTTCCACCAACTGAGACCTGCTGCCCGGCACTCTTCCTCAGCAGAAGCCACTTCCCGTTCTCACGGGAGGGGTCACTCAATAATAAAGGTTCAGTTTACTCTCTCCTGTGGTGTCTCCTTCTGTCCAAGCAGGCTCGTCCCTGGAGGGAGTGGTCCAGCAGCACTTCAGAGGTGACCTGCTTCCTTTGCCGTGCTGAATTTTGACCCAGTCCTGCTGGGGATTGAACCTGAGACCTTCTGCCTACCAACCAGAGGCTCTGCCACTGAGCCAGGGTCTCAGGCCAAGGCCTTTCCCATCCCCTCCTGCCTGGTCCTTCTAACTGGAGACGCCGGGGATTGAACCTGGGACCTTCTGCCTGCCAAGGAGAGGCTCTGCCACTGAGCCAGGGTCTCAGGCCAAGGTCTTTCCCCTCCCCTCCTGCCTGGTCCTTCTCACTGGAGATGCCGGGGATTGAACCTGGGACCTCCTGCCTGCCAAGCAGAGGCTCTGCCACTGAGCCAGGGTCTCAGGCCAAGGTCTTTCCCATCCCCTCCTACCTGGCCGTTTTCACTGGAGATTCTGGGGAGTGAACATGGGGCCATCTGCATGTCCTGGTCCATCATGGCTTCTCTTATGTTCATAAGACTGGGGCAGTGATGCTTGGGGGGCCACAGGGGGAAGGCTTCTGGAGTTAGGGGCCTCCTGGGGGACGTCCTGATGACTCCTGTGGTTTGGCCACGGCATCACACAGACACTTGAACCGGATCCAACGTTGCTTCTCTTTGTCCTTACGTTCCCATGACTTCTGCTTTTCAAAGACAGAAGTGTTGTTTTGTGTGGTGAAATCACCCCTGGGGGGTGGGAGTTGCGTGAGCAAGTTTTCAGATTTGTGGTTCCTCAGAGTCCTGTCTCCGACCTGAATCTCTCCACCAAGACCTGCCCTCCTGGACAGCAAAGATTTAAGAACTGCAGAGTGCACAAGACTGTCAGCTTTGATTGTGGGGGGTGCCCCCATGGGAGGGGGATAAAACCAAATATAGAAAAATAGAAACAATTTATTTTAACGTTTTTTAATCCATTATTAGGCCACAAAATCTGGCATTTGTGGTGTACATTCTGAGATCTGTGTGCCCCCTAGAATCCTAGAGTTGGAAGGCACCTCCTGGGTCATCTAGTCCAACCCCTTGCACTATGCAGGACACTCACAACCACCTGCCTAGTCACCTGACCCCAATTCCGTGCCCAGATGATGCCCCCCCCCCCACCAACCAGAATCCCTGGCCAGTTCTACCTGGAAGAAGTTCGCCTCCTGATCCCAAATAAAGATATCCATGATTTTTAAACATTTATGAGCTCTAATCATAAACTGCTTCACTTTTTCTGTCTTTGGTTAGACCCCTAACCTTTGTGGTTCTCACCTGTTTTTCAGGCTGGGATTTTATTTCCCGTTACGTTATTTGCCGTCTCTGGGGGGAGAGGGGGGGCCTGGTCGCACAGCCTGAAGGACCCCCCTCCCCCCCTCTCCTCCGCTCTCCGCCGCCCACAGCACCTACAGCAGACTCCCTTCAAGCTGTCGGCCACGGCCGCGTAGACCAGCGGGTAGATGCAGATGTGAAAGTGGACCAAGATCTTGGCCAGCTGGTAGAGGGTGTAGATCCACCGGATGGCCCCGCAGTCCTCCGTGCCCCCCATGCGGGTCCGGAGGTTCAGGTTGCGCAGGATATGGAACGGCAGGTAAAACAGCGCATGGAGAACAACCACTGCGCACACCAGCAGCTTCACCTTGCGCTTCTCAGCCACGGTGATGTTCTGGTTGCGCAGGACGGTGGCCAGGATGGCCCCGCAGGAGAGGGTGGTCAAGAGGAAGGGCAGCACAAAGCCGAACGCCAAGAGGAACAAGCTGTAGGGCCAGTACTGCTCCAGCTGGGCCTTGGAGGTGCTCCCGAGGCACTCCGTTCGAGAGGCGCCATGAGTACCGTTTCTCAGTTCGGTGGTTGAGAATCGGAGCACCGGTGCGGAGAGGGCTGCCACCAGGGCCCACACCCCGGCGCTGAACAGCTTGGCGTGGCGGGGCTCCAGGCGCCCGTGGGCGAAGAAGGGGTGGACGATGGCGACGTAGCGGTTGAGGCTGATGCAGGCCACGAAGAAGGTGCTGCCGTAGAGGTTGACGAAGAAGAGGAAGCGGTCCAGCTTGCAGAAGGCCAGGCCGTAGCGCCAGTCCTTCTCCGGGTAGTAATACAGCACCAGGGGCAGCAGGGAGAAGGCGTAGAGCAGGTTGCTGACCGCCAGGTTGAAGGCGTAGACAATGCCCGTGTGCCAGGAGGAGCGCTCGCGGGTCAGGAAACGGAAGAGGGCAAAGCCGTTGCCGGCAAGAGCCAAAACAAACTGCAGAGCCAGGATGGGCCAGAGCTTTTCCTGGAACTCATCCAAGCCCTCTTTGCAGGAATGGGCCATGATGGTGAGGGTTCTGCTCAAGCCAGGGGGTCTGCTCTGTGGGAGAAAGAAGGGCGGGGATGAGAATATGGATTTGCTGAAATAGTGGCCTTCTGAATCAGATCCCTGATCCATTAAGGGTCCTTTTGACAGGAAATGCCGGGGATTGAACCTGGGACCTTCTGCATCCCCAGCAAGAGGCTCTGTCACTGAGCCAGGGTCTCAGGCCAAGGTCTTCCCCATCCCCTCCTGCCTGGTCCTTCTAACTGGAGATGCCAGGGATTGAACCTGGGACCTTCTGCCTGCCAAGCAGAGGCTCTGTCACTGAGCCAGGGTCTCAGGCCAAGGTCTTCCCCATCCCCTCCTGCCTGGTTTTTCTAACTGGAGATGCTGGGGATTGAACCTGGGACCTTCCACCTGCCAAGCAGAGGCTCTGCCACTGAGCCAGGGTCTCAGGCCAAGGTCTTTCCCATCCCCTCCTGCCTGGTTTTTCTGACTGGAGATGCAAGGGATTGAACCTGGGACCTTCTGGTTGCCAAGCAGAGGTTCTGCCACTGAGCCATGGTCTCAGGCCAAGGTCTTTCCCCTCTCTCCTGCCTGGTTTTTCTAACTGGAGATGCCGGGGACTGAACCTGGGACCTTCTGCCTGCCAAGCAGAGGCTCTGCCACTTAGCCAGGGTCTCAGGCCAAAGTCTTTCCCATCCCCTTCTGCCTGGTCCTTTTAACTGGAGATGCCGGGGATTGAACCTGGGACCTTCCACCTGCCAAGCAGAGGCTCTGCCACTGAGCCAGGGTATCAGGCCAAGGTCTTTCCCATCCCCTCCTGCCTGGTCCTTTCACCTGGAGATGTCGGGGATTGAACCTGGGACTTTCTGCCTCTGAGCCTGGATCTCAGGCTAAGGTCTTTTCCACCCCCACCCCACCTGGTCCTTCTAACTCATCCAATCTTCAACGCTAAGCCGGGTCAGTCCTGGAGACTGCTGGGACAGGGATCCTGCAGGGTAGTCCAAGGTTCTTAAGACCACAGGAAGCCCTTCTTGCCATGGAAACAACAAACATCTACATACCTCCAGTCCTACTTTGACCTCTTGGTGGGAAAAGATAATTGCAGAGGTTCGGAGAGAGACGCTGCCACGCTGTGGTTCTGCCAGCCACTATGAAAACCCCTGGAAGGCAAAATCGGTTCACAAGTGCTTCTTCCCTTCGGTTGACCTCTGCTGGAGACAAGGAACTGGGCGAGATCAAGGTCTGGTCTCACCAAGCAGAGTTCTCCTTCCAGTTCCTCTGGAGATCCCTGCAGATAAGGGTCAGACATCGCCCCGCAGCCCACTTCAGTGAACGCGCTCTCTGACTTAACACAGCTCAGGGGTTGCCAACTCCTTCCAGGGGAATTCCTGGAGATCAGGAGGAAGGACCTGGAGAAGGAAGGATTTGGGAGATGGGAGGCCACAGAATTCATCCTCTGGCTGCCATTTCTTCCTGGGTAATCGCGGAAATCTGGAGACTGTTTATAATTCCGAGCAAACTCCAGACCCACTTAGGGGTCGGTAGCCCTCGGACTGCCCTTCTCCCCTCCTCGCTTCCAACTCCTCTGGGCGTAAAGCAGAAGACTCCACTGGCTAGCCAAGAAGCATTGTTGTCACGGAGGAAGTGAAAAGTTAAAACGAAGCCCTGACCACTTCCTGAATTTTTGACACAAGACCCTACTGTGCACAGTCAGCACTGAGATCGCTTCCGTGCACAGGAGGCCAAAAGCCGCGTGAAGCCCAGACAGAGCTGTTCAGACTTGGGGTTGCCGGCTCTGGGTTGGGAAATGGCTGCAAACTTTGGGGTAGAGCCGGGAGAGGGTGGGGTTTGGGGCAGGGAGGGACCTCATATTCCTATGGAGTCCCCCCTTCAAAGCAGCCCCTTTATCCATGGGGAAAAAGTCTGGAGATAAGCTGGAATTCTGGGGGGGTCCCAGGTCCTGTATGGAGGGTGGTTTCCCTGACCCTCCATGGGGTCCAACGCCACAGAGTCCCCCCTCCCAAGCAGCCCTTTCCTCCAGGGGAACTGATCTCTGCAGTCTGGAGAGGAGCTGGAATTCCGGGGGATCCCCAGGCCCCACCTGGAGGCTGGCATCCCTGATCCTCAGTGGGGTCCGAGGCCACAGAGTCCCCCCTCCCAAGCAGCCCTTTCCTCCAGGGGAACTGATCTCTGCAGTCTGGAGAGGAGCTGTAATTCCGGGGGATCCCCAGGCCCCACCTGGAGGCTGGCATCCCTGACCCTCAGTGGGGTCCAAGGCCACAGAGTCCCCCTCCCAAGCAGCCCTTTCCTCCAGGGGAACTGAGCTCTGCAGTCTGGAGAGGAGCTGGAATTCCAGGGGATCCCCAGGCCCCACCTGGAGGCTGGCATCCCTGACCCTCAGAGGGGTCCAAGGCCACAGAGTCCCCCTCCCAAGCAGCCCTTTTCTCCAGGGGAACTGATCTCTGCAGTCTGGAGAGGAGCTGGAATTCCAGGGGATCCCCAGGGCCCACCTGGAGGCTGGCATCCCTGATCCTCAGTGGGGTCCGAGGCCACAGAGTCCCCCCTCCCAAGCAGCCCTTTCCTCCAGGGGAACTGAGCTCTGCAGTCTGGAGAGGAGCTGGAATTCCAGGGGATCCCCAGGCCCCACCTGGAGGCTGGCATCCCTGATCTTCAGTGGGGTCCGAGGCCACAGAGTCCCCCCTCCCAAGCAGCCCTTTCCTCCAGGGGAACTGATCTCTGCAGCCTGGAGAGGAGCTGGAATTCCAGGGGATCCCCAGGCCCCACCTGGAGGCTGGCATCCCTGACCCTCAGTGGGGTCCAAGGCCACAGAGTTCCCCCTCCCAAGCAGCCCTTTTCTCCAGGGGAACTGATCTCTGCAATCTGGAGAGGAGCTGGAATTCCAGGGGATCCCCAGGCCCCACCTGGAGGCTGGCATACCTGACCCTCAGTGGGGTCCAAGGCCACAGAGTCCCCCCTCCCAAGCAGCCCTTTCCTCGAGGGGAACTGAGCTCTGCAGCCTGGAGAGGAGCTGGAATTCCAGGGCTGGATCCCCAGGCCCCACCTGGAGGCTGGCATCCCTGATCTTCAGTGGGGTCCGAGGCCACAGAGTCCCCCCTCCCAAGCAGCCCTTTCCTCCAGGGGAACTGATCTCTGCAGCCTGGAGAGGAGCTGGAATTCCAGGGGATCCCCAGGCCCCACCTGGAGGCTGGCATCCCTGACCCTCAGTGGGGTCCAAGGCCACAGAGTCCCCCCTCCCAAGCAGCCCTTTCCTCCAGGGGAACTGATCTCTGCAATCTGGAGAGGAGCTGGAATTCCAGGGGATCCCCAGGCCCCACCTGGAGGCTGGCATACCTGACCCTCAGTGGGGTCCAAGGCCACAGAGTCCCCCCTCCCAAGCAGCCCTTTCCTCGAGGGGAACTGAGCTCTGCAGTCTGGAGAGGAGCTGGAATTCCAGGGGATCCCCAGGCCCCACCTGGAGGCTGGCATACCTGGCCCTCAGTGGGGTCCAAGGCCACAGAGTCCCCCCTCCCAAGCAGCCCTTTCCTCGAGGGGAACTGATCTCTGCAGTCTGGAGAGGAGCTGGAATTCCAGGGGATCCCCAGGCCCCACCTGGAGGCTGGCATCCCTGACCCTCAGTGGTGTCCAAGGCCACAGAGTCCCCCCTCCCAAGCAGCCCTTTCCTCCAGGGGAACTGATCTCTGCAGTCTGGAGAGGAGCTGTCGTTTGGGGGATCCCCAGCCCCCACCTAGAGATGAGCATGCAACATTTAACGCATGCATTTCCTCGTGGGCCGGGTTCTCTCTCTTTCCCCGTGTCCAAACCATTTCCCCCCTGGGCCACGTGTGCAGCCAGGCCAAACTGCACTCCCAAAATCCCTTCATTTTCTCCAGCTCTGCTTGGGCCGGGCGGTGGGCGGGAAGTTGGCCTGGAGCTCACGAGACTTGGCGGAACATTTTTGGCCATTCCGCCGCAGCTTCCAGATCAAAGTGGCGGGGAGAAGAGAGCAGGACCCCTGCCAAGAGCAGACCGGGAGCAAGGCGGAATGCGCCAGATGTAAATATTTACAACCTGTATTTTGCACGGTCGGAAAGAAGGGCCCCTTCGCCCCGGCAGAAGGCATGGGACGGTCTGCCCAGTGTGGGAAGGGCTGGTGGATCCACTACTGGGATCTCCCTCTCTCTTCTGGGATCTGTTTCTAAGAGGAGCCCTTCTCTCCTCTTCTGTTGCAAGAGGCCGCTAGAGCACAGACACGCTCTCCGCCAGGAAAGGCGGCCAAGGGAACACGCACAGGGGCTGGAGTCCTGCACGTTAGAGGTAAGCAGAGCTACCTGATTCTCTTCCTGTGTAAACTCTCAAGACTCAGACTACATATTCTCTGTTATACAGTTGCCTACTCTGGTTTGGGTAATGCATGGAGATTTGGGACGATAGATGAGGGAGCTATTGCCCACGGGCACCTTGTTGGGGACCCCTGACCTATAGTGTGTTAATCGTACCTTGGCAGTGCTTGCCCACCCCTGGCTGGAAGAAAGTCAACACGCAGAGTGCAGATTTGTCCAAACTTTCTTTCCTGTTTCCACCATTCCTCATGCATCTTCCTGCCGGGTGAGAGTCGACTGCTCTTTTCGGCTGGCATTGCTCTTCCGGTGCCGGACACAACCAGGAGTTAAAGGAGAACTTGTGCAGTGAAATCTCCAGGTATTGTTGAGCTCTCTTTTGTAGGCATGCTGCTAGCTGTACAGATCAGCCAGTATAAGCCCCCCCCCCGACCCCCAAAGAAGTTTAATTTCAATTCTGGATCATGGGACAGCTTTCGACGCCCGGCAGACACCCTGTGAGGTAGGAAGGGCTGAGAGAGCTCTGAGAGAACTGTTCTGCAAGAACAGCTCTGAGGGAAATGTGACTTGCCCAACAGTCTGCAGGGAGGAGGGGGAATCAAAGCACGGTTTTCAGATTAGAGTCTAACGCTCTGTAACCTCTATGCCATGCTGACTCTCAAAGGCCCTCTCCATCTGTTCTAACTATCAAAAAAGCTCATGATGGGCGCACAAGACAGGGCCTTTTCAGTGGCAGCCCCACAATTATGGAACAACCTCCCTAAAGAGGCTCCTCTTCCAAAAGAACCTCGCTCCCATGACCATTTAAGCTTTCATTCGACTCATTCAGACCTTGCCTTTCTCCCCAACGGGGACCCGAAGCTGCTTCTACCTCCTCCATCTTATGCACACAACAGCTCTGCGAGGTAGGCTATACTGAGAGCGTGCGGCTGGCCCTGTGAGTGGGACGGGTCCCAGGAGTCAAGGTTTGTCTGCCTTTCCCACTTGGGCCCCCAGGTCAACCTCCAAGACCGACAGTCTTGCCTTCCTCCCCGGCACGGCTCTATCTGCATGCTGTCAACGTTACCACCTGCAGCGAACCTGCAATACTCTGGACCGACTCTCTGGATTGGTGGGAATCCCACTCCCCCCCCCCCTGCTTGTAGGGCAGCCTGCCAGGACAGGAGGCGGAGAGCCGGTGCCAAAAATGACGTCCTGTCGGTATCCCCTCCAAGAGGCCGGCCTGGGGCAGGACACCTTGAGCCTGGGCCTGGAAAAACTATTTGGGATATTAAGTCACTCGTGGCTGCGTTCTTCATTTTCCCCGCTGAGCACTGCCAGTGCCAAAAGCCCCTTCCTCGCTTGGACCCCGTTTCGGAGGGGCTCGGACAAAGCGTCTCACCCCGAGAATATCCTAAACACAAGAGGTGCTGCTTATGGCTGCTCTTCTGGAAGTCTCGGGAGGAGCCGCTCAACAAACATTGACTTGGATGCTTTCATGAGGGGCTGTGCAGTCGGAACAGCATGAAACCCGTCTGAATTTATCGCAAGGGGGAACCAACTTTTTGAGGGCCTGCGTGAACCTTTGGGGTTCCTGGCAGCACGCTGGGCGCTGCCACCCACTGGATGCCTCAGGATGGCTGCAGCAGGAGGCAGGGATAGGTGCCCTGTGGTTGCCACAGCTTGCCTTCAGTCAGACTGACGTAATCCTCCTCAGGACAACTGTGAGGGAGGGGAGGCTGAGAGAGCCAGAAGAAGAAGAAGAAGAAGAAGAAGAGTTGGTTCTTATGTGCCGCTTTTCTCTACCCGAAGGAGTCTCAAAGTGGCTTTCAATCACCTGCCCTTTCCTCTCCCCACAACAGACCCCCTGTGAGGGAGGAGAGGCTGAGAGAGCCCTGAGATTACTGAAGAAGAAGAGTTGGTTCTTATATGCCACTTTTCTCTACACGAAGGAGTCTCAAAGCGGCTTCCATTTGCCTTCCCTTCCTCTCTCCACAACAGACACCCTGTGAGGGAGGAGAGGCTGAGAGAGCCCTGAGATTACTGAAGAAGAAGAGTTGGTTCTTAGATGCCGCTTTTCTCTACCCAAAGGAGGCTCAAAGCAGCTTCCATTCGCCTTCCCTTTCCTCTACCCACAACAGACCCTCTGTGGTGGGTGAGGCTGAGAAGGCCCTGAGATTACTGAAGAAGAAGAGTTGGTTCTTATATGCCGCTTTTCCCTACCCGAAGGAGTCTCAAAGGGGCTTACAGTCGCCTTCCCTTTCCTCTCCCCACAACAGACACCCTGTGAGGGAGGGGAGGCTGAGAGAGCCCTGAGATTCCTGCTCAGAACAGCTTTATCAGTGCTGTGGTCAGCCCAAGGTCACCCAGCCAACTGTATGTGGGGGAGTGGGGAATCAAACCCCAAGCAGCCCTTTTCTCCAGGGGATCCCAGAGAAAAGGAGCTGGAATTCCTGAGGATCCTCAGATCCCACTTGGAGGCTGGCATCCCTTAGAAACATAGAATCCTAGAATCCTAGAGTTGGAAGGGACCTCATGGGTCATCTAGTCCAGCCCCCTGCACTATGCAGGACTCTCCCAACCCTCTCGCTCCTCCACTGTCACCTGCCATCCCCTTGAGCCTTCACAGAATCAGCCTCTCTTCAGATATCTATCCAGCCTCTGCTCGATAATCTCCAAGGATGGAGAACCCACCACCTTGTGCCCAGGTGTCCCAGTGATTCGCAGCCCTAGTACCTGTTAATCATCATAGCACCTTTGCACTCATTGGCCACAATACTTGGAGGCCTACTCACTGGGCAACTATTATCTGCTAGGACAGCTAGATTTGTGTCCATTTGCACCTGAGAGAACCCCAAGATTTTTAGACAGGATGAGCTTTCAAGAGCTGAAGCTCTCAAGAATATCTGACAAAGGGAGATTGGCCTCTCGGACGCTCACACCTCAACAAACTGCCTGGTCTCCAAGTTGGTGCTGTTTTCAGGTCCAGTTCTACGAAGACCGTCCCGGTTCCCCCCTGACCCCGCCTGCTAGACTAGAAGTTTCTTTTCCCTAAACTGAAATCGGAAAATGCGTGAAAGAGGTTCCCTAGGGGAGGAGAGAATGAGCCTCTTGTGGCGCAGAGTGGTAAGGCAGCAGACATGCAGTCTGAAAGCTCTGCCCATGAGGCTGGGAGTTCGATCCCAGCAGCCGGCTCAAGGTTGACTCAGCCTTCCATCCTTCCGAGGTCGGTAAAATGAGTCCCCAGCTTGCTGGGGGGTAAACGGTGATGACTGGGGAAGGCACTGGCAAACCACCCCGTATTGAGTCTGCCATGAAAACGCTGGATGGCGTCACCCCAAGGGTCAGACATGACTCGGTGCTTGCACAGGGGATACCTTGACCTTTACCTAGGGGAGGAGAGATCACTTAAAGGCTTCTGAAGGCCGGGAGGTTGGTAACCAGCAGCCCTGGCCGCTAGTCCTGTGTGGATAAATCCTTAATTTAACGAGAAATCACGGGAACAGCCGCTATTTGGAGTGATGCGGCTGGGGCCTTCTGGCCAAATCCGGATTGTTGGCCAGAGGAGCGTGGTGCTGTGGGAGAGGAGAATCCCGTTTAAGGCGGCTCTTTCTTCTCCTTATAAACAGTTCTCCAAGCCGCCTTTGGAGGAGGAAGTCAGAAACCATCCCCTGATGTGTCTGCTGCGTGCAGCTGGAGGAATTTAACACTCTTTTCCTGGCACGGCATTGGTGCCTGGGGTGCAAGAGAGACAGGCGGGATGAGGGTCCGAAGAGCCGGACGGAGAGCTTGAGAGTCCCCCGCCTGGCTCCGGGAAAGGAGAGGGGGCAAGGGGGCTGAGCGGAGGACGGACACCGGCTGCCTTTGGAGCGAAGGCCAGAGACAGGTAAGGCCGGGGAGATCTCTGGCGGGATCCTCTCTCTTCCCAGCCCCACAGAAGCCTTGGGGAAAGTTGCCAGCTCTTTTCTATATTTAGCACAAATATTGTTCTTCACTCTGCTGCTTTGGCTCCCTTTTCCTTCTGCTCGGTGGCCTGTGGAAGCAAAGGAAGAAGGAGAATGGGAGGAGGGTGTTAGGGTGGCCACCTCCGGGATGGGAAATAGCTGGGGATTTGGGGGACTGGAGCCGGAGGAGGGTGGGGTTTGGGGTCACAACACCCCAGAGTCCAGCTTCCAACATGGGCATTTTCTCCAGAGCTCGTCTCTGCCACCTGGAGATGCCCGATAAGAGCAGCAGACTTCCAGCCACCACCTGGAGATTGGCACGTCTTAAAACCAAGCCCTCAGCCTCTGGGCACCAATTGGGACCGGAAAGAAAGTGAGCACAGTGGGAGGGGAGCGAGCTTTGCCAATCTCCAGGTGAGGCCTGGAGATCCCCCAGAATGCCAGGGGGAGACAGAAATCAATTCCCCTGGAGAAAAGAGCTGCTTTGGAGGGTGCAGTCTACCTGGAAATCTTCAGGAATTTCCCAGCCGAGAGCTGGCAACCGAAAGAATCACACACACACCCTCCAAAAAAAAAAGGAGCAGATCCAAAATGAGTCTCTCAGCTCTGAGGCGGGACTTGTGTATCTGTGGCCTGCATTTTCCCTCCATGCTTCTTGTAGATGGCTCATTGTCATGTTATTCCCCTCACGACACCCTGTAAGGGAAGGTTAAGCCAAAGAGGAGGGATTTGGCCAGTCTTCTTTGTGGCAGAATAGCAAACCGCTATTTTCTCCTCCAAACCTATGCAAAACGGCGAAAATATAATAGAAAGAAGAGCTGTTTTTTTGTACCCTAATACCCCAAAGAGCCCCAAAGCGGCCCCAAAACACCTTCTCCTTCCTGTCCCCACAACAAACACCCAGTGAGGTAGGTGAGGCTGAGAGAGCTCTGAGAGAATTGCCATGTGAGAAGAGCTCCAAGAGAACTGTGACTGGTCACCCAGCTGACGGCGTGTGGAGGAGGAGAGGGGAGTCAAACCCAGTTCTCCAGATCAGAGGCTGCCGCTCTTATCCACGCTGTCTTTTGAGATGGATTCCTGCCTTCTTGCATTTCGATGCTGGCCCCTCCCTGATCTGACCCTCCCTCCTCCTGGGAGCCAGCGTGGGAATGTTGTTGGAGGCCACAGATCGAAAGAAGTCATGACAGATAATTCCCATATGGCCCTGTCCAGGGGGCGTGGGAAGGGACTCTGTTTACTCAAGAGCCGGGCCCCCTCCGTCCCAGGGCACAGCAGGGGGGTCTTCACAAAACACACACATAGAAACGAACAGAGTGCCATGCCTGGCCACGTCCAGAGAGCAACATGGAAACGCCCTCGGTTTGAAACAGAGCATACAGTTGCCAGATTCACTTTGGGACATTCCTGGAGATTTGGAGTAGAGCTTAGGAAGGGGTCCAAGGCCACAGAATTCCTCCTCCAAAGCAACCCTTTTCTCCAAGGGAACTAATCTCTGTAGTCAGGATTAGGAATTCCAGGGGATCCCCAGGCCCCACCTGGAGGCTGGCATCCCTACCACCGTGGTGCTCTCATGCTTCGTGTTGGCTGTTGTGTACATTCCAATTTGGATCTGTGCGGTGTCCGCTGTGATTCCTGTGCATTGTGCATACCTCTCAAACACACCATGCATTTCCCGGGTACGAGGGTGCGTGCTTCGTTGCACGTTCCATGACGCAAAAGACTGCCAGCAAGCAGGAGCTGGTTTCAGAGGGGAGCCATGCCGGTCTGCAGGAGGACATCTTGAGCGGGTGGGCTGGAGCCAAAGAGGGGGAGCCTCGTCTGTTTCTAGCCAGTGTGGAATTCCAGTTTCATTAATGGAAACCACGAGGGCAGCAGCCCGGTAGCCAAATGGCTGCCAGGGATAGAGCAGCAGGGCCTTCACGGGCCTCCCTCCGTTGAGCCAAAGTGCAGCCATGTTCCCAGGGCAACTTGGCAAAGATGCTCTGGCAGCCGGAGAACTTCACCTGGCGTCGGGGTGGCCCCTGCGTGAGACGGGAGGCTGGGCTAGATGAACGTTCCCTGGTCTGGTCCAGCAGAGCTCTTCCGATCTTCTGATGCTGAGTTGTTAGAATCCTAGAATCATAGAGTTGGAAGGGTCCATAGAGGCCATCTAGTCCAACCCCCTGCTCAACGCAGGATCAGCCCTAAGCATCCTAAAGCATCCAAGAAAAGTGTGTATCCAACCTTTGCTTGAAGACTGCCAGTGAGGGGGAGCTCACCACCTCCTTAGGCAGCCTATTCCACTACTGAACTACTCTGACTGTGAAAATGTTTTCCTGATATCTAGCCTATATCGTTGTACTTGAAGTTTAAACCCATTACTGCGTGTCCTCTCCTCTGCAGCCAACAGAAACAGCATCCTGCCCTCCTCCAAGTGACAACCTTTCGAATACTTAAAGAGGGCTATCATGTCCCCTCTCAACCTCCTTCTCTCCAGGCTGAACATTCCCAAGTCCCTCAACCTATCTTCATAGGGCTTGGTCCCTTGGCCCCAGATCATCTTCGTCGCTCTCCTCTGTACCCTTTCAATGTTATCTACGTCCTTCTTGAAGTGAAGCCTCCAGAACTGCACACAGTACTCCAGGTGTGGTCTGACCAGTGCCGTATACAATGGGACTATGACATCTTGTGATTTTGATGTGATGCCCCTGTCGACACAGCCCAAAATGGCATTTGCCTTTTTTACCGCTGCATCACACTGCCTGCTCATGTTTAGTTTACAATCCACAAGTACCCCAAGGTCTCGTTCACACACAGTGTTACCTAGAAGCGTATCCCCCATCCAGTAGGCATGCTTTTCCTTTTTTTGACCCAGATGCAGAACTTTACACTTATCTTTATTAAATTGCATCTTGTTCTCATGTTGCCTCCGTCCCCTACAGGTCCTCTGTCCGTCCTCACGGCCTCATGGCGTTCCAGGCCCTGTTGCAGCTGCTGTTGCTGATGATCCTGGCCGCATCCGTCCTGCCTGGGCCTGAACCTCTGACCGGCCCCCGGTGCACGTACACCTTCATCCTGCCCCAGCAGAAGTTCACGGGGGCCGTGTGCTGGAGCAGCGTGCGCCCTCCCCCTGAGCCGCCGGGCCCCAACCGCAGCGAGGTGGAGGAACTGCGCTACCACCTCAGACGGCAGCAGGCCCAGATGGACGAGCTGCGCCGGTTGGTGGAGGTGGACGGGGCGGTGGTGAGCGAGGTCAAGGCCCTGCGCAAGGAGAGCCGTAACGTTAACTCCCGCGTCACCCAGCTGTACACCCAGCTCCTCCACGAGATCCTCCAGCGCAGAGAGCGGCCGGGCCACACCGCCCAGCTGGAAGGGCAGGTGGCCAACGCTTCCGCCGAGGCCCTGCGGGTGGCCGCCAACTTCCGCCAACTGGAGGGCAAGTACCAGGCCTTGGCTGCCCTGGTGAACAACCAGAGCGCCCTCATCAGCCGGCTGGAGAGGGACTGCCAGCAGGGGAAGAGCGGCCAGGCACGCCCACAGGTACCCCGGGATGGGGCCGGGAGGGAGCAGGCAGAGCCAGGCAGGCATAAAGGTGCCACCCTCCAGGTGTTGCCAGGGGATGGTCTAGAATGACAGCTCCTCTCCAGACTGCAGAGATCAGCTCCCCTGGAGAGAAGGGCTGCTTGGGAGGGGGGACTCTGTGGCCTTGGACCCCACTGAGGGTCAGGGATGCCAGCCTCCAGGTGGGGCCTGGGGATCCCCTGGAATTCCAGCTCCTCTCCAGACTGCAGAGATCAGTTCCCCGGGAGGAAAGGGCTGCTTAGAATCATAGAATCATAGAGTTGGAAGGGGCCATACAGGCCATCTAGTCCAACCCCCTGCTCAACGCAGGATTAGCCCTAAGCATCCTAAAGCATCCAAGAAAAGTGTGTATCCAACCTTTGCTTGAAGATTTCCAGTGAGGGGGCACTCACCACCTCCTTAGGCAGCCTATTCCACTGCTGTACGACTCTGACTGAGAAAAACTTTTTCCTGATATCTAGCCTATATCGTTGTACTTGAAGTTTAAACCCATTACTGCGTGTCCTTTCCTCTGCAGCCAGCAGAAACAGCATCCTGCCCTCCTCCAAGTGACAACCTTTCAAATACTTAAAGAGGGCTATCATGTCCCCTCTCAACCTCCTTTTCTCCAGGCTGAACATTCCCAAGTCCCTCAACCTATCTTCATAGGGCTTGGTCCCTTGGCCCCAGATCATCTTCGTCGCTCTCCTCTGTACCCTTTCAATTTTATCGATGTCCTTCTTGAAGTGAGGCCTCCAGAACTGCACACAGTACTCCAGGTGTGGTCTGACCAGTGCCGTATACAATGGGACTATGACATCTTGTGATTTTGATGTGATGCCTCTGTTGATACAGCCCAAAATGGCATTTGCCTTTTTTACCGCTGCATCACACTGCCTGCTCATGTTTAGTTTACAATCCACAAGTACCCCAAGGTCTCGTTCACACACAGTGCTACCTAGAAGTGTATCCCCCATCCAGTAGGCATGCTTTTCATTTTTCTGACCCAGATGCAGAACTTTACACTTATCTTTATTAAATTGCATCTTGTTCTCATTTGCCCATTTTTCCATTGTGTTCAGATCTCGTTGAACTCTGTCTCTATCTTCCGGAGTATTTGCCAGTCCTCCCAATTTGGTGTCATCTGCAAACTTGATGAGTAGTCCCTCCACCCCCTCATCTAGATCATTAATAAATATGTTAAAAAGTACCGGGCCGAGCACCGAACCCTGAGGTACCCCGCTACTCACCTCTCTCCAATCTGATGAAACACCATTGACAACAACTCTTTGAGTGCGGTTCTCTAACCAATTCCCTATCCACCTAACGATCTGAAAATCCAGATTGCAGACCTTCAACTTATCCATCAGAACATCATGGGGAACCTTGTCAAAAGCTTTACTAAAATCCAAGTAAATGACATCAACCAAATTTCCCCGATCCAGCAAACCTGTTACTTGGTCAAAAAAGGAAACTAGGTTGGTCTGGCAGGACCTGTTGGAGACAAATCCATGCTGACTTCCTTGGATGCTTGGGAGGGGGGACTCTGTGGTCTTGGACCCCACTGAGGGTCAGGAATGCCAGCCTCCAGGTGGGGCCTGGGGATCCCCTGGAATTCCAGCTCCTCTCCAGACTGCAGAGCTGAGTTCCCCTGGAGAAAAGGGCTGCTTGGGAGGGGGGACTCAGGGATGCCAGCCTCCAGGTGGGGCCTGGGGATCCCCTGGAATTCCAGCTCCTCTCCAGACTGCAGAGATCAGTTCCCCTGGAGAAAAGGGCTGCTTGGGAGGGGGGACTCTGTGGCAGTGGACCCCACTGAGGGTCAGGGATGCCAGCCTCCAGGTGGGGCCTGGGGATCCCCCGGAATTCCAGCTCCTCTCCAGACTGCAGAGATCAGTTCCCCTGGAGGAAAGGGCTGCTTGGGAGGGGGGACTCTGTGGCCTTGGACCCCACTGAGGGTCAGGGATGCCAGCCTCCAGGTGGGGCCTGGGGATCCCCTGGAATTCCAGCTCTTATCCAGACTGCAGAGATCAGTTCCCCTGGAGAAAAGGCCATCGAAAACTCCTTTGGGTAGTAAGAAGCAGGAAAGAAAACCCAGCTCTTCCTCTACAAACCTAAAACGACCCAGCTGTGGCCTATCAAGGTGTGCAGAACTCGGATGGTCCCTCCCTCTCCCGGGACGCTGGGGGAAAACAATGGCTCTCCTCTCTCCGCAGCCCCCTCTCGTGCCTGTGGTGCCCTTCAACCCTTCCAGCATCGCCAATGAGAGCCGGGTCCACTTTGATGCCGTCAACGACATCCAGCGAGACCAGAGTGCTCAGACGGCCCTGCTCCAGCCCCGGCTCCATGAGGCTTCCGTGCCCCCCGCTGGGACCCTCCTGCCCCCGGCCCTTGTGCCCACCAGGCCCACAGGTGAGAGAGGCCGGGGATGCCGAAAAGCCACCCTGGCAGGAGGTAGAGGTATGGCAGGGCTTGGTAAAAGCAGGTACCAATATCTGGCATCGGTTGTGACTCGAGCCGGCAACTTCAGGATGGACAATTCCCAGAGATTTGGGGGTAGAGTTTGGGGAGGGGGAAGTAGGATGCTGCTGAGTCCGTAGCCTCACCTTCTGGGTTCCATGGGGCAGAGCTTGGAGTGAATCTTGCAATCATTCAAAGAGGATAAAAAAGTCCGGGGGCAACTTCAAGACAAGTTTTATTCAGAGTGCAGCTTGTGTGCAGGCAGACTTTGTCCAACACAGTGAAACAGGATTCCCTCAAGTGTACCGATAAGACAACAACAACAAAAAAGGATCCGATAGCACCTTTAAGACTAACAAATATTTATTCAAAGAGGGAGCTTTTGAGTGCATGAACTCTGTGCTTGCACTCTGTGGAGGCACTCGATAGCTCCCACCTTGAATAAATCTTTGTTGGTCTTAAAGGTGCTATCGGATCCATTTTTTGTTGTGCTACTTCAGACCAACATGCCGACCCACTTGAATCTGAACCGATGGGGAGAGAGAGGGCAGCAGGTGGGAGGGGGGAGGAGTTCATTGCCCTCCCTCTACCTATAGTACGGTTGAGGGAATTCTGTTTCATTATATGTGAAGAAGTGTGCCTGCACACAAAAGCTTATACCTTGAATAAAACTAGGCTGGTCTTCAAGGTGCCCCTGAATATGAATGGAATTTATTATTAGATACAGCATGATGTATCAAACTTTGTTCTGCCCAGTGGCTGGCCCTGCAGAGGAACTGGCTGGCCCCTGGGTGAGACGGGAGGCTGGACTGGAGGGACCCTCCCTGGCCTGACCTAGCAGGGCTCTTCTGAGGGTCTTCTCAGGGGAAGGCCTCGGCCTCTCTGCCCTGTGGCTGGCCCTGCAGAGGAACTGGCTGGCCCCTGGGTGAGACAGGAGGCTGGACTGGAGGGACCCTCCCTGGCCTGACCCAGCAGGGCTCTTCTGAGGGTCTTCTCAGGGGAAGGCCTCGGCCTCCCTGCCCTGTGGCTGGCCCTGCAGAGGAACTGGCTGGCCCCTGGGTGAGACGGGAGGCTGGACTGGAGGGACCCTCCCTGGCCTGACCTAGCAGGGCTCTTCTGAGGGTCTTCTCAGGGGAAGGCCTCGGCCTCCCTGCCCTGTGGCTGGCCCTGCAGAGGAACTGGCTGGCCCCTGGGTGAGACGGGAGGCTGGACTGGAGGGACCCTCCCTGGCCTGACCTAGCAGGGCTCTTCTGAGGGTCTTCTCAGGGGAAGGCCTCGGCCTCTCTGCCCTGTGGCTGGCCCTGCAGAGGAACTGGCTGGCCCCTGGGTGAGACAGGAGGCTGGACTGGAGGGACCCTCCCTGGCCTGACCCAGCAGGGCTCTTCTGAGGGTCTTCTCAGGGGAAGGCCTCGGCCTCTCTGCCCTGTGGCTGGCCCTGCGGAGGAACTGGCTGGCCCCTGGGTGAGACGGGAGGCTGGACTGGAGGGACCCTCCCTGGTCTGACCCCGCAGGGCTCTTCTGAGGGTATTCTCAGGGGAAGGCCTCGGCCTCTCTGCCCTGTGGCTGGCCCTGCAGAGGAACTGGCTGGCCCCTGGGTGAGACGGGAGGCTGGACTGGAGGGACCCTCCCTGGTCTGACCCAGCAGGGCTCTTCTGAGGGTCTTCTCAGGGGAAGGCCTCGGCCTCTCTGCCCTGTGGCTGGCCCTGCAGAGGGACTGGCTGGCCCCTGGGTGAGACGGGAGGCTGGACTGGAGGGACCCTCCCTGGCCTGACCCAGCAGGGCTCTTCTGAGGGTCTTCTCGGGGGAAGGCCTCGGCCTCTCTGCCCTGTGGCTGGCCCTGCAGAGGAACTGGCTGGCCCCTGGGTGAGACGGGAGGCTGGACTGGAGGGACCCTCCCTGGCCTGATCCAGCAGGGCTCTTCTGAGGGTCTTCTCAGGGGAAGGCCTCGGCCTCTCTGCCCTGTGGCTGGCCCTGCGGAGGAACTGGCTGGCCCCTGGGTGAGACGGGAGGCTGGACTGGAGGGACCCTCCCTGGCCTGATCCAGCAGGGCTCTTCTGAGGGTCTTCTCAGGGGAAGGCCTCGGCCTCTCTGCCCTGTGGCTGGCCCTGCAGAGGAACTGGCTGGCCCCTGGGTGAGACGGGAGGCTGGACTGGAGGGACCCTCCCTGGCCTGACCCAGCAGGGCTCTTCTGAGGGTCTTCTCAGGGGAAGGCCTCGGCCTCTCTGCCCTGTGGCTGGCCCTGCAGAGGAACTGGCTGGCCCCTGGGTGAGACGGGAGGCTGGACTGGAGGGACCCTCCCTGGCCTGACCCAGCAGGGCTCTTCTGAGGGTCTTCTCAGGGGAAGGCCTCAGCCTCTCTGCCCTGTGGCTGGCCCTGCAGAGGAACTGGCTGGCCCCTGGGTGAGACGGGAGGCTGGACTGGAGGGACCCTCCCTGGTCTGACCCAGCAGGGCTCTTCTGAGGGTCTTCTCAGGGGAAGGCCTCGGCCTCTCTGCCCTGTGGCTGGCCCTGCAGAGGGACTGGCTGGCCCCTGGGTGAGACGGGAGGCTGGACTGGAGGGACCCTCCCTGGCCTGACCCAGCAGGGCTCTTCTGAGGGTCTTCTCGGGGGAAGGCCTCGGCCTCGCTGCCCTGTGGCTGGCCCTGCAGAGGAACTGGCTGGCCCCTGGGTGAGACGGGAGGCTGGACTGGAGGGACCCTCCCTGGCCTGACCCAGCAGGGCTCTTCTGAGGGTCTTCTCAGGGGAAGGCCTCGGCCTCTCTGCCCTGTGGCTGGCCCTGCAGAGGAACTGGCTGGCCCCCGGGTGAGACGGGAGGCTGGACTGGAGGGACCTTCCCTGGCCTGACCCAGCAGGGCTCTTCTGAGGGTCTTCTCAGGGGAAGGCCTCGGCCTCTCTGCCCTGTGGCTGGCCCTGCAGAGGAACTGGCTGGCCCCTGGGTGAGACAGGAGGCTGGACTGGAGGGACCCTCCCTGGCCTGACCCAGCAGGGCTCTTTGGAGGCTTTTGCACTTTTCAAAGTGGACACCCTGGATCATTCATTTCTGAGTTGGACGTCTCCCTCCAGCTTTGTGGTGAACTTGGAGTCATATAAACAAAGCCAAAGCCAAAATAAGTTCAACCGGCTCAGTTATCACATCACGTAAACAAGATTTCCAAGCTGCCTCCCCTTCCCCCCCCCTACCTTTGAAGTGCTCAGGGCATGCTGCAAAATTTTGAAAATGGTTCCCGTTTGGGAGAAGGGCATGTGAGATGCGAAATGTGTGCATGTTAACAGTACATCCTGATGACATCTGTGTTAGTGTGCTTTCTGGTCTGTACAGAAATTTATGGTTTGAAGTGAATCCAGAAATTCCTTGGCAGGGCACTGCAAAGGTTCGTGAGAGGCAGACCCCACCAAGTATCTCTCAATCTTCCATGATGAGCCTTATACGGAGGTGCGGTTTATAATTGCAATAATGATGTAAGAATTAAATGTAAGAAGAATCATTTGACTTGGAATCACAGAAGCTTTACACCAGGGGTAGTCAAACTGCGGCCCTCCAGATGCCCATGGACTACAATTCCCATGAGCCCCTGCCAGCATCCCTGCTTTACACAGTGTCCCCAATCCTCCACGTTTCCCAGTTAAGGGGAAAGTGGTGTTCAAATGACAAAGATGATCTGACTCCAAGACTAAGAAGAGAAAAAATTTTTACATAACAAAATCAAAAGTATATTTTATATGCCATATTCAGGTAGGGACATTTAACTTAATTTGAACAGATTTAAACTTCAACAAGGTCATGAGAAAGACCTTGGCCTGAGAGCCTGACTCAGTGGTAGAGCCTTTGCTTGGAAGGCAGAAGGTCCCGTGTTCAATCCCCGGCATCCCCAGTTAGAAGGACCAGGCAGGAGGGGATAGGAAAGACCTTGGCCTGAGACCCTGGCTCAGTGGCAGAGCCTCTGCTTGGCAGGCAGAAGGTCCCGTGTTCAATCCCCGGCATCCCCAGTTAGAAGGACCAGGCAGGAGGGGATGGGAAAGACCTTGGCCTGAGACCCTGGCTCAGTGGCAGAGCCTCTGCTTGGCAGGCAGAAGGTCCCGTGTTCAATCCCCGGCATCCCCAGTTAGAAGGACCAGGCAGGAGGGGATGGGAAAGACCTTGGCCTGAGACCCTGGCTCAGTGGCAGAGCCTCTGCTTGGCAGGCAGAAGGTCCCGTGTTCAATCCCTGGCATCCCCAGTTAGAAGGACCAGGCAGGAGGGGATGGGAAAGACCTTGGCCTGAGACCCTGGCTCAGTGGCAGAGCCTCTGCTTGGCAGGCAGAAGGTCCCGTGTTCAATCCCTGGCATCCCCAGTTAGAAGGACCAGGCAGGAGGGGATGGGAAAGACCTTGGCCTGAGACCCTGGCTCAGTGGCAGAGCCTCTGCTTGGCAGGCAGAAGGTCCCGTGTTCAATCCCCGGCATCCCCAGTTAGAAGGACCAGGCAGGAGGGGATGGGAAAGACCTTGGCCTGAGACCCTGGCTCAGTGGCAGAGCCTCTGCTTGGCAGGCAGAAGGTCCCGTGTTCAATCCCTGGCATCCCCAGTTAGAAGGACCAGGCAGGAGGGGATGGGAAAGACCTTGGCCTGAGACCCTGGCTCAGTGGCAGAGCCTCTGCTTGGCAGGCAGAAGGTCCCGTGTTCAATCCCCGGCATCCCCAGTTAGAAGGACCAGGCAGGAGGGGATGGGAAAGACCTTGGCCTGAGACCCTGGCTCAGTGGCAGAGCCTCTGCTTGGCAGGCAGAAGGTCCCGTGTTCAATCCCTGGCATCCCCAGTTAGAAGGACCAGGCAGGAGGGGATGGGAAAGACCTTGGCCTGAGACCCTGGCTCAGTGGCAGAGCCTCTGCTTGGCAGGCAGAAGGTCCCGTGTTCAATCCCTAGCATCTTCAGTTAGAAGGACCAGGCAGGAGGGGATGGGAAAGACCTTGGCCTGAGACCCTGGCTCAGTGGCAGAGCCTTTGCTTGGCAGGCAGGAGGTCCCAGGTTCAATCCCCGGCATCTCCAGTGAGAAGGACCAGGCAGGAGGGGAGGGGAAAGAACTTGACCTGTAGCCTCCTGCAGCCCAGGTGATAGCATCGCCTTCCCCCATGTCTGGCCATACAAGTTTCCTTTCCCCATGTGGGAACAATGGGCTTTCCCGGAGACATCTGTAGCCCAGAGCCCAATAAAAATCCTTTAATAGCAACCCCCCTCCGCAGACTCCCTTCATCTTGGAGCCTCCAGCACGCCCACCTGGTGCAGAAATTTGGCAGAACAACACACAACTGTTGCTGGGGAAACACTTTGGATTTATTGGTCGGGTTTTGCAGCTGACATGCCCTGTAAAGCAAGAATGCTGACCCTCTCCAATTTGGTCTGGAGGAGGCTGGTCCGTTCCCTGTTTTTATTTATTACAAGAACGATCAAAATACTATCGCCTGCCTTTTGCCCCTTCTGCAAGGAGAACTCAACTTGACTCGCAGGAAAACTGATTTTGACAAATTTGGGCATGGTCCAAGAAACCATAATGTCACTTATGCAGAAACCAAAAATCCTCAAGGACTCATCAGAAGAGGCCAATTCAAGTCCGGTAGCACTTTAGAGGCCAGCAAGATATTTAGGGTGTGAGCTTTCAAGAGGCTGGATGCTGGGCTAGATGGACCACTGGTCTGATGGACCTTCCCTGGCCTGATCCAGCAGGGCTCTCCTGATGTTCTTATAGAGGCCTTAATCTCTCTGCGCTGTGGCTGGCCCTGCAGAGGAACTGGCTGGCCCCTGGATGAGACGGGAGGCTGGACTGGAGGGACCCTCCCTGGCCTGACCCAGCAGGGCTCTTCTGAGGGTCTTCTCAGGGGAAGGCCTCGGCCTCTCTGCCCTGTGGCTGGCCCTGCAGAGGAACTGGCTGGCCCCTGGATGAGACGGGAGGCTGGACTGGAGGGACCCTCCCTGGCCTGACCCAGCAGCTCTTCTGAGGGTCTTCTCAGGGGAAGGCCGAGGCCTCTCTGCCCTGTGGCTGGCCCTGCAGAGGAACTGGCTGGCCCCTGGGTGAGACGGGAGGCTGGATTGGAGGGACCCCCCCTGGCCTGACCCAGCAGGGCTCTTCTGAGGGTCTTCTCAGGGGAAGGCCTCGGCCTCTCTGCCCTGTGGCTGGCCCTGCAGAGGAACTGGTTTGCTCCTGTGTGAGACAGGAGGCTGGACTAGATGAACCTTCACTGTCCTGATCCAGCAGGGCTCTTCTGGTGTTCTTATGAACCCTTCAGCCTCTCTGCCCTGTTGTTGGACCTCCAGAGGAAGTGGTTGGCTACTGTGTGGGATAGGGTGCTGGTCTAGCTGGACCCCTGGTGTAACCTTTGCCCTAACGGATCATCTCTCTCTTCCTTGGCAGGGCCTTGGCGGGACTGTCAGATGGCCCAGCGAGATGGCCAGGCCAGCGGGGTCACCATGCTAGAGCCCGCTGGCTCCCCCGGTATCTTCCAGGCCTGGTGTGACCAGGATTACGATGGGGGCGGGTGGACCGTCATCCAGCGGCGGCAGGACGGGTCGCTCAACTTCTTCACCACCTGGCAGCACTACAAGGTGTGTGAGTGTCGTGTGCTGTGAGGCGAAAGGTGCCCAGACTTGGTGTAGGAAATGGGTCACTAGGGATGCTCGTAGAATGTGACATCATTTCCGGGAGACTCTCTAGGAATTTCCCCCTCACCTTTATGGTAAAGTGCTCAGAGACGTGGAGAAATTTCTAGAGCGTCGCTTGGTGGACATTTTTTTCTCTCCTGCTTCTCAGTTTCTCAGGGGCGGGAGGACTGGGGCTGAGGGTGGGGACTGAATTGCTACAGGTCGCTGTTGTGGCAGCCAGTGCTGAAGAGAGGTGGCTGGGCTAGAAGTCGCAGGGATGCGGGCAGAAGTCCAGTCCAAACAACTAGAAGTTTTGTGGGTGGTTGACCTGCAGCCCAATACCTTCAAGTTGCACCAGCCACAAGAGAACACCTGGGTGGAGTCTGCACGGGGCTTTTTATCCAATCCCAGTTTGAATGAATCCCTCTTATCTGCATGAATTCGATTTCCATTTTGATTTTGGGTGCTTTAAATTTTCCCTCTGCAATTTTCCTACCTTTTCCCCATGATATTCCGGAGTGGATATAACCCTCGATATTTGAAAACCCGGCATCAGGAAGTGTGCAGATTTTTGCTTTGTTAGAATTAACTCCCTGCTGTGCCTTGCAGCACAGCAGTCTTCCCTGATTGGCCAGGGCATCAGTTCAAAGACTTCCTGGTTCCCAGTTGCAAGGCTTTCCTTAAAGTGACTGCGCTCCAGAAGCCCTAACTCCTCTCAGCAGAGATTTACCCACCTCCCCCCATTTTGAGCTTCCCCTATCAAATGCAGAACATTTTCTGTTTCAATTGTTGGGGTACAGAGGAAGGCCTGAGTTCAAATCAATCTAAATTCAGCAGGATCCACAACGGAAAAAACAAAGTAAGTGCAGAATCAGCCCAGGTTAGGGGCTCCCTCGCCAGATGTCCCAGCCCTGGAGGTCAAGCGATACTCCAGAGAATCGTCTGCTTGTTTCCCAAGCCAGGTGCTCCTTCTTTGTAGAGCGGAGACAAACCCACAGCTTGGAATCAAGCAGGGATGGGGGAGTGGGTTTGTGGCTCAGAGGTGGAACATCTGTTTTCCCTGTAGAAGATACTGGGTTCGAATCCTGGCGTCTCCATTGGAAACAACAAAAGAGTGGGGATCTCTCACTAAGACTGAAGAGTTTCTGTCAGTCAGAGCGGGCCGTGGGACGGCGGGAGGCCAAACCAAGATGTTAAAAACAGCTCAGGATCCAACCGAGCCAAATCTCGATGTTATGTGTCGTTTAAATGCCAAATCTCGATGTTATGTGTTGTTTAAATGCCAAATCTCGATGTTATGTGTCGTTTAAACACAGAGTTTACGAGCGGTCTTCCAAATCCCTTCTTCGGATCTGGCAGAATAGAAGCTCTTGATGCTTAAAAGATAAAAACAGAATTTGAGCAAGGGGCCAGAAGCTGGTTCCTGCAGTTGCCAACCTTCAAGGCAGACCCAGACATGTCCCAGAATCCCAATTGATCTCCAGACAACAAAATCAGTTTCCACAGAGGAAATGGCTTCTCTTCAGGGTGAATTCTGTGGTGTTGTACAGCAGGGGTAGTCAACCTGTGGTCCTCCAGATGTTCATGGACCACAATTCCCATGAGCCCCTGCCAGCATTTGCTGGCAGGGGCTCATGGGAATTGTGGTCCATGAACATCTGGAGGACCACAGGTTGACTACCCCTGCTGTACACTGTGGAGATCCTTTCCCTCACCAAGCCTGGTCTCCCCCAGAGTGGGTTGCCAGCTCCGAGTTAGGAAATGCCTGGAGATTTTGGGGGGGGGGGGCTGAGGAGGGGAAGGGAGGGACTTCAATGAGGCACAGTGTCATGGTCCATCTTCCAAAGCAGCCATTTTCTCCAGGCAAACCGATCTGGTTGTCCGGAGACCAGTTATAATTCTGGGAGATCTCCAGGCCCTGCCTGGAAGTTGTCAAGCCCATAGTTTCACCCCAGATTGCCACAAATTTCCTAGCAACGTGTTAGCAACGTGTAAGCACCAAATCTCCAAAACTACCCCAGATCGGAGCTGACAACCCTAAATCTTAGCAGTTCTTTGGGAGTACTTCCCTGCCCTTCCCAGCCCCACTCAACCTCCGTGTCCACCCACATATCTCCAGGAGTTTCTCAGTCTGGATCTGGCAGACTTAAAGGGAAAAAAATAAGACTGTTACCAGCCAGGTGTCATTGTTTTTCCTTGGCGGGGAGGTGCGCCCTGGCTCCTTTGCACGGAGTGCTGTGGTGGCCTCTGATCTGGAAAACTGGGTCTGGTTCCCCACTCCTTCATGTGCAGCTGGCTGGGTGTCCTTTGGCTAGTCACAGCTCTCTTAGAGAGGTTCTCACAGAGCAGTTCTCTCAGAGCTCTCTGGGCCCCGATGTTTATCTGCTGTGGGAGAGGGAGGGAAAAGTGTAAGCTGCTTTGGGGCTCCTTCAGGTAGGGAAAAGAGGGGTGTCCGCTCTTTCTAGCGGGGAGGAGAGTCAGTTCTCCTTTGCCAGCCTAAACAGAGTGACTTGCTTCTGAGACTGCTGACTTCTGTAGGCTTGGAGAGGTACAGCTCTGCTTGAGACTGCAGGGAAGAGATCTGTACTTCTTTCTCCAAGTTGGCTCCCGACACCATTTCTGTTACGGTTTTTAAAGCGCTCCATTAATGGATCACCCAGGGCTTCCTCTGCTTTGACCCTCAGCGGTGGTGGGTGGGTGGGGGTGGGGGTGGGAGTGTTCCCATGTGAGCCCCCCACCCCCACCCCGCTTCCATTTCCCTGTGCCTTTTGTCACTGTCATTCCTTCCTCCACTGGAAAAGAAAACAGACCCCTGTCCTGTCTTTTGAAAAACCATCTGTCCGACAGATACTTCTGCAGCAGAAGATTAAGATTTTATGTCTTGGCATTCCAAAGATGCTTGTTCAAGGCAGTTCTGCTAAATCCCTCGGCTCAGGGACCAGGACGCTGGGGGAGTTTATTGACCAAAGCCAAACACACTGAACCAAGTTCCCCAACCTTCCCCAGTGTAGACAGATCCTGAACAAATGGATCTCTTCCTCCAATAAAGTCATTGGTCCTGAGTGGAGCTCTCTCATTGGACGTTAACTCTGGCATCTCATTGGATACAGAACAGCTGTCATCATAGGATCCTAGAATCCTAGAGTTGGAAAGGGACCTCATGGGTCATCTAGTCCAACCCCCTGCACTATGCAGGACGCTCACAACCCTTGTTTCCCATTGGTTGCTTTTATGATTCTAGCTGGAATCTCCAGCTCCCATTTGGATGTTTTATGATTTCAAACTTTGGTCCTCTGAGGAAGACACAACAAGTTCCTTCTCCAAGATTGGGGGCCTCCCCTTTTTTAACGGAGTTTAGAACTTGGATCCGTTGACTGTTGGGTGGGGAAGAAAGTTGGCCTCGGTGCCTATCAAGAACATGGCAGAGGTTAGAAAGAGCTTCTATTCTGTTGTTATATCTGGGGCAGGGATGCTCTGTATTCGTGGTGCTTAGTGGTCAAGAATGGGAGGGCTTCTGGAGTTTTGGTTCTGCTGGTGGACCTCCTGATGGCCCCTGGGCATTGGCCACTGTGGGACACAGTGTGTTGGACTGGAGGGGCCACTGGCCCAATCCAACATGGCTTCTCTTCTGTTCTTATTCCTGGGGAAGTGGGTGCTCTGTCTCCTTGATGCTTGGGGAGCCACAGTGGGAGGGCTTCTGGAGCTCTGGTACCACTGGTGGCCCTCCTGATGACCCCTGAGTTTTGGCCACTGTGTAACACAGATTGTTGGATGGGCCACTGGCCTGGCCTCAACATGGCTTCTCTTCTGCTCTTGCTAGAGCAACTGGTTAACGCCTTCCTTGTCATGACCTTCTAGCACGGCTTTGGCAACCTGGAAGGCGAGCACTGGCTGGGCTTGGATCACACCCACTGGCTGACCCGCCAGGGCTCCTACGTGCTGCGGGTGCTTCTGGAAGACTGGAACGGGCGACAGGCGCAGGCCACCTACGACGCTTTTGCCCTGGCGCCCGAAAACGATTTCTACCGGCTGCGTCTGGGGCGCTACCAGGGCAGTGCTGGCGACTCTTTCTCCTGGCACAACGGACGGCAGTTCAGCACGCTTGACCGTGACCACGATGCTTACTCTGGTAAGGGGCCATGGAAAAGCCGGTAGGGAGAGTCCCGCAGGAAACAACACCAAGAGACAGGTAGTGGGCAGTGACGGATGACCTTGCCCCCTCACCTTTACCTCTATCCCCTTTTGATCCTTACCTCACTAGAAGCTGCTTAAGATCCCAAAGTTTTCTTGCTGTTCTTGCTCTACAAACCACATTTCCCTGCAAACCTGGGGCTACCCCTCTGTTTGCAGAACCCCAAATGGGTTTGGCCCCATTGTGTGGATTTATCAATCCACAAAGAAGCTGCTCCCTGGCTCTGTGTGCCTACAAGAGGGCATCTATCTGCGGGAGCAGATCACTAGATAAAGTAATTGATTAACTGCAAAAACCTACATTGACGAACGCCTACCTTTCAATGGAAAACCTGTCTGTCTTCCACTTTGTCTTTTTTTTTTAAGGTGCTGGTCAACCAGCTTTTATTGAAGTTTGCATAGAACAGAGAAAAGAGAAAATAAGAAAAGATACATAAAACATAGATTACGACCCTCTCGCTCATCCACTGTCACCTGCCACCCCCTTGAATCTTCACAGAATCAGCTGACGCAGTCTTGGTTCTGCTACTTTAGACCAATGCAGTGACCAACTTAGGACAGGCACTGATACCAGAAGTGACTAGAACCCCAAAGCACTCTAGAGCAGGGGTAGTCAACCTGTGGTCCTCCAGATGTCCATGGACTACAATTCCCATTCGCTGGCAGGGGCTCATGGGAATTGTAGTCCCCAGACATCTGGAGGACCACAGGTTGACTACCCCTGCTCTAGAGGGTAGCCTTTGAGTCTCCCCAACTTTGGTTCTAGTGGCTCTCATGGCCATTGGCTGCATTCTGCAGGGGGTTGGACTAGGTGACCCTGGAGGTCCCTTCCAACTCTATGATTGTATGAATGGAGGTGCTGAAGGCTTTGGCGATCGATTTCCTGATCCCCTTTTCTCTCCCCACAGGGAACTGTGCCCACTACCAGAAAGGGGGCTGGTGGTACAACATGTGTGCCCACTCCAACCTCAACGGCATCTGGTACAAGGGGGGCCATTATCGGAGCCGCTACCAAGATGGCGTCTACTGGGCGGAGTTTCGCGGCGGTGCCTACTCGCTCCGCAAGGTGGCCATGATGGTCCGACCCACACCAAGCTCCTAGATTCCCCTCTTGGCGGGGAGGGCTAAGAAATCGCATGCGGAAGGAGAGTACCGACATACTTCAGAACATGAGTTACTGTGCCCTGGCGACACATGGACTGGACAGTTGTCAGGTGTCTCATCTCTTGGGGACAGATCTTGGGGAAACCTGTTCTGCCAGTTTGCTTCTCAGCCTGGTGAGCATGGCACGGATGGGTTGGGGATTTGTGACATCCATAAGAACACCAGGGGAACCCTGCTGGATCAGACCAGTTCAGGTCCATCTAGTCCAGCTTCCTGACTCACCCAGTGGTAAACCAGTTCCTCTGACAACAGGGCAGAGAGGCCGAGGCCTTCATGAGAACATCAGAAGATCCCTGCTGGGTCAGACAGGGAGGGTCCCTCTAGTCCAGCATCCCGTCTCACACAAGGGCCAAGAAGTTCCTTTGTAGGGCCAGCCACAGGGCAGAGAGGCCGAGCCCTTCCCCTGAGAAGAACATCAGAAGATCCCTGCTGGGTCAGACCAGGGAAGGTCCTTCTAGTCCAGCATCCCACTCCCACAGTGGCCAACTTTGGAGGTCCAGCTGCAGGGCAGAGAAGCCAATTCCTTCCCCTGATATTGCCTCCCAACACTAGGACTCAGATCTTTCACTGCCTCTGATCATGGAGGTTCCCCTCAGTCCCCATGGCTAGCAGCCACCAATAGGCCCGTCCTCGTTGAGTCTGTCCAATCCCCTTTTCAAGCCATCTGAGGCTGTGGCCATCCCTACATCCTCTGGCACCCATAAACTTACCCAACCACCCCTTCTTGGAAGCAGATTTTCTGTTGTTTTTTTTTTTTATTTCCAGACTACGCTGAAGAGGGTTTCATGCAGGGAGCAGTGGTTGTGCCTTAGGCCTAAGTGTAGGAGACATGTCAGATGAAAAGGGGCTTTTGGGGGGGTCTCCAACCCAACTCTCCATTGCAGGTACATCAGAAACTCACCTTAAAAAATGTCTCCAGCGTTCAGTGTGGCTTGATGACCTTTCTGGAGGGCAAGAGGGATATTTCTGGCTTCCTTCTGTGCTCTTTTCTCCAGTGCAGGGGTAGTCAACCTGTGGTCCTCCAGATGTCCATGGACTACAATTCCCATGAGTCCCTGCCAGCGTTCGCTGGCAGGGGCTCATGGGAATTGTAGCCCATGGACATCTGGAGGACCACAGGTTGACTTACCCCTGCTAATGGAAAGGGAAGCTGTCTGCTACTTTTAGACAGTGCAAAGGCAGGTCAGGGGAACGGAGAGGTTTGCTCCACACTGGCTTCTGTTTTAAGGTATGTCTGGACTCTCCCCGACATGTTCACATCCACGTTTTACAGAAACAGGGACAGAAAAACCCTGTGTTAGAACAGCTCTATGCCGCAATGCAAGATTCTTGGTTCTTAAGGATATCTGCCAGAGAATCATTGAGACTGTTCCAGAAAACCTGACACAGAGAAACGTCCACCGCCTCCCCCCGGCTGCGCTACAGCTGAGAGAGGGCCCGGGAGAAGTCAGAGGGCAAATCGATTTGAAAACAGTAAAGCTGAAAGGTTGGACATGTTTATCCTGAATATTCTAACGTTCTTCTGTTCCGGGGGGTTTCTTCCAATCCGAATGGATCGGGAGGAAGCCAGGAGCCTGGGAATTCAGTCAGCTCTTTCTTGTGACCCCTGCACAGGAGGCAAAACGAAGGAACCCAAAATCACTCCCCCAAACCCCAACTTATATACACAAGCCACACCACGGAGCACCCTGTCAGTGGGTGCTATTGGTCAGTTTTGCTTTAAAAGTCCTGGATCCGACAGACGGGATTCCACCGTGCATTGGTCATTTACACTGCAGGCTCACGATCCTGCTTTGGACCTCAAACAGGTCTACAGATGCGACACCCTTCCCCGATTTTCCCAGACGCCGAAGCCGAACAGGACCCTGAATCGCGGTGGGGCGCAAAACCAGACCCTCTGCTGGAAGCTGTGGGGCACGATCCGCAGAGCTGAGCGGCCGTTATTCTGTAATTGTGTGGCCGGGGGTCCCCATGGCTTTGAGCCTGCAGGCACCTTTGGAATTCTGGTGCAGCAAGAAAATGGCGGCGACAGGAGGCGGAGCCAGTTACAAAATGGCTGCCACAGCTTGTAGTGAAGATCCTGGAGCTGCTGAGCCAGTTTGGTGTAGCGGTTAGGAGTGCGGACTTCTAATCTGGCATGCCGGGTTCGATTCTGCGCTCCCCCACATGCAACCAGCTGGGTGACCTTGGGCTAGTCACAGCACTGATAAAACTGTTCTGACCGGGCAGTGATATCAGGGCTCTCTCAGCCTCACCCACCCCACAGGGTGTCTGTTGTGGGGAGAGGAAAGGGAAGGCGACTGTAAGCCGCTTTGAGCCTCCTTCGGGTAGGGAAAAGCGGCATATAAGAACCAACTCTTCTTCTTCTTCTTCTGAAGCAAAGTTTTTAAAAATCTGCACAGCCAGTTGGGGGAGTTGAGTTGGGGACCCCTGCTAGCAGCCACGACTGGGCTTTCCTTTCGAAGGGATGCTTCTAGATCCTCTCCTAGACCTTGTGCCCCACCCTCCCCCAAGTCTGCTCCAGAGAAAATAAAACCCCGAACCCAGAATAAACCATACAATTCATCCATGAAGGGAAAGGCCTTTCTTTTGCGCGATTCAGATGGCTTTGCTAGTTGGTGGCGTTCCTCCAAACATCCTGAAATGCTCTGGAAAGCCAAGGTTAGCTGCCCTCAAAATAAAATAGGCCGAAGTAGAATTTGTCTGTTTTTGCTGAGTAGATTTCATTCAAAAACCAGAAGAGCGTTTCTTGGTAGTCCTTCACAGAAACCCAGCTTCCCAAATACATTCCTAGAGCGTGGTCCTCATCCATGTAGAAGCCAAACCGCGCTCACAAGCCAGCTACCGTGCCTACCTTACAGGGTTGCTGTGAGGATAAAACAGAGGAGTTATGTAAACCACCCAGGGTCCCTGTAGGCAATTAAGGAAGGCAATAAATAAAATATTCTTTTAACGCTGGCTGCTGGCTCTCAAACCCGCACAATTTAGATAATGCATCATACGGCAGCTCAGGGAGGGAACAAAGTAATCTTTAATTATCATCACAAATCAGGGCGGGGTGGGAGAGTTGCTTATCTAATACGTTCACAATCAATAGAAAACACATGACCACAAAGAAGAGACAGGAAGAGAACAATGCAAAGTCGAAAGCCTCAGACCTGGTCCCAACACAACACCCACGTTCACCGACGTAAGGCACTGTTTCCACCCGTAAGGTCCACACCGATACAGTTTCCGAAGAGCCGCACCAGGACGGAGCAAGAGCTGCCTGGGTCCTTTGGAAGTTTCACATTCAACTGGTCGGGAGTGAGGGACAGGGGCTCTCAAAATCGGGGCTGTGAACCAAACATGAAGACTGGCCTCAGGCTTCCTTCAACCCTTCTACTCCGAATTTTTGGTCCCAAGAGGTAAATGGTGGCCAACGGCGAGCCAGAAATGACCTTTTGGTGACGGGGGCAAAGCCGCCCAGTTGGGGCTGACCTCCGACGGTCCCCGTTGGGTTTCCAAGGCACGCTTGAACCAGAGGTGGGGTTGCCCCAGCCTGCCTCTGCGTAGTGACCCTGCACGTCCTTAGTAGCTTCCCATCTCACTACTAACCAAGGCTGCCCCCTTTTTAGCTTAGTCTCCCAGATTTGGCAAAACTGGCCTAGTCTTCCAGGTCAGGGCAGAGGCAAACAGAGGTGGATTTGGTGCCACCTGCCTCTGCAGAGCAACCCTGGCTTTCCTTGGGGGTCACCCATCCAAGCATTAAGCAGGGCTGACTTCTGCTACTCACATGCCGTACTGATGGTGGCCAGGAGTTGGAAGCCAAGCAGGGTTGTTTCATGGATGGGAGACCACCAAGGAAGTCTCTGCAGGGGAAGGAGATGGCCAACCACCTCTGCTTCTCGCTGGCCTTAAGGGCCCCTTGTTGGGGGTCACTGAATATCATCAGCTCCTTGACAGCAACTTCGATTCACACAAGGGATCCAAAGTGGGATGCCAACCTCCAGCTTGGGGCCTGGCGTTCTCCTGGAATTACAATTGCTCTCCAGCAGTCAGAGATAGCTTCACCCTCCTGCTTTGGAGGCTGGGCCTGATGGCACGGTACCCCCTGAAGTCCCCTCCTCCTCTCTCGACTCGGCCTTCCCCTGGCTCCACCCTCAAATTTCCAGGAGTTGCTCCACAGAGAGGTGGCAACCCTAGTTCCAAGATGCGCCAGGAGATTCCCGGTTGCCTCGAGGAAGCTACAGCTCCCATCTTGTCGGAAGAGAATACGACACGGGGAACGAGGCTGGGAGAGGCGGTCCCTGGAGCAGAGAGAGACACTAGATGCTAGACAGCAAAAGCAGAATCAAGCCGGAGCGGGAGAAAAGAGCATTGGGCAAACCCAGTCGGAGGTCCAGGAACGGTCCACGGGGAAGGGGAAACGGAGGAGGATCCGTGCACAGCACTACCACTGCGGCTTGGTAAACAGCAAGCAGGCTCTCCCCTGCCCCAGCGGTAACCCAGGATGCCTCCCTGCTAATTGGACGGATTAACTGCTGCTCCCCTCGTCTTCGTCCAGCTCCTGCAGATCATCCATGATGAGGTCGTCGATGTCGAACTGGGCCAGGCTGCCCTGGCTCAAGCAGGTGGCCACGGTGGAGCCCGTGCTGACGTGCTGCTGGCAGGGATGGATGACCTTTGGCAAGCCCCGCTTCATCCGGCTCCGAGGGTGCACGCAGTGGGTCCCCGGAACGTGGGGCTCTAGGAAGGGGGAGGGAAGGACAGAAGGTTAGAGGAGCCAAGGACTTTGCTGCTGGACGCGGGAGGCCCCGTTTTGCCAGAATTTGGCACACAGCACAGCCAACCGAATCACCAGCGGCTTTGCTGGACAAGGCCCCACCCTCTTTTCATCTTTTAGCGATCCAGCAAGGTCATAGGATCATAGAGTTGGAAGGGACCTCCTGGGTCATCTAGTCCAACCCCCTGCACCATGCAGGACACTCCCAACCCTCTCGCTCATCCACTGTCACCTGCCACCCCCTGGAGCCTTCACAGGATCAGCCTCTCCGTCAGAAGGCTCTCCAGCCTCTGCTTAAAAATGTCAAAGATGGAGAACCCACCACCTCCCGAGGAAGCCTCTTCCACTGAGGAAGCGTTCTGACTGTCAGGAACTTCTTCCGGATGTTGAGACAGAATTTCTTTTGCATTAATTTCATCCCATTGGTTCTGGTCCGTCCCTCTGGGGCAAGAGAGAACAACTCTGCTCCATCCTCTACATGGCAGCCTTTTAAATACTTGAAGATGGCGATCAGATCCCCTCTCAGTTGCCTCCTCTCCAGGCTAAACAGGCCAAGCTCCCCCAACCTTTCCTCCTACATCCTGGTCTCCAAACCCCTCCCCATCTTTGTTGCCCTCCTCTGGACACGCTCCAGTTTGTCTACCTCCCTCTTCAACTGGGGTGCCCAAAACTGAACACAGGACTCCAAGTGAGGCCGAACCAGAGCAGAGTAAAGCAGTACCATCACCTAACGTAATCTGGACAATCCCACCTGTGCCTTGGCTACCGAGCACACAACAGACCCCGACACACCCTTCATTTGCATCATGTTTGATCTCACCTTTGCGGTTGTAGCAGTCCTCAGCGAAGCACGAATGTTGTTGCCGGGTCCGTGGTCCTGGGATCTTGCGTGGCGGAATGATGCGGATCGGGTATACGGGGGAATGGCAAATGTAGCAGGGAGACGGGGTCCCCATCTGAGCTAAGCCCCTGCAAAGCAAAGGGTCCCGTTACATGTCTGAGGTTCCCCTCCCCTCCACGAATTTTGATGACCTTATAAGGGAAACGATGATTGAGGTTTACACCATGATGCAATTTAGAATCATACAATCATAGAGTTGGAAGGGACCTCCTGGGTCATCTAGTCCAACCCCCTGCAAAATGCATGAAAATCACAACCCTCTCCTTCACCCACTGTCACCTGCCACCCCCTTGAGCCTTCACAGAATCAGCCTCTCCGTCAGAGGGCTCTCCAGCCTCTGTTTAGACACCTCCAAAGATGGAGAACCCACCACCTCCCGAGGAAGCCTGTTCCACTGAAGAACCGCTCTGACTGTCAGGAACTTCTTCCGGATGTTTAGGTGGAATTTCTTTTGAATTAATTTCATCCCATTGGTTCTGGTCTGTCCCTCCGGGGCAAGAGAGAACAACTCTGCTCCATCCTCTACAGGGCAAATACTTGAAGATGGTTCTCAGATCCCCTCTCAGTCACCTCCTCTCCAGGCTAAACAGACCGAGCTCCCCCAACCTTTCCTCCTGCGAGAGAAGATGGTACTTGAAGGCCAAGAGTGGGAGGGTTTCTGGAGTTCTGGCCCCCGCTGGTAGACCTCCTGATGGCCCCTGGGTGGACTGGGTGGGCCTCTGACCTGATCCAACATGGCTTCTCTTCTGTTCTTATTCTTTTTTACTATCTCTGCTCTCACCCAAAGCTCGAGCCCCATCACCTTTCAAAAGGTCTCCATGAAACAACGCAAACTCCACAAGGTCTTTTCTTACCCCGGGATTCTGTGCAAAGCTACAATAATGAACAGGACTCCTACGCTCCTGATAGGTGGGTATCGCTCTCTCTAGATTTAAACAGAAGACCGGGAGAGTTTTAATGGGGATGTACTATCCTCAGATCTCTTCTTTTAATGGGTCAAAAGCTTTTGGGTCAATGGGGGGGTTGTTCTGGGGCTGGAACCGTAAAGATGCCTCAATGCTCGGCCAAGATGGAGGTTCGCTTGGTGAAGGGCCACATCTGCTGGTGAGCCCAGGTGGGGGATGCTGCTGAGCCTGTTTCTCCAGCTGACTGTGTTTTGTGGCTGGCGCTTCCCCCTCGTCAGGAGCAGACCTTTCCCCGCTCCATTAATATTAATCTGCCCCCAGGGACTAGCCCATGAAAAACCCATTAATAACATAAAAACAAAGCGATTCCTAATGGAATAAAGGGCCTATAATTAAAAGTGCTGATTAAACTTAAGTTGAAATATGACTCTAATTAAACCCTCCCAGATTAAACAAAAAATAAAAGCCATTCATATCTGCTGAGATAGTCGCAGGTCGGGAGAACATAATATCTGCTGTTAAGATAAGGTAATAAAATAGTTCTAAAATATAAATTTGATAAGCGTTTCCCTGGTTTGGGGAATATTTGGGAGACTTGCAGCTGAGGGGGGCTGTGTTGGGGTGGGGAGAGGAGGATGTAAGACTGGACCCCCCTCGGTTTTCTCCTGGGGGACTGATCTGTGTTGTCCAGAAATGCAGTTGTAATTCGGGGCGATCGCCCGAATTCACCTGGAAGCTTGAGTTCCGTATGCTTTTCAGAACACAGGAGGGGGCCCTGCTTCCAAAAAGCCGAGAACCGCTTCTCTCGATGCCCCAAATGTGGTGTTTCCGGGGTGCCCCGGAGTGGCCAAAAGGAACCTGAAGCCCCCCACCGCCTCCTCCCAGGAGCCCCCAACCGCGGCTTCTCACTTGAAGGTTCGTCCGCAATTCGAGCAGTGGAATTCGCCGGTGCCCCACATCTTATCAGCCGGCACTGGGTCGTAGCGGGCCTTGCACCGGTGGCAACGGGAAACCTGTAGGGGATGTCACAGGAGACGTTTGAGAGACCCCCAAATCCCAGCCCCCACCTCAACACCAAGTAAGGGTTACTCCGTATGCAACAGGACCCCATTTGCCTCCTACCAGGCGTCCCTTAGATCCTAGAATCATGGAGTTGGAAGGGACCTCCAGGGTCATCTAGTCCAACCCCCTGCAGAATGCAGGAAATTCACAGCTACCAGTCTGCAGACTGATAAGATGGGGGATAAAAGCACAGGACTGCCGGGGTGGAGACGGACCCCAAACTATCGCACTCCAGCCGTTTGTCTCTTGAAGGGGAAATAGAGCAGCATCCCACCCGCCTCACAGGGTGTCTGTTGAGGGGAGAGGAAGGGAAAGGGGTTTGTAAGCCACTTTGAGATTCCTTTGAGTAGCGAAAAGCGGGATATAAGAAACCAGCTCCTCTTCTTTGTGACTAAAAGGGCCCGGCGTCTCACCTCCACACGCAGACACACACCTGCTTCCGCTTTGGGACGCGACGCCACCACATCGCATCGCAGCGCTGGCAGGAGAACTGGCAGTCCGAGGGAGGGATGAGGTTGTCTTGGGCGTTGTTGAACATGCGGACGTTCCTCTCCGTCAAAGGCAGCACTTTCAGCTGGCGAGCCACGTCCTGGGCGCAGAGCAAACGAGGAGCGGGTGAGTCTTTCCGACTTTTACAAGGCAGTGACTTTACAAATGTGTTTGGTTACATTTCCTGGGCCTAAACTGTGAATTTAATTTTTAAAATACATTTTAAAAAAATCACCGAGTCCTTGAATGCACCTTGAATGGAATTTTTAAAATTTGTTTAAAAAAAAATACATTTTATGTATTTTATCTATGATGTAAGCCGCCTTGACCTCCATTAAAAAAGTAAGGCATCCGGTAAACATCTGAAATAAATGAGTAAATAAAATTCCAGAAATAGTCCTGCTGCAAACTGCAAGGCATGTGTTCCAGAGCAATCAATTACCTTTAAAGACAAACCATGTCATACTGTCTAGAAGGCAGGCGTACGGACAGAGTGGGTGTTCTAATTGGGCCTCTTACTGGCCAAATCTGTGCTGGAATAAGGTCTTTCTACTTTATCATTTTCCTGTTTTTTCAGTGTGGAGGTGGTGGTTCTGTTTTGCGTGCCTTTTGCCCCCTCTGGTGGTCACTTTGAAACTGCACCAATTTATTTCCAGCATATCTCCCTGTAGGTTTAGACTGCAGGCTTTTAAAGGGCCACTGTAATATCGAATCACCCACTAGGGGGGGCACAAGCCCACTGACTAGAAGATGGTGGTTATGCCATATAAATTGGGCTCTAAGGCCATGATCAATGTGGGGCACTTCCTCTCTGGTCTGTTGTATTCTCCCCCCTGCTAAAAGCCAATTTAGATCAGACCAGTTCATGAAAGGTGTTGCTCCTACCCATACCCACAAAAATTTCCAAGCTCACCTGGATTTTTTGGTCATTTTTAGGGTCGTTCTTTGGTTTCTGCAAAGGGAATAAATAAAGTCAGGACGTGCACGGAGGCCTAAAGGAGAGTTGTCTCCAGCACAAAACGTTGGCTGGGCATCTCCTCCTTCTGTTCTGAATAACCTTTCTTCCCGTTCTGCAGGATGTCTGCCCAGACATTCTTTACAATCAAGGCCAGATGTCAAAACAAAACATCAGAAGCCGCTCCTGCTGAGCAATGTTCCGCACACACACCCCCTCCACCTCCGCCCCAACAGCTGGGTTGGCTCTGTTAATCTAGCACAGGGGTGGCCAAACACTCCAGAGGTCCATGGACTACAATTCCCATGAGCCCCTGCCGGCATTGATGAAATTCAGAATTACAAACTGGGTAAAGAACGCCATATTTTGAAAAGTCAGTGTGGCACGGTGGTTAAAGGTTTGAATCCCCTGCCACGGGAAGCTTGCTGGGCAGCTCCAGGCCCCTCACGTGCTCTCTGCCTAACCTGCCTCACAGGGTTGTTGTGAGGAAAAAACCAGAGGAAAGTTGTACAGAGTGAGCCACTTTGAGTTCCCACTGGGGGAGGAAGTCAGGCCAGAAATAAAATAAATACATTAGATGTCTGGCTTTAATTATTCACAGCACGCTTCTCTTGGCACCCTTGACAACCGCACAAAGCTGGAAGGGGCCACCAAGGGACATCCAGTCCAGCCTCCCACCATCCCCTCCCCACCCTGCTTCTCATTGACTGCCACTCAGGGCTACTAACCTTTAAACTGGTCCCTCGAATTGTCCCTTGGCTGCCTGATCTGCTGCAAATGCCAGGTGATGTGACTGACCGCCAAGGTACCCAAGTTTTCTACTCCCCAGTTCTACACATTAAGCCTTTATCAAAGGGACAGATGTACCACCTCCCCCCCCTGCATCCCCAGCCAGTGGGCGACCCCTTCTCTGTGTCCCACTCCTCCGTCCATCACCTGTTTCTTCTGCTCCTCTTCTTTCTTCAGTTTGTCTATCAGTTTCTGGAAAGAAAAGGAAAAGGGTTGGGAGCGGCTGCTGGGCCAGTGCAGCCTGTTGGCAATAAGGTAAAGGTAAAGGTATCCCCTGTGCAAGCACCAGGTCACGTCTGACCCTTGAGGTGACGCCCTCCAGCGTTTTCATGGCAGACTCAGTACGGGGTGGTTTGCCAGTGCCTTCCCCAGTCATTACCGTTTACCCCCCAGCAAGCTGGGTCCTCATTTTACCGACCTCAGAAGGATGGAAGGCTGAGTCAACCTTGAGCCGGCTGCTGGGATCGAACTCCCAACCTCATGGGCAGAGCTTTCAGACTGCATGTCTGCTGCCTTACCACTCTGCGCCACTGATGGCAATATTGGGCCACAAAATAAGAGAAATATACAGATGAGGACACATTGGACTTAACTCGTTTTCACACTGTAAATCCCCCTTCATCATTCGTTTGTTCATTCGATTTGTAAGACCACCCTGCTCAACAATTTACAATTTACGATAATTAAGACATTATAAACGGTAACATTCAGAACCGTTACAAATTTATAAACACTGTAGCTGAAGAACAAAAAGTGCATCCTAGCGCTTCAACTGCCAACCCCTGCGGCTTTTCAACCTCTGTACAATAATAGTTGGGCGGGGCCTTACCAAAGCCACCAGGTCGTTGGCCAGATCCTGCTCGTCTTCTACTCACAGGAGACGTGAGTAGTTTAAAAAATTTATAAACACTGTAGCTGAAGAACAAAAAGTGCATCCTAGCGCTTCAACTGCCAACCCCTGCGGCTTTTCAACCTCTGTACAATAATAGTTGGGCGGGGCCTTACCAAAGCCACCAGGTCGTTGGCCAGATCCTGCTCGTCTTCCTCCTCTATATCTAAGGGGGAAAACAGAACAGACTGGATGTGATTCTGCTAGAAGAAACGGAGGTGTGGAATTCTGCAACAAAGGAAGCTCAATATTATGGTCGGGAAAAGAAAACAATTGATGAAAAACAACCAGTTCTGGGTGGTTTTTATTCCTTTACATTTTCCCACTAATTTGCTTTAGAAAGTTGCCTCAAGGGAGGGCAGTATATAAATATAAATAAATAAATTCTTCTTTTCCTCTCATCGTTCAGAGATTATGCAATCTGATCCAGGGTTGCTGGCCACCAGGTGGAGACTGCAGATCTCCCAGAATTACAGGTGATCTCCTGAGTACTTTATGTTGACAGGCTTTTGTTTTAATATTTCCCCCCAAAACACTTCAGTACGCTTTCTTTCAAGTATTCCCTGACTCGTTTGGTTTCCAGAAGGCTGGGGCACTCTATCCGGAACCCAAACCGCTTCTCTAAATGCACCAGTACTCTTCTTGAGTTTTTAACTGACTCTGGAGGTTTCTACAGGGAGTTTCTAACTACACCAGACCCGGGATCTCTGCACTCCTCACTGTTTAACTAGGTAGGGAATTTTCTTTTTCTAGAAGTTGTACCCCCTTTCCTTGGCCTGAATGGGAGTCTCCATCAACTTCCCAAACTCCCTTCCCAGTAGTTCTCTGTCTGTGTTCAACCACTCTCAGCCAAGGCTGAAATCAGACTCTCTCCAGTCGAGGCAGAAATCTGACTCTCTCCTCAGCATGCAGCTCTCTCAAGTCTTTCTTCACTCAACTGATGCTAACTAACCTATCAGATCTCTTGTAACATCCTGTCCCTCAAGGCTCTCTAGCTCTCCAAAGAATAAAAAGTGCAACCCGTCACCGCCTGGTTCAATAGAAGACAGCTTCATGTGCCCACATCCCATGCGCCCATGGACCTAAGCCACTTTCTGTCCCCACTCAGAAGCAAGGTGCGGTATAAGCAATGCCCCTTCCCAACCAACACACACAACATTCCTGATCACACACAAAGGCCCGACTCACCTGACTCTATCTGGTCCTTGCAAAGAATTATGCGCTTGCAGGCCAAATCATGATTGTTGGCTAACTGCCGCATCAAGACCACGGCATCCTTGATGGTCACCTTCCCATAGAACTTCTCCCGCAGCCGACGGACACTTTTCTCCAGCTGCCCCGAAAGGGAGAGATGGTGGTCAGTGATTGAGAATAATGACGTTGAGTTAAGCCCAGTTATCTTTTTCTTTCATCTCTGTCCCTCCTGGAGCTAATGTCCTAGCCTCATTCAGTCCTCACATCATAGAATCATGGAATCAAAGATCATGGAATCTTAGAATCACAGAATCATAGAGTTGGAAGGGGCCATCTAGTCCAGCCCCCTGCTCAATGCAGGATCAGCCCTAAGCATCCTAAAGCGTCCAAGAAAAGTGTGTATCCAACCTTTGCTTGAAGACGGCCAGTGAGGGGGAGCTCACCACCTCCTTAGGCAGCCTGCTGAACTACTCTGACTGTGAAAATTTTTCCCCTGATATCTAGCCTATATCGTTGTATCATGGTGGAGTGGTTAAGAGCGGAAACTTCTAATCTGGCAAGCCGGGTTTGATTCCCCGCTCCTCCTCCACATGCGGCCAGCTGGGAGACCTTGGGCCAGTGACAGTCCTTATAGGGGTGTTCTGACTGAGCAGTCCTGTCAGAGCTCTCTCAGCCTCCCCGACCTCACAGGGTGTGTTGTGGGGAGATTCAAGGGGATAGCTGTGTTGGCCTGAAGTAGCCCAACAAAATTTGAGTCCAATGAGACCTTTAAGACCAACAAAGATTTATTCAAGGCGTGAACTTTCGTGTGCATGCACATTTCCTTAGACAATGGAACGGGGTTCATAAGTGTATCGATACAAAGAAAAATTAGTGGCAAATTAGCAAACAGCATCGTAAATCCAAATGTGCAGTATGACAATTCTTTGCTAGAAAAGCCAGCCAGTTCTGCGATTTCAATTGTCGTTCACAAAAAACATCGGGGCAATAAGAATGTCAGGGTTAGTGATTAAGGGCAGATACTTTCCCAGTTGTGAAAGGAAGTAATTAAAAGCGACTGGTTGTTAGCTCCGGCCATCTCCACCCGACCACGGAGGCAAACCCACAAGAGACAAGCCCTCCTGAGTCTGTTATCCTGTCCCAAGAAAACAGAGTTAAGATTCTAAATACCATGACATACTTATGCCCCAAATAATGATATTTGGGGGGGGACAATAGGCTAGTATTTGGATGGGAGACCACCAAGGAAGGCCAGGGTTGCTATGCAAAGGCAGGCAATGAAAACTGCTCCTTGCCTTGACTGGATGGGCCAGGCCAGCCTGCACTAGTCAGATCTCAGGGTCAACCCCGGTTAGGCCCTGGATGGGGGACCACCAGGGAAGTCCAGGGTCGCTGTGCAGAGCCAGGCAAGGGCAAACCCACCTCCATAAGCCTCTTGCTGTGAACTTGCTAGCCCGGATTAAGCCCGCCTCGGGCTGGTAGTTGGATGGGAGACCCCCTAGGAAGCCCAGAGTCATGATGCAGAGGCAAGAAAGGGGAATCCGCCTCTGAATGTTCCTTCTCTGAGAACCCTACGGGGTGGCCATAATTCCTCTGTGACTTGACGGCAAATACGACGATGGCCACGGACTTGGGTATTTAGAGACGAGCAAACGCTCCCTCCCCTCGGCACCCCACTGCTGTCCTTCTTGCAGGGAAATCTAATTGGGGAAGGCTGCCCAGAAACCATGCAGCTGCTCTTTCCCCAAAACAAATTAAAGACAGCAGCCCCTTGGGGGAGAGACTCGGTGACTGCAAAACAGAGACACCTTTCCTTGGCAGTGGGCGGTCACGAGGCACCCAAGGCAGCTGGGAATTCATCGAGACAACCTCCGGGTGCTTGCACCAGAACTCCCCAAGGGATCCTCCCCCAACCCCCCAAACGTCGCCCTCCTGATACCATTTGCTCAAGGTAAACATGGCCCTGAGCCACTCCGCCATCTCATCCTGACAAAGGATCAGAGGGAAAGAGCCAAAATCTCCCTGAAGCAGTCAGGCATAAAATTTGCAACAGAAACCAGGAGACCCCCTTCCTGCGGATGATTTTTCTGCACCCGAGGGATCTCTTTCTTGGGCCTCTTTTGCTGATACCAGCTGATACCATTTTGCCTTCCTGTTACAGAGGCAGGCACGCAGCTGTGGCTCTTTGGATCGAGACTGACTTGAGCTTGGGCATTGCTGGTTCTGGTTCTGTGCAGATAAACTCGTATTTCTAACTTGTGCAGCCCTTTAGAACTCTAAAAAGTTCTGTGTCGTAAGATCCAAATTAAGCCACACGATGCCATATGATAATTCTTTGCTAAAACAGCTAATCACTCCTTTTGAGTTCAGTTGTAGTTCACAAAAACGTTGGAGGAATAGTCTGAGGAAGAGTGCTTGCACTCAAAAGCTCACGCCTTGAATAAATTTTGTTGGTCTTAAAGGTGGCACTGGACTCTGATTTTGTTGTTCTGATTCAGACCAACACGGCTACCCATTTGAATCTTTAGAACTCTGGGGGGGGGGGGGCCTGGAAGGGTTTCCCAAATGGGTGGGAGTTAATTAATTTGTAATACATTTTTTACTTTGTTAAAAATTTACTGGGTGATGTGACTGTATAAGGTCATGTCGACCTGCCCCCCCCACACACAGGTGGGTGTGTCCACAGCTCTGCTCCCCAACCATATTCTGAGGTTTTTCGGAGCCTGAAGAATGTTTCGGGGGTTTCTCAACAGTAAAAAAGAAAAAAAAAGAGAGAGAAAGACTTGGCCTAGAGCTTTCAAGACGCTTCCTGCTTTCAGCTGTTTTCGCTAGAGCTGCCAACTTCTACGCAGATGACAAAGAGAATCCCGCACTGCAGCCACCTGTCTCTAAGTGACGTGGCCAGCCCTGCTCCAAAACAAACCCTCTTCTTCTAGCTCTAGAGAGCGGTCAGCTGGCTGGCACTTTGATGCTGCTTCTGGGCCGCGTTGCTCAAGTTTCCTGCTGTTTGCTCAACACCCAGTTCCCTCCTTGCTACCAGTTCTGCAGCCCTGAAATGGATGGATGTCCCAGGCTAGGCTGCTCTCAGCAGGGCTCGGAAGCTAAGCAAGGTCAGCCCTGCTGGGTAGGGGGGACGGGAGCCCACCGAAGAAGGCCAAGGGTTGCTGGGCAGAGGCAGGCACCTCTGTTAGTCCCTTGTCTTGTGGACACTACAGGGTGGTCGTCACCCAGCTATGACTCAACAGGGCTTTCAAGCAGAACTTTTGCCCCTTCTCAGCAAAACACGACAATGATGCTTTAAAATTCTTTTTTTCTCTCGGGCCTCCGATCGGCTTCCCATCCACAGCCTTCTCTAAATCCCTCCCTGCCTGATTGTGAAGCTGAGCCGCACCACCAGTCCCCGCGCATTGCGCATGAAGCACGCCTGGGTCTCCCCGATTCCTTAACAACAATTTTCTAAGCAGTCAAGAGGAGCAGTATTGCATGCCCAAGCTCCTGTTTATCCTGCAACGTTGAATGGGAGGGCGGGAGAATCAGTGCGCGGGAAGGAGGACAGGACCCTTCCCGTGATCTCTGCTGGTCTACCTGCAGCTTTTGCCCAAATCCTTTGCTCCTGTTTGTGTTCAAAGAGCCCAAGGAATCCAAATAATGAGAAGAGGTGGGGGGGGGGATCTGCAAGGCAGAGTAAGAGTGTGCACACACACATACAAAGCAGAGCAAAAGAGTGTGTGCGCGCACACACACACACCGGCTGGTTTGGTGACGTGCGAATCACAAAATGCGAAGCTCCCGGTGATACATAAAAACTATCCAAGATGCGGCGCTCACAATAAAGTGTCAAAACTGTCACAAACCACCACACTGTCCAAGGCCACGATTCAATCCTGTGTGCGCATCCGCACATGTGTGAACGAAAAGAAAGCGAATCAAAAAATTATTTTGGCAGCAGTTACCACGACAGCACAAGGATCTTAACTCTGCGCCCGTAAGAATATCCGAAGAGCCCTGCTGGATCACCCCAACAGGAGGGCAGATTGTTGCTCAGGAGTAATGCCAGTGGTTGCTGATGAAAGACAGGGAGACTTAGTCCAGTTTGAGCTAAATGCCCATGGAACGGCTTATCCAATCTACACTTGCTTTGGCTAAATAATGGAGCCCTGACATTTCTGTAAATATTTCTGTTTATGATCAAAGGTTTTTCACAGTGATTTGGAACCAGGAAACACAAGATATGGATAGTGATTTATTTCACAGTACATTTGTTTGCAGAGTCATTACTATTTACACACGGAACTGTTTGTTTTGGGATACTTTCGTTTTCTCCGAAACTCTGGATGAGAAAGCCTGTATTAGACCAATAGGCCGTCTTGTCCAGCATCCTGTCTCACAAAGAGGACAAGAACAGGGCAGAGAGGCTGAGGCCTTCCTAAGACCCTCAGAAGAGCCCTGCTGGGTCAGGCCAGGGAGGGTCCCTCCAGTCCAGCCTCCCGTCTCACCCAGGGGCCAGCCAGTTCCTCTGCAGGGCCAGCCACAGGGCAGAGAGGCCGAGGCCTTCCCCTGAGAAGAGCCTCAGAAGAGCCCTGCTGGGTCAGGCCAGGGAGGGTCCCTCCAGTCCAGCCTCCCGTCTCACCCAGGGGCCAGCCAGTCCCTCAGCAGGGCCAGCCACAGGGCAGAGAGGCCGAGGCCTTCCCCTGAGAAGACCCTCAGAAGAGCCCTGCTGGGTCAGGCCAGGGAGGGTCCCTCCAGTCCAGCCTCCCGTCTCACCCAGGGGCCAGCCAGTTCCTCTGCAGGGCCAGCCACAGGGCAGAGAGGCCGAGGCCTTCCCCTGAGAAGACCCTCAGAAGAGCCCTGCTGGGTCAGGCCAGGGAGGGTCCCTCCAGTCCAGCCTCCCGTCTCACCCAGGGGCCAGCCAGTTCCTCTGCAGGGCCAGCCACAGGGCAGAGAGGCCGAGGCCTTCCCCTGAGAAGACCCTCAGAAGAGCCCTGCTGGGTCAGGCCAGGGAGGGTCCCTCCAGTCCAGCCTCCCGTCTCACCCAGGGGCCAGCCAGTTCCTCTGCAGGGCCAGCCTCAGGGCAGAGAGGCCGAGGCCTTCCCCTGAGAAGACCCTCAGAAGAACCCTGCTGGGTCAGATCAGGGAGGGTCCCTCCAGTCCAGCCTCCCCTCTCACCCAGGGGCCAGCCAGTTCCTCTGCAGGGCCAGCCACAGGGCAGAGAGGCCGAGGCCTTCCCCTGAGAAGACCCTCAGAAGAGCCCTGCTGGGTCAGATCAGGGAGGGTCCCTCCAGTCCAGCCTCCCGTCTCACCCAGGGGCCAGCCAGTTCCTCTGCAGGGCCAGCCACAGGGCAGAGAGGCCGAGGCCTTCCCCTGAGAAGACCCTCAGAAGAGCCCTGCTGGGTCAGATCAGGGAGGGTCCCTCCAGTCCAGCCTCCCGTCTCACCCAGGGGCCAGCCAGTCCCTCTGCAGGGCCAGCCACAGGGCAGAGAGGCCGAGGCCTTCCCCTGAGAAGACCCTCAGAAGAACCCTGCTGGGTCAGATCAGGGAGGGTCCCTCCAGTCCAGCCTCCCCTCTCACCCAGGGGCCAGCCAGTTCCTCTGCAGGGCCAGCCACAGGGCAGAGAGGCCGAGGCCTTCCCCTGAGAAGACCCTCAGAAGAGCCCTGCTGGGTCAGATCAGGGAGGGTCCCTCCAGTCCAGCCTCCCGTCTCACCCAGGGGCCAGCCAGTTCCTCTGCAGGGCCAGCCACAGGGCAGAGAGGCCGAGGCCTTCCCCTGAGAAGACCCTCAGAAGAGCCCTGCTGGGTCAGGCCAGGGAGGGTCCCTCCAGTCCAGCCTCCCGTCTCACCCAGGGGCCAGCCAGTTCCTCTGCAGGGCCAGCCACAGGGCAGAGAGGCCGAGGCCTTCCCCTGAGAAGACCCTCAGAAGAGCCCTGCTGGGTCAGATCAGGGAGGGTCCCTCCAGTCCAGCCTCCCGTCTCACCCAGGGGCCAGCCAGTCCCTCTGCAGGGCCAGCCACAGGGCAGAGAGGCCGAGGCCTTCCCCTGAGAAGACCCTCAGAAGAACCCTGCTGGGTCAGATCAGGGAGGGTCCCTCCAGTCCAGCCTCCCGTCTCACCCAGGGGCCAGCCAGTCCCTCTGCAGGGCCAGCCACAGGGCAGAGAGGCCGAGACCTTCCCCTGAGAAGACCCTCAGAAGAGCCCTGCTGGGTCAGGCCAGGGAGGGTCCCTCCACTCCAGCCTCCCATCTCACCCAGGGGCCAGCCAGTTCCTCTGCAGGGCCAGCCACAGGGCAGAGAGGCCGAGGCCTTCCCCTGAGAAGACCCTCAGAAGAGCCCTGCTGGGTCAGGCCAGGGAGGGTCCCTCCAGTCCAGCCTCCCGTCTCACCCAGGGGCCAGCCAGTTCCTCTGCAGGGCCAGCCACAGGGCAGAGAGGCCGAGGCCTTCCCCTGAGAAGACCCTCAGAAGAGCCCTGCTGGGTCAGGCCAGGGAGGGTCCCTCCAGTCCAGCCTCCCGTCTCACCCAGGGGCCAGCCAGTTCCTCTGCAGGGCCAGCCACAGGGCAGAGAGGCCGAGGCCTTCCCCTGAGAAGACCCTCAGAAGAGCCCTGCTGGGTCAGGCCAGGGAGGGTCCCTCCACTCCAGCCTCCCGTCTCACCCAGGGGCCAGCCAGTTCCTCTGCAGGGCCAGCCACAGGGCAGAGAGGCCGAGGCCTTCCCCTGAGAAGACCCTCAGAAGAGCCCTGCTGGGTCAGGCCAGGGAGGGTCCCTCCAGTCCAGCCTCCTTTGTGAACATGAGTGGGTTCCTTCACAATTGGTGTCAACAACCAGGGCTTTTCAGAAAGGAAAATATTGAAAACATTGCCCAGTACAGATTGGCTCTGAAGGAACAATTTGTACCCCTGGGTCTTATTGTCCTGGAAACTCTCCAAACAGACCATGGCTCAATTCAGATGTCATACCAAGGCATGGCTTGCAACACCTTCGTGGGGCTTGGTGCAGCGTCTGAACTAGCAAACCACGGTTGACTGTGTTCTGGCAAAGCAGAACCAGAGGCTGCCTGGTCAAGAAAACCGTGGTTTGCAACTCACCACCGTTTGGCGAGATGCCCAAACTCCAGTCCCCAAAAATATACAGGAATTGTCCAGGTTATTCCAAATCAGTAAGGGATCTTTTTATTTCTACTTTTTATAAAGATTCAAACAGGTTCCTAGGTAAATTAGCCTAGCTAATTAGGACCCTAGAGCCTCTTGTGGTGTAGAGTGGTAAGGCAGCAGTCACGCAGTCTACAAGCTCTGCCCATGAGGCTGGGAGTTCAATCCCGGCAGCCGGCTCAAGGTCGACTCAGCCTTCCATCCTTCCGAGGTCGGTAAAATGAGGACCCAGCTTGCTTGCAGGGGGGTAAACGGTCATGACTGGGGAAGGCACTGGCAAACCACCCCGTATTGAGTCTGCCATGAAAACGCTGGAGGGCGTCGCCCCAAGGGTCAGACATGACCGGTGCTTGCACAGGGGATACCTTTACCTTTAATTAGGACCCAAAAGCATGATGAGCTGAGAGCCCAAGTGATAACTAATATGGAGCAGTGAAAACATTGTGAAGGACCATGATCACTCAGGAAATTTGGGGAAACGGGATATAATTTACCTAGGAATTACCTAGGAAGAAATAAAAAGATCCATTTTTTATTTGGAATAGCCTGGAGAATTCCTGTATATTTTTTGGGATTGGAGTTACCAAAAGGAATTGACGGTTCGCTTGGAGATGCCCAAACTGCCAGGCCAAAGTTATAATCTATTCTCTGCCTCCTGAGAGGAGATGGGAGGAACCTGGAGAGCCCCGAGAACTGAAAGGGTAGAAAATGAAGAGAAGCAGCTGTCAAAAACTGGCCACGTAGTAGGTTGAGTAGCTCAGACCGTAGTTTGGATCCCATACATCCTACATACAGGTCAATACTCTCGGGGGGGGGGGGAGACCTTGATGCATGGAAGTTTATACCACAATATATGTGCTCCTCTTCAAGGCACTACAGATCTCTTTTTGCTAAAACAGACGGACACAGCTCTACGGATCAGAAAACCTTGCCAGGGACGAAAACAGAATTATGTTGGGGGCCAGGGGTGCGGAATGGCATGGTACAGCTGACCTCATCAGGCCTCAAAAGCTAAAAAGTCATTACTTTTGATGAGAGACCACCAAGGAAGACTCTGCAGAGGAAAACAGTGTCGAACCACTTGGTGCTTCTCGCTTGACTCAAAAAGCCCTGCTGGTTGGAAGCTAAGTTGGGCTGATGTTTGGATGGTAGACCACCAAGGAAGCATGAAATTGGGGTCACTGTGAGTCGGCAGGTAGATGTGAGTGTCCTGCATTGTGCAGGGGGTTGGACTAGATGACTCTGGCGGTCCCTTCCAACTCTGTGATTCTGCGACTCTGCAGAGGAAGGCCATGACCAACCACCTCTGCTTCTTGCTTGTCTTGAAAGCCCCTGCCTGGGGTCACCATAAGTTAGAAGCCAAGAAGGGTTAATACTTGAAAGACAGACCACCAAGGAAGGCTCTGCAAAGGAAGGCAAGGGCAGACCCCCTCTGCTTCTCCCTCGCCTAACCCAATATAGCATTTCAGCGCTATAGCAGCACCATTTAGATGCCCAACTCCATTAACACAGCAGAAATCCACTGTCTGAAACCCCCACCACTGTATCAACAACAAATTACATTCAGTTTTGAATGCTCATGTGAAGATCTTCACAGGCAGAAACAGCCTGGAGGAATTCCAGGGGAGAGATGAGGGTGAAAGAGTCCAGAGTTCTCTGGCTCATGAAAGTTCATCCGCGAATCAATGTTGTTAGTTCTGTTTTATTTTGCCAAAATCGATGATAACGCAGTCGCATGTTGTCCACCCCGCCCCCCAAAGGTCAGTGGCCCAATCTTTGCATGCAGGATATCTAGGAGACAGGTAGATGAAGCCCCAAATGCACAGCAAGCATCGACCGTCTTGCTCAGCGTAGCAACTCACCCACTAGGGATGCCAGCCTGCAGGTGGGACCTGGAGATCCCCTGGTTTTACAGCTCCTCTCCAGGTGACGGGGATTGGTCCCCCTGGAGAAAAAGGCTGCTTCTGAGGGGGGGGGACTGGCATACCTATCACCCACCCACCCAAAAATGGTTTGTAGGGGTAGAAAGGGTTTGGGTCACAGGTAAGAGGGAGTCTCAAAGCAGTTTACAATCGCCCTCCCTTCCTCTCCCCACCACAGACACCCTGTGAGGGAGGTGGGGCGGAGAGAGCTCAGAGAGAACTGCTCTGTGAGAACAGCTGTGAGAGGACTGAGACCAGCCCAAGGTCACCCAGCTGCCGGCATGTGGAGGAGCAGGGAATCCAACCCGGATTTCATTTCATTTCATTTTCATTTCATCCATTTTAATCGCAGTCTTTAAGAGTGTGCGTCAAAACACAAATCACTCATGTTTCCATATTATGTCTGAAGAAGGAGAGTTTTGACTCACCAAATTGTCGGAACCTGTAATGTGAATGCTTCAAAATCATATGAAGAATATCCTCCAGGGGTATTGGGGGAGATATTAGGCACTTCCTGGTATTTTCAGCACCTCTCCTCCCGGATTCCCGCCGGAACAACAGTTAGTCCAGGGGTAGTCAAACTGCGGCCCTCCAGATGTCCATGGACTACAATTCCCAGGAGCCCCTGCCAGCGAATGCTGGCAGGGGCTCCTGGGAATTGTACTCCATGGACATCTGGAGGGCCGCAGTTTGACTACCCCTGAGTTAGTCAGTTAGGACTCTCTCTCCTCTCTTCCTTACAGTGGTTTCTCTCCTGAATAAAACTCTTTCGTTCTTTAAGCAGCTGGTGCTGCATCCCCTCCTTTGCATATTTAAACTCTGCCAACAGAAAGCTGATATCCTTGTTGTGCCCGTCTGGTCCTTTAGCATGCTGTATGCAGCTAGGATTTATTTATTTATCGCATGGCATGTGTGTAATGTAGCCAGGAGCTCCTGAGATTGTCTGGCAGCCAAGCAAGAGACATTTGGAGGAGATTTGCCATTGCCTGCCTCCACGTCACGGCATGTCCCTGCATGTCCTTGGCCTGCATGTCCATGGGCCTGCATAGCTAGCAAGATCTGATGGCGTCGCGCCTACCCGGGGTATCCAGTTCGGGATGCTGTATGCTCATTTACTCTCTACCAGTCTACAATACGTGTGGACTGGGCACTTCCATTTCAAAGGATCTAAAGAAGAGAGTGTGCACGGAAAAGCTTACGCCTCAAATAAAACTTAGTTGGTCTTAAAGGTGCCTCTGGGCTCGAACTCTGCTCTGAATCTCCTGTTGGTCACAAACCTTCACGAGTCAATGGGTCATTCCCGGACACCTCGGCCTGCCCCAGCCGAAAACAACCCCTTCACAGGACGAAGCTACATTTCTGTCAACCGTCAGCCGAAAAAGCTCGCTTAGCCAATATGTTGCTCACCGGAGGACGGTGGATCTATAGGGCAGGCCATCATCCGGGCGGCATCCTGAGGACAACCAGCCCCAGCGTGACACAGAACTTGCCCAAAGGACTTGGCTCAGAGATCAAAAGACACCGAGGACGTCTCCTCCAAGTGCCTCAACAAGACGAAAATGGTGGTGCCAGAGGATGTAGCCGTGGCCACAGGTATAGAGATCTTTTGCAGAGCGTGCAAAAGGGAGCTCCTCCACCAGGCATTTGCTTGAGGCTGACAGATTCGGAACATCTGCTGGTCCCCCCTCAGACGTCCTTCCATGCCTGAACAATTTGATTTCCCAGCATCGTTGTTCTTCAAGTTGTGTTGCCATTGTTACTGATAGATTGTTGTGATGTTCTATTGAAAAGATGCTATAAACCAGGGGTGGTCAAACTGCAGCCCTCCAGATGTCCATGGACTACAATTCCCAGGAGCCCCTGCCAGCAAATGCTAGCAGGGGCTCATGGGGATTGTAGTCCATGGACATCTGGAGGGACGCAGTTTGACTACCCCTGTTATAGACTGTTATAATGTTCCATGCAAATTTATAAAGGATGATTAGGCAGAAGCATGCAGGATAAGTGTACTAGCCATGGGGATGGGAGAGAACCTCCACATTCAGAGGCACTAATCCCCTGGTCTGGCCCAGCAGGGCTCTTCTGAGGTTCTCCTCTGCCCTGTCGCTGGCCCTTCAGAGGGACTGGTCGGCCTCTGCGTGGGACGGGAGGCTGGACCGGGTGGACCACTGAGGCCAACATAAGAACATAAGAGAGTCTGACCAGGCTCTCTCTGGTCCAGCCTCCCGTCTCATGCAGAGGCCAACCAGTCCCTCTGGAGAACCAAGAACAGGGCAGAGAGACCTTCATGAGAACCTCAGAAGAGCCCTGCTGGGTCAGACCACTGGCCCACCTAGTCCAGCCTCCCGTCCCCCAGAGCGGCCACCCAGTTCCTCTGGAGGGCCAGCCACAGGGCAGAGAGACCCTCAGAAGAGCCCTGCGGGGTCAGACCAGGGAGGGTCCGTCTGGTCCAGCCTCCCGTCTCACCCATGCGCCTGCCAAAGAGGCTGAGGCGGCTCTGTGCATCTCAGGTGGACTGCCCCTGACTGTGGAGGCTCCCCACCACCCCACTGTGGCTGGCATCCCTTTTCCCAGTCTTCTCCTCCGAGACTCTCCCATCCCGTCCGCGGACCCGGCTCCCTGGCCGAGGCTGGCCGGCCGGCCGACCCCCGTGCGCCCCTGCTGCGCTGCGCTGCGCCGCCCGCCTACCTCCAGCTCCTCGTGCCGGTCGCGGTGCATGGCGCTGCGGGCGGGCGGGCGAGGGGCGCCGCGGCGGAGAACTGCCTGCGCCGCTCGCTGCGCCCCGACCTGGCCGGGGGCGGGCCCAGGAAGGCCGCGGCTGCTTTCGCTTTCGCTCTCGCTCTCGCTCCGGCCGCCCGGAGCCCTTCGCGCCCGCAGGAAAGAGGCTGGCGGCGGGCGGGAGGGAGGGAGGGAGGGCAGCCCGGCGTCCAACCGGTGCAGCTCGGCGAGCCGCACCGGTTGGATGTCTGCCTCTTCGCGCGCCGGAAGGCAGACAAACAGCGCGGTGTGTTTTCGTGCTTACCACGGCGTGCAACCCATGGGGGTTTGTTGCAAACGTTAAAGCCAGATAAGCGATGCAAAGAGGATACAAAAGTATCCGCAGCCAGCCCTCGACGCAAGGGATGCGGGTAGATGCAACGAAATGTTCTAAAGAAGCATCTCCCAACTCATTGAGGGGCGCCTTCAAAGAGTCTCCTTGGTGATTTAATTTCTCGAACCGGTGCTTCATCTCACAGCCGGTGCTCCGAGGGTGTGGGTCATGAAGTTTTCATGCCACTTCTTCAGATTTGAATATATGTATATCCCGAGCATTCAGATTAAGTATTGTCTCATCCAGAACTCCTCTAATGGTTTAACTGGAAAAGCACTGGGAGCTGATAAAAAATGGGAGACGTTTTGTATGTCAGAGGCTACACTGAAATTGAATAAGAAGTGTATGTATGTATGTATGTATGTGCAGAAGGGGGACGGCAGGGACCTCAGTGGGGTCCAAGGCCACAGAGTGCCCCCTCCCAAGCAGCCCTTTCCTCCAGGGGAACTGATCTCTGCAGTCTGGAGAGGAGCTGGAATTCCAGGGGATCCCCAGGCCCCACCTGGAGGCTGGCATCCCTGACCCTCAGGGGGGTCCAAGGCCACAGAGTCCCCCCTCCCAAGCAGCCCTTTCCTCCAGGGGAACTGATCTCTGCAGTCTGGAGAGGAGCTGGAATTCCAGGGGATCCCCAGGCCCCACCTGGAGGCTGGCATCCCTGACCCTCAGTGGGGTCCAAGGCCAGAGTCCCCCTCCCAAACAGCCCTTTTCTCCAGGGGAACTGATCTCCAGTCTGGAGAGGAGCTGGAATTCCAGGGCATCCCCAGGGATCCCTACACTTAAGCATCTTATCTAGCTCCCCTGTGGCTGCCCTCCTCAGTCCGACCCTCCATCTACTCTCTTGGTTACAATCTCCCTTTGAGCTGACAACCTCAACGTTGTGTCATTCTCCAGCGGCATTACATTTGTAGCTGTCTGCAGCTAAGTCCTGGTTAAAAGGAAAGGGTGTTTTCCAGCCTGCCAGTTAGCAACTGCTTGGGTGGCCTGGGCCAGTCCTATACTCTTGGCTTAATCTACTTTACGGGGTTGTTCTAACACAAAAGAGAAGGACATAAGCCTCTTTGGGACAGGTACGGTGTGAAGGAAGCCAACTAGCAATTTTCTCTCTTTGCCTGCTCCCCCACTCTCCCAACAACCTTGCAAGGGAGGCTAGGCTGAGGGCAGAAAGACTTACCTAGGCGGCTTCACTGCAAAGTATGATTAGAACCCAGATCTCACCAGCAGTCTGAACATTCCATCCTCTTCACTGGGGTTCTCCAACGTGATGCCCCCAAGGAAACCTTTTAGGAGGTGGAAGGGGTCATTGGAATGCAGGGCTTGTTATCAGCTGCCCTCATTCAAATGAAAGGAGAGCTGTTTCTTTATAGCCCAGTTTTTGCTATCTGATGGAGTCCCAAAGGAGCTCACAAACCTTTCTCTTCCTCTCCCTACAACGGACATCCTGTGAGTTAGGTGGGGCCGAGAGAGCTCTGAGAGGACTGCTCTGTCACAGCAGCTCTAAGAGGACTGTGACTAGCCAAAGGTCACCCTGCTGGCTGCCTGTGGAGGAGTGGAGAATCGAATCCAGTTCTCCAGGCTAGAGGCCGCCGCTCTTTAACCACTACACCACGCTGGCTTTCCACTCCAGTCCCAGCCATGATAGTTGAAAGGTTGTCACTTGGAGGAGGGCAGGATGCTGTTTCTGTTGGCTGCAAAGGACACACAATAATGGGTTTAAACTACAAGTACAACCATATAGGCTAGATATCAGGGGGGAAATTTTCACAGTCAGAGTAGTTCAGCAGTGGAATAGGCTGCCTAAGGAGGTGGTGAGCTCCCCCTCACTGGCAGTCTTCAAGCAAAGGTTGGATACACACTTTTCTTGGATGCTTTAGAATGCTTTGGGCTGATCCTGCGTTGAGCAGAGGGTTGGACTAGATGGCCTGTATGGCCCCTTCCAACTCTATGATTCTATGATTCTGTGATTCTTTGATTCTATGATCCTATCAGGAGAACCAGTCTGCATCTCTGTTTTACTTAGCAAGTGTGTGATTCCATCACCTCTTCTGGCTCTTCTTCCTTTTATTTGGCCTTTCCCTTTTCCCTCCCATCTCCCAAGCCTGCCTTCATTGCCTTTAATCCCCTTTCTTCTGTGATTCTTTTGCAAGGAGAGGAGGAAGGTAATGCATTTGGTGCTGCCTCCTGTAGCTGCCATTTTATGTTGCCCCAATTTAAAGATGCCAGATGTGCTTGGAGGGCAAAAAGGTTGGGGACCCCTGCTCTGGACCAAAAGGTTAATTTAATTTAATTTTAATTGCCTCCTTGCCAAATACGGTGGTCCAGTCTGTAAGAGAACAAAGTACCTGCTGCAGGGCATCTATATCATATATATTGGCTTAGGACATATAGAGCTGTCTGCATATTGATGACAGCCAGCCCCACCTTTCCAAATGATGTGTCTGAAGGGCTTTGCCTAGAGATCGAAGGGGATGGGGAATAAATTGCGCCCTGTGAACTCCACAGGATAGGTTCCACATGCCCACTGGTATCCAACAGTAGTCCTTTAAGTCCTATCTGAGAGGAACAATTTGGATGCTGGACTGGGTGGGCCCCTGGTCTGACCCAGCAGGGCTCTCCTGATGTTCTTATGAAGGCCTCAGCCTCTCTGCCCTGTCATTGAGCCTTCAGAAGAACTGCTTGTCCTCTGGGTAAGGCAGGATGCTGGACTAGAGGAAGTAATGTTCTGATCTAGCAGGGCTCTTCTGCAGCTCTTATCAGGGGGAGGCCTCAGCCTCTGTGCCCTTCTCTTTGCCCTCCACATCAGAGCATATATTCTTAATATTCTGTCAGCAAAAAACCTTTGGAAAAATATCACTGTGTTTTGACGTCAGCAGCTGCTGAGCTACTTCAACCAATTGGGATGGTTTGGAGCTAGAGTTGCCAACCGCCAGGTAGGACCTGGAGATATCCTAAAACCGCTCTCCAAGTTTTGGGTCCAGTGATTGTGTAGTTTGAGTGTGTGTGGCAGCAATTGGAATGCTTATTTGCAGCAATTCCCAGATCTTTATTACTGCCTAAATCCAATTTCAGCTATTATCTCTTATGCATCTACCCAGACTGCGTATGGTCTTAACGGTCAAAACAAAAACCTTGAACCTGATCCCGTCCTCAACCAATGCAGCTGCCTCAGCACAGGTTGGATGTGGAGTCTCCAGGATGTCCCAGTGAGGACCCTCACAGCTGCATTTTGTACCAGCTGCTATTTCTGGAGCAGGGACAAGGGCAGGCCCACATAGAACGAGTTACCAAAGTATAACCTGGAAATTACTATCACATGGATCACTGTGCCTAGCTGATCCTGGGATAGGATGCTAGTAGCCTTGCTTGGTGGAGGTGGTAAAATGTCAGCTGGGCTCCTTGAAAGGGAGGACCCCAAGTTCATGCCCAAATTCCTGGTAGCGTGCAAAATCTTCAGCTGCACACCATCCAGGCTGAGCAAGCGCATTTCCTTATCTGGTCATATGTAATGACTGAGGATATTTTGCTTCACTGTATCTGTACACGAACAAAGGTCTGTCCGTCCATCCATCCATCCATCCATCCATCCATCTAGAACACTTTGTCCAGGTGCCACTGCGGCTTCAGACCAACACTGCTGCCCACCTGAATCTATATTGTGGTGGGGTTAATGGCCAGGAAGGGCTAGTTAGTCAAGATGCATAAGAAATGGGCAATAATTAGATTTTAGACCGGTGGATAGAAGCAATTTAGCGTCCCCCCCTCCCAAAAAAAAGTGTTAATGAGCAGATGTGAAACAGGCTTGTGTTCAGGCGGGGCATGCGTATGACCAACGGAATATTAATTGTGGGGATAAGTTTTAGTGTGCATGTACACTCCGTCAGAAAGATATTGGGCCAAAACAGAACAAAGTCTTGTGTGTATATGCACATTTTTTCAAGTACCTTGAAACAGACTTCCTCAAGCCTTAAATATCGGTGGGGGGAGCAAAGCTTAAGCCCAGGGGCACCTTTTACTTTATTTTAGATTTTTATACCGCACTTCAAACTTTTATTCAAGGTATAAACGTTTGTGTGCATGCGTTCAAATGAGTAGCCGTGTTGGTCTGAAGTAGCACAATAAAATCAGAGTCCAGGAGCACCTTTAAGACCAACAAAGATTTATTCAAGGCGTGAGCTTTCGAGTGCTCACGCCTTGAATAAATCTTTGTTGGTCTTAAAGGTGCCCCTGGACTCTGATTTCATTGTTTGCATGCAGACTTCCTCAGATACACAGGCAAGTCTCTACCACGATGGCCAAACTGGGGCTCTGGACGAGGACTACAATAACCATGAGCCCCTGCCATAACGCTGGCTCTTGGTAATTGTAGTCCATGGCCATCAGGAGAGCCACAGTTTGGCCACCCCTGCCTTAAAGATGCCCCGGGACTCCTGAAGCACCTGAATTGGCTGTCCAGGGAAGAAATGGGTCCCCTGGAGAAAATGGCCGCTTTTGGAGGGCGGACTCTATGGCACAGAACCACCCCGGAAGTCCCGCCTCTCCCCGACTCCAAACGCCAATGTCCCCACGGAAGCGGGAGGTGGGACTTCCTGCTCTAGGATTCTTTTTTCCCTCTCCTCTTCAGGCCTAACGTAAAGCCGCTCATTGGAAACAACAGAGTTGTGCAGTTTGCCCTTTGAATTGTGATTGGTCGACAGAGAAGCTCCACGGCAACCGGCGAGGCTCAACGAGCCTTGTCTCGCGCCACCCTCAAGCTCTCGCGAGATCTTGAGGCTCAGGAACCTCCGCGGGCCCGCCAGCCTCTAAATCTCGCGAGATCGGAGAGCTGACGAGGCGCTTGGTCCGGCGTTCCCCTCGAAGTCTCGCGAGCGTCCGCGGCGGGGCCAAAGGTCAACAGGCTCTGGACGGTGTCATGGCGGCGCTGGCTGGTTCCCCGTCCGCCGCTCTCCCGGCCCTGCCCGCGGCCGCGCCCAGCCCCGGACCGCCCGGCTACAGGCCCTTCGAGCCAGAGGCGCTCGGCCTCAGCCCCGGATGGAGGCTCACCGGCTTCGGGGAGCTGCGCGGCTGAGGCTGCAAAGTCCCCCAGGAGACGCTGCTCAGGCTCCTGGAGGGACTCGGCGGGCCCCGCGCGGAGGAGGCCGGGGAGGGGGACACGGCAGGAGCCGGGCCCCCGGCACCCACCCTCGGTGAGAAGGGGGCAGGGAGGCCTGTGTAGGGGTGGTGGTGGTGGAGAGGACTACAGTAACCATGAGCCCCTGCCAGCACGCTGGCTCTTGGTAATTGTAGTCCATGGCCGTCAGGAGAACCACAGTTTGGCCACCCCTGACTTACAGATGCTCCTGGACTCAAACTTTCTTCTGCTGCTTCAGACCAACATGTCGAAGCCTCTGGCCGGTATGCGGGAGGTCCCATATTTAGTCCCCAGGCTTGGCAGGCAGAACGTCCCTGGTTCAATCCCCGGCATCTCCAGTTAGAAGGACCAGGCAGGAGGGGATGGGAAAGACCTTGGCCTGAGACCCTGGCTCAGTGGCAGAGCCTCTGCTTCGCAGGCAGAAGGTCCCAGGTTCAATCCCCGGCATCACCAGTTAGAAGGACCAAGCAGGAGGGGAGGGGAAAGACTTTGGCCTGAGACCCTGGCTCAGTGGCAGAGCCTCTGCTTGGCAGGCAGAAGGTCCCAGGTTCAATCCCCGGCATCACCAGTTAGAAGGACCAAGCAGGAGGGGAGGGGAAAGACTTTGGCCTGAGACCCTGGCTCAGTGGCAGAGCCTTCTTGGCAGGCAGGAGGTCCCAGGTTCAATCCCCAGTGGCATCTCCAGTTAGAAGGACCAGGCAGGAGGGGATGGGAAAGACTTTGGCCTGAGACCCTGGCTCAGTGGCAGAGCCTTCTTGGCAGGCAGGAGGTCCCAGGTTCAATCCCCAGTGGCATCTCCAGTTAGAAGGACCAGGCAGGAGGGGATGGGAAAGACTTTGGCCTGAGACCCTGGCTCAGTGGCAGAGCCTTCTTGGCAGGCAGGAGGTCCCAGGTTCAATCCCCAGCATCTCCAGTTAGAAGGACCAGGCAGGAGGGGAGGGGAAAGACCTTGGCCTGAGACCCTGGTTCAGTGGCAGAGCCTCTGCTTGGCAGGCAGAAGGGCCCAGGTTCAATCCCCGACATCTCCAGTTAGAAGAACCAGGCAGGAGGGGATGGGAAAGACCTTGGCCTGAGACCCTGGCCCACTGGTAGAGCCTCTGCTTGGGCTGCTGCAGGTCTCAGGATCAGTCCCTGGCATCTTAACTTAAAAAGGACCAGGCAGGAGGTGATGAGAAGGACCTTTGATTCCCTGGAGAACTGCTGCCAATCTGAATGATGAAAGTCAGGGCTGTTGCTCAATGGCAGCTTAAAGAATAACAAGATCTGTCGCAGGGTATTAGCACTGGTCACTTCATAACCTGCTCCAAATTGTGTTAATCTTTAAGCTGCTAGTTTGCTGATGTCGTGGTCCTTTCTAGTGCTAGTCTAGATGGACTGGTTATACAAGGCAGCTTCATTTTTATTTGGATACTTCTTCCTTGTTTTCCTCCAGGGACATTGTTCTATTCTCCCTTTTATGTGTCCTAAAGTTGCTCAGCAAGCAAACCTCTTTCTTTGTGTTGCTAGATTTCTATGTGTCTTTTATAAAGTTTAACAAGTAGTGTGTTCACTCTGTCATGAAAAAAATTAGAGTCATCATTTCTCAGTGCACCCTGCCCTGAGAAATGAGCCTGTTGTCTGCACAGATTCAGTGGGTTGAGACAGAGTTTGTTCAGTGGTGGCCATTTTTTTTCGAATATCCTGGTGTCTCACGAATGTATGAAACTGCCTTACACAGAAATCAGATTCTCCATCCATCAGAATCTGTATTGTCTATTCCTTAGAATAGCAGCGGCTCTTCATGGTCTGAAGCAAAGGTCTTTCACATCACCTGTGGCCTGCTCTTTTTAAAATGGAAATGCTGGGGCTTGAACCTGTGACCTTCTGCATGCCAAGCAGAGGTTCTGCCACTGAGCAACAGTCCTTCTCTTATGTAGCCATTACATTTCTGCTTATCTGAGCTTTTAATGTCGAGGTTCTTAAACATTTTAAGCAAATTTTTGTGGTTGTCGCTTGAAGACTATTTTATGAATAACATTTTTGACCACTGGCTGTTGCTTTATGCCTCTGGCTGGTGCTGCTGCTTACACTGGTGTTCTGGTTTCATTGTATTTTCTTTACTTTGTGAGCCACCTCAGGCAGGTCTCAGGAAAGTTTGTGTATACATTTTCAAAGTGGACTGCTTGGAACACTGTGGAGATTAAGATCTGCAATAAAGTGTGGTTTGGCTAAGAGACTGGACACTATATCATTAGTTTCCTAATATGCATTCAATGTCTTCTACAAGCTGACCAGGTAGCACAACTCAGACTACTTTAAGGCTGGTAACCTTCCCCTCCCCGATTTGCATAGGTACTTATACTCTTGACAGTTTAATTCTTGAAAAGGAAATGATAATTATGTAAAAGTCCTGTATAGATTCTGTTGATTAAAGATGGGAAGCCCCACTTGGAGCCTTGTTTTGCCATTGTGGCCCCTGCTAGTCACACAGAGCCGTCGTGCCGTCATGGTTAAAAGTGTCAACCTCTAATCTGGAGAATCGGGTTTGAATCCCCAACCCTCCTCTACTTGCAGCCAGCTGAGTGACTGTGAGCTAGTCACAGTTCTCTTAGGGGTGATCTCACAGAGCAGTACTGTTAGAGCCCTCGGCTCCACCTGCACACTCTTGACAGGTACTCATCCAATCCCATCTTAAAAACTTCCAACAAAGTAGACCCCCCCCCCCATACAGCCAGTCTTGAGCTGGATATGCTCCTTCCTCCTAAACCGGGCCCAGAGGGTAGCAGTGGGGGAGGAGCTGTCGGGCCCAGTTCGGCTCCCTTGTGCGGTCCCTCAGGGCTCGGTCTTCTCCCCCACGTTGTTCAACATCTTTATTGGCCCTCTGGCCCAACTGGTGCGGAGTTACGGCTTGGGTTGTCATCAATATGCGGATGACACCCAGCTGTATCTCCTGATGGACGCCCCCCCCCCCGGAACCATTTGCCAGATGTTTGGAAGCCGTGGTTGGAGCAGAGTCGCCTGAAACTCAACCCCTCCAAAACAGAGGTCCTCTGGTAGGGGGGCAGCCCAGGGGCAGCCCTGCCCACGCTGGCTGGGATGCAACTGATCACTGTGTCCCAGACCAGGAATCCGGGTGTGACCTTTGATGCCTCGTTAACTTTAGAGTCTCAGGTCAAATAAGTAGCTAGCCAGGTCTTTTTCCATCTGCGTCAGCTAAGCTAGTAGCGCCCTACCTGTCTCCTGACCACCTAGCCACTGTGATCCATGTGACGGTCACCTCCAGAATAGATTTCTGTAACTCGCTCTATGTGGGCCTGCCTTTGGGCTTGATCCAGAAATTGCAGCTGATACAGACTGCAGCTGCTAGGGTCCTCACTGGAACACGTAGGAGGGCCCATATCCAGCCTGTGCTGAGGCAGCTGCATTGGCTTCTGGTTACTTCCGGTTCAAGGTTTTGGTTCTTACGTTTAAGGCCCTCCGTGGTCTGGGCCCCACATACCTTAAGGACTGCCGTCTGCCCCCCGCAGAGTCTTACGCTCTGCGGGGACAAATTTACTGGTCATTCCCGGCCCCAGGGAAGTGCGCTTGGCTTCACCCAGGGCCAGGGCCTTTTCGGTACTGGTCCCTACTGGGTGGAATTAGCTCCCGGAAGAGTTCAGGGCCCTGCGGGATCTTTCACGGTTCTGCAGGGCCTGCAAGACGGAGCTTTTCCGCCAGGTTTATGCTTGAGGCCAGGGCGAGGAAGATCTAGACTATTCTACGGGCAGTTGAGATCAATTTCCACGCCACCCCCCCGAGTTGGTTTTTAAGGGGGCATTTTAGTTGTGTTATATCACCGCATATGTCTTGGATGTTGGTTTTTGTCAGGTTATTGTTGTATTTTTAGGGGTATTTTATTGGAATTTTTATTGAATATAACCTGCCATGAGCCTTCTGGGAGTAGAGGGCTAAAAGTCAAATAATAATTATAATAATGCCTCACAGAGCACCTGTTGCAGGGAGAGGAAGGTGTTTGTAAACCAGTCTGGGGCTCCTTCGGGTATTGAAAATGGTTATTAAAAAAAGCTGTTCTTCTCACATTGGGATAGCAACATGCTCTCCTCCAGGCCTGCCTCCAAAGATTGTTGTGAAGATAAAATAGAGGAGAAGAGTTACTTTGGGCCCCCGCTGGGGAGAAAAGCAGGGTATAAATTTGATCAATGAATGAAGTGATTTTTAAAGCTTGACGCATCTTCCCCGCAGGCATTGGTATGGACTCCTGCGTTATCCCCCTTAGGCATGGGGGTCTCTCCCTTGTTCAGACCACAGACTTCTTTTATCCCCTGGTGGAGGATCCCTATATGATGGTGAGTGGAGGGGACGGGGCTCAGTCGGGCCAAGGGGGTGGGTTATGTCTCGTGGGAACCTTGGAAATTTCGGCTGGGAGGAGGCAGCTGTGGAACGCGAGGCCCACGCTGTCAATTGCCCCATGTGTGGCTGTCCTTCTGGCTCAGTGCCTCTTGCTGCCTGTGTGTCTGCTCTAGGGCCGCATCGCCTGCGCCAACGTGCTGAGCGACCTGTACGCCATGGGCATCACCGAGTGCGACAACATGCTGATGCTGCTGAGCGTGAGCCAGAAAATGACCGAGGAGGTGAGAAGCGCCCGGGATCGCCTTACTCCTTAGCAAGATGCTTCCCTCGGCAATTTTGCAGAAAGGGATACTCTTTTCGCGCGTGCCGCTTACGCGACAATTTTCTATTGAAATGATGGTAAAGGTTCTGCAAATCCCTTAATACAGTATTGTAGATCTGGGGTAGCTTCCCTTTCAGATTTGATTGTCTGGTTGATCTTCGCTTCCAATAAGATGATAACTCCACAACCAGCTCAGTTTAAATTGAATTGCAAAATCCTAGTTGGAGCTTCCAAATTGTGGAGCAAGCTGAAGTGCAGAGCTACTTAAGTATCTGTCTGCATTCCAGTCTTTAAGTACGGTGATCTCTAGAGGTAAAGGTAAAGGTATCCCCTGTGCAAGCACCGAGTCATGTCTGACCCTTGGGGTGATGCCCTCCAGCGTTTTCATGGCAGACTCAATACAGGGTGGTTTGCCAGTGCCTTCCCCAGTCATTACCGTTTACCCCCCAGCAAGCTGGGTACTCATTTACCGACCTCGGAAGGATGGAAGGCTGAGTCGACCTTGAGCCAGCTGCTGGGATTGAACCCCCAGTCTCATGGGCAGAGCTTTCAGACTGCATGTCTGCTGCCTTACCACTCTGCACCACAAGAGGCTCTTTAGAGGTAGATGTTTACAATTGTGGATTGTCAACACAGACCTTACATAGTCCCAGCCATGTCTTTTAAGTCCACTTGAGACCATAATTTTTTTATCTAGTCCTCACTGGCCTGCCTCTTGCATATGGAATCTGCCACACTGAGTGAGACACATGGCCTAGCAAGGTCAGTTTTGCCACCTCAGACTGGAAGTGGCCTCTCTTCTACCCCACTCATTACCCGGTCCCTTTAAGGAGACATGCAAGAAATTCTATTATTTTACTGCCTGAAGGAGACCCAAATCGGCTTACAAACACCTTTCCCATCCCCTCCCCACAACAGACACTCTGTGAGGGAGGTGGAGCTGAGAGCTCTGAGATTACTGTTCTGTGAGAACATCTCTAAGAGAACTGTGATTTGCCCAAGGTCATCCCGCTGGCTGCATGTGGAGGAGTGGGGAATCAAACCTGGTTCTCCATATTCGAGTCTGCCATTCATAACCATTACACCACGCTGGTTCTGCCACTGAGCCAGGGTCTCAGGCCAAGGTCTCTCCCATCCCCTCCTGCCTGCTCCTTTTAACTGGAGATGCTGCCAGGGATTGAACCTGGGACCTTCTGCCTGCCAAGCAGAGGCTCTGCCACTGAGCCAGGGTCTCAGGCCAAGGTCTCTCCCATCCCCTCCTGCCTGGTCCTTTTAGCTGGAGATGCCGGGGATTGAACCTGGGACCTTCTGCCTGCCAAGCAGAGCCTCTGCCACTGAGCCAGGGTCTCAGGCCAAGGTCTTTCCCATCCCCTCCTGCCTGGTCTTTTTGACTGGAGATGCCGGGGATTGAACCTGGGACCTTCTGCCTGCCAAGCAGAGGCTCTTCCACTGAGCCAGGGTCTCAGGCCAAGGTCTTTCCCATCCCCTCCTGCCTGGTCCTTTTAACTGGAGATGCCAGGGATTGAACTCGGGAACTTCTACATGCCAGCCAGATGTTCTGCCATTCATCAATGGCTACTCCTTTAAGCCATGTTGCAAACCGCATATGTTGTCTCAGCTGAGCATTTGTGGCCAAGCGTAACTTGCCGTTCTAAATGTTACAGCCTGTCCTTGCTGCAAAATACATTGGCAGGGAAGTGGCCTTTCGTATTCTAGATCCAGTTCCCCACTTTCTGCAAGAGGCTTGAGAGCCGTAGTGGTTTCCCAAATTCTCTCTTTTGCTCTTCCCCCAGGAGCGGGACAAAATCATGCCGCTGATCGTCAAGGGCTTCCGGGATGCGGCCGAGGATGGCGGCACCTCTGTCACTGGCGGGCAGACGGTCTTGAACCCCTGGATCATTGTGGGAGGAGTTGCGACGGTGGTGTGCCAACCTAACGAGTTTATCTTGTGAGTATCAGGATCTTACTAGCAGGGGAGAGGTGGTTTGAGGAATCCGATGATAGGATGCTCTATGTACCTGCAGAGAGAATGTTTTTTAAACCCCACATAGTCTTAAAATCATGGAAGGGACCTCCTGGGTCATCTAGTCCAACCCCCTGCACTCTTGCTCATCCAATGTCACCTGCCACCCCCTTAAGGCTTCATAGAATCAGCCTCTCCGTCAGATGGCTCTCCAGCCCCTGCTTTAAACATTTCCAAATATGGAGAACCCACCACCTCCCGAGGAAGCCTGTTCCACTGAGAAACTGCTGTAATGGTCAGGAATTTCTTCCGGATGTTTAGATGGAATTTCTTTTGAATTCATTTCATCCCGTTGGTTCTGGTCCGCTCCTCTGGGGCAAGAGGGAACAACTCTGCTCCATCCTCTATATGGCAGCCTTTTAAATACTACTTGAAGATGGCTATCAGAGCCCCTCTCAGTGGCCTCCTCTCCAGGCTAAACAGACCGAGCTCCCCCAACCTTTCCTCCTACGTCTTGGTCTCCAAACCCCTCACCATCTTTGTTGCCCTCCTCTGGACACCCTCCAGTTTGTCTACATCCCTCTTCAACTGGGGTGCCCAAAACTGAACACAGGACTCTAAGGGAGGCCAAACCAGAGCAGAGTAAAGCGGTGCTATCACCTCCCGTGATCTGGACACGATACTCTATTTGATACAGCCCGTTGGATACATGGCTTGGGTATCAGAAGGACTGTGTTCTGCCAAGCATTCTTGCCGAGGCATTCAGGTCACAGGGTGACTTCCTCCTGATTATTGTCCCAGCAATCAAAGAAACTCAGCTACTGAGCAGGAGAGAGGGTCTTTTTGGTGGCAGCCCCAGAATTGCGGACCAGTCCCCTTGGGGGGGTGCACCTAGCTCCCTCACTATCGATTTTCAGGAGGCAGCCCAGAGTTTAATTTACAAATTGCCTTTGGCTGATTTAGTTTTTATTTCCTGGCATTCCTAAATGGAGTTTTAAAATAATGCCCTTTCCTGGGTTTTTACAATCGTTGCTTTATTCGTATTGTTTTATTGCATTTTCTGACCGTCACGTGTTGCAGGCCACCTGAAGTTCTTCAAGGGGGGGGGGGGGAAGACTGCTAATAAATGTTTTGGAAGTAATAATAAAAATGTTGGGCGATCCTTAATGTCTGATGCTCAGCTTATGAGAAGAATTGCATTGAGGTAGAGAGAACTCGTAACTTCTGGGAGACACGGAGCAATCTCTGTTTTCAGGCCAGGCAGTTTTTATTTCAAGAGAATAATTATATGCAGTATCATTTTGTGGAATGTCAAGGCAGCTGAGATGGTTGTCGTAACTCAGAATGTTTTGAATGCAAGCAAGCAGAGTTCCCTAAACTGCCCGATGGGGAGACTGGGAAACTTAGACGATCTGTAGACTTTGTTTTCTTGATTCCAGGCCAGACAGCGCCGTTCCAGGGGATGTCCTTGTCCTGACCAAGCCTCTGGGAACGCAGGTGGCCGTGAACGCTCACCAGTGGCTAGATAACGTAAGTGCTCGTCCGTGGGAAAGCTTGCCGGTCTTGCAGATTATGTTGTAGGGAGGGGCAATTATTAAACAGATAGAAATGTTACCAGATGAGAGCTATGAGCCGAAGGTTAGGCTTAATGCAGATGTGCCTTGTTACCACTGAAGACCCAAGCCTCCTGCATGCTGCATTCAGACATACGTGAAGATGCCTTATACTGAGTCAGACCCCCGGTCCATCAAAGCCAGTATTGTCTACTTCAGACTTTCTCCACTTTTATCCATTGAGAAAACCTGGGGACATTCTCCAGGCTTCGAGAAACCCCAGAAGTGGTGGCATCATGCAGATGGTTGGGAAGCAGAGCTGTGGACACGCCCACTGTAGGCCCCTCCTCTTCCCACCCCCCTCCAGGCCCATCATTGACCATTTAGGGAGGGGGTGGTAATAAAATTTAAAAACATATAAAAAATGAACTAACTCCCACCCATTCAGGAACCCCTTCCAGGGCTGTCAAGAAACTCCAGGGTTTCATGAAAGCCTGGTTTACTCAGACTGGCAGCAGCGCTCTGAAATCTCTGGCAGTAGCCTTTCATGTTACCTACTGCTGTTTTTAACTGGAGATGCCGGGGATTGAACCTGGGACCTTCTGCCTGCCAAGCAGAGGTTCTGACACTGAGCCAGGGTCTCAGGCCAAGGTCTTTCCCCTCCCCTCCTGCTTGGTCCTTCTAACTGGAGATGCCAGGGATTGAACCTGGGACCTTCTGCCTGCCAAGCAGAGGTTCTGACACTGAGCCAGGGTCTCAGGCCAAGGTCTTCTCCATCCACTCCTGCCTGGTCCTTTTACCTGGAGATGCCGGGGATTGAACCTGGGACCTTCTGCCTGCCAAGCAGAGGATCAGCCACTGAGCCAGGGTCTCAGGTTAAGGTCTTTCCCATCCCCTCCTGCCTGGTCTTTTTAACTGGACCTTCTGCCTGCCAAGCAGAGGCTGTACCATTAAGCCATGGCCCCTCCGTGTGTGGTGCATTGACGGGAAAGTACAGGGACCACGGTGTGACTGCTGAGCCATGTTGTGTGAACGAGTGGTTAGTTTATTATGTTGTACTTGACTTATTTGGCCTGAGGGGATCAGCCTATGAGACTAGGTGGGAGTTCTGGCTCTGTCCCCACCTCACCCTAAGATGCTTTTGTTTCTGTTGCAGCCAGAGAGGTGGAATAAGATTAAGCTGGTGGTCTCCAAAGAAGAAGTTGAGCTGGCCTACCAGGAAGCCATGTTTAGCATGGCCCTGCTGAACAGGACAGGTAGGCACCTGACCCCTGAAGCGTACCTTGTCAGTTGGCAGGGGCTCATGGGAACTGTAGTCCGTGAACATCTGAAGAGCCAGTTTGGCCACCCCTGAAGTAGAGCATTTATTATGATGATGTCTTGAGCTGGGCATGGAAGGCAGCTAATGAAATGTTTAGAAGAAAGCAAATCAAAAGGTGTGCCCGTAACCCTCTGCCCCTTTCAGCTGCCAGCCTCATGCACACGTTCAACGCTCACGCCGCCACGGACATCACCGGCTTCGGCATCCTGGGCCACGCCCAGAACTTGGCCAAGCAGCAGCGCAGTGAAGTGTCCTTCGTCATCCACAACCTGCCCATCATCGCCAAGATGGCGGCCGTCAGCAAAACCAGTGGCACGCGGTGTCGGCTCCTGCAGGGGACGTCGCCAGAGACGTCTGGTAAGGCGCGCGGCTGGGGCTGCATCGGAGAAACCATGTTGGATCAGGCAGGCAGCCCGTTTCGTCCGTGTCACGCGTTGGCCCCAACCCAGGGGCCGTCAGGAGGCCCACCAGTGGGGCCAGAGCTCCAGAAGTCTTCCCACCGTTGCCCTGCCAAACCCCAAGAATACAGAGCATCCCTGCCCCAGACGGAGTGTGCCATCCCTGCCCCATGGCTAAGAGTCACGGATGGACCTCTGCTCTTAATAGTTGGATCTGATCAGTGGCCCCTTCCTCTCAGCGCTGTGTCATAGTTGCCCAAACCCAGGGGCCATCAGGAGGTCCCGCAGCAGGGCCAGAACTCTAGAAGCCCTCCCATTCCCCCCCCCCCCCGAAGCACGACGAAGACAGGACATCCCTGCCCCAGACTGTATCCCTTCTATTCCTTGCAGCTCAAAGCCCTGACGGCCCTTTGCTCCGTAGATTTCTCCAGTCCCCCCATGAAGCTGTCTGGGCCTGCAGCCGCTAACATTTTCCAGCTGTGAATTCCACGGGTTTATCTGAAGTCAGGGAGGGGCTCTCTGGCAGCAGCCTAAGCCTGCCGGGAGCCTCAACCTGCGCTGTTTTCCTTTGCAGGGGGGCTGTTGATCTGTCTCCCCCGGGAGCAGGCTGCCCGCTTCTGTGCGGAGATCAAATCCCCCAAATACGGCGAAGGGCATCAGGCCTGGATCATCGGCATCGTGGAGAAAGGCAACCAGTCTGCCCGCATCATCGACAAGCCCCGGATCATCGAGGTGACGCCCCGGGGGGCCACCGCCTCCCCCCACGACAACAATTCCAGCGCCAGCCCGGAGGCGGCTTCTTGAAGCGGGAAGAGCGACCTTTGCCTACCCATCGTAGGCTCTAAGCTGGTCAGGGCAGTGTAGCGGGGCCCTCGGCCGCCGTGCGTTTGCTGCCTACGGTGTGGGGCTTGCTGGGGCCGTGGCTCTCTTTTTGCTGGGCAGGGAACAGCCGCGGGATCCTTCCCGCCACATGATCAAAGCACTAATTGGCTTGGGCAGCACTTAAATTGCAGTTGATTTTTTGGAGATAGCTCACTTGAATTATTTATTGGAATAGGTTTCTGCTTCTGAAGCTCTCCTAGGTTTTTTGGGTCAGACTGAGCAGCTGGTCCCAAAAACACAAAGGAGGGCGGGCAACTACCCCACGCCCCGGGGCTTGGGCCGACGGCCTCTCCTCTCTGAATGAAGCACCTCCCTAGAAACCCAGCCGCGGGCCCGGAGGAGCAGAGGAACCGTAGAGGGGGAGCTGTGCCCACGCCCGGCTTGGGGGCTTGTTTCCGTGGATTGTAAATTATTGGTGATTGAGTTAATAAAACGTTGATTTCTACAGCTACCGGGGGACTTCGCTGGCAGGGCGGAGCGTTGGCATAAAGGGGGGCCGGGGAGAAACCCAAATCGCGAACTTTGCTTTAATTAATCGAAGGCAAGATTTATACAGTGGCTCCCTGGCGGCTGCCCAAACCGGCAGCTCCTGAGAAAGCAGAGGAGAACAGCCCGTCCCCTTTGTAGGGTTTCCCTATACATTTTTCCGCCTAGTCACAGTCGGGCTGAGGAAATGTTAAAGGCACTTATAGGGTCAGCCTCTTTGGGGATCAGAAAGGGAGCTTTCCTTCCCAACCCCCCAAAACGAGAGCCCTTCTCTGTGCTCCTTTACCCTGAACCTGCCCAGCCCCGCAGAGACAGCGTTATGCTCGCTAAGGCAGCAGACACGACATCCCGAGGAACAGTGCAAATCCCCCTTTCTCCCCATGGCTGCCGGTGCAGCCGAGCCCCAAAGGACAGCAGCAGGCCCGGCCACACGTGAAGGAGAAGGGGGAAAAAAGTTAAATTTGTGGGGGGAGGGGGGGATTTGTGGGAGAGGAGCAAAATCGTCCAAGTCAGCTTGCAGCAGCCGAACGGCTGGGCTCCGATTTAGGCCACGCAGCAGAAAAAGCACATTCTCGCCGGCAAGGAGGGATGGGGACTCTTCCTTCGTCGCCCTCACAGGATGCAGTCCATGATGTGGATCTGTAGGGTGTCCATGTCCGGAGCCTTGTACTGGCACTTGGGGCAGCAGTAGTCCGGCTTCTCTTCGGCCACGCCGTGCCTCGGCCCCGGGGTCAGCTGGGGGTGGAACTGGGCGGCACCCATCATGTAAGCTAGAAGGGCGGCAAGGACAACGGGTCAACGCGCGGAGCTCAAAGTCCTGTTTTCTCTCTCCCCCCCCCCAGTCTTTCAGGGTGGTGCTCTGCCACGCGTTTTTAAAAAGGGGAATTGTTGCCCAGCCAGGCCCCTGATTGGACACTGGAGCTCTGACAAAGAGGAGGAGTTGTTTTTTGAATGCCCTGCTTTTCACTGCCCGAAGGAGTCTCAGAGCAGCTGCCAATTGCCTTCCCTTTCCTCCCTGTAAGAGGGGTGAAGCTGGGAGAGCCCTGAGATTAAGAAGACGAGTTGGTTCTTCTATGCCGCTTTCCTTTCCCCAAAGGAGTCTCAAAGGAGCTTCCAATCCCCGTCTTCTCCTCACAGAAACCCTGGGAGGGGCGTGAGGCTGAGAGAGCTCCGCCAGAACTGCTCTGTGAGAACAGCTTCATCAGTGCTCTGGCAAGCCCAAGGTCCCCCAGCGGGCTGCACGTGGAGGAAGTGTGGGGAATCAAACCCGGCTTGCCAGATTAGAACCTGCCTCTCTTAACCTAGCTGGCTGGGCAGATGGCAAGACACGTCCCTTTGGCAGGTAACCCCACCTCAGCCCAAAGATCTTCACTGTGTCCCTGGAGGGGAACGGCAACAGCTGTTTCGGGGAAGTGGCCACCACACCGCATGAGAGGCTACAAATGGGTGGGGACCCCTGAGCCAGGCAAGGACAGGGATGGAGGCATAGAGTGCTGAAGCACTGCTGGGTCATGAAACGTCCACTGGCAAGGGCTCATGGGAATTGTAGTCGATGGACATCTGGAGGACCACAGGTTGACTACCCCTGCTCTAGCGAGTCTAGCATCAGTGCTGCACGCTGGCTTGGGAGCGACATGTCCCTTTTCTGAGCTCTGCCTTCCAATATGGCACTGTTTTCTGGCCCTTGACCCACGGGGCTTGTCATGGGCCACTGATTCCCACCTTGCAATTGCAGCTGCAAAAGGAGCAGGGAAGCTGGGAGCCTCCCTGCAGGGTGGGCCTCATTCCAGGGATGGAGGTCAACGCCACTGCTGTTGACAGTACCGTGTACGTGGGGGTGAAAAGCCAGAGGCACCAGAGCCCCTTGTCCCCCTAGCTCCACTGAGCACCTCCTTGCTTGTTTTAAGCCTCTGGTTTCTCCCTGGATGCCAGGGATCCCCCTGCCACGCGGTGAACGGAGGCCGTTCCGGTACTCACGCGTCTGAGAAGGCGGGGGCCGCATCTCGGAGTGGCGGTTCCTCATCTCTTCCATCAGAGCCCTGCGGGAGAGGAAAGAACACGGAGCATCAGCCACAAACGACTCGGTAACTTCTGCCCCTCTTGGCTCCTTGCATTCTTGGAGATGGTAAGCGAAGTTTAATCTCGCAGGCTTAGGGAGGGCAAGCTATCAGACAAGGAAATTGCTATTGAACAAAGCATAAGAAGAGCCATGGTGGGTCAGTTCTATCTATTATTATTATTTTTAGATTTATTTCCCGCCTCTCCCGACAGGCTCGAGGCGGGTCACAACAACTAACCCCATTAAAATTCCCATTAAAACATCAATCTACTAACATGACGGCTAAAAATCGCATCCCTCCCCCAATTATTAAAGAGGTGAAGAGGAAAGGATAGGGGAGTAGCGTAGTGCAGCGTCCTCTTTCTCCCAGCCGCCAGCCAGTTCCTCCGGAGGGCCAACAGCAAAGGCAGAAAGGCTGAAACCTTCATAAGCACCTCGAAAGAGCCCTGCTGGATCAAACCAGTGAGGCCCGTCTAGTCCAGCCTCCCGTCTCCCCTCTGGAGGACGACAACAGGGCCGAGGCCGAGGCCTTCCCTTGAGGCTGCCTCCTGGGTCTGGGATTCAGAGGATTTGTGCCCCTGAACGTGGAGGCTCCCCTCAGCCACACGTGACTCCAGTTTGAAAGCAAAACGAACCCCCTCCTGATAACGGTGCCAGCCCCCTTACCGGCTGGTGCCCTCCGAATCGGCCTTCAGCTTCTCATAGTCCCGCTGCATCTGTGCCAGCTGCTCCACCAGGGCCTCCCGCTGTTCGTGGAGTTTCTCGCGAGCGTGGCGCTCCGCCAAGAAGTCTGTCTTGTAGATCTCCGCCTGAGTGTCGAAGGAGAGGAGAGCTGTTACTTCACGCATTGGGGTGCTGCTCACACACTTTGTTTAGAGGTTGACCAGGGCTCCTCGACAGGGTGCCCATGGGCACCATGGCAGCGTCCCAGGGGCTTGTCAAATCTTTTTTAGAAAGTAGGGTGGGGTTTTGCCCAGCGGCTGGCCACTGGAAGAAGAAGAGTTGGTTCTTATATGCCGCTTTTCTCTGCCCGAAGGAGTCTCAAAGCGGCTTCCAGTCACCTTCCCTTTCCTCTCCCCACAACAGACACCCTGTGAGGTGGGTGAGGCTGAGAGAACCCCGATATCACTGCCCGGTCAGAACAGTTTTATCAGTGCTGTGACTAGCCCAAGGTCACCCAGCTGGATGCATGTGGGGGAGCGGGGAATCAAACCCGGCATGCCAGATTAGAAGTCCGCACTCCTCACCACGACACCAAACCGGCTCTCCCTCCGGCTCACCTGCGCCTTCAGGACCGGCACGGTTTCCATGACGGTTTTGTGCTGCTCGGCCTCCTCCTTCAGCTTGTCGATCAGCTCCTGCTTGGCCACCAGGGCCTCCTCCGCTTGCTGCAGCTGGTCCGACAGTTCGGCAGCCTGCTGGTCCAAGACCTGACGAGGGACACAGAGACGGCGGTCAGGAACAGGAGGGGGGAGGAACAGCGGTCAGGAACAGGAGGGGCAGATAAGCCTTGCAACTGTCCCAGAGGGCAAACTGAGAAGTTTAAAAAAACACACACAAAACACCTCGGAAGTGGCCCAAGAGAGGGAGGAAGCCTTCTCAGGAAGCCCTGCCACCTCCTTCCCTGCCCACGAGGGCTACCAGTTTCCCACCCACCGGGACTTTCCCCGCGGCCTTCGTGGCTGATCCGCTCCTGCCCTTGTGGACGGAAAGGAACGCAGGAGGGGCCTCGCGGCCGCCACCCCAAGCCTCGGCCCACCTTGATTCGTTTCTCGTTCTCCATGCTGGCTTTGATGTGGGCATCGTACTCCTGGAAGAGCTGGTGATAGGCCCCCTGGAGCTGGGCTAGTTTTTTCCTGTACCGAGGGCAGAGAGAGACAGAGAGAGAGAGAGAGCATCAGATGATGGGGATTTGGCACAGGGTGGACAACACCTAGCAGAACTGCCCCTCCTTCCCAGGGCCAGTTTACCCATGTGCCACATGCCATGGGCCCTGCACTTCTAGGAGCCCCACAAGATGCCTCCCCTGATCTGGTGCAGCCTTTTGCCTCCCCCCCCCCTTTCCCCTCTTTAAGGACACTTGGGGTGACACCCCTTTCCACCCCTGCCCCCAATCTGGCCACCCCAGCTGCAATGGAGCTCCGCTAGGGCCCCGCAAATATTCTGGCACTAGAGGCCCCACTCGTCCCCCCCGGAGCTCTGCCCGGACTCACTTCTCCTCCGTGGCGCTCTGCCTCTCCACCCGCAGGGCGCTGTCCAGGTCCTGCACCTTCAGCCGCAGCTGATCCACCTGGACGCTGTGCTGCTTGGTGCGGGCCTCTGCCTCCTTCTCCAGGTGCTGCAGCCGTTCTCCTGCAGACTGGACCCTGGAAGGAAACAAAGAGGGCGACGCTTGACCGGCTCGCTAGGAGACCCTCACCCTGGCCTTGGCTGGCCCCTGCCGGGCCCACCTTGTGAGATCTGGGAGGCTAAGTGGAGAGACCACCCAGGAACGCCAGGGTTGCCACGCAGAGGCAGGCAAGGGCAGACCACCCCTGCTCATGTCTTGCCTCGACCTGGCTGGTCCAACCTGGCCTGATCTTGTCACATCTCGAAAGCTACGCAGGGTCATCCACGGTGAACGACTTAGACGGGAGTCCCCTACGGAAGTCCAGGGTTGTATCTTGCCTTCAAAACTCTACAGGTCACCAGAACAATACTGAACACGGTGGCGGGCTGGACAAAACAAAATGGCTGCCACGAGGGGGCGGAGCCAGCCGCAGCATGGCTGCCGTGAGAGGCGGAGCCGACCGGAAATCATCAAGGAGTGGGGGTCATGCTTAAAAATCAGTAGCAAATCTTTACCAGGATGTAATGTAATACCAACATCTTCAAGGCAGAGTTGCGCTGTGGAAGGGACAACAACTTTTTAAAATGCAGGGGCTGGCAAACTGTGGCTCTCCAGAGGTCCATGGACTACAATTCCCATGAGCCCCTGCCCTGGCAGGGGCTCATGGGAATTGTAGTCCATGGACCTCTGGAGAGCCACAGTGTGGCCACCCCTGACATTAACGGGACGTCTTCTATGCACCTTCGGTAGTCTTCCTTGCCATAGCATCGGAAACGGCCGGCCTCTTCTGGCCCTCTGTGAGAGAAGTAGGCCGCTTTGGTCGCCCAGTTCACCAGCAGCGTTTTCTTCGGCTTCTCCATCCCAACCGCTCTCCCGAAGAGGGCATCCGCTCGCCTCTTCAGCACGCAGAGAGAGAGACGGAGATCCCTGCCCTCAGTCTCTCACGGCGAAGCATTTTTTCTTTTGCCTGCGCTTTGCTGAAGCTCCTCAAAGCACGGCTGGTCGCAAGCCACTAAGGACCTTCTCTCGGACGCCTCGAGGAGAACCAACAGCCCAGCTCTGGGGCCGGCCAGCCTCTCCCGGAAGGCGTCAAGGTGGATCCGTCCTTTTTGGAGACTGGAAACTCCTCCAGGAGGTCCCGGGGGCGGCCCTCTGCTCGCTGGACTTGGAGGCTCCGGCCGGGGGTTCCGCAACGGAAGGCCTGCCGGGAAACTGGCCTCCTCTGCAGGGGCCTGGCCCACGGCTGCCCGGAACGATCAAGTTCTGCCCCTTCGAGCCTGCTGTGCCCAGGGGGGGAAGGACCACCAAGCAACTGCCTCACAGAGCAGCCCTGGCTCATTGTTTCCTAATGGCTACATCACTGGGCAGGCAAGGAGGCCTCTCAGGCCAGGGCCAGGGCCAGGGCGGGACACAGTCAGGCCAGCCTCCAGGGGAGATTAGGGGATCCCCAGAATTCCAGCTCCTCTCCAGACTGCAGAGATCAGTCCCCTGGAGGAAAGGGCTGCTTGGGAGGGGGGACTCTGTGGCCTTGGACCCCACTGAGGGTCAGGGATGCCAGCCTCCAGGTGGGGCCTGGGGATTCCCTGGAATTCCAGCTCGTCTCCAGACTGCAGAGATCAGTTCCCCTGGAGGAAAGGGCTGCTTGGGAGGGGGGACTCTGTGGCCTTGGACCCCACTGAGGGTCAGGGATGCCAGCCTCCAGGTGGGGCCTGGGGATTCCCTGGAATTCCAGCTCTTCTCCAGACTGCAGAGATCAGTCCCCTGGAGGAAAGGGCTGCTTGGGAGGGGGACTCTGTGGCCTTGGACCCCACTGAGGGTCAGGGATGCCAGCCTCCAGGTGGGGCCTGGGGATCCCCTGGAATTCCAGCTCCTCTCCAGACTGCAGAGCTCAGTTCCCCTGGAGGAAAGGGCTGCTTGGGAGGGGGACTCTGTGGCCTTGGACCCCACTGAGGGTCAGGGATGCCAGCCTCCAGGTGGGGCCTGGGGATCCCCTGGAATTCCAGCTCCTCTCCAGACTGCAGAGATCAGTTCCCCTGGAGGAAAGGGCTGCTTTGGGAGAGTGAATTCTATGTCATTGCCTCCCAGTATAATCCCTGTCTTCCCCAGGCTGCATTCCCAAATCTTTCCCACCCTGGATCTGTCAACCTCCGCCCCATCCCCCACCGGGCGAGTGTCGCATGATCCCACCCCCAGCCTCCCGGAACGCTCCCCACCTCTCCTCCAGGGCCTTCTTCTCCTGTGTGCTGGTCTCCAGGCGGCTCTGGCTCTCCCGCAGCTCCCCCAGCAGGGAGGTCACCTGGGCCTTCAGGGAGGCCTTGTCCTCTCCTACTTGCTGCCAAGGGGGGGAAGCATCACAGGTCAGGGCTTTGGCCACGGGGAAAGGGGCCTGCTTTGGCTTCCCGGACTGGGTGGGGGCATGACTGTGCCGGTTACCTGCAGCTGCTGCTGTGTCTCTTGCTGCCGGGCTGCCACGTGGGCCAGCTCCTCCCGGACCGAGGCCAGCTGCTGACGAAGGGCTGCCCTCCTGCAGTCGGGAAAGGAGAGCATCAGGGGCCACTCTTAAGCTTCTCGCGTGTCCTCAGTGAGTTCAACCGGTCAGTCACCCATAATGATACCCAGGCTGTAGCAGATTAGCCTGCTGAGCCAAACTGGACAGCCCGTCTCCCCACAATCCCCCTCCCGACATGAGCATCCCATCCCTTTTGACCCTCCCCCTTTTGACCTCTGATTTTTAGGGAAAGTCAACTGATAAAAGATGGAAGCGTAGCGGGAGGCACAACACTGGAAAAAAAATATTGTACAGCACATGGACGGTTGCAATTTTCAATCTCTGCACAGCTTCTGTGCACCTCTGGAATTTTGACCCGGTACGGCCAGTGCTGCTGCAAAATGGCTGCCGCTGGAGGTGGAGCCAGCCACAAAATGGCTGCCACAGCTTCGGTCAACAGCAAGGATTCTCCCAAAGCGACCTTTTTAAGCAATCTGCCAGTCAAATCTTGAACGCTCAGCCCACTCATCTCCTGCCTGATGAGCCCTGGCAGAGGGCCTAGCCGAAGAAACTCACTCCTCCTCGGCCTCCCTCAACTTCTGAGTCAGCTGCTCGGCCTGGTCCCCTCCAGAACCCTTCCTGCAAAGAAAGAACAGACGGAGGGGCTGTGAAGCTTCCCTACAATCCGGTTTGCAATGCCCGCTCTCTGCGTTCCTGAATCTCCCCCCCAGCAACGGGAAACCCGTGGGCCAGGCCTTGCTGCTTAGTAAAGCGAAGGGCAAGAAGAAGAAGAAGAAGAAGAAGAGTTGGTTCTTATATGCCGCTTTTCCCTACCCGAAGGAGGCTCAAAGCGGCTTCCATTCGCCTTCCCTTTCCTCTCCCCACAACAGACACCCTGTGAGGGAGGGGAGGCTGAGAGAGCCCTGAGGATACTGAAGAAGAAGAGTTGGTTCTTATATGCCGCTTTTCCCTACCCGAAGGAGGCTCAAAGCGGCTTCCATTCGCCTTCCCTTTCCTCTCCCCACAACAGACACCCTGTGAGGGAGGGGAGGCTGAGAGAGCCCTGAGGATACTGAAGAAGAAGAGTTGGTTCTTATATGCCGCTTTTCCCTACCCGAAGGAGGCTCAAAGCGGCTTACAGTCGCCTTCCCTTTCCTCTCCCCACCACAGACACCCTGTGAGGGAGGGGAGGCTGAGAGAGCCCTGAGGATACTGAAGAAGAGTTGGTTCTTATATGCCGCTTTTCCCTACCCGAAGGAGGCTCAAAGCGGCTTACAGTCGCCTTCCCTTTCCTCTCCCCACAACAGACACCCTGTGAGGGAGGGGAGGCTGAGAGAGCCCTGAGGATACTGAAGAAGAGTTGGTTCTTATATGCCGCTTTTCCCTACCCGAAGGAGGCTCATAGCGGCTTACAGTCGCCTTCCCTTTCCTCTCCCCACAACAGACACCCTGTGAGGGAGGGGAGGCTGAGAGAGCCCTGAGGATACTGAAGAAGAAGAGTTGGTTCTTATATGCCGCTTTTCCCTACCCGAAGGAGGCTCAAAGCGGCTTCCATTCGCCTTCCCTTTCCTCTCCCCACAACAGACACCCTGTGAGGGAGGGGAGGCTGAGAGAGCCCTGAGGATACTGAAGAAGAAGAGTTGGTTCTTATATGCCGCTTTTCCCTACCCGAAGGAGGCTCAAAGCGGCTTACAGTCGCCTTCCCTTTCCTCTCCCCACCACAGACACCCTGTGAGGGAGGGGAGGCTGAGAGAGCCCTGAGGATACTGAAGAAGAGTTGGTTCTTATATGCTGCTTTTCCCTACCCGAAGGAGGCTCAAAGCGGCTTACAGTCGCCTTCCCTTTCCTCTCCCCACCACAGACACCCTGTGAGGGAGGGGAGGCTGAGAGAGCCCTGAGGATACTGAAGAAGAGTTGGTTCTTATATGCCGCTTTTCCCTACCCGAAGGAGGCTCAAAGCGGCTTACAGTCGCCTTCCCTTTCCTCTCCCCACAACAGACACCCTGTGAGGGAGGGGAGGCTGAGAGAGCCCTGAGGATACTGAAGAAGAGTTGGTTCTTATATGCCGCTTTTCCCTACCCGAAGGAGGCTCAAAGCGGCTTACAGTCGCCTTCCCTTTCCTCTCCCCACCACAGACACCCTGTGAGGGAGGGGAGGCTGAGTGAGCCCTGAGATTACTGAAGAAGAAGAGTTGGTCCTTATATGCCGCTTTTCCCTACCCGAAGGAGGCTCAAAGTGGCTTAAAGTCACCTTCCCTTTCCTCTCCCCACACCAGACACCCTGTGGGGTGGGTGAGGCTGAGAGAGCCCTGATATCACTGCTCGGTCAGAACAGCTTTATCAGTGCTGTGACTAGCCCAAGGTCCCCCAGCTGGCTGCATGTGGGGGAGTGCAGAATCGAACCTGGCATGCCAGATTAGAAGTCCGCACTCCTAACCACTCCACCAAACTGGCTCTCAACGGCAAGGAAGGGGCTCAAAGTGGGTTCCCCAACCTGTCTGAGCCTGTGGTCGCCGTTTCGGGCTCTGAAAGCAGGTGGGGGGGGGTGCACCCACAGAAGTGGGGCAGCTTAACACAAGGTGGCTGCCCAGAGGGGCAGAGATAGCCCCAAGCATCAGGAGCGACGCTACGCCGAACGGTGATTCATCAATGTTTCCCACACAAGCTCAGTTTTAAGATGCCTTTCAGTCCCCACAGCCCACCAGAACTCCAGTCGCTATCTCAGCCTTTCTCAATTTTTTTTCCCGTTAAGAACCCCCTGAAACATTCTGTTCTGGTTGGGTTTTCGGTTTCCTTTTCTTTTTGCTGAGGATGCAACAGTCAGAAATCAGCAATGCACATCTAGAATCATAGGGACCTCCTGGGTCATCTAGTCCAACCCCCTGCGCCATGCAGGGCACCAACCACCCTATCGCTGACACTGTAACCTGAGTGCACCCTGGGTGAAACTCTGAGGCCTGCTGACCACGGGAGGCTTCCAAACACCTTGTAGGTTGGCCTTGACCTTACCTGTCATCCCCGGACCCCTGCAACGACTCCACCTCCAGGGGGCGCTCTGCCGGAAGACCATTCTCCTGGGAAGGAAGTCACATGACATCATGAGCTCGACTCGGCCACTCTAGCTGTCGCCGTCACCTTCCAGAACTCGCCCGGAGTCCTGTGGCCATCCCAAATCTTTGGCCCCAACACCCACCGCTCCTCTTTCGCCCCAAGCTCTTACTTTGACGTTTGCTTGGGACTCCTCGGGGGGCGTCGAGTTCTTCACCACTTGCTGTAGTGTGGAGATCTCGGATTGCAATGATAGCTTCTCCCTCTGCAGGGCCTCGTTGGCTTCTTGGAGGGCCGTCAGGGCTTCTTGGAGGGCCTCCAGCCGCTCCTTCTGCTGTTTCGGCATTTCCGGGACCTGGCAAGGCATTTGGGAGAGGGAAAGTGTGGAATTGGGCGTGGGGAGCTTAGGACAAGCAACCCGCTCTGGATCTGGATGCCTGAGGACGGGGAACCCATTGTGCCAAACTGCCCAAGCCTAATTCGCGATGGACGGTGACTTCAACACAAGGGAATCCAAAATCCAGCCAAAGGAGAGGGCTTGCCTACTAACCAGAACTGAAACAGAGTAACGGACTATAACCACACTTGTGGCATGAGCTTTTGTGGATCCAATCTGAAGAAGGGAGCAGAGTCCTGAAAGCTCCTCCCCTGCCCCCAAATTGGGTTAGTCTTTCAGGTGCGCTTGGACTTGAAGAAAGACCAAGATGGGTTGCTGTGTTAGGCTGGCTGAGCACTAGAAAAGAGGAAGGGTTCAGTAGCATCTAGAAATCTAAATAAATAAGTAAAAAATCTTAAAGACTACCAAAAGTTGTGGCAGGGAGAGAGCTTTGTTTTTTTTTTATTATTATTATTATTGTTGTTGTTAAAATTTAAATTTATTACCCGCCACTCTCAGCAAAGCTGGCTTGTGGTGGGTTAGAAGGTAAAATAAGTAAAATACAAGTCCCCTAAAAAACCCACCTAAACACAACAATTCACAAAATAGAAAACCAGCAACAACACGACGGCAAACCAAACCCCCAGGTCAGGGCAAATTTCTTCGTCAGCTTGGTGTGGTGGTTAAGGGCGGTGGCTTCTAATCTGGGAAGCTCGGTTTGATTCCCCGCTCTTCCACATGTAGTCAGCTGGTTGACCTTGGGCTAGTTACAGTCCTGTTACAGCTGTTCTCACAGAGCAGTTCTGTCTGATTTCTCTCAGACCCTCCTACCTGTCAGGATATCTGCTGTCGGGAGAGGAATGAGATTGTAAACTGCTTTGAGACACCTTCTGGTAGAGAAAAGTGAGGTATTTAAACCCAACTCTTCTTCAACTTCAACAACTTAAATCCAACTCTTCTTCAACCTTGTGCGTTTCATAGAATCATAGAGTTGGAAGGGGCCATACAGGCCATCTAGTCCAACCCCCTGCTCAACGCAGGATCAGCCCAAAGCATCCTAAAGCATCCAAGAAAAGTGTGTATCCAACCTTTGCTTGAAGACTGCCAGTGAGGGGGAGCTCACCACCTCCTTAGGCAGCCTATTCCACTGCTGAACTACTCTGACTGTGAAAATTGTTTTCCTGATATCTAGCCTATATCGTTGTACTTGTAGTTTAAACCCATTACTGCGTGTCCTCTCCTCTGCAGCCAGCAGAAACAGCATCCTGCCCTCCTCCAAGTGACAACCTTTCAAATACTTAAAGAGGGCTATCATGTCCCCTCTCAACCTCCTTTTCTCCAGGCTAAACATTCCCAAGTCCCTCAACCTATCTTCATAGGGCTTGGTCCCTTGGCCTCCCTCAATTAGGGAGGCCTCCCTCAATAAGTTTGGGAGTCCTCAATTAGGTCCGTTCACAATGTGCTCTTGAGACGAGGAACACTTTATACAACAAATACCCCCCTGTTCAAGGCACGGGCAGAATCTCTCAACAGAAGGAAGAGGCTGACACAAACAAGGTGAGTATTTTCGATATTTCCCTATTTCACATCACGACGACAGACGTGGGCAGCCTACCGAAGTCTTAATGCGCCCCCTGTGACCTCACCCCAAATAATAAGCCGGCCAATCTGCCGCCCCTCTTCCCACTCCTCTGCTGGAGGTCTCCCCACCTGCGACCCCTCTCCCTTCTGCCCCCCACCCAACTGCCAGTTGCCAACGGTCAGCGTTCTCCGTCCCTGGCCGGACTTCTCAGGACGGTTCTGTCCCTAAGCGCAGTCCATAAAAAGCCAGGCATTCTTGCAGATGCAAAGCTGTTTAAAACTTGTTTGACGGCCGAACAGGGGGGGGTGGAGGGGGGTAGTTAATCATTAATCTTTAATAAAGGTTTAAAAGTTGTTCCAACGTTTATCCGGTGGCATGACACGTCACCCATCCCTCCCAAAATGGCCAGGGATGGGACTGGGGCGTGGGTGGGAAGCAGAGGGGCCCGGGTGGGTGTGAGCACAGCTCTGCTTCTCAAACGTATTCTGCATTATTTTGCCGGTTTTCGGGTTTCTCCAAGCCTGAAGGACATTTCAAGGGTTTCACAATGGTGGGGGAATTTAGACAGGCTGGTTTAAAGATGTTAAAAGGGTTGAGAATGACAGCTGGTACTGTAATTCCCTGGTATAGATTTATCGCAGGGGTGGCCAGACTGTGGCTCTCCAGATGTCCGTGGACTACAATTCCCATGAGCCCCTGCCAGCTGGGCTCATGGGAATTGTAGTCCATGGACATCTGGAGAGCCACAGTTTGGCCACCCCTGCGTTATGGTAAGGCATCATTTGGACTGCTGTGTACATTTCTGGTCACTGTATTTATTTATTTATGCATGCTGGCTTTCACTTTCCAAAATATGAGAGCCATCAAGGGAAAGTCAGGGGCAGCCAGTAGGGAGGGCAGGCCCTCCAGAGGCTCCACCACTTTGGGGTCCCAGTCCACAGATTGAGCTCCATTGAATGGGACCGCGATCATGAAAAGTTGGCCCTTGTTTTATAGGAAAGAGCTGAGCGAGTTTTTGAAATGGGTTTCCAAACAGTTTTTGTGGGGTAAAGAGAGTTTGAACCAGACCGGGGAATCCAAACAGGCCGATCAATCTGGACAGGAGAGGACCCCATATTTCATTGGTTCCTTGGGGAACACGGCGTGCATCTCCGCTTTCTCAGCTACATCACAAGCTCACATTTTACTTCTCCAACTAGATCAGCCTTTCTCAACCTTTGCACCTTTGAGAAACCTCAGAAGTGGCCACAATCTTGGAGAATATGGCCGGGAAGCAGAGCTGTGTCCACACCCACCCGGGTCCCCTCCCCTCCAGGCCCATCATTGGCCATTTTGGGAGGGGGAGAGGCAGGTTGACATAACCACACCCGATTAATGTTTAGCAATTTTTTTAAATATCTAAAAATTTTAATTTCCTCCCACCCCTTCGGGAAACCCTTCGAGGGCCATCAAGAAACCCGCAGGGTCCCACAAAACCCTGGCTGAGAAAGCCTGACCCAGACAGAGGCATAAATCCATACCACAGCCAGCACATCCTCCTCTTGAGTAAGGGTCACATGGTCTTCCGACGCTCCGGAGGTCCCTTCCTCCAGGGATGGCTGTAAAATGGCCTGTGGGCAGGAAAGCAAAATGACCGAAACCAATTATTGTCTAGTAGCCCCCACTCTTGTGATGAGCCTCTTGTGGCGCAGAGTGGTAAGGCAGCCGTCTGAAAGCTCGGCCCATGAGGCATGGATTAACTTTATCCTTATATACTATGGTAGGAGCCTCTTGTGGCGCAGAGTGGTAAGGCAGCAGACATGCAGTCTGAAGCTCTGCCCGTGAGGCTGGGAGTTCAATCCCAGCAGCTGGCTCAAGGTTGACTCAACCTTCCATCCTTCCGAGGTCGGTCAAATGAGGACCCAGCTTGCTGGGGGGTAAACGGTCATGACTGGGGAAGGCGCTGGCAAACCACCCCGTATTGAGTCTGCCATGAAAACGCTAGAGGGCGTCATCCCAAGGGTCAGACATGACTCAGTGCTTGCACAGGGGATACCTTTACCTTTACCTTTAGCCCCCACTCTCTTGATCCCAACGCATACCTCCTCCATGTGGGGCAGGACTTTGACACCCACGGGGCAGTAAGGGGGAGGAGAGCTGGAGGACGGAAAGCGCCCCTCTCCCGGCCCGCTCACCTGCTGGCTCTTCGGCGGCTCCAGTTCCCGCACCGCCCCCTCCAGCCTCCGCCGCAGCTCCGCCCGTTCCGACTGCAAGGCCACCACGACCGTCCGCGCCTCCTCGAACTTGCGCAGGAGGAAATCCTTCTCTTCTTTGTGGGACGCCTGGAAGTGCAGGAACTCCCGGTAGCGCTCCCGTAGCATGAGGTTGCTCTGCCGGATGGCCTCTGACCGGAGAACAGACGGGAAGGGGGGACAAGCAATGCGCCTGAGTCCCCAAGGGAGCCAGAGCCCTTGTGGTTGTCGTCGTCGGCTATTCGGCTGTGTCTGACGCTTGGCAATCCCATGGCACCGCCTCGGCCCTGATCCCGCATTGCCTCCCTCAGCCGATGGCATCCAAGCACCACGCCCTGACATTCCCCATATAGGGACTGATGTGAATGCCCTAGGCCAGGGGTAGTCAACCTGTGGTCCTCTAAATGTTCATGGACTACAATTCCCACGAGCCCCTGCCAGCAATGCTGGCAGGGGCTCGTGGGAATTGTAGTCCATGAACATTTAGAGGACCACAGGTTGACTACCCCTGCCTTAGTACATTTCCCTTCTCCAGGTCTCCGTTTACTCTGAGAAAGGATCACCGGATCCTGCTCCGAGTTTATATTTCCCAGACAGAAGAAGAAGAAGAGTTGGTTCTTAGATGCCGCTTTTCACAAACCCAAAGAAGGCTCAAAGCGGCTTCCATTCGCCTTCCCTTTCCTCTCCCCACAACAGACACCCTGTGGGGTGGGTGAGGCTGAGAGAGCCCTGATATCACTGCTCAGTCAGAACGGTTTTATCAGTGCTGTGACTAGCCCAAGGTCACCCAGCTGGCTGCATGTGGGGGAGCGCAGAATCGAACCCGGCATGCCAGATTAGAAGTCCGCACTCCTAACCACTGCACCAAACTGGCTAACCAAAGTCAGAATAACTTCTTTTTCAGTTGTTAGAAGTGGATTTTTTTTAATCATTAGACTTTATTAGTAGGACAAATGTACGAGAGGCCGAATAACTTATTCTTCCCTTGTTAGAAGGACATTTTTTATTACCAGATATTGTTATTATTATTCCTACGGATCTTTTTACAAACAAACTTATGATCCAGTCATGAATCTGTCACTTCCAGGGTCTCAGAGCTTTCCCTCCGTGCCCGACTCACCTTTGAGGTCTCTGTTCTCAGACAAGAACTGCTGGATCACATCGGGTCCTAGCAGTTTGGCCGGCAGATGGGGGGCGGCAGCTCTGCCAAGGGACGAATCATCTCCCATCATGCTACAGTCGCTGCTGCCTGGCTGCACCATGTTACTGCTCTACCCCTTTGGGGCTGCTGCACACGTCCACGGGGGCCCTGAGGAGGAACATAACACAAGAACATGAGAAAAGCCCTGCGGGATCAGACCATAGGTCCATCTCGTCCAGCCTCCCATCTCACATGGTAGCCAGCCAGTTCCTTTGGAGGGCCAACAATGGGGCAGAGGTCGAGGCCTTTCCCTGAGAAGACCCTCAGAAGAACCCTGATGGACCAGTGGTCCATCCAGTCCAGCCTCCCGTTTCACCCAGGGGCCAGCCAGTTCCTCTGGAGGGCCAACAACAGGGCAGAGAGGCCGAGGCCTTCTCCTGAGAAGACCCTCAGAAGAGCCCTGCTGGGTCAAACCACTGAAGGTCAATCTAGTCCATCATTCCGCATCACACAATGGCCAACCAGTTCCTCTGGAGGGTGAACAACAGGGCATGGAGGCCGAGGCTTTCATGGGAACCATCAATGGTTTCATGAGAACCATGAGAACCTCAGAAGAGCCCTGCTGGCTCAGACCACTGAAGGTCCACCTAGTCCAGCATCCTGCATCACACAATGGCCAACCAGCTCCTCTGGAGGGTGAACAACAGGGCATGGAGGCCGAGGCTTTCATGGGAACCTCAGAAGAGCCCTGCTGGGTCAGACCACTGAAGGTCCACCTAGTCCAGCATTCAGCCTCACACAGTGGTCAACCAGTTCCTCTGGCCAGCTAACACCAGGGCACAGAGGTCAAGACCTTCCTCTGAATAGAACCTCAGAAGAGCCCTGCTGGATCCGACCAGTGATGGTCCGTCTGGTCCTGCTTCCCATCTGGAAAACCCACAAACAGTTCAGTTGTACAGACACACCCGATGCCTACAGCCAGCGTGGGGCTCATATAATTGAAAGTTAAATCCTTGGTCCATAGAAAACACCTCCAGAAGAAAGCCAAATAGTATGAGCCTAATTGTGGGGACATTTTGCTGTTGGAAGGAGGATGCGGCTGTCATATGAATTTCTGTCTCCTCTCTGAAATGTTACAGCTCGGCCGCAGGTTGCTCACCTGAGGGGCAACTAAAGCCAGAAGGGGGGCCAAAGTCAAGAGTTGAGTTTTAAGCTTTTTTGCGTGCTTGGATTCAGTTTCCTGGCCTTCAGCTTGGGAGAGCGAGGGCCAGGCATAAGAACATGTTGGCAGCGCATGGGCCAGCACAATCAGGTGGTCTTGATTGCGGAAGCTCAGCAGGGTCAGACCTGGTTAGTATTTGCATGGGAGACCACCAAGGAAGTGCCGGGTCGCTCTGCAGAGCTACACAATGGCCAACCACTTCATCTCTTGCTTTGACCTGGATGCCCCAGACTAAGCTTGGTTAGCACAGCAAGGGCAGAATCAAAATGAACACAGGGAACCTATCAGGACCCAAACCCAAATGCGATTCAACCCCTAAGGCAGTGGTTCTCAACCTGGGAGGCCAGACCCCTTTGGGGTCAAATGACCCTTACACAGAGGTCGCGGGGGGGGGGTGCCATCCACACAACAGCCTTGCGGGGTAGATTGAGAAAGGATGTTCCTGCGGGAACTGTCATCATTCCACAGGGCCTGCAAGACGGAGCTCTTCCGCCAGGCTTCCGGTCGAGGCCGGGCAGCAAGAAGATCTAGCCCCCCTCACAAATGTGACGGTTGCGTCTGTCATCTGCCCCCTCCCTTTCCCTTCTTAGGGGGTGTGGAACTGGGTTAAGTTATATTGAATTTTGCCGCCATTCTTGTCATAACTTTAGTAATTAATTGTACTATGTTTTATTGTGCTTTTATTGTTTTAGGGCAGGGGAAGTCAAACTGCGGCCCTCCAGATGTCCGTGCTCCTGGGAATTGTAGTCCACGGACATCTGGAGGGCCGCAGTTTGACTACCCCTGTTTTAGGGGATTGGTTTTATGTGACCCGCCTCGCCCTCTGGGGGGAGGCAGGATATAAATTAAATAAATATTAATATTAATATTAATATTAGTATATTAATAATAATAATAATAATAATAATAATAATAATAATAATAATAATAACGCTTTTGTCTGTCTAGAGCAGCGGAAAAGAGCCAGATTGGCATAGTGGGACAAGAGGCAAAACTGAGCCGAGAAACCCCGGAAAAACTCAATTTATATCCAACCACAAACAAGGGATCTTCATTTGGTCAGTTTCGGTTTAATTTCTGCGAGACAACCCTTGCCTAATTTCATGGTCACCACAACACGAGGGACTGGATTAAAGGGTCGCAGCATTAGGAAGGTTAAGACCACTGCCCTGAGGGGGCTTCCTCAGTGGTCAAATAAGTTTAAATGCCCTTGTACGGTATAAAAATAGATAATCTTGGGCCTTGCAAAGTGGCATAAATATCTAGAAAGTGAAACTCCAACTAGTATGCACATATATAAGACTGTCTAGTACGAAGCCCACATTGCGAAATATCGTTCAAAAGTCACTGCTCTGACACTTGTCCCACTCAAAGGTAATTCTTGTGTGTTAAGCAGAAGCTCCAAAGTAAACATTTATACATATATATAATATATATGTTAGTTGGAGGTGCTCTTTCAAAATTCCCTCCCCACCCAGCTAGCCCCATTATGATATATTCTTATAGTTTTACATTTAAACTTCTTTGACCACCAAGAAAGACCTTTGAGGGGTCAAAAAGCACCTGGTTTTTGTTTCTTGTACGTTTCAAGCGTGACTGTTGATTCTGCGATTTTATCAGCGTTTCTAACTTTTATGACCTGCACGTAATTGTAATGTGTTTGGATTTTAAACTATATATTGCAGCTCAACCTTCAGGTTCCTAACTTGCCTTGTCAGGTTGGGTTGTCGTTTCCCTTTTGGGTTATTCTCTGGGCAGGAGACTGACAAGCCAGGGTTGCCACGCAGAGGTAAACAAAGGCAAACCCCCCCCATCGGTCTCGTACCTGGACCCAAATAGTCCGGACTAGGCTGATCTCATCACATCTCGGAAGGAAAGCGGGGTCAGCCTGGGTTACTGTTTGGAGGGAAGCCCACCGAGGTAGACCAGGGTTGCCACGCAGAGGTAGCCGATGGCAAACCACTTCTGTTTCCCTCTGCCTTGACCGAACCAGGGGTAGTCAAACTGCGGCCCTCCAGATGTCCATGGACCACAATTCCCAGGAGCCCCTGCCAGCGAATGCTGGCAGGGGCTCCTGGGAATTGTAGTCCATGGACATCTGGAGGGCCGTAGTTTGACTACCCCTGATGCTGCTATGAGCTCTGGGAAGCTAAGTGGAGAGAATTCGGAGGGGAGTCCAGGGTTGCCACACAGAGGCAAAGCAACAGCGAGCCACAGGGTCACCACGAACTGGCTGCAGTTTGACAGCTACCCCCAAGGGCTATTTCTTGTGATCACTAAGTAGAGCCTCCTGGTTCAGCAGTAGTATACCCCTGAACATGCAGGGAGTGGGGAGAAACGAGAAAACGGCCCTCTACCTCTACACTTGCTTCCAGGAAGCTTTGTGGGACTAGGTCAACCTTTGATCTCATCCCCCAAAGTAGTACAAAGGAACTCTTCCCCCCCCCCCGCAATCAGAGGCAGGCTGTTCAAACAGTTACCAACTCGGCTTGAGAAATTCCTGGAGACTTGGGGGAGGGGGCAGCACTCTGGGTGAGAAATCCCCGGGGATTGGGAGGAAGGGGAAGGGCTTCCCCAGCGACCCAACGCCCTCCAGTCCAAACTCCCGAGCTGCCACTTCCTCCAGAGGGGCTGACCCGCGTCCCTCGGGGCCCTGTTGGGATTCCGGGAGACCTCCCGGACCCGCCGGGAGGCTGGCAGTTTTCCTGGCCATAGCAGGCGTTGCGCAAAGGAGAAGCGGGGCTGGGGGAGAGAGGACCGGTCCGCTTCAGGCGTCGTGGGAAGGCGGCGGGTGGCTGGGTCGGCCGGCCTACCCTGCAGGGCTGTCCTTTCCCAGTGCAAGCCGTCTGCCGGGGGGAGAGGTCTTCTCGGGAGGGAGGGAGCGCGCACGTGCCCGGGTCCCCGCCCTCCCCCCGGGAAACCTCCCGTTGCCGGCGGGGCGCGTCACCTGCGGGCTCCCGGGGCTGCGGGCAGGCCGGCCGGCCGCTTCCTGCTTCCTCCTCCGCGGTGGCTTCGGGGCGATCCGGAAACGAGCAGGCGGCCGGAGCAAAGCACCCGGAGAAGCGAAAGCGCCGAGCAGGGCGGATGTGACGACGCCAGGCCCGAGGGGGAGGGGCCGGGAGAGGCCCGGACGACTTTGCAGGGCTGTCGTGCCCGCTCGGGGCAGGTTCTCCCATCTGCATGGGGCTGCTCTGCAAGGGGGAGGTTGCATTGCAAAAGGGAGGGGTGTTTTTTTTTGCATTTTTTTTGCATTTGCAGCCTTCCCGTGCAGCCTGCTCGCGCGCAGCCCCGCTTGCAACACGAGGATTCTTTGGTGGGCGGGAGGATGGGCTTGAACGGCGGTTGCCAATTCCGGGGGGGAGGGGGGGCGGGAGAGGGGACCTCAGCTGGGTGCAATGCCATAGAGACCATCCTTTTCTCTTGGGGGGGGGGTTGAGCTCTTAGGCAGGTTGTCGTTTGGGATTCCGGGAGATCTCCAGCCACCCGCTGGAGACTGGCAAGCCTAGGGCCTCGATCGCGTCTCCGGAGTCTGGACACTGATGAGATTAGACGGGTCTTTCCTTTCCCGTCATGGAGACTTTGAAAATCAGCTGCAAAGGCGTGTCCCCCTTTTAGACTCAATCCCTGAGAGTGAAACGGCGTAAACACGTTTCGCTGGTGCAAAAGAGACGCTTTTCCTCTTTTTGTTGTAAAGCGGTCACGACTAGACGTCCGCAAGTGCCCCCGAGCATGTCCAAGGTTTCCTATGGGGTCGCTCGCTTGAGCCACTCGGCCCAGGAAAACACATCGGTGTCAAAAATAACCCGCGGAGCCGGTGCGTGCGCAAAGGAACTGTGTCTCTAGGAAGTCATTACAGCTGGAGGAGCCGGGCATAGAGGTAAGGGAGAAACGGCCTCAACAACAAGAGATAGTTCCGGCTTCTTCTCCCCTTCGGGATTTCCGCTCAAAGGGTGAAAAGCCGCAACGGGTTCTCACGTTGCATAAAACGGGGGCAACAGTTCTGCGTTCAGACGAGCGACTGGAATTGGAGTTAAGTTCGGTGTCTCCTCCCTGCAAAGCAGATACTGTATGGCCCCAGTGTTAGAGAGGCGGACCGAGTTGCAGGGATGTTGGAAACGGCTCTTAGTTTAAGAGTTGCCAACCTCCAGGTGGGGTCTGGAGATCTGGAGTTATGATTGTTCTCTAGAAAGCAGTTCCCCGGGAGAAATTGGCTGCTGTACCTTAGTGAGGTGCTTTCTCTCCACAAACCCCGCCTTCCCCAGGCTTCCCCCCACTTCCCCCCCCAAAAAAATTTCCAGGTGCCAACCTCCAGGAATTTTCCAGCTCCCCATTGGTAACCCCATCTCAGTCTCTTCCCAAACCAACCTCATGGATATGTTTATTTCTCCTCTGGCTAGAAACATCTGCTGGCAGGGGCTCATGGTAATTGTAGTCCATGGACATCTGGTGAGAGTTTGGCCACCCCTGGTGCTGTGGCTAAGAGAGCTGAACTAGGATCTGGAAGTCCCAGGTTCGAATTCCCACTCCACCATGGAAGTTTCCTGGTGATGTTGGGCCAAGCCCACACTCTCAGCATAATCTACCTCGCAGGGTTGTTGTGCTGTTACTATGGAGAATGATGTCACCACCATTGACTCCCCCATTGGGAAGAAAAGAAGGGTCTATATGAGTTAAATATAAAAAATCTGGGGAGAGTGAAAATAGCATGAGTGTTTACTGCCCCTCAGAGTCAAATACGTTTAACTGCAAGCTTCTGCATTTCTCCATGACCTCCGAAGAGCGATTATTAACCTTCTAAAGCAGGGGGAGTCAACCTGTGGTCCTCCAGATGTTCATGAGCTACAATTCCCATGAGCCCCTGCCAGTGTTTGCTGGCAGGGGGCTCATGGGAATTGTAGTTCATGAACATCTGGAGGACCACAGGTTGACTACCCCTGTTCTAAAGCAGTGGTTCCCAAACTTACATAATTAATTTATATTTTCAGGCTAATCAATTTATATTTTCACACCCCTGGTGACACACACATACATCCTGATAGATTCAAGTGGGTAGCCATGTTGGTCTGAAGCAGCACAACAAAACAAAACTTTAAGACCCACAAAGATTTATTCAAGGCGTGAGCTTTCGAGTGCAAGCACTTTGTGCTTGCACTCGAAAGCTCACGCCTTGAATAAATCTTTGTGGGTCTTAAAGGCGCCACTGGACTCTTTCTTGGTGTTAGGTCTACTGCAAATTCAAAACACACTATACGGCCTACGCTTATTTTTTCGGTCCTTGTGCAGCAGCCATGTTTCAGTCTGGAAAAAAAAAATAAGTTCTTTGTAAAAGCCATTTCTTAAAGCCACTTTGGGGAGAGAGAGAATAAGCAAGTAATTGGGAAATCCCATGGCCCGTGAGCAAGCAGAAGAAAGCTTTTCCAGCCTCCCAAAGACGGAGGCTTTTGGGGAAGGGATGCCAACTCTGGGTTATGAAATTCTTGGAGATCTGGGGTGGAGCCTGGGAAGGGTAGAGTTTCAGGAAGGGAAGGGGCTCTACGGGGATATGATCCTACCCAACCCACCTTCTGAAGCTGTCAGTACTACTGCCAAAGCGATATTTCTGAAAAATCTGCACAGCCATTTAATTTCTAGGCCGCTCCTCCCTGCACAGCAGGCTCGAGACGGCTCCCAACATAAAATTTACACAAGGATTGAAATAATAATAAAACATAAAACGTAGACCAATCGTTGTTAACAAGCTTCTCGAGGAAAGCTTGTCTCCTTTCAGATTTCTGCCTGGCATGTCCCTGTGAAAGAACCAGGGGGCAATTCTGGCCAGCTGGTCCTTCCAGATTTCTGATCCTGCAGATTCCTGCCAGTTCCGGAGAGCTGTTATGACACTGCGGTTTGGAGACGTGTGAAATCTTAAATTACCAGATTGATTTGTTGCCGTTTTTTAAACTCTGCTTTTCAAAACCAACCACACCGGCTCTCAGAGTGGTTTCTAGCAATTAAAAATTAATACTAATATCAGTTGAGATGCAATCTAATAGGAATGGCAGTGTCGACCCGCCTAGATCCAGCTGCCCTGAAAACTCTCGGGCTGCCATAATTCAGCTGTGACCTGATGGTGGGTTTTTCCCCTACATTTGTTTCTCTTTTGGCTTTTCCAGTTCTTCCTCTACTGATAAGATCTGCAAGGCCAAAGAGCAGCTCTCTTCTTACTGCTTTATTATGGTTATTTTTCGTGCCTGAAGACAACCAGCTTCAAGACCAAGTAGAGGATGGGGAATTAGGCCGGAAGGGCTAATTCGAGACCAGATGTGTAAACAACTGAGCAGTAAATAGAGCTAAGTTCGAATGTACGCCATTGGTCAGAACGGTGAATAGCAACACATTAGCATACAGAGTTTATGAACAGAGGCAAGAACTGAATTATGTTAGTATGTGTAGTGAGATAAGAAACCAATCTCTCTGTTAAGCCCTGGGGCACTATTGTCCTGAGTGTTGTAATAACTGGTCACTCAGCACTCTCCGTTCTAGTCCCATTTCTGAAATTCCGTTGCAATACTACCTTGAGGTCTTCGGTTGCAGGTCCTGGAAGATTGATGATGTTTTCTCCTGCAAGTTATTCTACAGAACAAAAGTTCGAATCCAGGGGCACCTTGAGGGCAGAGGCAAGTTTAATTCCGGGTATATAATAGCTGTCATGCGCATGCATGCTTCTTCAGATATCTGAAGAATCTGGGAAGGTGTGCATGTACACGCAAGCTTATACCAGGAAATTAAACTTGTTGGACTCAAATTTTGATCTGTTGTTTCAGACCAACACAGCTGCCCACCTGTGTGTATTTCTGTGGAAGTGGTGGGACAGAGTGGCCAAATAAGGCCAGCTTTCTGAATTTCTCACCTGTGCCTGGTATTTAAAAAGCAACTCACTGTTGAAAACAGAGTGAATGTACTGGGATCTTTCTTCATACCAGGTGGCGATATTAGGGCTCTCCGGAAGGTCATAGACTACAATTCCCATGAGCCTTTGCCATGGGAATTGTAGTCCATAGGTAGAGCCACATTTTGGCCAGCTCTGGTCTCAGATTTGGGAGACCTGTATTCGAATCCCCACTCTGCCATGGAAGTTCACAGGGTGACCCTGGGCCACTCGCACCCTCTCGACTTGGCCTACTCAGCAGGGTTGTTGTGAGGACAAAAACGGAAGAAAGGAGAATTACGTTCAGCTGCGTTCCTGAGGGAAAGAGGCAGAGGCGGTTCGACAAGATTGTCTAGATGGCTGTCAGACGGAAAGGGAAAGAGAGGGAAGCCGATTACTTCCTGCTTGTTGGTTCACATACCAATAAATGCACGCTGAATGGCCTTCATATGTACACAGTTATAATGGGTCAGTGGTGATCCCCAACCTGGCTCCCGTGGTTCACCCCCTCCCCCCCGGACAACTTTCCCACGCCTGCCCATGGTTTTTAGAAAACAGGCAGGACCAGGTGGAGCTTTATCTCAACAAGGCCTCTGGGCGGCTGCTGGAGGTTGAATCGGCCACGGAAATGTTTGGATATGTTGCTTTGGCAGCTGCTGCAGCTGCAGCATTATGTGACTGAAGGGAAGCAGTGGCCAGCATTTTGTAGGGACCCCCGGCCCCCCATGTCAGAGGATGTAGTCTGCAGGAGGAGGGCTAGATTCCTGTAGAACTGACACTTTTTTTGGGGGGGTGAAAGCTTTTGAGTGTCAAACTCTCTTCGCCCAAGGGGGCTTTGATTCTCCAAAACGGATTTACCCCCCCCCCCCCCAAATCTAGCTGGTCTCTGAGGTGGAACTGGACTTGGATCTAGCTGGTAGATCATGTGGTTTCTTCTCAAATTCACTCTCCCGCCTTGCACCTCCTAAAAGACCTTTTTTCCTAAGGGTCCCACAGTGCAAGCCTAAAACAGTTATTATGCCCTTCTTGATGGCAGAGTTTGAACCTGCAGAGAGAGCGAAGCACGAGGCTGCTTAAAGAATAAGACAGCGTTTATTCAGAAGAGAAACACCTATGTATGAAAAGAGAAGTGACCTAACTAACTGTTCTTGCATTTGCAGTAATTCTTCCGTCCGTCGCTGTTTCTGGAGGCATGCAGGGAGGGAGTGTGGTCATAAAGCAGGACGTCTCCTGTTGAGCCAATCTCAGCCCTGGAGGGGATAATTTGGAAATCATCGGGCAGTTCCTATTCTATCTATGCTAAATATGAAGGATATTAAGCATTGATAAAGTATTAATATCCAGAGTTAACAGTACCGGTTTCTGCTCAATTCACCTCTTGTTGACAGTTCATTACAGCCTCTCTTTTTCCATCCCCATCCTCAAGTATTTAAAAGGGTGCTTTATGGAGGATGGAGCAGAATTGTTCTCTCTTGCCCCGGAGGGACGGACCAGAACGAATGGGATGAAATTAATTCAAAAGAAATTCCATCTAAACCTCCGGAAGAAGTTCCTGACAGTCAGAGCGGTTTCTCAGTGGAACAGAGTGCCTTAGTATGGCAAGTACTGCAGCAGGAGGCAGAGTACGTGTGGTCAGAAAACAAACAAAGACATGTTCACCAACGTGGCACTTAACTAATATAAGAACTATTCAATAAAGAACATAATACTACATATGAAGAGGTAAAGAGAAGAGCCTCTTGTGGCGCAGAGTGGTAAGGCAGCAGACATGCAGTCTGAAAGCTCTGCCCATGAGGCTGGGAGTTCGATCCCAGCAGCCGGCTCAAGGTTGACTCAGCATTCCATCCTTCCGAGGTCAGTGAAATGAGGACCCAGCTTGCTGCTGGGGGGTAAACTTTAATGACTGGGAAAGGCACTGGCAAACCACCCCGCATTGAGTCTGCCAAGAAAACGCTAGAGGGCGTCACCCCAAGGGTCAGACATGTAAAAAGGCAAAGAGAAGGTTCCTATACTAATCTAAATAGTTGGATGGAGAGAGATGCTTGAGGCGTCTCCCTTCCCTCATGTTGCAGGCTGGAGAGATGGAGGAGAAGGAGGAAAGGAAGAGACTGGGGAAGCAAGAAATGACCCTCTAGGGACAGGTCAGTGAGATCAAAGGTGAGCGGTCAGTGTCCCTGTTTAGCTCACTAACTCTCTGGTGGGTGGGTTCAAATGGGAAGCCCTGTTGGTTTGAAATAGCACAATATAATCAGAGTCCAGTTGCACCTTTAAGACCAGCCTTTTTGGTCCTGGCCCCAACCTGGTGGAATGAGCTCACGGAGGAGCTGAGGGCCCTGCAGGAGTTTTGGGCGTTCCGCAGGGCCTGTAGGATGGAGCTCTTCCGCCAGGTCTATGGTTGAGGCCGGGGCGCTAAGGAAGATCTGTTTGACTCCCCTCAGAACTAAAGACATTGCTATGTGAACGGCGGACTTGGGTTTTTATCTGCCCTTCCTTCCCTTTTTGGGGGGATAGAACTGGGAATGTTTATGGTTTTTCACCGCATCTTATTGTCTCTTTATCTGCTGTATTTTATGTCTGTGGTTTTAAGGGGTATTTTATTGAGGGTTTTATACAGACGCTTGTAATCCGCCACGACCCGTTGGGAGTGGTGGGTAAGAAATCTAATAAATAATAATAACAACAACAAAGATTTATTCAAGGCGTGAGCTATGGAGTGCAAGCACTCGAGTCTGAGGAAGAGTGCTTGCACTCGAAAGCTCACGCCTTGAATAAAACTTGGTTGGTCTATCAAGTGTCACTGGACAGTGATTTTGTTTTGTAGCTCTATGGTGAAGAGAGTTCCTGCTCACTGCCCCACAAGTCAGGAGGCATGGCACAGAGAGCTGCTTCCAACAAAACATGCCCCTGCTCTGATGCCCCCTGGAGGACACCCCTTATATTCCGATCCACTATGCACATTGCAGATCTGGCCTAGTTTCAACGGGTTCTTGGACCCAAGGGCTCCCCAGGCTCCGTCCACCTGGCCGGTGATCCCAAGCTGCCGAGCAATGCAATGCGTCCTGCCCAAAGTGGGATGGAAACATAAACGGTACTTCTCCAACCTGCAAAAGAGTTGGCAATGAGGACTGGAGGGAGCATCGCAGAGGTAGCATTCCGGGAGATCTCCAGGCCCCGCCTGGAGGTTGGCATCCCTGCCCCCTCCGTGGGGTCCAATGGAGTCCCCCTTCCACCCAGCAGGTCTCCGCAGCCTGGAGTAGCGCTGTGATTTCAGGCGGCCCGCTCCTTTCGGCAGGATGCGGGCTGCACGTGTGGACGCGGCTCGCGTGTCTGCGCGGCGTGTCGGTGCTGTGGCGGGGCCTCCCCCGGGGGATCTCCCGCCCGCCTCCAGGCTCCGTCGGGTCCTAGCGCCGTTGCTGCCGAGGGAGCCGCGTCGCCCGCGCAGGGAGGCGGGGGCGGGGCCCGGCGTCCGGGCCGGCTTCCCATTGGCCCCGCGCTTTCCCCCGGCGCGGCCGCGATTGGCTGCCCGGCGGCTGTCGGGGGCGCGGGGCCGGTGGGGGCGGGGCGCGCGGGCCGCCCGGGAGCGCCAGTCGGGGACGGAGCGCGGGACAGACAGGTGGGCGCAGGCTGAGGAGCAGGGCCGGGGGGGATTGCGTGGGGTGCAAGGGCCAGCGTGGGGTGAGGGGGGCTGTGGGGTGAGGGGGGCTCAAGAAGCCGGCTGGAAAGGGGGTGGGATGTGGGGGGTGAGGCTGAGTGGGGCTCATAAAGGGGGTATTCTGTGGGGCCGAAGGGGGCAGGGGCAGGTGGAGTGGGGCTGGAGAATGGGGGGGGGACCAGAAGAAGGGTGAGTGGGGCTGGAGAAGCCGACTGGGAGGGGGAGTGTGGGGTGGGATGGGTTGGGCTCAGAAAGGGGGGTGGAAGGGGGCAGGGGCAGGCTCAGTGGGGAGGACCAGGGGAAGGATGAGTGGGGCTGAAGAAGTGAACTGGAAAGGCGGTGGGGGTGGGATTTGGTGGGGTGAGGCTCAGAAAGGGGGTATTCTGTGGGGCAGAAGGGGGCAGGGGCAGGTGGAGTGGGGCTGGAGAGTTGGGGGAAACAGGGGAAGGGTGAGTGGGGCTGAAGAAGTGGACTGGGAAGGGGAGGGTGTGGGGATGGAAGGGGATGTGGGGGGGGCCAGGCTGAGTGGGGCTTAGAATGGGGGGTATGGTGTGGGGTGTGGGGCTGAGATGAAAGGGGCTGTGGGGTCACTGGATCTGGAGAAGAGGAGCACATGTGGGGCGAAAGGACAGGGGTATTGTGTGGGGTGAAAGGGCAGGGGCAGGCGGAGTGGGGCTGGAGAACGGGGGAGACCAGGAGGAGCGTAAGTGGGGCTGAAGAAGGGGACTAGAGTGGGGAGTGCCTGGGGGGTGGAAGGGGATGTGGGGGGTCTGGCTGAATGGGGCTGTGTAGGTTGGCAGAAGGGACTGTGTCTGAGCTTGGCTCTTGTGGCCCTTTCTGGCATGCCCAGGGAAATGTTGATCACCATTTTGGGGTCGGGAGGTGAATTTCCTCCACGCCAGACTGGCCAGGGATTCTGGGGTTTTTTGGGGGGGGGCATCATCTGGGCATAGAATTGGGGCCACCGTGGGCGGGCAGGTAGTGGTGAATTTCCTGCATTCTGCAGGGGGTTGGACTAGATGACCCTGGAGTCCCCTTCCAGCTCTGTGATTCTAGGACAAGTTCAAGTGGGTTGGACTAGATGACCCTTGAGGAACCTCCCTGACCATGTGTGGGGGTTGATGGAGTCCTGTAGGATGGGTGAAGAGAAAGCAAGGGGGAGGGTTGAGCTATAAGGGGGCAAAGTTAAAGGGGTCATGAGGGCTTTAGGATTGAAATTGCAGTGGTTATCATGCACCCTTAGTGCCTCTCTCCTCCACCTTGAATACTGAGTATTCTCCTCTCCCCCCCCCCCCCACTGATGCAGACCTGGCATGCTTGGGGGTCCCGTGGGTGATCTTTGCCAAGCAGAGGCAGAGGGGCAAACAGACAAAGGCAGGGGGTGGGCACAGGGCGTGAAAGTCTGCTTTCTTCTTCTCTCCTTTCTTTCTTTTTGGGTGGTTCCGCACCTCCCCTAGAGAGCCCTGTTTCTTTCCTGGTTCCGCCCACTAGCCCACGCAGTCTCCTCAGTTCACAGCAGTCAAGCTGCCAGCTGGCTCTGGGGGCATGGTGGGTGGACGCTGGCTTGGAGGGCCCCATGTCCGTCTGCAAGGCAGGGCTTGTTGTGGCCCGCCCCTTTCCCCAAGGAGTTTGACTGCGTTAGATTTCCGCTGTTCTTCACAACTTCTCTCTCTCTCTGGCCACAGCCTGTTGGAGTAAGCAGAACGGCATGTAACTTTGTTTGTTCCCGAAACGGCCCCTGGTGAAAGAAGCCAGCTTTGCTTCTCTAGTCCTGTAATTATCCCCCCCCCTCCCCCATTAATTTTTTTATTTATTAAAACATATTCATATCCCGCCGGGTGCTTCGAGGGGCAGCCTGCAACGTTAGGTTAAAAACTTTTTTTTAGGTCAAGCAAAAAATAAAATAGCAACCCTCCCATACCCCCCCCCCACGCCCGCTTTAAAAGATGTCTGCCACCCCCCTTTAAAAGATGCCTCCCCCCCTCTCCAATCCACCCTTTAAAAGATGTTTGCCATGAAGCTGTAGGGGCTGTGATTCTAAGGGTGACAAGCATGGTGGGGGGGCATTTGTTTCAAACTCTTTGTTGTGATAATCTCTCACTGATAATCCCACCCCACACACACAAACACACACACACACACAGAGTAAAAGCAACAATTTTTGGTGGGAGAGCAGCAAGAAGGCACAAAATTTAATTTCCCCTTTCCCTCCGTGCTGGTCTCCCTTTTTAAAGTGCAGACCCTGAGGCTGGCCTCTTGGTATTACATATACTGTACATCCCCCCCTCTGCCCCCCAAAAAACATCCTTATGCTCTGAGACCGCCAGGGTCAGATTATAGATTTTCAATAAGCCACGTATGCACCTAGAAGGTCACTTGTCCTGGTTCTCTTTTCTCTTACCTGGGCTTTTCTCCCCTCCAGCCTGCTTTCCCCACAGTTTGGGGCCTCTCCCGCAGCAGAGATCTGACTAGGTGAGGTCTGGCAGCCCCAGCTCCGTAGAGCTCTTGGAGATATTCTGTCCATACCTGGGTAGCATCGTCACAAGCGCTTGGCACGAACGGAGCAGAACACCTCGGTGGTAAGTTGAGACTTGCATCCACCAGCGTATTTATTGGCATGGTTTGTGCCAGGGAGGGTAGAAGGGAGAGCTGCTAACCTGGGCATCACTCGCTGTGGGGTGGGAGGAGACAGGAGCCTGCCCACGTTGCCTCACCTGACTGTCTCCTTTTCTCCCCAGGCAACAAGTCTGCCATTATGAGCCGTCATGCTGTCCAGGAGGAGCTTAGTCTCAAGGACGTCTGTGGGATGCTACGGCAGGAGCTGTGCCAGGGGAATGACTTCCTCCAGTCAGACACCCACATCTTCATCATCTTGGGGGCTTCGGTGAGTTTCTTCCCTCTGGGCGAGGCTGGGTGCTTGTGGGCCGGAGATGGCGGTGTTTCCGACGCGGCTCCTCACAACGGCAGCCACGATACCCGGCAAAAATGGAACAAAATGTCTCCCAGAGCGGTAGGCCTAATCCACCTGGGGGGAGAGCCTGAATGGCAGAGGTATTTCGGCGGATGCTTTGTGGGGAAGGCATGCACGGCTTAAGCCGAAAGCTTGGGGCAAGTGGCAAAGGAACAAGCCAGGGGTAGTCAAACTGCGACCCTCCAGATGTCCATGGACTACAATTCCCATGAGCCCCTGCCAGCGTTTGCTGGCAGGGGCTCATGGGAATTGTAATCCATGGGCATCTGGAGGGCCGCAGTTTGACTACCCCTGGAACAAGCGTTCTGCGTGAGATGGCAAAAAGAGGCTGGAGAATTTGGTGGTAAGCAAGGTTATGTCTCCTTCAGTAAATCTTCTTCCTCGGGACATAGAGGAGAAGTCGCCGGGGGAGTTGCGGCGAATTTCCTGCATTTTGCAAGGGGTTGGACTAGATGACCCTTGGTGTGCCCTCTGGCAGTACGCTTCTGGGTTTACTGTAGCCGTAAAGCTCTCCTCTGACACCACATTTCGATTCAGTCGACTTTCTTCCTGTTGGCTCTCCTCATTATCACGCCCATGGAGATCCATCAAGATGGGAAGTCATGTTCATCTGTCTGTGGCCGCAGGAAACAGCCAGAATCCAGGAACACCTGAAAGACTATCAACATTAGGGGCAGGGGAAGGAGCTTAACTTATAAGTTCTGCCAATTTTTTTGTTAGTTTTCTACGTGAGACTGGACTCTAGCTGCCCTTCTTGTGTTTAATGGCGAGTTGTGTTCGATGCAGTTGGAAATGAAAACAGTATACGCTTATTAAGGAATAACAATACGGTAACTGGACAGCAGGGGACCAAGTGGCTACAGAATTTAAAACCAAGTAGCACTTAAAATCAGGATGCAAGCAATTAAATCGCAGTGACTGGATGCAAGAACAATTGTAATCATGTTTACTACCTTCCTGCCTCCCCTCCCCCCTTCTTAATCACCAAGCCTGGGAGGAATTCTGTATGACCTGAAAGCTTGCACACTGTATTTCAAATGAGAGCAAGTGTGGTGTAGTGGTTAACAGCGGCAGCCTCTAATCATGGAGAACCGGGTTTGATTCTCCGCCCCTCCACATGCAGCCAGGCGGGTGACTGTGGGCTAGTCACAGTTCTCTTAGATCTATTCTCACAGAACAGTTCTCTCAGAATTCTCTCAGCCCTTCCTACCTGTCTGTTGTAGGGAGAGGAAGGGCAGGCAATTGTAAGCTGCTTTGAGGATCCTTGGAGTTGTAAAAAAGCAGGGTACCTTTGTTTTTAAGTTGTTACTTGTAGAGATGGGAATGAAAATTGCTTTACACACAATTGCCAGAAGAATAGATTATTTGCCTCTTCTGGAAAGACGAAGGGGTTGGACCTGGCAACCAGGCAGTTAAGAAGAGAACTACTTGGGGCGGGATACGTGGCCATGTTGACTTCTCTTGCCATTCCCCTGTAACGTCCTCCTGTGGACATCGTGAAGCAGGGGTTTGTGTGCAAGACTCTGTAAGGATAACTGGCAGACACGGAGGTGCTCTTTTCAGCCACAGTTTTGCATCCCATATCTCATTCTGCCCAGTCCTGATGCACATTCTAACTCAGGGGTAGTCAAACTGCGGCCCTCCAGATGTCCATGGACTACAATTCCCAGGAGCCTCTGCCAGCGAATGCTGGCAGGGGCTCCTGGGAATTGTAGTCCATGGACCTCTGGAGGGCCGCAGTTTGACTACCCCTGTTCTAACTACAGGAGAGGGACTGTGAGGGGGGTTGAGAATTTACCTTCTCTTTTCATATAGCCCACCCAGCCTTTAAATCTAGAGACTGACCTCTGGCAGTTCACAACTCTAGAACTGAGCTCAAAAGTGTGTTCTTTTCATAGAATCATAGAGTTGGAAGGGACCTCCTGGGTCATTGAGACCAACCCCTTGCACTATGCAGGACACTCCCAACCCTCTCGCTCATCCACTGTCACCTGCCACCCCCTTGAGCCTTCACAGAATCAGCCTCTCCGTCAGATGGCTCTCCAGCCTCTGCTTAAAAATCTCCAAAGATGCCCACCTCCTCCTGAGGAAGCCTGTTCCACTGAGGACCTGCTCTGACTGTCAGGAACTTCTTCCGGATGTTTAGACGGAATTTCTTTTGAATTAATTCCATCCCATTCATTCTGGTCCGTCCCTCCGGGGCAAGAGAGAACAACTCTGCTCCATCCTCTACATGGCAGCCTTTTAAATACTTGAAGATGGTTCTCAGATCCCCTCTCAGTCGTCTCCTCTCCAGGCTAAACAGACCAAGCTCCCCCAACCTTTCCTCCTACGTCTTGGTCTCCAAACCAAGATGTATGCTACAGCGTTTTGATGCTACAGTTTTCTTTGTCTAGCTCTCTTTGGCGTCCTGCTCCAGCATCCCTTTTCCCAGTGTGGTACCTTGCCCCGAGCATCTGGGGTGGGGCTCAGCATGATAGCTGATCTCGGCTGCATGATGATGCGGAGGCCCGAATTCCGATAGCAGGCGGAGCAGATCTTTTGCCCTGCAGCACACCGCGGCTTCTGCCCCTGCCGCTTGTGTAAGCTGCTCCTTCTTTAGCTGGGGTGTAGGGTTGTGTAACTGGGCACAGCAATTATCGCGTGGGGTGTAATCAACATCCCCTTTGGGGTGTGTGTGTGTGTGGGGGGGCAGTACCACTTGAAGAGTATGTTCAAGGTGGGGGGTTTTTTTAGATAGCTAATCCCAGCATATCTTGCGTTTAGCAACGTGTTGATAATCTGGTGCCAGTTAAGAGCAGCCTGTGATACTGGCTTGCTTTCTGTCCTGTCCTCCTACATGTAGTCACACTTTGCGCAAAGTAAATTTTGCAAGCGTTTGTTTCGATGGGAGAGAAATTGCATCCAAAATAGCCGTAGTCTAGCACTTTCACAAGAGAACTCGTTTCGGAGTAATATGCCGCATCTTTCTTTCTCTCACACACACAAACACACGCACAGATTGTTTCTGTGGGTAGCTGTGTTGGCCTGCAGTAGAACAGCTTTATTTGAGTCCGATAGCACCTTAGAGCAGGGGTAGTCAAACTGCGGCCCTCCAGATGTCCATGGACTACAATTCCCATGAGCCCCTGCCAGCGTTCGCTGGCAGGGGCTCATGGGAATTGTAGTCCATGGACATCTGGAGGGCCGCAGTTTGACTACCCCTGCCTTAGAGAGTCTTGCCACACTGAAGCTCTTCAGATGTCCGTGGACTACAATTCCCATGAGCCCCTGCCAACTCATGGGAATTGTAGCCCACGGACATCCGGAGAGCCACAGTTTGGCCACCCCGTGAGACTGACGCCATTTTCCAGGTATGAGTTTTGTAGAGTCCAAGCAACCTTCAGATATCTGGAGTTTTGACTCTCAAAAGCTCATACTTGGATATTACTGGCTATCGATTTAGCAGTTTTGCTGCAAATTAACTACAGAATTTGAATCTTTCTCTTTCTTTCTTTCTTTCTTTCTTTCTTTCTTTCTTTCTTTCTTTCTTTCTTTCTTTCTTTCTTTCTTTCTTTCTTCCTTCCTTCCTTCCTTCCTTCCTTCCTTCCTTCCTTCCTTCCTTCCTTCCTTTATTTCTCCCTCTCCCTCTCCCTCCCTCCCTCCCTCCCTCCCTCCCTCCCTCCGGGGGTGGTATATTTGGATTTGAATTTAAGTGCAAGGCTACACTGCTGCACACGCATTTCGGAGGGTTTTTTTTTTTTTTTTAAACTCTCAAGGCTGGTATGCCGATGAGCAGGTACAGCCGGATAATGGAGCACCAGTTGAAAGCTGAGCCGTATTTGGGGAATACCACTGGAATAATTGGCCTTTTAAAGCTGTTGTGACTCGTGTCCTCGGAAGGCCGTCGGGGGGGTTGCGGGCTGCACTTGATATTCCCAGCATGTGGCTTCCGGGAGACAGCCTTGCTCTCATTCTACGGAAACAGGATGTGCTGCACCGGCCCTTTGGAGAGGGAACGGCACTCCACGTATGCTCAGAGGCACTGGCGTCTTACAACAGCGCACCCTGCCCAACTATGAGACGTCCCCAAAGGTGGGAGGAGGTGATGATTGGTGGGAATGACCAAAAGCGGAGGGGTGCATCTGCCAGCTTGCACGGATCTGTCGCCCTCCTCACTGGGTGACCATGGATGTGCTATTGCTGGGGGTGGGTGGGCTGGGGAGCACACAGACACTGCTAATACCGTAGCTGGATTTGAGCCCAGCAACACTGGAGACCAACCAAATTTTGGCAGTGTAAACTTTCCAGAGTTCAGGACTTCCTTTCTCTGATTTAATTCGACTGAGTACCTGAGCCTTCGGCTCCCAGTGTGACAATGGGAGAGGTATTGCAAGGAGTCTGGATGCAGAGGTCCCAGCTGGGTGGGATACAAGTCAGAATCTCTATTGGTCGAGCAAGCTTGACTAGAGGGGGGTGCAGCCACTGTTCCCACACAACAGGTGCCACACAACAGCCTTGCAGGGTAGATCGAGATAGAGCGTTCGTCTGTCTGGAGCTGCGGAAAAGAGCAAGATCAGCATGGTGGGACAAGAGGCAGAACTGAACTGAGAAACCCGGGGGGGGGGGAAGATTTATATACAATCATGGACCATGGATCTTCACGCCATGGGTCAGTTTTGGTTTAATTTCTGTGAAAGAACCACAACATGAGGAACTGGATTAAAGGGTCGCGGCGTTAGGAAGGTGGAGAACCACTGGCATAAAGCATTGGCCAAACCAGTGTGGTCCAGACCTGCAGCTTGTCTTGTCGTGGGTTGTGGTTGCTTTTATCTCACCTCCTTGGCTTGCCGCCTGTAAGGTGAGGCTGGTTGGAACCACCCGTGAACTGTGTGCCGCTGGTCAGAGGAGGAGGAGGAGGAGGAGGCCATCGGCCGCTTGCCGTTTCGCAAAAAAGGGAAGCACCAGTTTTAGTTGAGTCATGCTCATCGTGCAATTCTCCGGTTAAAACTAGGAAGTCAGCCTTCTGCTCGTGAAGGGGAACATAACTTCCCCCCTCTGTTTATCCTCAGCTTGTGAATAGACTTCCAGCTTTGTTGTAGTTGTGCCTAATGTGCCCTGGATGCTTCACACCTTGCGAGCCCAGTTCACTCACAGGGGACCTGATGGATCAATATTTGCCTTAGATAAGACGCTTCCAGCCCTGGCTGAGTTCAGGAGAGCTGGCGGCTTCTGCCGGTCCCTCCACCTCCAGTGAGGGCATCGGGGGCACGGTCTGTGGGGATCCAGACTGTATCAGGGACGACCCCCTTGGCTGTGGTCACCCTGGTGCCATTGCCAATGGCGGAGGTCTCGAGATGAGCGATCGTCGTGGATAAGTGTGTACGCTCTCTGACCCACGGGAATTAGTTTTTAACGGCGTGTGGTTTTTAATTTTCGTTAACACCTGCCTTGTAGCCTGTCCTGAGAGAAGCAGGTCAAGGAAGGAGAGGAGTATTTCTGTTGGGGAAGAAGGGGAAAGGCTGGAGAGTAATCCAAGGATCTCTGTTTCTCAGGCACGATTTTCAAGTACGCTTTATAACAATGCCGGCATGTTAGGCAGAAAGTGTTCGACTGTTTAAAGCAGGGGTAGTCAAACTGCGTCCCTCCAGATGTCCATGGACTACAATTCCCAGGAGCCCCTGCCAGCGAACGCTGGCAGGGGCTCCTGGGAATTGTAGTCCATGGACATCTGGAGGGACGCAGTTTGACTACCCCTGCTTTAAAGTGAGGAGATGGAAGGCTCTGTCTGGGGCAGGGATGCGAATCGTTCTTCGTGCTTGGAGGGCTTCTGGAGATCTGGCCCCTCTGGTGGATCTCCTGGTGGCCCCTGGGTTTTGGCCACTGTGTTGGACTGGATGGGCCACGGCCTGATCCAACATGATTTCTCTTCCGTTCTTATGAGTCGCTGCTATCACTGCAGGGAAGGCACCAAGGGTTCCTTATTATAAGGAGAAGAAGAGTTGGTTCTTATATGCCGCTTTCCTCTAACGGAAGGAGTCTCAAAGCAGCTTATAGTCACCTTCCCTTTCCTCTCCCCACAGCAGACACCTTCCCGCTCCTCTCCCTCCTCTATGAGGGAGGGGAGGCTGAGAGAGCCCTGAGATTACTGAAGAAGAAGAAGAGTTGGTTCTTATATGCCGCTTTTCTCTACCCGAAGGAAGCTCAAAGTGGCTTACAATCGCCTTCCCTTCCTCTACCCACAACAAACCCCCTGTGAGGGAGGGGAGGCTGAGAGAGCCCTGAGATTACTGAAGAAGAAGAAGAGTTGGGTCTTATATGCCGCTTTTCTCTACCCAAAGGAGTTTCAAAGCGGCTTCCAGTCGCCTTCCCTTCCTCTCCCCACCACAGACACCCTGTGAGGTGGGTGAGGCTGAGAGAGCCCTGAGATTACTGCTCGGTCAGAACAGTTTTATCAGTGCCGTGGCGAACCCAAGGTCACCCAGCTGGTTGCATGTGGGGGAGCGGGGAATCGAACTCGGCTCGCCAGATTAGAAGTCCGCACTCCTACACCAAGCTGGCTCTCACACCAAGCTTAGCCTTTCTGGTAGTCTGCGGTGTCTCCAAAACTCTCCTCCAACCTCATATTCCAAGTGAATCCACTTTCTTCCTGTCCACCTTCCTCACTGTCTAACTTTCACGCCCAAACACAGTCACGGGGAATACCGTGGCGTGAATTATCTTGCTCTCCCTCATCAACAACACATTCTTACACTTAAGAATCTTTTCGGTCTCCTTCACGGCTGCTCTTCCCAGTCTCAACCTCCCGATTTCTTGCTTCCTCTCTCCCTTTTGGTTGACGATGGAGCCAAGGAATAGAAAATCTTTGCCGAATAGTGGATTTGGGGTACGATTCAGTCCCTCAGAAGGGGAGGCTGGCGGACAGGGAGGGATCTGTCTTGTGGGGGCCTGTTTACTTGAAATGAACAGGAGCCGTACAATAGGGCCTTCTGGGGAAAAGCCAGACTGACAACTGGCTTGTGGGTGGATTTGACGAGTCATCCCAGAGCTCCTCGTGAAGGTGTTTGTGTAAGAGACGTAACTCCTCAGGGTGTCGTAATATCTTTGAGAGCAAGAGTAATTTAGAGCCCTCTTACGTAAAGTTTATGATAGACTTAGCATTGGCCGGCTGGCCAGAGATTAATTACAGGTGCAGCCATGTTTCTCCACAGAGACCAGACGGAGAGAAGCTTTTGGAGAGGCCCAGAGGGTGAAGGATTTTACCAGTTACTGATACATGGCCTCAGATCTTAATCTGAGCCAGAGTTTACTAAACGGGAACCCCAGAAACTGCTCCGAAAGCTAGGACCAAGAAGAAGAAGGAGAAGAGAAGAGTTGGTTCTTATGTGCCACTTTTCTCTACCCGAAGGAGTCTCAAAGCGGCTTCCATTGGCCTTCCCTTTCCTCTCCCCGCAACAGACACCCTGTGAGGGAGGGGAGGCTGAGAGAGCCCTGAGATTACTGAAGAAGAAGAAGAGTTGGTTCTTACATGCTGCTTTTCTCTACCCGAAGGAGTCTCAAAGCGGCTTCCATTCGCCTTCCCTTTCCTCTCCCCACAACAGACACCCTGTGAGGGAGGGGAGGCTGAGAGAGCCCTGAGATTACTGAAGAAGAAGTAGAGTTGGTTCTTACATGCTGCTTTTCTCTACCCGAAGGAGTCTCAAAGCGGCTTCCATTCGCCTTCCCTTTCCTCTCCCCACAACAGACACCCTGTGAGGGAGGGGAGGCTGAGAGAGCCCTGAGATTACTGAAGAAGAAAAAGAAGAGCTGGTTCTTAGATGCCGTTTTTCTCTACCCGAAGGAGGCTCAAAGCGGCTTCCAATCGCCTTCCCTTTCCTCTCCCCACAACAGACACCTTGTGAGGGAGGGGAGGCTGAGAGAGCCCTGAGATTACTGAAGAAGAAGAAGAAGAGTTGGTTCTTAGATGCCGCTTTTCTCTACCCGAAGGAGGCTCAAAGCGGCTTACAATCGCCTTCCCTTTCCTGATATTCCTGCTCGGTCAGAACAGTTTTATCAGTCGAACTCCGCACTCCTAACCACTACACCACGCTGAGATGTGGGCTGTTATCATGGACAGTGTACCTCTGAGCACTTAGACAGTACTTCAACAGCTGAATTAGAAGGCGCTGATTAGAGATGGAAGGGTCCAACCTGCTGCACAGGGCATGGTGCAATAAATCCACAGCTCCTTCCCTTCTCCATTTCCCAGTGACTCCTGCTGTATGCCCAAGGAAAGGCAAAATACCAATAGGACTCCTGGGTCAAGCTGGCCTGGAGGAAGATTTATTCCTTCCTGATCCCCTAATAACGATTGGTGTTACCCTGGCCATAAAAGAACAGCTCACAAGAGCCAAGCTCTGGCTCATCGTGTCCTCCGTCCCAAGATCTGACTAAAATCATTGTGAGTCAGGGAGGATTGTCTCTAAATGAGCAGATGCCGGCAGCCAAGGTGACACAATTTATTCTTTTGCAATCCTTGGAGCTCTCGTAGGAAGGACATGAACGAGAAGAAGAAAAGGAAGAGGAAGAAGAAGAGTTGGTTCATATGTGCTGCTTTTTTCTACCCACAGGAGTCCCAAAACAGCTTCCAATCTCCATCCCTTTCCTCTCCCCACAACAGACACCCTGTGAGGGAGGGGAGGCTGAGAGAGCCCTGAGATTACTGAAGAAGAAGATGAAGAGTTGGTTCTTTTATGCTGCTTTTCTCTCATTTTCTCCCTTCTTCGTCCAGGAGTATTCTGCTTTGAAACGGGCTATCGTTTCCCCTGCCCAAATCCTTCCTCAGAAACCAGGTTTAGTTTCTCTCTCTTTTTTGGAGACATTGTGTGTATCCCCAGGTAATCTGAGCCCGTATCTCAGTCACTTATTTGTGTGTGGGGAGGCTGTTGATGTGGAAGCATTGATCTGAGTCACAGCCTCTTTTATGCAGCCTGACACTCTTTCATCTTAATGTCACTCATTCTGTAAGGTTGGTTGCTCATGCGATCCTTATCGCCAAGCGCCACTAGAGCTTTCTGCAATCCTTTCCTTGGTGAATTCGTATACAGAAAATATTATTCCTGATTCCATTCCCGTTGCTAGTTCAGCTAGTTCACGCCTGTGTCTCAGTGTGTGTGGTCCCTTAGCTTTATTTCCTGATTCACATGGAAGTCCAAAGTATTTGTGTGGTGTTTTCACTGCATTTGCCCATTTTTTTTTACTTTTTAATAAGCCAGCTTGGTGGTAGTAGTTAGGAGTGCGAACTTCTAATCTGGTGACCCAGGTTTGATTCCCTGCTCCTCCCCCATATGCAACCAGCTGGGTGATCATGGACTCGCCATGGCACTGATAAAGCTGTTCTGACCAAGCAGGAATATTGGGGCTCACAGCTTCACCCACCTCATAGGGTGTCTGTGGTGGGGAGAGGAAAGGGAAGGCGAATGGAAGCCACTTTGAGACTCCTTGTAGAGAAAAGCAGCATATAAGAACCAACTCCTCCTCCTCCTCCTCCTCCTCCTCCTCCTCCTCCTCCTCTCCTCCTCCTCCTCCTCCATTCCATCAAATCAATTCTCCTATATAGGCTAGATATCAGGAAAAAAATTTTTCACAGTCAGAGTAGTTCAGCAGTGGAATAGGCTGCCTAAGGAGGTGGTGAGCTCCCCCTCACTGGAAGTCTTCAAGCAAAGGTTGGATGCACACTTTTCTTGGATGCTTTAGGATGCTTTGGGGGCTGATCCTGTGTTGAGCAGGGGGTTGGACTAGATGGCCTGTCTGGCCCCTTTAAACTCTATGATTCTATGATTCTTCTCAACCCATTTTTGCATTGTCCAATTTTCACAGCCATAAGTGCCTATTGGAAGTGAATTTAGGAGCGCCCTTGATCTCGTCACCATCAATTATTATGGCGTCGTCTGTTTTTTGCAGTGCTCACTATTTTTGTCTTCTTAGCGTTCAAGAAAAGGCCCAATTTCTTGCTTGCTTCATTGACCTTTGTAAACATCTGTTGTAGGCCTTCCTTAGTTTCTAACAGGAGGTTTCGTGTCATCAGCCTACCAAAGATTATTTATCTTCCTTCCAGGGAAGACTGTAGCACGAATTAACTTGACCTCAGTCACAAGTAGCACTTCCTTCCACTTACGCACCTTTTAAAGCTCTGTCTTGGCTGCCCTTCCCGGGGCCAAAAACATAAGTCATAGAGGCCAGCCATCCTCAACGAAGCCCATGTGCCCATGAACACTCAGATGTGAGGAACATGGCTGCGCTCTAGATATTTAGGACCCGGTTTGCAAAGGGCTTTTGCTGTGAATTTAAAAACTGAACCTGGAAGCCTATAACCAGTGATCTTGTACATGGGTAGCAAGTTGCGCTATTGCGTTTTGCACACGATAGAATGGATCATGATGATGTTATCCATTCAGTCATGTCCGACCCTCGGCGATTCTATAGTAAAGTCTTGGCCATGTGCCCCTGTCTCTGACTGCTTCTTTTAGCTGGTTCACGGTCATCCCTGGATCGGCTTTGATCGTGTCGAGCCAGCGGATCCTTTGGCGACCACGTTTCCTTTTGCCGCTGACCATGCCGAGCATTCGTGATTTTTCTAGCGAGTTTGATCGCGTGATGTGTCCAAAGTAAGTGAGCTTTGGCCATAACATCTTCCCTCCTGGTGACATAATTGGCTTGCTCCTCTGTTAAAGTACCTTGTTGTTAACTTTGGCTGCCCATGAGATTCTCAGCATTCGTCTCCAACACCAACTTCCCTAAATCCTCAACAGCAACTCGAGGCTGTTGTTAGATTTCTTCTCCCTAAAACATGCACACTTTTGCAATGTTGCCATGAGAATCTTCACATTTGGGCCCCAAAATTGAGGTGGCCCCAAATAGGGTAGAAACTCTGGTCTCTCTTGAAAAGCTGTTTGTGATCCTTTGCTGGGATGCGGCGACTTAATATCCTAGGGCAGGGGTAGTCAAACTGCGGGCCTCCAGATATCCATGGACTGCAATTCCCAGAAGCCCCTGCCAGCAAATGCTGGCAGGGGCTTCTGGGAATTGTAGTCCATGGACATCTGGAGGGCCGCAGTTTGACTACCCCTGTCCTAGGGGGTGGATTAACTTTATTCTTATATACTATGCTAGGAGCCTCTTGTGGCGCAGAGTGGTAAGGCAGCAGACATGCAGTCTGAAAGCTCTGCCCATGAGGCTGGGAGTTTGATCCCAGCAGCCGGCTCAAGGTCGACTCAGCCTTCCATCCTTCCGAGATCGTTGAAATGAGTCCCCAGCTTGCTGGTGGATAAAACGATAATGACTGGGGAAGGCACTGGCAAACCACCCCATATTGAGTCTGCCATGAAAATGCTGGAGGGCGTCACCCCAAGGGTCAGACATGACCCGGTGCTTGCACAGGGGATACCTTTACCTTTGCCTATATACTATGGAGACATTTGCTATAGTATTTTAACACTGATTCCCCTGAGGGGCCCCGAATTACTAAGGATCTTCTTACAGTGGTATTTGCCCTGTCAATACCAGCTGTGGAAATCCATTCACTATGGGGGTCAGTGGGAAATATGCTACTTGAGCATGTGTTAGTGGCCCTGCCCCTCGCGTCACTTTCCACATCTGTGTCCTCAACCCCCGCCCCCCATGCACCAATCTGTCTGTGAACATGCCCTGCTATAATTTAATTGCTTATTTTTAAATATAGGGTCATCGATATACATGGTACTTTACAGATTAGGACAGACAGACAGAGTCCTGCCCTGAGATATTTGCCGTCTTCGTTTTAGTCGATTCAGCAGGAAGGAAAGGTGGAGACAAAGCTAACAAGTGACGACTGCGAGTAATTGTTTAGGCGTGGGGCTTGTTTTGGTTGGGGGCTAAGGGTGCGCCTCGGTGAATTGCTTGCAGTCTTATGACTGTGTGCCTTTAATTTTCTTTAAACACAGTTGTGGGGGGTTGGATTGAGGCCCTAGCGCTGGAGGAATAGCAATTATTCCTTTCCCCCTACATGACCACCCCGTTTCTCCAGGCGGGGCCTGGAGAACTCCTGAGATCACCTCTGATCTCCAGACTCCAGAGATCATTTTCCCCTAGAGGAAAACGGCAACTTTTGAGAGCAGTCTCTATGACACAGGATTCCCAGCCAGGGCTCCGTGTGAGCTCCCCAGGGGCTCCCCGTCCTTCCTGCTCTGTCCTGCCTTAATGGACTCAGCCACAAGCTATTCCGGGCATGGCTGTGGAAGCAGGAAACAGGCAGATCCCTTTGGCCTGAGGGTGGTGGTCTTGCATGGTCATCATCCCTGGGAAATGGGGCAGAGCCTGAATGCCTACACCTGCTTTCCCCCCACCCCACCTGCTTTCCCCCCCACCCCAAGTCTTCCTCAGGTATGGCAGGGAGGCGTGGCCAGCTGACCACTTCCAGCCTGGTTCCAGAGCTCCTCGAAGCCTGAAAAATATTTCAGAGGCTCCTCCATGGCTGAAAAAGGTTGCTCTACGATATACCATGGAGTCCAGGAGAAAACAGAGTCCTTCCCCAGGTTCCCCCACCCTCCGTTAAAATCTCCAGGGATTTCCCAGTCATCCCACTGGCAATTTGGGGTGGGTTTTATCTCAGGGGTGGGGAAAGAGCAGCCCATATCCACCCTGACATTATGTCCCCGCTTGGTATCCTTCCCTACCGCAACTGGTTTTATAGAGCATCCAGAGATCCAGTGTCACACCCTCAGATGGGTGTCCAAAAGAAAAGAGGTTCACACTGCAATATTCCCCATTACTATCTGCGGGTGTGGGAGCTGGGCAGTGAAGAAAGGTGACCGGACAAAAGGCGGAGGGGAGTTTTACAGATACCGTGAACTGCTGGAAAGACGAACAAGTGGAGTCTAGTTCAAATCCAGCCTGAGCTCCCCCTAGAAGCTAAAATGAGGCTGTGGTACTTTGGTCACAGTTGGGGAAGGCTGGAGTCCTTGGGAAAGTCCATCATGCTAGGGAAAGAGGAAGGCCCAACAAGAGATGGATGGGTTCACTCGAGGAAGCCACGGGCCCTCCATTTGCAGGCCCTGAGCTTTATTATTGTTGTTGTTGTTGTTGTTAGGTAAAGGTAAAGGTATCCCCTGTGCAAGCACCGGGTCATGTCTGACCCTTGGGGTGACGCCCTCTAGTGTTTTCATGGCAGACTCAATACGGGGTGGTTTGCCAGTGCCTTCCCCAGTCATGACCGTTTACCCCCCAGCAAGCAAGCTGGGTCCTCATTTTACTGACCTCGGAAGGATGGAAGGCTGAGTCAACCTTGAGCCGGCTGCTGGGATCGAACTCCCAGCCTCATGGGCAGAGCTTCAGACTGCATGCCTGCTGCCTTACCACTCTGCGCCACAAGAGGCTCTTATTATTATTGTGGTCGTTGTTGTTGTCGCTATTGTTGTTGTTGTTATTATTATTATTGGATTTGTTGCCTGCCACTCTCATTTCTGGCTCGTGGCAGGTTACACATTCGTCCGCAGTATAGACCCCTTTAAAACCCCGTTAAAAACCATATCGGACATACAATATACAACACACGTCGGACTCCAGCAATAAAAACCATAACGGAGGAACCCCTCTAATCCCAAAGGAACAAATCTAGGAGCGCGAGGAAGGTCACAGATCTCCATGAGTTTATGCTCTTAACACTGGGGTGGGGAGAGCCCGACAGATCTTCCTTTTAATGACAGGACATTTTGGAAGTCATTCACTCGCAGGGTCACCGCGTCAGAAGCTATTTGACAGCACTTAACACACAGAAAAAACACGAGAATCAGATTGTGGCAGATGATGTGGGGACACTAAGCGGGGACACATCATCTGCCACAATCTGATTACTGCACCACCGCCACCAGCACACTCAAGAGGGGCGTCCTGCTCCCCGTCATGTCCGTGGCCATTTCCCTCCCAGGCGGCGGGGAGGGAAATGAAAACCGATTCCAAGGGAGAGGAAGATGTAAGTATTAACTAGCAGCCCACCAGGAGTTCTGTGATGCAGAGAAACGACAAGAGGGCACCTTTTTGGAAAAGCCACGCAGCTCCCTAGAGCCCAATGCTTCTCCCACATGCAGACACCTTCCCTGCAACCCGATAGGTGAGCAGGGGGCTTCTTCCTTTATTGCTCCCCCTTGCATACAAGTCCCCCCTTCCAAGAGATCCTTGTGAAGACTCCCTTCCTTTGAGATTTCACGCTGGCCTCCGCGGTCCTTGTTAGTCCTCCCACCACAGGGCCAGGCCGGGCTTTCCTCCTCCTCCAGATTGATTCTACCCGTTCTGCCGCTTAGCAACCGAGCAGCTAATCCTCCGCTGACTCCCACTTGCCCCCTTGGCGTGAGGCGCTGGGCCGAGAGCCCACAGGTGTGGCTGCCCGCTTAGTCAACGCAGCGTGACTCGGCCTGTTTGTTGTCAGACCCAGCCTGGGTGGAAGCAAAGTTCCCGTCCGGTGCCCGCTGGAAGGACAAAGGCTCGTCGAGAGGACAAAGAGTAGCGCTGCCAGGCCCCGGGGTGGCATGGGCGGTGAGAAGGAAAGCGCTGAGGGGTTGATGGGTTGGGCTGCTCAATCCAGGCCTTGCCTCTAGTTCAAATAAACCAACCGGCCTGGAGCTTGCTTGCTTGCAGGAACAAGGGAGCCAAACTCAGATGCAACTTTGGTACGGGGGGAGTCTGTCGCCTCTTCTCAGAGATCTCCGAACCTCCAGGTGCACAAAGCATGTCCAGGCCTTAAGAATACAGGTAGAGCCCTGCTGGATTAGACCAAAGGTCCATCAAGCCAGGAATTCCCCACCTACCTAACCGGATGTTTGTTGTGGGGAGAGGAAAGGGAAGGCGACTGGAAGCTGCTTTGAGACTCCTTCGAGTAGAGAAAAGCGGCATATAAGAACCAACTCTTCTTCTTCTTCAGTAATCTCAGGGCTCTCTCAGCCTCACCCACCCCACAGGGTGTCAGTTGTGGGGAGAGGAAAGGGGAGGCAATTGGAAGCTGCTTTGAGACTCCTTCGAGTAGAGAAAAGCGGCATATAAGAACCAACTCTTCTTCTTCTTCAGTAATCTCAGGGCTCTCTCAGCCTCCCCTCCCTCACAGGATGTCTGTTGTGGGGAGAGGAAAGGGAAGGCGAATGGAAGCCGCTCTGAGACTCCTTCGGGTAGAGAAAAACGGCATCTAGGAACCAACTCTTCTTCTTCTTCATATTCATATCACCTTCTCCTTCTGTTGCTATGAGAGGATTTCTTTACATTTGAGTACAGGTTTCCAAAGAAAGTAAAAAACTTGTTTCGAGCCCCTCTAATAGTTTTAATATCACTAGTTCATTTTTTCCCGACATTTTAAATTGCTTCAATTTGGTCCACCGATTCTCTATTGTCAGATTTCTGGCATTTTCCCAATTGCACCCAATAGCGCTTCTAGCAGCTCCCAACACGGAGTTTGTCCAAGTTTTGTTTTTACACACGTAGCATTTGTGACGGAAGACGAACGAACTGAACGGAGGCTGTGCTGTCCGTGATCTCATTCCTGATTGCCACTGGTTGTAACAAGTCTCCTTAATGCCTGCTTAGATTCATACAATCACATTAGAGCTGTGACAATGCGCTTGGGGCTGGAACAGAACCCCTCTTTGTCTCATGAATCCTTCCGAATGCGATGCAGATAAATAGGACAGCCTGGTCATGGGGGGAAAGCAGTTTCAGGATGGCTCTGCTTCGGGTCACGTGAATGCCAGTCCCAGAGGGTTGGGCCAGAACCAATGGGTTGAAATTAATTCAAAAGGACTTTCAGCTAAACATCCGGAAGAAGTTCCTGACAGTGAGAACGGTTCCTCAGTGGAGGAGGTGTTTGGGAGTTTTTGAGCAGAGGCTAGAGAGCCATCTGACAGAAATGCTGATTCCATGAACTGAGGCAGATGGTGAGTGGGTGGGGAGAAGGGATGTTGTCGGTGCTTGGCTCTTGTGGCCCTTCCTTGCATGCCCAGGGAAATGCCTAACACCCCTTAAGGGTCAGGAAGTAAATTTCTTTCAGGCATGAGTGGCCAAGGATTCTGGGTTTTTTAGGAGGAAAGCATCAAACGCCATTAGCTGAAAGACTCTGCCCCTGTGATTCCGGGGAGATAGAGTCAATCGAACACGTCCTCTTAAGGTGCCCCACCTTCAACTCTGCAGGAAATAAATTCATCCTCCCATTACTCAGGGATTCCCCCACCAGCTCAAACAAAGAAAAAGTAAAATTCCTCCTGTGGAATAGGAGGGGCCATATTATTAAGCAGGTTGCCAAATTTTGCCCTCATGGGCTTAGCACACGGGAAAGACAAATTAAGCTGAAGTGAAGATTTTTAGAGGAATTTTACTATGCATTTTTTTATAATGTACCTATCAAATTATACAATTTTATCTATTTTAAATTTTGTACTGGCTCCCTGATTATGCAATTTTCTACTCTGGAATGTTTTTTCTTGCTGTCTGTTTCATCTGACCGCAGTGCTGTATTAAAATAAATTTGAATTTAGGAGGAAAGCATCATTTGGGCATAGAATTGGGGTCACAGCTAGTTGCATTCTGCAGGGGGTTGGACTAGATGACCCTGGAGTTCCCTTCCAACTCTGTGATTCGATGAAATGCCAGCACAGCCTTTTGCCTCTTGGCACACAGATCCCCCCCCCCCCTTTCCTAGTACTGATGGACTGTTTCTTTCCTCCTCCCCTCCCACCCACTCCCTTTTTAGGGTGATTTAGCCAAGAAGAAGATCTACCCCACCATCTGGTAAGTCCCGGTTTGGTATCCACAAGGATTCCTCACCCTCTCCTTTGCCTGTCCTCCCCTCACCGCCTCTCTGCCCTTCTGCGCAGGTGGCTGTTCCGAGATGGGCTTCTTCCAGACGACACGTACGTGGTGGGCTATGCCCGGTCCAAGCTCACCGTTGCCGACATCCGCAAGAAAAGCCAGCCGTACCTCAAGGTGGGACTCCACTCACAGCCTGGCACCGCTTTTTAATTTAATTTAATTTCTATACCGCCCTTCCGTATGGCTCAGAGCGCTTTACATACAACATCATAGGGGGTACATGGAACGCGTCAACATACAACAGAGTCAAGGTCCAACAATAACAACCCAACAGAGGTTCTAAACAACAACTTCAGTGGTCCCAGCAATAACAACATAACAAGCTAAACTCCCTAGAGAGGTCAGGCTGCTTCAGGCCATGGAGGGGATGTCAGAGGTGGGGGGGTTTGGTGGTCGGTCTCAGGCAAATGCCTGGTGGAGGAGCTCCCTTTTGCAGGCCCTGTGGAATTTTGGGAGTTCTGGCAGGGCCCTGATCTCTGCAGGGAGCTTGATCCACCAGGTGGGGCCAGGATGGAAAAAGCTCTGGGCCTCGTTGAGGACTGACATGCTTGTTTGGGGCCAGGGATCACCAGCCAGTTGGCAAAGGCAGAGCGTAATGCTCTAGTGACCAAAACCCAGGGGCCATCAGTGAGGCCAGGACTGAGAAGGCCCCTGGCCCTGGTTGAGGCCAGACCTACTTCTCTGGGGTCAGGGATTACCAGTTTGTTAAAACTGGACAATCTCAATGCCCTTCTCGAAGCTGTTTAAGCCTGTAGCTGCCACCACTGCCTGCAACAGTCAATTCCATGCATTCTTTGAGTGAAAAAGTACTTCCTTTTATGCGTTCTAAATCTATTGCTCCTTAATTCCATGGAGTGCCCATGAGAAACTTGATAACATGCCTGATTCTCTCTGCCTGGCTGATGGTGGGGTAGAAAGCAACTGCGTCTTTGTGGGAGACGCGCATTCCGGTCTGGAGGGCAGCAGAAGAGAAGGGATCCTTCTCACCGTAAGGTAACGAATGCCAAAACTGTTCTAGGCCACCCCTGAGGAGCAAGAGAAACTGGAAGAGTTCTTTGCCCGCAACCTGTACGTCCAGGGGAAGTACAACGACCGGGCCTCCTTCGAACGGCTCAACGCTCACCTGAACTCCCTGCACAACGGCGAGAAAGCCAACCGGCTCTACTACCTAGCCTTGCCCCCGAGCGTCTACGAGGACGTCACCCAGAACATCCGGGATACCTGCATGAGCACAGTGTAAGAATTTGACTGGGGGGGGGGAGGCGGTATTTTTGAGAGTTGGCAGTGCACAGTAAGTCTCATGTACAGAGGCAAAGGACATGGTTAGTGGAGAGAAGGTAACACCTTCTGAAGAAGAAGAGTTGGTTCTTATATGCCGCTTTTCTCTACCCGAAGGAGTCTCAAAGCGGCTTCGAGTTGCCTTCCCTTCCTCTCCTCACATCAGACACCCTGTGAGGTGGGTGAGGCTGAGAGAGCCCTGAGATTACTGAGGAAGAAGAATAGTTGGTTCTTATATGCCGCTTTTCTCTACTCGAAGGAATCTCAAAGTGGCTTCCATTCACCTTCCCTTCCTCTCCCCACAACAGACACCCTGTGAGGTGGGTGAGGCTGAGAGAGCCCTGAGATTACTGAAGAAGAAGAAGAAGAGTTATTTCTTAGATGCCGCTTTTCTCTACTCGAAGGAGTCTCAAAGCGGCTTCCATTCACCTTCCCTTCCTCTCCCCACAACAGACACCCTGTGAGGTGGGTGAGGCTGAGAGAGCCCTGAGATTACTGAGGAAGAAGAAGAGTTGGTTCTTATATGCCGCTTTTCTCTACTCGAAGGAGTCTCAATGTGGCTTCCAGTCGCCTTCCCTTTCCTCTCCCCACAACAGGCACCCTGTGAGGGAGGGGAGGCTGAGAGAGCCCTGAGATTACTGAGGAAGAAGAAGAGTTGGTTCTTATATGCCGCTTTTCTCTACTCGAAGGAGTCTCAATGTGGCTTCCAGTTGACTTCCCTTCCTCTCCCCACAACAGACACCCTGTGGGGTGGGTGAGGCTGAGAGAGCCTTGATATCACTGCTTGGTCAGAGCAGTTTTATCAGTGCTGTGACTAGCCCAAGGTCACCCAGCTGGTTGCATGTGGGGGAGCGCAGAATCGAACCTGGCTGGCCAGATTAGAAGTCGGCACTCCTAACCACTACACCAAACTGGCTCTGGTTAAGAGAGAATCTGCTCATTGTTGAGTGTGATTAAGACTGGGGCTAGAGCTGCCGGGATGGCCAGGGCTAGCCAGATCTCATCAGATCTCAGGAGTTAAACAAGGCCGGCTCTGGAGAGTATTTCGGTGAGAGACCACCAAGGAATTCCAGGGCTGTTACGCAGAGGCGGGCAAGGGCCAGCCACCTCTGAACATCCCTGGCCTTGAAAGCCCTATGTTGCCACTTTGACAGTACTTTCCCCACCACCACCTAGACAGGTGTCAGGTAATGGCATATGAAGAAGACTCTATGTGTGTGTGGCGGGGGTGGGGTTGTAAGGAGGCCATCTGAGTCCTCCTCTGGTCCTGTAGACATCCAGCTGGGCAAGTGCTCTCAAGTGAGTCGGCAGAAATAGAAGAGGAGGCGGAGTGAATGTAAGAGGGTATTGAAAGCAGAAGGAACGATACAAAAGAGAAAGCCGGTTGGGGAATCCTCCTTAGTCCTTCCCCCTCTGCCCGTATTGGATGAAGTTAATGCATCCAGAACCCTCTGCTTCCACTGGGCTTCCCCTTGTCATCACTGTGTCCTAAGAGCCATGTCACGTATTCCACGCTTACTTGTACATTGTAAACACAGCTATCTCACAGGTACATTTGTCGGGGAACCAGAGGCCGTCTTGCTTGGAACGCCTTGTGATATCAGCCAGATATCAGAGAAAAAATATTCATGGCCCTGAGTTGTTCAGCCATGGAAGGGGCTGCCTAAGAAGGTGGGGAGCTCCCCCTCACTGGCCGTCTTCAAGCAGCGGATGGACAGACCCTTCTCCTGGATGCTGGAGGCTGACCTTGCATTGAGCAGGGGGTGGGACTAGATGGCCTTCATGGCCCCTTCCCCCTCTAGGATTCTAGGAGTCTAGTTCAGCAGTGGAAGGGGCTGCCTAAGAAGGTGGGGAGCTCCCCCTCACTGGTGGTCCTCAAGCAGCAACTGGACAGATCCTTCTCCTGGATGCTTGAGGCTGATCCTGCACTGAGCAGGGGGTGGACTAGATGGACTGGATGGCCCCTTCCCACTCTAGGTTTCTAGGAGTCTAGTTCAGCAGTGGAAGGGGCTGCCTAAGGAGGTGGGGAGCTCCCCCTCACTGGCCATCTTCAGGCAGCAGCTGGACAGATCCTTCTCCTGGATGCTTGAGGCTGATCCTGCACTGAGCAGAGGGCGGAACTAGATGGCCTCCATGGCCCCTTCCCACTCTGGGATTCTAGGATCCTCTCCCAAGCAGGCCCTGGGCTTCTGTGGCTCTGTATCCTTCCCTTTTTCCTTTTCATCTCCTATCCCACTAGCTTCCGAGACCTGACAAGATCATGCCAATCCTGGCCGTCCCAAGTCAGCTCCTGCACCAGTTCACACACACCATACTTTGGCAGAGAGGGATTCCCATCTTGCCGTGTCCTACCTCTCAAGATGTCAGGCACAGTTACTGGCAAACCACCAGGGACTTCACCAGGGCCAGGCCCTTTTCAGTCCTGGCCCCGACCTGGTGGAATGAGCTCCCGGGGGAGCTGCGGGCCCTGCGGGAATTCTCGGTCTTCCGCAGGACCTGCAAAACGGAGCTCTTCCGCCAGGTCTACGGTTGAGGCCGGGGACGGTGAGGAAGATCGACGGAGGGACCCCTGGCGTTAAACAGCAATTATTGAGATCTTGACCTCTTTCTCTCCCTCCAGAATTAGGATGGGGAGGGGTGGGAGGAGTTGAACGTTTTCCAACATGTATCTGGTACTGTGTTTCTCTGGTCCGTTTTCATGGGGTTTTAAGCGGTTTTTTATTCGGACATTGTAACCTGCCACGTGCCAATCTCGGGAATGGCAGAAAATAAATTTTATAATAATAATAATTTATTTATTTATTTATAAAAATAATAATTTATTTATTTGGATTGTTATACCGCCCATTCTTTACAGCTCTGGGCGGTTTACATGGAACAGTTATGAAATTCTTTACATGGAACATTATAATAATTTAATCTGTAACATAACAGTTTCAGTACATCATAACAACCAAATAACAATTTATAACACAACAATGCACAATGCATTTAATAATAAAACTACCAGACAGTGGCCACGCAGCCCACAATAACTGGTTGACTCTGTCCATGAAAGCTTTTGACAACTTTCTTCAGTCTCCTTTACAAAATCTATTTGGTTGCTCACAGCAGCCAGAAACGTAAGCGAATCTGCTCTACCTGGTTGCACGTCCCAGAGTCCAGAATGCACAAATGTTGCCGAGTAGGCCCAGCCAGGGTCAGGGGAGAGCTGCTGGGCTCACTCACCCTCGCAAGCCCCTTGAGTGTCACGTCCCCTGAAAGACTGACGCCTGCTTCCCTCCCTCCCTGCCCGCCCCCAGCGGCTGGAATCGCATCATCGTGGAGAAGCCTTTCGGCAAGGACCTGCAAAGCTCCAACCGGCTGTCGGACCACATCTCGACGCTTTTTAAGGAAGACCAGATCTACCGCATCGACCACTACCTGGGCAAGGAGATGGTGCAGAACCTGATGGTGCTCAGGTGCGACAGGGGACTTGATTCAGCGTGGAGCGTAGCACAGCCTTGGGCGGGAGCGTTGTTGGGTGGGGCGCAGTTAACAAGGGGGGGGGTCCTTTCATTTGACTGTCCCATTATAGTGCCTGACCGTACCCTGCAGCATCTGTCTTGGGCCATCTTCCAGGTTAGACTGACCAGGGATTCTTGGGTTTTTTTTGGGGGGGGGGCATCATCTGGGCATGGATTTGAGGCCATTGTGGGTGGGCAGGTAGTTGTGAATGTCCTGTATGTCCTGCCAGATTTATCAGCTTTCCGCAAGGCCTGTAAGACGGAGCTCTTCCGCCAGGCGTATGGTTGAGTCTGGGCTGATATCCCGGAGTCACCATCGGGCGATCCCCTAAAATTAAACAAATGAGATCAGGATCCTCGGTCCTAATGGAAGAGCTCCTGACTGCAAGCTGGACAGGGGAGGAGATGGGGGTTAGTTCTAATTGAACTGCCATCTTTTAATGTGCTGGGTTTTTTTTAAAGGGTTGTGTTGTTTTTATTCTTTTATTGTAAACTGCCATGAGTCCCTGAGAGTGGCAGTATATAAGTTAAAATATAAATAAATAAAATTCTGCAGGGGGTTGGACTAGATGACTCTGGAGGCCCCTTCCAACCCAATGATTCTATGATTCTATCTCCTTCTTTCTTTGCAGGTTTGGGAACCGGATCTTCGGCCCCGTCTGGAACAGGGACAACATAGCCTGTGTCATCCTGACCTTCAAGGAGCCCTTTGGCACGGAGGGCCGTGGGGGCTACTTTGATGAGTTTGGCATTATCCGGTAAGAGGCAGCTGGGGGGAGGAGTGCAGCTGATTCTTGGGGTACGTGTACGTGTGTGAAAACCATTCAAGCTTTATCAGCAGTATGACCCGAAGAGAGAGAGAGAGAGAGAGAGAGAACAAACTGCACACATGAACCAGTCGAAATAAATCCAAGGACTTTTAACCCAGTCCAAGTCCCAGGCATATCTGTTTTTTTTGACATATTCTTGCAAATCATTTGGAGCGGGACAACTGGTCCTTCAGGGGCAGCACCGGGTTCCTATTTCCGGAGCTGACGTTTCTGGATTGCACACAATGAGGCCGTCATGTCCGGCATGGACTAGGGCACTCTGAACACTGCCCTGGACCAAAGGAATGGGGTTATCCCGCCACCGCACGGGGTGACACAGCCGATAAACCGAGGACTGCTGCTTTATCTAGCGGGGACGCCCTCCTGTCTCTTTGCAGGGATGTGATGCAAAATCACCTCCTCCAGATGCTCTGCTTGGTGGCCATGGAGAAACCCACCTCGACCAACTCCGACGATGTGCGAGACGAAAAGGTAGGAGCGAGTCTGGGTTGGTGTGTTCTCGGCCCAGGAGAGGTGTGCTGAAATCCTGGCTTGGCCAAGTGAGCGTTTCCGATCCTGAATTTCCCAGCTCTGCAACAGACAAATGACCTCCTGCCCAGTCCTGTTCTGCTTTACTCATGGCCCATCGTAAGACGATATTTTGGCTTGGAGCCTTCCAATGTCTTGTGATTATTGTGGGCCCCCTTGACCAGGGCCAGGGCCTTTTCGGTCCTGGCCCCAACCTGTTGGAATGCACTCCTGGAAGAGCTAAGGGCCCTGCCGGAGCTACCAGGTTTCCGCAGGGCCTGCAAGATGGAGCTCTTCTGCCAGGCTGAGGCCGGGGCAGAATCCCGGAGGAGGGGTTTTCCAACTGGTTCCCACATTCGTCTCGGCCCCGGCTCTCATTGCATTAGATTAGATCGAGTGCCCCACCCTGAACAAGGAGGGATTGCGAGAGATTATGGTCGCCATTCTGATTGTTATTTTAATGGGGATTTTATTGGGGTTTTATTGTCTTAGAATTTTATTATTATTATTATTATTATTATTATTATTTCGATTTATTTCCCGCCACTCCCAAATGGCTCGCGGCGGGTTACAATGTCTTAAAAAACCCATTAAAACTCCCATTAAAAGACTTTAAAATGTCACAACATGGCAGCACAATAATAAGATCCCCTTCCTACCCCCATTCCTAAAAAAGGGGGGGTGGAGGAGAAGGAGGTCAACGATGTTCAGGAAGCCCGAGGGAGAGCAGTCGATGTACCCCGGCAGCCCCAGCCTCAACCATAGACCTGGCGGAAGAGCTCCGTCTTGCAGGCCCTGCGGAACGTTAAAGGGTCCCGCAGGGCCCGCAGCTCACCCGGGAGCTCATTCCACCAGGTGGGGGCCAGGACCGAAAAGGCCCTGGCCCTGGTCGAGGCTAGGCGTGCTTCCCTAGGGCCGGGAACGACCAGAAGATTCTCACTCGCAGAGCGCAGAGCCCTGCGGGGGGCATAGGGCACTAGGCGGTCCCTCAGGTATGTGGGTCCCAGCCCGCGTAAAGCCTTAAAGGTTAGAACCAGAACCTTGAACCGGATCCGGACAGCAATTGGTAACCAGTGCAGCTGCCTCAGCACAGGCTGGATGTGGGCCCTCCAAGGTGTGCCGGTGAGGACCCTAGCGGCTGCATTTTGTACCAGCTGGAGTTTCCGGATCAGAGACAGGGGTAGGCCCGCGTAGAGCGAGTTACAGAAATCTAATCTGGAGGTGACCGTTGCATGGATCACAGTGGCCAGGTGTTCGGGGGACAGGTAGGGCGCTAGTAGCCGGGCTTGGCGAAGACGGTTGACGGTTTATGTGTAAACCGTCACGAGGCTACAGCAAGAGGCGGTATAGAAATCGAAGGAAGGAAGGAAGGAAGGAAGGAAGGAATGGAATGGAATGGAATGGAATGGAATGGAATGGAATGGAATGGATGGATGGATGGATGGATGAATGAATGAATGAATGAATGAATGAATGAATGAATGAATGAATGAATGAATGAATGAATGAATGAATGAATGAATGAATGAATGAATGAATGAATGAATGAATGAATGAATGAATGATCCCCCATAATAACCCTCTCTTGCCATTCTGAAAGTGCCTACTGGCTCAACAAGACTCGGGGATCCCTTTGCTGGGAGAAGCGAGGATATTTCCCCACTCAAGCCTGTGAAGATCTCAGACTCCGTCCGCTCCTTCCTGCTAGGTCAAAGTGCTCAAGTGCATCTCAGAGATAAAGCCGGAGAACGTGGTGCTCGGCCAGTACGTGGGGGACCCAGCAGGCAAGGGGGAAGCTCAGAAGGGCTACCTGGATGACCCAACGGTCCCTCCTGGCTCCACCACCCCCACCTTCGCTACTGCTGTCGTCTACGTGGACAACGAACGATGGGACGGTGAGCCTGGAAGGAGGGGAGGGGAGATCAGTATCCAGACCCAGGTGTCGTGCCTGCAGCGGTGCTGGTGGTGCTGGTGGGGGGGGGGGAGGGCCTAACTATTTCTGAGACTGTCTCTCTCTCTCTTTCTAACCCTCCCCACTTAGGCGTGCCTTTCGTCTTGCGCTGCGGCAAAGCCTTGAACGAGCGCAAGGCGGAGGTGCGGCTGCAGTTCCGGGACGTGCCGGGCGACATCTTCCAGCGCCAGTGCAAACGCAACGAGCTGGTGATCCGTGTGCAGCCCAACGAGGCCGTCTACACCAAAATGATGACCAAGAAGCCCGGAATGTTCTTCAACCCGGAAGAATCGGAGCTGGACCTCACGTACGGCAACCGCTACAAGGTACGGAGGGTTCTTTGCCCCCCGTTCCAAGGAGAGGCCATCCCAGCGCTAGGGGCTGCGGGAGCCTGATGCTTGCAGAAGGGGGAGGGGGCATGCGGGGATTCTTGATCATGCATGAAGCCGCACGCCTGGTTCCATGCCAGTTTACATATGGTAGCAGGATGTTTAGGTGTGCCTGGAAGCCTGTAGGGCAGAGGTCCCCACCTTTTTGAATTATGAGCACCTCTGGAATTCTGAGTAGTGGAAGTTGATCTGGGGCCAAGGGACCAAGCCCTATGAAGATAGGTTGAGGGACTTGGGAATGTTCAGCCTGGAGAAAAGGAGGTTGAGAGGGGACATGATAGCCCTCTTTAAGTATTTGAAAGGTTGTCACTTGGAGGAGGGCAGATTGCTGTTCCCATTGGCTGCAGAGGAGAGGACACGCAGTAATGGGTTTAAACTACAAGTACAACGACATAGGCTAGATATCAGGAAATAAACTGATCACAGTCAGAGTAGTTCAGCAGTGGAACAGGCTGCCTAAGGAGGTGGTGAGCTCCCCCTCACTGGAAGTCTTCAAGCAAAGGCTGGATACACACTTTTCTTGGATGCTTTAGGATGCTCTGGGCTGATCCTGCGTTGAGCAGGGGGTTGGACTAGATGGCCTGTATGGCCCCTTCCTACTCTATGGTTCTATGATTCTAAGTAATCTCAAAATGGCGGCCCCAGGAGGTGGAGCCATGTGCCCAAAAGGAACATCAATGCAGGGAAGAAGAGGGGTGATTTAAAAATGCGCCAAGAAAGCGGAGGAGTGAAAAACAATAAAACGAACATCGTTGTGCCACTCAAGGGATTTTATTTTAATTTATAGAGCGGATCGTATCTTAGGTGGCCAATCTGAAATCCTGTCCCCTACTTTGTCCCACCTACTTTCTAGTCAACCGGGGGGGGGGTGTCGAGAAAGGTGCTGGTGGGCACCACGTTGGAGACCCTTGCAGTAGGAGGCAGGATGTTTGGGGTAGTTGGCAACTAGTAGAGAACGGCTGGAGACGTCCTGCCCGCGCTTCTCTGCCCCTCTGTTCGTATTTGCCGCTTATCAGCAACTCCGTCCCCCTCCTGACTAGGAAGCCAAACCACAGCTGGCCTATTTCCAAGAATGCCTCTGTGGGGGGAAAAAAAGAGGGTTTGGGGTCTTTATGAAAGGGAGAAAAAATGCAGCTGAGAGACTGAGAGTAAAAGGAGGCCTGGAAAAGAGAAAGGACCAAGAAGGCATTTAATGGTGTTCAGGGGTGGCCAAATTGGGGCTCTCCAGAGGCCTATGGACTACAATTCCCACGAGTCCCTGACATGCATGCGTGAACAATGCCTTAGATCAGGGGTAGTCAAACTGCGGCCGTCCAGATGTCCGTGGACTACAATTCCCAGGAGCCCTTGCCAGCGAATGCTGGCAGGGGGCTCCTGGGAATTGTAGTCCACGGACATCTGGAGGGCCGCAGTTTGACTACCCCTGCCTTAGATTCTCAGCCATTTGTAATCCTATCTATGTCATTCCAGGCAATGATTTTACTTAGGGTAGCCACCCTCCAGGTAGTAGCTGGAGATCTGGCATGACGACCAATCTCCCGGCAACAAAGATCAGTTCCCTTGGAGAAACCGTCCCCTTTGGAAGGTGGCCTTTGCCAGATTTTACCCTTCACAAACCCCGCCTCCTCAGGCTGCACCCCCAAAATCTCCAGATATTTCCCAACCCTGACAACTCTTTGACTGGCTTTTCTTCAAGCTCTCCCCTTCAGTGACAATTGCAAAGAACAAATTGGGAGTCCAACAGCACCGTTAAGACCAACAGAGTTTAATTCAAGGTATAAGCTTTTGTGTGTCCGGATGTGAGGAAGGGTGTGCGCACATGGAAGCCGGTACCCAGAATTAAACTTTGGTGCTCCTGACGGTGCCCCTGGACCCTGCTGCTTCAGACCAACATGGCCGCCAACCAGAATTTAATTGCAAAGAGTGGGGCAGCCTACGTCCCTGGAGGGCCACAGCCGCCGTGACGGCTCTCCTCTTCTCCCCTCTGCAGGATGTGAAACTCCCAGACGCCTACGAGCGCCTCATTTTGGACGTCTTCTGTGGGAACCAGATGCACTTTGTCCGCAGGTACGTGGCTCAGGACTTTGGGTCAGGAACGGAGGGCAAGAACTGGGCTGGGTGGATTGGGCGTCAGACGCCAGCATATGCCTGTCATAAAGTAGGCCACAGTCCACAAAAAGCTTCTGTTGCAAGTGACTGCTGTTGTTCGCTGCCCAAAACGGTAACTCTTTAAATAATGTCATAATTAACTCAGTATTTCATTGTGTACCATTCGACATAACGATGAAACCTGGAAATGAAGAAGCCATGCATGTATGTAAAGGGGGTGGCAGCTGACAGTGGATGAGCGAGAGGTTCGTGAGTGTCCTGCATAGTGCAGGGGGTTGGGCTAGATGACCCAGGAGGTCCCGTCCAACTCTATCATTCTGTGATTCTAATTCCATCTAAACATCCGGAAGAAATTCCTGACAGTCAGAGCGGTTCCTCAGTGGAATGGGCTTCCTCAGGTGGTGGGTTCTCCCTCTTTGGAGATTTTTAAGCAGAGGCTGGAGAGCCATCTGACGGAGAGGCTGATTCTGTGAAGGCTCAAAGAGGTGGCAGGTGACAGTGGATGAGCGATAGGGCTGTGAGTGTCCTGCATAGTGCAGGGGGTGGGACTAGATTACCCAGGAGGGCCCTTCCAACTCTATGATTCTAAAATGCTGTTAAGTTGCAGCAATCCACTAGGATGTCCAATGCAAGAGACGAGCAGGAGGTGGCTTGCCATTACCTGCCTCTGTGCCGTGACCCTGGACTCCCTTTCCAGATACTAATCCAGCTTCTGAGGTCCAATGAGATCACGGTAGCCTGGGCAGGTCTGAGTTTTCCACAAACCCAACTGCAAATGCATCAGTACATCAGCCATTCCTGTGCCAATGGAAGCGTGGTTGTTGTTAGGTGGGAAGTCGTGACCGACCCATCGCGACCCCCTGGACAATGATCCTCCAGGCCTTCCTATCCTCTTCCATTCCCTGGAGTCCATTTAAGTTTGCACCAACTGCTTCAGGGACTCCATCCAGCCACCTCGTTCTCTGTCGTCCCCTTCTTCTTTTGCCCTCGATCACTCCCAGCATCAGGCTTTTCTCCAGGGAGTCCTTCCTGGAAGCGTTCTCTTCTGCAATGTTTATTACTATCACTATCCTGTTGTCATTGTTCTTGTTGTTACCACATCACGATAAACTGAGTTAAAAAGGACGTAGATAAAATTGAAAGGGTACAGAGGAGAGCGACGAAGATGATCTGGGGCCAAGGGACCAAGCCCTATGAAGGTAGGTTGAGGGACTTGGGAATGTCCCAAGCCTGGAGAAAAGGAGGTTGAGAGGGGACATGATAGCCCTCTTTAAGTATTTGAAAGGTTGTCACTTGGAGGAGGGCAGGATGCTGTTTCGGTTGGCTGCAGAGGAGAGGACACGCAGTAATGGGTTTAAACTACAAGTACAACGATATAGGCTAGATATCAGGAAAAAAATTTTCACAGTCAGAGTAGTTCAGCAGTGGAATAGGCTGCCTAAGGAGGTGGTGAGCTCCCCCTCACTGGCAGTCTTCAAGCAAAGGCTGGATACACACTTTTCTTGGATGCTTTAGGATGCTTAGGGCTGACCCTGCGTTGAGCAGGGGGTTGGACTAGATGGCCTCTATGGCCCCTTCCAACTCTATGATTCTATGATTCTATGAATAGGCTGCCTAAGGAGGTGGTGAGCTCCCCCTCACTGGCAGTCTTCAAGCAAAGGTTGGATACACACTTTTCTTGGATGCTTTAGGATGCTTAGGGCTGATCCTGCGTTGAGCAGGGGGTTGGACTAGATGGCCTGTATGGCCCCTTCCAACTCTTTGATTCTATGATTCTATACTGTTCCCGTTTTATGTAAACTTCCCTGAGCCTTCGGGGAGGGCAGTATCTAAATAAAATATATAAATAGATGCGTATCTTGAGAGGAAAGAGGAAAAACGCAAGTTGCAGATTGAAAAAACACAGAACTGCAGAAAACACAGTGACACTTCAAACTGTAAGGCAGTCCTCTTTTCGTCATACACTGTAGGTCATTAATTTGGGATAAAATCGCATTTAAAGAAATGTCGTTTTGAAAAGAGGCCCTATGTGCAGTGGGACACAGGGATGATTATCGCTGCAGAATGCTGAGAAGAGGGAAGGGGGTGTGGGAGAGCCCAATTGCATCGGATTTCGGAAGGGAAGCAGGGTTAGTCTTTGGGCCATGGGAGACTGAGAAAGGCCATTGCAAACCGCCTCTGCTTCTCACTTGCCCTGGAAGCCCTTTGCTGGGATTGCCATAAGCTGGAAAGCTAAGCAGGGTCAGTACCCGGAAGGGAGACCACCAAGAAAGGCTCTGCAGAGGAAGGCAAGGGCCAGCGGCCTCTGCTTCTTCCTTGCCTGGAAAGCCCCTTGCTGGGGTGGCCACAAGTTGGAAGCCAAGCAGGGCCAATACTTGAATGAGAGATCACCAAGGGAGACTCTGCAGAGGAAGGCAAGGGCCGACCACCTCTGCTTCCCATTTACAGTATCTACTGGGACAGTTTGAATGGTGGAAACTGCAGCAGAAACAACACTTGTTCCAAAAGAGAAAATATTCTTCAGGGTGGTCACCGTCCCCTGACTTCCAATTGTCCAGCTTGGAGGGAGGAGTCAATCCTAGGCCCTAGGAGGAGGGACATCCAAACCGCCTATAAATAACTCCAGTGGATCATTGAGGAACTAAAGTTTCAGCGGCAGAGCCCAGGCTGACCTCCTTCTCTTCCCTGCAGCGATGAGCTCCGTGAAGCCTGGCGTATCGTCACCCCGCTGCTCCACATGATCGAGGCGGAGAAACCGAAACCTATTCCCTACCGCTACGGAAGGTAAGTCAGGAAAGTCAGCGCTCATGGGGGCTCATTTTTACAAACTCAGATTTCTTACAAGCTCACACACTCTGGACAGGCTCCTCCTCCTGCGGCAGCCATTCTGTGGCTGACTCCGCCCACCGCGCTGTGCCCGCATTCCCAAGGCGCACAGCCGCTGAGCCGGAGACCTCTGCTTCTTTCTTCCCCAGCCGCGGCCCTCCCGAGGCGGACGAGCTGATGAAGAGGGTCGGCTTCCTGTACGAAGGGACCTATCGCTGGGTGAACCCTCACAAGCTGTGAGCGCCGCCTGCACACCGCGACGGCGACAACCGTGCCAGTCCGACGCCTCCCTGTGGACGCTGAGCCGGCCTGGCCGGCCGTGGGGCTTGTGCTAGCCTTTCTCTCCCCCCACACCTCCCTGGGGGACCATATAGGAAGCGTAGGGGTGGCTCTCGTGGGGGCTTGGTTGGGTGTAGATCCTCAGGCACTCCTTCCCATCATACCTAAACTCTAGGGGACACGGCGGCCTTCCCAGCACCTCCAGCGCCGCCTGTGAATGGGCCCGATTTCCTCCCCCAACCGCGGCTCCGCCCCGCAGGTAGTCCTTGCCCCAGCGAGGACGAGGCATCTGCACAGGAGGCCCCTGTCTCCATGCTGCTCTTTCATTTGCACTAGCCTCGCTTTCTGCTGCATTACTTGTTACATTCCCGCCCAGGCCGCTTGCTGGGCTCGTCTGAAGCTTCTTCCGTAAACGGAGATGATCACTCCAAAGCGTCTGTGGTCTTTTGTCTTTTCTTCTTTCCGGGCATCGCCAAGCTCAGGAATCTCACGTCTACCTTGGAGCAGGTAGGAGTAGACCTTTCGCCTGGCAAGGGGGCCTGGACCAAACCGGAGGTTTAGAGCCACACAAGAGGTCTATAGTTTTTGGGGAGGTGGCTGAGAGTCTCCTCTGAAGCTGGGGTGTCCCAGGAAGGGCCAGGATAACCCAAGTTATTCTGGCAGTAGCTCTTCAACGTCCGATAGCCATGCAGGTCCCGGGGCAGTGCTCACACTACGTCTGTGCTGGCCTTTAGCTGTCGGTTCCTCACGGGAGCTCCCTAGGACGTGCAGTTTGAGCGCTCGATGCCCCGGGCAAAGAGGTGGATGAGCCGCGCATGCACTCTGCAGAGAGACAGGGAGAGAAGGCCGGAGGAGGAGATGAGACGGTGCAGGAACCGCACTCGGGTTTGTTTTGCAGTTCGGATAGCCTGGCCCCCTTTGTGCTCCGGAGAGGGTTGCCAGCCTCCCAGCAAAGGCCTGGAGACCTTCCGGAATTATAACCCGTCTCCAGATAACAGAGATCCATCCCCCCCCCCTGGAGAAAGAGGCTGCTCTGGCGGGTGGACTCTGGCACTATGCCTCTTTCACAAACTTTGAGCTCACGGGTCCCCAGCAAGGTGCCCCTGGGCAGCCCGCCAGCAGCTCTCCCATGCTTTTAGGAAATGGGTGGGGCTCCTGCCCTGCAAGCCGCCTGGTTGGCCGCTGGAGAGCGAATCGGCTGTGCAAGTCGAAATAATGTTTGGGCGGCAGCAAACACCACAGGGTTGGTTTTCTTCTTTCCTCTTTTCCAGTGTATTTTTTAAAAATTCTGCTCCTCGGCTTCTGCACTTGGGCCTCCCTTGTGCCTGGCTCCACGTCCCGTGGCAGCCGTGTGTCAGAATCCTAAAGGTGTCCTTTGGCCCCCAAGGACAGGGAACCCATCTAGATTCTAGCGGGGCCATTGGCTCTTTCTCCCCCTCCACGAAGTGTGAGAACTCTTCCCCTCCTCCGTGCAGAGAACAAACCTGATGCTCACGTCCGTGTGGTTCAAGGCCTCCCCGTCGCAGGTCCAGCAGCTGAGCGCCGGTTCCTCCCTGCGCTTTGCCCCGCAGAGGCCCTTCCACGCTTGCTCGGGCGGATCCCCATCCGTGTCGTCGTCTGCCTTGCAGGCGGTGAAGCGAACGGCTCGGACCCGGTGCACGCTCACGAACGGCAAGTCGAACTAAGGGGAGGCAGTTCAACACGCTGAAACCAGGACGCTCCTGACCTCTCAGGACGGGGCACGTGTGCACATCCCACTGACCGAGCATCGGCTCCCCTAGCCCCGCCCGTTCTCTGGCAGAGCTGTTTTGCAGGCCAGAGCCCCATTCAGCCAAAGATGCTGAAAGATCCGTGCAAAGGGGAGAAGAGCGTTTTTTGGGTGTTGTTGTTAGGTGCGAAGTCGTGTCCGGCCCATCGCGACCCCCTGGACAATGATCCTCCAGGCCTTCCTGTCCTCTACCATTCCCCGGAGTCCATTTAAGTTTGCACCGACTGCTTCAGTGACTCCATCCAGCCACCTCATTCTCTGTCGTCCCCTTCTTCTTTTGCCCTCGATCACTCCCAGCATGAGGCTCTTCTCCAGGTACCCCGCTTTTTACTACCCGAAGGAGTCTGAAAGCGGCTCGGGTTTCCTTCCTCACAACAGACACCTGGTGAGGTAGGGGAGGCTGAGAGAGCTCTGTGAGAACTGGGACTGGCTCAAGGTCACCCGGTGGGCTGCCTGCGGAGGAGAAGCGGGAGGCCAACGCAGTTCTCCAGATCAAAGGCTGCCACTCCTGAATCACAACATCCCGCTGGCTCTCAGCATGGGCTCTGCCTTGCCTTTCTGGCCACTCCTCCCAAAATTTGGAAGCTCCAGCTTTTGGGCTCTGCCAGGGGGGAGAGGCGGGGGTTGTTAGCAACATTCTGCCCCTCCTCTTGAAAACCCAAAAGGAAGTTATGTCAGTCAGCTGTGACTTGCCAGCAAAAATGAGCAATAAAAATAAGATGTATTGATATTTTAAAACACACACACAGGAACAAGAAAGGGGGGGAACCTTGAAGCTCTAATAACTCATTGAAAACAAATTTTAAAAAAGGGGGAACCCTGCGTATACAGCAGGGGTAGTCAAACTGCGGCCCTCCAGATGTCCATGGACTACAATTCCCAGGAGCCCCTGCCAGCATCCACTGGCAGGGGCTCCTGGGAATTGTAGTCCATGGACATCTGGAGGGCCGCAGTTTGACTACCCCTGGTATACAGATTGCAAAAGGAAGGTTAGCCTTAGTGGCAGTTCTACACAGGCGCCTTTTCCGGAAGCTTATGTGTCTCCAATGTTCATATTCAAATATTCATCAAGCTGTAATATCATGAGGGCTAGCATCTTAATCAGGGTTAGTCAAACGGCGGCCCTCCAGATGTCCATGGACTACAATTCCCAGGAGCCCTTGCCAGCATTCGCCAGCGAATGCTGGCAGGGGCTCCTGGGAATTGTAGTCCATGGACATCTGGAGGGCCGCCGTTTGACTACCCCTGATCTTAATAGTTTGGCCCTGGAGCAGTGTGGGAGCCGAGATGAGAAAACCTGCCCCTTCTTGCTGTCCGTACCTGGTCCGAGCAGTTGGTGTGTCTCACCAGGTGCCGCAGGAAGGAGAGCATGGAGCATTTGCGCACCAGGATGAGGTCAGCGGTCCCGTCAGCCAAGTGGGCACAGGGGGACAGGCCCTCGGGGCTCTTGGGGCAGGCGCTGCTCATGGCGGTCACGTTGACGGCCAGGAAACGGCCCTGAACCCGACGCCACCCGCCCCCTGCGGAGAAATAACAACAATACCTTTTTATTTGTATCCCGAACTTCCAACGCTCGGGGCGAGTCACATTTAAAACAGCTCCAAAGATTAACATTTCAAAACATTCTTGTTTTATCATTCCTATCATTTATGCCCCAAATTAAAATCCCAAACGGGGAAGGCTGGTCTTCAACACGGCTCCTCTCCTCCCCTAGCGGAGAGGCCAGCCTGCTATGGTGGGTGTTATTTCTGGCCATGACCATAAACCTGGTGGAATCGTTCCATTTTGCAAGTTTTGCGGAGCCGGCTTAGCTCCCACGGGGCCCTGATCTCTTCTGGGAGCTCATTCCACCATGCTGGGGCCAGGCCCAGATAAGCCCTGTCCCTGGTCAAGACCAACTTCGCCTCTTTCAGGCCGGAGACCCTGAGCAGGTGCTGTTCTGAGGGTCTCCGTGCTCTTGGGGGAATATAAGGGAAAAGGCAGTCTTGCAGGTATGCTGTGGAACCGGGAAGGGAGAAACCCCTGTCCATGGTACCTTTGCACCCCGCATGCAGACCCGTGCCTTGGAGCAGCTGCTTCAAAGGCACTTGGGACCTCCAGTCTCTGGACAGTTCAGATTGCACAGAGGGGAGCTGTGGCTACTTAAGAATCAAGGAGCAGTCACCATTCATGGGGCTATACAAGCGCTGCATCTATCCCTGGCCTTTCAATGTTTCTTTCCAGGGCGAAGTTCTGGAGTTTCCTTTCCGTTAAGATCAGAGCTCTTAGCGTACCCTGGATCAGGGGTGGCCAGACTGTGGCTCTCCAGATGCCCAGTGCCCTCTTGAAGCGGTCACCACTACCTCTTCCTGCAGCGGGGAATTCCACTGGTGAACTACTCTTTGGGAAAAAGAGGCCTTCCTTTTATCAGTTGCAAGCCTCCTGCTCATTCACGTCCTCGAGTGCTCATGAGGTCTTGCCTTGTGGGCAAAGGAGATTTTTCTTCTCTGCCTTCTCTCTCCCGTAAGTAATTTTGTAAACCTCTACCGCGTCACCCCTCAATCGTCCACTGGTCACCGTGGAGCTTCTGTCCCTGGCTGTGGTCTGATGTAGGGAGTGAAGCTGTTGCATCTGACTGTCCTCTACGCGGCTGGCCTATTTAGGAGATTAACCAGATCCAAGCAAACAGCGCAGGAATACCTGTCCCATCGCTCAGCACTCTCACCTGGGTCTCCCGCTGACGACGACAGCGTGGCTTCTTCACTGCCAGCCAGGAGGTGTTTGCTAGACTCTGAGCAGACCAGGCACCTGGGAAGAGGGCAGAAGGTAGCTAGGCTGATCTCCCCATCCACGTTCCCATCCACCATCTCTTTTTACTTCATTTATCTCCTGCTTTTCACCCTCACGGGGACCCAAAGGGGCTCACGTTCTCCTCTGCTGCATTCTATTCTCACAACAATCCTGTAGGGTAGGCAAATCTGAGAGGATGTTGGCTGGCCCACATTCATCCAGCTGATTTCCTTGGTGCCAACTGTTGCAAATATTTATTTATTTTAGCACATTTCATTTTCACCCATCATCTGCTTCATTGTCACAACAGCCCCACGAGGTAGGCAACGCTGAGAGAGAGGCCTAAGGTCACTCAGCAAACTGCGTTTGTGTCCTGCCTAGTGCAGGGGGTTGGACTAGATGACCCAGGCGGCCCCTTCCAACTCTAGGATTCTATGATTCTATCTGACAGAGTGGAGATTTGAACCTGGGTCTCCAGAATCCTAGATGGACCCCCTGGCTTCTGCCCTACCCCAGATCTCTATTAACTGAGGCCGCTGATGAAGAACTGTTGGTTTTTCTACCCTGCTTTTCACTGCCTGAAGGAGTCTCAAAGTGGCTTACGGTGGCCTTCCCTTCCCCTCCCTGCAACAGACACCCTGTGAGGTAGGTAGGGCTGAAAGAGCCCTGACAGGACAGCTCGGTGAGAACAGCACTAACAGGACTGTGATCAGCGCAAAGTCACCCAGCTGCGTGCAGGGAATCAAACCCGGCTTTCCAGATTAGAAGCCGCTGCTCTTAACCACGACACCAAGCTGGCTTTGGACATGCTGCTGCGGAAGGATTCTTAAAACACAGGTAGGTTTTGCAGGGCGTTCCTTGTGGCTTAAATACACTCTCTCGGTCCCTGCAACAAGCTAGGGTGGGTCCTTCTGATTGCTTCCACGTACCCCGACCGGCAGCGTGTCTGGTCCCGTGGATTGGCCTCCTCCAGCCTCGCCTCTTGGAATTCCACTGTGCCTTCGTAGCTACGATTGCTCAGCACGACCTTCACTCCTGGAGGAGAGAGTGCAGAACGTAAGAAGAAGAGCCCTGTTGGGTCAGGCGGATTGTCTGTCTAGGCCAGCCTCCTGCCTTGTACAGCGGCCAGCCGGTTCCTCTGGAGCAGGGGTAATCAAACTGCGGCCCTCCAGATGTCCCTGGACTACAATTCCCATGAGCCCCTGCCAGCATTTGCTGGCAGGGGCTCATGGGAATTGTAGTCCATGGACATCTGGAGGGCCACAGTTTGATTACCCCTGCTCTGGAGGGTCAACAACAGAGTAGAGAGGCCGAGGCCTTCCCCTGAGAAGATCCACAAAAGACTGCTGCTGGATCAGACCGGTGGTCCACCTGGTCTAGTATCCTGCCTCACATAGTGGCCGGCCAGTCCCTCCGGAGGGCCAGCAGCAGAGGCCGAGGCCTTCTGGCTCTGGGATTCAGAGGTTGGCTGCCTCTGAACATGGAGGTTTCCCTCAGTCACCATGGCTGGCCGCCACTGATCCTCTATGAATCTAATCCCATTTTAAAGCTCCTTGTTCCTGTGGCCATCACCTCCTCCTCTGGCCGCGAATTCCGCAGTGTCATCCCTCACAGCGTAAAGTAGTGTTTCCTTGTGTCTGTGCTGACCCTACTGCCCATCGCCTTCGTTAGACGCGCCATAGCCGAGGCCTTAACGTAAAACAACCGAGACAAAAGTTCCACTGTTGGATCCTAATTTCAGCAAGCTATGTACCAGGAGTGGCCAAACCATGGACTACAATTCCCATAGGCCTTTGCCAGCACATGTCCATGGACTACAATTCCCTTGAGCCCCTGCCAGCATGTGCTGGCAGGGGCTCATGGGAATTGTAGTCCACGGAGCTCTACTGAGCCACAGTTCAGCCAACCCTGCTATACACAGAAGTGCAGATCATTAAAGTATTCACTTCTCACTGCGACCCCAAAGGGGAGAAACCGGTGGGGCTCTCTGTAGTCTTGGATAAAGGGGGGCTCCAGCTAGCCCACCTCCTCATTCCGCAACCCCTTCCCCATCCGAACATCCCGGCTCCTTGAACAGAGTCCATCCCGTCTGTTTCTCCACCCCCCCCCCATCCCCGCCATACCTGCGTAGGCGTAGCGTGCCGGCCCCATCCAACGGTGCTTTTCACTGGTGCTCACCACATCGCCGTAAAAGCCGTAGCCCGCCAGGGAGACGGAGTAGCGCAGAAGCTTCCCGTTGTGCCGGAGGCTGCAGACGTCCAGGGGCTGGCTGTCCCCTGCGGAGACGGAGGAGAGCTGCTCAGCGGCCAGAGACTGCGAAGAGAGCGGCTGCAGGGCTCTCCCTTCCCCCACAACCCTTCCTTCCAAGTCGTTCTGGAAGAACTGCTGCCCCACTGGAGAAGAAACACGTCCAAAGTCTCCATTGCTCTAGCCTGCTGTGAATCGTAGAGGGCCAAGCGAAATAAAGCCAGAGGCTACCTATGATGATGTGCAGAGCAGAGGTGACGGGGTCAGCTATCCCCACCGTGGCAAAGCAGACGCAGTCCGTCGAGCCTGCAGGGAAGAAAACACGACAAAAGGCGAATGGGTGGGTTTCTCCCCCTGGGCTGAGAAATTCTTGGGCGATTGGTGGGACGGCGCCAGGGGGAGGGTCCTCTATAGCAGGGGGAGTCAACCTGTGGTCCTCCAGATGTCCATGGACTACAATTCCCATGAGCCCCTGCCAGCAAACGCTGGCAGGGGCTCATGGGAATTGTAGCCCATGGACATCTGGAGGACCACAGGTTGACCCCCCCTGCTCTATAGGGTAGAACACTGCAGCAGCTTCCTTCCAAAGCAGCCCCTTTCTCTGGGGAAGGGGAGGGGACTGATCTCTGTGGTCTGGACGCCAGAGGCCTCCAGGCCCCACCTGGAGGGTGGCTACCATAAAGACAAGGCGTTCCAGGAACCCCCCCCCCCCCAAGAAAAGAATTGCAGCAGCAGAACAACTCTGTCGTGTCTTGAAGGTACCTCGTCAGGAGCGTGGAAGCACGAAGCAGGATCAGAATTAGGGTTGGGAGAGCACAGTGCAGGGCTGTTGTGCAAAGGCTTGTCTCTCCTTGACCTGGACGGCCCAGGCGAGCCTGACTCCGTCAGCCCCCCAATGGCAGACCACCCGGGAAATCCAGGATCGCTGCTCAGAGACGGGCAGTGCCAACCCCCCTCTGCCAAACCACCTTCACTGCAGGGAGTTTTGGGAAAAGGAAGGTCCAGCCCAGAAGCTCCCTCCCCCACCCCCCTCACCTGCGGGGATGATGCCAATACGGAGGTGAGGCGAGAGGAGTTCGGCGTCTGCGTCCTCCTCCGAGACCCCCGCCTTGCGCTGGGTCCGCTCGATCAAGGCGTGCATCACCTCGTTGACGGTGCCGTCGCCCCCGACGCTCACCAGGCTGGGGGAGGAAAGGGGGCGGGTTAAAATGAGAGGGTGGGATTGGGCCCCGAGACCCCCTCCTTGAGTAAAGGGTCATCAGCTCCAGGTTGGGACGTTCCTGGACCTCAGTGGGAGGACGGGGCTACCGAGGCCGGCCCTCCAGAGCTGCCGTTTCCTCCAGGGCTGGGGTCCCCGACGTGGTGCCCACGGGTGCCCACCAAGCGCTTTTAAAACATGGACAGGGCTGACTTCTGATTGTCTGTGCGGCAGCCGCCACGACAGCACAAGCGTTTCGGTGGTGTGACCGAAGGTAAGTCATGGCAGCCAATTGGTAACTGCGCTCCCCACCCTGTTTCAGAAGGGCAAAAAGGGTCAAGAAAGGCTGCATGTCCGTTCTCCGGGGGACTTGATCTCGTGTCCTCTGGAGTTCAGCTGCCATTCCAGGCCCACTAATTCGGATGCTGTGAGTGGCTCTTTACCAGGCTGTCTTTTTTAGGGAGGAAAAAGAAATAGCAGGATCAAGGCGGTCTTGGAATGCAGGAAACGGGGCAAAACGCCAGAATTAAAAATTATAGAATCATAGAGTAGGAAGGGGCCATATAGGCCATCTAGTCCAACCCCCTGCTCAACGCAGGATCAGCCCTAAGCATCCTAAAGCATCCACAGAATCATAGAATCATAGAGTTGGAAGGGCCATACAGGCCATCTAGTCCAACCCCCTGCTCAACGCAGGATCAGCCCTAAGCATCCTAAAGCATCCACAGAATCATAGAATCATAGAGTTGGAAGGGCCATACAGGCCATCTAGTCCAACCCCCTGTTCAACGCAGGATCAGCCCAAAGCATCCTAAAGCATCCACAGAATTTGAATTAGAAGAAGAGTTAGTTTTCACGCCCCACTTTTAACTACCGGACCATCTCAAAGCAGCTTAAAATCGCCTTCTTGTCCTTTCCCAATGACAGGGACCCTGGGAGACAGATGGTGCTGAGAGAGCTCTATGAGAACAGCGCTATCAGGGCCATGACTAGCCCACCCAGCCGGCTGCATGTGGAGGAGCGGGGAATCAAACCCCACTCGGCAGATTAAGAGCAGCCACTCTTAACCACGACACCAAAAAACTGTAAAATTAAAATCTAATGGAGGGGGGGGGGATGGAGACTTCACTATGGATGCTAAACCAGTTAACAGCTATCGTGAGTCAGCAACCCAATGGTTTTATTAATGTCATAAAGCAGGGGTAGTCAAACTGCGGCCCTCCAGATGTCCATGGACTACAATTCCCATGAGCCCCTGCCAGCGAATGTTGGCAGGGGCTCATGGGAATTGTAGTCCATGGACATCTGGAGGGCCGCAGTTTGACTACTGCTGTCATAAAGAAACACGTGAAGCTGCCCGATTCCGAATCAGACATCCATCAAAAAATCCAATGAATAAATCAATAGGTCAGTATTACCTACTCAGGCAGGCAGCAGCTCAACAGGGGCTGAGATCGAGATCTCTCCCGCCACCTCCTGCCTGGCCTTTCCCGGGGATTGAACCTAGGACCTCCCGCATGCCCAGCAGAGCCACGGTCCAGGTCTGAGACGTAAGGGCTGGAGATCCTGGACTTGACTTATTTCTCTTCCCGCCTCCAATTGCACTTTACAGCTTGGCTCACAGGTTTGAGCCATCTGAAACCAATTTATGTTGTGCTCCTGCTTGGGGTACACGGCAATCCCGGTTCAAGACCGGAGTTGCTAGAAGAGGCAGGGTGCATCTGTGTAAGGTCCCACCTCCCAGCTGAAAACTGGATTAACCGCCTGAAGCCCCTCAGAAACAAGGGGGCAGGATCCGTCTCCCCCCCTCCCCGCCAGCAGTGCTTACCCGTCAAAGATGCTGAGGTCTTGATGCAGGATGTACTCCCGGGCCTCATTCGCTCGGCTGGTCTCTTGTGGGGGGAGAAAGGGGAAGGATTGCTTTAGGAAAGGAAGGGCCCAGTGAAAAGAGAAGAAGCAGCGTGGTGTTTTATACCCCACTTTTCACCACCACCAAAGTTTTATACCCCACTTTTCACCACCACCAAAGTTTTCGCCACCCCACTTTTCGCCACCACCAAAGTGGCTTACAAACACCTTTCCCTTCCTCTCCCCGCGACAGAGCCCCTGCGAGGTAGGTGGGGCTGAGAGAGCTCTGAGAGAACTGTCCAGCAAGAACTCCTCTGAGAGAACTGGGACGGGACCCAGATCAGCCCAATGGCTCCATCTAGAGGAAGAGCGGGGAATCAAACCCGGCTGTCCAGATTAGACTCCGGCACTCTTTAACCACGACACCACGCTGGCTCCCAAAGGGCAGATCGACAAGCCGGTAGGAATGAGGTGGTGGTGGGGGTTGAGTCTCACCTATCACATGGGTGTGGATCTCTGCCAGGGCAAAAAGGGAAGCCACCTGACCCCGGTAGATGTCCACGGCCTTGTGGCATCCTCCAAAAGGGTTGATGAAGACCAGAAGGCTCTTGGGCCTGGTGACACCTAGAAAAGAGACAGAGAGTGGTTTCCCAGTGGAACAGGCTTCCTCGGGAGGGGGTGGGTTCCTTGGAGATTTTTAAGCAGAGTCTGGAGAGCCATCTGAAGGAGAGGCTGATTCTGGGAAGGTTCAAGTGGGTGGCAGGTGACAGTGGAGGAGTGATAGGACTGTGAGTGTCCTGCATAGTGCAGGGGGTTGGACTAGATGACCCAGGAGGTCCCTTCCAAGTTCCAGCTCTATGATTCTATTATTCTAAATTCTAAACCTCCTGAAGAAGTTCTTGACCATTAGAGCGGTTTCCCAGTGGAACAGGCTTCCTCGGGAGGTGGTGGGTTCTCCATCTTTGGAGATTTTTAAGCAGAGGCTGGAGAGCCATCTGATGGAGAGGCTGATTCTGTGAAGGCTCCAGGGGGTGGCAGGTGACAGTGGGTGAGCGAGAGGGTTGGGAGTGTCCTGCATAGAGCAGGGGGTTGGACTAGATGACCCAGGAGGTCCCTTCCAACTCTAGGATTCTAGAAGATGAACAGTTGCCAGCTCTGGAGATTTGTGGGTGGAGCCTGGCGCGGGCGGGGCTTGGAGAAGGGAGGGGCCTCAGAGAGCATCACGCCATAGGGCCTGCCCTCCAAAACAGCCACCTGCTCAAGAGGAACCGATCTCCGGGGATGCGTGGCGTGGCCTGATTGGGAACACGGAGTCCAGTTCTGGCCGCCATGTCTCCAAAAGAACATTGCAGAACTGGAAAAGGTACAGAGGAGACGACCAAGAGGATGAGGGGGCTGCAGCCCCTTCTCGAGGGGGAAATTATAGAATCACAGAGTTGGAAGGGACCTCCAGGGTCATCTAATCCAGCCCCTTGCACTATGCAGGAACTCACAGTTACCTGTAGGAAAGTTTAGGATTCTGGAGTTTAGAAGAGAGGAGAGGGAGGGGGGGCATGATGGAGGTCTACAAAAAGATTCATGGGGTGGGGAAAGCTGACCGTGGTGAGAAATCCAGAACTGCAGGGCAGTGACCCAGCGGATGGCCAGCTCTTCCTCGGTTGTAGCAGTGAGTTCCAGAGATCCCCGGGTCCAACATCCTGCCTTCTCTCTCTGGATGAAAAACACTGTGGAGGAGAAGAGGAGAGGAGAGAGAAGGGGCATTAGGAAGGATAGATAGCCTGGAGGGGACAGGTAAGACTCCCCACCTCCAGCAACCTGGGGACCCCCTGGAATTCCAGCTCCTCTCCAGACTGCAGAGATCAGTTCCCCTGGAGAAAAGGGCTGCTTGGGAGGGGGGACTCTGTGGCCTTGGACCCCACTGAGGGTCAGGGATGCCAGCCTCCAGGTTCGGCCTGGGGATCCCCTGGAATTCCAGCTGCTCTCCTGGCAATAGAGGTCAGTTCCCCTGGAGCAAAGGGCTGCTTGGGAGGGGGGACTCTGTGGCCTTGGACCCCACTGAGGGTCAGGGATGCCAGCCTCCAGGTTCGGCCTGGGGATCCCCTGGAATTCCAGCTGCTCTCCTGGCAATAGAGGTCAGTTCCCCTGGAGCAAAGGGCTGCTTGGGAGAAGGAATTCTGTGGCATTTTACCCCCCTGGTGTCCTGCCCTACCACAACAAGGCCTAGAAAGCCCATCACAGTGTGGATGCACAGGCAATGACCACTTGAAGCCAAAGAGTCACAGGAAACCCCTGTTTGTTGGCCAACCTCCACCCCCCCTTCACCTGTGAAAACATTTTCGTCCGTGGCTGGGCTCGAGTCCCCCTGGGCACTGCTGGTTGCTCCAAGCCTCACCGCGACCATTTCCTGGACTGGAATGCAGAAACCTGAACCTGGGAAGGAGAGAAGATTGTCCAGAGACCCTAGAGCTCAGCTCAGCAACAGATTTTATGACCTGATTTTGGCCCCATGTCCAAAGGGTTCTTTCCACCACCTGATACTATTCCACCAAGTCAAAACACGTGAAGTCTGCATTGCATTCCCTGTAGTGGAAAGTGGCAATTTATGGCAATCTCTGATTGCGTTTTGAAGGCAGGAGAACTCTGGTGTGATTTATCCGTCGTCGCCTCTGCGTAGCAACCCTGAGCTTCCACAGTGCTCTCCCATCCAAGGATTAACCAGGGCTGACCCTGCTTAGCTTCTGAGATCTGATGAGTTCAGGCTATTCTGGGCAATCCAGGTTGGCAAATGGCTAACGGGGGTGTTTACCATTGCCTGCCTCTGCATAGCAACCCTGGAGGACAACCATTCCGGACACAAGAACACGGATCGTTAGTGACTGAGGAGCTGAACAAATTGGAGCTTTTAAAATATAAATTATGCCTCCAAATTTTATTGGGTCAAATGTAAAAATGATGCTTTTTTCTTAGAAGTTTATGGAGCATTCCTGATCGTCCACATTTCCCGGTAAAGGGAAGAATGCTGCTCTAACAAGTGACAAAGACAGTCTGACTCCAATGGTAACAAGAGAAAGAAATTTTACTTACAAAACTAGAAGCACATCTTACATGATATATTCAGGTAGGAATTGTTATTGTGAACAGATAAACTTCCAAAAATGCTAATCTCCTCCGCACCCAGGTGGGGAGGTGCTGCCAAGTGTACCCCAAAGAATTCTCTTAACCCTTTCCCTCCCAGATCCTCGTGCACCCTGCATTACAATATCCCAACAGATCTTGGCCTGAACTGGAAAAATCAGCTGTGACCTTTTTGCTGGGGGAGACGCAGATGTCACGAGATCCACAGAGAAGCCGTGTTCATTTCTCTCCAAACATCACCCTCCTTAGTCCCCAACCCCAAAGCTCCTGGAATTTCCCAACCCAATGTTGGCAACCCCTGTTCCCTTGACTGAGTTCCAAGTACCTTGTTCATCCAGTTCAATTATTAACACCGTTGAGGAAGCTATTCTGGCCCTGATGAGGACCGGTTCCCTTGCTGGCTGGTAAAGGGCAGGGCAAACATTAACCCAGATTAACCTCTTTCCGAATCTGGGCTGGGCACAGGCTGTGCCACCATAACAGCATAATTGCCCCCCTCCCCCCCCCCCGCTGATTCCTATCCTGCCTGCCTCTCCTGGCCTTTGCGTATATGAATCTTCTGTGTCCAAATGTTCCACCGAGGCAAGCTAGAGGTGTGTGTGTGGGGGAGCCAAGCAGGTACGGGAAGGAGCTGGAGTCAAACTGGGATAAAGTGTGAACCCAGGGAGAAACTCGCTGTTCTTCACGCAGAGCAAGCAAGGTTGTCCGGGTGCAATTGAATCAGAGTCCAATAGCACCGGGTGCAATTGAGGCAGTAAAACACCTTCTGTCACTCTGTTCCCCCCCCTCTTTGCATGGCCCCTGTTCTGTCCAGAGATTGCCTTCCTGCTGATTAGGGGGGGGGGGTCTTCATTGTGAGCAGATTTTGACAGAAATGACTCGACCTGCTGGAAAGCCCCTGACAAGAGCGGTCCCTGTAAAATCCAACTTAGTATCATGTTTAGCGTATGGAGAAGTACACCCGCTTAATTTATCCAATGTGTTTTTAGACTTTTAATCGATGTGCACTCTGATGGTTCATTTTTTTCTAGTCTTTTCTCGCATGTTTTGTAATACCTGATTTATCCTGCTGGGATGGTCTCTTGGGTTTAAGCTCAAGACTTTGGTTACAAGACTTCAGCTCTGCAGTCCGGAGGTGAGCCTCGATTCCCTGAATCTCTGTGGGATCTAAGGCCACATAGTCCTCCCTCCGAAACAGCCCAGATGAGCTGGAATTCTAGGGGATCCCCAGGCCCCACCTGGAGGCTGGCATCCCAGACCCTCAGGGGGGTACAAGGCCACAGAGTCCCCCCTCCCAAGCAGCCCTTTCCTCCAGGGGAACTGATCTCTGCAGTCTGGAGAGGGGCTGGAATTCCAGGGGATCCCCAGGCCCCACCTGGAGGCTGGCATCCCTGACCCTCAGTGGGGTCCAAGGCCACAGAGTCCCCCTCCCAAGCAGCCCTTTCCTCCAGGGGAACTGATCTCTGCAGTCTGGAGAGGAGCTGGAATTCCAGGGGATCCCCAGGCCCCACCTGGAGGCTGGCATCCCTGACCCTCAGTGGGGTCCAAGGCCACAGAGTCCCCCCTCCCAAGCAGCCCTTTCCTCCAGGGGAACTGATCTCTGCAGTCTGGAGAGGGGCTGGAATTCCAGGGGATCCCCAGGCCCCACCTGGAGGCTGGCATCCCTGACCCTCAGTGGGGTCCAAGGCCACAGAGTCCCCCCTCCCAGGCAGCCCTTTCCTCCAGGGGAACTGACCTCTGCAGTCTGGAGAGGAGCTGGAATTCCAGGGGATCCCCAGGCCCCACCTGGAGGCTGGCATCCCTGACCCTCATTGGGGCCCAAGGCCACAGAGTCCCCCCTCCCAAGCAGCCCTTTCCTCCAGGGGAACTGATCTCTGCAGTCTGGAGGGGAGCTGGAATTCCAGGGGATCCCCAGGCCCCACCTGGAGGCTGGCATCCCTGACCCTCAGTGGGGTCCAGGGCCACCTGGCATCACCCGGTTTACGGAAGCACAACAGAACGGGCCTTGTGTAACCTTGCTCAAAGTTACCGGACAAAATTACAACATTTGGTGTTTTCAATGGGCCAACTCCGGTTTTGCAAAAACGAGAAACCGACCAAGGTGTGTACATCTTTGACCCCTGCAGAAGGCATACTACAGAACCCGGAAATATACGTGTGTTCTTCTTGTGTGCTTAAAGCACCATCGAGACACAGCCCACAGCTGATTTATGGCAATCCCATAGGGCAGGGGCGGCCAAACTACGGCTCTCGAACTACAATTCCTGTGCACTGTTTATAGGGCCACCTGCCTGCTCCGGGAGCACCTAAGAGCAATTTTAAAAAATGAATAAAAACGAGCTGAGTAACAACCCTGAATCCCCTTGCAAGTGTAATGGGAGGAGAGGGAGGGATGGCCCAACTGTAGTTATCTAGATGTCCATGGACTACAGTTCCCATGAGCCCCTGCCGGCTGGCAGGGGCTCATGGGGACTGTAGTCCTTGGACCTCTGGAGAGCCACAGTTGGGCCACCCCTGAGGCAGGCCCCAGCAAACGACCTCGCACCATCTCTTGCATTGATCACCCCAACTTGAGAGTAGAAAAAGAGCTTTTTTTCCAACACTCCTCTCCTAATTATTTTAAAAATTCAGTTGGAAAGGCACAACCTTTTCCCTGTGGACACCTTGGCGAGATGAGCCTCTCAGATTGCCAGTCCCCAGGTGGCGGCGGGAGATCTCCCGGAATCATAACTGATCTCTATACCGCAGAGATCAGTCCCCCTGATCGGGAGACTCCGGCACCGTATTCCCACGGAGATCCCTCCCCAGTCACCGGGGCTTTCCCAAGCGGGAGTTGGCAACCTTCCTTCCCTCGATGCGCGGAGCTGCCGCCGCACGTGTGGATGTGTCCTCGCGTGTCGTGCGGATCCCGGGAAGAAAGGGGGCGGCCCGGCCAAGGAAGGACTTACCGCAGCTGCCATGGTCGCCCGGGTCGGGAGTGCCCACCAGCAGCTGCCCGCCCGGGGGCAGCGACACCAGGAAGCGGCCGTGCGCAGTACGCAGCGGGGAGCGAAAGAAAGTGTCGCCCATGGCCCCGCGGCCGCACTCCCTCCGCCGGCCGGAGCCCAGCTCGCCTGGCCCGCTTCCTGCTCCCGGCCGCGCCTCCCAGCTGCGGGAACACCCGCCCTGTCGCCAGTTCAAATCCCGCCCGCCGCCCCTGGGCAAGCCTTCCCGGCCCCGCTCCGCCGGCAAAAGCAAGGAGGCCGGTCCGGAAGCCCAGCACGGTTGCCAACTCCTTTTCGGGAAATTCCTGGATATTTTTTTCTGGGGAGGGGAAGAGGAGCAACCTCAACACGGCATCCTGGAGGGATGCCAGCCCCTGGAGAAAAGGGCTGCTTGGGGGAGAAGAGGTGAAGGTGTTCGTAAGCCACTTTTGGATAGTGAATAGCGGGGTATAAAACCCAGCCCTTCTTCTCCAGCTCTTCTCTCCTGTGCTTGGGCGTCTTCGGTGTGTATCTGCCTGGCTTCACCTCCTTTGCCTACCAGTTTGGGGTTGCACCCAGTGTCAGAAAGGTGCCCACGGGTTCAAACAGGGTGGGGACCCCCTGGCCTCGGGTTTACGACCAGAACTCTCCTGCATCTGAGCAAAGAATAAAATCTTAAGGACTTTGTGTTTTGCTCACAAATGTAACTATAACTAGTCTGGACTTTTCCCGAGAACAGCTGATAACATGGCAATGAACCCAGCAAAACAAAGGGTAGATTAAGTCTGGATTGGAAAGTGTAAATGGGGGAGATGGGGGAAGAGATGGGGGAAGGGATCCCAATGCTAAAATGTTTTTCAGGCGCTCAGGACAAAATTCACTGTCAAATTGGGGCTGTTTGCTCCGGCCAACCCAAACTGGCTGTGGAGGAGTGAGCATAACATTGGGAGGAATTGTGGGGCTGTGGGGTGGGGTGTTGAGTTGTAACTCTCCATTTCCTAGAGTTGCCAACTCCAGGTTGGGAATTCCCTGGAGATTTGGGGAGTGAACCCAGGGAGAGCCAGGTTTGGAGAGGGGAAGGATCTCAGTAAATGTCCCCCTAGCCCCAAACTGCCCTTTCCTTCAGGGGAACAGACGTCTGATTTTGGGAATCAATCATAATTCGGGGAGATCTCCAGGAGTCACCTGTGCGTTGGCAACCCTTCCCTTCTAGTTGCAAACCAGGGTAACATGACTGGATCGTGTAACTTGGTGGCATGTTGAGAAGACCATAGGGACTGGAAAGGTGCAGGGTTATTTTGGAAGCTATCATGGGCCAGTTAGAATAAGGGAGAATTGTGGGAGTTTATGGGATGGACGTGGGGTCTGATGGAGAGGACACTCTGCCAGAAAGGCGTTTTGTGTATGGCCTATCAGTAACAATGAAAGGAGAGAGATGATATTCAGGTATTTCTTTGTCTCATGGATAACCCTCCTTTCAAGAGCCAGCATGGTGTAATGATCTGGTGAGACTGATTCTGCACTCCTCCTCCACATGCAGCCAGTTGGGTGAACTTGGGCTCCTCACAGTCCTGGCAGTTCTGTTCTCACAGAGCAATCCTGTCCAAGTTCTCCTAGCCACACCTACCTCGTAGGGTGCCTGTTGTGGGGAGAGGAAGCCACTTTGAGACTCCTTCTGGTAGAGAAAACTGGGGGCTATAAAAAGAACTTTTCTTCTTCTGATTCCCCACTGCTCCTTCACATGCAGCCATCTGGGTGACCTTGAGCTTGTCACAGTTATCTTAGAGCAGTTCTCTCAGAGCTGTCTCAGACCCACCTACCTCGCAGGGAGTCTGTTGTGGGGGAGGGAGTGAATTTTGTAAGCTGCTTTGGGCCTCCTTTGGGTAACGAGAAGCAGGGTAGGAAAAAAACAGCTGTTCGTCTCACGCAGAGTGGATGACTCAAGTTAAAAAATGCTGATGCAGGGACAGTGTAATCCCAACAAACAAACAAACAAAAAAAAACAACAGGACAAATATGGAACTTACAATACAAACAACAAACCATGGATAATAATGACACACTCCAAACAGGATAGACGAGTCAATGAACAATGGCTACGAGTTACCAGAAATTTCCACAGACATTACTGTAGCCTAGCTGTGGTAGTCAAACTGCAGCCCTCCAGATGTCCATGGACTACAATTCCCAGGAGCCCCTGCCAGCGAATGCTGGCAGGGGCTCCTGGGAATTGTAGTCCATGGACATCTGGAGGGCCGCAGTTTGACTACCCCATCACATTCCGGCTGAGCCCCCTTCCTTCCCCAAACTTGTCCTCCTCTAGGCTCCCCACTCCCCAATCTTCAGGCATGCCCCAGGGAAACCAGGTACTTCTATGGGGAGAGAATATTCCAGGACAGGAGTGGAAGATGATAATAAAGGACAGGGTAATGATATGCAATAGCTGCAATATTGTAGGCAGTATGCAGTATTTTATGGGCTATGATGGGCTAGTTATGTTAAACAGCTCGGTTACTGAACAGAGTTTGAATCTGTGGCACCTTTAAGACCAAGAAAGCTTTATTCTGGGTATAAACTTTCATGAGTACGCACACTTCTTCAGGGACATGGGAACTAGGGTTGCCAACTCTTGAGGTTGAGAAATACCTGCAGATTTTGGAGGTGGAGCTGGGAGGGAGCAGGATTTGGGGTGTGGTGAGACCTCAAAGGAATATAATGCCCCCCTCCAAAGCAGCCATTTTCTCCTGCATTTATTATTTATTTATCTGGACTTTGATACCGCCCTTCCCTACGGCTCTGGGCGGCTTAGTCATGGAATATAAATGTTTTAAATGAAGAATTAAGGCATAAGTGATTTTTGTAGCCTGGAGATCGGTCGGGGGATCTCCAGCCTATACTTGGAGGTTGGCAACCCTAAAACTAACTCACGTGTCATAGGGGTGTCTCAGATACAAGGAATGTTTGAGCTTTCCAAGTAAGTATCAAAAAGGACTAGAGCTGCCAGATTTCCCAAGGCCACCAGCGAGGGATGCTGGGCAGAGTTCCCAGCTCCCCTGCTGGCAGGGGCTCATGGTTGTTGTAGTCCATGGACATCTGGAGAGCCACACTTGGAGCAACCCTGCTCCAAAGCAGCCCTTTCCTCAAGGGGAACAGATCGCCTTGGTCTGGGGGAGAGCTGCAATTCCAGGGGGTCACCAGGTCCCACCTGGAGTCCGGCATCCCTAAAAAAGAATTGTGTGGCATTTCACAGACTAATGATTCATTGAAGTATATATGCACCTACTCCAGTCCCCCACTGTTGATTTAGGGGATCTGATCACCATCTTCTAAAACGGTGCCATGTAGAGCAGCAGTCCGCAACATTTTTAAGGTTGCTGCCCATTACCAAGGGGTGGGAGGGCGACCAGGCCCCTCGTGCAAATGAGCATGTGCGGACCCGCTGCGCATGCACAATTGCACATGTCGGTGGCGCAAACGCACATGCATGGCAGTTTTCATGCATGCCGCATGTGCAAAAACTGTGGCCCATGCGCATTTGCACCACCGGCATGCCGGCGGTTGTGCTTCCCTTCCGAGCTTCTCGCTGCGGTGGGGGGGGGGGCGGGGAGAGGAAGCTGCGCCCTGCTGCAGAGGCTCTTGCAGACTGGGCCGCAGACCGGGGGTTGATGACCCCCAATGTAGAGGATGGAGTAGATTTGTTCTCTCTTGCCCTGGAGGGATGGACCAGAACCAATGGGATGAAAGTAATTCAAAATAAATTCCATCTAAACCTCCAGAAGAAGTTCCTGAGAGTCAGAGCGGTTCCTCAATGGAACAGGCTTCCTCGGGAGGTGGTGGGTTCTCCATCTTTGGCGATTTTTAAGCAGAGTCTGGAGAGCCATCGGACGGAGGGGCTGATTCTGGGAAGTCTCAAGGGGGTGGCAGGTGACAGTGGAGGAGCGAGTTGGTTGTGAGTGTCCTGCCTAGTGCAGGGGGTTGGACTAGATGACCCAGGAGGTCCCTTCCAACTCTATGATTCTAGAGTCCAGGGGCACCTTTAGGACTAACACTGTATTAATTCAAGGAATGAGCTCTCATGTGCAGACACAATGCCATTGCTGTTTGCTCTTTGCTTCTTCAAGCAGCTGACCCAGGGGAGCTCCCCATGGTCATGCTCCACCTGCTAGAGAAGACCCCGCTTCCCCTTCCATCTTCAAGAAAACAAAACAAAAAAAGCTCAAAACGCCCCTTTGGTTGCTAGGCCCTTGGTTGCCAGGGCCGCTCTATCCTCGCTCCGCCCCTCTATGGTCGCCCGGTTCAAATAGCCGGCCAGTCGCGCCCTCTACTCCCCGAATTGGCCCAGGACGAGGAAGCTCCGCCTCCCCAAGCCGCCTTTCCTCCAATAGGGCCGGAGATCGCTCTGACGGACGGGCCGCGGCTAACAAGCGGGCCAATAGAAACCCAAGCCGGGGGCGGGCGCTGGGGAGGCGGTATTTCCTGGTGGCGCGCGCATGGGGCCGGAGCCGGGCGCCGAGTGACCGCCCTGCGGGGTGAGCGGGCGGCGCCTCTGCCCATTGATCGCCCCTTGGAACTGGGAGGCCCCAATTGGAGGGGGATTGGGGGCGGGGGTCAAAGGGCAGGGGGGGGGGTTCCGCCGCCTCTGACGTGCCCCGGTTGCCTTTCTGCCCCCAGGGAAGGACCCCCGACCCCCCCCCACACACACACCAGCCCGTCGCCATGGAGACCCTCATCCCCGTCATCAACAAGCTGCAAGAGATCTTCAACACGGTGGGCGCCGAAGTCATCCAGCTGCCCCAGATCGTCGTGGTCGGATCCCAGGTGAGACCCCCCCTCCCCCAGGGCTGCACAGCTGGATCCCCCTGGAGGAGGGGGGAGGGGGACTTTGGGGCACTGGACCCCACTGAGGGTCAGGGATGCCAGCCTCCAGGGGGAGATATCCATTTAATTGTGTTCCTCCCTAATGAGGACCTTGCTGAGGGTGAATGCCCTCCAGGCCAGGCTGGATTCTCGAGATTTTTGGTGGGGCCACTTGGGCATGGAATTGGGGTTAGTGTGGATGGGCAGGGAGTTGTTAGTGGTTCCTCAGTGGAACAGGCTTCCTCGGGAGGTGGTGGGTTCTCTATCTTTGGAGATTTCTAGCCATCTGACGGAGAGGCTGATTCTGTGAAGGCTCAAGGGGGTGGCAGGTGACAGTGGATGAGCGAGAGGGTTGGGAGTGTCCTGCACAGTGCAGGGGGTTGGACTAGATGACCCAGGAGGTCCCTTCCAACTCTAGGATTCTGTGGTCCTTGGCCTAATCATACACGCTCAGGAGGAGAGAGGATTGATGTGAGCCCCATTGTGTTTCTGTTGAGAAAGCCAGGATATGAATGAAGATATTTTTTTTTTACCTTCCTCACATCTGCTGATCCTGCTGCTGTGATAGACTTAGATGCCACCGCCTTGCGTTGGCTGAAAGTGTATGGATGATTTCAGGTAGTGCTGATGGGTGGTGGGCTAGGCGTCTGAGTTTATAGTGACGGAATCCCACAATGGCAGCACGGGAAGTCAGGGTCCCTGTACATAACTCGCATTTTCTTTCCTCTGCTGCCTTGTGTATAGTGCAAATCTGTGCGGAAGAGTCCTCTCCATCTTTGGTCCCTCCTGCTTTGCGTTCCCACAGAGCAGCGGGAAAAGCTCGGTGCTGGAGAGCATTGTCGGACGGGACTTCCTGCCACGTGGCTCGGGCATAGTCACGCGCCGGCCCCTCGTCCTGCAGCTGGTGCATGTCCCGACACTGGAGGAGAGGAGGCAGGCGGCCAGTGGAGAGAGCGGTAAGGAGAGAACAGGTGCTCTTAACCGGGCAGAGCAAGAATGCTTTGTGGTCCCTTATTGTGGTCGTCCAGGGCAGGGCCTTCTCGGTCCTGGCCCCTACTTGGTAGAACGAGCTCCCGGAAGAGCTAAGGGCCCTGTTGGAACTATCTCAGTTCCGCAGGGCCTGCAAGATGCCAGGCGTCTTCTGCCAGGCGTTCGGTTGAGACTAGGGCAAGGAATTTCTTGTTCAGCCCTTCCTCCAGCCACCTATCTTGAGGCATTAGGTCGACGTGGGCCTGTGGAGTGAAGAATTTTGGGGGGGATCGGTTGTTAGAAGTTTTACCGTTTTGGATTATTGTGTTATCGCATTTTATTGCATTTCATACTTGTAAGCCACTGCGAGCTGACTGGCCCAAGATCAACAGCCAATACATGTAATTAACAAAATAAATAAAATGTCTGAAAGTCGCCTCCAGTTCCCTATGGGCCGTCAGCTTCAGCTGGTTGGGAAGTTCCCCCCCCCCCCTCACTTTAATGGTTCTTGGCTGACTTCTGTTCCACTCCTTTTTGGGCTCAGGTGTCCTGGCGGAGGAATGGGCTACCTTCCTGCACTGCAAACACAAGGTAATGCCCTGGCGGCGGGGAGAGGGTGATGTGGAAAGGGCCCCATGGGTGGCCAGGGCTGGTGCCGTCCTGAAGAGTGATGGACCTGTGGAATTCCCTGCCGCAGGAAGTGGAGGCAACAGCACCGTGGGAATTGAAGTCCGTGGACATCCTTGGGGCACATAAATGCATAATCTCCTGGCTGATCAAATCCATTCTCTCTCTCTCCTTCTTTCTCTCCTTCCCCACCTTCCAAGACCTTCACTGACTTCAGTGAGATTCGGCAGGAGATTGAAATCGAGACGGAACGGACCACCGGCGCAAATAAGGTATGGGCCACAGACCCTCCCAGGCCCTTCCGGAGGCATCTGGCTGCAGTGCGCTCTTCCCTTCATCCCCGTTTCTGCTTTCAGGGCATCAGCCAGGAGCCGCTCTATCTGAAGATCTATTCCCCACACGTGCTCAACTTAACGCTTGTGGACCTGCCGGGGATTACCAAGGTGAGAGGTCTGCCTGGTCCAGTTTGTGCTGATCGCTTTGGGAAATGGACCCAAGACCTGGGGAAAACCTTTTTCCCTAGGGAGCCATTAGGGGTGGAAGTCATTGTTTCCCAACTGCTGGATTGGGGCCCCAAATTGCGTTGCATCTCCTCTGGAAGTGGGTGGCAGCCAGCCCTCCCTAATGGCTGCCCCTGCCTTTCCCTCTGTTTTGTTTGGTATTTGGGGGTTTATTTAAGTTGTTTTTTTCCGTTAAGGTTTTTGGGGAACTTTTAGACTTTTTGCATGGAAAAACTGAGCTGACAATTTGTGGTTTTGATATTAAGGGGGCAAAAGGAAGATTTGGAGCATAGGGGAAAAAAAGCTTTTTTTCTTTTATAGTTGCCAAGTAAGTAAGACATTTATAATGTTACTTATATTTGTTGTAGAGAAAATCACAAGTCTTTTCTTTATGTATCTGTATGCTTCTCTTTTTCTCTTATTTCTTTAACATTGTAGTTTTTATCTATCCCCCTCCTACCCTCCCCCCAAATGAGAGCCAATTTGGTGTCTGGGTGAAGGGCAGCAGCCTCCAATCTGGAGAGCCGGGTGTGATTTCCCCATTCCTCCTCCACATGGAGCCAGATGGGTGGCCTTGGGCTAGTCACAGTCCTCTTAGAGCTGTTCTCGCAGAGCAGTTCTGTCAGAGCTTTCTCAGCCCCACCTCCCTCACAGGGTGTCTGTGGTGGGGAGAGGAATGGAAGGTGATTGTAAGCTGCCTTGAGACTCCTTTGGGTAATGAATAGCAGGGCATAAAAACAACTCCTCTTCTGTATTCTTGAACCTGTTACTTGACCTTGGGAACGATATCTTCCATCTTCCACATCATATGTTGGTGTTTGTTCATGGCATATACATGTTGATCAAGTTAAACGTGTCCTGATGTCGCTAGACTGAGGTTTTTACAGTCACAGAGCGAGCCGTGAAGGAAGACATGTGTGTCAGAGGCCAGAATGCAGCCTCTCTCCCCCAAGGCTGTGTCCGTCAGAATACCACTTGCTCGGGGCTGCAAGTGGTGGAAACAATGCCCTTGGGACAGTTGCTGGTGTCCCACAAGCAGAGGGTTAGCCACTCTAGGAAAGGGAATGCTGAACCAGAAGGGGGTCATCTAGTCCAACCCCCCTGCACTATGCAGGACACTCACAACCCTCTCGCTCATCCCCTGTCACCTGCCACCCCCTTGAGCCTTCACAGAATCAGCCTCTCCGTCAGATGGCTCTCCAGCCTCTACTTAAAAATCTCCACATATGGAGAACCCACCACCTCCCGAGGAAGCCTGGCACTCCCAAGCCTTGATTTGTATTTCAGGTTCCCGTGGGGGATCAGCCCCCCGACATAGAGGTCCAGGTGCGGGACATGATCCTGTCCTACATTTCCAACCCCAACTGCTTGATCCTGGCTGTGACGGCGGCCAACACCGACATGACCACCTCGGAGGCGCTGAAGCTGGCCCGAGACGTCGACCCAGACGGTATGCTGGGTTGGCCGCGTGGGGAAGCGGTGGTGTGTTGGGGCAACGGCAGAGTGGCTGTCATGGGAGAACCTTTTCGGCTTAGAACAGGCACTTCCCCCACCCTTCCAAGTTCTACCTAGGAGAGAGAAATTCACCTGAGACCCAGCGTGGGGTCGTGGTTAAGAGAGGCAGCCTCTAATCTGGAGAACCGGGTGTGATTCCCCACCCCTCCGCCACACGCAGCCAGCTGGGTGTCCTTTGGTCAGTCATAGTCCTTTCAGAGCTGTTCTTCTGGAACAGTTCTCTCAGAACTCTCTCAGCCTCCCCTATCTCACGGGATGTCTGTTGTGGGGAGAGGAAGGGAGGGTGATTGTAAGCCGCTTTGAGACTCCTTCGGGTAGAGAAAAGTGGGGTGGAAAAAACAACTGTTCTTCAGCGTGCAGTCTTAATTGAGGCGTGATCGTCCTTGATACGAGGTTGAGTTCTCTCTAGCAAGCCGGCATCCCAGACAGATAAAGTCTTTCCTTTATAGGATGAGACAGGCAAAAAATCAGGGCTTAGAGTTTCAAAGTGAGTTCATTAGTTCTGCTCCAAAACAGAATTCCCTCTGCCCTTGGTATAGACCAGGGGCAGTCAAACTGCGGCCCTCCAGATGTCCATGGACTACAATTCCCAGGAGCCCCTGCCAGCCTTTGCTGGGAATTGTAGTCCATGGACATCTGGAGGGCCGCAGTGTGACTACCCCTGGTATAGACAGTGCTGCCAGGGGCTCATGGGAATTGTAGTTCATGAACCTCCAGAAAGTCACAGTTTGGCCACCCCTGGTATAGAGTACGTTCTGCAGTCATCGAAGGAGGGCATCAGATGACAATTGGCCCTGCCTTTCTAGCCTCTGATGAATCCAGACACAGTGTTGGGGGACCCCTGAGCCTCTTCCCTAGGAAGGGGAGCCTGGTCGAGCGGTCAGAGTGGAGTGGTGCCAGAAAAGGTGCGCATGCACCCTTGGCCTAAGAACTGCAGGGAATGGTGGAGAGGATGCAGGTGAGCGCTGCAGGGATGAGCTGGACGGAGCACACAGGCTGGGGAGTAGAGAGGAGTAAAGAGGTGCAGACCTGGTCTCCCCAGCCGGGGTTGAGGCCTGGAATGGGGGAATAGCCACTCTTCTCTGCAGGGCGCCGGACGCTGGCCGTTGTCACCAAGCTGGACCTGATGGACGCCGGGACGGATGCCATGGACATGCTGATGGGCCGCGTCATCCCTGTGAAGCTGGGCATCATCGGGGTGGTCAACAGGTTGGTGCGGGGGGAGGGAAGCTGGCATCGGGATGCAGACGTGGCTGGCCCCTGGGTGAGACGTGAGGCTGGACTGGAGGGACCCTCCCTGGCCTGACCCAGCAGGGCTCTTCTGAGGGTCTTCCAGAGTGATGGAGTTGCAGGGAGGGGGGAGAAGAACCCTTATTGGGTGTTAGTGCAGTTTTCCTTCACAGTCGGTTTTGTAACCCCGATCTCCCCCCAATTTCCTCCCTCAGGAGCCAGCATGACATCAACAGCAACAAGAGCATCAGTGAGTCCCTGCAGGACGAACAAGGCTTCCTGCAGAAGAGGTACCCGTCACTCGCCAACCGCAACGGCACCCGGTACCTGGCCAAGACCCTCAACAGGTGAGAGCAGCCATGCTCAGAAGGGGCCCTTCGTAATTTACAAAAAGGTTCTGGATTTGGGGAGAGCTGGAGATTCAAAAGGGGGGTCCCAGCGTCTCTGGGGCCAGCCATGTCTCTATTATTTGCTTGCTCCACTCCCATGGTGGCCCACGTCATTCTCACAAGAACCCTGTGAGGTAGTCCAGGCTGATTTAAGATCACTCAGCAAGCTTTCGTGACAGCATCGGGGTTTGAACCCAGTCTCTTGCTTGGGCCCTTGGCTCTGAAAGGAAATCCTTGATGTTTTTGTGTTCACCGGCTGAAAATGTTATCAGAGGATTAAAATGATGGGAGAAAATTCTCTCCTTCTTCTACGCTTGACAGTGCCTGATAATTCTTAGTTCTTATGATTTGCTGTGTAGCCCCTCCTCCCTTCCCCCTGTCCCCCTCATATTGCCACCCCGTAGCAGTAAATAAGTCAGTCACAGGAAGGTGGGTAGAAAAGGGGCCTGCCTGCCCCCACCCCCCACCCTGACTGGGTTCCTCCTGCCTCCAGGCTGCTGATGCACCACATTCGGGACTGCCTGCCGGAGCTGAAGACCCGGGTGAACGTCCTGACGGCCCAGTACCAGTCCGTCCTGCAAAGCTACGGGCAGCCCATCGAAGACAAGAACGCCACCCTGCTGCAGATCATCACCAAGTTTGCCACCGAGTACTGCAACACCATCGAGGGCACGGCCCGCAACATTGAGACTTCAGAGCTGTGAGCATCGCCCCCTGCTGGCTGGGAGGAGGAAACATGGGTGGGGTGTGACTCGGTGGCAGGGCCTTTGCTTGGCAGGCAGAAGGTCCCAGGTTCAATCCCCAGCATCTCCAGTTAAAAGGACCAGGCAGGAGGGGATGGGAAAGACCTTGGCCTGAGACCCTGGCTCAGTGGCAGAGCCTCTGCTTGGCAGGAAGAAGGTCCCAGGTTCAATCCCCGGCATCTCCAGTTAGAAGGACGAGGCAGGAGGGGATGGGAAAGACCTTGGCCTGAGACCCTGGCTCAGTGGCAGAGCCTCTGCTTGGCCTGCAAAAGGTCCCAGGTTCAATCCCCGGCATCTCCAGTTAAAAGGACCAGGCAGGAGGGGATGGGAAAGACCTTGGCCTGAGACCCTGGCTCAGTGGCAGAGCCTCTGCTTGGCAGGCAGAAGGTCCCAGGTTCAATCCCTGGCATCTCCAGTTAGAAGGACGAGGCAGGAGGGGATGGGAAGGACCTTGGCCTGAGACCCTGGCTCAGGGGCAGAGCCTCTGCTTGGCAGGCAGAAGGTCCAAGGTTCAATCCCCGGCATCTCCGGTTAGAAGGACCAGGCAGGAGGGGAGGGGAAAGACCTTGACCTGAGACCCTGGCTCAGTGGCAGAGCCTCTGCTTGGCAGGCAGAAGGTCCCAAGTTCAATCCCTGGCATCTCCAGTTAAAAGGACCAGGCAGGAAGGGATGGGAAAGACCTTGGCCTGAGACCCTGGCTCAGTGGCAGAGCCTCTGCTTGGCAGGCAGAAGGTCCCAGGTTCAATCCCCGGCATCTCCAGTTAGAAGGACCAGGCAGGAGGGGATGGGAAAGACCTTGGCCTGAGACCCTGGCTCAGTGGCAGAGCCTCTGCTTGGCAGGCAGAAGGTCCCAGGTTCAATCCCTGGAATCTCCAGTTAAAAAATCTGGCTGTGGATGATGGGAAAGAGCTCCGAGACCTTGGAGAAATGCTGCCAGCCTGAGGAGAGAAGACTGACCTTTATGGACCAAGGGCCTGATTCTTTGGAAGGTTGCTCTATGTTCTGACAAATGCAGCCCTGCGCAGGACAGAGATGGAGATGCCGGTCCTCTGAGAGGGTGACTTCCTCTCCCTCCCTCCCAGGTGTGGCGGTGCACGGATGTGCTACATTTTCCACGAGACTTTCGGCCGCACACTGGAGTCCATCGATCCGCTGGCCGGGCTGACGATGCTGGATATCTTGACGGCCATCCGCAATGCCACGGTAAGCCCTGTGGGGCATTTGACCTCAGTACGCGTGACAACGGGACACTCTGGCTCTGCTGTGGGGTTGCCAACCTCCAGGGGGCAACTGGAGAGCTCATGGAATTACAATAGATCACCAGGTCCCAGGTTCAATCCCCGGCATCTCCAGTCAAAAGGACCAGGCAGGAGGGGATGGGAAAGACCTTGGCCTGAGACCCTGGCTCAGTGGCAGAGCCTCTGCTTGGCAGGCAGAAGTCCCCAGGTTCAATCCCCGGCCTCTCCAGTGAAAAGGACCAGGCAGGAGGGGATGGGAAAGGCCTTGGCCTAATACCCTGTAGAGCTGCTGGCAGTCAGAGACACCAGCACTGATGTTGATGGCCCAGGGAGGTCTGATTCCATCCAAGGCATTGTCATGCATCTTCCTACATCCCCCTCTCCTATTTGTTCCTGCCCTCTCTGCAGGGTCCCCGCCCAGCCCTCTTTGTCCCCGAGGTCTCCTTCGAGCTGTTGGTGAAGCGGCAGATCAAGCGCCTGGAGGAGCCCAGCTTGCGCTGCGTGGAGCTGGTCCACGAGGAGCTGCAGCGCATCATCCAGCACTGCTCCACCTACAACACGCAGGTAAGGCCCCTCCCTCAATGGCAATGGGAAGATCAGGTGTGCGAAGAGCTCCTGGAGGGCTTGGATTTCAGGATTCCAAAGAGAAGGGCCCTTTCTTTGCCTGAGACCCCCCAGCCAGTTGGAGCAGATGTAGTCTGATGATGACGATAATATTAATCAAATTATTTGTATCCCACCCTTCTCTGGAGGCTCAAGGCAGGTAACAACATATATAATAATAACAGATAATACAAGAGGGGGGAGCTTGGTCTGTTTAGCCTGGAGAGGAGATGACTGAGAGGGGATCTGATTGAGATCTTCAAGTATTTAAAAGGCTGCCCTGTAGAGGATGGAGCAGAGTTGTTCTCTCTTGCCCTGGACGGTCAGACCAGAACCAATGGGATGAAATTAATGCAAAAGAAATTCCATCTGAACTTCCGGAAGAAGTTCCTGACAGTTAGAGCGGTTCCTCAGTGGAACAGGCTTCCTCGGAAGGTGGTGGGTTCTCCATCTTTGGAGGTTTTTAAGCCGAGGCTGGAGAGCCATTTGACGGAGAGGCTGATTGTGTGAAGGCTCAAGGGGGTGGCAGGTGACAGTGGATGAGCGAGAGGGTTGTGAGTGTCCTGCATAGTGCAGGGGGTTGGACTACATGACCCTGGCGATCCCTTCCAACTCAATGATTCTTTGATTCTAAGAATCATCAAGATCCATCGCATTAAAATGGATATTAAAACCAGCTCATTTCAAAGCCGTCTTCTCATTTATCCACTGGTGGGAGGTGTGGTGTAGGCAGAGGTTTATAGTGTGAAATACGGTGCAGGGATTTGGTTTTGGGCAGGAAGAATTTCACTAGGCCTGCTGGAACAGCCTTCTTTTGCAGGCTCTGCAGAACTGCCCTGAGTCCCGTGGAGCTCTGCTCTCACCAGGTAGAGCGTTTTAGCAGATGGAAGCCAGGGTCTAAAGGGGTATGACACCCAGCTCTTCTTCTTGCAGGGGCTGTTCTCAGGATAGAGGCACCAGCAGTTAAGCTGCGAATCTGGATTTGGGCTGTGCATTCAACCGTCTTTCACTTCTGTTCTTCTGCTCTTCCGCTCAGGAACTGCTCCGCTTCCCCAAGCTGCACGAGGCCATTGTGGAGGTGGTCACGGGCGTCCTTCGCCGGAGGCTGCCCATCACCAACGAGATGGTAAGGAAGGTGGTCTCCGAACCCCCAGGAACCCCCAAGAACCCCCCCGTTCCCGGCTCTGGAGAAGCACCCCCTCCACGTTGCTCTCCCTCTCCTTCCAGGTCCACAACCTGGTGGCGATCGAGCTGGCCTACATCAACACCAAACACCCGGACTTCATCGACACCGCCATGGTCTCCGCCTCCGTGAGCAGCTCCAAGGTACGTCTGCCTCCCTCCCCTTTATGGGAAAGAAGCAGCTTTCCTCTGGCCCTGCAGTGTTTGCAGGACCATCGGGGCTTTTTTCTCCATGCTGTTTGCACAGAGCGAACCTCATCCTGACGGTTCCCGGCGGTGGAAAAGCGAGAAGGCAGAGGAGGCTGGCATGGAGGACAAACCGAAAGGGTCTTCCCAGGTTTCGCTGTATTCCAGCCCTAGCCGATCCCACGCGGTCAACCTGCTGGACACGGTAAGCTGGGGGCCAGGCTGGTAGCGGGAGGGCAGAAGGGGGCCAGCATGCTGGATGTTTATCGGGGTAACAACATCGTTGGTCTGTGTTTGGTGCAGGAAATGTCCTGGTGAGGCATGCACATGAACTTGTGAAATGGTCTTGTACTGATGCAGATCCTCAGTGTAATGTGCATTCAGACTGGCAGGGGCTTTCCAGGGACTTTCCCATCCCTCCTGCCCGGTCCTTCTAACTGGAGATGCCGGGGATTGAACTGGGTTCCTTCTGCCTGCCAAGCAGAGGCTCTGCCACTGAGCCAGGGTCTCAGGCCAAGATCTTCCCCATCCCCTCCTGCCTGGTCCTTCTAACTGGAGATGCAGGGGATTGAACCTGGGACCTTCTGCCTGCCAAGCAGAGGCTCTGCCCCTGAGCCAGGGTCTCAGGCCAAGGTCTTTCCCATCCCCTCCTGCCTGGTCCTTCTAACTGGAGATGCCGGGGATTGAACCTGGGACCTTCTGCCATTGATCCACAGTACCAGAGGGTAGCTGTGTTGGTCATCAGTAGAATCGAAGCTCCCTTGGTCAGATATGAAGGTATCTGACAAAAAGAGCTTTGACCCTTGAAAACTTATATCCCCAAACTCTTGTAGGTCTCCAATGTCCTCATGGACTGGAATCTAGGTCTTCTGGCACAGGAACTCAACACTATAAATAATATTGTCAACACACACACTTAAAATCAGTGTGCGAGGTTTTCGTTCATGGCAACCAGCACTCTGCAAATGTTGTGGTCACAACTGGCCCCCTTTTCCCCTTCCAAAGTACCGTGCAGGAACAAAATCCCTCTTGTTGCTTTCATGTGCTTCGTTGCTTATCTGTGCGACGAGGGGGGCACAGGGCTATGGCAGCCACCCTGTGGAGGCCGGAACATGATGTCCGGGGAGAAGAAAGGGTCAACTCAGGATGCCTCCGGGCTATCCTGAGGTCGGGGGACACCAAGGTCGAGGGGCATTGCTTCTTAAAGATACTCTGCTCTCTGCTGAAGCAATCCAGCGGAGAGCAGGCCCTACCGTGGTGTCCTCCTACCTTGAAGTCTCCTGTCTTGCAAGCAGAACACTATTCTTGGTGCCTCCTCCATGGGGAAGCATAGTCCTGCATGGATTGGGCACTGGGGCTGGGGAGGGGAGAATCTTATCCCTCAGCGAAGGCTGCAGGAGCTTGATTAGCTGCCTGAGTTTCCTCCAGCTTACGTCAGGCTTCCTCCTTCGCCGCAGCCCATGCCAGCCACGCGGAAGCTGAGCCAGCGGGAACAGCGGGACTGTGAGGTCATCCGGCGGCTCATCAAGTCCTACTTCTTGATTGTGCGGAAAAGCATCCAAGACAGGTAAGCGGGGCCAACAGGGATGGGCCTCCGGGCAGGAGAACTTCTTTGAGATCAGAGACTCTCTCCCTGGGCAGAAGGAGGAACTAGGATCATAGAGTTGGAAGGGACCTTCTGGGTCATGTAGTCGTCTAGTCCAACCCCCTGCACTGTGCAGGACGCTCATAGAATCATAGAGTTGAAAGGGACCTCCTGGGTCATCTAGTCCAACCCCCTGCACTGTGCAGGACGCTCATAGAATCATAGAGTTGGAAGGGGCCATACAGGCCATCTAGTCCAACCCCCTGCTCAACGCAGGATCAGCCCTAAGCATCCTAAAGCATCCAAGAAAAGTGCAGGGTGACTCATAGAATCCTAGAGTTGAAAGGGACCTCCTGGGTCATCTAGTCCAACCCCCTGCACTGTGCAGGACGCTCATAGAATCATAGAATCATAGAGTTGGAAGGGGCCATACAGGCCATCTAGTCCAACCCCCTGCTCAACGCAGGATCAGCCCTAAGCATCCTAAAGCATCCAAGAAAAGTGCAGGGTGACTCATAGAATCCTAGAGTTGGAAGGGGTCTCCTGGGTCATCTAGTCCAACCCCCTTGCACTATGCAGGACACTCACATCCCTCTCGCTCCTCCACTGTCACCTGCCACCCCTTGAGCCTTCACAGACTCCGCCTCTCCGGCTGGTCTTTCTAACTGATGCGTTACAAAATAATCCAGAGAGCTTAAAAGCGTTTGAGTGTTGCGGTAGGCAAATGACTCAGCCGACGTAACCCGGAGCAGAGACAGTGAGTTCCCTGGGTTTGTAGTTCTCGAAATTTTGGGCCAGTTTGCATGTAGCCGTAGAGAAGGGAAGGAGCAGTCGTGGTGGAGAGGCAGGACGGCTTCCTGGGGCACATCCAAGACGGTGGATCCACTCGGTCTTTTGAGCATGTGGGGACCTGTGGAATTCTGATGCAGGGCGATGCCACAAAATGGCTGCCAAAGTAGGCGGAGTCACCCACCCACGCCAGGAAGTGATGCATGTCGCATTGCATCACTTCAGCATTTGAGGCAGAAGCTCGGCTTAAGAGGGTGCCCTTTAAAAGAAATGCTGTATTTAAAAATAGCTTCTCACACGCACATAGCTTACATTCAGCTACACAGTGACAACTGTTCATAGAATCATAGGGTCGGAAGGGGACTTCTTGGGTCATCTAGTCCAACCCCCTGCACTAGGCAGCCATGTAGTTTTGCGGCAGCAACGACCAATGAAAACTGTGAGTTTTTTTTAAAGCCTGCAGAGCTAATCCAAAACTCTGCTGGACCAGAGCCTTTCCCCCTTTCTAAAAACACTTAGTAGGTGCCAGTTAAGGTGTGGGTCAGCAGCATGGTGCCCCTGCTGTAGAAGGGAAGGAAGGAAGGAGATTGGAAGTAGAATAGGAAGGAAGGAGGGAGGGAGGGAGGAAAATATAAAGAGAAGGAAGGAAGGAAGGAAGGAGGGAGGGAGGGAGGAGGGAGGGAAATATAAAGAGAAGGAAGGAAGGAAGGAAGGAAGGAAGGAAGGAAGGAAGGAAGGAAGGAAGGAAGGAAGGAAGGAAGGAAGGAAGGAAGGAAAGGAAAGGAGGGAGGGGGGAGGGAGGGAGGGAAGGAAGGAAGGAAGGAAGGAAGGAAGGAAGGAAAAGACTGAAAAAGGAAGGAAGGAAGGAAGGAAGGAAGGAAGGAAGGAAGGAAGGAAAGGAGGGAGGGGGGAGGGAGGGAGGGAAGGAAGGAAGGAAGGAAGGAAGGAAGGAAGGAAGGAAGGAAGGAAGGAAGGAAGGAAGGAAGGAAGGAAGGAAGGAAAAGACTGAAAAAGGAAGGAAGGAAGGAAGGAAGGAAGGAAGGAAGGAAGGAAGGAAGGAAGGAAGGAAGGAAGGAAGGAAGGAAGGAAGGAAGGAAGGAAGGAGAGACCTGGAGCTCTCGCAGTGAAGCCTTCTACCCTGTCACCGGCTCTCCCCCCAATTCCTCCAGCGTCCCAAAGACGGTGATGCACTTCCTGGTGAACTACGTCAAGGATCACCTCCAGAGCGAACTTGTGGGCCAGCTGTACAAGCAGCAGCTCTTGGACACGCTGCTCACGGAGTCGGAGGACATGGCCCAGCAGCGCAACGAAGCCGCCAACATGCTGAAGGTAGCAGATTTGTCAGTGTGGGGTGGTGTTTGGCTCCTCTGAAACAGCATTGCTGCTCAGCTGCCCGAGCCTGTCCGCGTCCTGTTGGCCATCTCCCATTCTTGATGTGGGGGGGTCAAATCCTGCTGGCAGCTGAGTCTGGTGGCTCCTTAAAGGCCCACAAAGTTTAATTCTGGGTATAAGTGTGTGTGTGTGTGTGTGTAAGCACACGGAAGATTGTGCCCGGAATTATCCTTTGTGGGACTTATAGGATGCTTGAGGCCGATTCTGCACTGTCCACAAAATGGCCACCCCCCCAGCTAACCCTCAGCCACACAGTGGTGGCAGCTGCCGCCAAAGCAACATTTCAAGGGATCATGCGCAGCCAGTACTGAGAGAGAGAGAGTTGGAGAAAAGCTCCACCTGACCCCATCCATCTCCTAAAAATCCCAGGAGGCCCCTGGCCTAGAAGGTCTTGACGTCCCAATTTCTATCGTTTCGGCTGGCGGACGTTCATAACGGCAACTAAATGCTTCCCTTGTAGGCCTTGCAGAAAGCCAGCCAGACCATCTCTGAGATCCGCGAGACGCAACTCTGGTGAGCAGCCGCCGAGCCTCCGGAAGACGCGAACCAAGCCCCACCCCCATTTACGTCCTCGGCCCCCTGGAGTCTCTGGGGGTGGCGGCCAGGGAGAGGCCCGAGGCGTGGGCTCCCGCACATTCCAAACGCCCGGTTCTTCCGCTGGGGCCGTTCTTTCGAGCCAAGATCACAACCCCGGCCCCTGGTCCCTGGTGCATCTCATCCTTGCTGGTTTAGGACTATTAAACTGTGATGGTATGCAGTTTGAATCCTGCCCACCTGCACATCACTGCTTCCTTCAGTTGCTGGTTTAGACCCAGCCCGTGTTCATGGCAGGTCCCCCCTACCTTGGTTTGGGGAGGGGGGCCTGCTGGGCCCCAAATCCCGGGACATGTAGTGGAAGTATGAAATGAAATGTTGTCCGTTACGTCTCTGTCCGAGTACCGGAACTGAAGCCTGTTTGAGAGTGTGTGCGTACCTTACATTGAATGCTTGTACATTTTGTTCCTGTGCTGCGTGGAGATACCGGTACAGACCCTCGGTGGGAGAGGGGGCAACAGGGTAAAAGCTGCCTGGGCGGGGCCCGAGCCGGAAGGTGCAAAGCCGGCTGCCTCATTCGCTCGGGGTTCCTGCTCTCGCCCGAGAGCCACGTGCAAGAGTGCCACTGCCTGATCCTAAAAGGAAACTGCACAATCCCCACCCCCCACCCCCGTCTGCATGCGTCTGTGAGCCGGGCCAGCACTGGGCTCGGCCTGTGAATGTCAGACAATAAAAACGTGTTCAGTTGTAACCACGTTGCTGTGTGCCCATACTGGGTGGGGAGAGTTTCGGAATCTCAGCCAGACATCCTTCCCTGAAATGGTCCCCTTTGTGATTAGTGGCCTAGTGGTTAGTGTCGGGCTAGGATCCGTGAGAGCCAGGTTCAAATCCCTCCTCTGCTGTGGACACTTGCTGGGTGACCTTGGGAACAGTCCACATGCTCTCGGCTGGGTCCCCCTCATAAGGCTGTTGTGAGAATGGAAGGGTAGGAGCTGAGAGACCCAGGTTTGAATCCCTGTTCTGCTGTGGAAGCTTGTTGGGTGGCCTTTGGCCAATCGTAAGCACTCAGCCTAGCCTACCTCGCAAGGTGGTTGTTGGGAAGATAAAACGGAGGAGAGGGGGATGACGGAAGCAGCTTTGGTTCCTGTTGCAGAGAACTCTCGAGGACTGGAGTTGTAAGCATTGCTTTTAACAAACTGGCACAGATCTCCCCCTACCGCTTCAGAGCTACATGCACCCCTGGTGAAGTTTTCTGACCATTGAGAAGAAGAAGAGCTGGTTCTTATATGCCGCTTTTCTCTTCCTGAGGGAGTCTCAAAGTGGCTCACATTCACCTTCCCTTCCTCTCCCCACAACAGACACCCTGTGAGGTGGGTGAGGCTGAGAGAGCCCTGATATTACTGAAGAAGAAGAAGAAGAGTTGGTTCTTATATGCTGCTTTTCTCTACCCGGATTCTCAAAGCGGCTTCCATTCGCCTTCCCTTTCCTCTCCCCACAACAGACACCCTGTGAGGGAGGGGAGGCTGAGGGAGCCCTGGTATCACTGCCCGGTCAGAACAGTTTTATCAGAGCCGTGGCAAGCCCAAGGTCACCCAGCTGGCTGCATGTGGGGGAGGAGCAGGGAATCGAACCCGGCTGGCCAGATTAGAAGTCCGCACTCCTAACCACCACACCAAACTGTTGGGCACACATAAGGGCTCGCAGTATGTGCATCACGGACACCCACAATGTTCAGACCTAACGGGTTTTGATCATACTGACCTCCCTCAGACGTCAAAACACAGGGACACACAGGTGTATGTAATTCCCTCTCCCCAAATTTCAATGGGGGGGGGGCAAATGCTTATTTAATCTGTTATGGCCAGTTCTGGTCCTGCAGTTTATTCATATCGGCTGTTCTGTGTCAGGCGAAAACCTCGGCCAGCAAATATTTCTTAATCCTCCCCTGGGGAATGGGAAATCCCGCTGTGGGTTTCAGCAAGAAGGTTCAAAGTTGGTGGCTGGAGACCATGTTACAACCTGTGCCCAGGTACCTGACGCTGGCTCACCTGGAGAAAACAGCCACCTTGAGAAGTGGACCCTAGAGCTGGGGTGGCCAAGCTATGGCTCTCCAGATGTCCATGGACTACAATTCCCATGAGACCCTGCTGGCAGGGGTTCATGGGAATTGTAGTCATGGTCACCTGGCTATACCAAACTGTGGCTCTCTAGATGTCCATGGACTATAATTCCCATGAGCCCCTGCTGGCATGGGGTCATGAGAATTGTAGTCCATAGTCATCTGGTTATACCAAGGCCATGGAAATTATAGTCCATGGTCACCTGGCTATACCAAACTGGCTCTTCTGATGTCCATGGACTACAATTCCCATGAGCCCCTGCTGGAATGGGGTCATTGGAATTGTAGTCCATAGTCATCTGGCTATACCAAGGCTATGGGAATTGTAGTCCATGGTAATCTGGTTATACCAAGCCCATGGGAATTACAGTCCATGATCACCTGGCTATACCAAGCTGCGGTTCTCCAGATGTCCATGGACTACAATTCCCATGAGCCCCTGTGGGCAGGGGCTCAAGGGAATTGTAGTCCATGGACATCTGGAGAGCCACAGCATGGCCCACCCCTGCCTTATCCCCTACCAAGGTCCCTCCCTGCCCCAGGCTCTGCCCTCCAGCCCTCCAGGCCTTCCCCAACCCAGAGCCGACAGCCCTAAATTGTGTGTGTTTTCCTGCCTGATCCCTTACCCATCTCCGTCTCCAAACCCAGCTCTCGATCCAAAGAACACGCGAGAGACTGCCTCTTTGTCACACAGCAAGGACAGTTAGTCAATTTATGAAGCATCAAATATACAGTTTCTTATGTACAAAGTGGACCAGAGTTATTTCCCCCCCCAGGGGGGGGAGGGAGATTGGAAATGGGAGAAAAGTCAAGGAATCAAAAATACAGTCAAGTTTGGAGACTTCTAGCCCTGAGCTCCAGGAGGCGGGGTGGGGTGGGGGGCTGCCCTGAGCAAGGCGGCCCCCTCCTCTTGCCCCTCAAGGCCGATATTTATAATATATAAGTATATACACGGGAATCTCTGTACAGCGGCAAACCCGACACAGGAAATGCAGTGCAGGGCGGGGGGGGGACAAAGTGCATGCTGGCAAGGGGGGGGGGCAGGGTGGGAAGACCTGTCAGGAGGGGGGGCGGGGGGGAGGGAGGGAGGGAGAACAGGAGCAACTTTCAGCTAAACCATCACTCTGAAGCGACAGGCTGGACTCCAGGCTTCCTGGCGGGCTGCAGAGGGTGGAGGCACGGAGGCCTGGCACTTGGAAGTCCAGGCTGGAAATGGCAGGGCACCTCCAGAACGGGCACTCAGTGCCCCCCTCCCCTCGTTTTTAATTATCGTTCGTTCGTTCCAAAACTGGTGAAGCACGTGAGACCAAAACAGGAAACCCTGAACAAGCCCACGTGAGACATAAGTCACAAAAAGCTCAGAGGTTCTGGCTGATTGGAAGGCAGCCTCCTCCTAAACCATTCTTGCAGCATTGGGGAGCGGGGCAGAAGAGCCTGCCGCATCTCTGTACGAGTCACTGACCTGACAACTTCGGTTACAAACATTCCCGCTCCACCAGAAGTTGTTTAGGAAAACGATGCTTCCGTTAGGCATTTAAGATAAACTCACATTCCCTCCCGAAGCAACAGCAGTTTATGGGGTGTTGCTTCCTTTGTTTAATTTGTTAAGAAAATCCTAAAGCAGCCCGGAGACTTGAAAACAAAAAACGCAGACCCCCCTCCCTCCCACTTCGCAGCCGGCCTCCGACTCGCTTTGACGTCTCGGGCAAGGAGTTTGGGCTTCAGTGGAGGGATCTCATCTTTATTCTAGTGGGAAAGGAATCAGGACTAAAGTGCATCTGAGCTCAGGATCCGGGGTAGGGGGGCAGGGGGGTAGGGAGGAGGGGGCTTTGTGGTTGCTCCCACGCAGGCAAACCGGGGACGACGAAAGAGTCCAGCGTGGCTGGATCCATCTCGCTCGCTCCTCCTCTTTCTCTAACTGGGGGGGTGAGGGTCTTCAAAGAGGCAAACGGCTCCCCCACACACCTTGGTGGTTCATTGCAAGCCCTGGGGCAGAGGTGGGGCAGGTGTGGGTGTGTGTGTGGGGTGGAGCGGAATAAGAATAGCCCTTTATGAATAAGAACCGGGAGGGCGGGAGAGAGCCCCCTTTCCTGCCTCACTCACTCTGCAAAAATATTTTGGACCGAACCCCCGCCTCCCCGGCTCTTCCTCCTTCATGTAAACAGCAGCATACCACAAACGTGCAAATTAAAAAGGGGAACCCTCTTGCCTCCCTACCCCACCCCCCACCCCTGGCAGTTGCTCTCCGGAAGGAGTAAGGCAACAAGTGGGTGGGCGGCGCCAGGAAAGGCAGGGGCAAAGAGGCTACGTCAAAAGGTCACAAAACACTCTTCCAAAATTAAAAACAAAATTCCTTCTTGGTCCTCAAAAGGGTGCTGGTGGGGGGGAATTTCGTGCTGGAAGCATCCAGAAAGCCGAACACCAAACATGCAAGCGACTCGAGGTGAGCGTCACTTGCGCAGGTGTTGTGCCCCCTCTGCAGAGCATGGCTGGGGGGGCACCTTTGGGGGTGCAAGGCTCTGCCCGCAGATGCCGAGTCCTTGGGGAAACCGCCCCCCCATTTGCACGGGGAGGGGTGCAGTATAGGAACACCTGGGCAAGATCCACACTCGAGCCAAAACTGACTGCCGAACCCGGGGGAGGGAGTCCCTCTTCCCTCCCTGCCATCTCATGCATCCTCGAGATACGTGCTGAACGGAGACGAAACTGACCTGCGATGCTCACTGCTGAACAGCTACCGGGCGGCGGTGGCAAAAGGGGGCCCTGCAGCAGCATTCCTGGCTTCTTCAAGCCCCTCTTTCCGGTCATTTTTCCCCCAGAACCAGCTGGGGGGAGTGACTGCGGAGAGGGGGGCAGCGAGGGGGGGGGGAAGGGTTAAATATTAACCGTCTCCCCGGCTGCTCTTCAGCAAATTGCACTTTTCTCCTGCTGTCGAGCAGCTGTTGGCTGGCCTTCCCGACCTGAGCTGGCGAAAACTACATTTGGCCCTGCGTTCTTGTGAGTCTTTCTTGCGGCCCATGAAGAGAGGCATACCTGAGGCCCCCAGGAATTCACCAGCTGGTGGGACTTGCAAATGCCCTTCTCTTCTACCGCAGCCTTTCCAGCAAACAGGGAAGCTGAAGGGACGGAGAGCTGCTTTCGAGCGAAACGCAGCCTGCAGGACACATGCCTCCACAACAGTGGAAGGCCCACACAGAGTTTGGGCTGGGGGAGGACTGGTGGGGACAAGCCGAAGCTCTGGCTCGAGCCGGGCCCAGCCGCCCAAGCAGGGTAGGCCTGGCTTCGCCCACACAGCTCCAGGGGAATCCGACACGCTCAAAGTGGTTTCTATCCGGCCCGGGGGAGAATTCAGGTCGGCATCAAAACCATCCGGCTTTCTCCTGCCCGCAAGCCAGCAATTTGGTGCTGGAGGGACGGGAAAGATACCCCCCTGCACTCTTTTGCTTAGTCGCCGACATTCACGCTACCTGAGTTCACGGACAAAGAAGCTCCAAATAAAACGGGGGCGACTGGATAACTTGAAAAAGTTGCTCGGAATCAAAACCGAGAGGCCTTTCCTGGGCGCTCATCGGAAAGCGACGGCCGGTATGTGAACGAGACACGTGGACGTCAGCTGCCGAAACCCCCTCCCGGACAATGGCCCTTCGCTGGACAGCGCTAAGCACAATCCCTGCTGCGAAAGAAGTGGCCAGCAGATGAGGAGCCCTCCTTTGTGTTGGCGGAACCCGGGAACAGGCGAGCGAACGAGGTGTGGGACCCAGCCAACGATTCTCTTGGCCCGTTCGAGACTTCTAAACCAGGCCTGCCTCAGCAGGGGTAGTCAAACTGCGACCCTCCAGATGTCCATGGACTACAATTCCCACGAGCCCCTGCCAGCGAACGCTGGCAGGGGCTCATGGGAATTGTAGTCCATGGACATCTGGAGGGTCGCAGTTTGACTTCCCCTGCTCTAGAGTCTAGCATCTACATGCTGCTTCACACAAGAACTAGAGGGGTGTCTGTAGCTGTTCCTGGACTATACCGCTTCAGAAAGGGGTGGGGTGGGGAGACGGCAGCCCTATCAGGGAGTCTGTTGGAATGGGGCTCAGTTGAAGCCTCCAAAAATTCCCTATGCTTTTCGCCAAAAGGTTTTATCAAAGGGAATCTGTTCGTCTTTCAGTAGTTCATCAAAAAAAGGAAGACTGGGTTTTTATACCCTGCTTTTTGCTGCCCAAAGGACTCTCAAAGCGGCTTCCAATCGCCTCCCCTTCATCTCCCCACAACAGACATCCCGTGAGGTAGGTGGGACTGAGAGCTCTGAGAGAACTGCTGTATGAGAACAGCTCTAACAGGACTGGGACTGGCCCAAGGTCACCCAAGCTGGCTGTATGGGGAGGAGTGGGGAATCAAACCCGACTCTCCAGATCGCAGGCCACCGCTGTTAACCACTACACCACGAAAAGATTATCAGATTCCCCTGACCAAACATTTTGACGAAAGTGTAGGGAATTTGGGAGGACTTAAACAGAATAATAAAATATTTTTTATCCAATTTTGCACCACTGGCCTTGTTTTTTATACCCTGTGAGTGGTGTGGCTCTTTTCTGGTCATGGCTCCCCCCAGCACCTGCTTTTCTACATGTGGGGAGATGCTGTCAAGATGGTCCCCACCCCAGTCCAATGGTTCAGTCCATGAGCACTTTTACCACCTCGCAGACTGTTCTGGTCAGCTCGGGTCGGTGCTCTCTGGCCCTCTGCCAAACCCTTTCCTTTTGCAGCACATTTAACCAATGGGGGAAAATCTTGCCCCTTAGCAAGCACATGTCGCAAAAAGCATTCGGCGCGCATGATTTCTTAAAAAAACCCAAGAATTCTGCTTCTGCCCAGCAAAACTGTCCACACGCGTCTCCCAACAGGAAGGGTAGAAATGCCGGCAGGGCAGCCCAGCGCATCAAAGCCCGAACGTGACACTGGCGCCCCCCCTCAGGTCACGACTGGCGTCGCAGGTCCGGAGGTCTTCCTTTTGGAGCCGCTCCCAGACGCCCCCTCTGCGTCCTGATCCTGGGGAAAGAGGGACGGGACGTGGTGTGGGGAGGAGGGAGGGGTAATACGCATAAAAGTCTAGACCCCCTCCTGCCCCCTCAGCCCCGCCCTGCCACGTCAACTGGGAGGGGGGTCGGGGGGGGAGGCCCCTGGTTCTCTTATATTTATATATTTATAAACTATCAACCCCCCCGCCCCAAGGTTCTTCCCGCCTCACACGACGGTGCTAATTCTGTTGACTGGTTTCTGTTTGGGGTTGGGGGGGCCTTGGGAAGGCATGGCTTGGGGCCCCCCCTGGTGCATGGGGATGTGCTGAGGCAGCGGGGAGGTGGGGGCTGCAGGGGAGTGGGGGCTGAGGGGCGTGTGGGGCGAGGGGGGCGGGAGGGGCGGGTAGGAGGGGTGCGGGGGGATGGGCGAGTGAGGGGGCACCATGGAGGGCGGCCCGTGGTGCTGCGGGGGAGGGTGTCCGTGGTGCACAGGGTAAGGGCCCATGCCCGGGGGCGGAGGGGGCCGCTGCAGGAGCTGTGGGGTGTGGTGGCTGAAGATAAAGTGCTTGGGGGCCTGCGGCCTGTGCAGGGTGTGCTGCCCGGGGGGCCCCGGCTGGTGCAGCTGCTGGGGGTAGGTGTGGGCGAGGGCGTGTTGCGGGGCCGGGCTGTAGAGGGGCAGCGGCGAGGTGGGCTGGCGCCCGTGGGGGAACGGCGGGTGCTGGGCGGCCGCCGCGGCCATCTGGTGGGCCCGTTTCTGCTGGCTGGGGCGGCCCAGGGTGTAGTGGTGGTGGGGCTGCGGGGTGGGGAAGGCCGGGACGGCCGGCTTCTGAGGAGGGGCCGAGAGCGGGGGCTGCTGGGAGTAGTGGAAGCGCTGCACCTGCGGGGGCAGGGGGTTGGAGGGCAGGGCAAGGGGGGGCGGCGGCGGGGCCGGCTGGGGGGGTGGCGGGGGCTGCTGGGGGTAGGGGGGCGGGGGCTGGGCAGAGGGGCCGTGGCAGTACTGGGCGTGGAGGGCCTGCAGTTTCGACTGGCTGCCGTCGGGCAGGGAGGGGTGGCTGTGGTGGGGGTGATGCGGGGGGAGGTGGTGGTGGGAGGACGAGGCGGACGACGAGGAGGCCGAGGCCTGGCTGGGGGGCGTCTGGAAGGGCCCCTTCCCACGCTTGCTGCCAAAGAGGGAGCCCAGGAAGGACGAGGAGTTGGACGGGGGCCGCGGCTGGGGCTTGTACTCCTCGGGGGGAGGCGGCGGGGGCACTCTCTGGTGGGGGCGCGGACTGCTAATAATAGACCCCTGGAAGGAACGGGGCGGGTGGAGGGGGGAGAAAAACAGAGAGAAAAGGACAAGGCAGAGAGAGAGAGAGGGAGGGAGAAAGAGAGAGGGAGAGGCGGGGTGTCAGACCGTTGACTTCGCAAAACCATCCGCTCTGGGTGGGTTTCGGACTGCCCTAAATGTTCTCCAAGGCTGGACGGGGCAGCTGTTTCTCTCTGGCCTTGGCCTGAGCGCAAGGCATGCTGGGAAAACCTGACCCACGCTCCATCCCCGTCCACCCCGGCCAAGGGGGCCGATGCCGCCTCCTTCGGAGCCCCCGAACACAAGGAGAGGAGGAGGCAGACGCAGAAGCAACGAAAGGACAGGCAGGCTGGCAAGGCACAGAGGAGAGGGAGGGGTGGGGCGGCCCCTGTCCGCATACATTCCCCCCCCACGATCCCCCCACGCCTGGCTTCTTCGCCACCCCCCCACTTACTTCGATGGTGCTGTCCAAGGATCCCACGCTGTTACGGCGGCCCCGCTTGCCTGCAATAGAGCAGGGGTTAGCGAGTCCGGCTTCCCGCCCCCCCTGCCCCCCCAAAGCGGCCCTCGGCCGGGAGCAGGCAGCCTCCCCGCCCCACCCCACCCTCCAGGGGGAGCAGCAGAGCAGAGGCAGAGTTGACAGAGGACAGAGGAGGAAGGACAGAGAGGGGCTGGTCGCCCCTGGTCTACTCCTGGGTGTCGCGGCGTGCGGGTGTTACGTTAGCGTGGAGCGGGCCCGTGAGCTGGCCGGCGACCGAGCATGCGTTGGTCCTCCCCACCCAGGTTTCAAACCCACACCCTCCCCCAGCACAAAATACGCAAGCTGCTTCTTCCTGACGCCCCCAAATGCCGTTTCTCAGAATCGAGGAGACCGTCCCGTCCTTGGCTGACTTAGACCGATTCTCACAGAACCAAATTATGGGGATCCAATTTAATATTCTTGCATTGTCTAAAAGGGAGGCCCAACAGAATGAGAGCCGGGATGGGGCAGAATGGCTTTGATTCACCCCGGAAATGTTTTGTCCGAAGTCGAATGGTTTTAAAAATTGGCATCTGCCCAAATATCTCTGAAAGGCCCAGGTATACAAGACGGGGGTGAGTGGGGGTGGATTCTATCTCTGCCTGTTCCTGCTTGAAAGGATTCCCTGCAAGTAGAAAACCAAACATTCTAGGGAGAAGGGTTCAAGGCTAACATGCTATTTTTCTAAATGCAAGGGTTTTTTTTCCCCCATTGTGTTTTCAAGTGGAGCATTCAAAGGAGCAACTGTTAAGGCCTAAACTGATGGAGAAACGACCTGGCTGCTTGAGTCTGGCGGACAAACAGGCTGGTCCAGATTTAGGACTCTGGAGGATTCGGAAACTGCCCTCCAGAGCTCCAAAGGGAGCCCAGAGATCGAATGGCTGGGCACACACGGAGGTTAGGTGCAGGTTGTGAGGTCTATGGACATCCAGATCCATCAGCCACATCGGCTGTCGCTGGTCATGCCAGAAAAACAAACAATCTCCAAGTCGTGCCACGAATTCCAGATTGTGCTGCCTTGGGCGGCCTTCCCTTTTAAAGGCAGGTCATGGGATTTTTCCGCTAGCATCGACCCTGGAACGGCCCTTCCCCGTGCCACACGTCTACCACCCTCCCCACCAGCCTTGCCCGGTCCCGGGGCCGTGGAAAGATCTGAGTGTCCTGATGCTCAGCCCCTCACCGGCGTCGGAGAGGTCCCGGAGGGAGCTGCTGAGGGCGCTGCGTTTCAGGCCTTCTCCCACGGTGTAGGCGTCTTCCAGGCTGCTCCGGGTCAGCGTCCCGTTCACGGTGTCCTTGGGCCCCGAGGAAGGGGAGGCGTTGGGGCGCATCACCCCTTTCTGCTTTTCCAGCTCCGCTGTGGGGGGGGGGGAGAAGAAAAAGACAGCGACAGAGGCGTGAGTTCGCCGGGCTTGCAATCTCTCAGCCTCGGCTCTTTGAGCCACAGGAAGCCCGAATTCTACGAATTCTGGAAACGAGCAACTGAAATGGCAAATGGCAACGCAGTCCGAAAATCCTGGAGCCAAATCTCCCTTAATTGTTTACCTTCCTCTTTCTACATCTCAGTGTCCGGTCGGTCTGTGGTTTTTTCCCCTCAGCCAGGCTCCAATAACAGAAATTTAGCCTGGCTGGGAGAAAAAAAATGCCCTGGGGACAGAGCTGTAGAGAGTTAAAAAGTGGGTGAAGGGAAGGTCTGGCTCTCCTTCTGCTCTTTAAATCAGTGCTAGTCAACCTGCGGTCCTCCATAGACGACAATTCCCATGAGCCCCTGCCAGCGTTTGCTGGCAGGGGCTCATGGGAATTGCAGTCCACGGAATTCTGGAGGACCACAGGTTGACTCCTGCTCTAAATCACATGTCTCTCCTGCTTCATAAGGCAGACCCGAAGGGTCAGCTGCCACTGTGTCTAGTTCAGCTCCAAGGAGAATGCTCTGGGTGGTGTTGGACACGGCATGTCCGGTCCACGAGAAAAGGATATCTCTGTTACGCTCGACAGTCAGCAGTTGAGCTGTTCCACGGGAGCCTTGACTTCGGAAAGCTCATCCCGTGAAAATCTAGTTGGTCCCTAAGGCGCTACAGGACTCGAATTCAGCTCTTTGAAAGCAGCCTGACACCATTGCCCTCTGAAACGACCTGTCATTGATCCAATGGGTAAGGCACGGACAACGTAACCTTGTCCTAAGGAACTGCCTTTGCCTTCCCCTCTTAGTTGCAGGATAAAAAGTCGGGCCAGTTCAAATTCCAAAAATTCGTGACCGGTTTTGCCCGCAAACTTCGTCAGAGGAGTCTATATGTCTTGCAGTTGTTTTTTAGCAGCTTCACTCTTTCTGAAGAGCAACTGCAAGAAGAACCCGATTCCCCTGACGAAGTTTGTGGGCGAAACGCATCATAAATCTTTGGGACTTGAACAGAGCCCTAAAATATTTTTGCCTCATTTTGGTCCTATAGTTCAGTGGTCCCCAACCTTTTTTCGGCTGGGGACCGGCAGGGCAACTGCCCCGCCCGCGCAGCATGCATGCGTGGCCGCGCATGCTCGCTACTGAAATTGTGCAACACTTTCGCGCATGCGCAATTTCAGCCGCGCAGCGCGCATGTGCGCATGCACAGCCGGGCCGCGCATGCACGATGTGCGGCGCGGCCCTGATTCCCTCTCCCCGCCCTCCCGCAGTAAGAAGCTTCCCGGGCCGCTAGCTTGCAGCCTGGGAAGTTTTTTACTGCGGGGGGGCGGGGAGAGGGAACCGCGGCCCGGCGCCCTGGCCTTCGCGGCCCGGCACCGAGCCGCAGACCGCAGGTTGGGGACCACTGCTATAGTTTATCTCCTGTGCCTGGAGCGGCTCTTCATTTTCGTGGCTCCTTTGGTTTCGAGCCACGATACAGCAATGAGTTTCAACGCTTTTGCTCCTGTTCTTTGCCCGGAAGCATACCCGTCCCCTGCCTCCCTTCCCCGTTTCCCGTCCCCTCCGTAGATTACTCACATTCCACGCGATACTTCTCCATCTCCTGGACCTCCGCGATGGATTCCCGCAGGTCGCTGGTAAACCGGAGCCGGTCTTGCAGACTAGGGGCGTTGAAGATGATCAAGACTTTCCTTTCCCCGCCGGGGACGGCCGAGAGCAGCTTGATCCCAAATTGGTAATCTGGGTGGGAGAGTCAGAGGCCGGGGTGACTGCAGGCTCGCTTCCGTTCGGGGTGGGGGAGAGGATGTCGGGCGGGGGGGGCGGGAAGGATGGGCCAAAGAAGTGGGGCCCTCGTGCAGAGGCCCCCAACATGGGGCGCGAGGCTGATACGGCACCCAGCAATACCTTTTCTGACCACCGCCAAATATTTTTTGAAAGTGGGCAGGGCGAGGCTGGGCTTTTGCCCAGTCAAAGTTTCTGATAGGTGGTGCAGATTTTAAATGGTATTTTTTTGAATAGCAGCTTGCACCACTGCTCTTCATTATGTGGCTGCCATTTTGTGTTTGGCTCCGCCTTCCATGGCAGCCATTTTGCAGATGCTGTGTCCGAATTCCAAAGGGGCCAGCAGGCTCAAAAAGCTTGAGGACCCCACCCCCTAGAGTGGTTCTGACCTTCCGTTTCATAGAGAAAGGCCAGTGGAAGAGACAGATGGAGTGGGCAGCCCAAGAGAGAGAGGACTGGGCAGCGTGTATAGGACCGCTCTGTCTTAGCACAGAAGTCTGGCCTGGAATGCAGGGGGGTGGGGCAAACAGTGCGCCCCATAACACCTCTGGGTCTGCCGTGGGGACACTCACAGGAATTTTGGAAGAGCTGCAGCTGCATCTCGACAAGAGGGAAGCTCTGGCGGAAGCTGTAGGTCACAAGGATCTTCTTCTTCTGGAATATCTTTGTGACCTGAAATGTCATCGGGGAAGGAGGAGAGAAGGGGATCAGCCCTGAGCAGAAAGGACAGCTTGTTCTCCACCCGGAAGTGCGACCACTGCTGAAAAAGTCACTGAAGAAGATTGAAACGACTTGTGTGAAAGCACTGAGGAAGACCCCCTCGGGGTCGAAATGCATTTGGTCCATTCTAAGATGGTGTGATGTTTTAAAATTATGATGACTATTTTTTTAGTATGTTGAACTAGTGCACTTTATGTAATAAATATTTTTAAAATGTTCAAATGATTTTTACAGCTCAACCTTTGGGTTCCTACCCTCTGAATGCAACCAGACTGCAGTCTGAATGCAGCCAGGCTACCCTCTGAATGCAGCCAGGCTACCCTCTGAATGCTACCAGGCTACCCTCTGAATGCTGCCAGGCTACCCTCTGAATGCAGCCAGGCTACCCTCTGAATGCAGCCAGGCTACCCTCTGAATGCTGCCAGGCTACCCTCTGAATGCTGTCAGACTACCTGAGTAGGTTGCTGACTGTCCACCTTTGCCCAGGCTTGTCAAAACACAGCAGCTGGCAACAGCAGAGTTCATTTCCACCTCACCACCAGAGCGTTCGAATGTTCCTGCTTCCTCCTTACCACTAACAGGTCATTGAAGAGGAAGACCTCTCTTTGGTGCACCCCAAGCCTCTGGGGCCGGTTTGGATCCGGGACCTCGTAGAGCTGGCAGCAGCAAACCAGGCGCCTGTGGGGCAGTGAGAGGACCTGGGTAGGGTAAACAGGAAGATCGTGTTGGACGGAGAACGGAAGAAGAAGGCAAGTGTGAGCCCCAGACCCTCTTCCCCTTTTGGAAGGTGCGACGAAGGCTCCTCCCACTCACCGGCTTTTTGCCTACAATCATTCGCTCGACTGCTTGGACCTGAGAGACGTGGTCGTCGTTGGTCCGCAGCTCCCGGCTCTGGATCCGCTGGTAGATTCCGACCAAGAGGTCGCGGGGGATGTCCTCTCCGTTGTCCACCCCTGAGGAGGAAGCGCAAGCAAATCCAGAGGATGGCCCAGGCGAGACCAAATCAACCCTCGGATAAGAGACTCCCAAAGGAAATCCCGGGTTGCCAGGAAGAGGCAGGCAACGCAAACCTCCTCTGTCCATCTCTGCCCTGACCTGGGTAGACCAGGCTAGCCTGACCTTGTCAGATTTTGGAAGCTAAGCAAAGTCAGCCCTGGTTAGTACTTTTTTTTTGGGGGGGGGGACTAGCCAAGGAAGCCCAGGGTTGCTGTGCAGAGGCAGGCCACGGCACACCACCTCTGTCCATCTCTTGCCCTGACCTGGATAGCCCAAGCGAGCCTGATCTTGCCAGATCTTGGGAGCTAAGCAGGGCCGTCCCTGCTTAATACGTGGATGGGAGACCACCAAGGAAGCCCAGGGTTGCTGTGCAGAGGCAGGCCACGGCACACCACCTCTGTCCATCTCTTGCCCTGACCTGGATAGCCCAAGCGAGCCTGATCTTGCCAGATCTTGGGAGCTAAGCAGAGCCGTCCCTGCTTAATACGTGGATGGGAGACCACCAAGGAAGCCCAGGGTTGCTGTGCAGAGGCAGGCCATGGCACACCACCTCTGTCCATCTCTTGCCCTGACCTGGATAGCCCAAGCGAGCCTGATCTTGCCAGATCTTGGGAGCTAAGCAGGGCCGTCCCTGCTTAATACGTGGATGGGAGACCACCAAGGAAGCCCAGGGTTGCTGTGCAGAGGCAGGCCATGACACACCACCTGTGTCCATCTCTTGCCCTGACCTGGATAGCCCAAGCGAGCCTGATCTTGCCAGATCTTGGGAGCTAAGCAGGGCCGTCCCTGCTTAATACTTGGATGGGAGACCACCAAGGAAGACCAGGGTTGCTGTGCAGAGGCAGGCCACGGCACACCACCTCTGCCCATGGCCCGCCTTGAAAGCCCTAAGGGGATTGCCGTCCATCAGTTGCGATCCGCCGGCACTTCCCGCCACGCAGCACCGCCGGCCTTGCCCAGGGCGCACGCACTCTCTGTTCGGAGTTCAACGCATTTGGCGCACAGGCCCAAAGGACCCTTGAGATCCTCTTCCACCGAGATCTTCGCTCACCTCGCAAGTTCTTGATGAAGTCGTCGAGTTTCATCTTCCTCTCGGCCTTGACGCTGGGGCTGTACATGTCAGTGTTGAGGAGGATGATGGCGAAAGCCAGGATGAAGATGGTGTCCGGGTTCCGGAACTGACGCACCAGGGGCGCGTTGCAGACACAGTAGCGCTGGCTGCAGAGAGAGAGAGGGAGAGGGAGCGTCTGAGCACGTGGCCAGGGGAGGAAGAAGAGGAGGAGAAGAGCTGACCCGGCTTTTTGCTCCCTGGAGGAGTCTCAAAGTGGCTTACAATCGCCTTCCCTTCCTCCCTCCCCCAACAGAGACCCTGTAAGATAGATGAGACGGAGAGAGCTCTGAGAGAACTGGGAGTGGCCCAAGGTCGCCCAGCTGGCTGCATGTGGAGGAGGAGTGGAGAATCGAAGCTGGTTCTCCAGATTAGAGGATGCTGCTCTGAACCACGACACCGAGCTGGCTCTTAAGGAAGTTGATCTGGGGTTTCGGGTCTTTGTCCTACCCGAAGGAGTCTCAAAGCGGATTACAAACACCTTTCCCTTCTTCTCCCAACAACCCTGTGAGGCAGGTGCGGCTGAGAGAGCTCTGAGAGAAATGGGACTGGCCCAAAGTCAACCAGATGGCTGCACGTGGAGGAGAGGGGAATCGAATCTGGTTCTCCAAGTTACTGGCTGCCACTCCTAACCATGACACGAAACCGGGAGAGGTTGCAGTCCAAAAAAAACAGCCCAAAACTTTTAGTCTTATTCAGATCAAATATTTCTATGCCGCCTCATGAAGAAATATGGAGTGTTAATTATGCAAGTAGGAGACAAATTTAGAATGAGGAACGGTTTAAAAATGGTACATAAATGCATCGCAATGCATATAAAGATGTTACAATGCCGAAGGAGAACGAGGAGAACTTTTGGGTAAAAAGGTACAAGAAAGCGGGTTTTGAACAAAAATATCCTTTTGTTTTGTTACAGCAAGATATATAATAGACTTTCTTTTGAACTTGGATTTATTGAAGCTGTGGCTAGAATGGAGAAACGACAAAAACGTGTGATCTGTAGCAATGATGATATATTAATAATATAGTTGTAAAAAAGCATCGGTTATGAAATTTGAAGTGTCTGAGAGCCAGCTTGGCGCCGTGGTTAAGAAGGGCAGCTCCTAAGACAGTCAGTTTGGTGTCGTGGTTAGGAGTGCGGAATTCTAATCTGGCATGCCGAGGTCAATTCTGCACTCCCCCACATGCAACCAGCTGGGTGACCTTGGGCTAGTCACAGCACTGATAAAACTATTCTGACCGAGCAGCAATATCAGGGCTCTCTCAGCCTCACCCACCCCACAGGGTCTCTGTTGTGGGGTCTCAGGCCAAGGTCTTTCCCATCCCCTCCTGCCTGGTCCTTTTCCCTGGAGATGCCGGGGATTGAACCTGGGACCTCCTGCCTGCCAAGCAGAGGCTCTGCCACTGAGCCAGGGTCTCAGGCCAAGGTCTCTCCCATCCCCTCCTGTCTGGTCCTTTTCCCTGGAGATGCCGGGGATTGAACCTGGGACCTTCTGCCTGCCAAGCAGAGGCTCTGCCACTGAGCCAGGGTCTCAGGCCAAGGTCTTTCCCATCCCCTCCTGCCTGGTCCTTCTAACTGGAGATGCCGAGGATTGAACCTGGGACCTTCTGCCTGCCAAGCAGAGGCTCTGCCCCTGAGCCAGGGTCTCAGGCCAAGGTCTTTCCCATCCCCTCCTGCCTGGTCCTTCTAACTGGAGATGCCAGGGATTGAACCTGGGGCCTTCTGCCTGCCAAGCAGAGGCTCTGCCACTGAGCCAGGGTCTCAGGCCAAGGTCTTTCCCATCCCCTCCTGCCTGGTCCTTCTAACTGGAGATGCCAGGGATTGAACCTGGGGCCTTCTGCCTGCCAAGCAGAGGCTCTGCCACTGAGCCAGGGTCTCAGGCCAAGGTCTTTCCCATCCCCTCCTGCCTGGTCCTTCTAACTGGAGATGCCAGGGATTGAACCTGGGACCTTCTGCTTGCCAAGCAGAGGCTCTGCCACTGAGCCAGGGTCTCAGGCCAAGGTCTTTCCCATCCCCTCCTGCCTGGTCCTTCTAACTGGAGATGCCAGGGATTGAACCTGGGGCCTTCTGCCTGCCAAGCAGAGGCTCTGCCACTGAGCCAGGGTCTCAGGCCAAGGTCTTTCCCATCCCCTCCTGCCTGGTCCTTCTAACTGGAGATGCCAGGGATTGAACCTGGGGCCTTCTGCCTGCCAAGCAGAGGCTCTGCCACTGAGCCAGGGTCTCAGGCCAAGGTCTTTCCCATCCCTTCCTGTCTGGTCCCTCTAACTGGAGATTGGGGGTGTAGTCCACGTTCTTTACTGAAGCAGACAGGCCAAAACTCAGCTCTCCGTTGGAGAAACTGAGGCACAGGTCTCACACAACCGGGCTCTACACATATTGGAATGAGAAGGGAAAAGAGAGAAAGAGAGTGGAGGAAAATCTCTCGCTCCGGCACTGTAGAATATTCTGTGTCGCTGGGTTCCTATGTGCATACATTGCCGTGCGCATATGGCCTCATCCCCCCCTCTCATGGCAGATGGCTGGAGTGGGCGGGACAGACAGAAATGAGATCCATGTGCAGAGGAGACCTGGTTGCAACGGTACATCGTGGGAGGGGGCCCGCCTGAGCTCACTCCAGGAGCCCACCATATGTGAAGTCCACTCAGCAGGGAAGTTCACCCCAGGCCTGTCCTGAGCAGATTTCGCAGGAGGGGGCCTGGGGGAGTGGAAATTCGTGTGAGTCCCCTGTCCTTCCCTGGAATGCAACTGGCAGGCGTATGCAGCCTCGTTTTACCTTTAAAGCCCTAAACGGTCTCGGACCAACATACCTGTGGGACCTCCTCTCCCCTTATAATCTCCCAAGAGCCTTATGATCTTCGGATCAAGATCAGCTCAGGGTCCCTGGCCCGAGAGAGGTGAAATTAGCTTCATCCAGGGGCAGGGCCTTTTCGGTCCTGGCTCCAGCCCGGTGGAACGAGCTCCCGGGAGAGATCAGGGCCCTGCGGAACCTTAATCAGTTTTGCAGGGCCTGTAAGACGGAGCTTTTCCGCCAGGCTTGTGGTTGAGGTAACATCCACCAAAACAGCTGGCCTTGACAGGAAGAGGAGGAGACGTCTGGGCTGGAGTTTGAGTCGAGACAGGTTGCCTTGCCTCTTCCTGCTCCCAACACGGGGGAGCCTTTTGCCCTGTGCGCCTTGTCCGTCCCGGATTTATGCTCCCTGGGAGCCAGGGCAGCAAAGTTCCCAGTGTGGAGACAGTCTGTGTGACCGGATGGGCCATTGGTCTGATTCTGCATGGCTTCTTTTATGTCTGGCTCAGTGATGCTCTCTCTTTTTGGTGCTCGGTGTGGCCACAGTGGGAGGACTTCTGGAGTTCTGGCCCCCATTGGGGGACCTCTTGAAAGGCCCCTGTGCTTTGGCCCCTGTGCAACCCAGAGAGCTGGTCTGGATGCCCCAGCGGCCTGATGCAACCTGGCTTCATAAGAACGCTTCATCTGTTTCTGGATTCAATTGTTCCCGGATCTCGGGTCTCCCCAAAACCCCCCCAGAGACCCCGCAAAGGTGGAATGTAGTACCTGAAGGCCTCTATGAGCCGCTCCACCTTCTGGGCTTCGCCCTGGACCCGGATATGGGACTGGAACTTCCGCAAGGCGTCATCCAAGTCCATGCCGGAGAAGTCCATCTCGTCCACCACGCAGCTGTAAGGAAGCCAGCAGGAAAGTTAAGCCCTACCAAGCAACGGGATGGGCAGGGAGAAAAAGAGAGAGAGCTCCACACCTTTCTGGCCGCCTTCTTCCCTCCCCCTTCCCATCTCCCATTCAAGGGGATTCTTAGAAATGTTAAGATGCTTCTGCAACATCGGGCTGTCCAGCAAGGAAAGTTACAGGAGAATTCTGCTTTCATTGGGGGGGGGGCTGCATTTTGCTCCGTCCCTTCAACTCCCGGCTTAATTAAGCACTGTAGGAGCCGGTAGATTCAAAAGGCATTTGCTACACCCCAATTGGACAGCACGCAGGCAGATCTGCTAGGGATCCAGTCGCTTTAAATCAATCTGTCAGCCGATTGCCTGCGACCGTGGGATGCTGTTTGTTGAGGTTTTGTATCTACTAGGGATTTCCCTCACCCTTGACCCATTCAATGAAAAGGATCTGCACCGTTGATTTCCCAGGGTTATAGATAAGAGAAAAACGAAATCAGGAGGCCAAAATGATAAATCTCTCATTCGCTCTTATTAGGTGTATAAATCATACAATTTCTGGGCGATCCGAACGGGATCCTGGGTACATTTCTCCTGTTTTCTGATATTTCTTCGATGATGGCCTCTCCAGAATCTAATTATTATGTAAATATTTATTTGTAGATTCTACATCGAAGCAGTATCTGAAAACGGGAGAAATGTACCCAGGAGCCCGCTCGGATTGCCCAGAAATTGTATGATTTATACACCTAATAAGAGTGGATGAGAGACCATTTTGGCCTGCTGATTTCGTTTTTCTCTCACCCGTGACAGAGCTGATAACTATTACGCTCAGCGGCGACTTGCTAAAAAAGAAAATATTAGAAACGCCTCAACAGTCTAGAGCAGGGGTAGTCAAACAGCGGCCCTCCAGATGTCCATGGACTACAATTCCCAGGAGCCCCTGCCAGCATTCGCTCCTGGGAATTGTAGTCCATGGACACCTGGAGGGCCGCAGTTTGACTACCCCTGCTCTAGAGGGTGACCAGGCAGGATCTCTTACTCGAGAACGTCCCGGTTGAACTGCTTTTGCCGGTTGCCAAGAAATTCGCCGATCATCTGCCGGCTCAGGCCTTTCCGCTCCAGGATGAAGCGTGCCACGCCGACGGGCGTATCGGACAGGAAGCCCCTCTCGATCAAGTACTGGATCCCCTTCTCCGGTTTCCTGCCGGGAGGACGAGAAAGAGACCGTGAGTCTGAATCTGAAACCATTTCCCCCTTGGCTTCAAAACAGCGTGACTTCCCCAGACTCCGAGAAGAGGACGCTCTCCAGAAACCAGGATTCCACGCATGAAGGGAGGTCTGACTCTTGAAAACTCGTATCCCCCCAAAATCTTCTTGACCTCTAAGGGAGGTCCTGGATTCTAATCAAGCATAATGTGGCTTCTGTGCAGGGAAGCCTATCAGAAAGAACTGAGCCAACGACAACTTTGAAAATCGCTTCTTCTACTAAAAACATGGTTGTCCAGGAGGGGAAAGAGGCAGATATTTCATAACCCCAAGATCCTGGCTGGCGTTGTGGTGTCGTGGTTAAGAGCAGCGGCTTCTAATCTGGCTGGCTGAATTTGATTCCCTGCTCCTCCTCCCCGTGCAGCCAGCTGGGTGACCTTGGGCTCATCACAGCCTTGATGCTCTCAGAGCAGTTCTCTCAGAGCTCTCTCAGCCCCCCCCCCACCTTACAGGGTGCCTCTTGTGGGGAGAGGAAAGGGAAGGCGAATGGAAGCCGCTTTGAGACTCCTTTGGGTAGAGAAAAGCGGCATATAAGAACCAACTCTTCTTCGTTCTGGTAGAGAAAAGCAGCATATACAAGTTAACTGTTCTTTTTCATCTCATCTCCCGGGGGCTGCATACCCTGAAGTGGGTGCATCTCACTAGAAAAGCAACCAGAGCTTGATGGAGGATGCCCAGAAGGGAGTAACACAGAGGGAAGGTAGATCCAGGTGGGCAACCGGGTTGGCCTGAAGCAGCAGGACAAAGTCTGAGCCCAAGACCAACCGTGTTTCATTCTGGAATTAAGCTTTTATGTCCGTGCAGATGTCATCCAATACAGTAAAACGGACTTCCTCCAGCCTTAATGCTCACTTGTACCCTGCATTGGACACTGCTGGTCTTCAAGGTGCCACTGGACCCCACCTTTAGTTCATACATCACCTGTTAACTCTTTCATTATCTGTATGCAGCTATTCACAGGTGTTACCAGCTGCTTTAATCCAATGGGGCTTATCACATAGTTACTTCTGTGTTTTGACCCTAAGTCACCTTTGGGGGCAATTAACACCCCCCCCAACAAACACCTACATGTAACTGGATACATCCATTCCAGAAAAAGCATGCATGCACACAAAAGCTTACCCCTGGGTTTGATTCCCCACTCCTCCACATGCAGCCAGCTGGGTGACCTTGTCACAGTCCTGATAGAGATGTTCTCACAGAGCAACACCCAACAATAGTGGCCTCAATGCCCACACTCTCGCCCAGTGGCTGTCTTTTGAATTACATTAAAAGATCTCTGATATCTCACAGTTTTTCTAACTCAGGGGTAGTCGAACTGCGGCCCTCCAGATGTCCATGGACTACAATTCCCATGAGCCCCTGCCAGCATTCGCTGGCAGGGGCTCCTGGGAATTGTAGTCCATGGACATCTGGAGGGCCGCAGTTCGACTACCCCTGTTCTAACTTGTGCACTTCTCCTGGGGCACATCTGGATTAGGCGGAAGTTGAAATTCTCCCTGCTGGCCACAAGGGGTCAGCAACAGCTTGTGAGATATCAAATGTTCCCTAATTGTGTGCTTGGGGCTACCCAGAAGATGCTAAAACAGGCCAATTAGAAGGGGACGGGGGTAAGATTATCAAAGGGCACTCAAACCAAAGAAGAACCCTCCCCCCACAGAGTGCTAATTAGGGCCCCCAAACCTTGCTTTTATGCCTTCCACTATAAAATTATAAAGTGAAGAGGAGCACATTAGATGTGGAGATTTTATGGCCCTCCCAAGCAGCCTTTTTCTCTAGGGGAACTGATCTCTGCAGTCTGGAGAGGAGCTGGAATCCCAGGGGATCCCCAGGCCCCACCTGGAGGCTGGCATCCCTGACCCTCAGTGGGGTCCAAGGCCACAGAGTCCCCCCTCCCAAGCAGCCCTTTCCTCCAGGGGAACTGATCTCTGCAGTCTGGAGAGGAGCTGGAAGTCCAGGGGATCCCCAGGCCCCACCTGGAGGCTGGCATCCCTGACCCTCAGTGGGGCCCAAGGCCACAGAGTCCCCCCTCCCGAGCAGCCCTTTCCTCCAGGGGAACTGATCTCTGCAGTCTGGAGAGGAGCTGGAATTCCAGGGGATCCCCAGGCCCCACCTGGAGGCTGGCATCCCTGACCCTCAGTGGGGTCCAAGGCCACAGAGTCCCCTTCCCAAGCAGCCCTTTTCTCCAGGGGAACTGATCTCTGCAGTCTGGAGAGGAGCTGGAATTCCGGGGGATCCCCAGGCCCCACCTGGAGGCTGGCATCCCTGACCCTCAGTGGGGTCCAAGGCCACAGAGTCCCCCCTCCCAAGCAGCCCTTTCCTCCAGGGGAACTGAGCTCTGCAGTCTGGAGAGGAGCTGGAATTCCAGGGAATCCCCAGGCCCCACCTGGAGGCTGGCATCCCTGACCCTCAGTGGGGTCCAAGGCCACAGAGTCCCCCCTCCCGAGCAGCCCTTTCCTCCAGGGGAACTGATCTCTGCAGTCTGGAGAGGAGCTGGAATTCCAGGGGATCCCCAGGCCCCACCTGGAGGCTGGCATCCCTGACCCTCAGTGGGGTCCAAGGCCACAGAGTCCCCCCTCCCAAGCAGCCCTTTCCTCCAGGGGAACTGAGCTCTGCAGTCTGGAGAGGAGCTGGAATTCCAGGGGATCCCCAGGCCCCACCTGGAGGCTGGCATCCCTGACCCTCAGTTGGGTCCAAGGCCACAGAGTCCCCTCTCCCAAGCAGCCCTTTCCTCCAGGGGAACTGAGCTCTGCAGTCTGGAGAGGAGCTGGAATTCCAGGGGATCCCCAGGCCCCACCTGGAGGCTGGCATCCCTGACCCTCAGTGGGGTCCAAGGCCACAGAGTCCCCCCTCCCAAGCAGCCCTTTTCTCCAGGGGAACTGATCTCTGCAGTCTGGAGAGGAGCTGGAATTCCAGGGGATCCCCAGGCCCCACCTGGAGGCTGGCATCCCTGACCCTCAGAGGGGTCCAAGGCCACAGAGTCCCCCCTCCCAAGCAGCCCTTTCCTCCAGGGGAACTGAGCTCTGCAGTCTGGAGAGGAGCTGGAATTCCAGGGGATCCCCAGGCCCCACCTGGAGGCTGGCATCCCTGACCCTCAGTGGGGTCCAAGGCCACAGAGTCCCCCTCCCAAGCAGCCCTTTCCTCCAGGGGAACTGAGCTCTGCAGTCTGGAGAGGAGCTGGAATTCCAGGGGATCCCCAGGCCCCACCTGGAGGCTGGCATCCCTGACCCTCAGCGGGGTCCAAGGCCACAGAGTCCCCCCTCCCAAGCAGCCCTTTCCTCCAGGGGAACTGAGCTCTGCAGTCTGGAGAGGAGCTGGAATTCCAGGGGATCCCCAGGCCCCACCTGGAGGCTGGCATCCCTGACCCTCAGCGGGGTCCAAGGCCACAGAGTCCCCCCTCCCAAGCAGCCCTTTCCTCCAGGGGAACTGAGCTCTGCAGTCTGGAGAGGAGCTGGAATTCCAGGGGATCCCCAGGCCCCACCTGGAGGCTGGCATCCCTGACCCTCAGCGGGGTCCAAGGCCACAGAGTCCCCCTCCCAAGCAGCCCTTTTCTCCAGGGGAACTGATCTCTGCAGTCTGGAGAGGAGCTGGAATTCCAGGGGATCCCCAGGCCCCACCTGGAGGCTGGCATCCCTGACCCTCAGTGGAGTCCAAGGCCACAGAGTCCCCCCTCCCAAGCAGCCCTTTTCTCCAAGGGAACTGATCTCTGCAGTCTGGAGAGGAGCTGGAATTCCAGGGGATCCCCAGGCCCCACCTGGAGGCTGGCATCCCTGACCCTCAGTGGGGTCCAAGGCCACAGAATCCCCCCTCCCAAGCAGCCCTTTTCTCCAGGGGAACTGAGCTCTGCAGTCTGGAGAGGAGCTGGAATTCCGGGTGATCCCCTGGCCCCACCTGGAGGCTGGCATCTCTGACCCTCAGTGGGGTCCAGGGCCACAAAGTCCCCCCTCCCAAGCAGCCCTTTCCTCCAGGGGAACTGATCTCTGCAGTCTGGAGAGGAGCTGGAATTCCGGGTGATCCCCTGGCCCCACCTGGAGGCTGGCATCCCTGACCCTCAGTGGGGCCCAAGGCCACAGAGTCCCCCCTCCCAAGCAGCCCTTTCCTCCAGGGGAACTGATCTCTGCAGTCTGGAGAGGAGCTGGAATTCCGGGGGATCCCCAGGCCTCACCTGGAGGCTGGCATCCCTGGCCCTCAGTGGGGTCCAATGATACAGAGTTCTCTCCCCCAAAGCAGCCCTTTTCCTGGGCGAACAAGGAGGCTTCCTGGGGGAGCGTTCCCGACCTGGCGCTGTGCCCTGAGGCCTTGGCGTGAGTCATGCCTCCAGCTGGTTGCCTCTGAAGCTGCGGCCGCCTCCCGGCCCACATGAGCCTGCCTCCTGCCAGCAAGACAGATGTGGGCTTGCTCCGTAGCAATTAGATCACCCGGAGCCACAGGAAACCCGGAGCCTGGGCCCTCCCATCCCCTGCCGTGGCCCTGAAGACGGCTGAGCCCAGCAGCCTGGCAGGCAGCAGCCTGGGTCGGGTTGCCAACTCCAGGCTCTGAAATTCCAGGATATCTAGGGGCGCAGCCTGGGAATGCAAGAGAGGGACCTTGGCGAGCACTTGGAGTTCTGGGAGAGCTCCAAGCCTCATGTATGCCTGGGAAAACTGGAGAAGAGATGGGAAGAGGAAGATTTGGGGTTTTCTGCCCACATTTTATTACCCGGAGGAGTCTCAAAGCGGCTTCCGATCGCCTACCCTTTGTCTCTCCCCCATAGACACTTTGTGAGGGAGGTGTGGCCGGGAGAGCTCTGAGAGAACTTCAAGGTGCCATGGGACTCCGTTCTCCTTCCCCCAAGAGTTCCTGATAACAATCCTTTATTCAGCTTCCCGGCTCAGCCGGGGGAACGACGACAACCCTTTAAAAAACCCGCAAAAGCAAAATAACAGAACCACCCTGGATTGGAAGGACTGTGCAATCCTTTCAACTATGTATTGTGGTTGCTCAGCAACCACAACATGGTTACCATCGTCGTGCGAGGTGCCGTGCCCCCAAAATACCCAAATCCCGCAAGCAGGAATCCCCAAGCGGCACGGTCGGGAGCAAGCGACTCCTCTTCTGTGACATCGCAGTAATTTTCCGGCTGCAGTCTAAACCCACAGCCAGTGACAGAGACACTGCAGGAAGAGGCAGGTGCCAGCACAATGGCCCCTAAGCCCCCAGCCCTGAGCATCTCACTGGCCAGTTCACCTCCCCTGTCACCAGAGCCTCAGAAACAGCGTAGGAGGAAGGTCAGGAGGGAGCTGCAGGACCGAAGGTGCAGTGCGTGATTGGCAGCACAGCAAAGGTCCTATATCAGCGATGAGGAGGAGTTCTTGCAGGAGCAGGACTGAGGTGGCCGGCAGGTGTTTCGCCTGTGAGTGGGCTTGAACCAAAATCCAGACTTTGGAATGATATTTTGACTACCTCTGCCTGCCTGTTGTGAGTGTGCAATCAGGACAAAGGTCAAGATTTCGGTCCAGGAGCACCTCAAAGACCAACAAGATTTCTGGGATCGAAACTTCTTCAGAGTCAAGGCTCCGGATAACTGATGAAGGGAGCTTTGAGTGTCCAACGCTTCTACCCTGGAAACTTTTCTCACCTGTCAGGTGCTAGTGGATTTGTATCCAATGAAAACACCTCCCCTATAAATGAGTAAACATTTGGGGGGGGGTACCACAGTGCTCTCCGGAGAGGCCACTTCCTCCGAGAACGTCCCTCCCAATCCTGGGCCCTGCTCCATCAGCCGCTTCCCAAGACCCCCGCGGACCCCCGCCCCACCTCTCCCCCGCCCCACGTACTTGTTGAAGAGGTTCAGGCCGATGCGGTACTGGCGCCGCTGCACAATGTCGTTGTTGAAGGCGGGCGAGTCCCAGCTGTGGCGCGTCTCCCGCTGGTAGGTCTGCTTGCAGGGCCCGCCGGGGGCGGAGGTGGTGGCGGGGGCGGGCGGGGGAGGGTCCCGGAGGCTGTCCCGCGAGGAGGAGCCCGAGCTGCAGTTGATGGTCTCGTTGGAGTTGGTGGTGCTGTTCAGGCTGTCGTTGTCGCCGTCCGAGTTGTCCTGCGGAGGGGGCGGGGGCAGGCGGCCGGGGGCCTGGGGGGGCGGCAGAGGCAGAGGTGGGGGCGGCTGCTTTGGTTCGGGGTGATAATGCCGGTGCGGGTGCGGGGGACGGGCCGGCCCACCGGGGTGCTTGAGGGTGCCGTGGGGGCTGCAGCCGTCTTGCTCGTACATGAGGCCCCGGTTTACAGAACCTCGGTCAGAGCGGTCACTTAAGTCCACCGAGCTGTCGCTGGGCGGCTCGATGGTGAGCAGAGGGAGGTGGGCGGCGCGCAGGCGGAAGTCCCGGCATTCCATACAAGGCGTGCTGCGCCGGCTGCTGCCCCCGTTCTCCCGGCTATCCTCCCGCTGGGGCCCACCCCAGTACTCCGGCCGAGGGGGAGGCGGAAGGGGGATTCCTCCGCCGGACTCGGGCGGCTCGGCACTAGGTGGGCGCTCTAGTGAGAGGGGTGACGTGGGACCCCCCTCGTCCAGGTACAGCGTCACGTCACTGAAAGAAGTGGCCGCGCTGTCCCCCTGCTGCTCCTTGGACTCGCTCTTCTCCAAAGAGGGGCCGCCCGGCCCTCCCTCCTGCCCCAGCGGGTGGCAGTTCAGAGCTTCGTCAATGGACTCTGCCAAAGATTTTACCTGTTGGGAGGCACAGAAGGAAGTTAGCCAGGGTGGAGCCGGAACAGAGCCGCGAGCTCCCTGCGATAACGGAGGGGGCAATGGGGCCAGAGCGCACCCGGGACACCCAAACTCAGCGTCCTGCGTAAATTAAGCAGATGTGCATGTCTAGTATGGCAGTAGCAAACATAAAATATTAGTAAGTCAAGCAAAGCATGCCGTCGGTAATCTCTGAGAGCACTGAAAGAGCCGTCCTGAGCCGAGAGGCACCCTTCCAAATCCACGGGAGCCAGCCAGGTGAGGAGGGTGCAACTCCGCTTAGGAGGAACGAAACATCACATTCAAGCACGGAGCATGAAGAAAGCAAGCGGCGCTGTTAGGAGGGCCACGCCCACAAAGCGGGAGACCTTCGTGTCTTGCTCCACACCGGTGGACCTTGAGCCACGTCCCTTCTCTAAGCCTGAGGTTGCTTGCCCGGCGGGGCATCCTGTCCGTTCCCGGGAGCTCTTTGGAGGCGGGCCAGGATACCAGCGTCATCGAGAAGCAAACAGCATTGCCAAAGGAAAACAGCGCAAAAAGAAGGAGTGATGTCCTGCCAAAAGCTTGAAAAATCCCAAGAAAAGGAACACAAAGCCCCACGGTCATTGCAAGCGGCAGCCGCTGAGCCCTCTCCGGCTTCTGGCGCCAAGAGCATGTGGCAGTGAAGAGAGAATGGATGCAGGGGATAAGAAGGTTTACGCACAAGAACGGAGCGAAGGTGGATTTACGTGGATCTCTGCTTAGTCCTTGTTTATTTTGGCACATTGGTTTAGCGCAGGGGTAGTCAAACTGCGGCCCTCCAGATGTCCATGGACTACAATTCCCAGGAGCCCCCTGCCAGCGAATGCTGGCAGGGGACTCCTGGGAATTGTAGTCCATGGACATCTGGAGGGCCGCAGTTTGACTACCCCTGGTTTAGCGTCTCTCCTCTTTGCCTCTGGCGAGTAAGGATTATCTCCAGGTGAGCAGACAGGGAAACTTTTCTCACCTGGAGGAGAACTAGATCTCCCCACCCCTTTTCTTCAGACAGTTTTTATGTTTATACACCAAAGACGTATACCGAGAGGCACTGGCAGACTACTCTAGTAAAAACATCAGAGGCCCGTAAGTGAAAGACTTCTACTTCCACAGGGAAGGATTCCTCATTTTCTACTCAATGATGCTATGAATACAGCAACAAAGTATACATGCCATGTGGGTGGAGAGGGAGGGATTTTGTGGCCTGCTCTCCCTATGCCCCCGCACCCCTTCACAGCAGGAGACATTTTGCAAGGTATTCCTTTCAAATGCAGTTGTAGTTATAACACTATGGCATTGTAACGCTATAGCAAGGCAGTAAGTAGTGATTTATGGGTGGGGAGTCAGCAAAGCCCACAGGTGACTGGGTGGCAGGTGGGAAGAGTGTTAGCAAAGAGACAGGAGGAAGAAGTGGTGCCGATATGTGCAGAGGGCTCTCAAAATCTGCCCCTCATATCTACACAGGGATCAAACTTGCTTTGAGTATAACCGTTTCAGAAAGAACATAATAAACAGGCCCATAGTGGTGCACAGACGTGGGGCCCCACCAATCATCTGTCATATCCAATCAGCACTAGGGGTTCTTGTGGAATGTGTCAGAAGTCTTCAGCCAATAAAAGAGGGCATGTCATTCCCTCCTCCTGCCTCCCTCCCAGGCTTTGCCAATGAGAGAGTCTCCCTCCCTCTTCCCTCCCAGGCTTTTCCTTTGCACTTTTACTTCCTGCGCAAAGTCACTGATCCGTCTGTGCCCTGAAATACGTGACACAGGCCTTTCCACACCTTAGCTTGCTAGCTTGTGCTAGTCATAGATTCCTCCGATCTGCAGCGCTGCAGCCCATAAAGGCAGAAGCTTCATTTTAGCTCTTGGTGGAGCGTGTTCAAAGGTGAGTGGGATCAGAGGGGGTGGGGGGCAGCAGCCACCTCTGTATTCTGCCTCTCAGAAGTGTACCTGCAACCGGTTTGCAGTGTGTGCTCGTGCCCATGCAGGTGCTTTGGCTCCTGAGAATGCTTAAGGCAGAAAGAACGGTTCTGTACCAAAATTGTGTAAATGAAGTGGTGTTAGCAGCAACTTGGGCTTCATCGTTAACTGGGCCTTCCCCTGCAAGCCAGGCAGGCTGTAGCTACAAAAAGTGTGATCCTACATGTCAGGGTTGCCAACTCCGTGTTGGGAAATTCCTGGAGCTTTGGGGAATGGAGCCTGGGGAAGGTGGGGGAAGGACAATCAGGTACAACCACAGAGCCTGTCCTCTGAAGGAGCCATTTTCTCCTGGGGAAGTGATCACTCTAATCTGGTGATCGCTTGTAATTCTGGGAGATCTCCCGGCGCCACCTAGAGGTTGGCAACTATATTGCATTACGGACTGAATGCCTCTAGCTATGCTGAAGTCTTCTTGTGGCCAAACCAAACTTTTTCGGGAGACAGGAGTTCAATAGAGATGTCTCTAGGACTCCCCAGTTGTTCCAGATTTCGTTTCTACATCTTCAAAGAGCTAGAAATGTGTACTCTTCAAATAAAGGCGGCGTTTCTCAGCAGACCTTTTCCTAAACTCTGGATCAATATAGACTCCTAGAATCCTAGAGTGGGAAGGGGCCATGCAGGCCATCTAGTCCAACCCCCTGCTCAACGCAGGATCAGCCCTAAGCATCCTAAAGCATCCAAGAAAAGTGTGTATCCAGCCTTTGCTTGAAGACTGCCAGTGAGGGGGAGCTCACCACCTCCTTAGGCAGCCTATTCCACTTCTAAACTACTCTGACTGTCTAAACATTTTTTTTCCTGATATCTAACCTATATCTGCACTTGCTTGCTACAGATAGGAAATTGGAGAATGCCCTTAGCCCCAGACAAATCCAGAAGTGAAGGGGATATTTGTGTGTGAGACGTGAGAATTGTCTCAGTGCAAATCAATCAATATAATAACAATAACAATAATAATAATAATAATAATATCGTAAATAGATTTAGGTGGGCAGCTGTGCGGGTCTGAAGCAGCAGAACAGAGGTTGGGGCCAGGGCCACTTTGAAGAACATCTCAGCATTGTTCTGTTTATGAGCTTTCTCTGCTCTAGAAGTCCCTCCTGCAGAATTCAATGGGGCTTACTCCCAGGAAGATGTGGGGTGGGGTGAGTCTTGTGGGTTGCGATGTGAACCGCCTCAAGCCGGCTGGCCATGACTGGCAGTATACAAATGAAATAATAAACACATACATACATCAATATTTTGAGTATGCAATCCTCAAAGCGAATCTTGAGCCCAGTAACACCTTAGAGAGCAACTGAATTTTCGGGGTACGAGTATCCTTTGTCAGATGCCCCACGAAACTCTGATGAAAAGAGCTTCGACTCTCGAAATCTCATACCCCCCAAAATCTTGTTGGTCTTGAAGGTGCTCCTGGATCCAAATCCAGCTGTCCTACTGCAGTCTAGTATATCTACCCTCTGAGCCCTAACATTTAAATCTTATTTGCCTTATCTATCAAATAAGATTCAAATGAATAATTCAAGAAGTGTCAGATGTAGACTTCACAAGACCTAGCCTTTGTAGTTATGGCTGCCAACAACCTGGAGGAAAAATCCATTTTTTGTCCCTTTTCCCTTAATGTGGGGGAATTAGCACTGAAGTTTTTCATGACATTAGGGGTGGGTAACATCACCTCATAAATAATTGTAAGCCTCTGTTAAGAGGGAAGGATGTGTTTCTCACCAGGTTGTTGGGAGCCAGATTTATAGGATGCTTGTGGGGTTCAAGGCATTTTGCCCGTAATCTTTCTGTCCTCCCTACAACCGGTCCGGAATTCAGCCCCGACTGTCAGGGGCCAGCTGCTGAGAACATACATTGCCCATCCTGAAACACTGACGTTCACTGTTTCCGAGTCCTTTTCGAGGAACTGGTTATGGGCCTTTAAAGACCTTCACTGCCTGTTATATCAACATATAAAAAGGGGACAGATCCTCGTTTGTTCTGTTTTGTGATGGGAGTCTAGATGGGAGTCTAGAGGGGGTCCCACCCTTTGCAGTAGGCCTCCGGCCAACCGCAGCCTGTGCCTGCCGATGTTCATTGGACCAACAGGCAGAAGCTGGGACCAAAGAGGGGGTGCGACCATACTGGTAAGAAAAATTAAAAAGAAAAATAAGTCCTCATTTACTGAAGAGAAGTTCCAACCATAGAGCCCCTGACGATTCCTAGAGCTACTGGGAAGTACGAAAGGTCGCTCTAGGAACTGCCGGGAACTCTATGGCCAGAACTCCCGGTTAACTACCCAAGACTTTATTTTTCTTCATTTATTTTTCTTTATTTTCGTCCCCCACACAAACACCCTCTCACCAGTTGCAGCCAATTTTGTTTATGGCACTGCCCGGCTACTCTGACGATGCCTCATTTTTACAAATTAAATGACAGAATCCAATAAGGAAATGGACCCAGAACCTTCGCTATAATTCGGACGCTCAAGAGAAAAAGGAGATTTGAGACACGATGAAGAAGCAGCTTCGGGGGATCCCCTGTGCAACGAGGAAGAGGCCAAGCGGGACGATCAAGTCGCCTGCAGAAAGGCAGAAGGAAAAACCCTGTGAAGGATAGATGGGAGCAGAGCGACTGGGCACAGCCTACCTGCTTCGAGAAGGAGTCCTCGAGCTCCGTGATATCATTGCAGAAGCCTCCGGAAGAGGAATGCAGAGAGTTGCCGTCCAAGCCGGCCCGGCAGGAGCCGCCGTAGGGTAGGCCCCGGTCCAGAGGGTGGGGGCGAGCGCTGGCCATGGTCCCCTCGTCTAGCGAGGCAGGCTTGCCCTCGAAGTACGGGGCGTTCTGGGCTTTGTCGTACTCCTCGAAGGAGTACTGCATCCGCATGTTGGACAGGATAATCCGCCGGGACATGCGGCTCTCGGATGCGGAACTGCGTAGGCGCTCAAACTTCTTGTTCATGCGGTACTGGCGGAAGGCCGTTTGGATGGTGCGGGCCGCTCGCCGGCTAAGGAAATAGCCCCCATATTTCCGCTCCAGCATCTCCACCTGCGGTGAGCAGCAGAGGATCAGGGAGGGGGCGGGAGCAGGGAGTCAACCGAGGCGGGGCAGGGGGAAAAGGGAGATGGGGAATGAGGTCGTCGGTAGAGTGGACGGAACTCTGCAGGCAAAGGAAGCCGGCTGCACTGGCTTCAAGGGACTCTCAGGTAGGATCCCGCCGTGAGCCCGGCAAGGGACAAGGAGGGAGAGAGAAGCTGTGGGAGCATCTCCCCTTTTGCCCCGCTTGAGTTCACGCACCATTTCAGATCCTCCCAGAACCACTTCCCGGTTGAGCCTTCCTTTAGAGCTTGCCGTCAGCCCCTGCTTGGATCCGTTCTCTCCCGGTGGGGCCCTGGCTTTCTGGAATCCCCTCCCTGAGGCCAAGTACATGGGATGGCCCCCTTCCGGAAAAGGCGGCAAACGTCCAGCAGAGACATGATCGCAATCGCATTACCTTGACGATGAAACTAGCCGCTGTTTATTCTTCCCTGCCGCATATTAAAATTGTTTATTTCCAGCTGGGCGGGCCCTCATAAGCCACCTGATTGGTTTCCTTATTAAAAAAATTTACACCCCGCCTTCCCTCTCGGCTCAAGGCAGCACGAGCCACCCTGGTTTGGTAGGAGCGGCAGGATGTAAATATTTTCCTAATAAATACATACATTTGCATTCATTATGGTCCCGTCCCCCCATTTTGGCATCAAATTTTCTGTTCTCCCTTAACCCCCCCTCCTGGCACAGTCGCCCAGGTTACGGGGAGAGGGAGGGAGAAGCTCGACTGATATCCTGCCATACTGGGTTTCGGTTATGGGAACTTGCACGATCTCTGCCTGGGAAGGACTTGGGATCGCACCGGAAACGAGGAATTGGAGCCAGCACTGGTATTGTGCTTGGCGTATATTTTGCATCAATTCACATGAAGGCAAGGCCACGCATGGCCTTACCCAGGTCCCCTGGATGTATTTAGGACCCACTACAACCGGTGAGCACCAGAAATCCTACTACCTTTTTGTCCTGGAGGTCCGTGGAGAGCTCATAGCTGTCCGACAACGCCTTGGACCGCTTGCTTTCCTCCTCTTCCTGCTTCCGCAGAGCCACGCTGGCCGGCTGCAGCCGCGCACGTTGGGCCCACGGTATCCCCGGCGACGGCGTGTGGCATACGGACGAGGAGGACGACGACGGAGCCAAATCGTAGTGCTCGATTTTGGTCACCTCGGGGGCGCAGTGGTACTGGGGCTGACCGCCCAGGTTGTCCACGATCGTGCTCGGCTCGCTTCCCGGAGGGTCACCTTCCACGCTGCGGGGAAAAGGAAAGGGATGGTAAAAAATATCTGAAGAAGAAGGCCAAAGGAGTCGCCCTGCGGGGACCCAAGAACCCTGACATCACCTTTTTCGTCTCCTGTCCTGGAGTGGCGAATCCCAGTCACCGAGAAAAGAGTTCCGTGACGCTAGTTCACTCTCTACCTGCCTCACAACAGGGATTTTGGGGAGCACGTGAAGCTGCCTTATACTGACGTGGACCCTTGGTCTGTCAAAATCAGCATTGCCAACTCAGGCTGGCAGCTGCTCTCCAGGGTCTCAGGCTGAGGATTTTCATATCACCTCCTCTCTGGTCCTTAACTTTAAGGTCATACGTGTATCTGAGAGGCCGCTACCCTACCTATACGCCCAGAAGAGCTCTACGCTCCGCCACCTCCAACTGGCTGCGGATCCCTGGCCCTAAGGAGGCACGTCGGACCTCAACAAGGGCCAGGGCCTTCTCGGTCCTGGCCCACACCTGATGGAAGGAGCTCCCTGAAGAGATAAGAGCCATGTTGGAAATTCCACAATTCCACAGGGCCTTCAAAAAGGAGCTCTTCCACCAGGCATTTGCTTGAGGCCGACTGACCCATAACATCTATAGGTCCCCTGTCCCCCCCGACTGAGAGGTTGAACCTACCAAGGAAGTGTCAAAGTTATTGTTGTCGAAATACTGTTCTAGTTCTAGTTGGTATGTTGTTGTTGTTATTTTGTTATATTGTTATATTGATATCGATACTGTTCTATGTAAATGTTTTATGTAAACTGCCCAGAGCCGTAGGGAAGGGCAGTATAAAAATATAAATAAATATATTTTGGACTGAACCTGGGACCTTCTGCATGCCAAAAAGACACCCTTCCTCTGATCTTTGTCTCAACAGTCGAAGTCCTGGGCCACTGTTCATCCCCGACAGGAAAAACAACAACGCAAGTGTTGTCGGTTCTAATCTTTCCCTTGCTTTTTATTATTTATTTTTTCATTATTTAAGTTTTCATTTTCCTTCGTTCTGTTTTTAATTACCGGGCTGACACCACCCAATTAAGAGCCGGGCTCAGCCTGGTGAACTCGTTCCCTGTTTTAACACCGCGTTTGCCACTTTTAACGAAGCGCCGCCTCCCTCCCCGAGGAGCCGAGTGCGAAAGCCGCATCCTCACGCACAGCCGGCTTTAAAAAAAAGGGGGCCGCGCCCAATTTAAATTTAACATTCAATCCGGTGGTTTGGCTGCGAGTAAACCCCCCACCTCGTGCTTGGCTCGTGACCCATGCGGCTGAAGGCAGCCAGCCGCCCAGCTGTGCATGGAGGCCTGCTGAGCGCTTAGCAACCTCATCTAAAGCTTTTGCTAATGCAAAGGAAGGTTAATGAGCCTCCATGGGCTGGCCCACAGGTCTAGGTGTGGGGATCCTCCGTCTGCAGATTTGGGACCCCGCTTGAGTGGCCAGCGAGATGTTGCACAGAGGAAACCTGCCTGGGCTACGAAGGGATTGTGTCCACTCTGAAAGGATCTTGCCTGGCCAATCCGGTACTCTTTCTTAGAGTTGCCTGGCAACCAGGAGCGGGAATGGAGGGGCTTACATGGAGCAATAAGGAGGCCCATCCAAACCGCGGTGACATGTCTGCGTCACTGACCCCATAACCTGGAAGTGACATCATCACTTCCGGAGTGGCCGGGAGACTCTCTGGTTTTTGGGCAAAAAACTCTGTGGTCAATTTGGCTTCAATCAGAATCTTTGCCCAAATACCAGAGCATCACCCTGAAAAACCAGATGTGAGGAGTCACTTCTGGGTGACGTGGGCAGGGGCGTTAGGGCATCGCTGAAGGTTGGACAGATCTCCTTTTTCAGGGTCCCAATCCATCGGGGGAAGACCACTGCAGTATAACCAGGGTTCCCATTTGCCTATGGGGGTCCTTGCAGAAGAAAAATTTAAAAATAAATGAGAGTTCCTGCTGATTCCTAGAACTGCTGAGAACTGATAAGTGTAGCTCTGGGAATAGGCAGAAACTCTATGGCTGAAGTACAGCCAGAAGGTCCCTACTATGTTCTTCCTCAACATTCTGGATGTCTAAGGTTGCAGGAGCCTTTGACTCGCTATCAAGCGCTTCATTTTTGCAATTTCATGTGATATTTGCCATTTTGTTTGAACATAAGTAGGAATTTCTGCTCTTTAAATTTCACAAATGTGCCCACAGTATGATTTTGTGTGCCTACAGAGTTCTGAACAACTCATTTTATTTCCAGAACAGAGTATGAATAGATTTAGGCTTGATAAGAAAATATTTCCCCACGAAAAATAAAAATTTAAAATTTATCTTTTTCCTTTAAAAAACTTTCAATATAAGTATTTTTAAAGAGAGTTTTATATAAGTATTATATTATATATTATTATATAAGTATTTTTAAAGAGAGTTTTACAAATTCCTATTTTCTCCAAATTTGGGGGGCTTTTGGTTGTTGTGGGTCTAGGGGGGCTATGTTGTGGGTATGCCGTGGTCTGAAAGTTTTGTCTCTGATGTTTCGCCAGTAATTCTGGCATCTTCAGAGGTAGGGCATGGCAAGATGGGAATCTCTCAGTGCAAAAGTGTTACTGGCAAAACGTCTGGCTAAAAAGACCAGATCTGGGAAAACCACAACAAGAAGTTAACTCTGGCCGTGAAAACCTTCAACAATTCATTTGGGGGGCTTTTTTCTGGAAATAAAAGTTTTTCCCCACTCCAAAACATCTACATAAATTACATTTCTAAGCATAACCTGACCTAACCTAGATAGGCTGGGGAAGTGGGTAGTCCAAGCTCTTTAGATCTTGGAAGTTAATTATGGCTTTATTTCAGCTAAGCAAGGTCAGCCCTGTTTAGTACTTAGAATCATAGAATCATAGAACCATAGAGTTGGAAGGGCCATACAGGCCATCTAGTCCAACCCCCTGCTCAACGCAGGATCAGCCCTAAGCATCCTAAAGCACCCAAGAAAAGTGTGTATCCAACCTTTGCTTGAAGACTGCCAGTGAGGGGGAGCTCACCACCTCCTTAGGCAGCCTATTCCACTGCTGAACTACTCTGACTGTGAAAATTTTTTTCCTGATATCTAGCCTATATCATTGTACTGGTAGTTTAAACCCATTACTGCGTGTCCTCTCCTCTGCAGCCAACGGGAACAGCCTCCTGCCCTCCTCCAAGATACAACCTTTCAAATACTTAAAGAGGGCTATCATGTCCCCTCTCAACCTCCTTTTCTCCAGGCTGAACATTCCCAGGTCCCTCAACCTATCTTCATAGGGCTTGGTCCCTTGGCCCCAGATCATCTTCGTCGCTCTCCTCTGTACCCTTTCAATTTTATCTACTTGGATGGGAGACCATGAAGAAAGGCCAGGGTTGCTCCGCAGAGGCAGACAATGGCAAACCTCTGCCTTGAAAACCTCCTGGGTTCAACCACAGCTGGCTGTGACTTGACTGTCATTTACACACACAAACATAAGCACAGAAGAGAAACCATGTTGGATCAGGCCAGTGGCCCCTCCAGCCCTACCCTCCATGTCACCCAGTAGCCAAAATCCAGGGGCCATCGGGAGGTCCATAGTGGGGCCAGAACTCAAGACCCCCCCCCCCACTGTAGCCTCCCAAGCACCAAGAATGCAGTGTATCATTACGCCAGACAAAAGAACATAAGAGAAGCCATGCTGGCTCAAGCCAAAGGTCCATTCAGTCCAACTCTCTGTGCCACTCAGTGGCCAAAGTACAGGGTCCATCAAGAGGTCCACCAGCAGGGCCAGAATTCCAGAAGCCCCCCCACTGTGCCCCCCCAAGCACCAAGAAGAGAGAGCATCACAGATCCACCTGTAAGAATTTAAGTGAAGTCACGTTGACTCAGACCAGTGGCCCATCCAGTCCAACACTCTGTGTCACGCAGTGGCCAAAATCCAGGGGCCACCAGGAGGTCTACCAGCGGGGCCAGGACTTGAGACCCCCTCCCACTGTAGCCCCCCGAGCACCAAGAATTCAGACCGTCATTGCCTGTGGATCATGGATCTCTAGTCCAGATGTTTATCCAAGCTGTCGGTGCTTGGATAAACCATTTGCAAGATATCAAAGCTAAGCTGGATTTTTATACTTGAAAAGTGCGTACATTAAGATGCTCAAAATGCATCCACATGATGGGGCTTGCAAGACATTTTGAAGACTGAGTCAGCAGACTGGAACAGTGCTCCCTTTTTAGAAAACCTCCCACAAGGTTTGAGCTGGTCAGGAAATAGTCAAAAGAATTAGAGGGACTTTATATTTGAAATCATACCAACGAAGAAGAAAGACATTGAAAACGGGAGATAGAATGATATAATTTTTTTTATTATCCGGAACCCCTTTTGGTGGCTCCTATTCGGGTCTTACTTTATATCATTTGAAAGAATCAGCATTTCCCTGTAAGGGAATCTCAAGCTGGGAACATTTAAAAGACCAAAATATAGATAAAAATAAGGAGAATTAAGAGCAGCCAATTGGTCGGAGTTTTTTCTTATCTTCTAGACCCCCAATGCCAGGTGGGTGATCCCCACCTCTCCCCCCACAAATTAACCCCTAAAAATGCTGGCAGGGGCTCATGGGATTGTAGTCCATGAACATCTGGAGGACCACAGGTTGACTCCCCCTGCCCTAAAGAATCCCCCGGATCTGGATCCCAAGACCCACGGCATGTCCTTGCTTTGTTGTAGCGTATCTCTGGTCTACAGCCTCGCCAGTAAATACCCCTCCTCTTTTAAGCCCTCACAGCGAAACCTCGTAGGACAGCAAAGGTCATGGCCATGTCAAGTGGTTGTGCAGTTCTCCAAGCAGAGCTGAACTGTCCGCACTGCGTAATGTTTTCTTTGGGGATCGGAAGCACTGCCAAGTCCCAGGCAAATTATGACAAACCCACAGGACTTTCGAGGGAAGAGAGGGACGAGGGTGGGTTGCCATGGCCTGCCCCTGCGCAGCAACCCTGGGCTTTCTTGGTGGTCTCCCATCCGATGACTGACACGGAGGACCCTGCTTAGCTTCTGGAGGCTGGCAAGATCTAGGTAGCCTGGGCCAGCCAGGTCAGGGCAACAGAAGGGCCAGGGGCTTGGAGAAAACATTCCCATTTCCTGCTGGGAAATATAGCCAGGGAGCGTGGACAGAGCTATCTGAACAAAACGGAGTCTCCGTTCCAAAATGCAGGTGGGAGCGTGACTCTGTTTACAGGTGGGAGCGTGACTGTTTGGCACCTGTTTTACCCGGGTAGGCTATAAAAGGAGCAGGAAACCCTCATGACCTGGACGGAGCGTGCAACTAGGCTCTCCACGGAGCACATTGGCCAAGCTCTCCCGGCCCCAAATCCAGATCCAAATTTGCCTATCGGGAACGGAATTCTGAGCACGTATCCCAGGGTGCCTCTGAGCAGTCACAAGGGGGAGAGAAAACCACCCCTGCATCGCCGAGGAAAAGGAGTTAGTTGCGTTGTGTTGTGGCCTCGTACCATGGAGACAATTTTGTTGCCCACAAAAACAGCGTAGGGGAGCAAGGAGGGTGGTCTGGCATATCCCAGTGTCCCTTCCCTAAAGAGCAAAGCTCTTTACCTTGCTGCATCACGTACCATGGCAGGGCAAGAAAAGTTGGCGCTGGAGGATCAGTACGGTGTTGTCTAGGTCAGGGGTAGTCAACCTGTGGGCCTCCAGATGTTCATGGAATACAATTCCCATGAGCCCCTGCCAGCAAACGCTGGCAGGGGCTCATGGGAATTGTAGTCCACGGACATCTGGAGGCCCACAGGTTGACTACCCCTGGTCTAGGTGACATTCACTCCCGCCCACCCCCCAGTGCGGGTGATGCTAACTCAGGCCCTGACCGATGGAGGTTACATTTGCCAAACCTGACAGGTGATCTATGGGACTTTTGGGAATTCTGTCTGGGACTTTCGGGAACTAGTTTGCAATCCGAAACCCCAAATGCTTGATGATTTTTGTCTCTTGTATTCAAGTGACGCTAGTCCAGTCCCATCAGATCTTGGAAGTTGCACAGGGTTCTTATATGCCGCTTTTCTCTACCGGAAGGAGGCTCAAAGCGGCTTACAGTCGCCTTCCCTTTCCTCTCCCCACAACAGACACCCTGTGAGGTGGATGAGACCGAGAGAGCCCTGATATTACTGAAGAAGAAGAAGAGTTGGTTCTTATATGCCGCTTTTCTTTACCTGAAGGAGGCTCAAAGCGGCTTACAGTTGCCTTCCCTTTCCTCTCCCCACAACAGACACCCTGTGAGGTGGATGAGACCGAGAGAGCCCTGAGATTACTGAAGAAGAAGAAGAGGAGTTGGTTCTTATATGCCACTTTTCTCTACCCAGAGGAGGCTCAAAGCGGCTTACAGTCGCCTTCCCTTTCCTTCCCCACAACAGACACCCTGTGAGGTGGATGAGGCCGAGAGAGCCCTGAGATTACTGAAGAAGAAGAAGAGGAGTTGGTTCTTATATGCCACTTTTCTCTACCCGAAGGAGTCTCAAAGCGGCTTACAAAATACATAGTCCACAATGGTTTGCCTTACTTTTTCCTGTACTCGACACAACACATTTTCTTCTTCATAGGATCATTCTACACGGCGAATTCCTACTTTTGTTGTGGCCATGGTCTTTGTGAGTAAAATAAATAAAATAAATGATTAAAACAAGAATTTGAAACCCCCGACAGGGCTGCCAGAGGTCAGCTGTGACCGGAGAGCGCTTCGTCCCCGAAATGAGGCTACCCCTGCCAAGTCTGCACCTCAGAGGACTTTCAATGCCAGACGATTCCAGAGAGAGGGCGGGAGAGATATAATATGAGTCGAAGCTAAATTGCTCCCCCGAGTCTTCTTGAGTCTTAAGAGGCTGAAGAGTAGTTAGAAAACGGCTCCTGACAGGCAGACGGAGGAAGGAAGGAAAATACAACTGCCTTTGCTTCCTTGTGGCTCGAACACTGGCAGACGTGGGGAGAAAGACGCTCTACTGGGCTAAACTAACATGGAACACAATGCCACAATTGCAAAACAAACAATCAAACAAACAAAGAAATAAATAAAAAATCTGCCCTTGAGCACACACCATGTGCCAGAAGACATAATGTGCATGTGTGCGCACGCGCATACACACACACACACACTCTCCATCTGAAAAAGATATTAAAGAGTGCAGTGTGAAAACTCGCATGACAAGGCCGGAGGGATGGATACCGCTCAACAGGGAAAGGGGAGAACGAAATTTGATTCCAAAAGCACCTCTAAGACCACTAAAATTTTATTCAGGGTGTGAGCTTCCATGTGCATGCACGCTTCCAGGTTGGAGGGTCGGCTGTGCGAAAAAGGCCATAAAGAGTGCAAGCCACAATAGCGTGCAAGGGGTCAATGGCCCACACAAATGGTTTCAGTTAAAAAACAAAACAAAACAAAAACACACCGCCTTCACAAGAAAAGTTTTCAAGAGCATAAAACTGAAACGGGCAAACTGAGTAATAAACTACTGAGGGGGAAAAAATGCGCTGATAAGGAAACATTAACTACCAGGGTGGGAGTAAGCAGTACACCCTAAAAAACAACAACACACAATTAGTTTTCAGCTGGGACACTCCTGAGGAAAATATATTACCCAGAAAGCAATAACATACCACTGTCAGTGTGAATAGCAGGCAGCACATGCCTCAGTTCTGGCACCTCTGCGACCCTCAAGCATTGCATACGATGGATGCCTTGGATCCAGAGGATAGGGAGCCTTCTGAGCAGAGTCCAAATCCTTTCCTCCACATCTGAGCCACTTCATCTTTTCTCACCCGCTCAAAAAACCATCTTTCAACTCAGGGCGGCTGCGAGTTCAGATCCCAGCAGGAACCCTTCCGTGCCCTTTCTTGGCCAGCCCAGAAGAAAAGACGCTTCCCTGATGCTTGTGAATTGTTCAGGCGTCTTTCCAGCCTTAACAATTTAGGCCCGCTCAAAGATGCCTGCTTATCCTGGCGGGTTTCTGGGCGGCTCAAAGCATTTCTGCTCTCTGCTCTTTTCAATTGCCTCCCCTCTCTCCTCCTCCCCCTTCCCCCCGAAGGTTTCCAACCAGAGACAGAACATTCCTTGACTTCCCATCTGCAAAGGCAGCAAATGTTACGGGGCTAAGAGACAGCAGCTGTGGCAGCCCTCACCACAGGCAGTGTATCTTGCAGAGGGTTGCAATCCCATATGGCGGGGACCGAGGCACCATCCGTTCCCTCTGAGCCGAGGTGCAAAGCTCAGCGTGTCAGGAGGTCCTCCTGGTTCGATGGCCGGGAGAGGCATTTTGTCCCTGTATGTGCGCATCTCAACGCCACGTGTTGCCCCTGAGACGCCCACAGCCCTGGTTTTACACCTGCTGCAAAGCTGGAATAATTCACATCCGTCACCCTCCCCTTGCCCTGACCTTCGTTCCCCAAAGTACACAGGTAGGGGCCCTCCTGTAGGGCTTTCCTCGACAATAAAAGAGACCCCATAGCCTGGATTTAATGCGAGCTGGGCCTCACCCACGCCTTGGCCCTGTGCATGATGTGGCTGCTGAAATAGAAACCAAAGAAATGCAGGAAAAAGGTGGGACCTGACTGCTGCTACAGTTGCCAACCTCCAGGTGGGTCCTGGATACCAATTGAGAGCATATTGACAAGTCACTGTGGGGCTACAGCCAGTGCAGCGTAATTGTTAAGAGCAACGGACTCTAACCTGGAGAACCGGATTCAGGATTGCCAGCCTCCAGGTGGGGCCTGGGGATCCCCTGGAATTCCAGCTCCTCTCCAGACTGCAGAGATCAGTTCCCCTGGAGGAAAGGGCTGCTTGGGAGGGGGGACTCTGTGGCCTTGGACCCCACTGAGGGTCAGGGATGCCAGCCTCCAGGTGGGGCCTGGGGATCCCCTGGAATTCCAGCTCCTCTCCAGACTGCAGAGATCAGTTCCCCTGGAGGAAAGGGCTGCTTGGGAGGGGGGACTCTGTGGCCTTGGACCCCACTGAGGGTCAGGGATGCCAGCCTCCAGATGGGGCCTGGGGATCCCCTGGAATTCCAGCTCCTCTCCAGACTGCAGAGATCAGTTCCCCTGGAGGAAAGGGCTGCTTGGGAGGGGGGACTCTGTGGCCTTGGACCCCACTGAGGGTCAGGGATGCCAGCCTCCAGGTGGGGCCTGGGGATCCCCTGGAATTCCAGCTCCTCTCCAGACTGCAGAGATCGGTTCCCCTGGAGGAAAGGGCTGCTTGGGAGGGGGGACTCTGTGGCCTTGGACCCCACTGAGGGTCAGGGATGCCAGCCTCCAGGTGGGGCCTGGGGATCCCCTGGAATTCCAGCTCCTCTCCAGACTGCAGAGATCGGTTCCCCTGGAGAAAAGGGCTGCTTGTGAGGGGGCACTATGTGGCCTTGGACCCCACGGAGGGTCAGGGATGCCAGCCTCCATGTGGGGCCTGGGGATCCCCTGGAATTCCAGCTCCTCTCCAGACTGCAGAGCTCAGTTCCCCTGGAGGAAAGGGCTGCTTGGGAGGGGGGACTCTGTGGCCTTGGACCCCACTGAGGGTCAGGGATGCCAGCCTCCAGGTGGAGCCTGGGGATCCCCTGGAATTCCAGCTCCTCTCCAGACTGCAGAGATCGGTTCCCCTGGAGAAAAGGGCTGCTTGTGAGGGGGCACTATGTGGCCTTGGACCCCAATGAGGGTCAGGGATGCCAGCCTCCAGGTGGGGCCTGGGGATCCCCTGGAATTCCGGCTCCTCTCCAGACTGCAGAGATCAGTTCCCCTGGAGAAAAGGGCTGTTTGGGAGGGGGGACTCTGTGTTCTTGGACCCCACGGAGGGTCAGGGATGCCAGCCTCCAGGTGGGGCCTGGGGATCCCCTGGAATTCCAGCCCCTCTCCAGACTGCAGAGATCAGTTCCCCTGGAGAAAAGGGCTGCTTGGGAGGGGGGACTCTGTGGCCTTGGGCCCCACTGAGGGTCAGGGATGCCAGCCTCCAGGTGGGGCCTGGGGATCCCCCGGAATTCCAGCTCCTCTCCAGACTGCAGAGCTCAGTTCTCCTGGAGGAAAGGGCTGCTTGGGAGGGGGGACTCTGTGGCCTTGGACCCCACTGAGGGTCAGGGATGCCAGCCTCCAGGTGGGGCCTGGGGATCCCCCGGAATTCCAGCTCCTCTCCAGACTGCAGAGATCAGTTCCCCTGGAGGAAAGGGCTGCTTGGGAGGGGGGACTCTGTGGCCTTGGGCCCCACTGAGGGTCAGGGATGCCAGCCTCCAGGTGGGGCCTGGGGATCCCCCGGAATTCCAGCTCCTCTCCAGACTGCAGAGCTCAGTTCTCCTGGAGGAAAGGGCTGCTTGGGAGGGGGGACTCTGTGGCCTTGGACCCCACTGAGGGTCAGGGATGCCAGCCTCCAGGTGGGGCCTGGGGATCCCCCGGAATTCCAGCTCCTCTCCAGACTGCAGAGATCAGTTCCCCTGGAGGAAAGGGGTCCCTTGGATGGTGGACTCTGGCTCAGAGAAGCTGCTGGGGGCAGGGAGAGGCAGTCAAGAGAGCTTGCTGGTGTTCCTCTTTTCTGCCTTCGTAAATGTTCCATGAACGTGACTTCCTAAAGCAGGGACCATGCAACGTCGGCAAAATTTTCAACAGCTTATCAAAAATTTAGCTTCCTGGGAAAACAGCCTCAGTGTGAAGCAGCAGGGTCATGCTAAGATGATGTCAAAGGCACCGGCCCGGTGACATTTAAGGAGATGCATGATGGGCCAGGGAGAAGATCCTAGTTTGCCCAGAAACAACGGATTTGTGGTTGCCCCCAAGCCAGGAAAATGTGACCCATCTTCCACTGAAACCCTCATCAACAGACGTCTGGCTTCCACGCAGTCACCCTGCACTCACAGTCTCCAAAAGATTGCCAGGAAAGCCCTCGGGAGAGAGAGGAAGAATGAAACATGAATATCCTCACGGAGGAACTCCTCTTTCTGACTTTGGAATGACACAGAGCTGCGGAAGAGGAGACAGACACAGCCCGGTTCGAACCGTGGGGGAAGCCCACGCTCCAGGAACGGCAGAAGTCAATTAAAACCCATGCAATTAATAGATGAATTTCGTACAGACATTCCCAGCGACCGAAATGTTGTTTAAATGTCTCGCAGAATGATCAGAGGCGTCTATTTTTATTTTATGAACCCAGGAGTTGTTTTTGTACCAAAAAAAAAAGAACCCTACAGAATTAAAATGTGGCATCCAGCAGCTAGAGCAGGGGTAGTCAAACTGCGGCCCTCCAGATGTCCATGGACTACAATTCCCAGGAGCCCCTGCCAGCATTCGCAGTTTGACTATCCCTGAGCTAGAGGAAAGGTGAGTGAGGAGAAGGATGGACCATTAGAATTCATGATGGGAAGGAGGGAGGAGGGCCTGTAGGTTGTTGAGCCAATCACACCAGCTCCCTCCACAAACCCTTTGACCTTTATCACGTGTGCTCTGAGAACCATGAGGGCTAGAAACCTTCTTCTTGAAAAGCTAATAAACAGCTGATATGGAAATTCCACATGCAACTGTTGCTTACAAATTCCAGGCACGCTCTTCTCTGTCTTCTCAAATTCTGCTCATGCTAGGCTTTTTGAAAGGCCACTAAGTTTGCATATAGGGTTGCCAGGTCTAGCCACACTGCCAGCAGGGGATAGGGGGCGCCGTAGAATCATAGAGTTGGGAGGGGGCTCCTGGGTCATCTAGTCCAACCTCCTGCACCATGCAGGACACTCACAACCCTCTCGCTCATCCACTGTCACCTGCCACCCCCTTGAACCTTCACAGAATCAGCCTCTCCGTCAGATGGCTCTCCAGCCTCTGTTTTAAAATCTCCAAAGATGGAGAACCCACCACCTCCCGAGGAAGCCTGTTCCACTGAGGAACCGCTCTGACTCTCAGGAACGTCTTCCGGAGGTTTAGACGGAATTTAGAATCTCAGAATCATAGAGTTGGAAGGGACCTCCTGAGTCATCTAGTCCAACCCCCTGCACCGTGCAGGACACCCACAACCCTGTCGCTGACAGTGTAACCTGCCACCCCCTTGAATCTTCACAGAATCAGCCTCCCCATCAGCCTCTGTTTAAAAATTTCCAGAGATGGAGAACCCACCACCTCCCAAGGAAGCCTGTTCCACTGAGAGCTCCCCAATGTGCTGACATCACCCGGAAGTGTATTGGCATGTCGGAGCCATTGGGGTGACACTCTGGCTTTGGGGCAAAACTCTATGGCAGAATTAGCTTCAAGCTGTGGAGATTTAGCTCTAAACCAGAGCGTTCCCCCACCACCACCAATACCCTGGTGTGCTAATGGCACTTCCAGGTGGCATCAGCACGTTGCTGCATTCTTCCGGGTTTGGGGTCATGGGGGTGAGTTTGGCAGGGCAAGGTTTGTCCCGAAAACGGGAGACCCCCTTCCAGCCCATTGGGCAAGGGACCCCCTATTCACACAATTCAAAATTAGTAACTTCTGCTCAGGAAAGCGCATGAACGCCACACGTCACATGATGAACATGCAGGGGGTTATATTTGGCCCAGCATGCGTCCTGGGAAAAAGCTGAGGAGAAGAAAGTTGATTCACTTGAAATGTGGTGCCAGAGGAGAGTGTTCTAGAACGGCGAGCTATGAAAATGAAGCTATTATAATAATTATTGTTATGGACACTGCCAAGAATGACAAACAAGGGTGTTCTAGAGGTAATCACACCTAAACTCTCCCTAGAACATAGGAGATGAAACTGTGGCTTTCCAGGTGTCCCTGGACTACAATTCCCATGAGCCCCTGCCAGCATGGCAGGGGCTCATGGGTATTGTAGTCCAGGGACACCTGGGGAGCCAAAGTTAGGCCACTCCTGTCCTAGAAGCTAAAATGACCAATCTGAGGCTATTGTACTTTGGGATGTGTTATAAGAAGACAAGAGTCACCGGAAAAGATGAAAATACCACAAAAAGGAGGAAGGGAACCTGAAAAAAGGAAGGCCAACAGGAGACATGTTGACTCAAACCGAGGAAGCCCCGGCCCTCCCTCTGCAAGACCTCTTAAGCATAGGACACCTTGGAGGTCATTCATGTTGGCAGCGCTTGCTTAAAGAATAAAAACAGTTTTATTAAGAAGCTTTGTAAGAAGCTTTGTAAGTGAGCAATGGGAGGGGGTAGTCCTAACAGTGTAACTGACTGTCTAATCATACACACTTTGGATCTTGCATATTCTAACAATCCACAGGGTCACCATAATCAGAAGCAACTAATCAACCCTGAATCCACGGGTTCACTGGAAAGCCACTCGCTGCCCATGCGATCACACATATACAAGAAGGGAGAACTCTGCAAGAAGCCAGAGTTTGGTACTGAGTACCAGGGGCCACCCACCCAAAAAAAAAAGCTGATCACAGAACCATAGAGTTGGAAGGCCATACAGAGGCCATCTAGTCCCCCCCTCCCACTCAGTGCAGGATCAGCCTCCAGCATCCAGGAGAAGGATCTGTCCAGCCACTGCTTGAAGACGGCCAGTGAGGGGGAGCTCCCCACCTCCTCAGGCAGCCCCTTCCACTGCTGAACTAGACTCCTAGAATCCCAGAGTGGGAAGGGGCCATGAAGGCCATCTAGTCCCACCCCCTGCTCAAGGCAGGATCAGCCTCAAGCATCCAGGAGAAGGATCTGTCCAGCCGCTGCTTGAAGTCCACCAGTGAGGGGAAGCTCCCCACCTCCTCAGGCAGCCCCTTCCACTGCTGAACTAGACTCCTAGAATCCCAGAGAGTGAAGGGGCCCTACAGACCATCTAGTCCCACCCCCTGCTGAATTCAGGGTCAGCCTCAAGCACCCAGGTCCAGATGGTGCTTGAAGACCACCAGCAAGGGGGAGCTCCCCACCTCCTCAGGCAGCCCATTCCACTGCTGAATTACACAGTGTGGATTTCCACCCCCCCCCCCCCCCCGTATCTAGCCAGCACCATCATACATTCCTGCGGATCTTCTCCTTGGCCACAAACAAGAACCCTTCCCTACCCTCCTCCAAATGACAGATTGGTACAGGCAGAGCGTAGGGCTCTGTGGGGGATGCCAGCCTCCAGGTGGGGCCTGGGGATCCCCTGGAATTCCAGCTCCTCTCCAGACTGCAGAGCTCAGTTCCCCTGGAGAAAAGGGCTGCTTGGGAGGGGGACTCTGTGGCCTTGGACCCCACTGAGGGTCAGGGATGCCAGCCTCCAGGTGGGGCCTGGGGATCCCCTGGAATTCCAGCTCCTCTCCAGACTGCAGAGCTCAGTTCCCCTGGAGAAAAGGGCTGCTTGGGAGGGGGACTCTGTGGCCTTGGACCCCACTGAGGGTCAGGGATGCCAGCCTCCAGGTGGGGCCTGGGGATCCCCTGGAATTCCAGCTCCTCTCCAGACTGCAGAGATCAGTTCCCCTGGAGGAAAGGGCTGCTTGGGAGGGGGGACTCTGTGGCCTTAGACCCCACTGAGGGTCAGGGATGCCAGCCTCCAGGTGGGGCCTGGGGATCCCCTGGAATTCCAGCTCCTCTCCAGACTGCAGAGATCAGTTCCCCTGGAGGAAAGGGCTGCTTGGGAGGGGGGACTCTGTGGCCTTGGACCCCAGAGGGTCAGGGATGCCAGCCTCCAGGTGGGGCCTGGGGATCCCCTGGAATTCCAGCTCCTCTCCAGAGTGCAGAGATCAGTTCCCCTGGAGGAAAGGGCTGCTTGGGAGGGGGACTCTGTGGCCTTGGACCCCACTGAGGGTCAGGGATGCCAGCCTCCAGGTGGGGCCTGGGGATCCCCTGGAATTCCAGCTCCTCTCCAGACTGCAGAGCTCAGTTCCCCTGGAGGAAAGGGCTGCTTGGGAGGGGGACTCTGTGGCCTTGGACCCCACAGAGGGTCAGGGATGCCAGCCTCCAGGTGGGGCCTGGGGATCCCCTGGGATTCCAGCTCCTCTCCAGACAGCAGAGCTCAGTTCCCCTGGAGAAAAGGGCTGCTTGGGAGGGGGGACTCTGTGGCTTTGGGCCCCACTGAGGGTCAGGGATGCCAGCCTCCAGGTGGGGCCTGGGGATCCCCCAGAATCACAGCTCATCTCTAGGTTTTTTCCCCATCCGGAGGTGCAACCTTCCTAGGATTCATTACTTATTGTGAGACCCTCTCTGGTCCACTCCATCGAGGATTTACAACATTGTAAGTACTTGATGGGATATTCATCAACACGTTGGCCCGACTTGGTCCCCTCCAACTCTATTGTTCCATGATTCTATGACAGTCTTTCTAAGAAAGGGACCAGGAGGGGTTTCAAAACAGGGTCCCTGCAGAAGATGCGGCCCTACAGGCCTTGGGAAATAAACATTACACAAAACACAGAAAGGCGTATTCCAGGTTTAACCCCCACCCCCACCCCCACTCCTCCTCTTTCTCCCCCCTCTTGCAGCCAGCTGGCTGCCCTTGGGCCAGTCCCAGTTCTCTCAGAGCTCCCTCAGCCCCACCTCCCTCACAGGGAGCCTGTTGTGGGGAGAGGCAGGGAAAGGGGTTCGTGGTCACTTGGGGACTCCTTCAAGCGGTGTAAAACAGGCAATCCCAAACCAGCTCTTCTTTTCCTTATTCCCCCAACGTGACGTGACGTGATGTGAAAGGGATTCCCTGTGGTTTGACGACCAAGAGAGGGGAGCATTTCCTCCCCTGGATGGGGGATCCCTCAGCCAAGGGGCACGGTCTCGATCGGGTGCTGCATGCGTGGAAGGGGCATTTAATCGTGACGGTCCGGGGAAGGTGCATGCACGCCAAGCACACTCTGGTCAGAAGACATGGCTGCCCATGAGGGTCTCGTGGGGGTCCGGTGGGGGCACGAGATAGCCCAGGAGGAGGCACTCCTAGGCTGAGATGGGCCAACCGGAAGGGCTGGTTCCCCCCACTGGATTATTTAGGGACTTCTCTCGGGGGGGGGGGCTCTTTTGGGTGGGGAGACGGACCACAGGCAGGCAGGAGAGACAATGGAAGGGCCAGATATTTCGAGCAACCCGGGCTTCTTCGGATTCCAGTGGGCAGCATGCCCCCCAAAACCCACGCCTGGCTTGAATCTGGGTTGGTCTCAAAGGTGCCCGAATGGACTGGCATTTGCTTATGTCCTTGTTACTGGGGGAGCGCTCACGTGGGGGGGGGGGGTCATTGGGGGGGGCAAGGTGGCTGATCACAGGAGGGGCATTCTCGGTTCCCCCCCCCCGAGAAGCCTGCTTCCAGCCCCCTGTTTGCGGGCTTGCCAACCTCCAGCTGGGGCCTGGAGACCTCCCCAAAGGGCCCCCAACGCCTTGGAGAAAACGGCAGGCGAAACGCACCCCCTGCATTCTTCATTCTCCGCAATTTTCGAGGAGGGAGATGGCAACCCTCGTCCTGGGGGGGTGGGATGCAAGGATCGCGGCTGGGGGGTGGGGGGGTGGAAGGAGGCGGGGTGTGGGGGGGGGGCGGGGGTCTCACTCACCAGTGCAGGAGCTTGTGCTGCAGCTGGCCCGGGCGGCGCTCGGAGGAGCACTGCAGGCACCACATGACCGGGCGCCACCTCCCGCCCGGGAGGACGCGGGACCTCCGCCGCGGCTCAGCTCCCAGGGCTCGCCTGCCGCCCCAGCCGGCCGACTCTGCGCGGCTCCGCCTCGCCCGCCTCTCGCACGCACCGCCGGGGAGGAGCCCGGCCGCACCACGGACCGCCCCCAGCCGGAGAGGGTCGCCCCTCCCGCCCCTGGAAGCCGGACGGAGCCCCCCCCCTGCAAAGCCGGGGTCTCCCTACGCCCCCCACCCCCGCCCGGGTCCTGGGACGGGGGAACTGCCCAGCTGAACGGGAGCTCAGCCCCTCCTTGGCATGTTCTCTGACCCCCCCCCCCAATAGCCCCCCTGAAATCCAAGGGGTCTGCAGATTCGAATGGGTTTTTCGGAATGGTTTCCACGCTGCCTTGGCCCCCCACCCTACCCCACCCCCGGCCTTTTGTGCTGGGCTTGGCTGCGATCCTTCTGAAAATCGCCTTGTGCATGCTCAGAGGCACTTCTCTGTCCCGTCGTGTTCCAGAATGGCAGGCCCGCAGCTTAGCACTGTGCATGATAAAGGCAGTGTTGATAAATTATTTGGGTTTTTATGTGTGTGGGGGGGGTTCCATAGGGCAGGGGTGGCCAAACCCCGGCTCTCCCGATGTCCGTGGACTGCCGTTACCCTGAGCATGCTGGCATGGACGTAGGGTTTTCAAGGTTTGCCATTGCCTGCCTCTGCACAGCGACCCTGCGCTTTCCCCCTGCTCTCCCGCCTGAGAACCAACCAGGACTGACCCTGTTTACCTCCCGAGTCTGGGCTAGCCTGGGCTCCCTAGGGCAGGGGAACTGCGCTTACACCCTGCCGTTCTTCTCATGGGATTGAAAGTGGTTCACCTCATTCTCCTTCCAGCCATTTATCCTCACAACAACCCTGCGAGGTAGCTGGGGCCGAGAGTGGGCGACTGGCCCAAGGTCACCAACCTGGGTTTTCTCAGAACTTTGGCTAATTGTCTAACCCGGGGGTAGTCAAACTGCGGCCCTCCAGATGTCCATGGACTACAATTCCCATGAGCCCCTGCCAGCAAATGCTGGCAGGGGCTCATGGGAATTGTAATCCATGGACATCTGGAGGGCCGCAGTTTGACTACCCCTGCTGTGGACTCTCATTTCAGATGTGATTACGCACCTCTCTGAGGCCATGCTGTGAGCTGTGGGATGGTCCATACCATGTGGACATCCTGGTGGGGACAGAAAAGGCCGTCCACTCAGAGCTGATTCATAGAATCATAGAATAACAGAGTTGGAAGGGACCTCCTGGGTCATCTAGTCCAACCCCACGACTCACGGCAGACTGCTTCTCCCTGACTTAAAATTTTTTACATTTAAAACAGCCAGCTATGCAGTGAAACCTCTGCATTTCATCTGTGATTTTCCTCTAGCAGCGAGATCTACGGATTAAACACATTCGGCAGGAAGAATTCCTTTCCTGGGTCTGCTCCGAATCTACTGCCCACCAAATCTCACCAGCGAGCACAAACTCTGGTCTTAGGAAAACTTTCCACCCACTTTAAGACTATGAGGTCATTCTTGGTTTTAGAGGCCTCTGCCACGATCTTCTACGCAGCTAACACGAATTGCACCAAACGTTTCACAAAGTTGCTTGGATGAATTTTTGGGGACCCTGGCCTAAACTACCGTGGAAAGTGATGTCGTCAAATTGCAGCCGATTTACGGGGACCCCGTGGTTTTCAAGGGAAGAGGGTTTGCCATTGCCTGCCTCTGTGTGGCAAACCTTGGTGGTCTCCCATCTGGGGCTGACCCTGCTGAGCTTTTGAGAACTGACAAGATGGGTCTAGTCCAGGTCAAGGCAAGAGATGAACAGGGGTGGTCGGCCATTGCCTGCCTCTGCCAAGCAACCCTGGACTTTTTTGGGGGTCTGCCATCCAACTAGTAACCAGGGCTGCTTAGCTTCCAAGATCTGAAAAGATCGGGCCGTTCTGAGCCATCCAGGTGAGGGCTGCTGCAGAAGCCAGGTTCCTAAAATGTAATTTCCGTTTCATTTAAGGCGTCGTGTCAAGGCAGACTTTTCTTCAGTTCTGTTTTTAGACTTCTGGTTGGTTCCACAAGACGAATTCCCGTCGCCTTGTTCACTGAACACCCAGCCCAGTCGAATGCAATGACTCACCCTGTGCAATCCATCTTGAGCCCAGACAAGAAAGGCAGAATTGAAACAACATAAATATTTTCAAAAGGAAAAATGCAAGAATATCCTGCCGGTGGCCATTCACCCAATGGAGAGTTACTTGCCTGCCTGCAACTGAATTAGTGTTATTAAACGTATTCTATTCTAATAAAAGACGCTTGCTCCTGGGGAGGAAAGCTATGGCTAATCTAGACAGCATCCTAAAAAGCAGAGACATCACCCTGCCAACAAAAGTGTGTTTAGTCAAGGCTATGGTCTTCCCAGTTGCAATGTATGGCTGCGAAAGTTGGACCATAAGGAAGGCCGAGCGTCAGAGAATTGAGGCTTTTGAACTCTGGTGCTGGAGAAGACTCTGGCGAGTCCCTCGGACTGCAAGGCGAACAAACCGGTCAGTCCTAGAGGAGATCAGCCCTGACTGCTCCTTAGAAGGCCAGATCCTGAAGATGAAACTCAAATCCTTTGGCCACCTCATGAGAAGGAAGGACTCCCTGGAGAAGAGCCTCATGCTGGGAGCGATCGAGGGCAAAAGAAGAAGGGGACGACAGAGAATGAAGTTGCTGGATGGAGTCACTGAAGCAGTCGGTGCAAACTTAAATGGACTCCGGGGAATGGGAGAGGACAGGAAGGCCTGGAGGATCATTGTCCAGGGGGTCGCGATGGGTCGGACACGACTTCGCACATAACAACAACAACAACAACAACAACATTCTAATAATAATATCGTAGCATTATTAATGCATCATGTTTGTTTCTTTGTTTGCTTTCTTATATTTCTGTACCGCCTTCCTGTAAGGCTCAGGGCGGTTTACACAAAATGTTGGGATATACATCGCAATTGCAACAACGACAAGCAGAACGGTGGGTCCTAATTGAACAACAGCAATTCACAATGTCAAGACTTGCGTTTTGTCTCCATTTTCGACTTTGACAAGCCTAACTCTATTGCATTGCCCACTGAACGTCCCAGCCTGTCAAGTGTATAGAATCATAGAATCATAGAGTTCGAAGGGGCCATACAGGCCATTTAGACCAACCCCCTGCTCAACGCAGGATCAGCCCTAAGCATCCTAAAGCATCCACAGAATCATAGAATCATAGAGTTGGAAGGGGCCATACAGGCCATCTACTCCCACCCCCTGCTCAACGCAGGATCAGCCCTAAGCATCCTATAGAATCATAGAATCATAGAGTTGGAAGGGGCCATACAGGCCATCTAGTCCCACCCCCTGCTCAACGCAGGATCAGCCCTAAGCATCCTATAGAATCATAGAATCATAGAGTTGGAAGGGGCCATACAGGCCATCTAGTCCAACCCCCTGCTCAACGCAGGATCAGCCCTAAGCATCCTAAAGTGTATATGGTGTGTGTAAACTGCTTATGAGTCCAAAGGAGAAAGGGGGATATTCTAACTTCATGTGAATTAAATAAACATTCGGCAAATGCAAAACTGCACACACGCTAATGCATTTGATGCATGGAAATTCACAGATCTATAGATGTATGAGACACGTACGCCTGATATATTTTTAAATAAATTCATTCATATTGATATTGCTAATGTTTATATTACTGCTAGCTGGGAAAACCTGGATGTAAATCAGAGTGTGGTTGACACCGCCCTCTTGGGTTGTTTTAGTTTGGGGAAATGGGGAGGGGACACACACACAAGATGAAGCCCCTCGGTTCTCATCTGAATTGGGCGCAACCACAAAATGGCTGCTGCAGGAGGCGGAGCCAGCCACTCGGAGAAAGCTGAGGAGAAATAGAATTTAAGAGCAGACTGAGGAAGAGGGGCAAGAGAGAATGAAAGCAACCGTGCAAAGGCAGGCCACTCCCGCAGAAATAGTATGGTTTTAATCTGTAAAACCCCTTAGAATGCCGCGCTGAGAAACACCTCACTCGACTCCACCCACTTCCTAAAATCACTCCTTGGGCCGCCGAAACGGTGCCCACGAGCACCACGTTGGGGACCCCTGTCCCAGCATGAACTTGGGGAAGCTCAGCTATAAACAGAGCCAACTCAGGGTGGGGTGGGGTGGAGGACTCGGTCTGAGCCTCAAGCTCAAAGAGGCCCTCAAATTTAGACACTTGTTTAAAAATATTTAAAACTCACATTAAGTTATGCTCTTTCATTTGTTGTCAGGCGTTGTCATTAAAAAAAAGAAAATCCTGGTTAGGGAGCACGAAAGCTAGGAACGGGTTTGGGATTCTCTGCCTCTCTAGCGATCAACTCCGATTAAGAAACCTTTACCCACATGGACACATTTGCAACATGTGAACGCCCATTTCGGCAGCACAAGACCCATTCTTTAAAGGCCCCACCGCACACATCTCTTGGACGTGCACGCCGTCTCAGACATTAGGCCCTGTCTAAAGCATCCGTCAGTCCAGGGTTCCCCCCGCCCATCATCTCTCTGCTTTTGTACCCCGTGGTTAAATAAATGCAACTCATAGAGACTCCCCCCCCCTGCCCTGTTCTTTCCTGCGGTCGCAGCCCTCCCCCCTCCATCCCTCCCCTCCTCAAACCACTGACAACAACAACAGAGCAAGGAAATTATTGATGAAGCAGAGCAGGCCTCAGATGTGGTTGCCATGGGGACGAGGGGGGTTAAGACAGTGGGTTGCCATGGCGCCCGCAAGAGGGAGGATGGGTACCAGTCACCAGGTTAAGGCTTGGGGAGCCGACAGAGATGCTCGGATGCCTGAAGATGGTGTGTGTGTGGGGGGGGCTTGCAGTTGGGTGTTTGAGACAAATGGAGCGACCCCTCCCATTGGGGCTGGATCAAGGCAGGAGGAGAGGGCTGGGGGGTACCCTCGTGACGCCATGGGGAAAATCTCCTCCTCCTGGTAGGATGCTCAGACCAGGAAAGGAGCAGGCTAAATTCGACTCCCTTCTCAGCCAGGCATATTTTAATGGCCATGTGGAAAGCCATGGGAGGTCGGCAAAGCTGTGTCCCATCTAGGGCTGGGGATTTGGGATTGCCAACTTCCAGGCGGGGACCCGGAGATCTACAGGAATGACAGCTACAGAGATAAGCTCTCTGGGAGATAAGCTCTCCGTGGCATTGTAGCTGGCTGAGGTCCTTCCCTGCCCCAAACCCTGGGCAAGCCATGCTCCAAAATCTCCATGAATTTACCAACTTGGAGTTGGCAACCAGAGTCCTGGAAAAAACAAGCTGCTAGAAAGAATAGATACTCAGGGTTTCCACTGCACACATTACGTGAAAGGAAGAGTGTCCAAGGGTTGTCAGGTCCCCCCTGGTCACTAGCAGAGGATAAGTATGGTTGCCAGAGCCAAGTTAGGTATTTCCGGGGGATCCCCAGGCCCCACCTGGAGGCTGGCATCCCTGACCCTCAGTGGGGTCCAAGGCCACAGAGTCCCCCCTCCCAAGCAGCCCTTTTCTCTAGGGGAACTGATCTCTGCAGTCTGGAGAGGAGCTGGAATTCCAGGGGACCCCCAGGCCCCACCTGGAGGCTGGCATCCATCCCTAGAGGGAGACCCAGGCCCAAGGCCTGGGGGGGGGCAGCGCAGCCACACAAAGAAGACCCTCCAGGAGCCCAAGAGAGAGAATTCTTATCCCCGTCTCCTTCTGCCCCCCCTCCAAATGGCACCCCTAAATAGAACAGCCGTTTGGAGTCGCCAGAACGCTTCCACGGAGGCCGTACTGTCATGGCAACACCTCCAAAATAGCTCTTTCACAGAAAGGCTCCCGAAAGGGAGGAGGATGGGAGAGATTTTGGCGTTGGGGAGCTCAATAAATAAAATCTCAGAGACAAAGAGCTCTGCAGACGTTGACATTCTGGATCACTTTTGGAGCGAGATCATCACTATACCTCAGAAGTCACCACGGGGACTGGGAATTTGCCCAACTCGAGGTTAGTCCGTCTCCTTGTGTCTAGGGAGTGATTTCCCACACACATGCTCACTGGCTCGCTCGCTCGCTCGCACGCACGCGCAACCCGGTGCCAGCCCCCAAACACATGCCTTCTGACACACGCATGACAACATCGGCCAGGTTGAGCTGACTGACTCAGCCGTCAGCTGAAGTCAAGTTGCAGAACCTCTCCCTGCCGCTCTGCACAGGACTGTGCCATCCGCTGAGCCGTCGACAACATCAACACCGAACGGCGTGCACCGTCCAGATGCCCGAGGCGCATAAACCTCTTCATGTCATGTCTCCCTGCGCCATTTATCCACAAAGAGCTATAGCATGGGCACCACCAGCTATTTGGCAGGATACCAACAGAATAGCCACAGTACCGGCTAAAATCCTTCCGCATCTGTACTGTCTATCCGCTGATCAGGTTTAAGGCAGGGGTAGTCAAGCTGTGGGCCTCCAGATGTCCATGGACTACAATTCCCATGAGCCCCTGCCAGCGTTGCTGGCAGGGGCTCATGGGAATTGTAGTCCATGGACATCTGGAGGACCATAGCTTGACTACCCCTGGTTTAAGGAACTCAGCTTCAAGGCCGTACGTGGACAGGTGTCACTTGAGGACCATCTACTTGTCCATAAAGGCATCCCCTGTGCAAGCACCGAGTCATGTCTGACCCTTGGGGTGACGCCCTCCAGCGTTTTCATGCAGACTCAATTCGGGGTGGTTTGCCAGTGCCTTCCCCAGTCATTACCGTTTACCCCCCTGCAAGCTCATGGCTCTTCTCCTGTCCTAGTTATCAATATTTCCATGCTTCCAATTTATTTGTTTGTTTGTTCATTATATTTGTATACCGCCCTCCCCAAAGGCTCAGGCCGGTTCCCATGAAACAGAACAGAAACAGTACAGATAATTTAGACTCACAATGATGAATGAAATGAAACAACAAGCAGCATGGAACCGTAGCAAAATTAAACATTAAAGTAACTCATACTTATGTTTGTTGCTGACTGTTATGGGTGTTACAACTGTTATGACCGGTTCTTACTGTCAAAAATAATTCAGTGCATGTTCTGTTTTACTGGTCCTATGCACACCGCCCCGAGATGTTGTAGTGAGGGGTGGTATACAAATTGAAAGAATAAATAAATTAAAGTAAAGAAGGTTCAAGGCCTCTGCTGCAAAGCAGCTGCCAGCCCTGAGTCTTTCAGCTTTAAGGCAGCTTCATGTGTCGGCTGACCCAAAGCAGAGCATGGAATCTGCGTTTGGAAGGTCATGTTCAGGTTCAGCACTGGTCTAACTCAATGGGCGTTGAAAAAAGCTTTACGTGTGCTACTTAGTTAAATGCCACAACAGCCCTGCAAAGCAGGCCAGTTCCACAGCAAATGGAGCAGAAGCACAGAGTGACTCCATGTCCCAAACCAAGAGAAATCATGGCTACCATGAGATATGAACCAGGGATTGACTGGGTCGTGGTTTGAACACAGAGGCATCAGACTTTAAAGAGTTTTTTATACCCCGCTTTTCAGCATCTGAAGGGGTCTCAAAGCGGCTTCCAATCGCCTTCCCTTTCCTCTCCCCACAACAGACACCCTGTGAGGGAGGGGAGGCTGAGAGAGCCCTGAGATTACTGAAGAAGAAGAGTTGGTTCTTAGATGCTGCTTTTCCCTACCCGAAGGAGGCTCAAAGCAGCTTACAGTCGCCTTCCCTTCCTCTCCCCACAACAGACACCCTGTGAGGTGGGTGAGGCTGAGAGAGCCCTGATATTCCTGAAGAGGAAGAAGAGTTGGTTCTTATCTGCCACTTTTCTCTACCCAAAGGAGTCTCAAAAAGGGGGCAATGGAGACGTGCACCTCTCCCCCTCCCCATAACAAAAACTTCCCAGTTCTGCTGCTTGCAAACATTCAGCAGCAAAGTCTAAGGATGTGTGAATGGGAAACTCCTCCAGCCTCCCAGATTTGCCTGTGCCGACATTCTACCTTGCAAATTTTACTATGGATGCAACTCAACAGCCAGTTCCCCAAAACACACCTCCCTTCTTCTCCCGCTTGCCCAGAGCTTCCCTCCATCCATCCTGCCAAGGCCAAACACATGATGATTTCACTTACCCTCCCTCTTTACGGGGTGCACCTGTGACGGACCAGAGAGGGGAGAAGGGCCGGGAGTCCTCCTGTTCCCTTCTGCTGCCCAGATGCAGCACAAGAGAGGGCTCAGGGCTGTACCTGCTGCCGGATGTTCCGGTCAGACCTGTCTAGGCTGGGGACGGGTTGCTTTGGCCAGCGTTGCTTGGTTGGCTAAACACCTGCCCAGCTCACCTAGCACAACTGGACAGGTGGGAATCACCAATACCTGCCCTAGCCATGGGGCAAAGAGAACCCTGCCCTTATCCTACAAGCCTTCCACTCCAGAGAGCACTGGAGAGTGTGGTGCAGCGGGTCAAATTGTGCGACAAGTACCAGGGGGACCCAGGTTCGAATCCTCGCTGGGGTGCCTGTGTGCAGTGAAAGACACAACAGCAACTTTACGGCAAAACTGCAAAAAAAAAAACAACCCAGAAACTTCGTTGCGAAAGAAATCGAACGACCAGGATCCTCGCCCCTTATGTGGAACCGAGAGAGCTGTAAGAGAACTGTGACTTGCCCACGGTCACTCCGCTGACTGCATATGAAGGAGGCGTAAGGGAATCACATTCCCAGATCTGGGGCTGCCGCTCTTAAGCAAGACACCAAAGTCAGACTAGAAATAAAGTTTAGTAAATAAAGAAATCTCCGTCGTGACTTATCTGTCTGAAATATCTGTAATCCTCGTTTCCCCTCCTCCGAGAATCTCCTGACTTGCCGATGACTCTGCGCATGAGAGACCTCCCAAGGATTCTATGCACAGGGGCTTCCCTGACTGAGTCAAAACATCTCATGTGCCTCTTAGAAAGAAAAAAGAGAACTTGCACACAGACCTCAGACCCTGGGCCCTGTCGTGGTAGGAACTGAGGCCTTGTCTCCCTTAATACAGAGGTAGTCAACCTGTGGTCCTCCAGATGTCCGTGGACTACAATTCCCATGAGCCCCTGCCAGCAAACGCTGGCAGGGGCTCATGGGAATTGTAATCCACGGACATCTGGAGGACCACAGGTTGACTACCCCTGAACTGAGCAGGTAATTCCAGCATTTCTAAACTCTGCACTGGTGTTCCTTGGAGAACAGACATCTGATAAATAAATGGTGACCCAGCCCAAGGGAAAGAAGAGCTTAATAATAATTATTCTCATTATATCATCATTTATTTATAATCGCCTCTCACCACGACGGCTTGAACGATCGTAGGAACAATCCAATAACACAAGATAATCATGTAATAATCATCATTAATATTAAAACCGTAATGGATGGACCACTTTTGAAACCGAATCATTCCTTCTAGCAAGAGAGTGTATCGAGCTTACGTTTGGGAATCATAGAATCACAGAATCCTAGAGTGGGAAGGGTCCATGCAGGCCATCTAGTCCAACCCCCTGCTCAACGCAGGATCATAGAATCACAGAATCCTAGAGTTGGAAGGGTCCATAGAGGCCATCTAGTCCAGCCCCCTGCTCAACGCAGAATCAGCCCAGAGCATCCTAAAGCATCCAAGAAAAGTGTGTATCCAACCTTTGCTTGAAGACTGCCAGTGAGGTTTGGGAAGGGAGGCCGGAGTTTCGGCGCCGTTTCCGGCCTCCACTGTAGGCCTGGCAGAACGGCTCCGGTTCACAGGCCCCGTAGAACGGCCCCGAGTTCCACAGGGCCCTGATCTCTCTGGGGAGTCGTACCAGGGAAAGCTCAGCTCAGCTCAGCTCAATTAAACTTGGGACAGTTGAGGTGTTCATGGCAGGATTCCCAAGAGGTCACACGGCCGGATATGCTGACACCCAATTTGCCTTTCACTTCCCATTAAACACGAGGGAACCAAAAGGAACAGTGGAACAGATTTCTTCAGGAGGTGGTGGGTTCTCCATCTTTGGAGATCTTTAAACAGAGGCTGGAGAACCACCTGACGGAGAGGCTGATTCTGGGAAGGCTCAAGGGGGTGGCAGGTGACAGTGGGTGAGCAAGAGGGTTGTGGGTGTCCTGCATTGTGCAGGGGGTTGGACTAGATGACCCAGGAGGTCCCGTCCAACTCTAGGATTCTAGGATTCTAGGAACCTACCAGAAGCTGCTGTCTAGATACAATCTCCATTTTTCTCTTTTTGCCAGCAAGTCACAATTGACTTACAGAGACCCAGGTTTTTTTTTCAAGGCCAGAGACGGTCAGAGGCTGTCAGCCACGGCCTGCCTCTGCAAAGCAACCCCCAATTTCCTTGGCGGTCTCCCCTCCAGGCACTAACCTGGACTGACCCTGCTTAGCTTCCAAGATCTCACGATATCAGGCTAGGCTGGGCCGTCCAGGGCCAGGCGAGAGAAAACAGAGGTGGGTTGTCATGGCCTGCCTCTGCGTAGCAACCTGGACTTGCTCCGGGGTCTTTCATCCTATGCCGATCCTCCTCACAGCTGACATCACACAAGATCGGGCCAGCCAGGGCTATCCAAACCCAGGGCAGACAGAATCTCTACTAGCAAACCCACGGCGGCTGAGCCCCCTCTTTCCGAGTTGCCGATCATGCCCCCTCTTCCCCCCAACCACCCAATTCCCGTCCCCGACCACCCCCTTATCCTTCTTGCCTCCGTCCTGCAAGCGGCTGAGTCCCCCTCCTCCGCATGGCTGCAGCTTCCAGCCAGAGCTCCGCAGCGAAGACACGGATGAGCCTTTTGTCCTCGCTTGACCACTTCCCTTTTCGGCTTCCTCTCCAGCTCTTTTCCCTCCACCCAAATGCCCCAGGGGGGGGGAAATCACCGCCTGGCCACCACTATCCAACCGAGCAACCACAGCTCAACGAACCCAAGAGGTTTCCGTGCCTACGAATGGCAGCGGCCACCAACCAACACAGAGCTTTCCGTCCGCCGGACAGCTCTCCTGCACACCTTTATTATCATTATCATTATCATTATCATTATCATTATCATTATCATTATCATTATCATTATCATTATCATTATCATTATCATTAATATTAATGATATTGATATTGATATTGATATTGATATTATTCGATTTATTGCCCGCCACTCCCTTGCGGCTCGTGGCGGGTTACAATTCTAAAAACCCATAAAATCCATTAAAATCCAATTAACACAACTACAATCCAACAATTATTAGTTAGCAAGCTAACCTGGCAAGATCGGCTAGTCAACTACCCTTTCCCCCAAGTCAACTACCCTTTCCCCGGCTAGTCAACTACCCTTTCCTTCTGTCCAACATTTCAATCCGGTGGCACCTCGAAGGCTGACAAAGTTTCATTCCAAGGTGTCAGCTTTTGGCTGCACAGCACGCCTCCTCAGACACAATAACATGGGAATCGCAAGAGAGGCAGAGGGTGAGCTGCACACTAATTCGCCGCCAAGCCTCTGCATAGCTACGCGTGCTTGCCAATTCCCATTTTGCTATGTCTGAGGAAGCGTGCTGTGCAACCAAAAGCTTACACCCTTGAATAAAGCTTTGCCGGTCTCAAAAGAAGCCGCTGGACTCAAATTCGGTTCTGCTGCTTCAGACAGACATGGAGACCCACCTGAGTCTACCTTTGTGGAATTGACTTCTTTAAGCAGCCTGGAAGTCCCTCAAACTTGCAGCAAAAGTCGTGCCGTACTGGAAGAATCGTCCATGCGCTTCCAAGCTTTCACCTTGAATAAAACTGTGCCAGTCCTCCAGGTCTCCCTGGATTCACACGTTCTGCTGCTGCTCCAGGCAAACAGGGCAGCCCACCGGCATCCACACCTCCTGCTTGTTTCAGGGCCAGAGGAACTTTCCGGCAGACGGTGTCCCACAGGTCCGACGCGGGCCTTCTCCCGACGCTGATTGGAGCCCCCAACCCACCACCGCCTCACCTTGGCTCGTGGCAGGGCTGCCGCTCCAAACACCCGGGCGGGGCTCCGATTCTCCGCCCGATCGCGGCAGCTCTGAACCGCCCAAGGAGTGCCCCCTGCGGGGACCGGAGGAGCCTGTCAAACGGGAAGAGAAGGAGGCAGCCTTGCGTGCATTCCGCGCATAGCTGAGGAGGCCGCGATCCAAGCATTCCCTGGGCCGTGCCTCTCTCCTGAGTCATGGTTTCCTCTCCACGGACAGACGCCAAGCAAGGGCTGCCTTCCCTGAGCTTTAGTTTTGCTGACAGAATCTAGCGTTGGGTCACCTAGTGAGGGGTTTGGAGACCAAGATGCATGAGGAAAGGTTGGGGGGGCTTTAGCCTGGAGAGGAGACGACTGAGAGGGGATCTGAGAACCATCTTCAAGTATTTAAAAGGCTGCCATATAGAGGATAGAGCAGAGTTGTTCTCTCTTGCTCCCGAGGGACAGACCAGAACCAACGGGATGAAATTAATGCAAAAGAAATTCCGTCTCAACCTCCGGAAGAAGTCCCTGACAGTCAGAGCAGTTCCTCAGTGGAACAGGCTTCCTTGGGAGGCGGTGGGTTCTCCATCTTTGGAGATGTTTAAGCAGAGGCTGGAGAGCCTTCTGACGGAGAGGCTGATTCTGGGAAGGCTCAAGGGGGTGGCAGGTTGTAGTGGATGAGTGATCGGGTTGTGAGTGACCTGCACAGTGCAGGGGATTGGACTAGATGACCCAGGAGGTCCCTTCCAACTCTATGATGCTATGATTGTACCTAGTCCAGCCCTCTGCACCGTGCAGGACACTCCAAAGATGGAGAACCCACCACCTCCTGAGGAAGCCTGTTCCACTGAGCTGGCAGCCCTAAAACCATGGGAATTGTAGTCCATGGACATTGGGAGAGCCAATTCTAGTCCAACCCACAGCACCATGAAGGGTATTCCCAGTTCTGTCCCAACCATCATGCTCCAGGGACCCCTGCTCTATGCTCAGAGGATGGCCAAAAGCCTCGACGGTCCCTGACCTCCCAAGAAGGAGAGCCTCTTCCACCAAGGAACTGCTTCACCAGTCAGGAAGCTCTTCCTATTGTTTAGCCGGAAATGCTTCCGATTAAATTTCCATCCATCGGTTCTCATCGGACTCTCTAGAGGCAACAGGAAACACCTCGCTCCATCCTCCACCCAAAAAGATTTTTTACTACCGTAGAGCGTCAACAAGCACTGCTAAGTAGCTTCTGTTGGTTAGCCCACCGCTTAGGGTGGCCCCTCCAGCGTCGGCCAAAGGCAGGGTCTTTTCTGTCGTGGCCCCAGCTCCATGGAAGGGGCTCCATGAAGAGATTAGAGCAGGGGTAGTTAAACTGCAGCCCTCCAGATGTCCATGGACTACAATTCCCAGGAGCCCCTGCCAGCGAATGCTGGCAGGGGCTCCTGGGAATTGGAGTCCATGGACATCTGGAGGGCCGCAGTTTGACTACCCCTGGATTAGAGGGTCCCTCACTTTGGATAGGTTCAGGAGGTACTGCGGGGCCGGCCGGCCTGCTTGCTAGGGTTTTCAAGGGAGTCTGATTTGGCAGGCATCTTTTAGAGAGAAAGGGAGAGATTTGGGTTTGCTTATTTATCTTTGGTTGTGGCAAAAGATGTTTCAAATGTTATTGTAAGCAGTTTTGAAGCAACAGGGAAGCCAGGATGTGAATGAATCAATGAATCAATGAATATGATTGACTGATTTTGGCAGGGCTTATGAGCACAAGTCTTTCTTCAAGGGTTGCGTCTCCCTGGCGGATCGTGTCCAGGCTAGAGCTGCGTCCTGAGAAACTCTCTGCCTCTACCCTCCGCGGCAGCTGCCTTATCGTGCTCAAGCGAAAGTCTCTCTCGGCTCCTGATAAAGTTTTCAGTTCTGCCAGACCTCAGAAGCTAAGCAGAGTCAGTCCTGTCTAGTAGTTGGATGGGAGAGGACCAAGAGAGGCCAGGGTTTCTGCACAGAGACAGGCAAAGACAGACCACCCCCATTAAAATCCTGCCTCGATCTGGACGGCTCAAGGTTGCCTGATCTCTTCAGGTCTTGGCAGCCAAGCAAGGTCTAGGATGGGAGATGAGCAAACAGAGCGAGAAACCCACAGATTCATAGAGTTGGAAGGGATCTCCAGGGTCATTTAGCCCCACCCCCTGCACAATGCAGGAAATTCACAACTACCTGCCCATCACAATGACCCCAATTTCGTGTCCAGATGATGCCCCCCCCCCCCAAAACCACACTCCCTGACCAGTCTGGCCTGGAGGAATTTCTGCAGGAGAGTTCCACAGGGCTAATTTTCGCATGTTTGATATTTTCTAAAATTTTGTCCCGTAAAGAGATCTGTTTCTTTCCTTTTTGAACAAAAGACAAAAACCCTCTGAAGGTTCTCTGTCCGGCCTGCTGGTGTTCAGTCCAAAGGAGAGAGCTCACGATTAATTCCTTCGCGCGCTAAAAAAAAAATTAAAGGTCACAAGTCTTATTAGAGAGAAACTGGTGACGTCTGAGGCAGTTCTAATGGAGTAATTCTTACGAACTAATTAGACCAGATTCTCTGTTGGGACGCAGGAGGAGAACATTCCCAATACAAGACGAGCATCAGGGGGCAAGAGACGTGAAAATCGAGAGATTCCCAGGCCAACGGAGGAGCATTTCATATTTTGCAGTCAGGGAAGCTCTGTAGTTGCCATTGTTCCCCTTCCAAATACATTTCAGATCTGTGATTCTGGTCAGATGGAATTAATCTGCACATCTGGAATGCCGCTGGGGCTCCAGAGAGGCCGGGAGTGTTTGGCTGTACAAAAAGCACTCACCCTTTGTCGTTTATGGATGGGATCCAATGTGCTCTGGCCAATTCATCACCGGTTGGAAAGCAGCGATATTAGACTCTGCTAGTAAAGCAGCACCAGGGAGGGACCAGGTCTTCAACTTGCGGGGACAGGGACTCCATCAATGAGGGTTGCCAACCTCCAGGTGGGGCCTGGAGCGCGCCCGCAATTACAATTGTTCTCCGGGTGACCAAGATCAGCCAGTTCCTCTGGAGGGCCAACAACAGGGCATAGAGGCTGATGCTTCCCCCTAATGTTGACTTCTGGCTCTGGGATTCATAGAATCCTAGAATCCTAGAGTTGGAAGGGACCTCCTAGGTCATCTAGTCCAACCCCCTGCACCATGCAGGACACTCACAACCCTCTTGCTCATCCACTGTCACCTGCCCCCCCCCTTGAGCCTTCACAGAACCAGCCTCTCTGTCAGATGGCTCTCCAGCCTCTGCTTAAAAATTTCCAGGTTTAGTGCCTCTGACTGTGGAGGTTCCCCTCAGCCACTATGGCTAGACCCCTCCCCTATGAATCTGCCTAATTCCCTTTTCAAGCTGTTTATTCCCGTGGGCCGTTGCTACATCCTCGGGCAGTGAATTCCACACTTTGATTGCTGCCCATCATAACGCTCCATCCTGACCTTTCACGTCCACCCTGAACGCCCTGCTAGGGCTTAACCCGTCAGGATTGCGCCGGGCTTGGAGGCACTCTTCCACTTGTAAAACACACAGGCATTGTGTTGGTTGCAAACATCGCAGGCATGTTTAAGTCCTTGCATTTCACAGCAAACCCAACAGAACCGGGCTCATTCTCCATCGTCGTCCCCAGGTATCTGACCGAGAAAAGTGATACCTATTTGGATTACGCGAATGCAGCATGCCCAGGCCCAAGATCCGTGGAATTTATTCATTTATTATTCAATTTATTTAAGTGATTTATATCCCGCCATTCCCATACAATGGCTCGTGGCTGGTCACGAGGTCCTCGTTAAAAATCCCACTAAAACCCCCATTAAAAGGACAGATGGATACAATATAAAAATACACAATGAACAGGCGATAAATAAAACAACCCCCACACCCAAAACTGATGCCCACTAGCAGGGAGGAGAGGGGGCCTAGCTAGCAACGCCCAGGTGCTAAGCCCAGCCCTGGGAGGGGGGGGGAGCGTGATCTTCCAGTGATCTCCCTCACTGCCCCGGCCTCAACCAAAGACCTGGCGGAAGAGCTCCGTCTTGCAGCCCTGGCAGAATGCGGAAAGCTCCCACAGGGTCCGCAGCTCACCCGGGGGCTCGTTCCACCAGGTCGGGGCCAGGACTGAAAAATTCTGTATCTGCCTTCTGTATTTTGTGAGGCGTTCCCCAAGCATGCATGAGACTTGCAGGGATCGGCATCCATGGATGCAGCACCAAAACCCAACACGTTGGTGGGGAAAGAGAGCTGTGCATGAATGCCCGGACACAGGGAGCCTGCAGTCAGGCACAGGGGCAAAATGCCCTTGTTGTACGTTCTGGCCTTCTGGATCACCCTTGATAGGGCCTACAGAGGGTTCTCCCCACACCCAAGAGAACATGCCTGCGGTTTCCTTTTGCAGGGTTGCTGGGCAACGGCGAACCTGTCTTTCTCCTGTATGGCCCGTGGGAAGTCGGTCACAATGCGAGTGCAGGAGGGGGCATATGTCGGTGCCAGCTAAGGAGCGGCTTGAGTCCCCGGCCTCCCACAGCCCGTAACCAGAGCCAGGAGTGATTGCACAGGTTGTTCGTAGTCAGCCCAAGTCTGAACAGCTCCCCAAGGTATAGATCTATGTATCCACTGTGACATCAATTTATTATACCCATCTGCTCGTTCATGTACAGGAAAGAGAGTATGTGAGGGGGGGGGTCCTCTAATTTGGAAATCAGAGCCGAGCCATTTTTTTACACCCTGCTTTTCACTACCTAAAGGAATCCCAAAGCAGCTTACAAGTGTCTGTTTTATTGTGACTGCAGGAGATTGTTTCTGCCCCTAATGTTTCTCCTGTTGGCCCATCCCTGGGAGACCGCCTGCTCCAAGCGGATACTCAGTGAGCCCAGCTAAACTGTCCACGACTCAGCCACTGGCGCACCAGCCCACTGAATGCCATCATCCGGCAGCAATGCCCTTCTGTCCTCTCCCTGCGACCGGCTGTCAGGCCAGTCTCTGCGCAAGAGAAGAAACGGACAAACAGGACATCGAAAATCTCGAGATTCACAAAGTGGCCCGGAAGCGTTTTCATCTTCTGGGACTTACCATCGCAAATCTTAAAAGAGCTTTTCGTGGGGGGAAACCTTTAAAGGAAGAATCCAAATCAAATGCATGGATTTTGACCTCGCCACACGGCCTGAAATCCTGAAAATACTTGGGATCAAGCAGCCCACAAAGCAAAATACTTCTGAGCAGACCTGGGCAGAGTCCGCACTAACTTTGTTAATTCCATTGTCAATCCTGTTACATTCAGATCAATTTGAACTTGGATCTTCCTCCCCCCCCCCATTGAAGCAGAAAAGTATTCTGCACGTGCTTAGGGAGGCTCAAAAGGGGAAGGGGGAGGCAAGCACAGCCTCTTTCTTTCTTTTATTGAAGGAGGGGAGAGGAGCCAAAAAGAGCGGGAGCCTATTTCTTTTCTTGGGGGGGGGGGTAGGATCAAAGAAGGCAGAGGAGGGAGAAAAAAATCCAAGACCGACAGAAGTTGAGAGAAATTAGGGGCTTTTCCTTTAAGGCAAGCTTGTCACATGAGCAGCTTTGTCCAATCAGGGGTTCTCTACCACGGAGCAGAGCCCAGATTCAAAACAGCCTCCTTTCTCAATCCGATTATTAAAACATTGAGGGTTAAAAGCACTCTAAGATATCGCACAATAAAGGTAGGGTCACTCCGGATCAATCCTGCTTGTTGCAGAAGGAAAATTTAAATTGCCCCAAATCAAATCGGAAATCGCATTCTGTGTAGACGGCAGGGACTGAATCGACCTGGGATTGGAATAAAAGCTTTGTGCAGTTTACACCCTGGTTTGGGATTGCTGCTTGCCTGCCGGGATCGCTAACAGCCCCACGAGGCCCGCCCCTTCGATATGTTAATCGTTTCTTCTTATCATGTTGTTGATATTTTACCACGCTGTGTCATCCCATCATCGCTTACAAATGTTAATTTTTCTTTGGCCGTGAACCACACCTTCCCGGATCAGGTGATGTTTATCTCACGCTGTGTCGTATCCGTGCCCACGAAGAGGCCGGAACCTCTGACCTCTTTCCTTGTTTGCGATAGAGACTAGCTCACCCCCTTCCAGTCCCTTAGGCAGGGACACCCCACCCCAAAAATAGATTTATAGCGGGGTTAGCTCAACAATGGTGTTGGAGACGAATGCTGCGAATACCCTGGACATCCAAAGTTAACCAGCAAGATAGTTTTAGAGAGGAGCAAACCAGCTAAGCCATTAGAAGGGAAGATATTACGGCTGAAGCTCACTTACTTTGGACACGTCATGTGATCAAACTCGCTAGAAAAATCATGAATGCTCAGCATGGTCAGCGGCAGAAGGAAACGTGTTCGCCAAAGGATCTGCTGGATCGACACGATCAAAGCCGATACAGCCATGAACCAGTGAAAAGAAGCTGTCAGAGACAGGGACGCATGGTGGAGACTTTAATTCTTCCTCATCTCATGTGTTCGGGGCTTTAAAGCTCTCTGCAAAATCATTCTACACTTGCCTGCACCTCTGATGAAGTGAGCTCCACTTCATGGAGTTTGGGCTGGAATAAAATCCAGTCACCTGTAAAGTCCCCCTGGACTTCTGTTTTATTATGGCTGCATGAATTGGTTTATTTTAACATTTATCTCCCACCTCTCTTGACAAATGTCTTGAGGCGGCTTACGGAATAAAGACCATACAACAAAATAACCCATAAGATCACATTGAAATATTAAGAAAACACTATCCCGATTATCAACAAATATAGTTATACAGATGGAAGCCTCTTGTCCCACCATGCTGATTTCGCTCTTTTCCACTGCTCTGGACAGACGAACGCTCTGTCTCGATCTACCCCGCAAGGCTGTTGTGTGGATGGTACCCCCCCCCCGGCCAAGCTGCTCACCCTGCCACAACCCCTGTGAAAGGGTCGTTCGACCCCCCAAAGGGGTCCCAACCCCCAAGTGGAGAACAACTGACTAAGCTAATCTCGACCAGGAACGAAACCATGGTTCCAATGATGTAAAATTGGGCTTTGGTCTTCCGCCTTCAACATGGGAACTCCTAGGAGAGGGCGGGACCCCCTGTTCGTAACTCCTGTCCCCCCCTTGCTCCTAAGATTAGGGTTGTCAACCTCCAGGTGGTAGCTGGAGTTCTCGGAGCAACAGAGGTCATTTCCCCAGGAGAACAAGGCTGCTTTGAAAGGTGGACTCTACAGCATTAGATCCTACAGGGGTAGTCAAACTGCAGCCCTCCAGATGTCCATGGACTACAACTCCCATGAGCCCCTGCCAGCGAATGCTGGCAGGGGCTCATGGGAATTGTAGTCCACGGACATCTGGAAGGCCGCAGTTCGACTACCCCTGTTTTAGAAGCGCCTCTCTTTACCAGGCTCCCTCAAAAAAAAAAACCCTCCAGGTTTCCCCAGCTCAGAGTAGCCAACCCCGCAGCCTGTGGGATTATCCACTTCCCAGGAAAACCAGATTTCTCCTGGGGGAAATTGACTCAAAGGAGAGAAATCCCCCCATAAACACAAAGGCAGGAGGCACGATGATACTTGGGCCGAGATCAGTGGTCCTGGCGAAAGATCTGTCTCTCGGTAATCTGCACAAGCCCCTCCTCATTCCCCAGGAAGGAGACCCCAGTGGCAGCCTGCCCTTCTTCTCCTCGGTCTCCTGCGATCCCCCGGATTGCAGGTCATCGTGCCTGTTTGGCTGGCCTTCTCCGACACTGCCCAGGTCTTGACACTGCCCAGGTCTTGACAACGGCTGGAGGGGAGGGGGACTGGGGGACAAATCTGACTTCAGTTCCTAAATTGGCCCTGGCATGGCTACCAGAGAGGGGGGCGGGCGGGGTGGAGGAACAGCAGAGCTGGGATTTGCTGCCATCTGCTGCTGAGCTGGTAGAAGTACCCCAACATCTTCCAAACAACTCCCCAAAAATAGATTCCAATGGGCAGCACAATGAAATCCGAGTCCAGTAGCACCTTTAAGACCAACAAAGATTTATTCAAGGCGGGAGCTTTGCTTGCACTCGAAAGCTCACGCCTTGAATAAATCTTTGTTGGTCTCAAAGGCGCTACTGTCCTCTGATTTCATTTCCCAAAAGTAGAACTTGTGTTGGGCAGGTCAAGGCGGAACGAAACAGGTTCTTACTGTAGAGCAGACTTTCTTGAATTTTTTCACCATTGAGAGACCCCGGAAATATCCTTCAGGCTTCAAGGGACCCCAGAAGTGGGGTGATTGTGCAGAATATGGTTGGGAAGCTGTGGACATGCCCCCCCCGTGCCGGTAAAGGTAAAGGTATCCCCTGTGCAAGCACCGAGTCATGTCTGACCCTTGGGGTGACGCCCTCTAGCGTTTTCATGGCAGACTCAATACGGGGTGGTTTGCCAGGGCCTTCCCCAGTCATTACCGTTTACCCCCCTGCAAGCTGGGTACTCATTTTACCGACCTCGGAAGGATGGAAGGCTGAGTCAACCTTGAGCCGGCTGCTGGGATCGAACTCCCAGCCTCATGGGCAGAGCTTTCAGACGGCTGCCTTACCACTCTGTGCCACAAGAGGCTCCAGGCCCATAATTGGCTATTTGGGAGAGGGGGGGGGGTCCAATATGACCATATACGGTCATATTACCCGATAATAACAAATATTAAAAATGTATTTAAAGTTAATTAACTCCCACCCATTGAGGAAACCCTTCCAGGGCCATCAAGAAACCTGCCTTATGTACATTTTATGTGGTTATTATGTTGTCATTTTACTATGCGGTACTTTATTGCTTATTAGACCATTTGGTAACTATGTAACAGAATTGGATACCTTTGTTCAAGACGTATCTGTTTGATAACAGAGGGGTGGACCAGAGGGATGGACCAGAACCAATGGGATGAAATTAATTCAAAGAAATTCCGTCTAAACCTCCGGAAGAAGTTCCTGACAGTCAGAGCGGTTCCTCAGTGGAACAGGCTTCCTCGGGAGGTGGTGGGTTCTCCATCTTTGGAGATTTTTAAGCAGAGGCTGGAGAGCCATCTGACGGAGAGGCTGATTCTGTGAAGGCTCAAGGGGGTGGCAGGTGACAGGGGATGAGTGATAAGGTTGTGAGTGTCCTGCATGGTACAGGAGGTTGGACTAGATGACCCAGGAGTTTTCTCTTCCTTGTTTGTATTGCCCTCCTCTGTGACCTCTGACCTGGAGGCTGGCACGCACGGATATTGTGTTGGTGGGATACTGTTGCCCTTCTTGGAAGGCCCGGATAGCCAAGGCAGTGTTGAGTGTTAGACAAGGACTTGGGTTCAAATCCCCCTTCCATCCCACTAGCAGCCCGTCCTACCTCACAGGGCTGTTGTGGGGATAAAACGGAGGATGAGAGAATGGGGTTGGTCACATTAGAGGAAAGGCAGGACATCGATGCAGGGAAATAAACAGGGCCAGGGCCGGCTGCGTCGTCACCTCTCTGAGGAAGTGTGTCACCCCAAGTCACTGGAATGTCCTGAGCCTTGCAAATTTGCACACGTACACCGCTGCACATTCAGACTTGGGTTATCATGTTTGGAAGCTGTTTGAGAATGCAGAGGTCAGAGGAAGGCAGTGAAAATGGTGGAGGGGTTTGGGGACCGGGGGAGCTTGGTCTGTTTAGCTTGGAGAGAAGGTGACTAAGAGGTGATAGGGTAGCCATCTTCAAGTACTTGAAGGGCTGTCATATAGAACAGGGGTAGTCAACCTGTGGTCCTCCAGATGTCCATGGACTGCAATACATTGTAGTCCATGAACATCTGGAGGACCACAGGTTGACTACCCCTGATCTAGAAGATGGAACAGAGTCATTTTCTGTAGTCCCAGAGGGACGGACCAGAACCAATGGGATGAAATTAATTCAAAAGAATTTTCGGCTAAACATCTGGAATTCCTCACAGTTCTCTCTCTCCCCCCCATCCATCCATCCATGTCTGTCCGTCCGTCCGTCCATCCAATCCATCCATTTATCTTCATCTGCCCGTCTGTCCCTCCCTCCCTCCCTCCCTCCCTCCCTCCATCCATCCAATCCATCCTCATCCGTCCATCTGTCCATTCCTCCCTCCTTCCATCTATCCAATCCATCCTCGTCCGTCTCTGTCCCTCCACCCACCCACCCACCCACCCACCCACCCACCCACCCATCCATCCATCCATCCATCCATCCATCCATCCATCCATCCATCCATCCATCCATCCATCCATCCATCCATCCATGTTTTTAAATGTTCCCTTTGTTTTTAATCCTAAATTCCTGCGCATTGTGTAATAAACAGTTGTGTTCTATGTTACTTTTTTATTCCCTCGCTGTTTGTGTTCCTGGTAAGACGACAGAGTCGCCCACCTTCCCCCGGGGAACTGAAACACTGGCTAGCATAATCCACATGAATCCATGATGCCAAAACGTGGACTGGGTAAACACATACTTTCGCACCTTCATGCTCATTTAAACCAGCAACACCTGAACTCGGCAGAGGGCTTCTGAGCTTTGAGGCTGGAACCACCAGCAATCGGGCCCCGGAAAACATGATTCTTTTCAAGAGATTATTCTGAATTTATCTGCTCCTTCTCAGAGATTATAGAGTCAAACCATCTAGAGGTACCTTGCAAGCCATCATCACAGTTCCATGTAAAATCTGTAATTATATAATCAAGCCCCTGAAGAAAGGTGTGAAAATGTGTTTTCGACTGTTCCACGCTTTGCCATCACGTATTCACATGGATTAAAGACGTTTCGCCTTTACACGGCCATGTAGCCAGTCTGTCGGTTCTCTTCGGCTTCCTGCTCACCACAACCCCTGACGGGTCCTTTGTAACCTCGCCCTGGGGCCTGGAGATGCCCTGGAATTACAATTCCTCTCCAGACCAGCAGCTGACGAATCCTGCTTGGGAGTGGGGGGGGCAGCTTTAGGGGAGGGTCTCTGCCCCTTCACCGTCCTCCCAAGCTCCCTCTCCTCCTAAGACCCTCCTCCCAAATTGCCAGACATTTCCCAAGCTGGAACTGGCAGTTCTCTTGGGAAGAGCATGGAGAGTAAGCGTTAGAAAGGCGACGTTTGCTATTTTTATATCCCAGTTTTCAACCCAATGGGGTTCACGTTATTCTCCTCTGCGGCATTTCATCTTCACAACAACCCTGTGAAGTAGGCTAGGCTTCAAGGGGGTTTGACCGGCCCCGGGTCATCCAGCAAACTTCCACAGAACAGCATGAATTCAAACCCAGGTTTTCTCAGCTCCTAGCTCTGTGCTTTAAATCAGGGATTCCCAACCAGGGAATTTAAATCAGGGATTTCCTGGAGTCCTGAGCACTCCCTAGGGGCTCCGTGGCCTTTCCCCTATACCAGAGGTGGCCATACTGTGGCTCTCCAGATGTGCATGGACAACAATTCCTGGCAAGGGCTCATGGGAAATGTAGTCCATGGTCATCCAGTGAGCCACAGCTGCTGCTGCCCTGTTTGTACTAAACCACAAGCTATTCCTGGCATCGCTGTGAAAGCAGGAAACCAGCCGCTTCCTTTGACCGCAGGGTGGTGTTCCTGCGTGGCTACTGCACCTGTGAAAAGGGGTGGAGCCTGCACACCTACACCTGCCTCAAATCTCCTCCTTTCTCTTCCCCCAGTCCTCCTCGGGCGTGGCCAGCTGACATCACTTGCAGCCTGGTTCTGGGTCTCCTCGAAGCCAGAAAAATATTCCAGGGGCTACTCAAGGGTCAAAGGCAGGAAAAGGCTGCTTGAGCTACTGTAACGCCATACCGGCTCCCGGCAGACGCAGCTCGGTGAAGCTGAGCAAGGAGAAGCTGACAGGAGGAGAATTCTCCCTCCGGCGTGACGATGATCAGAGCTGCAGAAGGGGCATTCTTTCGGAGCATCTGGGCACCCTGGGGGGAGGGACCCAAGCCTGGTATTTGAAAGCAGTCTCCCCCGACCTGGCTGGCCCACCGTCAACCGTCCGTTCTATTTTTACGCTGCTTTCCAGCCAAAATATCGGTTGCTCAAAGGGACTCGTCACAAATAAAAGGCAATGGAAATAATTCCAAAGCCCGATGGAAACGGGGAAAGGAGGCGTCAAGGTCAGAGGAGGACCGAGGCAGGATGGAAAATGGTCTGGTTGCTGTCCCAGGATGTCGGGTTGCCAGCTGCAAGGTGGGAAATTCCAGGAGATTTGGGGCTTTAGCTATAAGGCTGTAGATTCCAAGCCTCCCCACAAACCAGCCATGGTCTCCAGGGGAACTGGTCTCTGTTGCCTAGAGATCGTTTGTGTTTCTGGTACAGATCCAGGCCCCACCTGATAATTGGCAACTCCACCGTACATTTACACTGGTTTGGATATAGAGCGGGGAGTTAAAAATGTGAGCGAAATGTGGCATGAATTCCACCCCATCAAAGAGGTCTGCCAGCCTCCATGAGAACTGATCTGTGCAGTCTGGAGAGGAGCTGGAATTCCAGGGGATCCCCAGGCCCCACCTGGAGGCTGGCATCCCTGACCCTCAGTGGGGTCCAAGGCCACAGAGTCCCCCCTCCCAAACAGCCCTTTCCTCCAGGGGAACTGATCTCTGCAGTCTGGAGAGGAGCTGGAATTCCAGGGGATCCCCAGGCCCCACCTGGAGGCTGGCATCCCTGACCCTCAGTGGGGCCCAAGGCCACAGAGTCCCCCCTCCCAAGCAGCCCTTTCCTCCAGGGGAACTGATCTCTGCAGTCTGGAGAGGAGCTGGAATTCCAGGGGATCCCCAGGCCCCACCTGGAGGCTGGCATCCCTGACCCTCAGTGGGGTCCAAGGCCACAGAGTCCCCCCTCCCAAGCAGCCCTTTCCTCCAGGGGAACTGATCTCTGCAGTCTGGAGAGGAGCTGGAATTCCAGGGGATCCCCAGGCCCCACCTGGAGGCTGGCATCCCTGACCCTCAGTGGGGTCCAAGGCCACAGAGTCCCCCTCCCAAGCAGCCCTTTCCTCCAGGGGAACTGAGCTCTGCAGTCTGGAGAGGAGCTGGAATTCCAGGGATCCCCAGGCCCCACCTGGAGGCTGGCATCCCTGACCCTCAGTGGGGTCCAAGGCCACAGAGTCCCCCCTCCCAAGCAGCCCTTTCCTCCAGGGGAACTGATCTGTGCAGTCTGGAGAGGAGCTGGAATTCCAGGGGATCCCCAGGCCCCACCTGGAGGCTGGCATCCCTGACCCTCAGTGGGGTCCAAGGCCTCAGAGCCCCCCCCCCTCCCAAGCAGCCACTGGCGTCTGTAACTGGGTGACTGGATTTCACTCGTGGGACATCTCCAGCCGCCACCTGCAGGGTGGCAACCGTACTAAATCCAGCCATTAACTAGCTCTAAGCTAGAGGCAGAAAGCATCAGGCGAAAAGGAAGAGAGTTCTTGGTGTGTTCTTAAGGAACGGGCTGCAGACCTTCACACGGGAGAGAAAGGATAAAAGAAAACACAGACGGAAGGTTCTGGGAAGGAAAACCTCCCTTACCTGAAGAAAGGTGTGGCTGAGGGACGGGAAGGCAGTCTAAGCAAACATTCAGGGCAATGCACCTGAGTGCATTCTTCGTGCGGGTTGTAATGTCATAAAATCACACGGTGGATTCTTTCATGTTACCTTCCCCCTCCTATCCCATAAACACAGGGGTAGTCATACTGCGGCCCTCCAGATGTCCATGGACTACAATTCCCATGAGCCCCTGCCAGCGAACGCACGAGGCTCCCTTTTAGTGAAACAGGCCCTAGGCCCACCATCCTGCCGCATCCTTTTCTGTGCCACAACACTGTCGCACCACCCGGGACCCTGGTAACAGGAAAGTGGCACCACGTCCAGCAAAAGCCGTCTCTCGGGTGACGCAACCCCATAACCAGTCGCTTCGCACAGGCGTTCTGGGACCGCCGGCGCAAGGGAAAGCAGCCGGCCCCAGGCTCCTTTGGTGCGCATGTGCTCTTGAGGCCCCGTGCTGGAAGAAATGGAGCCACGTCTTCTGCAAGCCAGCCAGGGAGCATGCCGTGCTCTGGCACGCCTCCCAAGTTTGGTAAAAACTGCAGTGTGACACGAGGGCCGTTAAAAATGTCCCCCTGCGGACGTCCTGCACCCTCACGACCCACTCCACAAGGACGGGCAGGGAACAGACCTCTTGGAACGCTGCGGGATTGTGGATCGTGCCGCTTTTTTGGGAGCGGAGGGGAGAACAGCCATGAGCTAATTTTTGGGCAAGAAGGTACGGCCCGTGAGCCAAACGTTTGGCAGGGAGAAGCTTGTGCGGAACGGAAGCCGCCTTGAGCCAAGATGAGTGCTCAGTGGACGCCGATGGCATCTTTCCCAATTCCACTCGCTCCACTTCTCCTCATTTCGACTTGCTAACCCCTCTTCCCAATGGGTTGCCAACTTCCAGGAGAGACCTGGCGCTCTCCTGGAATGCTCACGGGTCTCTAGATGACGGCAATTGAGTCCCCTAGAGAAAACAGCAATTTTGGAGGGTCTGGCCATAGACCCAGCGGTGGTCCCTCCCCAAACCCCAAGCACCCCCCAGTTTACCAACCAGGAGCTGGCAACCCCCCCATAAAGACCTCCAAATCCCACCCCTCTCCCTTGCGAGCCTGACAGAGAACACAAGAAGATGCAAGGACAGAAGCAAAGAGCCAAAGACGGTTTAAGAGCTCTTTTTCCCTTTATTGTTTGGTTCGGAGAAGACAGAAGAAGCCTTTGATTTATTGACCCAAATCGTTTCTATACACAAGAGTATTTATTATAAAGATTCTTCCCCCACCCCCCCTTATTTACACAGACAGTCCAGGGCGGGGGGGGGGGGGAAGAGAGACACACACACATGGATGAGCCAATGGGCTTCCTCAAACGGTGCGCATAGATATGGTACAGCCTGTTATGCAGCGGGGAGAGCCAGAGAAGCTGAGTCAAAGGCCAGGTTTGGGGGGCGGGGGGGGGGTCAGGGGAACACCCCAGAGATAGAGCAGCATGCATTCCTGACGCGCTTTATGGGGGGCAAGGGGGGGGCAGAAGAAGCGTTTCTCCCCAGCCTCTCTGCTCGTGGCGCGTTTCCACGTCGGGTCGCCCAAGGAACTTGTAGCAAAAGTCGGGAAATGGCTATTCTGTGGCTTGCGCAGGCCTGATCCAAGGCACACTAGTATTTGCACACGGGGGGGGGGGGGGCGGCAAAACGTCACTCCACAGGCCCGATATCCAACAGGAGGGGAGGGGGAGCTGTTCACCCATTTTGCATACCTGCCTGTGGGCACAGAGAAGGACACACTGCAGCAACACACCCTAGTCACACACCTGTAAGCCGGTGCAGCGCACCTTGGACACAGTCGGAACGCGGGAGGTCAGGCGAGGCCCCCTCCCCGCCGCATACCTGAGCAGGTGCTGTTTGTCACCTGTGGGGCTTGGCTGCCACAGCTGCTGGCAGCACTGGCGTGTTTTCTTCCACCCCGTTGGCTACACCGGGAGGAAAAGATTGCAGCGGGTTATAAAAACCGGCACGTGGGTGGGCCTATTTCAGAGGGTGGGCCAGAGGCATGGCTGCCAGCTGCCTGGAGTAAAAAAAAAATCCTCTTATTGCATCCGGCTCATCCATAGAGCTGCCAACCTCCAGTTGTGAATTAAGTATAGAGGCCCTGGGCTACCAAGGTGGCAAGCACAATATCCAAAACAGACTTCTGTAGGGTTTTGAGTCTTCTATGATTTCTTTATTCTTAATCGTACAAAGCAGTCCCAACGCGTTTTGCCCACTGGCTTTGTCAAGGGACATTAAATTATTCGTGTTTCAGACAAACTTCATATAAGTAAATATATGTCTCTTAGACCAGGGGTAGTCAACCTGTGGTCCTCCAGATGTCCATGGACTACAATTCCCATGAGCCCCTGCCAGCATTTGCTGGCAGGGGCTCATGGGAATTGTAGTTCATGGACATCTGGAGGACCACAGGTTGACTACCCCTGTCTTAGACTGAGTATAAGGTTGTTATAGCAGCTACTCCTAGCTTAAGGCGTTCCAGACACGAAACGCTTTGGGACTGCTTTGTACAATTAAGAATAAGGAAATCATAGAAGATTCAAGACTCTACAGAAGTCTGTTTTGGATATTGTGCTTGCCACCTTGGTATCCCAGTGCCTCTGTCTGTACTCGATTTGATCCTTCACTGGGTCCTACCCCTCTTAATTTATCATTTTAACCTGCAGTTGTGGCCTGACGCTCTCCTGTTTATACAATAAATAAATTAATATAAGAAAACCCAATTCCCAGTTCACAGAGATCGGTTCCCCTGGAGAAAATGGCTGCTTGGGGGGGGGGTCTATGGCTTTGTACCCTGCCGAGGCCCCTCCCCAAGCCCCGCTCCCCACTGGCTCCACCTCCCCTTCCAAATCTCCAGGTATTTTCCAATCCAGAACTCTCTATATTAATAGCATCCCAGCGCACCTGTATTAAAGGGGCAGAACCTTATTTATTTTACTCCAGGCCAGTTGGCAACCTGTGGAAGAGGGGAAAAGGGGTGTTTGAGTCCCCTGCCAAGGTATATTAGAGTGCGCTATTTGGTTTTTGGGAATCAGAGGCTTGGGAAATCCAGAGCACCAGAGGTTTCCGACAGCAACCAAGAAAAACCGAGCAAGACTCTAGCCCTCAAGGGACGGAGGAATGGGAAAGAAAAACTCAGAGATTGGCTTTTAGAACCTTTTGACCATGGAGGCCCTGCTGAAATATTTTCGAGGCCTTGAAGAAGAAGAGTTGGTTTTTATACCCCGCTTTTCTCAAAGCGACTTACAATCACCTTCCCTTTCCTTTCCCCACAACAGACACCCTCTGAGGCAGGCGGGGCTGAGAGAGCTCTTAGAGAAACTGCTCTGTGAGAACAGCACTATCAGGGCTGTGACATGCCCACGGTCACACAGCTGGCTGCATGTGGAGGAGTGGGGATTCACACCTGGCTTGACAGATCAGAAGCTGCCTCTTACCCACTACACCAGGGGTAGTCAAACTGCGGCCCTCCAGACGTCCATGGACTACAATTCCCAGGAGCCCCTGTCAGCGAATGCTGGCAGGGGCTCCTGGGAATTGTAGTCCATGGACATCTGGAGAGCCGCAGTTTGACTACCCCTGCAGTACACCAAACTGGAGGGGATGTCCTGCCTTTCAAAGTCCTGTACCATCTGTCCAGCTGGCCTTCTCCTCCCACATAGGGCCTTACTTGGCCTGAGAGATTCTCTTTCCTGGGTGCCCCTGCTTTTTAAGGCGAGGCAGCAGCTGACCGGAGCTAGGCCTTTTTTAAAAAAACGGTCCTGAATGAAGCATTGCCCATTCTGTCAAATTTCCAGGCAATTTTCCCCATCACTTTTTAGGCCCCAGGAGCTGATTCACCAGGGGCTAAAGCTACCAAACGTCAGATAATGCACTTTCAATGTGCTTTTGCAGCTGGATTTTCCAGTGTGAAACAGGAAAATCTACTTCGAAAGTTCTTGGAAGTGCATCATCCAACATTAACCGCCCTGAGACTCTGGGGACGGCAGTATATAATAATAAATATAATAAATGAATAAAATAAATGTGTGGAACAGACTGTCACCTTGCCCCGCTTCTGCTTTCAGTGGCATTTCTGTTGTTTGTTTTTTGGCGGGTTTGTCCCTTTTGTCGACTTGGAAAGACTTCTTAAAATATTGCCCTTGAACATTATTTCACATTTAAGGTTTCATGGCTCCTGTTTGAATCCAGTTGGTCACGACAGTCTAGTTTTTTAAATGTTCGTCTCGGTCGTTTTGGTCTCTTGTCAGCTGGATATAGACACAATGAAGGCTGGAGGCGCATGATCCAGCGCCACCATGCACAGTGACCCTGCCACTGTTCCACCTAAGCTGAGCATGAGGAAGAAGATTCACAAGTCTATTTAGCTAAATATTACAGGGGTAGTCAAACTGCGGCCCTCCAGAGGTCCATGGACTACAATTCCCACGAGCCCCTGCCAGCAAACGCTGGCAGGGGCTCGTGGGAATTGTAGTCCATGGACATCTGGACGGCCACAGTTTGACTACCCCTGTATTACAGGGAGGGTGAAGGAAGGAGAGACGGATCAGCTGCAACTGTCTAGTTATACCCTGAGTTTGGATCTTGGAAGCCTGGGGCGGCAACAATAATTACGGTACGACGGCCTACCAATCCAGAGAAGGGGACGCAACGACGCCCTCACCCCGGTGATCTTAACCAGAGCTAACGCCAACCAGAGTTTCCATCTTAAAAGCTGATTAACGCCGGCTAAGAGTCGAGACCACCCGGGAAAACGTGCGTCTTAATCTCAGGCCTCGCCACGATCTCTCAACCTGGGGAGTTTGGCACAAAAAAAGTCGCGTGGGACTCGCCACGGGGAGAAGGCCGAGCCTGAAACCGGGCAGCCAAATTAACAGCAAGCCAGCAAGGAAGATACAAAGGGGCTGCCCGGCTCTAGGGGAGTCACAAGCGCTGCAAAAGGGGGTGAAACTCCCAACACAGAAGAGGAGACGTGGGCAGGGAACAACACACGGGGGTCACTGCACCAAAGCCCGCCACGGAAATGCAAAGGCTGCACAATCTGCACCCGGCTCCACGCGGGACTTCCTGCTTGGAACGGCTTCCCAGCCCCGATTTGGCCGTTGGACTTTCCGGCCGTCTGATTCGGGCGTTGCCAAGGCGACCGAGCTGTCATCCAAAAAACAGACGGCCACGCGCCCGGCCTCCCCTCCCCTCCCCTCCCAGCCGCCTCCGGATGGAGGCGCAGGGTCGGCATGGAAACCGGCCCCAGGATCCAGGTGCCCCTGTGTTCTCACCTCCCGGTGTGGGTGCTTGCTCGGAGGGCCTAGTGCGCAAAAGCGGGTTTTTCCGCCAGGTCGCCATGACAACATAGGAATTAGCATCTACCTTAAAAAAAGAAAAACAACACCCAGCAGTTGTTTACTCCCACGGGGACTCCAGGAGTAAGGCACTCTGCTGTGCTTCAGATGGGCACTTCCAAGAGAGCGGAAGACTCTTTCTTTACTTTCCGCCAGTAGTGGCTGTACAGCCGCTACTGGCGGAAAGTGAAAAAAGAGGCTCCCGCTCTCCCGTGGAAGCCTGTATTTTTGCTTCCCACCGGTATTGGCTGTACTAGAGACCCTTGCAGTAAGGGAAGGCATACAGGATGGCTTTTGCCTTTCGGGAAGGCCGCCCTGCCCGGAAAGGAGGGCAGGAAACATTCATTGATGGCACCGTCTGTTCCGGCTGATCTCTTTCAGGTCCCCCCGCTCCCCGAATCTTTTCACTGGAAACTCCAGGGACTGAACCTGGAACCTGGGATCTTCTACAACAGGGGTAGTCAACCTGTGGTCCTCCAGATGTTCCTGGACGACAATTCCCATGAGCCCCTGCCAGCAAATGCTGGCAGGGGCTCATGGGAATTGTCGTCCAGGAACATCTGGAGGACCACAGGTTGACTACCCCTGTTCTACAACAATTCTCACAGCACCTCCCTGGGTGGTTGTTTCAGTCACTTTCACACGTTCCCCCTAGGGAAGTACACACAAATTATTTTTCCACGGAGCCCCACCGTGCGCAAGGCTGGAACGGCCATTTATCGAACCCCTCTGTGATTTTATTTCTACAAAAATCAGACACTTGGGGAGGGGGGTTTACAACTGGACTGCGGGACCGTGGGAGAGGGGCTTTCAAGCCTTATTTCCCTGTCTCATTTCCCTATCCTAGAATGGCCAGTTCTCCTTTGGGATATTCCTGGAGGTTTTGGGGTCGTGCCTGAGGAAAACAAGAGTTTGGGGGAGGGGAGGAAGTTCCGTGTAGCTTTGATGTCGCTCTAGGGCTTCAATTTCTCCCAGTCTCTGTGGTATACCATAGAGCCTGCACCCCGAAGCAGTCTTTTCCTCTAGGGAGTTGGATTGCTTTAGTTTGCGAAATTAGTCGGAATTTCCGGGGAACTCCAGGTTCTACCCAGGGGTTGGCAGTCCAAAACCCTCCCCCCAAATAAAGGCGCCAATGCAAATTCCCTGGGGTGACCTGGGAAGAAATCACGCTCCGGTTAAGCACACAGCCTGGAGCCCGACTGTGCTGATCACAATTCTCATGCTCCTTTTTCACGCGCACGACATCGGGGGCCGGAAATCGCGAACATTATTTCTGCCGGAGAGCAACCCCTTACATAGTCAGTGGGTTTTTGGAAAACGTGCCGCGTGCTCCCTCCCCACCCATCCCTCCCTCTGCAAGCTGCACTCTCAACCACGCAGCTGGACAAGATTCTTTGGGGCGGAAGCTCCTGGAGAACTTCTGGAGACTCTCCGCAGCATCAACATCGCTCCGGCTGGTGAGAGCACGGCATCCTACAGGCAGCGGCGTGCAAACCACGGCAGGAGGACCAGATCCGCGAGGCGCAAATGTACAGAATGCGCTGCCCCATCTGCAATGTTCCCAAAGTCCAGGAGCCCCTGGTTCACGCCCAGTTTGCAATGGTGGAACAGGTTCTTGGGCAAACGGGCATGCTTGCGTCCGGCGTGCAGTCCAGAGGAGTCCGGAGAGCCGGTCCCGAGGCCAGTGGAGTCGGGCAGCTTGAAGAGAGAGCCGGGGGGGGGAAAAAGGAGAGACAGACGGTCCCGACGGGAAATGGTCTTGCAGGGGTGGAGGCTGGTCAACCGTGAGGGAGCAAGGAACCTGAAAATTGCTTCCCAAAAGCATTCCTTTTGTCCGGCTGGGTTGGGTTTGTTTTCGTTTGGGTTTTTGTTTTGGTTGGTTTCAAGGTTCTTTTGAGGCGGAGTCCTCAAGCACGGAGCAGCAAGAGGGCGGGGAAAGTGCATGTTTGGGGAGACGGGGGGGGGGGGGGGGAAGGGGGCCCAGAAAGGCCAGTGCAAGAGCTGCAGACTAGAGTGGGGAGGGGGCAGCCGAGGTCAGCCTTTGGGGGGGGAGGGGATGCTCGTAGCCTCCTGCCCCAAAGAGGGTGGGGGAGGTGATAAAGCAGGAAGAAGGCATGTGGGGGGGTCTGGTTTAAGGCTTATGCGTCTGCATAGAAAAAATGTGTAAACTGTGGTGGGAGCGAGAGATCAGGGTGGGGTGGGTGGGGTGGGGTGGGGGCGCTTGGCCAGAGGCTGTTCCGGAGACGGGGTCCCATTCCCGTGATCTTCCCAATCCCTGGATGTTTCCCCCTGTGCAGCAGACCCCAGGGGTCGCAGGGGGGGGGGCTCCCTCTCCCAGTGCAACGCCACCTCAATCCGATGCGGCCCCACACGCCCGATTTTGTGAGAAAGGGACCAGCTTGGAGGTCCGCTCATCCCACGGATACATTTGCTGGAGCCCTTCGAAGCATCCCTCACAGAAAGGGAATTTGGGGCTGGCTAGCCAGGCCGCTGATCCCGCTGCCCAGAGGTGCGTGACTTTGACCACGCATGTCGATCGTGTTTCGTCCCCCTTCCTGAATGCCCCGCCTTTCCCCTCAGCAGGCTTCGTTCTCGCCGCCTCTGCTTTGATCCTCACGACAGCCCTGCGAGGTAGGTTAGGCCGAGAGCGCGTGTGACTGGCCCACGACCACCCGGTGAGATCCCGTGGCCGAGTGGGGATCTGAACCTGGGCCTCCCGGAATCTAGTCCGAAACTACGCCGGGTGAGCCCTCGGTGTCAGTCGTGACTTTAGGGCCTTCTCCCCTATGATGTGTCAGCTGGGTGCCAACCTCCAGGTGGGACCAGGCCATCTCTTCAGCCCATAGTTCGCCGGGAGAAAATTTGGAGGGTGGACACAAAGATATGATGCCCTGCTGAGGGCCCTCTCCTTTCCAAAAAATAGCCTACTCGGGCTCCACCCCCCCCCCCGAAAAAAATCTCCAGGGATTTTCAAACCCAGAGCTGGCAACCCTACACCCTGCGCAGAATCACCAATGCAGCAGTGATCCCGGCATGGCCGCCCAGTCTGCAACTTCCCTGCCCCTGCCCTTTCCCAGGTGAGCCCTGGCACAAATGGGGGTGTCCAATAAACCCTTTAAAGGGCCAACAGGGAGGGGAATGCAGAGTACAAAGAGCCCTGCTGGGTCAGGCCAGGGAGGGTCCCTCCAGTCCAGCCTCCTGTCTCACCCAGGGGCCAGCCAGTTCCTCTGCAGGGCCAGCCACAGGGCAGAGAGGCCGAGGCCTTCCCCTGAGAAGACCCTCAGAAGAGCCCTGCTGGGTCAGGCCAGGGAGGGTCCCTCCAGTCCAGCCTCCCGTCTCACCCAGGGGCCAGCCAGTTCCTCTGCAGGGCCAGCCACAGGGCAGAGAGGCCGAGGCCTTCCCCTGAGAAGATCCTCAGAAGAGCCCTGCTGGGTCAGGCCAGGGAGGGTCCCTCCAGTCCAGCCTCCAGTCTCACCCAGGGGCCAGCCAGTTCCTCTGCAGGGCCAGCCACAGGGCAGAGAGGCTGAGGCCTTCCCCTGAGAAGACCCTCAGGAGAGCCCTGCTGGGTCAGGCCAGGGAGGGTCCCTCCAGTCCAGCCTCCCGTCTCCCCCAGGGGCCAGCCAGTTCCTCTGCAGGGCCAGCCACAGGGCAGAGAGGCCGAGGCCTTCCCCTGAGAAGACCCTCAGAAGAGCCCTGCTGGGTCAGGCCAGGGAGGGTCCCTCCAGTCCAGCCTCCCGTCTCACCCAGGGGCCAGCCAGTTCCTCTGCAGGGCCAGCCACAGGGCAGAGAGGCCGAGGCCTTCCCCTGAGAAGACCCTCAGAAGAGCCCTGCTGGGTCAGGCCAGGGAGGGTCCCTCCAGTCCAGCCTCCCGTCTCACCCAGGGGCCAGCCAGTTCCCCTGCAGGGCCAGCCACAGGGCAGAGAGGCCGAGGCCTTCCCCTGAGAAGACCCTCAGAAGAGCCCTGCTGGGGCAGGGCAGGGAGGGTCCCTCCAGTCCAGCTCCCCGTCTCACCCAGGGGCCAGCCAGTTCCTCTGCAGGGCCAGCCACAGGGCAGAGAGGCCGAGGCCTTCCCCTGAGAAGACCCTCAGAAGAGCCCTGCTGGGTCAGGCCAGGGAGGGTCCCTCCAGTCCAGCCTCCCGTCTCACCCAGGGGCCAGCCAGTTCCTCTGCAGGGCCAGCCACAGGGCAGAGAGGCCGAGGCCTTCCCCTGAGAAGACCCTCAGAAGAGCCCTGCTGGGTCAGGCCAGGGAGGGTCCCTCCAGTCCAGCCCCCCGTCTCACCCAGGGGCCAGCCAGTTCCTCTGCAGGGCCAGCCACAGGGCAGAGAGGCCGAGGCCTTCCCCTGAGAAGACCCTCAGAAGAGCCCTGCTGGGTCAGGCCAGGGAGGGTCCCTCCAGTCCAGCCTCCCGTCTCACCCAGGGGCCAGCCAGTTCCTCTGCAGGGCCAGCCACAGGGCAGAGAGGCCGAGGCCTTCCCCTGAGAAGACCCTCAGAAGAGCCCTGCTGGGTCAGGCCAGGGAGGGTCCCTCCAGTCCAGCCCCCCATCTCACCCAGGGGCCAGCCAGTTCCTCTGCAGGGCCAGCCACAGGGCAGAGAGGCCGAGGCCTTCCCCTGAGAAGACCCTCAGAAGAGCCCTGCTGGGTCAGGCCAGGGAGGGTCCCTCCAGTCCAGCCCCCCGTCTCACCCAGGGGCCAGCCAGTTCCTCTGCAGGGCCAGCCACAGGGCAGAGAGGCCGAGGCCTTCCTCTGAGACGACCCTCAGAAGAGCCTTGCTGGGTCAGACCAGGGAGGGACCATCTAATCCAGCATCCTGACTCACCCAGGGGCCAGCCAGTCCCTCTGCGGGGCCAGCCACAGGGCAGAGAGGCCGAGGCCTTCCCCTGAGAAGACCCTCAGAAGAGCCCTGCTGGGTCAGGCCAGGGAGGGTCCCTCCAGTCGAGCCTCCCGTCTCACCCAGGGGCCAGCCAGTTCCTCTGCAGGGCCAGCCACAGGGCAGAGAGGCCGAGGCCTTCCCCTGAGAAGACCCTCAGAAGAGCCCTGCTGGGTCAGGCCAGGGAGGGTCCCTTCTGCTTCCCCCCATTTTTTATATTGTATTTATTTTATTTCTCATCTTTCACCCCATTGGGGACCCAAAGCAGCTCCCCTTGACATCCTCCCCTCTGTTTTCGTTTCACAACGACCCTGTAAGGTACATTCAGCCGGGTAGCTGTGCGAGGTATGTTAGGCTGCCGTGTGTATGATGGGCCCGAGGTCACCCAGAAAGTTTCTATGGCGTCAGTGGGGATTCGAACCCAGATCCCCCAGATTCTGGTCCGACACTCTTCCCCTACACTGTACTGACCCCTGCATTTGGGACTTGCATTAAAGGCACGGGGGGCGGGGGCGGGGAGTTGGCACCCTATTGCTTTAAATAAAGAGACAACAATACGCCAAGTATTGTGCAAACAAAGGGCAAACTCAAAGATGAGAGAACAAGATAAGCACACACACACACACACACAAACACACACTCCCGGGGCTTCAAAGCGGAAATTCAGGCCGCAGCTGTCGGAAGCTTCCTCTTAACTACCCGGGGGGTCTCTGGAACAGCCTCTGGCACTGTGCCTGGGTGGGGAGGGGGATCCTCGGGGTGGGGGTGAAGCCGGTGCCGTGGGGCTTCCAGGGCCGGAGGTGCCAGGTGTGGGAGCGGTGAGGCAGCGCCCCCTCCAGGTTACCTAGAGGAAGGGCTGCTGCACTCAGAAGTGGGGCAACAGAACTGATGGACGTCTTCCACCTCGTCATCGTCCCTAGGAAACGGGGAGGGGGACGGACAGACAGACAGACAGACAGACAGACAGACAGAGACGGATTATAAGCCTGCAGAGGCAGCCCCGAGGAGGAAGCGACAGCAAAGCGAGGAGGAGATGGCAGGTGGGGTGGGGGTGGGGGTGATGCGGCTGGTGGGGCGGAGGGACAGCCAAGGAAACAGGGAAGCTGGAACCATCGGACCCAGAATTCAGTCCTTGCGCCGTGACCGTGGGTCTGTGGACGGAGGCCTTGGACGGGCGTTCCAGCCGAACCCAACCCGTTCAGCCTGACCACTTGAGCTGCTGAAATTAAAAGGGTGCCACGGCGGTGCAAGGGCTCCGACGATCTCCCAAGCACCCGTCGGGCCACAGCTTCCAGCCCGAGTCCAGCCCAACAACGTATAGCATTGCCTAGCTCAGCTGGCAGCAGCTCGAGAGGAAGACCCCTCCTGTTTCTTTAGCAGACCTGTGTCCGCCGAAAAGGCGGCAACAAGATTTTTTTCCCTTGCTTCCTTTCCCAGCTCTGCAGCGATGGCTGAACTGTGCTTCTCCAGTTTTATTGCCTTGTTTCTTCCGCTGGTCCGTGCCGCTCGCTTCCCCCTCCTGCCTGCAGAGCAAAGGCAGAGAAGCCCTGGGCTGTGGCAGAGTCACGAGATGTCTCTGGCCATGACACAAGTTGCTGGAAGGGCTGGGAAAGACAACCTGGATCCCATTTCTGTTCTGACTAGCAGGGCGAGCTGCAGAAATTGGCCAGGAGAGCTTTGTCGTTTTTAATACGACCGAGAGATCTGCCTGAAGGTCACACCGCTACTAAAGGCACAAGAACGGTGGTTGCTACAAACAAGAAGGTGGCCGGTTGCCGGCAGCCCGAAACTCTTGGCCTCAAGGTTACCCAGGTCGCGACAACCAGGACCTCTGCGCTTGGCCGGGGAGACACTGATGCTCTTCTGCCCACCCCCCTCCAGAGACGCAGCTCAGGAGCAGAACCGATCTGAGAGAGAGCCATCCAGGCCCCGATCCATCCCACACACCTCTTGCACGCCACATTCAAGCCGCTCACACACCACACAATCCCGCTCTGTTTGTGCCAACGGGCTATTCTGCTTATTGTCAATCTAGGCTCGGGAGAACAAAGGCAGAGATGGCTGCTTCTAGGAGGGTATCTCGGGGTCCCAGGCCCCCTGGGTCAGCTGCAGCACGAACAGAAATGGAGGAGGCGGAAACCTTTGCATAGCAGATTTAAGCTTGCCAACCTCCAGGCGAGGCCCAGAGGTTTCTGGGGATCTCTTTATGGCTTGAATACAGATTTGGAGCTGTCGTGGTTTTTTGTAGCCGCTTGGATTTAAGGCTGTAGTAACTGAACGCACCTGGTGTGTTACTGCCTGTATAAATTAAGGATGTGTATTGGGTAAAATTTGGACCTCATCGTTTCTGATTTCTGGCCACCTCATGAGAAGGAAGGACTCCCTGGAGAAGAGCCTAATGCTGGGAGCGATTGAGGGCAAAAGAAGAAGGGGACGACAGAGAATGAGGTGGCTGGATGGAGTCACTGAAGCAGTCGGTGCAAACTTAAACGGACTCCGGGGAATGGTAGAGGACAGGAAGGCCTGGAGGATCATTGTCCATGGGGTCATGATGGGTCGGACACGACTTCGCACCTAACAACAACAAATTTATCTGTATTTCCCCATACAGATAGGAGCCGGCTGGCCATGAGATAGTTTGACTTGGATTGAGGGAATCTATTTTGATATTGGTTTAGTTTATAAGTCTAACAGAATGTAGGCTTAATTTTATTAAAATGGAACGTATGAACTTATTCTGGTCAACTAATAGTTGATACTTATAGGTTTTGAAAGCTTGAAGCTGCTGGGCAATTCCTGCAAAAATTAATGAAAAATAGAGGCACGGAAGCTGCAGTATATTTTTTACTAAATATACTGACAGTATTCTAATCTGTGAAGGCAAAAGGGGGTGGCAGGTGACAGTGGATGAGCGAGAAGGTTGTGAGTGTCCTGCACAGTGCAGAGGGTTGGACTAGAGGACCCAGGAGGTCCCGTCCAACTCTATGATTCTCGGATTCTAAATTCCGTCTAAACTTCTGGAAGAAGTTCCTGACAATCAGAGCAGTTTCTTAGTGGAACAGGCTTCCTCGGGAGGTGGTGGGTTCTTCATCTTTGGAGAGTTTTAAACAGAGGCTGGAGAGCCATCTGACTGAGAGGCTGATTCTGTGAAGGTTCAAGGGGGTGGCAGGTTACAGTGGATGAGCAAGAGGGTTGGGAGTGTCCATAGTGCTGGGGGTTGGACTATATCAGGGGTAGTAAACCTATGGTCCTCTAGATGTTAATGAACTACAATTCCCATGAGCCCTTGCCAGCAAATGCTGGCAGGGGCTCATGGGAATTGTAGCCCATGAACATCTGGAGGACCACAGGTTGACTACCCCTGGACTAGATGACCCAGGAGGTCCCTTCCCACTCTGTTATTCTATGATTCTATGATTATGGCCTTCTGCCTTGCCAAGGTCCCTCCCCAAACATCACCCTCCCTCAGCCCCAGTCCCCAGGTATTTCTCAACCCACAGCTGGTGAACAGCTACAGTTGGTTAGTTTCCTCTGTTCTGTGACTGTGCGGCTCATTTTATAGCTGGCTTGCGGCCTGCTTGCTCAGTAGAAACTTCAGAGGGACTCTCTCCCCAGTAAGCGTGGAGAGACTTGCAGTCTCCTGGCTCCGGTTTGTGTTCTGCCCAATTTCCTCCCGGATGTATGGCATGACTCACTGGACGGTTGCCAGCCCAGGGCTGGAAAGAATTCCTGAGCGCTTTGAAGCAAAGGAAGGGAAGGATTTGGAGAGGGATTTAGGGTAGAATGACACAGTCTCCTTCTCCAAAGCTTTCTCCTGCAGGAACTGATTTTTCTAGGCTGGAAATACGTAGTCATTCCAAGAGATCTCCAGGCCCCGCCTGGAGACTCTATCCAATTGCTTATTTTAAACCAGTAATAAGATACAAACGGCCACCGGCACCAACTGGCAGGGGCTCATGGGAGTTGTAGTCCATGGATATCTGCAGAGCTACACTTTGGCCACCCCTGTTCTATAACCCACGGAGGTCCCTCGTCTGGCCCCACCTACAAAATCTCCAACCCAAAGACGGAAGCCCTGTGGTCAGCCAATGTGGGTCCGTTTTTTTGGCCAAAACAAGCTGGAATTTTGAGGCTGCCCGTCATATTCGACTTCTAGCTAGAGAAATTAACTCTCTGGCTGAGGATCCCATGCTGTTGAGCAGACAGCTTCTGAAATGCTGCGTCTGCTTCCAAAAATATCTGTCTTGTACAAACTTGTTAAGGTTTATGGCTGAAACAAATAAATCTGAACTGGACTGAAGTTCAAAGGCTCTCTCAATAACCTTGTAAGGTGAAACCAGAATGCAGTTTCGTTCCTCTGTATTCCCCCCATAATCCCTTGCAAGATATCAGGAAGCTGAAGGCACCAGAAGTTATTTTGCTAGAGATTGGTAACCTCATCCAGAGTTTCTGGAGAAGGGTTAGCGGTTTTCTTTCCTTCCTTCCTTCCTTTCTTCCCTCCCTCCCACCTCCTGCCTGGTCCTTTCAACTGGAGATGCTGCTGGGGATTGAACCTGGGACCTTCTGCCTGCCAAGCAGAGGCTCTGCCACTGAGCCAGGGTCTCAGGCCAAGGTCTTTCCCATCCCCTCCTGCCTGGTCCTAACTGGAGATGCTGCCGGGGATTGAACTGGGACCTTCTGCCTGCCAAGCAGAGGCTCTGCCACTGAGCCAGGGTCTCAGGCCAAGGTCTTTCCCATCCCCTCCTGCCTGGTCCTTTTCACTGGAGATGCCGGGGATTGAACCTGGGACCTTCTGCTTGCCAAGCAGAGGCTCTGCCACTGAGCCAGGGTCTCAGGTCAAGGTCTTTCCCATCCCCTCCTGCCTGGTTCTTCTAACTGGAGATGCCGGGGATTGAACCTGGGACCTTCTGCCTGCCAAGCAGAGGCTCTGCCACTGAGCCAGGGTCTCAGGCCAAGGTCTTTCCTATCCCCTCCTGCCTGGTACTTCTAACTGGAGATGCTGGGGATTGAACCTGGGACCTTCTGCCTGTCAAGCAGAGGCTCTGCCACTGAGCCAGGGTCTCAGGCCAAGGTCTTTCCCATTCCCTCCCGCCTGGTCCTTTTAGCTGGAGATGCTGGGGATTGAACCTGGGACCTTCTGCCTGCCAAGCAGAGGCTCTGCCACTGAGCCAGGGTCTCAGGCCAAGGTCTTTCCCATCCCCTCCTGCCTGGTACTTCTAACTGGAGATGCCGGGGATTGAACCTGGGACCTCCTGCCTGCCAAGCAGAGGTTCTGCCTGGGACTGAACCCTAGCAGAAGTTCTACCACTGAGCCATGGCCCCTCCCGAAACAAACAAATGACTCCTCAACTGAAGGAGTCTAAAACCTTCACAAGTTCTTCCTTCAAGCCAGAACGCAAAAAAGGAGTGTGCACCTGAGGATACAACCAGATGTGAACAGTAGACACAGATTAAGCCTGTTGCTTGGGATACGTTTGTACACACAAACCCAAACACAGCCCCCCCCACCCCCCGTATCATAATGCTCTCTCACTCGTGTACCCCCTTTCACACATGTGGAGATTTGTTTTTTTTGGGGGGGGGGTTGGAACCTGAGAAGGGGGGATTTAGAGGAAAGGGACTCCAAAGGGGGAAGGGACCTGTGGGCCGCAGACCACATGTGGTCCGTTGACTAATTGGAGGTGGGCCCCGAAGGACGCCTTCTCCCCCCCCCCCGGCCCTTTACAACACACTTTGGGTGTCCTTGTCTCCCATCACTCCCAGATGGGACTGTCTCGTTGCAGAGAAACAAGCTCAGGGTTCCCATTGATTTGTCATTGTCACGAGTTAAAATTTCCATGAAAATAAAATGTTCCTTATGTTCATTGTTGTGGCGAGTCTGTATCTTATTTTGAAGGGATGTTTAAACATTACCATAGCGATCAGAGAGCGTTAGGGCAGGGGTTGAGAGCAGAGAAGTAAACTACCCCCTCCAACGGGCCTCAGTAAAAGGCGTTGAGTGGTCCCCGGTGATAAAAAGGTTGGGGACCACTGCTCTAAGGGACCACTTGCCTTTCTACCCTCCCCCCCTCCCAGCAGAGCGCTTCGGTCTGCAGGAGCTAATCTTCTTGTGGTCCCTGGCCTGAGAAAATTTGCTTGGCCTCTACCTGGGCCAGGGCCTTCTCGGTACTTGCCCCGACCTAGTAAAATGAACTCCCAGGAGAGGGGAGGGCCCTGATAGAGCTATCACAGTTCTGCAGGGCCTGCAAGACGGAGCTCATCCGCCAGGCCTTTGGTTGAGGGCAGGGAAGTAAGACTGGGGGCCCGTTCTAAGGCGACGCCAGTCCATCGGGCGATCTCCCACCCCCACGACAGCTGCTGTCTGAGGGGGACTGGGTGGGAGAAGGTTAATATTTGCCCTCAGAATCATAGAATCCTAGAATCCTAGAGTTGGAAGGGACCTCCTGGGTCATCTAGTCCAACCCCCTGCACTATGCAGGAAACTCACAACCCTCTCGCTCCTCCACTGTCACCTGCCACCCCCTTGAGCCTTCACAGAATCAGCCTCTCCGTCCGATGGCTATCCAGCTTCTGCTTAAACATCTCCAAAGATGGAGAACCCACCACCTCCCAAGGAAGCCTGTTCCACTGAGGAACCGCTCTGACTCTCAGGAACTTCTTCCGGATGTTAAGACAGAATTTAGAATCATAGAATCATAGAGTTGGAAGGGACCTCCTGGGTCATCTAGTCCAGCCCCCTGCACTATGCAGGACGCTCACGACCCTCTCCCTCACCCACTGTCACCTGCCACCCCCTTGAGCCTTCACAGAATCAGCCTCTCCGTCAGATGGCTCTCCAGCCTCTGTTTTAAAAACGAAAGACCCGTCCTGCAGACAGAAATCTCTGCCTTCCGAGGAAAGGACCACTGCACCCGGCTCTTAGTTTACGGCCTCTCGCAAAGGCACAGGCTGAGCCGGGGTTCCAAAATGCATTTTTCTTTTTGCCTGCATGATCCGTGCAGTGCCGACCTTCAGCGGGAGCTCCTGTGGAGAAATGCAGTTTGTAAATCAGGCAGACAGGGATTAAGAACAGCCAGCGGAAAAGAGTGAGAAGCCAGGGCAGGTCTCATGGACCGTAACTTCCCTTTGCTGCTTCGGTCATTATGGGTTTTTTTTCTCCACTTGAGCACCTTCCTGCTGAGGATGGATGCTGCACATCTTGCCAGAACAGCTTTGTGCAAACCGGCAGCCTACGGCCGATGCCAGGACTGCACAATATATGACCCACTGAGCCAAATCCAGACCCCTGGTTATCGTCTTGTTCCCTGTCTTCCCCACGCAGCCCTCCCCTGTCTTCACCACCGAAAATCTCCAGGAATTTCCCCACCTGCAGCTGGCAACCCTGTTGTGCCCTGCCAAATGTGCAGTGGGCCCCTTCTTTCAAGCAAGTAGCAAAACCAGAGGATTTCAGAGTTGCCATCGACATGGACCCAGGCCCACAATCATCTTCCCAGAGGTGCTACAACCTCTGGGCCTAACCGGAGGCTTTTGCTGGTACATGATGCACACACACACCACTGTGCATCTACCTATTGCAGGGGTAGTCAAACTGCGTCCCTCCAGATATCTATGGACTACAATTCCCATGAGCCCCTGCCAGCAAACGCTGGCAGGGGCTCATGGGAATTGTAGTCCATGGACATCCGGAGGGCCGCAGTTTGCCCACCCCTGACCTATCGGGTTGCCTCTTTCTTTCTGACCCGGCTCTTGCATCTCGAGCAGCTGTGTGACAAGACGCAAGCCAGCATCTTTAAAACGCCAGATTTCTGGTGGGTTAGGACAGCTGTTGAATGTGCAGGAAATCTGCCAGGCTCTTCCCATTCGTTGAAGATCGATCCAGGGGGCAGCCAGGTTGAGCTAAAGAAGGACACCTGGATTCAAATTCAAGGAGCACCACGAGATCACCACTCCGTGCGTGTCGAAGGCCTCCACAGGAGGGTCTCAATTCCGGCTTGTATCTGATGAAGGGAGCTTGGACTCTCAAAAGCTTCCTTCCTGGAAGCTTTGTGGGTTTCTAAGGAGCGTCCGGACTCGAATCCAGCTCTCCCACGGCTGACCGACATGGCTGGCCCCTAAAACTTTCCCCAAGATCTAGAAGCGATCCCAGGGCTTCTTCCACACAGGTTGGACCACGCTTTCTTAACCAGGGTTTCGTGAAACTCCGAGGTTTCTTGACCACCAGGGAAGGGTTTCCCAAATGGGTGGAAGTTAATTAATGGTTAATATATTTCTCATTTAAAAAAGAAATACCGCCCTCGCGTTGACCCTGTCTCCCAGAATGGGAGGGGTGGGAAGGGGAGGGGCCCTGGGGTGGGCGTGTCCACAGCTCTGCTTCCCAACCCTATTCTGAACAATCACCCCACTTCTTGGGTATCTCAAAGCCCGAGGAATATTTCAGGGATTTCTCAACGGTAAGAAGGTAGAGAAAGGCCGTATTAGATAATGCACTTTACAGTGGAATAGGCACTGTCTGGTGTACAAAGAGAAGAAGACCCTGAAGGGGGCAGCAAGAAGACTGCAAGATAGGTCAGTGAGTTCAGGACCTTTCTCTCCTGTTAAGTGTTGCTTCTGGTCTGTCTCTAAATTGCTACTCTTGGGGAAATGTCCTGCTTCTCAGGTCATCATGTAGACAGACGCTGCCTCTATCTCTCCTCTACCCTAACACAGTATGGTCGCTCCTTAAATAATGTTGTTAGAAAAGCTAAAGCTCAATACGAGCTTAGGCTAGCAAGAAATGCTAAACATAACAAAAAGGGCTTCTTTAGTTATATTTCAAGCAAGAAAAAGAATTGGGACACCGTAGGAGCACTGCGAGGACAAGAAAGTGAGATTATAACAGATGATGAAGAGAGGGCTGAACTCTAAATTGCTCCTTTTCTCCTAATCCTAAAATACAGCGTGTGCATATCTATGACTTATTTACCCTGCTAACACTTTAGGAGTAGATTCTTCTGTTCCGGAAATCGCATTATTTGGCGTGTGCAGAATGGGAGGAGCATCTCAGAGACGGATGAGATTTTTGGGGGAAGTGAGACGTTTCAAGAGTCCACGCTCCCTTCCTCGGGTATCTCAAAAGCTGACCCCCTGAAAATCTTAAAGGTAAAGGTGTCCCCTGTGCAAGCACCGAGTCATGTCTGACCCTTGGGGTGACGCCTTCCAGCGTTTTCATGGCAGACTCAATACGGGGTGGTTTGCCAGTGCCTTCCCCAGTCATGACCGTTTATCCCCCAGCAAGCTGGGTACTCATTTTACCGACCTCGGAAAGATGGAAGGCTGAGTCAACCTTGAGCCGGCTGCTGGGATCGAACTCCCAGCCTCATGGTCAGAGCTTCAGACTGCATGTCTGCTGCTTTAACACCCTGCGCCACAAGAGGCTCTCTATGAAAATCTTGCTGGCCCCCTAAGGTGCTTCTGGAGGCTCAATCTAACCACCCATCTGTTGCATCTGTGGGGACTGGGAAACGGGGTCCTTTTACACTCAGAAGAGGCTGGTTTCCCTAGAAAGAGACATTTGCTGTGCAGAGGAAGCAGAACCCAAGAGTATCACACAAACAGAACCTGCACACACACACAGACACACACACTTACACACTCACACACCATCCAGGTGTTGCTAACTTTACCTGGCCCTGTTCTCATGCCACAAACTGCATCCTGACCCACCGTGGGAAAGCAGAAGCAGCATGAGAGCAAAACCCAACCCTGGATTCGCAGCCTGCCTCTCCCCCGCATTCTGGGCGGTCTCCCCTTTTTAGCACCGTGCTGTCCTGCAGGCACAGCTGCAGCACGGATGGCTCACCCTAAGCTCCCGCAGACCCAAATGCGCCAGGTCTGGTTAGGCTCACACAAGCACTGCAACAACCGAGGGCCACCCTGCGCACCACTTCCGCCTGGCCTGGGACACGTCCCCCAAGCATTCCAGAGCTCGGGGACTTGTCCCAAAACCCTTCTTTAGGCCAGCGGGGTGCGATTCCTGAGGAGATAGTCCTTCTTCTCTGACCGCAACACCGGAGGCGGGACGGGAAGGGGAAGGGGAGGAGGAGGAGCAAAGCAGATGGCTGCGAAATGGAGCAGAAGCCCGTAGGGTTGGGAGAGGTGGCAAGCAGGGTACGGGGTGGAGTGAACCATGGTCGTGGTGAGGAGAGATGCGAAGGAAACTGTGGTGTGTGCATGAAATCCAGCATTCTCTTAGGCAGGGGTGTGGCCAACGTTTTGGTCTACAGAGGTCCACAGACTACAACTCCCCAATCTAGCTACTAACCAGGCCTGACCCTGCTGAGATTCCCAGGTGGCAAGAGATGGGCAGAGATGCCATTGCCATGGCCTACCTCTGTGCAACAACCCTGGATTTCCATGGGGGGGGTCTTCTCATCCAAGTACAAACGAGGACAGATCCTGCTTAGCTTCCAAGATCTGATGAGATCAGGCTAGGCTGGGTCATTGAGGTCAAGGCGACAGATTAGCAGAGGAGGTTTGCCATGGGCTGCCTCTGCGTAGCAACCCTGGGCTTCCTTGGGGTCTCCCATCCAAGGACTAAACGGGGCCGACCCTGCTCAGCTTCTGGGATCTGACACGACTGAGCTTGCCTGAGCCATCCAGGTCAAGGCAAGAGACAAACAGAGGTGTTTTGCCATGGCCTGCCTCTGCGTAGCAACCCTGGGCTTCCTCGGGGTCTCCCATCCAAGTGCTAGCCCGACCCTGCTTAGCTTCTGAGCTCTGGCGAGACCAGGCTAGTCCGAGCCACCCAGGCCTGGGCGTCTCAAGGCAGGTGGAAACCCAGCCCAGGTTTGCTGGCTCCATCCCTTCCCCCTCTGCGCCAGGACCATGCTCTTCCCCCAGAGTGGAGGAAAGACCCCACCCCACGGGACCTGCAGGGGAATCTGGGGAGGCGGAGGGATGCTGGACTGGCGTCTAGGGCGGCATGGGGAGAGATGGGTGGATGGCTGGGCATGGGGGCGAGCGGCTTACCTGCAGCCTGTGTGCCTGGCGGGGCAAGCTAGTTGCGAGTAGAGGAGCGACTGAGAGGAACAGCAGTACTGGTGCAGAGTGGGACACGTGGACGACCTATAGAGGGCAGCAGAGAGACGGAGCGACAGAGAGAGAGACAGAGACAGAGAGAGGGAGACAGAGAGAGAAGGAGAGAGAGGGAGAGAGAGAGACAGAGAGAGAAGGAGAGAGAGGGAGAGAGTGACGGAGAGAGAAGGAGAGAGGGGGAGAGAGGGAGAGAGAGACAGAGAGAGGGGGAGACAGAGAGAGAGAAGGAGAGAGGGACAGAGAGAGAGAGAGGGACAGAGAAAGAGAGACAGAGAAAGGGAGAGGGAGAGAATGGGAGAGGCAGAGATAGGGAGACAAAGGGAGAGAAGGGGAGAGGGTGACAGAGAAAGAGAGGGACAGAGAGAGGCAGAGAGAGGGAGAAGGAAAAAGTGAGAGAGAGAGCAAGAGAGGGAGGGAGGGAGACAGAGAGAGAGGGAGAGAGGGACAGAGAGAGGGACAGAGAAAGAGAGACAGAGAGAGGGAGAGAGTGGGAGAGGCAGAGATAGGGAGACAGAGGGAGAGAAGGGGAGAGGGTGACAGAGAAAGAGAGGGACAGAGAGAGGCAGAGAGAGGGAGAAGGAAAAAGTGAGAGAGAGAGAGAGAAAGAGAGAGAGAGAGAGAGAGAGGGAGACAGAGAGAGGGGGAGAGAGAGACAGAGAGAGGGAGACAGAGGGGGAAAGAGAGGGAGACAGAGAGAGCGGAACAGACAGAGGGATGGACAGACGAACGGGGGGGGAAGGTGTGGGAAGAGAAAGAAATGGAAGGAGAGGTGTGGATGGAGGCAGGTGACCAGTAGGTGTCGGAATGAGCAATGGTGGTGGGGCAGAGAAAGGGGGAAGGAAGAGAAGAAAAAACACAAAGTCAAGAAAAAGGAGGACAGCACCAAACAAACAGGAAAAAAAAAACATAGCCACTGCCCCCAAGGCCAAACGAAGAGACCAAGCCACCGACTGGGCCACGGAGAGAAGAGAGAGAAGGAGAGAAAGAGAGAGGAAACAGACAGCAGCGCTACCCTAGGGAGTGCAACGTCAGGCCACGGAGCCACGGGAGAACGGGGGGGGGGGAGCAGGACAGGGGGGGACACAAAACCGCCGGCAGCATGGGATGAAAGCGCAAGAAAGCACAGAAGTCTTTGGGAACAGACAGACGGGGGGAAAGCCGGGCCTGGGGAGGGTCCAGAAGTGGGCAGTGAGCAACAGCGGGGCTCTCAAGGCGTGGCTCAGGCGACAATGCTTGGCTGCAACCCATATTTATCTTGGTGTCTATAAATCAACAGGAAATCCCAGATCCTGCAGCCTCACTGAAGGGCCTGGAGGCCGTGGTGTTCGAGGGAAGTGGAACAGGGGGCCAAAAACACCGAGCTTTGCAAAACTGGAGCCAAACGGGTTTGAGAAGGTGCATGGAGGACGCCGGCTAAGCGGGGCAGGGGGAAAGATTGGCAGGGGGCAGGGAGGGGGACGGGGAAGCAGGCGGTCCGGTTGGGGAGGGGGAGCGTGGACTGCAGAGTTTGGAAGCAAAGAGAGGGGGCAGAGAAAGGAGAACCCAGCTCTCCCATGCCGAATCCTCGGGGAGGGGATCACACCGAAAGGGCTGCCGAACATTTCCCCCCTCCAGTTCCGCTTTCTCCACCGAAATACTCACCTTCCGCCCAGCCAAATGACGACGGTAGAAGTAGGGAGAGGAACAGAAAGGCCGGTTTTGTTCAACAACCTCACACACACAGAAATTCAGGATCAAGTTTCCGGGGCCAATATCGAGACGGGGAGTCGTGTTCAGCAGCGGAGAAGAGCAGGGGCACCTTCAAGAGCCACATCATTTGTGGCAGGGCATCTGACCGGGGTGGCCCAGCTGTGGTCCTCCAGATGTCCATGGACTACCATGCCCATGAGACCCTGCACTCGAAAGCTCACGCCTTGAATAAATCCTTGTTGGTCTTAAAGATGCTATGGGACTCCATTCTTTGGTGTGTCTCTTAAGATGCTATGGAGGTCGTTATAAACAGGGGGGACGACACCCTCTAATAAAGCTCTTAACGAAGTTTTGTATACAGCACATCATCACCGGCCTTTATTGACAGATACACCTTCTGCATAGAGTCCAGCGGCTTTTCCTGAGCCTTCACTATGTTTGGATGCTAAATAAGGAACCAGGTTTGACAAATGGGGCAAGTGGCAAGTCAACGGGAGAGAAATCCCAGGGGGACGGGACCCCACAAACAGAAGATCTGGCCCCTTCCCCCCTCCAAAAAAAACAACCTAAAGTCTATTCCCCCTCTCTGGATTCAACATGTTCTTAGGAGCCAGGCTGGCCAACTCTATCTCCAGTTTGGGGGATGCCACACCCTCTTTTCCTTTGGGTTGATTCACAAAGTCATATTTTGCATATCTGGAGAGCCCCCCCAATTGCACAGAACCCATTTAATTTTGCTACAGAAGAAGAGCCACATCCTGTTTTTCTCAAAGTGGTTTACAATCGGTTTCCCTTCCTCTCCCGACAACAGATACCCTGTGTGATAGGTGGGGCTAAGAGAGCTCTGAGAGAACTGTGATGGCCCAAGGTCACCCAGCTATCTTTTTATGTGGAGCGGGAATCCAAGCAGGTTTTCCAGATTAGAGGCTGCTGCTTGGTGTAGTGGTTAGGAACGCGGACTTCTAATATGGCGAGCTGGGTCCGATCCTCTGCTCCTCCACATGCAGCCAGCTGGGTGACCTTGGGCTCGCCACGGCACTGAGAAAACTGTTCTGACCGAGCAGTGATATGAGGGCTATCTCAGCCTCACCCACCTCACTGGGTGTCCGTTATAGAATCATAGAATCCTAGAGTTGGAAGGGACCTCATGAGTCATCTAGTCCAACCCCCTGCACTGTGCAGGACACTCCCAACCCTCTCGCTCATCCACTGTCACCTGCCACCCTCTTGAGCCTTCACAGAATCAGTCTCTCCATTTGTTGGCTCTCCAGCCTCTGTTTAAAAATCTCTAAAGATGGAGAACCCACCACCTCCCGAGGAAGCCTGTTCCACTGAGGAACTGCTCTGACTGTCAGGAACTTTTTCCGGAGGTTGAGGCGGAATTTCTTTTGAATTAATTTCATCCCATTGGTTCTGGTCCGTCCTTCTGGGGCAAGAGAGAACAACTCTGCTCCATCCTCTACACGGCAGCCTTTTAAATACTTGAAGATGGTTCTCAGATCCCCTCTCAGTCGTCTCCTCTCCAGGCTAAACAGACTGAGCTCCCCCAACCTTTCCTTCTACGTCTTGGTCTCCAAACCCCTCACCCTCTTTGTTGCCCTCCTCTGGACACGCTCCAGTTGGTCTCCATCCCTCTTCAATCGGGGTGCCCAAACCTGAACCCAGGACTCCAAGTGAGGCCGAACCAGAGCAGAGTAAAACGGCACCATCACCTCCCGTGATCTGGACACGATACTCCGTTTGATACAGCCCAAAATCCCATTTGCCTTTTTAGCCACCGAGTCACACTGCTGACTCCTGTTCAATGTATGATCTACTAAAACTCCTAGATCCTTTTCGCACATGCTACTGCCAAGACAAGTCTCCCCCATCCTATATTGGTGCATTTGTTGTGGGGAGAGGAAAGGGAAGGGGATTGTAAGCCGCTTTGGGCCTCCTTCGGGTAGAGAAAAGTGGCAGATAAGAGCTAACTCTTCTTCTTCATCATCCCAACACCAAGCTGACTATCTGTATTTATTGATTCGCCGACTCTCTCCCTACCGGGGCCCCAAAGCAGCTTACGCAATTCTCCTCTCTTCCATTTCATCTTGACAACAACCCTGCAAGGTAGTGCAGGCCAGGAGTGGGTTACATGGGCCAGAGTCTGCCGGCAACCTTCTGTGGAAGATTGAGGATTTAAAGGGGGGGTGATGCTGTGACCACCACTCTCTATACAGCCAGTTTGTGTGTTCCGGCACACCCAAAAACAGAACCCAAGGTGGTATTAGGCTGATGAAATTGGTGAGTAGATCCACTGCTCTAGCCTGCCCACCCTCCTTAATGACAAGCGTGCGTAATCTGCAAATTTTAAAAGGTGCCACCGATCACATACAGAGTGCCAAAATGAACGTGCAAACATCTCGGATTATGAGACGGGAATTCCAGTGCTGAAGGTTGCGCTTCCAGGCAAATCTAGGAACTTATTCTCATCTCAAACAGGAGGAGGAAGAAGGAGGGGGAAGTGGAATTAGAGGAGGAGAAGGAAGAGGAGCTGTTCTTTTATACCCTGCTTTTGACTACCCCAAGGTGTCCCAAAGGAGCTTACAAACCCTACTCTCTTACTTTCCTCGCAGAAACCCTGTGAGATTGGTGGAGCTGAGAGAGCTCTAAGAGAACTGCTCTGAGAGAACATCTCTAAGAGAACTGTGACTGCCTCAAGGTCTCCCAGCTGGCTGCGCGTGGAGAAGGAGTGGGGAACCAAACACGGTTCTCCAGGCTGGAGTCCGCTGATCTTAACCACGACACAAAGCTGGCTTTGAACCCAGGCCGGGAGGCTACCCCCCCCCCCCAAGCCTCTTCCTGCTTCTCCTTTCTGTTCCTGCTCTCCGCTCCCCTGGAAGGAACGGTGCACAAAGAGCTCAGTCCACGGCAAGCTTTGCTTCCTGTTTACGGCAATCGACGTTATTTAAATATATTTAAAACGGTGCGGATAGAAGCCTCAGGAATCGCAACAGGAAAGGAGAGGGGGGGTGTTGGGAGGGGAAGGGGTCTGGCCCTAGGAGAACGCTGAGATCCCAGCCTAGGCCAGAAATTATGCAGACGTGGATGTGCCACCAGAATGTTTCCGATCTTATTTCTGCTGGAACAAGCTAACCTGCCTGCTCTTCAGAGTGTTTGCAGTTTCCTTGAACCTCAAACATCCCGAGCAGAATTAAGTTCTGCTTCACACCTCTGTGTTCTGTCTCCTTGCTTCCCAACCCCCCTCTTACCGCCTGACTGTGATAAAAGGACTCTGGGATCTCCATTCCTGCTTGTATCTGATGAAGGGAGACTTTAACTCTGGAACGTCTGAGCCCTGAAAATCTTGCTGGTGCCACCCGACTCAAATCGAGCTATTTGCACCTAACAAAGTGAACTTTGACTCTTGTCAGCTGACAACTTGGAAATCCTGTGGGTCTTTGAGGTGCTACTGGCCTCGAATTAGGCTCTTTGGGATTCTCCAAGTCCTTGACCTCTCCACCTCATAGAATCATAGAGTTGGAAGGGACCTCCTGGGTCATCTAGTCCAACCCCCTGCATTATGCAGGACACTCCCAACCCTCTCGCTCATCTACTGTCACCTGCCACCCCCTTGAGCCTTCACAGAATCAGCCTCTCCGTCAGATGGCTCTCCAGCCTCTGCTTAATAATCTCCAAAGATGGAGAACCCACCACCTCCCGAGGAAGCCTGTTCCACTGAGAAACCGCTCTGACTGCACCAACGCCCCCTAACCGCATTTTTTCTTGTCGGGCCCTGAGAAGGAAACGCTGCCCCAAGAGACGCAATCCTCCTCACTTTTGGGAGGGCCGCCAGCGATCCTGCCAGGTCTGCTGTTTGCAAACTAATAATTCACCCGAGTCACAAAAGAAACACACAGCCTGGAAACTGCTTGGCAGTTAAAACGTCACCGATCTGTGGCGTTATGTGCTCCGGGGGGAGCGCGCTCGTTCTCAAGAACGGCACAGGAACATCGTCCTGGGATCAGGCCAAAGTCCAGGAGCAAAGGTGGGGAGGGGGGGGGAGAACGGCCCCAACGCCAGCCAAAACCCACAGGAACGGAAACGTCCAGAGCGACCCACCCGTAACCTCTCCGGTCCTGCAACCCTTTCAAGAATCCACCAGAAGTGGCCAGAGGTCTCCATGAATTGCCTCGCCTTCATTCCATTGCCCTCCCTTCTTGTGGGTGGGGGCCACGATCCTGCAATCTGAGCTTCAATGCAAAGCCCTCCTCGCAGAGATTAAGCCCCCCCTGAGGACCCCCGAGAAAGAGGAAAGTTGTACTCACTGGTCCCGCTCCATCCCGACCAGACCGGTGTGTCTCCGCCCTTCCTGCAAACTTTCTCTCCTTTGACAGTCTTTCACCCACGTGGGGAGGGGGAGTCCCCGGTGTGGGCAGCAGAGAGGGGCTGCCGGGCTAAACCCTGTCCCCCCTCTTTTGCAGGGTGTGGAAACCCGGAGGGCGTGACTCTTCCCGCCCTCCCCCCATCAGCTGATTGCCCTACACGGAAATTAAGCCAGGCAGAAGGAAGGGAGGGAGGGAACTGCGTGGGTTAACATGTGAAATGCTGGTTGGGATTCGGAATTGTTTTGCACAGAGAGAGCCTGCAAGGAGAGGGCGGAGGCGCATGGAGACACCCTCCCCAAGGGCCTGCTGTTTTCCATTGGCACAAACGCCCTGTTCCCCAAAGTGCGTTTTATTCATGTTCCAGATAGTGGCTCTAGATTCACATTTAGATTTATTGCAATAGGGCTCCAAGCCAGCTGGCAAAACCCTCACCTAGCAAGTCACGACGGACGGTGAGCAAACGTCCCAGACAGCGGTCCTGGAAGATGGTTTTAGAACACGAGAAGATTTTTTTTAATCACCTGCAACTCTACGAGCGCCACGACGGTTGACCCAGCAGGAAAGCACCCTTTCGAATTAATACAAGAATAAAGAAGCAATGGGATGAAATTAATTCGAAAGAAATTCCGTCGAAACATCCGGAAGAAGTTAGAGCGGTTCCTCAGTGGAACAGGCTTCCTCGGGGGATGGTGGGTTCTCCATCTTTGGAGATTTTTAAGCAGAGGCTGGATAGCCTTCTGACGGAGAGGCTGATTCTGTGAAGGCTCAAGGGGGTGGCAGGTGACAGTGGATGAGCGAGAGGGTTGTGAGTGTCCTGCATAGTGCAGGGGGTTGGACTAGATGACCCATGAGGTCCCTTCCAACTCTATTATCCTATGATTCTATGAAGTAAAACACTAGAAATCCTTCTTCCCTCTGCTTTCCAGCCCTCTGCTCCCCCTCCTGGAGCGTGTTAAGAAGGACTGCTGATTCCAGGTTGGGAAATTCCTGTAAATTCGGGGGGGTGGGGGCTGGCGAGAGAGGGGTGTGAGGAAGGGGAAGGATCTACACAGGGTGAAATGCTACTGAGTCATCATCCCCCCCCCCACCTCTCCAAAGCTGACATTTTCTTCAGGGGAGGTGATCTTTGGAGTCTGGAGATTTGGGGAGAGTTCCAGGTCCCACCTGGAGTTGGCAACCTTAAGAAATTCTGGACTTGGGGACCAGAGGTTTGGAAAGGGAGGTGGCTCAGTGGGGAAATGATGTCGTACAGTCCACCCTAAAAAAAATCCATTTTCTCCAGGGGAATTGTTAGGGTCGCCAACATCCAGTTGGCGGCTGGATATCCCTTAGGATTCAACTGATTTTCAGGCCACAGAGATCTATTCTCTGGGGGAAAATGGCTGCTCTGGAAGGTGGCCTTATAAGGAACGATACCCCGTTGACGTCCCTGCCCTCTCCAAACCCCAGTCACTTCAGCCCCCGCCCCCAAATTCTCCAGGGATTTCCCAAATAAGCCCCAGATACGAAACACTGCACTCTAGAGATCGTCCGTAATCCTGAGAGTTCTCCAGGCCCCACCTGAAGGTCGGCAACCTGGTGCCAATACAGCGTAAAGCGCAGCCTATAAACTAAACCATGCAAAACTCCCTACCAAAAATCTGGCGTGGCGTTGCCAATATGATGGCTAATCCTATCGGCAGATAAAAATACGCGACAGTTTATAAAGGGATTTCTCTTAAGAAGTTTACGCTTTCTTTTTACAAAGCTTTCTGCACTTGATCTGCATAATCCCCAAATCCAACCATTACTGTGCCGAGAAGGAAACAAGACAGGGACCGAATGCAGGAATCAGCTGGGAAAGGGGTGGGGTGGGGTGGGATCACTCTCCCAACCAGACAACAAGCTAACCAGAGAACCCACCGGCTGGCTCCACTCTGCTCCCTTTTTGTAAGTGCTGCAAAAGAGGCAGAACGCTTCTTTTCACAGCCTGGAGATAAAAATTATCCCCTGACAGTGTCAACTACTATGCACAGGACAGGATTCAGAGCTGGCTGGAAAGCTGGTGGTTCTACTGCTCTCCAGAGGCAGAAGAACACGAGAGAAGCCATTTTGGATCAGGCCAACACTCCGCGTCACACAGTGGCCCAAACCCAGGGGCCTTCAGGAGGTCCCCCAGCAGGGCTAGAACTCCAGAAGCCCTCCCGCTATTGCCCCCCCCCCAGCACCAAGAAGACAGAGCATCTCTGCCCCAGATATCTGTTCCACGTAATATTTCTGGTAAGGGCTTGGAGGAGGAGCTGGACTCATGGCTTAAGTGCCACTCAGCTTTTCATTTTTCTGACCCAGATGCAGAACTTTACACTTCTCTTTATTAAATTGCATCTTGTTCTCATTTGCCCATTTTTCCATTGTGTTCAGATCTCGTTGAACTCTGTCTCTTATCTTCCGGAGTATTTGCCAGTCCTCCCAATTTGGTGTCATCTGCAAACTTGATGAGTAGTCCCTCCACCCCCTCATCTAGATCATTAATAAATGTGTTAAAAAGTACCGGGCCAAGCACCGAGCCCTGAGGTACCCCGCTGCTCACCTCTCTCCAGTCTGATGGGAAATGTGATTATATCCCCCCCCCTTTTCTACCCAATCCCCAAGAAGATCTAACCGATTCTATACATCTCTCCTGCTCGCAGTCCGACCGGACGAGAACTCCTCCAAAGTGGCCCAATTCTATCCTGGGGGTCTGTGCTAAAGAAAGCGGGGATTTCAAATCCTGCGGGGATTTCAAATCTTTTCACCCCCTTTCTGTTCATTAATTTTAATCCTTGCCGATTCATTTTTGCTTTGTGTGCCAGCTGTGCTGGTAAGCTGTTACGGGCTGATCTCCCGACCGTAAGAAATGCTGATGATATTTGGGAGACGCAACGGCCTCGGTGGGGCTTCTGCGGCGCTTAGACGCTCCGTGGTTAGCTGTGGGCGTTGGGAGCAGCGTTCAAGTCCCACGATATTTAGCAAGGCAAGAAAACTGCCTGTGCTGGTTGGTTTACTTTATCTGCACCCTGTCTTTCACCCCTATTGTGACTCAGTGCAGGTCCCGCCATTTCCCTCACTTCCCTATTACCCTCACAGGAACCCTGCGTGGTAGGCCAGGATGAGCAAATGCCACCCAGCAAGCTTCCATGGCAGCGTGGGGGATTCGAATCCGGGTCTCCCAGATCAAAGTCTGGCATTCTATCTAACCGCTTCGCCACGATGGCCTTCCGAGTGCCCGTAGGACCATAGCTGGACTAACCTAAGGTTCATTCAGGTAAGTCAGGGGTAGTCAAACTGCGGCCCTCCAGATGTCCATGGACTACAATTCCCAGGAGCCCCCTGCCAGCATTCGCTGGCAGGGGGCTCCTGGGAATTGTAGTCCATGGACATCTGGAGGGCCGCAGTTTGACTACCCCTGAGGTAAGTCGTCATGCTGGTCTGAAGTGACAGAATTGGCAACGTTTAATTCTGGGGTTAAGTTTTTGTGCACGTGGCTTTATTTTGAGTTCCCAGTGTTGATATTTTTCTACACAGACCGTGCCAGTTTCTCCACGGTGCTTATTTGGGTAGTGCAGGCGTGGCTAAACAGTGGCTCTCCAGATGTCCATGGACTACAAATCCCATGAACCCTTGCCAGAAGGGGCTCCTGGGAACTGCAGTCCATGGACATCTGGAGAGCTACAGTTTGGCCACCCCCTGGTGTCGTGGTTAAGGGCAGCAGCCACTAATCGGGAGAGCCAGGTTCGATTGCCCACTTCTCCACATGCAGCCAGTTGGATGATCCTGGGCTAGTCACAGTTCTCTCTGAGCTCTCTCTGCCCCACCACTGCCCTCACAAGGTATCTCTTGTGGGGAGTGGAAGGAAAAGGTGTTCGTAAGATGCTTTGAGAATCCTTTAGTTCAGGGGTAGTCAAACTGCGGCCCTCCAGATGTCCATGGACTACAATTCCCAGGAGCCCCCTGTCAGCGTTCGCTGGCAGGGGGCTCCTGGGAATTGTAGTCCATGGACATCTGGAGGGCCGCAGTTTGACTACCCCTGCTTTAGTTCTTCATCGTCACCAGCATTCTCACTGGCGTGATGGCATGCTGGTACAAGGGCAGAAATGGGAGCTGAGGAAGGGAACCGACAAATCCTGGGTGCCATTTCTTGCCCCTACTTAACAGAGAAGTGCTCGCAACCAGAGTTACACCTGCACAGAGCTAGGAGAGAGCTACACTAGCATTTCTCTATGTTACGCCAGTGGGTCGGGGGCTCTATTTGTGTCCTAGACAGAAACCTTCAACAGGGCTACTTTTAATCCCACTCAGGCTTATTCAAAGGTGTTCCCTGCCAGGAAAAAATTATTTGGAATGCACTGCCAAGCCATTACAGACTGGTCAAAAGTTTTCTATCTGGCTAGCAAACCAAGAACCAGTTGCCAGCTTGGGAAGGGAGTTTTTCTGGGGCTCAGGAGAAGGTGGGAGGGGGATTTTAAGGTTACATCCTGTTGCTTTTATTGTATTCTCCATTTCTCCTAAGTCACCGCAGACTAGCCAGTCCAGGAGCGGCGGCATAGAAATGTAACCGATAAATAAAAAGATAAACAAACCGAAGCCTTGACTACAGAGGAACTGAGCAACTTTCAGGTTTTACAACGAAGCCACTTCGAAAAGCGAGGAGAGATGGAGAGATTATTACGAAAGGGGGAGATAAATTTAGAATGAGAAGCCACTTCAAAGAGTCAAGGAATGTATTACAATGTTAACGAAGAGTGAGAGCAAAATCACAATATAAATGTATCAAGAATTGGAATAATAAGGTTAGATCTCAGGGTCCAAAGACCAGGACCCTGGGAATTCACTTCAGCTCTTTGCTGCGACTCCCACCATGATGGTCCCATGTGGCCAAAACTAAACCGAACAAACCCACCAACTTATATACAAAAGCCCCAGCATAGACCTTCCCACCAGTGTGCACAATTGGTCAGTTTTGAACGGGTTGGATCCAGCAGATGGGATTTAGCTGCGTATTGGTCAATTATAGTGCAGGCTTACAATCTTGCCTCGGACCTCCAGCTTGGTCCTCGGCAGAACTACAGACACCACAAATAATCTGTTCCACTTAATATATTTCTGGAAAGGCCTTGGAGGAGGAGCTGGTCTCATGGCTTAAGTGCCACTCAGCGCTTAATATCCACTCAGGGCGGCTGTCCCGCCCCTGAGTGCCTCCTCCCCCAACCGGCTTGCCTGTCTGGCCAGCCAATCGCCTTCCTTCCCCCACCCCTGACCACCCCCTCCTCCTTCCACTTCCCTCGGAGGCTGCAGATGCCTGCCATGTGAGAGCTGCCCCTGCTTATGAGTTCCCTAACAGCTGCCTGCAGCCTTTCCAGGTCCAAGGGAGAGAGGGAGGGGGAAGCCGTCTGCAGAGTTCTCCCACCCCACCCACCCCAATCTACCGCCCGTCATATTCCTGAATGCAACAGGCTTGGCCCCTAGCATTTTATAATTCTCAATTTATTCCTATTGTGTGATGTGAGATACAATGAATCTTTTAGAATCTTTTAGAATTTCGATACAGTGATGGTCATAGTTAATATGTTACGGGTGGCCTGCAGAGGTGATAAGGTATGTCATCGTGAATCTGTAGTAATGAGGGAAATTAATAACACAGTTTTTAATTAACTAATTAGCCGGTGGATTAAAGCCATTCTGCCCTTTCTCAAAAAGAGAAGCCTAGAAGTCTAGAACAGGGGTAGTCAAACTGCGGCCCTCCAGATGTCCATGGACTACAATTCCCAGAAGCCCCTGCCAGCATTCGCTGGCAGGGGCTTCTGGGAAGTGTAGTCCATGGACATCTGGAGGGCCGCAGTTTGACTACCCCTGCTCTAGAATATGGGAAGTGGGGACTATTGTAAAGATTATTAGGAGGAGAATGTCAGCGTCGCACTGCACTTTGGTCACGTTACGGGAAGACGGGAGTCACAGGCAAACACAGCCACGCTAGGAAAAACTGACGGCAGCCGGAAAAGGGGAAGATCCAGCAGGAGACGGAGAAATTCCATCAAAGAAGCCGCAAGGCCTGAGCAAGGGCGTTTGGAAGGTCACTCGCTCAGAGGGTCGGCCTAAGTCCGAAATCACTGGAGGGAAAATCACTTGTCACGCAGAGCAAAATCACTTGCAGGGAAGCAGCAGTTCCACTGAATTCGAATTGCAACAGCAGCAGGAGCGATTGAGAAACGCCAGGAAGGTGGATTTCACAACTGAATCTTCCTCCTTCCCTGTGGGGCTTCTCAGCGGAGCGAAAACAGATCTGTGAAGGATCCGGAGAGTAGCCTGAGGAACGGCATACTGTAAGGGGCTTGTTTCTTCAGGCGTCGTTCCCCACAGAGGCGAAGAAACCGGAAACAAACAGAAACACGTTTTCTTCCAAAATACCCCTTCGGGCATGGAGAAAGACAGCCAGATCGAGGGCACCCGGCTCACCGGGAACTAATTGGGAAGATATTTTAAAAACTGTTTCTCTATCTCAGAAGCATTTAATTGAGTTTTTCAGCACCATGGAATCAACAGGAAAAAAGATACCCCTTCCAAGAACTGGGTGACTTTATTGCAAACGTAAGGGCCAGTTTTGAAAGAAGAAAAGCTGTTGTTTTGGTACCCCGCTTTTCACTGCCTGAAGGAAGAAGTTCCTGACAGTCAGAGCGGTTCCTCAGTGGAACAGGTTTCCTCGGGAGGTGGTGGGTTCTCCATCTTTGGAGATGTTTAAGCAGAGGCTGGAGAGCCATCTGACGGAGAGGCTGATTCTGTGAAGGCTCAAGGGGGTGGCAGGTTACAGTAGATGAGCGATAGGGTTGTGAGTATCCTGCATAGTGCAGGGGGTTGGACTAGATGGACCAGGAGGTCCCATCCACCTCTAGGATTCTAGGATTCTGTGGCTGCACCCGAGAAAGATCCACACCTATGGACACACTCTGGAACTCCAATCTTTGGAGCAAGGGAGACGTGATTTCCCTTTCTCGGCTCCGGATTGAATCATAGAATCATAGAGTTGGAAGGGGCCATGCAGGCCATCTAGTCCAACCCCCTGCTCAACGCAGGATCAGCCATAAGCATCCTAAAGCATCCAAGAAAAGTGTCTCTCCAACCTTTGCTTGAAGACTGCCAGTGAGGGGGAGCTCACCACCTCCTTAGGCAGCCTATTCCACTGCTGAACTACTCTGACTGTGAAAATTTTTTTCCTGATATCTAGCCTATATCGTTGTACTTGAAGTTTAAACCCATTACTGCATGTCCTCTCCTCTGCAGCCAACAGAAACAGCATCCTGCCCTCCTCCAAGTGACAACCTTTCAAATACTTAACCAAGTCAAATTGGAACAAAGTCAGAGTCCAGAGCACTACTGAGCCAAGGAGTTTAATTCTGGGCCTGAGCTCTGGTTTGCAGGCACCCTCTTATCTGAAGAAGTGGGCGCACACCTGAAAGCTTAGCCCCGAATGAAACTCGGTTGGTCTTAAAAATGCCACCAGACCCAAGACTTTGTTCTGTTGCTCTGGGCTAATACGGCTCCCCGCCTGATCTGCCCTGGAACGTCAGCGGGTCTTTCAGGAAGAAAGCAGAACGTGTGCCGTTGTTCACTTCCAGTTCGGGTGCCCCGTGCGAGAAATCTTTCCGCTAAGAACGGAACTCACGCTAGAGGGCAGTGTCTCCTTCTTGGAAATTTCTGAGGCCGGGTCACCTTTCTTCTTATGGGTTTCACTGAAGGGAGGAGAGGAGTCCAAGGAGTAGGGTTCCCAACTCCAGGAATGCAGCTTTCCTGGAGCCCGGGAAGGGCAGCATTTAGGAAGGGGAAAGATGTCAGTGGGGTATAATGCCATCAAGTCAAGGCGACTGTAAACCACTTGGAGATTCCTTTGGGTAGAGGAAAGCGGCATCTAAGAACCAACTCTTCTTCCTCTTCAGTAATCTCAGGGCTCTCTCAGCCTCCCCTCCCTCACAGGGTGTCTGTTGTGGGGAGAAGAAAGGGAAGGCGACTGGAAGCTACTTTGAGACTCCTTCGGGTAGAGAAAAGTGGCATATAAGAACCAACTCTTCTTCTCCTTCAGTAATCTCAGGGCTCTCTCAGCCTCACCCACCTCACAGGGTGTCTGTTGTGGGGAGAAGAAAGGGAAGGCGACTGGAAGCTACTTTGAGACTCCTTCGGGTAGAGAAAAGTGGCATATAAGAACCAACTCTTCTTCCTCTTCAGTAATCTCAGGGCTCTCTCAGCCTCCCCTCCCTCACAGGGTGTCTGTTGTGGGGAGAGGAAAGGGAAGGAGACTGGAAGCTGCTTTGAGCCTCCTTCGGGTAGAGAAAACTGGGGTATAAAAGCCAAGTCTTCTTCTTCTAGGAGATCCAATCACCGCTAGCTCCCCTGCATGACTTCACTCATAGCCTCTGACCCAGGATTATAGCCAACGGGCAATCTAGAGAGAATGGGCCTTGCTTCTTTCTCATGCGGCATTTATCGTGCCATTGGTACTCAAGAATGCAAAAGACTCACAGGTACGTCTGAGGAGAGGGCACAAAGACCCTTCCCCACATGATGTTGCTTGCAAGTGCGGAAAGTGCACAGTTCTGAGATAAGTACTGACAGTACAGTCCTTGGCAGAGCAGCAATGGAACTGGAATGGGTTAAATCTGCCTCCGGATTGGGGGGGGGGTTGGGGGGCTACGGCTCAGTGGCAGAGCCTCTGCTTGGCAGGCAGAAGGTCCCAGGTTCAATCCCCAGCATCTGCAGTTAGAAGGACCAGGCAGGAGGGGATGGGAAAGACCTTGCCCTGAGACCCTGGCTCAGTGGCAGAGCCCCTGCTTGGCAGGCAGAAAGTCCCAGGTTCAATCCCCAGCAGCATCTCTCGTAAAAAGGAACAGAAAGTAAGGGAAGGGAAAGACCTTGGCCTGAGACCCTGGAGAGCTGCTGCCAGTCTGAGTGGTCAATATTGACCTGGATAGACCAAGGATCAGATTCTGGAAAAGCCAGCTTCACATATTCATGGGAGATCCTTCAGGGAAAGGCCACCATGACTCAGAAAAGCATCTGTTTAAATCCCCAGTACACGGTGATGAGAAAGACCTCCACATGAGACCCTGGACATCTGCTGCCGGCCTGAGTAGACAATGCTGACTTTGATGCATGAGATTCTTATGCTTAGGAGGGCAATGCTCAGCCAGGACCTCAACAGGGCGCCCAAATCAAGCACACATTGCCCGCTCCACACCAGTCTGTGGCATTCCCTTCCCTTCCTGTCACACGAACTCAGCTGTCCGTTTCTCTGCCATCCCACCCTGCCCTTCTGTGTCTCTCTTGCTCACGTGCGCGCACATTATATTGCAACATGAACCACCGTGCGCCACCCGCCACATTCTTCCAGCACATCTGTTGTCTGTCGCATTGCGATGCGCTCGTGCGGAGGGTGAAGGTGAGGCATCTGTTCGCTTAAAAACGCTGACGCCTCTTCTGCTGGCACAAGGCTTCCCCCGTGGCTTGGATAGCCCCCTCCCCTGTCTCTTGTCCCACCCCCCAGAACAGAAATGTAACCCCCCAGCCCCCCAGGGAAGGAAGCCGGGCTGTGGAAGCGCATGCTCCGGAGCACTTCGAAGTCCAGATAAGAAGATTCAAGGCGGCTTGAGCAGCTAGATATTGCTGCGGGTATTCACAGCAGCTCTGCTGTGGATCGCCCAGGGTAGCCCCGTGTTGTCAGATCCCATAAGTTTAGTGCCTGGGTGGGAGACCACTATGGAAGTTGCCACTGGGAAACCATCTCTGTTTTTCTCTGCCCTGACCAGGATGGCTCAGGGTATTTCTTTCTTTCTTTCTTTCTTTCTTTCTTTCTTTCTTTCTTTCTTTCTTTCTTTCTTTCTTTCTTTCTTTCTTTCTTTCTTTCTTTCTTTCTTTCTTTCTTTCATTAATTAATTAATTTGCTGGCAGGGGCTCATGGGAGTTGTAGTCCATGGACATCTGGAGGGCCGCAGTTTGACTACCCCTGGTATAAACTGATCCACCAAACCAGCGGGGACCAGATGGCCTGCTCCAAGGTGCAGCTTGCACTCGCCTCAGCAAATTTGGAAATGCGGCGTGACCCTCTTTTTAGAGGTGGGGGCAGCGTTGGCTCCTAGAAGCTCAAAGCCTGCCGGATGTCATGGAAGGCCATTTATCTCAAAGTCTTCAGGTGGGAGCCTCCAAGCCCCAGACACCTGCAGCCGGAAATGACTGATTTCACAAGGCCAACTGCAGAACAGTGAGTCTGAGTAACCGACCCAGTAAGCAGGCCCTGCGTTTCCTCTGTTTGTGGGCTGAGAGTCTCCTCTGCGTTGTCTCTTCGTGCTCAAGTCCAGGGAAAAGAAGGAGGAAATAATTTTGGGCAGAGTCTGAACATGCAGATAGGGCAAAGCAGCAGGCGGCTTAAAAAATGAAATGGTTTTTATTCAGAAGAGAGTCAACGATGTACAGAGAGAGAGAGAGACCTCTGATGAATTATTCTAACTGTTGTCTGCAGTCATTTTTCTGTTCAACACCTGTTCTGGAGGCAAGCAGAGAGGAAGTGTGTTCAAGCAAGCCGGAAGTCTCCCAGTGAGGCAAAGAGAATTTGAAGAAGAAGAGTTGGTTCTTTTATGCCACTTTTTCTCTACCCGAAGGAGTCTCAAAGCGGCTTCCATTCGCCTTTTCTTCCTCTCCCCACACCCTGTGAGGGAGGGGAGGCTGAGAGAGCCCTGAGATTACTGAAGAAGAAGATTTGATTCTTATGTGCCGCTTCTCTCTACCCAAAGGAGTCTCAAAGCGGCTTCCAATCGCCTTCCCTTTCCTCTCCCCACAACAGACACCCTGTGAGGTGGGTGAGTCTGAGAGAGCCCGGATATTCCTGCTCAGTCAGAACAGCTTTATCAGTGCTGTGACTAGCCCAAGGTCACCCAGCTGGCTGCATGTGGGGGAGGAGCAGGGAATCAAACCTGGCTCACCAGATTAGAAGTCCGCACTCCTAACCACGACACCAAGCTGGCTCTCTTGAAAGGCAATGGCCCCTCCTGCAGTCAAGGCATGTCTGGGGGCACGAAACAGTTCTGTGGAGGATCAAGGTCTGTCATCTAGTCAAGGGTGTGTCCTGAAAGGTCGACCGGCTCCCCGTCTAGCCACTTTGGGTCAAATGCACAGAAGGATGTTGCTTTACATAACAAGGATCCTCTTCGCATGGAATCTGGGGCTATTTTTGCTCTCTCGAGCGGCCAAATTTAGAGCGCGCATCGGATAATTAATAGTGCCGGAGCATAAACATATAGTTTTTATCTAGCTATCTCAACCCGTTGCTTTATCCCATTTATCGTGTGTGAGTGTGTGTGCGTGTTTTGAAAGAACGGCAGATTTTCTTCCTTTAATTGCAGTTTGTTGGGTGCTGTTTCTACGTATGGCATCCTGAATGGTTTATTTTTTTTAATGGCTTCCGTTGCTTTATGTTGACATAGCTTTGTTGTATGATGCTGTTTTGAACACAGCATTTGTAAAGAAGTTTCAAGGAGAAAGCAAACACGGCCACGTTAAAACAAAATCTGAGTCCAGGGGGCACCTTTGAGACCCACGAAGTTTTGATTCGAGATATAATCTCCTGTGTGCAGACATATTTCTTCCGAAAAGCCAGTGGTTCTCACCCTTCCTAATGCCGCGAACCTTTAATACAATTAATACAATTCCTCATGCTGTGGTGACCCACAAACATAAAATTATGCAAGGCTTATTTCACAGAAATTAAACCAAAACTGGCCCATGGCGTGAAGATCCCTTGTTCAGGATTGGAAATACATTGTTTCCCCCCCCCCAGAGTTTCTCAGTTCAGTTCTGCCTCTTGTCCCACCATGCTGATCTCTCTCTTTTCCGCTGCTCCAGACAGACGAACGCTCTCTCTCGATCTACCCCGCAAGGATGTTGTGTGGATGGCGCCCTCCCCCCGGCCACGCTGCTTTCCCTGCTGCGACCCCTGAGAAAGGGTCGTTCGACCCCCATAGGGGTCCCAACCCCAGGTGGAGAACCACTGAGATAAAGCTAAGAGGGGGGGGCCTCTGGCTTGTATGGGGATGGCAGAAGAAGGGTTGGTCTTCAAGGTGTCACTGAAATCGAAATCTGTTCTGCTGAGGCAGACCAACACAGCGGCTTGACTGAATCTCTCTGAAGAAGTGTCCATAATAAAGATCATAAATTTGAATCATAGAGTTAGAAGGTGCCTCCAGGGTCATCTAGTCCAACTCCTGCAGAATGCAGGAAACTCACAACTACCTGCCCACCACAGTGACCCCAATTCTATGACCTGATGATGCCACCCTCTAAAAAAACAAAACAACAACAACAAAAACCACAGAATCCCTGACCAATCAGGTTTAGAGCATATTCACCTCCTGACCCCAAAATAGTAATTGGAATTCATTTCATGTATGTGGGCATACATGAAGGGGTCACAAGAGCCAAGCTCAGACACAATCCCTTTACCCACCCACTCACAATCTGCCTAAGTTCACAGGAGCAGCATTTCGGTGAGGTGGCTATCTAGCATCTGCTTAAAAAACTTTCAAAGATGGAGATCCCACCACTGCCCAAGGAAGGTTGGCATGCAGAAGGTCCCAGGTTCAATCCCTGGCATCTCCAGTTAGAAGGACCAGGCAGGAGGGGATGGGGAAGACCTTGGCCTGAGACCCTGGCTCAGTGGCAGAGCCTCTGCTTGGCAGGCAGAAGTTCCCAGGTTCCATCCCCGGCATCTCCAGTTAGAAGGACCAGGCAGGAGGGGATGGAAAGACCTTGGCCTGAGACCCTGGCTCAGTGGCAGAGCCTCTGCTTGGTAGGCAGAAGGTCCCAGGTTCAATCCCTGACAGCATCTCCAGTTAGAAGGACCAGGCAGGAGGGGATGGGAAAGACCTTGGCCTGAGACCCTGGCTCAGTGGCAGAGCCTCTGCTTGGCAGGCAGGAGGTCCCAGGTTCAATCCCCGGCATCTCCAGTTAGAAGGACCAGGCAGGAGGGGATGGGGAAGACCTTGGCCTGAGACCCTGGCTCAGTGGCAGAGCCTCTGCTTGGCAGGCAGGAGGTCCCAGGTTCAATCCCCGGCATCTCCAGTTAGAAGGACCAGGCAGGAGGGGATGGGGAAGACCTTGGCCTGAGACCCTGGCTCAGGGGCAGAGCCTCTGCTTGGCAGGCAGAAGGTCCCAGGTTCAATCCCCGGCATCTCCAGTTAGAAGGCCCAGGCAGGAGGGAATGGGAGGGACCTTGGCCTGAGACCCTGGCTCAGTGGCAGAGCCTCTGCTTGGCAGGCAGAAGGTCCCAGGTTCAATCCCCGGCATCTCCACTTAAAAGGACCAGGCAGGAGGGGATGGGGAAGACCTTGGCCTGAGACCCTGGCTCAGTGGCAGAGCCTCTGCTTGGCAGGCACAAGGCCCAGGTTTCACACAATCCACAATATAAATTCCTCATGACTATCAAACTGTTTTGAAGAAGAAAATGCATTACAATGCACAGGGGATACACAGCCCAAATCCCCATCCCCTGAACACAGGTCAACAACCACCATGCACATCACCGTTCTGGTTAAGCATTGCTCTAAACGACAACCACAACACTTTTTTTAATCGATTTGTTTGTTCTTTGAATTTCTATCCCGCCACTTTCCATAGACTTGTGGCGGGATACATACAAACAGATCAACCCCCCAATAAAAACCAATCAGCACCCCCCTTGAAAACAGACCCAAGAAGACGACATAATCCTTCAACTACCCTCCCCATTCCTCATACTTAGCCAACACCGCAGGGTGGGTTTGCATGGTGCTAGTGTTGTATCCATTTGGGCTCCTGAAAAGCTTATCACCAGCTCCTTCTAACCTCATCGTATGCTTTCAGAGTCAGGAGAACATCAGCATGTTTCTGGCCCTGCACATTATCAGAGAGAGGTTCACAAACACATGAACAGACCTACAAGTCCACAGGGTGAAGCTGCAGCCAAAATCGTATCCAAGGGCTGGGGAATAGCACCTTACTGTGGACGGTTTCTTTGAAGAACAGCCTTCCGTTCTGAGCACAGCGATGCAAAACAGAAAAAAGGCTGCCAGTAAACCAGAAAGGATTCAGAAGAGAGCTGCAAGGAGGACAAATGTCTAGGAGGAAAATTGCAGGAGGCAGGGCCTTAGGATATGGGGACATTTGGCACAAATTTTTATTTATTTGTTTAGAAGAAGAAGAAGAGCTGGTTCTTATATGCCGCTTTTGTCTACCAGAAGGAGTCTCAAAGCGGCTTCCATTCGCCTTCCCTTTCCTCTCCCCACAACAGACACCCTGTGAGGGAGGGGAGGCTGAGAGAGCCCTGAGATTAATGAAGAAGAAGAAGAGTTGGTTCTTGTATGCCGCTTTTCTCTACCCAAAGGAGTCTCAAAGGGGCTTACAATCGTCTTCCCTTTCCTCTCCCCACATCAGGCACCCTGTGAGGGAGGTGAGGCTGAGAGAGCCCTGAGATTCCTGCTCGGTCAGAACAGCTTTATCAGTGCTGTGGCGAGCCCAAGATCACTCAGCTGGGAGAGGAGCGGGGAATCAAACCCAGCTTTCCAGATTAGACGTCTGCACTTCTAACCACTACACCAAGCTGGCAATTTATGTTGCTATCTGTATCCCGACACTCTCAGTAAACTGGCTCATGGTGGGTCATACTAAAAACCCCAATAAAATACAGCATTAACCCATTAAAACCCCCTGGGGCAGTGACAAATCAACCCCATGGCTGTAACTAAAAAATTCAAACTGGTCACAGGGGAGCCCTGAGCCCCGACCTCTCACCCACAGCGATCGCCGGCTATTAGGGGCATCCAATCTCACACCTTTTTCCCCCTCTTGTCCAGAGGGGTATCAGATCTTCCCGGGCTGGCCTCAACCATAGACCTGGCGGAAGAGCTCCATCCTACAGGCCCTGCGGAACGCCCAAAACTCCTGCAGGGCCCTCAGCTCATCCGGGAGCTCGTTCTACCAGGTCGGGGCCAACGCCCCAAAAGTCCTGGCCCTGGTCAAGGCCAACCGAACTTCCCTGGGACCCGGAATCACCAGCAAGTTACTGCCTGCAGAGCGCATGACCCTGCGGAGGGCATAGGATGGGAGCAAATGTTGGGAGATGTTTCTTGAGTGTTTGGAAGAATGCCACGCACGAGAGGAAGGAAGGGCCGTGGGCACGGCGTCCTCTGAGAACAAGGGCCCCAAGGCAACAGGCTTCCTTATGCGTGGGCCACAGGTGCTGAATTAGCCAACATCCGACCGCTAGCCCTTCTGGTCTATGGCTTTGAGCAGATCAATTTCTGCCAGACTGCCATCTGAAAAAGGAGAATAGGAAAGATCTTGGGGTGTATGGAGGGGGGGGGGGGAGGATGCACAGACGGATCAAGATACGACGTCGTCACCCGATGTGGCCCGAGCGCCTTCTCACTGCTATGGCTGCTGCAAGAACATACCCGTCTCCAGTCATGCTCTCTGGCATGCATGCCTAACGCGCATAACGATTCCGATTCAACCCTTGGCTCAGCAAGCTGGCCAGAGACAGAAGTGCCCCTGAAGAACGATTATTTCTGGTTTGAATCCTGGGGAGGGGGGAGCATGGACATTGCCATAACCCCCCCACCCCACAACACACACACTTACACACACTTACACAGGCACCACACTCCCTAAATGGCAATCCTAAAGAGGGGTGCTTTATATTGTGGTGTGCAAGCCACAAAATGCACTTTCAGGGCAGGAGTTTCTGATGCTGGAATGTCACTCTTGGTGCGATGGAGGAGAATGGGGAGGGGAAGTGTTTATAAGACAGGCAATCTGAGGTTGAGCATGTCCTCGGCTATAAATTCCCTCACTTTTTAAAGTACAGGAGGCTTTGTAAGTGAGCAGCCAACTAGAACGGTGTTACTAAGCAACCTGAGCGGGCTCTGGAAAGCAGAGTTGTTGGTGGATAAATAGCATGCCGCTTGCGAGCACATGTATGTGCAAGAGAGAGCATGTGTCTGTTTCAAGAGGGGGGAGGGATCCTTTTCCTAGCCCCGTCCTGGAGATCTCTCCCCCCCACACCGCCACCCCACTAACCCTGACACACACGGACGCCTGAAAAATTCTTCTCCACGGGCCCCGTCCGCAGGATCTGTGCAGAAGTCCGGGGACGGATGGGGCACGTTACGCAAGGAACTAAAGTGTGCATTTTTCGAGGGGGGGGATGGGGGGAAGAGAGTGACTGAAGCGTGGCATTTATAGTCTATTATGCAGATGATCTCTGTGGGTGGGGAACCGAATGCGGCAGGAACGGCAGAGCCACGCTACGGAGGCTTGCAAATGGAATCTGTGCAAAAAGTTGCTAGCCCACAGAGGTTCCTTCCTAGCCGGGCTCGCTGAACCCAAGGGACAGTTCCAAAAAAAAAGGGGGGGTAGAGGACAGGACAAACTGTTCGGCTGCCAACTTCCAGGGGGTGAAATAAAATTACACGTGTTCTTTAGGTCAGGGGTAGTCAACCTGTGGTCCTCCAGATGTCCATGGACTACAATTCCCATGAGCCCCTGCCAGCATTGCTGGCAGGGGCTCATGGGAATTGTAGTCCATGGACATCTGGAGGACCACAGGTTGACTACGCCTGCTACAGGTGATAGAGATCAGTTCCCCTGGGGAAAAGGGACATTTTGGAAGGAGGACCTCTAGGACACTGGAACCCACTGAAATCCCTCCCCCTTCCAAACCCCACCCTTCTCAGGTGCCACCCCCAGAATGTCCAGGTATTTCCCAGTCGGGACCCTAGGTTTGTCACCAAAGAAGACTTCCTTTGCATAAAAGGTCTTTGAAATTATCAATGCTGAATAGGCTTCCTCGGGAGGTGGTGGGTTCTCCATCTTTGGAAATGTTTAAACAGAGGCTGGAGAGCCATCTGACGGAGAGGCTGATTCTGTGAAGGCTCAAGGGGGTGGCAGGTGACAGTGGATGAGCGAGAGGGTTGTGAGTGTCCTGCACAGTGCAGGGGGTTGGACTGGATGACCCAAGAGATCCCTTCGAACTTTATGATTCTATGATTCTAAATTCCATCTAAACATCCGGAAGAAGTTCCTGACAGTCAGAGCGGTTCTTCAGTGGAAGAGGCTTCCTCGGGAGGTGGTGGGTTCTCCATCTTTGGAGATTTTTAAACAGAGGCTGGAGAGCCATCTGACGGAGAGGCTGATTCTGTGAAGGCTCAAGGGGGTGGCAGGTGACAGTGGATGAGCGATAAGGTGGTGAGTGTCCTGCCTAGATGACCCAGGAGGTCCCTCCCAATTCTATGATTCTATGAAAACTTGACAGCCATTTTTACATATTTTACAGTATACTGAAGGCTATAACTTCACTTTGCTGGTGGAATGAGCTCCCGGAAGAGCTGAGGTCCCTGCCAGAACTAACCCCGTTCCGCAGGGCCTGCAAGACGGAGCTCTCCCGCCCGGTGTTTGGTTAAGGTCAGGGCAAGGAAGATCTTATTGGGACCCTCCTCAGAGGCATGGAGGCAAGACGGGCCGTGGAGCCAGAAATTTCAGAAGGTGGGTTTTGGGGTTAGAAAGCACACCAAAGCTTACATATCTTGCATAAAACTTTGTCGGCCTTGAAGGGACCGCTGGACTCAATCCTTTGGGTTGTGCTGAATCTCTGAGGACGATGTATTTCTCCCTCTCCCCCCTTTCCTCCGTCCAGCCCGATCCTTTCAGCTTCATCTCTGGCTGCGCAACGGTTTAGGTCAGAGAGACCCAGATGCGTAAGTGCTCTGGGACGGTGTCCAACGTTGGCATCAACACAGACAAGGGAACAAGCACAATGCGGCATAAGGGTTTCTCCGGACCCCCCTGAGTCCGTCGTGGCGCTCCGCTTCCCCAGCATGTGGGCATTTTCAGAACGGCAGAGAGGATTAATTAGAAGGCAACGATTAACTAATTGCTTAGCATTTTCAAAGTGCTTAGTAAACCTTCTTGGAATGTACATAAACATGCGCAATCGTAGGCCCCATAAAGAGCCGTCTTTCCCTCCTCTTGGTCCATAATACAGATGGCTACGGATTTCTCTGTCCCTCTTTCCCCCCCCCCCCCAAGTTATCTCTTTACACAGGGAGGGATTAAAAGGGGGAATTCGTTGCCATGGGGTATTTGACAGATTTGAGGAGGAGGAGGAGGAGGAGGAGGAGGAGAAGAAGAAGAAGAAGAGTTGGGTCTTATATGCCACTTTTCTCTACCCGAAGTAGTCTCAAAGCGGCTTCCATTTGCCTTCCCTTTCCTCTCCCCACAACAGACACCCTGTGAGATGGGTGAGGCTGAGAGAGCCCTGATATTACTGAAGAAGAAGAAGAAGAGTTGGTTCTTATATGGAGCTTTTCTCTACCCGAAGGAGTCTCAAAGCGGCTTACAGTTGCCTTCCCTTTCCTCTCCCCTGTGAGGGAGGGGAGGGGAGGCTGAGAGAGCCCTTATATTCCTGCTCGGTCAGAACAACTTTCTCAGTGCTGTGGCAAGCCCAAGGTCTCCCAGCTGGCTGCATGTGGGGGAGCGGGGAATCCAACCCAGATCACCAGATCACCTCTGTACCACACTGGCTCTCTCCCTGGGTAGAGAAAAGCAGATTATAAAACAGCTCTCCTTCTTGCAAGCACCAAGTCATGTTTGACCCTTGGGGTGACGCCCTCCAGCGTTTTCATGACAGACTCAATACGGGGCGGTTTGCCAGTGCCTTCCCCAGTCATTACCGTTTACCCCCCAGCAAGAAAGCTGGGTACTCATTTTACCGACCTCGGAAGGATGGAAGGCTGAGTCGACCTTGAGCCGGCTGCTGGGATCGAACTCCCAGCCTCATGGGCAGAGCTTCAGACTGCATGTCCGCTGCCTTAACACTCTGTGCCACAAGAGGCTCTTTCTTGCTGGTTACTCCAACCCAAAAGGCCCAGCGCCTCTTTTTTTTTTTTCCTCCTTGGTGTCACCTTGAGCTTCCTCCGCTTGTTTATTTATAGACGGGTGGCACAATTCTTTACCTGGAAGAGGAGCTATTGCACAGGAAGGAAACAGCACTCCCCCCCCCCAAATAAAAAAAATACCAGGAACAAAAAAAACACTTGTTTATAAATAAGCCAGTAGAGAAGTTTCAAGGAATGTTACGAGAAGGATCCCATGGGAAAGAGCTCTTATGGGCAAGGATGTGGGGACATCGGAAGTAGTTTGGACAGGGGGACTCACAAATTTCCTGGCCCTCTCAAGTATCTGCAGGTTCAGTCGACGTAGACCACTCAGTTTTTCGAAAACAAACAGCTCTTTCTTCAGTCCAACACCAAACACCGACCAAGAAACACAAACATGGCATGAACTTTTATCCACTACTAGCTTCAAAACCCGCTCTGAAGAACGGGCCTTGAAAGGGCGCCCTCCCCTGCCCCCCCCCCCGGCCAGGCAGCTTAAGATGGCTTTGGGTAGCACCCCGCAGCCAGATCAAGTGGGGCGGGTGGGGGCTGGGCAGCTCCTTACAGGCCCGGGCCAGAGCTCCTTAGCAGGCAGTCAAGGCCAAGAGGCCCTCGTTAGCAGGCCCTCCACCATGACCCTTTGCCCAGGGCCTTCTCCCCTTACCTGCTGCTGGCTCCAGGCACTGAGGTGTGTCTGAGAACAAAGAAGCTAGAGTCCAGGGACAGAGGGCGGGAGCTGCAGGGGCAGGGCCAATCAGGGCAAAGCTGGCTGCACCCTGATTGGCCCTATTCCAACTTGGACAGCTGGACGTGTCCCACCCCCTAGGCTATATCACAAATATATAGATGAACAACAATGGATAAGGATTGTTTGCCCGCCAAATCATCTGATTGGTCCTAAGCACAGGCAGTTTAATGTTCTGATGTGGGGGAGCGGGGAATCAAGTCTAAATTAGCAAGCTGATTTGAAAGCATGCATCAGAAGCACGCCCCCCCCCCCCCGCCCTGCAGGCTGGGCTTAAACCTTGCGGTGGATAAACCAGGCCCGTCCATTCTGTGCAGGAGTTGTGGCACCTCAGAGGCCTGCGCAAAAACTCCCACTGCTCACACAGGCAAGGGTGTGCACCAATACAGAGCATGACACATGGAAAGATACGCAAAATATTTCATGACACACACGCGGAATATAATCAGTGATACACAAAAACCATCAGCCGCGTTCGCGCTTACGTCTGGGGACAAACAAAGCCCCGCTCTCCATGGGCCACTGCCAAGATATTCAAGTCACACCACTTGCAAACGAGGGTTTATGCATCCTTTGGCTTCACTGACAACACTAATCTCTGGTGCATCTACTCTGGTTTTTGTCTGTTCGTTTTTTGCATAGTCCACATTCTCCTACGGCTGCATAAAACATCCATAACACTGTGTCAGACCACTGGTTCACAGAATCACAGAGTTGGAAGGGGCCATACAGGCCATCTAATCCAACCCCCTGCTCAACGCAGGATCAGCCCTAAGCATCCTAAAGCATCCAAGAAAAGTGTGTATCCAACCTTTGCTTGAAGACGGCCAGTGAGGGGGAGCTCACCACCTCCCTAGGCAGCCTATTCCACTGCTGAACTACTCTGACTGTGAAAAACTTTTTCCTGATATCTAGCCTATATCGTTGTACTTGTAGTTTAAACCCATGACTGCGTGTCCTCTCCTCTGCAGCCAGCAGAAACAGCATCCTGCCCTCCTCCAAGTAGCAACCTTTCAAATACTTCAAGAGTATTAAAGAATTCCTCTGCAAATAATCTCCAAAGCCCCCTGTGGAGGTATTTTGCAGCCTGTCCGACTACCGAAAACACTGTCCCCAACCAGACTTGGGATCTTGTGCTTGTATCAACGAGCAGGGTTCCCCAACAGGGTGCCTATGGGCACCAAAGCATCCATGCCACTGTTCTTGGTTCTCCTCCAAGGGATTGTAAAAAGGGAGTGGAGCTAGAGGGCAACGGCTTTGAATTGTGCCCAAAATGTTGGAAGAGTTAGCGTTGGAGTTGTCCTGGAAGCAAGACACACTTTTCCATAGGCAACACAACAACTACAACCATTGCTCATGCCCAGAACTGTGGCTCCTTTTAATTCCTGGAAACGAAATCTAACTTATTTACAGAAAGGAAGGGACACTACTCGTTTTTTCAAGGATTAGATACGACCCTAATGCATATGACAAGCCAAATGGATCTTTCAGAATTAGAGGCAGAGTGCTCATTACCACTCGATGCTCCGGCCGCATAATGGCACCGCGGTTACATCACAGCCTGGAAGCACCGCAAGGCATCCGGCGGGCCCGCCAGCGAAGGCCAAAGCCGGAAGGCCCCTGCGTGACAGTTGTCATGTGGCTCTGATGGAACAAAGGGACGCAGCCGGACACAAAACGCCAACCTGTCGTGATTCAGGCTTAGGGTCCAACAAGACTAGATGCCCCACGAGGTCCCTTCCAACTCTATGATTCTATGATTCTAGAATCATAGAATCATAGAGTTGGAAGGGGCCATACAGGCCATCTAGTCCAACCCCCTGCTCAACGCAGGATCAGCCCTAAGCATCCTAAAGCATCCAATGCTTTCTTAGGCCCTAAGCCCTAAGCATCCTAAAGCATCCAATGCTTTCTAAGCATTCTATGACTCTGTAAGAGAGCTAGCTTGGTGTAGTGGTTACGAGCGTGGACTTCTAAGCCAGCAGGCAGTGGCTCATGGGAATTGTCGTCCATGGACATCTGGAGGACCACAGGTTGACTACCCCTGGTCTACTCAGATCATGTAACCAGAGGGTTACGAAAAGAGCGGATACGGCGTTCCTCTCCGGTTCGGCAATTTCGGGAGAGGGGGACGCCGTGGCTTCCAAGAGGGCGGGGCAGAGGGCAAGCGAGACCCACCCCCTAGCTTTCGGAACAGGGAGGCTGGAGGGGGGGTGGGAATGCAGACACGGTTTGGGAATATTGGGGGGGTTAAAAAAAAGAACTTGTTTCTATGGTGACGGAGAGGCGGCTGCCCTCCGAAGTCAGCACCGGTTCTAAAATAATCCTGCCTGATCCCTCCCCCCCCCCCCCCACCAGCTTGTTTCCCAGTTTTAATTAGTAGCTGGCGCATGAGTCACAGAGAACTGGAGGGAAAGGGTATAATCAGGGGAGACAATGGGTCTGGGGGCTCTCTTTCTGCACACCCGGTCTGCCGGCGCAAGGGGGCGCTGCGGAGGGCACCCAGAGATGTCATGGGTGGGAGACCACGGAGGAAGCCCTGGCCTGGATGAACCGGTTTGCTCGATCTTGGAAGGGAGCAGGGTCACCACACCTGTTAGCACATTGCATGGGAGACCGACCACCCAAGGTCAAAGTTACTAGAAAGAGTCACTGTAAATAATCGGGAACTCCCGTTGATATTCGTCCTCCAAGACTGCCTGGGTATAAACAGGCTGCATGACAAGAATGTTGTACGAAAATCCCAGCGATCCCGGGAATTTTGAGTCTCTACTCCACTACGAAGGCTTCCTTCGGCAACCTTTCAACCTAGCCTACCTCATCGGGTTGTTGTTGCCGTGAATGAATCATAGAATCATCGAATCATCGAATCATCGAGTTGGAAGGGGCCATACAGGCCATCCAGTCCCACCCCCTGCTCAACGCAGAATCAGCCCTAAGCATCCTAAAGCATCCAAGAAAAGTGTGCATCCAACCTTTGCTTGAAGACTGCCAGTGAGGTGCTAAGAGGGCAGCATTCGCTTTGTCGTCTTTGCTCCCTCTTCCCACTCCTCTCCCTTATACAGACCGCCATGATGTTTTAGGAGTCTGTTTTTACTGTATGCATATGTGGGTCCACGTTTGTTTTAATGGCGTTTTACTGGGTTTTTATATGGGCAGATTGTAAGCTAAACATGAGCAGGCAGTGGGATGCAGCGGTAAAAAAGGCGAATGCCATTTTGGGCTGTATCAACAGGGGCATCACATCAAAATCACAAGATGTCATAGTCCCATTGTATACGGCACTGGTCAGACCACACCTGGAGTACTGTGTGCAGTTCTGGAGGCCTCACTTCAAGAAGGACGTAGATAACATTGAAAGGGTACAGAGGAGAGCGACGAAGATGATCTGGGGCCAAGGGACCAAGCCCTATGAAGATAGGTTGAGGGACTTGGGAATGTTCAGCCTGGAGAAAAGGAGGTTGAGAGGGGACATGATAGCCATGAGCTGGTTTGGGAGTGGCAGGTAATAAGCTTAAATAATAAATAGATAAAAAGGTAAATAGATAAATAGATAGATACATAGATACAAAGATACACAGATAAATAAAATATAGGAGACGAGCGGGGTTATAAATAGTTGGACAGAGCCTGGACACTGCTTGGGTGCTACCTGCTTGGGTGCTACTCTATGGGTAGATAGGTTTGACCTCCTTGAATGAGACACCGCTCTCTTCACCTGGGAGCTGCCCACTGACGCTTCCTCTCTCACACTGTCCTCTCCCCCGCTGCACATGGCCTTCCAGGGAGACACATGTCTCTGCATGTCTCTCCTGCACAGACAAAGCCCTCCTCCTCCCACATGCACAATGCCGGACGAGCTGGCTGTTTGTGATGGGGAAAGGGTTCTTTCGATTGGGTTTCTCTCTCTCTCTCTCTCTCCTTTTGGCTGCAACCTGGGTGTGACCAGAGGTCAGTTTACCCTTTCGGCAATATAATCCTTGGGAGATTTGTTTTCTTAGGATCAAGCTTCCATGATCGGGCAAAGCTCGGTCCAACGAACCGATCGCACCACTATAAGGAAAATAAATAAATGAAAGTCATGTGGGGCAGAATCAGACACGGTTAAGAAGGCTCCTTCTCCCCTGGCTCTCCACAAATTATGCAAAAATGGAATATTCCAAGAGGTCTATTTCACACAAGCAAATAGTTCAAAGAGTTGCCGTGCTAAAGGGATGGGAACTGAGCCAGGGGTGGCGAAACAGTGGCTCTCCAGATGACCATGGACTACAATAACCATGAGCCCCTGCCAGCTGGCAGGGGCTCATGGTTATTGTAGTCTATGGTCACCTGGAGAGCCACCGTTTGGCCCCCCCTGGACTGTGCCCTATACTATTATTCCTCCGCAAGTATTTGCTGCACAACGTTTAAAAGGTCAAGCTCTGTTGGGGTCATTTCTGAGATTTGCCCTTGTTTTCCGATTTCCAGGTTTCTCTTTCTTCCAGATTTCAGGCCTCCTTTTACCATCCTCTTGGTGGTTTTTGACGTACGCAACGTCATTTACCTTCCAAAAACAAACATGATTACAAAAGGACTAGAATCAAAATGAACTTTGACCGCTGGAAGCAAAAGGACTTGCCTGGGCAATATTTGAGACGTAGAGAATAAAGTTAGTGACAAAATTCTTTCGAAATTCTTGGGAATTTTTAAAAGAGAGTCTGGAGAGCCATCTGATGGAGAGGCTGATTCTGTGAAGGCTCAAGGGGGTGGCAGGCGACAGTGGAGGAGCGAGAGGGTAGTTAGTGTCCTGCATAGTGCAGGGGGTTGGACTAGATGTCCCAGGAGGTCCCTTCCAACTCTAGGATTCTCGGATTCTAAATTCTGTCTTAACTTTTGGAAGAAGTTCTTGACAATCAGAGCAGTTCCTCAGTGGAACAGGCTTCCTTGGGAGGAAGTGGATTCTCCATCTTTGGAGATTTCTAAACAGAGGCTGGAGAGCCATCTGACGGAGAGGCTGATTCTGTGAAGGCTCAAGGGGGTGGCAGGTGACAGTGGATGAGCGAGAGGGTTGTGAGTGTCCTGCACTATGTGGGCGTTGGACTTTATGACCCTGAAGGTCCCTTACAACTCTTTTATTCTATGATTCTAAAAAAATCTGGAAGTGGTTCTAAAACGGCCACTTGGAGAACAGAAAGACTCCTTCTAGCTGCAGGAGAGCAGAGACTGGAAAGGAAAAAACACGAAAGCCAAGATCCAGAAGCCCAGTGATAAATGTCAGCTTAGCGACAAAAGATGTAACAGTCAGCCTGACGGCCAGCGCTTGCAGTAAAATTGCTCAAACTGACTATAAAGGACGGCACGATAGACTTGCCGCTACGTTGCCCTGGAATCGTGGCAAGGTCTGCCTTTCCATCAGCAAGAAATTCAGGGGAGCACAAGCCAGACAGAATTGTGGAGGAGGATAAAAGAAAGATTCTTTGAGACTTCTGATTGCAACAGATAAGCACCAAGGGAATTACGCCCCTGATATCACCTTGGGGGGGGGGGGAATGAGGAATAGGGTTTGGAATATTGGCACTGCAATCCCAGGACACAGCAGAATGGGAAAAGAAAGAACAGGAGAAGACCACCAATAACAAGACATACAAATGGAGTTAGAAAAGAAGGTGGCCACCTTGCCAGTTGTCACTGGAGCCCTTGGAGCAACACCAGGACATTCTGGGCCAGGGGTAGTCAAACTGCGGCCCTCCAGATGTCCATGGACTACAATTCCCAGGAGCCCCCTGCCAGCATTCGCTGGCAGGGGCTCCTGGGAATTGTAGTCCATGGACATCTGGAGGGCCGCAGTTTGACTGCCCCTGTTCTGGGCATTGAACACACAACATCAGTGCAACTCCAGAAGACAGTACTCCTGGGGAGAAGTGCTTAAGAGGCTCAAACCACTCAGTGGGAGACCCAAGTTCAAATCAGCTACAGAAACTCGCCAGGTGACCTTGGGCCAGTCATACACTCTTGGCCCAGCCTACCTTGCAGGGCTGTTGCGGGAGTACAATGGGGGAGAGGAGAATGACGTAAGCCACTTTTTGTCCCCAATGGGAAGAGAGGTGAGGACTAAATGAATTAAATACACAAATATGCGGAGCTTCAAACCGCTTCTACATTTCTGAGCCCGTCCACGGCAGCAGTGGCTTGAATCCATCTTTGCAGCCTCAAAAACCAAAATCCCACAGAATCGGGGCGTGTGCCACAAACTCTTCCAGCATTCTCTGGGATCTTTCTTTGCCCCAAAACAAATCAACCCTACCCTGACTACACTGCTTTCAAGAAAGCTTTAACCAACACTGGCAGTCTTCAAGCAAAGGTTGGATACACACTTTTCCTGGATGCTTTAGGATGCTTTGGGCTGATCCTGCGTTGAGCAGGGGGTGGGACTAGATGGCCTGTGTGGCCCCTTCCAACTCTATGATTCTATGATTCTATGATCCTGCGTTGAGCAGGGGGTTGGACTCGATGGCCTGTATGGCCCCTTCCAACTCTATGATTCTATGTTCCTGCATTGAGCAGGGGGTTGGACTAGATGGCCTGTGTGGCCCCCTCCAACTCTATGATTCTATGTTCCTGCGTTGAGCAGGGGGTTGGACTAGATGGCCTGTGTGGCCCCTTCCAACTCTATGATTCTATGATCCTGCGTTGAGCAGGGGGTTGGACTAGATGGCCTGTGTGGCCCCTTCCAACTCTATGATTCTATGATCCTGCGTTGAGCAGGGGGGTTGGACTAGATGGCCTGTGTGGCCCCTTCCAACTCTATGATTCTATGATCCTGCGTTGAGCAGGGGGGTTGGACTAGATGGCCTATGTGGCCCCTTCCAACTCTATGATTCTATGATTCTATGAGCAGTCAGATTCGAGTCTCCTTGCACTGTTCAACTGCAGGCCAGTTCTGCAACCCTTGTTTACTCCGGGGTTGTCACCGCTTGACTCTGAAGCATCCATTTCCGACACTGTGACTTTCATGACTCCACAGACGCCGTTCCTGCTGGCAGCCAGGTAAGTGCAAATTGGGGAGCGGCCAGGAGATGGCAGAGGGCCGGGAGGCTGCATCGGCAGGAGGGGGAACCAAGCGGCAGGGGGTGACCGGTTCCCTAGCAGCCACATTCTCCGAGACAACCCCAGTGTGAATTCTTCTGCCCCCCCTGCTGGGGAGCTGGCAGCCCACAATCAGTGCTAATTGGGCTCTGTGCAGGTAGCCAATTCAATTGCTCCCTAGATCTTCGGAGCCAGCGTGGTGTAGAGGTGAAGAGGAGCAGCTTCTAATCTGGCGAGTTTGATTCCCCGCTCCTCCGTGTGCAGCCAGCTGGGTGACCTTGGGCTCGCCACGGCACTGATAAAACTGTTCTGACTGGGCAGTGATATCAGAGCTCTCTCAGCCTCACCCACCCCGCAGGGTGTCTGTTGTGGGGAGAGGAATGGGAAGGCGACTGTAAGCCGCTTTGAGCCTCCTTCGGGTAGGGAAAAGCGGCATATAAGAACCAACTCTTCTTCTTCTTCAGTAATCTCAGGGCTCTCTCAGCCTCACCCACCTCACAGGGTGTCTGTTGTGGGGAGAGGAAGGGAAGACGATTGGAAGCCCCTTTGAGACTCCTTCGGGTAGAGAAAAGCGGCATATAAGAACCAACTCTTCTTTCTTCTCAGCCTCACCTCCCTCACAGGGTGCTTGTTGCGGGGAAGGGATGGCAATTATAAGCCGCTTTCTGACTCCTTCGGGTAGTGAAAAGCGGGGTACAAAACCCGACTTTTCTTCTTCTTCCTCTGGAGCCAGGGAGGTGTTTGGAAAGCACGAGGGTGGGGGGTGGGAGAAGGCTGATCTGTGCAATCAGAAGACCATGGGAAGTGGGACGGGAAAGGGGGTTACTAGAAATGTCGGGCAACCAAACAGAGAGGACAGGAAAGGCAAAAGTGCCTGCAGCAGCCGTTTTCCCTGAGGGAGCCTGTTTATCGTGCACTGTGGGTTAGGCAATTGCTGTGGAGCTTGGGGCAAAGCCATACTCTCTGCCTTCCAAAATTGCCATTTCCCCATGAGAACCGGAGAACGCTTGGCATTCTGGAAGAGCCCCAGGCCCCACCTGGAGGCTAATGATGATGATAATAATAATGAAGCAGAAGGAAATACAATGGGCAAAATATACAAGGTGAAAGAGATTAACCCAATCTATTGGCACAAAGGATCCCGCAAATGTCTCTGTTTACCAGGACTTGTACTTGCCTGGAAAAGCTAAAACGTTTTTTTCTGCTGATTAGGGCATTGAGCAGATATTTTGGTTGTATTTTATCATGCCATTTGCTTGTAAAAACTTATTGTGAATGTAACAGGAATTGAATGCATCCTTTGTGCCTATGCATTAGGTTAATTGCTCCCACCTGGAGGTTGGCAACCCTAAGGCCAGGAGGCGTTCCGCTCAAGTGGCGTGTCTCAAAGCAAAGGAAAATGGGCACGGGTGGTGGGCTGGGAAGCTGTGACTCAAGAGACTTAGAGGTCTGAATTGGTTGCATGCAATTCATACACAACTGAGGAAGACCAATGAAACTAGCTCATACCGAGGATAATAGTCTCCGTTGCGTTTGATGGTTACCCTGAAGTATTGAAGATGTTGGAGACAAGATATTTTTCTTCTTGTTCATCTTAATATTGACCTTCTTTGGTTGAGCCCCCAAGTAGGACCTGGAGATCCTCCAGAATTGCAGCTCAACTCCAGACTGCAGAGATCAGTTCCCCTGGAGGAAAGGGCTGCTTGGGAGGGGGGACTCTGGGGCCTTGGGCCCCACTGAGGGTCAGGGATGCCAGCCTCCAGGTGGGGCCTGTGGCGCTCCAGATGTCCATGTACTACAATTGCCATGACACCCTGCCAGCACATGTTGGCAGGGGCTCATGGGAATTGCAGTCCGTGGAAATCTGGACAGCCACAGCCTGGCCACCCCTGTCCTAGTGGAACTGATCTCTGTTGTTTGCAGACGAGTCATAGCTCTGAGAGATCTCCTGCTACCACCTGTATTTCTAGCAACTCCATATTTAAGGATGGCCCCGGGGAGGGGAAGAGTTTGGGCAGGAGGAGAGAGGTTTGGGGTAGGGGGGTCTCTCGGGGAAGTATATTGCCACCCAGTCATCATTTCCTCCAGGTGAGCCAATCTAGGTGTCCTGGGGTTCCCTTATCCTTCCAGGCCCCCTCCAGGCCCAACCTGGAGGTTGGCAAGCCTAGCACCTCAGACGCCAGTGCCCTTCTAGGCCGCGACAGGCGGGCGCTTGGCGTCCTGTACGGCCCCAGGAGCGGCTGCGGGGGCACCGTATCACCCTGCAAAACGGTCTGCCCACACAGGGCCCCGGGCACAGGGTCTTCGCCACCTGAGCAGAAAATAAAACCAAGCCCGACGCAGCGCCTGTCATGGTGACAGCGGTTGGGAAGCCACCGCTGTGTGTGTTTCTGGTCGCCATGGTGACACTTCCTGGCAGTGGCCCCGGTGCGTTGTCACTCCCCCTCCTCCAAACTGTCATCTCCCGACACCCCCTCCCGACGATATCCTAGCAACCTGCCGCTCCGTTCCTCTCGTGGTTGGCACACCCGAGTGCAGGGTGCGACCCCCGGGAGCTGCTTTCCCCATCACACAAGCACCCTGGGCCCAAATCGGTGGAGACTGCAGGCTCAGACCGCAGGAGGAGGCCCCACTCCAGCCCCCCCCATTGCCCCAATAGTGCCCGTCTCCGTGCCACTGTGGAGCATGGCAGCACGTGGAGCCAGCCAGTGGTGACTCTGCGTTTGTGGCAGCAGACGGGGGTGGATGGGGCACAGCTCCCTCCCCTTGGCATCAGGGGGAGCTTATGTAATCGGGGGGTGTCGTCTGCTTTGTTCACCCTCACACGGCAAACGCGGCGAGGAGCCACGAGGTTGCAACCGAGCCGAGGAGGGGCAAACGAGATACAGCGCGGCGACTTTGGTTCCTTAGCTCCGTGATTGATCCCCACGGGTCCCGCAGCAGACCCGGCGGTCCTGCCCCCGAACAGCGTACGTCACGGGCTTGGTTCTGAAATATTTCACCCATCCTCCCTCAGTGGAGAGGAAGGCACGGAGAGAACCATGGGGGAAAGCCTGAGGCTGAGTTTCAGACACCCTTTCCTCTCCTCCGCATCGCCCTAGGTAACCGCCCAGGGCGCTCCCCTCCTGAGAAGCCCCATCCCCACCCTCACCCCACTCATCTGCCATCTTCCCTTTCCCCAGGCATCAAATCACCTCCCGAATGCCTCTCGACTCTCCCACCCCACCCCACAAGGTAGCCTCCCCGCGTCTGTCCTTGGCAGCCTTCCCAGCAGAAGCAAGCTTTTAGCTAATGACACCGGCTCGGGCGTGTTGGCAGGCCATTAAACCGTTGTTCGAACAAGTACCCCTGGCACTGAATAGACACCGGTGCCGTGGCAGCCAAGAGGGACTGTTCATTTCCACCTTTGCCTCAGCGGGACAGGCCTGATCCGTCCACCGCGGAGCACAGCTGGAGAATTTCCCGTTCCACAGCCAAAGAGCGCTGGGGGGAGCGGGGTTCTCACGCGGCACTGCTGTGGCTTGGTCAGAAAGCTGGCTTGGTCACGGACGCATCGGGAGGGATGGGAGTCGTGATGAATTACCCCGTTTCCATTTAATTTTCACAACGCAAGAAGGCTTACAGTAGCACATTGCTGCAATCAGGCCCAGGGGAGAGTTTCTTTGCTATTGACAGTGGAAGGGGCCGTCAAGTCGGAGCCGACGATGGGCAAACGTGGAAAATTTCAGGGGCCAGCGATAAGCAGAGACCTGCCTCTGTGTAGCAACCCAGGAAGCACGTCTGGGCTCGGCCAGGACAAGGGTCTTTTCGGTCTTGGCCCCTACCTGTTGGAATGAGGTCCCGGAGGAGCTAGGGGCCCTGTACGCGTTTGGGTTGCTCATTCCTAGAATACCAAGAATTAACCACTGCATCCTTACTCTCACAACGGATTAACAAATGCCGGCACATTCCAAGCGAGGAATAAAATGTTATTTCCTTCTGCACTCCCCAAAGAGCTCTCAGCTACCGCCGTTTGCTCCAAGATCCATTATGGTTATAGAGTTGTGAATTTGGGAGGAGGGCCATCCTGTTTCTACGCTCTCAAGAGAACTGAGCAGCGCTGGGAAATTCGAGGACGTTTCTTGGGAAGAGCAAGGTTGGGGAGAGGAGCAAAACCTCAGCGGGAGGGACAAGACCCGTTAAGGGATGTGAGTGTCCTGCACAGGAGAGCCGGTTTGGTGTAGTGGTTAGGAGTGCGGACTTCTAATCTGGCATGCCAGGTTCGATTCTGCGCTCCCCCACATGCAGCCAGCTGGGTGACCTTGGGCTCACCACAGCACTGATAAAACTGTTCTGACCGGGCAGTGATATCAGCGCTCTCTCAGCCTCACCCACCCCACAGGGTGTCTGTTGTGGGGAGAGGAAAGGGAAGGCGACTGTAAGCCGCTCTGAGCCTCCTTCGGGTAGGGAAAAGCGGCATATAAGAACCAACTCTTCTTCTTCTTCTTCTTCTTCTTCTTCTAGCGCAAGGGGTTGGACTAGATGACCCATGAGGTCCCTTCCAACCCCATTATTCTATGATTCTATTCTACCTTCCAAAGCTGCCAGTTTGGTGTAGTGGTTAGGAGTGCGGACTTCTAATCTGGCATGCCAGGTTCGATTCTGCGCTCCCCCACATACAGCCAGCTGGGTGACCTTGGGCTCGCCACAGCACTGATAAAACTGTTTTGACCGGGCAGTGATATCAGGGCTCTCTCAGCCTCACCCACCTCACAGGGTGTCTGTTGTGGGGAGAGGAAAGGGAAAGCGACTGTAAGCCGCTCTGAGCCTCCTTCGGGTAGGGAAAAGCGGCATATAAGAACCTTCTCCTTCTCCTTCTCCTTCTTCTAGCGCAGAGGGTTGGACTAGATGACCCATGAGGCCCCTTCCATGATTCTATGATTCTATTCTACCTTCCAAAGCTGCCAGGACAATTCATCTCCAGCATCTGGAGACCTGTTGCAGTGCCAGGAGATCTTTAGGCCCATCCGGAGCTCGGCAGCTTTTGAAACAGAGGTAAACGCCTCAAATCACCAAGCCATCTATCCCCTGTCCCCATCTCTGCCCCACACCTCAATAGAGGCTTGCCCCACCCCGTGATGGAGAGAGAAACATGCACGCCCAGCTCGGTTGCCGCGTGGTTCTGTTAACAGAAACCCAGAGTCCCAAATCCCTGCCTCCGTGTTAATCCGCAAGGGTTTGTTCCCTTGCCTAAGCCGGGAACAGAAAGAAATCTATTCCCCGGCTAATCAGAAAGATAATTACAGCTCTTACGAACACACGGCGTACTTCCCCTCTCGGCTCTGCAGATATTGCATTTACAGAGATACAGACATCATGGCACTTCCCTCTCCCCCACAAGAAAGCGGCTGAAAGTCAAGCCACTGAGCCATTAATGGGATTGGTTGGTCAAACGCGTGGAGATCCCAGACAGGCAGGGAGCCCGGATCCTGGGAGGGAGCCTGCAGAGATATACGATGAAGGTCACCCCGTGTCCTAAACATCTTACACTCTAGCTCAGGGGTAGTCAAACTGCGGCCCTCCAGATGTCCATGGACTACAATTCCCAGAAGCCCCTGCCAGCGAATGCTGGCAGGGGCTTCTGGGAATTGTAGTCCATGGACATCTGGAGGGCCGCAGTTTGACTACCCCTGGAGAAAGGATTCCCTCCCCCCCCCTCAGGAGTCACAGATCAATTAAGTTATCTGCAATTAAGTTATCTGAATGCTGGAAGACCCATTAGCTTCGACGCTGGTAGCTCAAAATACAGAACGGCTCACAAAACCCAGCCCCTGAAATTGTCACCTTTGTGCGAAGCTCCACCTGCAAACCCCCCTTTCAACCCACCCACCCACCCACCCCCGGGAATATGCTCTTTTCTTATCAGCTTTAGCTGACACAAAACCGCCCTTACGGAACCAACCCGCAGCTGGGGAAATATAGACATAATCCAAAAGCCACAGGGATAAAGTCGCCCATACCGAGCCCTGTGTTCAGGGCATAAAAGGATTCTGTGTCATTGGAAGCGCAAACAATGGAGCAAAGATTAAACACTGCCGTGTGGGATGCCTATGGACAGTGGCGGTCCTGTTCTTCATACCTTGCCTCCCCCCTCTCCCGCCGCCATCTTGGGCTGCGGGACTTGACAGATGCAGTGGTAACCTTGGCCTGCCCTTTACAGAGCTCCCTGATCCTCCAGGCCTTCCTGTCCTCTACCATTCCCCGGAGTCCATTTAAGTTTGCCCCGACTGCTTCAGTGACTCCATCCAGCCACCTCATTCTCTGTCGTCCCCTTCTTCTTTTGCCCTCGATCGCTCCCAGCATTAGGCTCTTCTCCAGGGAGTCCTTCCTTCTCATGAGGTGGCCAAAGTATTTGAGTTTCATCTTCAGGATCTGGCCTTCTAAGGAGCAGTCAGGGCTGATCTCCTCCAGGACTGACCGGTTTGTTCGCCTTGCAGTCCAAGGGACTCGCAAGAGTCTTCTCCAGCACCAGAGTTCAAAAGCCTCAATTCTTTGACGCTCGGCCTTCCTTATGGTCCAACTTTCGCAGCCATACACTGCAACTGGGAAGACCATAGCCTTGACTAAACGCACTTTTGTTGGCAGGGTGATGTCTCTGCTTTTTAGGATGCCGTCTAGATTTGCCATAGCTTTCCTCCCCAGGAGCAAGCGTCCTTTAATTTCTTTGTTGCAGTCCCCATCTGCAGTGATCTTGGAGCTCAGGAAAATAAAACCTGTCACTATCTCCATTTCTTCCCCATCTTATAGCAGCTTACCCAGGGCCAAATTAGGAGCTACTCTGTCCTGGGAAATGCCACAGTACTTTGGATATACCGACTCCGCATCAGACTTGGCTGGAGGATTGTCAGGATCAGGGTCCCCCACAACCACAAATCCTATTTTGTGATCTTGGAACTTTTTACCTCAGAAAAGTGTCGTGGAGGATTTTACCTCAGAAAAGTGACTGATTTCCTCAGGAGAAGGGTGGGGGGAGAAAGGTATTATAAGCAAATAAATAAAACAGCCTTGTGAAAAGGGCAGCTTTCCAGTGAGAAGCTTTGAACAGGAAACATGGAATGGGTGTTCCCTTAGCACAACTTTTTACCTCAGAAAAGCATCATGGAGGATTTTACCTAGGAAAAGTGATTGATTTCCTCAGAAGGGTGGGTGAGAAAGGTATTATAAGCAAATAAATAAAACAGCTTTGATTGTAAAAATGGCAGCTTTCCAGTGATAACAAGTGCAAAGCTTTGAACGAGAACAGGAAACATGGGATGGCTGTTCCCTTAGCACAACTTTTTACCTCAGAAATGTGTCATTGAGGATTTTACCTCAGAAAGGGGTTGTGGAGGATTTTACCTCAGAAAAATTATTGATTTCTTCAGGAGAAGGGTGGGGGAGAAAGGTATCATAAACAAATAATCAAACAGTGTTGATTGTCAAAATGGCAGATTTCCAGTGAGAACAAGTAAGACGCTTCGAATGGGAACAAGAAACATGGGCTGGGTGTTCCCTTAGCACAATGAGGCCCACTAACTCTTCTTTCTAATCCAGGACAGACTAGAACAAAAGTGTGGCCTTCCCATATTTATCAGCAATGACCCTCCACGCCACATTCATCACACCCCTTTTACCAAGGACTGGATTAGATTCGGCAGAAAATTCCCCTCTGCCTTATGAGCCACCCATCTTCCCGATCAACAGCCCCAACCCGGCACAATCGGTGACCCTACAAGACAAATTCTGCCCGTTGCTGGTCCACAGTTTTGGAGTATCTGCCGAGACCATGGACGGAACAGTGGCCTCACCGCAGAAACCAACCTCTTGTGCCCAACCTGGCATGCGCCTCTTTTAGCCCTGTCTCCTATGACTGATTCCATGCTCTGCCCAGGTCAGTCTGAAAGCCACAAGGGGAACATGGACCGGCAGAACAGAGTTCTGGCCAAACCACAAGGCCGAGCATCGGAGAAAGAGACGGCGTAGAGACAGCACCCAAAGCAGCTCTCGTTCTTCTCCCTTCCATAGTGGGAGCACCAGCGGTGATGGCGGAAAGAGTGTGGGGAAGAAAAAGGAAGAGCCACAAATTCCATGACCCCCACCATCCCCTGGCTCAGAGTCCACCCCATTGTCCTCCGTGTATCTATCAAGGCCTTCTAAACTGGTGATCTCTCAAGACCTTCTAAACTTCAGTTTGCATTCCTTGCATGAGAAAGAGAAGAAGAAGAGTTGGCTCTTATATGCCGCTTTTCCCTACCCGGAGGAGGCTCAAAGCGGCTTACAGTCGCCTTCCCTTCCTCTCCCCACAACAGACACCCTGTGGGGTGGGTGAGGCTGAGAGAGCCCTGATATCACTGCCCGGTCAGAGCAGTTTTATCAGTGCCGTGGCGAGCCCAAGGTCACCCAGCTGGTTGCATGTGGGGGAGCGGGGAATCAAACCCAATATGCCAGATTAGAAGTCCGCACTCCTAACCACTACACCAGACTGGCTGACGGTCAAGGACCCGGCAGGGCACGTTATGACGCCATTATTTCATGTTGGAGCGGTCATACACAGGGCCTCAGCTTGTGTCAAGGGACACGGTTGCTTCCTCTAAATTGCACACAATCCAATTTTTAGGTTCTTCTGCTTTCCCTCTCACTCCCACCACAAGAGTCACTCCTGTTTCAGAGACTAAGCCTGCAAAAAGGGACCCGGGGAACACGGTGGGGACCAGGGGGGAAATATGACTAATAATACAATATAATTACTATTACGAAAGCCCATTATCGACATGAAACATCACCCAGTTGTTGGATTAAGGCTGCAGGAACAACATGGAAACCAAAGGACATTTACGTAGCAAATCCCGCAACAGCTTTGGCTCTCTTTCCTGCCCGCAGCCCCCCCCCTCCAACCTCCCACCCCGTAGGCAATGCACTGCCACACTTCCAAAAACACTGCAAGCGCCATCCAAGAGACTTTTGGGGCACCACAACTTTCCTTTTAGAGCCCCAACGCAGAACACGGACCAAACCAGTCGGGAGGGTGCAAACTCCAGATGAGACCTGGGGTGGCAACCAACTGGGACGTGGGACACGGGTCAAAGGAGAGAGAATATCATGTCAAGAGAGGGAAGGAAGGGGGAGAAGACAGGAGAAGATTTTAAAAGAAAGAAAATGGAAACTGACCTGACAGATCTTGAATTTTCTCCATCCGACCTGCAAAGGAAAGAGACAAAACAGGTTGAACGGGATTCAAAATGTTTTTTCTGTGAAATTTATTTGTTCCATTTATACACTGCCCTACCAATATACCAGCTTACGGTGGTGTACGACATCAATAACACAAGAGTGGCCAAAGTGTGGGTCTCCAGACGTCCATGGACTACAATTCCCATCAGCCCCTGCCATGGGAATGGTAGTCCATGGACACGAGCAATTTAAAGGCATCTTTAACTAACAGCAACATCATCTCAATTACAATCTCTGGGCCCGTGAGAAGGTATCGGTTGAGGCCAGGAATGCAGCAGCCAATAGCCCCAAGGTGAAATAGCTCACGGGTGAAATATCCGCTGAAAAACTCAGAGAAGGTCCACCCACCCAAGGAATGGGAATCCCCTCAGAGTTACACAACTCTGTCAGATGGGCTGGCCTCATTGTGAAACGTTTGTTGTAATGTGTTATTTTAATGCTATTCATGATTGAATTTGATCGACCAGTGTGACAAGCCCTGAGTCCCATGGGAAGGGTGGGATATATATATAAAAAAAGTGGAAGCCTAGAATAATAGAGTTGGAAGGGACCTCCTGAGTCATCTAGTCCAACCCTCTGCACTGTGCAGGACATTCAGCACCCTAGCGCTGACCCTGTCACCTGCCACCCTCTTGAACCTCCACAGAACCAGCCTCTCGGTCAGAGGGCTCTCCAGCCTCTGTTTAGAAATCTCCAAAGAGGGAGAACCCGCCACCTCCCGAGGAAGCCTGTTTCACCGAGGAACCGCTCTGACTGTCAGGAACTTCTTCCGGAGGTTTAGATGGAATTTCTTTTGAATTAATTTCATCCCATTGGTTCTGGTCTGTCCCTCCGGGCAACAGAGAACAATTCTGCTCCACCCTCTCCATGGCAGCCTTTTAAATACTTGAAAATGGCTATCAGATCCCTTCTCAGTCGCCTCCTCTCCAGGCTAAACAGGCCAAGCTCCCCAAATGTATGTGTATCATTATTAAAGCCCCAGCCGGTGACTCCTGTAGCCTCATTCCAATTCCCAAAATTTCTTCCACAGCACAGAACTGGACATGAAGCGCGGATGACAGCATATTCCTCAGGGAGAGGAAGGGGGGGGTCAAAGGAGAACTGAATGTTTGCCCCATCCTCGAAGGTCCTTGCAAGGCCACAAGGAGTCAAGGAAAGGGCTGCTGGGAGAGCAACAGCCAAGAGAGAAGCACCCAGTCCCTGTGCAAGGGCCCTTCTCATCTGATGACCCTGCATTTGATACTTCAGCCTGAGCCACAAGTGGGGAGGGGGGGCATGTGTTGGGTCCAGCTGTGGGGGCTACATTGTAAGTTACCCAAACGGTGGTAGAAAGAGCCCTCAAGCCAAGCACCACTCCCAAGCAGGCTCGTGGTGGGTTACAAATGTCCAGTTAAAGCCCCACTGAAATGGACAGAAAAATACCAATGCAGTAAACCAGGGGTAGTCAAACTGCGGCCCTCCAGATGTCCATGGACTACAATTCCCAGGAGCCCCTGCCAGCATTTGCTGGCAGGGGCTCCTGGGAATTGTAGTCCATGGACATCTGGAGGGCCGCAGTTTGACTACCCCTGCAGTAAACCAACAGCCCAACAATGTGGCGGAGAAACCCCGCTCTATCCCCAACCCCTACCTCCAGTGCAGTGGTTCTCCACCTTCCTAATCCCACGACCCTTTAATACAGTCCCTCATGTTGGGGTTGACCCCCAACCATAAAATTATGCAAGGGTGCTTTCACAGAAATCAAACCAAAACTGACCAATGGCATCAAGATCCATGGTTCATGTTTGTATATAAATTGTTTTTCCCCCCCGGGGTTTCTCAGTTCCGTTCTGCCTCTTGTCCCACCATGCTGATCTCGCTCTTTTCCGCTGCTCCAGACAAACAAACGCTCTATCTCAATCTACCCCACAAGGCTATTGTGTGGATGGCGCCCCCACCCCCACCCTGGCCAAGCTGCTTACCCTGCCACGACCCCTGAGAAAAGGTCGTTGAACCCCCAAGGGGGTCCCGACCCCCAGGTTGAGAACCACTGTCATAGAGGGAGGAGGGAGGAGAGACAAGGTATAGTTGCAGCTTGACACCAGGGTCAACCCGGGTAGGGTTTTCAAGGAAAGAGATTATTTGTCGTCCTCTGACTCTGCAGAGAGACCCTGGACTTCCCCGGAGGTCTGAGAGGGTTTGCTCCCCAGGGCCCGGATCCTCCCCGTCACTCTCCTCTGCACCCTCTGCATTTTCCCCATGTCCTTTTTGAAGGGAGGCCTCCAGAACGGCACACATGACCCCAGGTTGTGGTGGAATGGACTTGACTGGGTTGCCAACCTCCAGATGGGGCCTGCGGATCTCCTGGTTTTACAGTTGAGCTCCAAATCACAGCAATCATTTGCTCGGGATAGATGGACACCGGGGGAGCCATGGCCCCCATCTTGGGGAACGGCCTGTCTGGGGGGAGTCAGGAAGACACCTGCTCCCCTGGCTTTCCACAAGCAATGCCAAACAAGGATTTTTCTATGGGTTTCTCTATGCAAGCGAACAGGTAGCACCGTCTGCATTCCTAATACACTCTGCTGTGTGTTGGAGCCCGTTGTGTAATTTTGCATCAGTTAATGTGTCATGTTAACACTTGTGCTTGGCTTCAGCTGGGTTCTTTTAGACTCCCCGCTGCTTTGGAAGCATAAATCCGATTTCACCATTGACTGAACGCCCCATCTTGTCAACCATACGGGCTCAGCTGGACGCCGTGGTTGAGAGTGGCAGCTTCTAATCCAGAGAGGCGGGTTTGATTCCCCGCTCCTCCACATGAAGCCAGCTGGGTGAAACCATGGGGAAGTCCTGCTAGAGCTGTTCTCGCACAGCAGTCCTGTCAGAGCTCTCGCAGCCCCACCTGCCTCATAGGGTGTCTGTTGTGGGGCCGCTTTGAGACTCCTTCGGGGAGAGAAAAGCGGCATCTAAGAACCAACTCTTCTTCTTCTTCAGTAATCTCAGGGCCCTCTCAGCCCCCCCTCCCTCACAGGGTGTCTGTTGTGGGGAGAGGAAAGGGAATGCGATTGGAAGCCCCTTTGAGACTCCTTCGGGTAGAGAAAAGTGGCATATAAGAACCAACCCTTCTTCTTCTTCTTCAGTAATCTCAGGGCTCTCTCAGCCTCCCCTCCCTCACAGGGTGTCTGTTGTGGGGAGAGGAAAGGGAAGGGGATTGGAAGCCCCTTTGAGACTCCTTCGGGTAGAGAAAAGTGGCATATAAGAACCAACTCTTCTTCTTCTTCTTCTAATCTCAGGGCTCTCTCAGCCTCCCCTCCCTCACAGGGTGTCTGTTGTGGGGAGAGGAAACGGAAGGCGATTGGAAGCCACTTTGAGACTCCTTCGGGTAGAGAAAAGCGGCATATAAGAAGCAACTCTTCTTCTTCAGTAATCTCAGGGCTCACCTCCCTAGGGTTGTGAAAAGCGGGGTATAAAAACCAACTCTTCTTCTTCACTCTGTGTAATCCACTTTGACTCCCAGGGAGAAAGGCAGACTATTAAATAAATTAAAATGAGGTTCTTCCTCTTCTCAGATTTCATCCCCAACTTTTCAAGAATGTCCCAAAGCAGGGTTGGCAACAATTCATCTACGCAACAAAGCAGGGCATGATTGGCCATCCAGCACCCACACCCACATCCGCACATACAATGATCAGCCAGGGCTCTGATCCTCAGAATCCTGGAATTAGAGGAAGGACAAACCAGGAAAAAGAATTCTTGCTTGAAACCAGACTTTGGGGGATTTTTCACAGACACACACACACCGCAGACCATGGCAGCGTGTGCAAAATCCAGGCCCCGGGTGTCTCCGGCAGTGGGAAGGGCCGTCAGGTGGCGGCTGACTTCTGATGACTCCTCAAGACGAGACACCAGCAGAGGCAGTTTGCCACTTCCTGACTCCATGTAGCCACACTGGACTTCCCTACTGGTCTCCCACACCCAAGGACTAACCAAAGCCAGTCCCAAAAGATTTGAAGGCATTGAGCCAACAGGGCAAGAGAGGAACAGAGGAGGCTGGTCATTGCCTGCCTCTGCACAGCAACCCAGCTGGTGGTCTCCCATCCAAGAACAACCCAGGGCGTTCTCTGCTTAGCTTCTGGGATCTGACAAGGTCTGGCTAGCCAGGGCCTTCCAGTTCGAGGCCTTGTTGAACCAGCCGGAGAATTTGGGAAGGATTTGGTTTTGTGATCCTGCACTGGCTGGCTCCCAGCAGTCCCTTCCAGTGGTGGCTTTTCAGCATCCCCCCGAGTTTGGAGACGTGCCAGAAAATCCCAGTTTGCTGACATAGAGACGCCGCCTGAAGGTCCCTGAAAGATCATCCGCTCCAGTCGGCCTGAGCATAACGCAGGGGTGTGTTGGGGAGGGGGCAGGGAGCTCATTCAGCCAACCCCGCACTGGCTGCAGCCGACTCAGAGCCTGAATTCAACCCTTCTGTGCTGCAGCTGCATTTGTTTCCCCCCCCCCCCCCGAACTGAACATGTTGCATTCTCCCAAGGGAGGACTGGTTGTGATCCGGTGGGGGAGGGCTTTTAGGGTATCCTGCAGGAGGCACAGAGGCGTATCCACGACAAATAGAGAACCGAAAGACGGACAGGATACTTGGTCAGAAGGAAGAAGAAGAAGAAGAGTTGGTTCTTATATGCCGCTTTTCTCTGCCCAAAGGAGTCTCAGAGCGGCTTCTATTTGCCTTCCCTTTCCTCTCCGCACAACAGACACCCTGTGAGGGAGGGGAGGCTGAGAGAGCCCTGAGATTACTGAAGAAGAAGAGTTGGTTCTTATACGCCGCTTTTCTCTACACCAGTGGTCCCCAACCTGCGGGCCGCAGCCCGGCGCCGGGCCGCAAAGGCCATGGCGCCGGGCCGCGGCTCCCTCTCCCCGCCCCCCCCCCACAGTAAAAAACTTCCCAGGCCGCAAGCTTGCGGCCCGGGAAGCTACTTACTGCGGGAGGGCGGGGAGAGGGAATCAGGGCCGGGCCGCGCCCATGCAGGCCGCGCCCACGCGGCCCGATCCGAGGGCACGGCCCGCGGTCGCGGCCTGCCGGTCCCCAGCCTAATAAAGGTTGGGGACCACTGCTCTACACAAAGGAGTCTCAAAGCAGCTTCCAGTCGCCTTCCCTTTCCTCTCCCCACAACAGACACCCTGTGAGGGAGGGGAGGCTGAGAGAGCCTTTAGATTACTGAAGAAGAAGAAGAAGAAGAAGAAGAAGAAGAAGAAGAAGAAGAAGAAGAAGAAGAAGAAGAAGAAGAAGGCTTAAGGGGGTGGCAGGTTACAGTGGAAGAGCAATAGGGTTGTGAGTGTCCTGCATAGTGCAGGGGGCTGGACTAGATGACCCATGAGGTCCCTTCCAACTCTATTATTTTATTCTAAGATTCTAAGAGTTGGTTCTTATATGCTGCTTTCTTCAACCTGAAGGAGTCTCAAAGTGGGTTCCAATCGCCTTCCCTTTCCTCTCCCCACAACATTCACCCTGTGGGTGGGTGAGGCTGAGAGAGCCCTGATAATCCTGCTCGGTCAGAACAGCTTTATCAGTGCTGTGACTGGCCCAAGGTCACCCAGCTGGCTGCATGTGGGGGAGGAGCAGGGAATCGAACCCGGCTCACCAGATTAGAAGTCCGCACTCCTAACCACTACACCAAGCTGTCTCTCCTTGGGTTGCCAGCCTCCAGGTAGGGCCTGTAGATTTCCTGAAATTTCAACCGATCTCCTGGCAATCAAGGTGAGTTCCCCCGGAGACAAATGGCTGCTCCGGACGGTGGATCCCATTTTGTTACATCCCACTGAGGTCGTGCCCCTCCCGGAAACTCCTCCTCTCCAGGTTCCGCCCCTTAATCTCCAGGAATTTCCAAACCCAAGAGGAGGGAACCCAAATAACAAACAAGGGTCTTTGGGAATCCATGCAGCGGTCTGGAACTTCACGCACCCTTTCTGCTGAAGCACAGGACAAACGTTTGACAGGTGAGACCAAAACATCAGACCTATGCTCGCCAGGTGACTCCATACCTTCCAGCTTCCTTTCCTGTTCTCTCCCGTCCCATCTCTTGTATGCTCGGCCCTAGATCTGAAGGCAGACTCCAGGGTCCTGATCCAGGTAACGCAGGGCTGTGGACTTCTGAGTCCCTGAGCAGCTCTCCTTCTGCCTGCTCTGAGGCTGGCAGCCAGCAACAGATGGTCCCGCCACTGACTGCCAGGCTAGCGGGCATGTGCTAAGAAGCTGGGAGGCGCATTGAGGATTTCTTCCCTGCCTCTTGAGCACCTGTTCCCAGGAAAACAGCCTGCTGTCCTCCTTCCGCTACAGCCAAACAGGCAGCGGGAGCAGCTAGGCAGGTTCCCTCCTGACCTGGACGTGTGCATGGCCAAGGGCTGACCCCAGATAACCTCTCTACCTTTTCTTTTCACAATCAGCTGTTTTCCGGATTTGGGCCCACAGGGCAGAGCAGTGTGACCAAAACAAAGGGGGAGAAACAACCTTATGGTGGAGGAAGGTAACCAACAGGGGAGGAGGTTAATCAAAAGGTTGGGGGGGAGGAAACCCAAAAATATAGCAAGGTGCACAGTGTTAATTCGGAATTTTATTAACTTCCAAGGTTTGGAATCTTTTCTTGCTTTAATCTTGGTATATCTAGTGTATTTGTATTTTAATGTGCGTTCTGATCTAATACCGTATTAATAAACCGATTCTGATTCAGTGTTAATATACAAAATACACCAGTGCACTGCAGTGGAGAATTGGGTTTGATTCCCCTCCCTCCCCATGCAGCCAGTTGAGTGACCCTGGGCTAGTCACAGTTTTCTTCTCGCTGAGCAGTTCTCTTAGAGCTCTCTCAGCCCCACCTCCCTCACAGGGTGCCAGTTGCAGGGAGAGGAAGGGGAAGGGTAGTGAAAATCAGGGTATAAAAAACCAGCTCTTCTAATATATGAATTCATGATATACTCAAAGATGGCTGAAATATCATTTCAAAAAACCACACCCCTAAATGCCTAAATATATAAGTACCGGTTGAAAGGTACAAATGATGTCCAGACACAAGAACCAAATGTGTTTCAGCTCAAAGCCTTCCTCAGCAGTAGAATTCGAACTAAGCGCTCCATAACGTAAACAAAAATACATATTAAAACTGATAGTATACAGAATGGATCTACATTCGGACTCTTCGGACCAGCATGGCCATTTGCTGGATCTATCCCCAGGGGATCTGCTCTCAATTCTGTTGCAGAGACCAAAACGTTGACATCAATGATTACAGTAAGAAAGCTCCTTAGAAGGCCAGATCCTGAAGGTGAAACTCAAATACTTTGGCCCCCTCATGAGAAGGAAGGAAGGACTCCCTGGAGAAGAGCCTAATGCAGGGAGCGATCGAGGGCAAAAGAAGAAGGGGACGACAGAGAATGAGGTGGATGGATGGAGTCACTGAAGCAGTAGGTGCAAACTTAAATGGACTCTGGGGAATGGGAGAGGACAGGAAGGCCTGGAGGATCATTGTCCAGGGGGCACGATGGGTCGGACTAACTTCGCAACTAACAACAACAAAGAAAATCCAAGCATTTGTGGGGGGGGGGGGTCCAAGCACCCTGTGAAGGAGATAGGCAGGAATCATTTCAGACTCAGGGACGGTGGGAGAGGGTAAAGTTTGTAGGTGATAATTTACATTCACAGATGCAAATTTACACAGATTCAAGCCCAGCAGCAATTTAGTGATCCACAACATTTTCAGGGTATGAAAATTTTCAAGTGTCAAATGTCCCTTCATGGGATATGGTTTGATAACGGTGCATCTTCGCAAAATCTTGCTCGTTTCCAGTGTGCTATTAGATTCAAATATTTCTACTGCAGGCCAACACAACACCTTTCTGAAACTATGGCAGAAAAAGCTGCTCTTAGGCTTAATTTCAGGTGGGGGGCTGTGTGGGTCTGCAATCAAAGAGCGATATTTGAGTCCAGTTCCAACATAAAGACCTGCATGATTTCCAAGGTATAAGCTGTCATCAGGGCTGTGACTAGCCCAAGGTCACCCAGCTGGCTGCTTGTGGGGGAGGAGCGGGGAATCAAACCCAGCTCGCCAGAAGTTCACACTCCTAACCACGACACCAAGCTGGCAGCTTCCAGCATTTCTTGTTGCGCCTGAGCTAGTTCGCCTAGTGTGTGAACAGCGACAAACCAGTAGGCTTCTTAAAAATCTCAAAAAACAACAGGCCCCAGGAGAGAAAGCTGCAAGGCAGGCTCCATCGGAACGAGAAACCTCATTGGCGCCCCACAAGCCCCGCAACGCATCACGAGGAAAAGCCACCAACTGGGAAACAGGGATATTTTAACGGGGATTTTATTGGGGTTTTATTGCTTTAGAATTCTTTGTGTAAACCGCCGCGAGGCTATGGCAAGCGGCGGAATAGAAATCGAATAATAAATAAAATAAAATAAATAAACTACGATAGGAGAATCGCACGGTGCCTTTTAATGGCTAAGTGTTCCCATTCTCCCAATGCATTCTTGCGTAGGGCCACAGGGAGATTCTAAGGCACATGAGCGATTCGGAAACCAAAGCGGGACATTTCAGGCTATCGCATCTCTGCTGAGCTATAAGGCTGCCGTGGTGGGTTCCCAGCTCCAGTCACTGTGTCATTTCCTCTCCCTGAAAGGCCTCGCTGCCCCGGGGGCTGGCTCTGCCCACCGCACAGCAGCCCTCTCCTGCCGCGGCCCAGCGGCCCCCTGCCACAAATCAAACCGTGCTGTCCACGTCCGGGCCAGTCAGCCGGCTGCGATGAAGCTGCACCCTGATTGGAAATGACAGCACAAACTCACAGCGACTGTGCAGGAGCCGCAGGAAGAGAAGGTTGCGACCGACTTCCAGGACGGGGTCCCAAAAACTGGCCAACGGGTGAGTGTGCGGGGTGAGGGGGGCTTGGGGGTAGCGGGAGGATCCTGGCAGCCGTTCGGCATTCTTAAGGGACTTTAAGATGTCGCATCGGACTTGAGAGCCAAGCAGTGTGATGCAGTGGTTAAGAGTCCTAAGAACTCTGGATCAGGCCAGTGGCTCATCCGGTCTGTGTCACACAGTGGCCAAAATTTAAGAGCCACCAGTGGGACAAGAACTCTGGAAGCCCTCCAACCGTTGCCCCCCCAAGCACCAAGGAGACAGAGCATCCCTGCCCCAGACATAAGAAGTCATGTTGGATCAAGCCAGGGGGCCCTCCAGGCCAACTCTCTGTGACACACAGTGGCCAAAACCCAGGGGCCACCAGGAGGTCCACCAGTGGGACCAGAACTGCAGAAGCCCTCCCACTGTGCCCCCCCCCAAGCACCAAGAAAGACAGAGAATCTCTGTCCCAGACATAAGAAACATAAGAGAAGCCCTGCTGGATCAGGCCAATGGTCCACCCAGTCCAACACAGTGGCCAAAAACCAGAGGCCGTCAGGAGGTCCCGCAGCAGGGCCAGAACTCCAGAAGCCCTCCCACTGTTGCCCCCCAAGAATCAAGAAACATCGCTACCCCAGACATAAAAACATCATAGATGCTATGTTGGATCAGGCCAATGGTCCACCCAGTCCAACATGCTGTTACATGCAATGGCCAAAACACAGCGGACATCAGAAGGTCCAGAACCTCAAGAGTCCTCCCACTGTTGCCGCTCCAAAGACAAAGTAGAGCATACCTGCCCAAGACAGGGTATTCCATCTCTACCTGGTTCAATCCTGACTTTTGCCATGGAGGCCCAGGTTCAAATCCTGACTTTTGCCATGGAAGCCTGCAGGGTGCCCTTGCGCTACTCACACACTCCCAGACTAACCTACCTATCAGGGTGGCTGTGAAGATAAGACAGAGGAGAGGAAAACAGTATCAGCCACTTTGTGTCCCTACTGGGCACAGTTCAAATTACTAACATAAATAGTAATCTCAGAGTCCGTGGCCTGAGGACACCTTTGTCAATAAACTGTGGCGTTACCATTCAGGAGTCAAAACATAACACTGGCCACAGACACACACACACACACACACACACACACACACAGAGAGAGAGAGATCAACAAGGTCCCTTTGCTGTAGCCGATGAAGGGAAACACAAATACATGAAGCTGAACCACATTCTGCCTGCCAAGCAGAGGCTCTGCCACTGAGCCAGGGTCTCAGGCCAAGGTCTTCCCCATCCCCTCCTGCCTGGTCCTTCTAGCTGGAGATGCCGGGGATTGAACCTGGGACCTTCTGCCTGCCAAGCAGAGGCTCTGCCACTGAGCCAGGGTCTCAGGCCAAGGTCTTTCCCATCCCCTCCTGCCTGGTCCTGTTAACTGGAGATGCCGGGGATTGAACCTGGGACCTTCTGCCTGCCAAGCAGAGGCTCTGCCACTGAGCCAGGGTCTCAGGCCAAGGTCTTTCCCATCCCCTCCTGCCTGGTCCTGTTAACTGGAGATGCCGGGGATTGAACCTGGGACCTTCTGCCTGCCAAGCAGAGGCTCTGCCACTGAGCCAGGGTCTCAGGCCAAGGTCTTTCCCATCCCCTCCTGCCTGGTCCTGTTAACTGGAGATGCCGGGGATTGAACCTGGGACCTTCTGCCTGCCAAGCAGAGGCTCTGCCACTGAGCCAGGGTCTCAGGCCAAGGTCTTCCCCATCCCCTCCTGCCTGGTCCTGTTAACTGGAGATGCCGGGGATTGAACCTGGGACCTTCTGCCTGCCAAGCAGAGGCTCTGCCACTGAGCCAGGGTCTCAGGCCAAGGTCTTTCCCATCCCCTCCTGCCTGGTCCTTCTAACTGGAGATGCTGGGGATTGAACCTGGGACCTTCTGCCTGCCAAGCAGAAGCTCTGGCACTAAGCCACAGCCCTCCTCTAAGAGAGCTAGCCAACACAGCCGCCCTCCTGAAACCACCCCTCTAATGAAGCTAAGAAATCCCAACTCAACAGGGTGAGACCTTCACAATCACACAAGAGGAATGATATCTTCTAATTCACACATTTTAACCCTCTTCTCTTGAATGTGCAATCACAGAGGTTGAATGTTAATGATCGCTCTCTAAACACCGAGGATCCCAAGAGACCTTTGGAAACACATCAGCTGCCAATGGATCTCATCTCATCTACAATTCACCTTCTTAGTGAGCGAGATCGATAGGACAGGCCAGCTTCCACAGAGCCCTGGCATGGATTCTGCACACAAAAGGTAATGCACTTTCAATGCACTTTAGAAGTAGATTTTCCTGTTCCGCACAGGAAAACCCAGCTGCCAAAGCACAATGAAAGTGCATTATCCTATGTGTGCGGAATGGTCCCAATCTTGTCCAGTCTCTGAAGCTAAGAAGGGGCAACCCTGGTTAGCACTTAGATGGGAGACGAACCAGAAAGCTCAGGGTCTCTACACATAGGCAGGCAATGGCAAAACACCTCTGAACATCCCTTGCGCTGACCTGGAGGGACCAGGATGGCCCGATCTCATCAGACCTCAGAAGCTAAGCAGCTAAGAAGCTAAGTCCTCATTAGTATTTGGATGGGAGACCCCAGAGCCCAGGGTTGCTCTGCAGAGGCAACCCCCATGGCAACCCCCCTCTGTCAGCTGTGAGTTGACAGCATTTCCCATCACTGCCAATTATCTGGTAGGCCATAAGCAACACAGCAACCATGTCTGGATCTGCTATAATCCAACATGTCACCCTCCCCCACAAAACAATTGTGTTCTTCAACCCGCAACCTGCTTGTGGTGCCTCCCCCCCCCCTTGTTTGCTTGACATCTACAAGGATGAAGCGTTCTTTGTGGTGGCTCCAGGTTTCAGTTGGTTCACAGGCCAGGTGAGACAAGTTCTGCAGGACCCACAAAGAAGAGCTCGCCTGTTTAGGTTTCCATCAGCTGGGTCTGTTTACGCAGGCTGCCTTTTAGATTTATTTTGTATTATATGTTTTTAGTTGACGTCTGTTAATAGTTTAGCTGTTGTTAGCTACTTGAAGACAGCTTGGCCATGAGAGGTGAAGGAGGAGGAGAGGGAGGGAGGGAGGGAGGGAGGGAGGGAGGGGAGGAGGAAGAAGAAGAAGAGGGGAGGAGGAGGAAGGAGAAGAAGACGACGAAGATGAAGAAAAAGGAGGAGGAGGAGAAGACGGATGAGGAGGAGATGGAGGAGAAGGAGGAGACGAAGAAGAAGACGACAAAGAAGACGACAAAGAAGAAGAAGAAGAAGAAGAAGAAGAAGAAGAAGAAGAAGAAGAAGAAGAAGAAGAAGAAGAAGAAGAAGAAGAAGAAGAAATCTGATCTTCCGCTCTGCTTTGACAGGAGAAGCCTAACTGGTGTATCAAGAATGCAGAGCAAAGACCAAGGAAAGTCTTTCCTTGGAGAGAGATTCCCTCATCTTACTCTGCTCTTGTCCCTTGCTAAGTGGTTCTTCCTGGCTACCGCAACTGCTCCTCCGCCCAAAATCAATGGCGCATCAAATCCGAAGCCTTCTCCAATATCCATTAAGTGCCGTCATCTTAACCGCTGGCCAAGAGGGACCTGCTGTCTACCACTTCCCCACTTATTGATGCTTAGATTGTGCGGCCTGTTTCGGATGCACATTTCCTCAGGAAATCGTTTGGGGCTCTTAGCGCCTTGGAAATGTAAGTAATTCAATGACCCTGGAAATCTCAGAAGGGAAGTGACATCACCAGAAGGGAAATGACCTCACCAGTAAATAACCACTGATACAGCTTCTCCCCGTCCCCAACCAAAAAATGGAGGGGAAAAGTGAGGAAATTGATTTTACTCTTTGGAGCATCATTTAGATGTCCTAGTTCCATTGTATACGGCACTGGTCAGACCACACCTGGAGTACTGTGTGCAGTTCTGGAGGCCTCACTTCATGAAGGACGTAGATAAAATTGAAAGGGTACAGAGGAGAGCGACGAAGATGATCTGGGGCCAAGGGACCAAGCCCTATGAAGATAGGTTGAGGGACTTGGGAATGTTCAGCCTGGAGAAAAGGAGGCTGAGAGGGGACATGATAGCCCTCTTTAAGTATTTGAAAGGTTGTCACTTGGAGGAGGGCAGGATGCTGTTTCCGTTGGCTGCAGAGGAAAGGACACGCAGTAATGGGTTTAAACTACAAGTACAACAATATAGGCTAGATATCAGGAAAATAATTTTCACCGTCAGAGTAATTCAGCAGTGGAATAGGCTGCCTAAGGAGGTGGTGAGCTCCCCCTTACTGGAAGTCTTCAAGCAAAGGTTGGATACACACTTTTCTTGGATGCTTTAGGATGCTTTGGGCTGATCCTGCGTAGAGCAGGGGGTTGGACTAGATGGCCTGCATGGCCCCTTCCAACTCTATGATTCTGTGATTTATGTCTCTGACCACACTGATCCAAGTATTTATTTTTCCAACCTGAACCTTGTACCTCACCAGTCAAAGAAACTCTCGGATGAAACCAAAGCTGAGTTCAGATAGCTGACATTAATTACCTGTTATTTTCTAAGTCAAACCATGATGGTTTCTAATCAAATTATGTCATTGTCCTTCATGCCTGATTTCTAAATTCTAAAGGTGCCTTCCCTGCAAGACCACCCCTGAAACGATGTTTTTGAGATCTGGGGTCTGAAGGATCACCATTGTTCGTGTGAAAAGATTTCCCCGCATACAGAAATCTAACACCTCAAGGACAAAGGTGGACTAGAGTCCCTTTCCCTAGCATAGCAATGTTCTAGGCGCAGGACGAGTATTCTGGTTTTCTGAACATATTCACCCGCATGAGCACCAGCATGTTGAATTGGTACAGACCCGACACTGGTTTGCCACCTCCATGAGAACGAAGGAAGGATGAGATAGACACAGACTAACTTACAGTTCTTATCCTGACCTTCCTCTCATGACTCTCTGTCTGTGACTCGCCCTTCCTCGTTTTTCTTCTCAACAGCCCTGCGAGGTTGGTTAGGCGGAGAGGGAGTGACTGGCCTGAGGTCATCCAGTGGACTTAATAGCTCAGTAGTCTCAAACCAAGCTCCAAAGACAATGTTATGTTGGCTCTGGTAGGCTCATGATGGCAATTCCGGATTGTCTGAATTTCCAGCCCGGTGGCACACTTAGGAGCTGCCTTATGATGAATGAGGTTCAGTATTGTCTGCTCAGACTGGTAGCTCTTCTCCAAGGTCTTAGACAGACGTCTTTCCCATCCCCTCCTGCCTGGTCCCTTTAACTGGAGATGCCACTGGAGATCGAACCTGGGACCTCCTGCCTGCCAAGCAGAGGCTCTGCCACTGGGCCAGGGTCTCAGGCCAAGGTCTTTCCCATCCCCTCCTGCCTGGTCCTTCTAACTGGAGATGCCGGGGATTGAACCTGGAACCTTCTGCCTGCCCAGCAGAGGCTCTGCCACTGAGCCAGGGTCTCAGGCCAAGGTCTCTCCCATCCCCTCCTGCCTGGTCCTTCTAACTGGAAATGCTGCTGGGTATTGAACCTGGGACCTTCTGCCTGCCAAGCAGAGGCTCTGCCACTGAGCCAGGGTCTCAGGCCAAGGTCTTTCCCATCCCCTCCTGCCTGGTCCTTCTAACTGGAGATGCCGGGGATCGAACCTGGGACCTCCTGCCTGCCAAGCAGAGGCTCTGCCACTGGGCCGGGGTCTCAGGCCAAGGTCTTCCCCATTCCCTCCTGCCTGGTTCTTCTAACTGGAGATGCTACCGGGGATCGAACCTGGGACCTCTGGTCTGCCAAGCAGAGGCTCTGCCACTGGGCCAGGGTCTCAGGCCAAGGTCTTTCCCATCCCCTCCTGCCTGGTCCTTCTAACTGGAGATGCCGGGGATTGAACCTGGGACCTTCTGCCTGCCAAGCAGAGGCTCTGCCACTGAGCCAGGGTCTCAGGCCAAGGTCTTTCCCATCCCCTCCTGCCTGGTCATTTCCACTGGAGATGCCGGGGATCGAACCTGGGACCTCCTGCCTGCCAAGCAGAGGCTCTGCCACTGGGCCGGGATCTCAGGCCAAGGTCTTCCCCATTCCCTCCTGCCTGGTCCTTCTAACTGGAGATGCCGGGGATTGAACCTGGGACCTCCTGCCTGCCAAGCAGAGGCTCTGCCACTGGGCCGGGGTCTCAGGCCAAGGTCTTTCCCATCCCCTCCTGCCTGGTCCTTTCCACTGGAGATGCTGGAGTTTGAACCTGGGACCATGACCCCCCTCGCCAAAAGATCCTACATGACTACATGCAGCTGCCTTATGCTGAATCGCTCCCTTGGTCTTTCAAGGTCAAGATCTTTTACTCAGACTGGCATCACCTCTCCGGGGTCTCAGGTGACGTCTTTCACATGCTCCTTTAGCTAGAGGTGCCAGGGATTGAACCCGGGACCTTCGGCACGCCAAGCCGATGCTCTGCCCATGAGCCACAGCCCTCCCTCGGTAGCACTGCTCAAGCGGAAAGCTCTGGCGTGCTTATAATTAGCTAGTCTTGGATTAAGCCCACCCCATGCCCCGAAATATGACTGCCACCAGTGGAAAAGGCTTGCTTCCTACAAAGCGTTTTAGGGGTGCACACACCAATATGTTTATCGTATGCCACCAAAATTACAACTCCTGACAGTGTCGTTAGCTGTGATCAGGAATGTCTGCGAGAGAGCCGTTATCAGCAGGAGGTACCGTTCGGGTTATTGATCAGTTAAAGGTTTCATAACTTCAGCGCGCCTGGCTTTGCTTCAGTTGATTAAAAACATTTATGTACTTTAAGATCGGAACAGCGGGGCCCTTCCAAGCATTGAGAACGGCTGTCTGGGGTACGGAAGAGCTTACAGCCAAACAAACAGCCTTGTTAACTCATCCCAAGGCGAGTTAGACGGGATCCTGAAAGAGATGGTAAATGTGAATGCGGACCAGACCAACTCAGAATGGGGGTCCGGGACTCACGTTATGGAATAGACCTTTCGACAAAACTGTAAGACTTCCACAGAGACAGAGAGAGGTCAAGAAGAAGGATTCCAACCGAGTTTTTATCATTTTGGCATTAAGGGAAAGGGTGTTTTTTAAATACAGAGGAGCACTTAATGAACTCATTCCCTCTTAGTAGTAGCAGTGGAACAGTCCAGAGACAAATTCAGCACCTGGATCAAAACCAGGCCTTAGAATTCTGTATATATATATAGGATTTTTTATTGTGGTCTTCCAGCAAATACAGCCACAATGCAGAGAAAGGAAACCGTGCACGTTCATGGGTGGTCTCAGGAATGTATTTTCAGCTTTTATTAGCTGTCTTTCTGTTTTGTGGAGATCAAGGCAGATTACAAAACAAATACAACGATGCGGCTGATGATTAAAAGCCAGCTTGGTGTAGTGGTTAGGAGTGCGGACTTCTAACCTGGTGAGCTGGGTTCGATTCCCAGCCTCTCCCCCACATGCAGCCGGCTGGGTGACCTTGGGCTCACCACAGCACTGAGAAAACTGTTCTGACCGAGCAGGAATCTCAGGGCTCTTTCAGCCTCACCCACCCCACAGGGTGTCTGTTGTGGGGAGAGGAAAGGGACAGCAAATGGAAGTAGCTTTGAGACTCCTTCGGGTAGAGAAAAGCGGCATATAAGAACCAATTCTTCTTCACATCTCGCCCTTCTCAGGCTGCACTGTCCCCCACCCCAAAAAAAAATTTCTTCAGGTATTTCAGCCTCTCTGCCCTGTGGCTGGCCCCTGGGTGCCACGGGATGCTGGCCTAGGTGGACTCTTCCTGGTCTGACCCAGCAAGGCTCTTCTGAGGGTCTTCTCAGGGGAAGGCATCTAGGCCCTGTCCTCAGCCCTCCAGAGGAACTGATTGTGTGAGACAGGATGCTGGACCAGAAGGATCCAGCTGGGCTCCTCTGATGTTCTTACAAAGGCCTCGACAGCTCTGCCCTGGTGTTGGATCTCAAGAGGAACCGGTCGGCCACTGTGTGGGTCAGGATGCTGGACGAGATGTGCAGACCACTGGCCTGATCCAGCAAAGCGTTTCTGATATTCTTATCCCCTTCTGCCTCATCTTTTTAAAATGGACATGGTGGGGATTGAACCCGGGACCTTCTGCGCGCTGAGCATATGTCCGTTCTTCCACTTGGCTGCCACCCCTCCGTACAAACAACCTAACCTAAAAAAACCTCCTTCTCATTCCTCGCCTTTGAACAACTCGTCCCCTTCAAAGCACAGAGGAGAAAAAACAACCACTCAAGGTTTCATTTCCCCCCCTCTCCTTAAAGACATCAATCTTCCCCTAACCTAACTTGGGGGGGGGGGGAGATAGCCTGCTTTCCTAAGCACTATTAACGCCCCCAAATACCTGAAGCTTTCACCGGCTGGATGGAAATAAATCACAGGGTGGACCGAAATCTGCTGAATCATCTCTTCTCCCCTTAACAGCCTGGGGATAGGCTGCCTGGAAGAACATCTGCAGCTTAAGAGAGTCTGATTTCCTGCCCCAGGGTCTTCTGACCCTCGAGGGGCTCCTTCCCGGCCAGTTGGCCCTCTCTGATGCAGAAGGAGAGTGTGGTTTGGTGCAGAGCTGGTTCCTCCATGGAGCATATGCAGCATGTGCCATGGGCCCCGTGTTTCCACAGGCCTCGCATGGTGCCTTTCTCCCCATGGATCAAGGCAGGGGTAGTCAAACTGCGGCCCTCCAGATGTCCATGGACTACAATTCCCAGGAGTCCCTGCCAGCTTTCGCTGGCAGGGGCTCCTGGGAATTGTAGTCCATGGACATCTGGAGGGCCGCAGTTTGACTACCCCTGGATCAAGGTTATAGCCTCCCTCCTCTCCCCTTCCTCCTCCTGAAGGATACCCCGTCCATGGTGGGAGCCCTTCCACCCGCAGTCTGGCTGATTTCTTCTCTGCCAGGGCTCATAAATCCTGAAACTGGCTCTGGTGCTACCATTTGGCTTCAAAAAAAAAAGAAAATAACACTGGCTAACAGTTATTTGACAATCGTACGTTTTTGGGGGGTTCAGTTTCTGGTTTTGCTACACGGTTGTGCCCCAAATGCAGAAAGGCCATCGAAACCAGTGAATTGGGACCTTAATTGGGAACATAAAGAAGGACGTTGAGCTAGGAGTCACTCAAGATATAGGTTTGCCAACCCACAGATGGGGTCTGGAATTCTCTGGAGATTGCAGCCACACATTCTTGGAAATTCCTGGGGATTGGAGGGGGGGGTTGGATTTGAGGGGCATAAGCCACAGGATCCCCCCTCCAAAGCAGCCACTTTCTCCAGGAGAACGGATCTGTGGCGTCTGGAGGTGAGCTGTAATCCCAGGGGATCCCCAGGCCCCACCTGGAGGCTGGCATCCTTAGCAACACCACTAAACTTGTTCCAGTAGCAACCCTTCATGAAAACGCTGTTCATGATTGTGAGTAAAGGTGGGCCCGGGAAGGAAAGGTTCCTCGTCTTCGAACCAGAGGACAGTGTTTGGGGTTGGGGCAGGCAGCCTGAAAAACAAGGCTTTGCTCACTCAAGATGCAGCCTGAAAAACAAGGCTTTGCTCACTCAAGATGCAGCTTCAGGTTCCAGAGACAGCTGTCAGCACAGCTGCTGAGTAAGGTCCCAGGGGGTGCGGGATTGCTTTCCTGCAGAGAGCCACAACACGGGTCTCAATTACCTGCACAGCAATGCAACACACAGCCTGGTGTGTGTGTGTGTGTGAGAGAGAGAGAGGGGGGCAGAGAAAGCTGCCAATATGTGTTTAAAGTGTGTTACACCATCATGTGTTGAAAGGACCAGGAAGGAGGGGATGGGAAAGACCTTGACCTGAGACCCTGGCTCAGTGGCAGAGCCTCTGCTTGGCAGGCAGAAGGTCCCAGGTTCAATCCCCAGCATCTCCAGTTAGAAGGACCAGGCAGGAGGGGATGGGAAAGACCTTGACCTGAGACCCTGGCTCAGTGGCAGAGCCTCTGCTTGGCAGGCAGAAGGTCCCAGGTTCAATCCCCAGCATCTCCAGTTAAAAGGACCAGGCAGGAGGGGATGGAGAAGACCTTGGCCTGAGACCCTGGCTCAGTGGCAGAGCCTCTACTTGGCAGGCAGAAGGCCCCAGGTTCAATCCCTGGCATCTCCAGTCAGAAGGACTAGGCAAGAGGGGATGGGAAAGACCTTGGCCTGAGACCCTGGCTCAGTGGCAGAGCCTCTTCTGGGCAGGCAGAAGGTCCCAGGTTCAATCCCTGGCATCTCCAGTCAGAAGGACCAGGCAAGAGGGGATGGGAAAGACCTTGGCCTGAGACCCTAGCTCAGTGGCAGAGCCTCTGCTTGGCAGGCAGAAGGTCCCAGGTTCAATCCCCAGCATCTCCAGTTAGAAGGACCAGGCAGGAGGGGATGGGGAAGACCTTGGCCTGAGACCCTGGCTCAGTGGCAGAGCCTCTGTTTGGCAGGCAGAAGGTCCCAGGTTCAATCCCCAGCATCTCCAGTTAGAAGTACCAGGCAGGAGGGGATGGGAAAGACCTTGGCCTGAGACCCTGGCTCAGTGGCAGAGCCTCTGCTTGGCCTGAGACCCTGGCTCAGGGGCAGAGCCTCTGCTTGGCAGGCAGAAGGTCCCAGGTTCAATCCCCGGCATCTCCAGTTAGAAGGACCAGGCAGGAGGGGATGGGAAAGCCCTTGGCCTGAGACCCTGGCTCAGTGGCAGAGCCTCTGCTTGGCAGGCAGAAGGTCCCAGGTTCAATCCCCGGCATCTCCAGTTAATAGGACCAGGCAGGAGGGGATGGGAAAGGCCTTGGCCTGAGACCCTGGCTCAGTGGCAGAGCGTCTGCTTGACAGTCAAAAGGTCCCAGGTTCAATCCCCGGCATCTCCAGTTAATAGGACCAGGCAGGAGGGGATGGGAAAGGCCTTGGCCTGAGACCCTGGCTCAGTGGCAGAGCCTCTGCTTGGCAGGCAGAAGGTCCCAGGTTCAATCCCCTGCATCTCCATTGAAAAGGCCCAGGCAGGAGGGGATGGGAAAGACCTTGGCCTGAGACCCTGGCTCAGTGGCAGAGCCTCTGCTAGGCCTGCAGAAGGTCCCAGGTTCAATCCCCGGCATCTCCAGTTAGAAGGACCAGGCAGGAGGGGATGGGGAAGACCTTGGCCTGAGACCCTGGCTCAGTGGCAGAGCCTCTGCTAGGCCTGCAGAAGGTCCCAGGTTCAATCCCCGGCATCTCCAGTGAAAAGGACCAGGCAGGAGGGGATGGGAAAGGCCTTGGCCTGAGACCCTGGCTCAGAGGCAGAGCCTCTGCTTGGCAGGCAGGAGGTCCCAGGTTCAATCCCCGGCATCTCCAGTTAGAAGGACCAGGCAGGAGGGGATGGGAAAGACCTTGGCCTGAGACCCTAGAGAGGGGCTGCCACTGAGTAGGTAATACTGATGGCAGGTTCTTGTCCTCCCATGCTTGACAGCCCCCAAGTAAGCAACAGGGCAGCCAAGAGCGAGAGCCTGCAGACTGGAAGACCGCTTTCCGTAAACACGGCCATCGCCCGATTACTCAATATTGCCTTGCAGCAGAGTGATGCAACTGGCACACAGGATAAACACTGTGTCGGAGGTGACTGTAACATGACAGGGACGGCTCTTGCTGTGGGTTGGAGCACTGAGGCCTGAGCCGTGCGTGCAGAATTGTCACTCCAAGTTGCAATTGTTAAAGAACGAAGGAACGTTCCTCTCCAGGCAGTGGTCATTCCCACCATCTACTACCTGATCTTTTAAAACTGGAGACCAGGCCAAGGCCTTTCCCATCCCCTCCTGCCTGGTCCTTCTCACTGGAGATGCTGGGGATGGAACCTGGGACCTTCTGCCTGCCAAGCAGAGGCTCTGCCACTGAGCCAGGCTCTCAGGCCAAGGTCTTTCCCATCCCCTCCTGCCTGGTCCTTCTCACTGGAGATGCTGGGGATTGAACCTGGGACCTTCTGCCTGCCAAGGAGAGGCTCTGCCACTGAGCCAGGGTCTCAGTTAAGGTCTTTCCCATCCCCTCCTGCCTGGTCCTTCTAACTGGAGATGCCGGGGATGGAACCTGGGACCTTCTGCCTGCCAAGCAGAGGCTCTGCCACTGAGCCAGGCTCTCAGGCCAAGGTCTTTCCCATCCCCTCCTGCCTGGTCCTTCTCACTGGAGATGCTGGGGATTGAACCTGGGACCTTCTGCCTGCCAAGGAGAGGCTCTGCCACTGAGCCAGGGTCTCAGTTAAGGTCTTTCCCATCCCCTCCTGCCTGGTCCTTCTAACTGGAGATGCCGGGGATTGAACCTGGGACCTTCTGCCTGCCATGCAGAGGCTCTGCCACTGAGCCAGGGTCTCAGGCCAAGGTCTTTCCCATCATTTCCTGCCTGGTCCTTCTAACTGGAGATGCCGGGGATTGAACCTGCAACCTTCTGCCTGCCAGGCAGAGGCTCTGCCACTGAGCCAGGGTCTCAGGCCAAGGTCTTTCCCATCATTCCGTGCCTGGTCCTTCTCGCTGGAGATGCAAGGGATTGAACCAGGAACCTTCTGCATGCCAAGCCTCATCGTAACTAACCTCACAGAAATGAAAGAATCTACAACGAAGGCATAGTCAGGACTGAGATACAAAGCACAGAGCAAACAATATAGGGGTTCGTTTCCCCTTCCCATGCGAATTCAAACCAGGCACAGTAGTTCATAGTCTGAGGATGAGTGCTTGCACTCGAAAGCTCACGCCTTGAATAAATCTTTGTTGGTGTTAAAGGTGCCTGACTGGACTCTGATTTTTTTGTGCTACTTCAGACCAACACGGCGACCCGCTTGAATGTATCCAGAGAGATAACCATTTGGCTGTTCAGAACAACAGCTCTGGGAACTATGGGAGTAATAACAAAAGGGAGAGGGAGGAATGTGGAGGGAGGATAGGGAGTCATAAAACTTAGCAGCAGGAAACGACCTTGGGGTCTCAAACCACAGCATCTGTGTTCCATCAGGGCAAGACAGGTCAAAGCAACACCTTGCAGGCAACAGAATCAAATCATTGAAGCAGAATGAAATCATGGCAGAAAATCTGGGGATTTCGACACCCTGCCTCTGAGCCAGGGTATTCGATCAAGACCTAAATTATCTGGTCCTGTTCAACTGGGAATGCTGGGGGTTGAACCTGGGACCTTCTGGGTGCCAAACACAAGTCTCTGTTCCGCAATATTATTATTCTCTGGTCCATATAGTCCAGCATCCTGCCTCACACAGGGGCCAACCAGTTCCTCTGGAAAGCCAACAACAGGGCAGAGAGGCCAAAGCCTTCATAAGAACATCATAAAAGTCCTGCTGGATCAGACCAGTGGTCCATTTTTTAGTCCTCCATCCTGCCTCACACAGGAGACAGCCAGTTCCTCTGCAGGGCCAATAACAGGGCAGAAAGGCCAAGGCCTTCCCCTGAGAAGACCCTCAGAAGAGCCCTGCTGGGTCAGGCCAGGGAGGGTCCCTCCAGTCCAGCCTCCCGTCTCACCCAGGGGCCAGCCAGTTCCTCTGCAGGGCCAGCCACAGGGCAGAGAGGCCGAGGCCTTCCCCTGAGAAGACCCTCAGAAGAGCCCTGATGGGTCAGGCCAGGGAGGGTCCCTCCAGTCCAGCCTCCCGTCTCACCCAGGGGCCAGCCAGTTCCTCTGCAGGGCCAGCCACAGGGCAGAGAGGCCGAGGCCTTCCCCTGAGAAGACCCTCAGAAGAGCCCTGCTGGGTCAGGCCAGGGAGGGTCCCTCCAGTCCAGCCTCCCGTCTCACCCAGGGGCCAGCCAGTTCCTCTGCAGGGCCAGCCACAGGGCACAGAGGCCGAGACCTTCCCCTCTGAAGAATCCTGCTTGTTCAAACCAGGGGTCCATCTAGTCCAGCATTCTGCCTCACACAGGAGCCAACCAGTTCCTCTGGACAGCGCAGGGGGGTTCCCCAGATGTTTCCTCCTGTCTCCAGAAAGCCTTTATCCTTCGGCCTCCACCCCAACCTGAAACCACCCCTCAAAGTGACTTAGAATACTGATCCCCCCCTCCCCTTTCCATTCAGTAGACCAGGCCAAAAGTTTGCAAGGAGCCTGAGGTCACCCAGCGAGTTTCCATGGAAGAAACAAAAGGACGGTAGTATTTTCGGAGGGGCCATGGGTGGGAGGTAGATCCTGGGCTCAGCACACAGAAAGTGCCAAATTCAATCCCTGGCATCTCCCTTTGAAAGGAACGGGCAGGAGGAGACCCTGGAGAACCTATGAAAGTCCAAGAAGGCCATCCTGATTCTGTGCAAGGCAGATTCATTTGTTCGTGGGGGGGATTTGAACCCGTCTCTCCCACGGTTCTCGTCTGCCACCCTAACCCACTAAATCACCAGGCCTTTCCCCTCTCGACCAAGGCTCTGCGGTTCTTGGCCGCTGCACCAACGCCGCAGGGACGTTCTTTCCCTGCACGGTCCCGAGTTCTGCTAGCGGAGCAGAGGTTAATGGATTAGGAGAACCGTATCCACAGCTCCAAGTCTAAAAATAGGGACGAGAAGCGGGCCTATTAGCTAGATTGGAGGGGAGGGGGCCCCACCTCTAACTATTCCTGGCTTTGCTGCCAGCAGGGATGGAGACATTCGGCATACGCCCCCCCCCCCTCTGCCCACCTCCGGCATTGCTACGGCAAGCTCCGAACCGCTGCCCTCCTCCCCCCCCCCAGCAGCCTTGGCAGAGAGTGGGTGGGAAAGGCAAAAAGAGACAAAATCGCCCTGGTTTTAAGTCGCTCTGCAGCATCCAAAGCCACTTTGCTAATTCCTAACCACCGAAGGAGGAGGCGGTGGCGAGGACAGAGAGCGAGAGAGAGAAGGAACGAACGCACACGCTCGGCTGGGTTCCTCCGTTCCCACCCCGCACAGCTGCCTGCTGTTTCTTTCCACGCAACGCAGAGGACGGCCAAAGCGAAAGAGAGTGGAAATGCAACCCAAGGGTGGCCTGGGTACCCTCTGGGCCCTGGGAGGCCAGCTTCCCGGGCACAGCACTGGCGTTCTGTCACCCCAAAGGGGAAGCCACCCAGGACCCCCTGAAGGACTCACAGCGTTCTGCATTTGGAGGAGGGGGGAGGAGAAACACTGCCAAAATGGGATTTGGGAGCTGGCCCCTTGAGGAACAGGATCGGGCCCTTTCCGGCACGATGACTGACAGCCTGGCCTCTCCGGCAAACTCACGAGAAGCTAATACCCTTTCGGCCTCCGCAGCCCCCCCCCCCAGCAACGGAAGGGGAATGTGGATGACCTTCCCCGTAAACTAGGCGGGAGAAATACTGGGATTTGCCCCATGGAATCCTTGCTAAGTAGGTAAACGGTGATGGGGGGGGGATGATGGGGAGGGGGGTGAAAAAAGGCCTGGTTCCAGGTAGGGAAGAGAAGACAGGGGTCCGGTTCCCCCCACCCCGCTAGCACCCCTAGGTCCACAGCCCTGCCAAAGCTCTTGGGCAGGCATCTTGAACTCAATGCTCGGTACCGAACGCACAACAGCCTGTGCAGAATCGTTACACATGCACACCTGTGCAACTTCCACGGCACATGTCCCTTTGGGTACCATCTGCCTCCCCTCTGTGCCTGCCCAATGCTCTAGAGCAGGGGAAGTCAAACTGCGGTCCTCCAGATGTCCATGGACTACAATTCCCAGGAGCCCCTGCCAGCAAGTGCTGGCAGGGGCTCATGGGAATTGTAGTCCATGGACATCTGGAGGACCGCAATTTGACTTCCCCTGCTCTAGAAGCACCATGAACATGGGCCAATGCAGAGATTTTTACATGCTCAACTCAGGCTGTGCCGCACAGCGCGATCCAACCAGGGACATGCGGGCTACAGCGGAGAGGCAGGAGAGCATTTCCTGGGATCCATTGCAGTCTTTGCTTTCTCTCCACAGAGCGAGCGGCAAGGGGGTGTCGAGGAGGGAACGGCTGCAGGGAGGCTGGAGAGAAGAACACGCATCCATCCACGAGAATCTTCGTTGCTCCAGGAAGGACGGCTCGAAAAAGCCAAGGAGCAATTGAGACTCTGAAAGTCGGGTTGAAGTTTGAAAAGGGGGGGGGGGGCGCTAGGGGAGAGGGGCAGGGGGTCTGAGGAAAAGTTCAAAACGTGTTGAAGGAAAGAGAAGCAGCCAAGGAAAGTGGAGGGAGACCAACGCCACCATGTCAGGCGTTCCCGTTTCACCACACCTGGAATCCCCCCCCCCAAGACAAAATGCTTCTTAGTGGGCCCCACAATCCCTTGCAAAGGATGCTGGGACACACTTCTCTGGCCGCACACTGACCTAGGTGGCCCAGGCTAGCCGGATCTCCTCAGTTCTCTCAAGCTAAGCAAGTTCAGCCCTGGTCAGTCCTTGGAAGGGTAGCTACGCAGAGGTAGGCAAGGGCCATCCAACCTCTGCATCCCATACCCCGAAAACCAGGATGGCCCAGGCTAGCCGGAGCTGTCCTGACCTTGGAAGTCATGCAAGCTCGGCCCTGGTTAATGTGTGGATGGGAGACCACCAGGGTTGCTGCGCAGAGGCAGGCCATGGCAAACCACTTCCGCACATCTCTGTCCTGACCTGGTGGGCTCAGGCTAGCGGGATCTAGTCAGGTCTGAAAATTAAACAGGATCAAATAGAGCCAGTCCTTGGACAGGAGAACTCGAGGGAAGGCCAGGGTTGCTACGCAGAGGCAGGCCCTGTCAAAACACCTTGCTTGGTCCCTGCCTTTGACCTGGCTGGCACAAACCAGCTGGATCCCAACTTCCGCTGAGTCAGATCTGGTTAGTGCTCAGTTGGGGGGACCACCCAGCTAGCCCCAGGTTGCTACGCAGAGGCAGGCCACAGCAAACCTCCTGAGCTGGTCCTCTGTACCAAGCCACCCAGAACTCCCTCAAATCTAGAAGGATGCACCAGGCTGGGCACAGTGAGTTGGATGGGAGACCCCTCAAGACGGCCCAGGGTGGTCATGCAGAGGCAAGCGGCGGCCAAGCAACTCAGGCTATCAGGGCCAGGGTGGGCCTCGGCCGGGGCAGACCCGGGGTGCTTCCAGGGCGGCGGACCCCCCACCCCACCCCACCCCACCCCGCCCCACGGTTCTGCCTGCCCCCCTTGTCCCTTGCCCCTGGGGGTCCTTACTTCCTCTGCAGCGTGGTGGCCGGGCTGGTGGTGGCGCTGGGGGGGGGCGGCCCTCCGGCTCCGGGGCTGGAGCTGCGCGAGGCGCCGCGGCTGAGCTGGCCCCGCTCTCGGTCCCGGTCCCGGTCTCGGTCTCGCTGGGGGGGCGGCCGCGGGTAGTCGTGCTCGGGGTCCCGCTGGGGGGGCGGCGGCGGCGGCGGCGGCGGCAGGGGGGGCAGCGGCGGGCCGCGCTCGAGGCGGTGCAGGTGGCAGGGCTCGCGGTGGTGCGGGTAGTGGGCGTGCGGGGGGGCGGCGTGGGCGGCGGCGCTGGGGGGCGGCTCGCGGTCGGGCGGGTGGGGGGGCTCCGGGGGGGCGGGCGGGGGGCGGCGCTCGGCGTGGCGGAGGTCGCGGTTCTCGCGGCTGAGCGTCTCCAGCTGGCCCTCGAGCTCCTCGATGCGGCGCCGCTGCGTCTCCAGCAGCTTCTGCTGGCTCTCGATGATGTTGTTCAGCTCCAGCAGGTACTCGACGGCCCGGTTGGGGCTCTCCGACGCCGCCGGACCCCCGACCCCGCCGCCCCCGACGCCGCCCCCGCCGCCCGCGTCCATCGAGAGCGAGAGCAAGAGGGGCGCCCGGGCGCCGGGAACCCCCCCGCCGACGCCGCCCGGCCCCCGGCGCCCCCCGCGGCCCCCGAGGGCGGCAGAGGCCGGCGCCCCCGACCCGCCGCCGCCGCCGCCGCCGCCCGCCGCGCTCAGCCGCCCCGCGCCGCCCGCCGACGCCGCCGATGCGGACGCCGCCGATGCCGATGCCGCTCCCGGGCTCCGGCCGCCATGCCCCGGCCGCCCGCCGCCGGAGCCCGAGCGCCGCGAGGCCAGCGGAGCAGCAGCAGCGGCCGCACCAGCCCCAGCCCCAGCCCAGCCCCAGCCCCAGGCCAGCCGGAGCCGGAGCCCGAGCAAGACGACGACGACGCGGCCGGCGGGGACGAGAAGGAGCGGCAGGAGGAGGCGGAGGAGGAGGCGGAGGAGGAGCCCGGACGCCGCCGCCGCCGATGCAGAGGCACTGCGCACTGAGAGCGCGCCGCCCGCCCGGCCAGCCAGCCAGCCCCGGGCCAGCCTCAGCCCCGCGGGAGGGCGCTCGGCGCCCACGGAAGGCGGGAAGCCCCGGGCGGCCGCGACGCCCCCCACCCACCCACCGCCCACCCACCCAGGAGGAGGCGCCCGCCGGACGGTGGCAGCGGCGGCGGCGGGGTAAGGATGGGCAGCCGACCCCTCCCCTATTGGGGGGTCAAGGAGAGAAGAAGTGCAGGGGATCCTGGGGGGCGGCTGCGACCCCCCCCCCCAAGTGGGGCTGGACGCCTTCGGGGCGCGACCCTCGACAGCAACGATCCGGATGGGAGCAAGGGGCCCATCGCGCGCTTCCCGGGTCCGGCCGCGTGGAGGCGCCGCTGGGGCGTGGGGGGGGGGGTTGCCGGCTCCCGGTCGGGAACTCCCGGGGGTCTCGGGGGGGGGAAGCGCCGCTGAGGATCCTGCCGACGGGTCCGTCGTCGGTGCCTCGAAGATGGGGATTCGGGAGAGCGCCGGGTCCCGCCTGGAGGTTGGCAACGCTGTTCGATCAAGGACACACACACATTCACTCTCTCTCTCCCCCCTCCCTCCCAAACCCTCGCCATCAATCATTGGCAGCCCCGTTTAGCAGGTCCCCCCCCCAAAAGCTGAACCCCATGAAGGCCACACCTTTTATTGGGGCCCACCAAGATGTCACCCACCCCCTCCCGAAACGGCACCCTTTAGAGCAGGGGTAGTCAAATCATGGCCCTCCAGATGTCCCTGGACTACAATCCCCATGAGCCCCTGCCAGCAAACGCTGGCAGGGGCTCATGGGAATTGTAGTCCAGGGACATCTGGTGGGCCGCAGTTTGACTACCCATGGGGCTGGTTATTTTCTTGTGGAGAGCCAAAGCCCTCTCAAGGCACAGCCGACCACTGGCGACCTCCCCAAGGGGTTTTGGGGTCAAGAAGGGCCCAGGAGCCCCTCCCTGCCTCTGTGCAGCGAACCTGGCCTGACCCTCCTTAATTGCCACGATCTGGCCACGAATGGTCAAAGGGAGCGTAAAAAAAAAAAAAGCCCGTCAAAAGCCAGGTGAGTCGCAACTAAGTCGGTTAAAGACTTGCAAAGTACTCCATCGGAAGGGGGTTGGACTAGATGACCGCTGGGGCGCCCTTCCAACTCTGAGATCAAACGAATAACTTGAGCCTCTTTGGGGCCGTCAGATGGGAAGCTATCGACACGTGTGTGTACTCGCGCACCCCAGCAAGGCCCTTCTCTGTGATTGCACACTGCGTGAGCCACGTGGCCCTTTTTACAGGATCCGGTGGGACGGATCCGGGCCTGTTGCCGCGCGCGCACCCCCGAGGGAGCCATAGCCACCCACGGCTCCCCGGGCCAGAACGAGACGCATGAATCGGGTGGGTTGGCCACCTGGTTTTCTGCGTGGAGCAGACGGACCGTGTGTCTCCCTGGAATTAACACACTTCCTAGGGCCAATTCATGGCTTCCAGTCAGGGCTGCAGAGGGGGGGGGGGGACAACTGGGGTGGACAGATCCTGCTGACTTTGTGGGACCAGGCCCCAGGGTACAATGTGGGATATGCCACCTGCCTTGGCAGAGACAATGGGACAGAACGTCTCATATGCCACGTGCCGTAGAAAATACTCCAATTGTGTATTTTGCTCGACTGTCGGCCGAGCATGTCAGAAACTCTGACAGACGGCACCAAAAGGCAACTTTATAGCCTGGCATTGGCCGAAATCTCTGGCAGGTCCAATGCAGTTGGAGATCCCTGCCCTAAAGATTTGGGAAAGACCTGTTTTTTTGACCCCGGGGGGTAGCAAGGCAAGAGACGTTCCAGGACGGCACGTCACGGCATGCCCTGGACTTCTCCGGGGGTCTCCCATCCAAGGACTAGGCTGGGCTGACCCCATGTACCAAGATTGGACAAAATCCAGCCATCCAGGTCAGGGCAGAGACAAGCAGATGCGTTGCCATTGCCTGCCTCTGCGCAGCGGCCGGGACTTCCTTGATGGCGTCTCGGCCGTAGGGCTGACCCTACTTCGCTTCTGAGATCTCTGGCCTGGGGAGGTAAAGAGGGCCTGCCTTTTAGGAGGCTCACCCGCCACCTGCTAATGTGCACTAGCTCTCCGCCAGGGCTTGTGAAGCTGTGGATCCTCGGAGAGCTTTCTGCTTCCCGGAAGGCCTGCAAAACGGAGCTTTCCCACCAGGTTTATGGCCGGGCCCAGTGCTGGAGCAAACGTCAGGGGTGCCCTCTCCTGTTGGCGTCTAACATCTCCGTGCCGAACATCGGTTTTCCCCCCATGTCAGGGAATAATGTTTTTTTTGCCATTCGGTGGGAGTACTGGATTAGATATTAGTTTTTTAATGGGCTTTTACGGAGTTTTATTGTACGGCTTGGACTTTGCCGTAACCCGCCGTGAGCCGGCCACTGAGAGCGGCAGGCTAGAAATTTAATTAATAATAAATCATCATCATCATCATCCTCAAAACATGCCCAAATGACTCTGCTTCTGATTGGGCCATCGCGTTGTGTCCTTGGGTAGCATAGATATAGTTGACGTTTTTTCCCTTTTCAGTTGTGGAGGGGAAGGCAAATTCCGCCGTAACGCAAAGCGCACTCTCCCCCCCCCCCCCCCCCGCTTTGGCTGAATCACCAGCTGTGGCCGTTCTCTCCAGCAACGGTAATCCATGCGTGAATCACCTCTGAATTAGGCCCTCCGCGTGGGACTGCCTTTGAGAAGCAGCAGCTTCCCCCCCCCCCCCAGTTCTGGCTGCAGCTGGCCGTTGCGGGTTCAAACCGGCGACTGTCGGCCGAATTTCACAAGCACTTCCCTGGAAACCAGTTTTGTCACCAGGCCTGATGCCAAGTGCTGGTTCGGAGCTGCATGTTCGGGGGGGGGGGGGTGCTCTACAACCTGGAATAAAATAGTGCTTCTCTTCCCCTATTCCCCTTCCCGGGAGAGTGAATGGAAGAGGCAGGGCTTTCTCTGCAGTGGCCCCTCCTTACTGGCCCTCCCACCCGAAGGCCAGGTGTCCCTCTCTGTTTTCTTCCGGCAGCAGCTGCTGAAAACGCCTCCTTTCCCGCTGGCGTTCAATCCTTGTCCCAGTTTCACTCCGGATCTGGATCTCCTGCAGGGGCCCCTCACGGCCGATCCGGGTCTGCGGTTTCACGGACCGTGCTTTCTCGTTGGCTGCTAATGCAGGCTGCCTGAACACACACTGCGGAGAGGCAGCGTATAGAAAGATTTTCAACAGATAACTTCTTTGCAGTCTGATCGGCCCCTTGAGAAAGCTGGGGTGGGGGCCGACGACGAATCAACACACAGTGAGCACTAAATCCCAAGCGGCACAGAGCACTGGACTCCGGGGGAGGCAGGTTGGCCAAACCCAACATGGCCTCTCTTATGCTCCAACGGTAAACCACCCCGTTCTTCTCTGCCCCGCCAGGCTAGCTAAATTTCATCTCGGAAGTGAAGCAGGACAATCCTTCCTTCATTGTTGGATGGGAGGCCTTCACGGAAGCCTAGGGGTGCTACGCAGAGGCAGGGTGCACTTTCCTTCCCCTCTCTTTGCCTCTTCACCTCCCCTTCCCACCTCCGCATCCCCCTGCCTTGTCCATCCCCTGTCCACCCCCAACTGGCCATCCACACTCGCAGCCCCTAATTGTCCTCACGCCGAGCCCGGGGGCAGCCAGGAGGGCGGGAGGTGGAGGAATGGCAAGCACCTGGGAGAGCTCACGGCAAGGGGGCAGAAGAGACACACATGGGGCAACTGCGGCTGGCCCTGTCGTACACCAAAGCCCCGGGCAGATGCCCCACTTCCGGGTTCGCTGGCACCAGCCCTGAGACAGTCACTTGAGTTTCCTGCTGCAGCATTTGCCCTCGATCCTCGTGGGTTGGACTGTGCCACCATTGGGCGACACTCAAATCAGGCCACGTTCCTGATCTCAAAAGCCAGCGTGGGCAGCGGCTAAAGAGCAATAGACTAATTTGGAGAGCTTGTTTTGGTTTCCCCACCACTCCTCCACGTGCAGCCAGTTGGGTGACCTTGGGCCAGCGACTTCTCCCAGAGCTGTTATCACAGCAGTTCTGTCAGAGCTCTCTCCGCCTCAACTCCCTCCCAGGGAGTCTGTTGTGGAGAGAGGAAGCAAAGATGATCGCAAGCCACTTTGAGAAGAGCAGGGTAGAAACACTAGTCCTCCTTAAACAATCTACACCCGGGGTCCCCAGTGTTTTCAAGTCTTCCCGCCCCTTTGGGATCCTGACCCACACAGTGGGCGTGGCCAGACAAAGGGCTGCTGCAGAAGGTGGAGCCAGCCCCAAAGCAGTTCCTGCCGCTGACCTGAAGCTTCTTGTGCCATGTTGGCCGCTGTTGCCAAATCAACATATCAACATATTAAACATTTTGTGCAGCCAATCAGAAGGCCCGACCTAGTTCTACCCAGAGGACCCCTGACCTAAGATTAACGGGGAGGCCTGCGATGGAGGGCCAGTAGAGAACGAACAGGATTTGTTGATAAGAGCTCCCCCCCCATAAAAGTAGAACGCTTTGCATCGACTTGAGTTCTTAGCTTGCTCCTTCTGTCATCTCAGTGACTTGATGGTTGGATACACCAATTCCCAGATGGATTCTGCTGGGATGCCGGCCTCTGGGGCTAATTGGTGGAAGGGGATTAGAATCACAGAATCCTAGAGTGGGAAGGGCCCATAGAGGCCATCTAGTCCAACCCCCTGCTCAGCGCAGGATCAGCCCTAAGCATCCTAAAGCAGGGGTAGTCAACCAGTGGTCCCCCAGATGTTCATGGACTACAATTCCCATGAGCCCCTGCCAGCAAACGCTGGCAGGGGCTCATGGGAATTGTAGTCCACGAACATCTGGGGGACCACAGGTTGACTACCCCTGTCCTAAAGCATCCAAGAAAAGTGTGCATCCAACCTTTGCTTGAAGACTGCCAGTGAGGGGGAGCTCCCCACCTCCTTAGGCAGCCTATTCCACTGCTGGACTACTCTGACTGGATTGGATTGCCCTGCCTTGAAAAAGAAACCATCCGAAGAGGAGGCCGCCGATGTCCTTGCCCAACGGACCCCGCGCGGCTCTGAGGAGCTGGGGGAGGCGCTGCAGTCTTGATTCGAACTTAAGAGAGTTTTGCTGCAATCAAAGCTTCCCAGCGCCTTTGCTATCGGATGAAGCAGGCGAGAGATCGGAGCTGTCTGCAGCCGGCTCTTTGATCTCCCCGCCTTGTCAGTCGAGCCAGACGCAGCTTCCCTTCCATCCCCGCAGAGACCGTGGGATCAAAGCCCCATCAACGTTACCTGCCTCTCCATGACAGTCGCGAAGCGTCACGAGGCTCTGCTGAGCCGAGGCCTGGATTGAGCAGTGGGACGGCAGCTTCCGAACGGCTACCCGAAGGACAGCCGTGCGGAGATGATCGGACAGAGCCCAGCTTTTCCAACCTCCGTCCCTTGATGACCGGACACAGAATCTTGCGGCCAGTGTGTGTGTGTGTGTGTGTGGGGGGGGGAATATTTGCATAATGTTTCTCTGTATCACAGAATCATAGAGTTGGAAGGGGCCATGCAGGCCATCTAGTCCAACCCCCTGCTCTACGCAGGATCAGCCCTAAGCATCCTAAAGCATCCAAGAAAAGTGTGTATCCAACCTTTGCTTGAAGACTGCCAGTGAGGGGGAGCTCACCACCTCCTTAGGCAGCCTATTCCACTGCTGGACTGTGAAAACATTTTTCCTGATATCTAGCCTATATCGTTGTACTTGAAGTTTAAACCCATTACTGCGTGTCCTCTCCTCTGCAGCCAACAGAAACAGCATCCTGCCCTCCTCCAAGTGACAACCTTTCAAATACTTAAAGAGGACTATCATGTCCCCTCTCAACCTCCTTTTCTCCAGGCTGAACATCCCCAAGTCTCTCAACCTATCTCCATAGGGCTTGGTCCCTTGTGTCACTTATTCTTACCTTTGAATAAGGTGGGTGACCTTGGCCTGCTAGAGCTGTTCTCACAGATCAAGAAGTGAGGGCGATTCTAAGCCACTTTGAGACAACCCCCCCCCCCCCCATGTATCAAAACGGAGGAGTCCAGGAGCACTTAGACTCATAGAGTTGGACGGTACCTCCAGGGTCATCTAGTCCAACCTGCCCACCCATAGTGAACCCAATTCCAGTGTGGCCAGGAAGAAATTTGCTTCCCAATCCAAAAGCTTAAGTTTACAGAATTGGCATTTCTGTCTGACAGCTACCTAGCCTCTAATTAAAAACCTCCAAAGGAGAGCCCACCACCTCCTGAGTAAGCCTGCTCCCCTGAGGAATTGCTCTGCCAGTAACGTCATCCTTCTTCCTACTAAAGACTAATTTGTGGCAGAAAAACTGCACATAGGAAAAGGGCAAAACTTTTAGAAGACCGTTCAGCTTACCGCCTCCTCTCACTTTGAGGCAAGCAAGTTTCTAGTCCTTATGCTAAGACCCGCTGGAGAACGCACCGCTTTCCAAAAACTCCCCAAAGGAGTGGCTAAAAAAAGGCAAACAAATAAATTATTCAAAGGAACTATAAAAAGTGATGAATTGTGTCAAAAGAGAAACATTATGCAAATCTCCCCCCCCCCCCCCCGCCCAGCGAGAGCATGGCTTGTCACAGATGCTGATTAGTATTTTTAGCTCGAAATCAACACAACCCTGACTGGAATCCTTTTTGATCAGCAGATCCATCGAGGTCAAAGCAGACGATCCTGCATGTCCCAGGAAGACAGAAAGCGTCCCCTGCTAAAAATGCAAAAGCAATTCAGCTTCTGGCCCAAAAGAAGCTGATACCAAAGGTGGCTTTGCCTTAAAACAGATATTGTTCACGTAAACATGGAGACCGGAACCTTCTCTAGAAACTGCATTCGGCCCCAACACCATCCCGACACGCCATCATAGACCTGGTAGGGACCTGCAGGGTCATCTAGTCCAGCCCCCTACAGAATACAGGACATTCACAACTACCTGTCCACCCACAGTGGCCCCAATCCCATGCCCAGATGATCCCCCTTCCCCCCCAAAAAACCCAGAATCCCTGGCCAGTCTAGCCTGGAGGAAATTAGTCTCCTGACCCCACAATGGCCATCGGGATTTCCCTGGGTGTGCAAGAGAGGACCGCAAGAGCCAAACTCAGACACGATCCTTTCAGGCTTGGGCACCAGGGGCCCAAACTGCACCAATTTGGCTTTGGTGCTGATTACAGTCAATGTTGCCATTGACATTAATGGGAATTCCGGCATCCCCATATTGCATTTTATTCTTTTACTGCAAACCGCCAGGAGCCGGACTGGTTTCGAGAGCAGCGGGAATAAATCTAAATATTTATTTATTGGATTTATAACCCGCCAATCTTGGAACCGGCTTGCAGCGGGCAACAACCATAATCCAACAATAAAACCCCATTAAGACTCCAATCGACAATATTACAACCCCGAACAGATGGCAAAACTTCATATGGGGAGAAACCTTAGGAGGACAGCATAGGGAGAGACCAACCTGCGTCAAAATGTTCGACGCCAGTAGCAAGGGGGACCCAGAACACCTCCTTTCGTGCTAGCCCTGACCGTACACCTGGCGGAAGAGCTCCATTATGCAGGCCCTGCGGAAAGCAAAAAGCTCTCGAAGGGCTCGCAGCTGCTCTGTGAGCTCATTCCACCAGGTAGGGGCCAGGACCGAAAAGGCCCTGGCCCTGGTTGAGGCCAGGCAAGCATCCCTGGGGCCAGAATAACCAGCAGAGAGCCAGTTGGTGTGGTGGTTAGGAGTGCGGACTTCTAATCTGGCATGCCAGGTTCGATTCTGCGCTCCCCCACATGCAACCAGCTGGGTGACCTTGGGCTCGCCACGGCACTGATAAAACTGTTCTGACTGAGCAGTGATATCAGGGCTCTCTCAGCCTCACCCACCTCAAAGGGTGTCTCTTGTGGGGAGAGGAAAGGGAAGGCGACTGTAAGCCGCTTTGAGCCTCCTTCGGGTAGGGAAAAGCGGCATATAAGAACCAACTCTTCTTCAGTAATCTCAGGGCTCTCTCAGCCTCATCCCCCTCACAGGGTGTCTGTTGTGGGGAGAGGAAAGGGAAGGCGATTGGAAGCCGCTTTGAGACTCCTTCGGGTAGAGAAAAGCGGCATATAAGAACCAACTCTTCTTCTTCTTCAGTAATCTCAGGGCTCTCTGAGCCTCACCCACCCCACAGGGTGTCTGTTGTGGGGAGAGGAAGGGAAGGCGAATGGAAGCCGCTTTGAGCCTCCATCAGGTAGGGAAAAGCGGCATATAAGAACCAACTCGTCTTCTTCAGATTGGTACCGGCCGAATGCAGAGGTCTGAAAGGGACAAAGGGCGAGAGATGGTCCCTCAGATATAAGCCCACCATCTCCCAAGGAAGCTGAAAATTCTTTTGAATCAATCTCAACCCATTGGTTCTGATCCGACCAACAGATGGCTCCATCCTCTACCTGGCAGCCTTTTAAATACTTGAAGATGGTGATCAGATCCCCTCTCAGTTGCCTCCTATCCAGACTAAACAGATCTCCCAGGAGATTTCCGTTAAAAAGCAACAAATGGAAGTTAACAGACTTTAATTTCAAATCACGCACAAAATACACGTTATCATGATTTCAGGGCAGGGGAGGGAGCAAGATCTAAGATCTGAAGCCACCGACTGAAGGTTCCCTCTCTGTACAAGAGGATCCCTCCTGAATTCACCATCATTTTGGTCCTAGACAGTCAATGCCCCATGAGCCTTGGTGGTTTTCCTGGGACTTGTTTCTCTGCCCCACCCCGACATACAAAGAAAGAAGAAAAAACACAAAACACTAAAAAAAAGTTGTAGGATAAATAAAAGGAGGAGAAGGATTTAAGGCCTGCGGCAGGCAGAAACAGGAGGGAGGGAAGGGGAGAAATTGGCAGGGCGGAATCCAGCTTCTTCCTCCTCTACTGATCTCCAGGATTTGGGTTGGCGTCGGGGTACTTGGTGAGGTCAAAGGTCAGGACTTTGCTGATGACGCAGTCTCCTTGCTGTAGTGGGGGGGGGGAGAGACAGCAGGGGTGGTTACAGGTGAAGTCATCATGGCAGGCACCCCTCCCCTTTCATCCAGAGGTTAACAATAGCAGAGCTCTCCAGCCCTGACAAAGGGCAGCTCAGGAGCAGAAGGATTCTCGCCACGAAGCTGCCCCGGATTGAATCACACCCTGGGGCTCTCAAGGTCAGAATTGTCTGCACTGACTGGCAGCAGCTCTACAGGGTCTCAGGCAGAGGTCAACTTCACGTCCCCTCCTGCCCGGTCCTTTCAACTGAAGATGATAATGGGGATTGAACCTGGGACCTCCTGCCTGCCAAGCAGGGGCTCTGCCACTGAGCCAGGGTCTCAGGCCAAGGTCTTCCCCATCCCCTCCTGCCTGGTCCTTCTAACTGGAGATGCTGCCGGGGATTGAACCTGGGACCTTCTGCCTGCCAAGCAGAGGCTCTGCCACTGAGCCAGGGTCTCAGGCCAAGGCCTTTCTCATCCCCTCCTGCCTGGTTCTTCTAACTGGAGATGCCGGGGATTGAACCTGGGACCTCCTGCCTGCCAAGCAGAGGCTCTGCCACTGAGCCAGGGTCTCAGGCCAAGGCCTTTCCCATCCCCTCCTGCCTGGTCCTTCTAACTGGAGATGCCGGGGATTGAACCTGGGACCTTCTGCCTGCCAAGCAGACCCCTTCCCTCTGAGCCCCGGCCTCTCCCCTTGCCCGTGACCCAGATTCCGGCTCCCCAGCACACTCTCTCTCCCCCTTCCCTTTGGTACCTCTGGGTAGACGCCGATGAGGCTCTCCGCCTTGGTGTAGAATTCCTCCTTCAAGGAAATGACGATGGCTTGGAAGTTGCAGGTGGACTGCTCTTTGATGTAGTTGGCCACCTGGGGAGGAGGAGAACGTGACCAGGTGAGCAGCCTGACACCTCCCCTCGCTCCCACCAGACACGGTCCCCTGTGTGAACGGCTCGTCCAGACTCACCTTCCCGATGTTGGTGTTGTCCAACGCAGCGTCGATCTCATCCAAGACAAAAAAAGGGGCGGGTTTGTAGCTGCGGAAGAGAAGAGGCAGCGATCAAAGGAGGCGGGAAAACAGGAGGTGCTGCGGAAGTCCTTGGAACTCACTGGCTTTCCGCTCCGAATGCTGCAGGGATTTGCAGGGGTTGTGGCGCCTAGGGACCCGCCCAATTCGAGGAGGTGGTTTTGACCTCCAGAGCCCAAATGTCTTGGGACCGGGGAATCTGAAGGACCGCCTTCTCCCCCAGGGTGCTGCCTGGGAATGAGGGTGGCTGGAAGAGGCACACCTGACTGCACCATCAAACAGAAGGGCTCCAATGATGGGCATGTGAGACGGGGCCTTGCCAGTGGCAGCCCCGTGGTCACAGAGCGAGCTCACCAGGGAGATGTGCCTGCCCCCCCCCCCCGCCACGCTTGAGGAGGAAGCTGAAGAGGGTTTTTGATTAGGACCCACACGTGATTAAGGCCTAAACTGTGATTTTAAAGTTTGTCTATGCCAGGTCCATAGAACCATAGAGTTGGAAAGGGCCATAAGGCCATCTAGTCCAACCCCCTGCTCAACGCAGGATCAGCCCAGAGCATCCTAAAGCATCCAAGAAAAGTGTGTATCCAACCTTTGCTTGAAGACGGCCAGTGAGGGGGAGCTCACCACCTCCTTAGGCAGCCTATTCCACTGCTGAACTACTCTGACTGTGAAAAACTTTTTCCTAATATCTAGCCTAAATCGTTGTACTTGAAGTTTAAACCCATTACTGTGTGTCCTCTCCTCTGCAGCCAGCAGAAACAGCATCCTGCCCTCCTCCAAGTGACAACCTTTCGAATACTTAAAGAGGGCTATCATGTCCCCTCTCAACCTCCTTTTCTCCAGGCTGAACATTCCCAAGTCCCTCAACCAGGGTTTCATGAAGCCCTGGAAGGGTTTCCCAAATGGGCAGAAGTAAATTACATTTTCTTTTTTTTTAAAGTTCTCAGGTGATATGACCATATATGGTCAGGTCAACTCACCCACTCCTTCACCAAATAGCCAACAGGCCTGGAGGGGGGTGGGAAGGGGTGGGAAGGGAGGGGCCCCGGGTAGGCGTGTCCACAGCTCTGCTTCCCAACCCTATTCTGCACAAAAGCGCCACTTCTGGGGTTTCTCAAAGCCTGAAGAATGTTTCGCGAGTTTCTCAATGGCAAAAAAGCTGCTCTATATCAGAAGCTCTATAGCCACCTGGAGCCCCGAGTCAGACACTCTTAACCGCTCCACCACGCTGGCTCATTCCACCCTGCGCCCGAGTCTCCCACCAATATGCCCTTCTCCGTTTCGTCCAGAACCCCAATGAATTTTTTTCAATAATAACCACTACACACCACTTTTGCAGAGTTCCCGTTTTCCATGATCCCAAATTTTTGGGTGAAGCAACAAGTAGTGTGACCCACGGAGGAGCCTCCACTGTTTCTCTTCCAGCCACCCCACCCCCCAATGATAATCTGGGATCCAAACCCTGCCCCTGGGGATCAACATGGGGACGACTTTCCCGGCAAGCCCCCCCCCCCCCCCCCAGTACGGCCTGGTTCTCACCTGTGAATCGCAAAGAGGAGCGCCAAGGCCGCCACCGTCTTCTCCCCGCCAGACAGGTTGTCCATGGGCCGGAAGCGCTTCCCGGGGGCCACGCAGTTGTAGTTGATGCCGTCCAGGTAGGGCTCTTCCGGGTTTTCAGGGCCAAGAAAGGCCTGTGGAAGAACAACAGAGGAGGAAATCCTCAGCACCACCTCAAACGCTAGGCAGGTTTCGAGAATCAGAGTTCCTAGACCCTCGGCCGCTCATACCCTGAAAACCTTGTCGTCTTGAAGGAACTACAGACCCAGGTGCTGCAACTCCTGTATGATTGATGCTTTACGCCTTCTGTCCGTCTTAAGCAGAAACGGGCTACAAAAACCCATCGGTGGATTGGCAAGACACACTGCCAAAGCCAAGCATCAGGGTGTTTGTTCTATCCGCCCACAATCTGCTAGACTGAATGTGCATGACTGAAGAGCACATGAAGAATCTCCTCTAGGGGGCACTGGAGGAGAGGTGCAATTAGCATAGTTAGACCAGGAAATTCCTGGTATTGTCCAAATAGTCTCTTCCTGTATCCTGACTGGCTCAACTGCAGACTTCCTCCTCCTTTGTGCTCCCGGAACAGAAAAATGACTGCAGAAAACGGCCGGTTAGGAATCTCTCCCCTTTCTACAGAGCGTGTTTCTCTTCTCGGTTCAATGATTTTACTCTCTTTAAGCAGCCTGGTGCTCAGTCGTGGGTTTGCACATCTAAACTCCGCCCACGGATTCAGTTCCCAGGCTCCGTGGCCCGGAGAAGGATCTGAAACCTGCACCACAGATACGGTGGAAGTGGGAGTTTGAAGCTTGGCTCCGATTCCCCTTTCCTCCCAAACAAGTGGCTGTCACAACTGCAGTGCATCTGCGTCCACACGGCGGCCCACGCTGCCAGGGATACGCTCGCTTCCGCGCACGTGCCGCTCTTTCTGGGCCCGGCAGCTTTGTCAAGGTTGGCAGATTTTGGTCTGAAGATAATGAGAGGCAGCAGTTCGGCACCCGGCAGACGGGTGAATAGAATACTTTTTTTGCATGAGAACAAAAAAGATAGCACATCATAAAATCCGTCTTTCTGGGCCGTTTTGTTTGTTAAGTTGAAGGCAGACGTGCACGGATGTGGCTTCTAGAACTGGCGCGTACTGAACTCTTGGGCTCTTGACTGCTGCAGGAGCAGAGTTTGACTTCACCACTCAGGATTTGGGGAAAACGTAACCACGGGAACACCCCTGATCTGGTTAGTCCAGGCTGGCTCCATCTCTCTGGAGGCGCATGTCACAGGAGCGCCGCCGGGAACCCCGCCGCCAGCCCCCCCCCTCACCTGGGCACTGCTGTTGCGCGAGAGGGCCTTGTAGATCTCGTCGATGTTGGTGGCCACCGACTCGAAGCAGGAGTTGAAGCGGTCAAAACGCTCCTTCTTGATCTGCTCGAAGGCCTGCTTGGCTTTCTTGGCACGCTTCCTGGCCGCCTCAAATTCTACGGAGGGGAAGGGGGAGGAGAGACCGGGAGTTGCGCATTTCCTGCATTATGCAGGGGGTTTATTTATTATAATAATTCTCTCCCGCCGCTCCCAGCACTGCTGGCTCGCAGCGGCTCACAGAATATCAGGATCCAAAAATGCATCCCATAAAACAGGGGTAGTCAACCTGTGGTCCCTCCAGATGTCCATGGACTACAATTCCCAAGAGCCCCTGCCAGCGTTGCTGGCAGGAGCTCATGGGAATTGTAGTCCATGGACATCTGGAGGGACCACAGGTTGACTATCCCTGCCATAAAACATCCCTTAACTCTAGCAACCCCATCAAACCATAACAATAAAATGAACAATAAAAAAATAACCTTAATAAAATTAATATTAACAGCACGTGGCAGTACATTATGGACGAGATTACTCTCTAGGATTCTGTGAGTGGCCTTTCCCGACTGAAGCACGCCCCTCCCCGCTCCCCCCCCCCGGAGCCCCCAATTTTTCTGAGCCCGTGGGCACATTTGGCCTTCTGACAGTGTGGTCGGCATAACCACAAATTGGCCCCCTGGGGAGACAGAGTCCCCGGCCAAAATGGCCGCTACAGGAGGCGGAGCAATGTACAAAGAGGAAGCCCCAGCGCAGGAGAGAAGAGGGGTCAATTTAAAAATAGACCAGGAAAGGGAAGCGAGAGGGAATTAAACAGCTACCAGTGAAACAATGCTCTTTTAAATCTTGCATCGCCCACCAGATCTTCAGCAGCCAATCAGCAGCCCTGCCGGACAAGAGACCCGCCCACTTTCCGACAACACAGTCCGGACTCCGAGAATGGGTGTTCATTGGCTGGCGCCCACGGGCACGGCGTTGGGGACCCCTCGGTCCAACCGTACCGTCAGAGGTCTCCTGGAACTTGTCACGCACGCTCTCCAGCTTCTCCATGGCCTTCATGTTCGGCGCGGCGATGCGTTGTAAAATGCTCTGCTGCTCGTTCAGCTTCTGCTGCAGCTGGTTCATCTCCTGCTTGATCTCGTCTTCCGCCTGGACGTCCTGCGCGGGGGAGAAACGGGCGAGGTGGGAAAAGCAAGGCTGTTCTGCTTCTTGCTGGGGGCAACTGATGCCGGGAAAGGGCCAGCGAGGTCACTGTGAGACAGGCCTGGCAGGGGAGGCCAATCCCTTGTTTAGTATCATTAAATTTATTGGCTGCCCCTCCCGGAACCGGCTCGTGGCCGGTTACAAATGTGCAGTAAAACCCCAATAAAACAGCAAAAATTAGAACAAAAACAGAACAAAATGGCAGTAAAACTTCCCCAACCTCCCCACCCCCAAAATTCTAGGGGGGAATAAAGAGGGTCACAATGACAGTTGACTGCTGAGTACACCAGGGAGGCCCCTCAAATCTTCCACGCTACCCTCAGCCTCAACCATAAACCTGTTGGAAGAGCTCCGTTTTGCAGGCCCTGCGGAGATCTCAGAAGCTAAGGAGGGTCGGCCCTGGGTAGTCCTTGGATACGAAATCCCCAAGGAAGTTGAGGGTCGCTAGCAGAGGCAGGCCAACCACAAGCAAACTATGCATGCCTCTTGCCCTGAAAATCCTGCCTCTGCGTTGTGACCCCTAGTGTCCCTTGGGGGAACTACAATCCAAATCCTTGAAGGTCTCTCTTCCAAACACTAACCACGGCTGGCCCGGCTTCGCAGACCAGATGCATTGGGATCGGGCAGACCTGGGCTACTCAGGGAAGGGTTGTTCCTCGTGAGTGGACCAGGAATCCTAGAGTTGGAAGGGGTCTCCAGGGCCATCTAGTCCAACCCCCTGCACAATGCAGGACACTCCCAACGACCTGCACACCCACGGTGACCCCAATTCCACCAAAAAAGTCCACCAATTGTCACGCAGGCCACCGAGGGCTTCAAGGCTGAGCTGGAAGGCCTTCTCGCCCTTGAGAGAAGCTCTCACCTTCATGTCCTCGGAGAGGTCGCCGTAGTCAATCTCGATGAGAGCTTCCCGGGCGTACATGTTGGAGGTCCTCTGCGAACTGCTGGTGGGCTCCTCGCCCTGGGAGCCGCCCTGTGCCCGAGGCGAAAGGGGGAGAAGGAGGAGAGTCACAAAGGGTCCTTGTCCCGCCTCTTGCGCCTGTTGCCAGCCAGCGACCAGAGAAGCCCCCCACCTCCGCTCACCTCCTCCTGACTGATGTCGTCCATGGTGCCCTTGGAAAGGGGCAGCTTGATGTCCTGCATCTTGCAGGCCTGGAGGAGGTTGTGGCGGTCGCTGCGCTTCTGCTCCAGCTTGGTCTCGATGGCCGTCACCTCCTTTTGCAGGTGAGTCATCTCCCTGCGGCCGGGGAGAAACAGTGAGCAGGAGAGGCTGGCGCCACTGGGAGGACCACGTCGCCCTGCAGGACTGCGGGCTATGAGGAACCCAGGCTAATGCTCGGAGGGAGGTCCCAGGTTCAATCCCCGGCATCTCCAGTTAGAAGGACCAGGCAGGAGGGGATGGGGAAGACCTTGGCCTGAGACCCTGGCTCAGTGGCAGAGTCTGCTTGGCAGGCAGAAGGTCCCAGGTTCAATCCCTGGCATCTCCAGCTAAAAGGCCCAGGCAGGAGGGGATGGGAAAGACCTTGGCCTGAGACCCTGGCTCAGTGGCAGAGCCCCTGCTTGGCAGGCAGAATGTTCCAGGTTCAATCCCCGGTTTCTCCGGTTAAAAGGACCAGGCAGGAGGGGGTGGGAAAGACCTTGGCCTGAGACCCTGGCTCAGTGGCAGAGCCCCTGCTTGGCAGGCAGAACGTTCCAGGTTCAATCCCCGGTTTCTCCGGTTAAAAGGACCAGGCAGGAGGGGGTGGGAAAGACCTACTGGACACCCCCCAGCAGACCCCACTCACTTGTTGGCACCTCCCAGCTTCTTCCGGATCTCCTCCATCTCATGGTTCTTGTCGTTCACCTCCGACTTCTTGGCCAAGTGCTGGTTCTTCAGGTCTTGCAGCTGCGCCATGGTCTCGTCGATGATCTTCATGTGCCGCTGCTCCTCCTGTGTGGGGAAGGAATGAAGGACGGGAGAGGCACAAAAGTCAGTTAAGCGGAGAGGAACGAGCAAGTCCTGCCCCATCATGACTGATCTGGCCAACCAGTTACAACAGCTGCAGCCCACTGGGGGAAGAGCAGACAAATTCTGTCTCGCTTTGACTTGGCTCTCCCTCGAAAGGGCTCCAGGCAGATGACATGACTCTGCCCACCATTTTAAGCTAAACAACAGCCTCTTCTTCTTCTTCTGGAGACATGAGATTTTCAAGGTTTGTCACTGCCTGGCTCTGCATAGGGACCCAGGACCTCCTTGGTGGCTTCTGAGGGCTGACCCCGCTCAGCTTCCGAAATCAGAGGTCAGGCTAACCTAAACCATCCAGGTCAAGGCAGGAGGCGCAGAGAGGTGGTGGCCACTGCCTGTCTCTATATAGCACCCTGGACTCCCTTGGGGGTCTCCCATCTAAGTTCTAACCAATTCAGGGCAGAACATGAGGCAAGATCAGGTAAGCCCCAAAGCAGCCTGCAGCCCAGGCAGAATTCAATCCAAGCGACTAGCAAAGACTTGGCTCCTTCGATTGAACTCCCAGTTTCTCCCCCGCCTGGCAACCTCTGCCTCTCCCTCTCCAAGGGCACTGTCACACGCACTTTAAATAATGCACTCTCAATCCATGTTCAATGCACTTTACTGTGCAACCTGACAAGCTCCACCTGCAAGCAGTCGCCAAATTGGTCTGAAACTGCATTACTTTGCCTACACGAACGGCCCCCGGCAAAGGCTCTCCCCGCCTCTTCCCCGCCCCATCCTGCCCGGCGCTGCCCCTCCCCCTCAGTTGGTACCTTCTTGAGTTTCTCGATCTCGGCCTCGTCCTTCTTGACCGTCTGCTCCCACATGTGGACTTTGTCCTGATCCTCCTTCAGCTGGTTCTTCTCGAAGTCCAGCTGGATGCCCAGGCGCGTCTTCTGGTTCTCAAATTCCAGCCTGCGGAGGAACGGTGGGTGGGGGAGGTGAGCTGGGACTCGCGCGCAAACCGCCCTCCAATGCATTCAGCCTCGCTCCCCGAGAGAGACCCGGGGCGCGGCAGCCAGGAGAGACGGGAACTGGAGCTGGTACCTCTTCTTGGCGATCTCGTTCTGGCGTTTCACTTTCTCCTCCTCAAACTCCCGGATGTTCCGCACCCCGATCTCTCGGCAAAACTCTTCGAAGACTTCATCTTCCACCTGCAGGGGTGGGGAGAGGGGAACCCGGGGTCAGACATCCGGTAGGTGATGGAGCAAAATAAAGAAATATAAAGACACGCGTTTCTTAATGAGCGACCTGCTGTGGCACACCTGACCAGTGGAGGACGTTCTGGGGAGCTTTCTAGGGGGCGCTGTTGCTCTACTCTCGATACAGGACAAGCTATAATACTTTGTGCTCTTTTACATGTTACCTTCTTCCCCAGCCTAGGTCATTATTAGTAATCCTCCAATCCAGTGGTCCCCAACCTGCGGTCCGCAGCCCGGTGCCAGGCCACGAAGGCCAGGGCGCCGGGCCGCGGTTCCCTCTCCCCGCCCCCCCCCGCAGTAAAAAACTTCCCCAGGCTGCAAGCTTCTTACTGCGGGAGGGGGGGAGAGGGAATCAGGGCCGCGCATCACGCACATGCGCGGCCTGGCTGCGCATGCGCGATGCGCGGCCGAAATCACGCCTGTGCGGCTTTTTCACGCATGCATGAAAGTGCCGCGCATGTGCGATTTCGGCCTCGCATCACGCATGCGCGCTGTGCGGGCGGGGCAGTTGCCCTGCCGGTCCCCAGCCGGAAAAAGGTTGGGGACCAATGCTCCAATCTATATTTCTAATAAACCTCTAAATCAGGGGCGGCCATAGTGCGGTTCTCCAGATGTCTATGGACTACAATTCCCAGGAGCCCCTACCAGAGCTCTTCCACCAAACATTTGGTTGAGGACAATAATTTCATAAGATCTGCATTGCCCCCCTCCTGCAACAAACTCCCCCGCGTCAAAATATAAACTGAAACTGAAATCAAAGTGTTTTCCCACGCAGCTTCCTGTCTAGGTCCCACCATCCCTCCAGCTGGACCCCTCTGCCTTTGAGCCATGCCCCCCCCACCCCCAATCTGCCGCACCTGGTTCATCTTCTCCTTCAGCTCCTTCATCTCCCGCTCTCTCCCCTGGATGATGCGCTTGATGTCGTTGATGCGGGGCCCAAAATTGGCCAGCTCGCTTTCCAGCTTGGATTTTTCCTGTCAGGGTCGGATACGGGATTAGCAGACATTCGATTTGCAGAATCTACGCTAGAGAGGTTATCCGTAACACTAAGAGTCACTCTTCTGCTGAAGAATTAAGTCTGAGTCCAGGGGCACCTTTAAGGTCTACACGATCTATCCCTGGGCATAAGCTTTTGTGTGCCTACACAGAACAATGAGTCCAGGGGCACCTTTAAGGCCTACACAGCCTGCTTCTGGTTAAAAGCTTAGTGCACATGCTTTCAAAAAACTGCTCAGCCAATCAGATCTCTAGTGGCCAGCCAGAAGCCTCATTATTGGGCAAATGCCCCACTCCGACCCCACCCACTTCCTAAAAACGTTTAGGAGTCACCAGGAAAGGTGTGAGCAGACGCCATGGGACCCACAAGCCCTTGAGGACCCCTGGTTGAACCCAAGGAAGGCTGCCTCCTGTCTTCTGGCTTTCTCCAAATTGAAAACCGTGACTTCTCCGTAGCGTCTTCCGCTGCCTCTCTCCCACACCCACTGCCCCCAAGTTGCGGCGTTAGCCCACTAAGAGGAGTGCCTCCCCCATCCACGGACGTGACTCCTGGAGTCCTGGGGCCTGGCCAGCCGCCCACCTGGAGATTGAGCGCGAGGTGACGGGTCTTGGTTTGCTCCAAGTCGCTCTGGGAGTATTTCAGGCGCATCTGCAAGCCGTGGGCCTGGGACTGGACCTGCCGCAGCTCCGCCTCCTTCCGCTTGGCTTTCATTTGCTCCTGGGGAAGGAAGGAAGGAAGCCGGGAATGAGGGGAAAGGCACTCTCTCCCTGTCCGGCAGCCGACTCTGAAGCTCCGCAGGGGAAACGAGGAGCTCCCTGTCTCTCGGCCCTCGGAAGTCGGACACCACAGTCGATCAGTGGCCCCGGGATGTCTTTAAAAGGCTAGCAAGGTGGCTGGAGGCGTTAAAGCCAGAGCCTGCATTATCAGGTGCAGTGGGAAGCTCAGGACACAAGGAGCTGGCATATCAATCTTCCCTGTAACTAGGGTTGCCAACCTCCAGCCGGGGCCTGGAGATAACTCTGAATAACCTGGAGAAAAGGGCTACTTTAGAGCAGTGGTCCCCAACCTTTTTATCACCGGGGACCACTCAACACCGGGGACCACTCACCGGGGACCACTCAACGCCTTTTACTGAGGTCCGGGGGGGGGGGTAGTTTACTCCTCTCCTCTCAACCACTGCCCTAGCGCTCTCGGATCGCTATGGTAATGTTTAAACATCCCTTCAAAATAAGATACAGACACGCCACAACAATGAAGTGTGTTGTAAAGGGCTGGGGTGGATGAAGTAAAGGGCCGGGGGGGGGGGGGGGGGAGAAGGCGTCCTTCGGGGCCCACCTCCAAAGGACCACATGTGGTCTGCGGCCCACAGGTTGGGGATCGCTACTTTAGAGGATGAACTCTAGTCTAGGGCATTTAAAAACCTTTCCCTAAGCTCTGCTATCCCCAGGCTCCACCCCCCATAATCTCCTTTTCTGACCAGAGCTGACACCCCTACTTGCAGCAGAAAAACCAGAGGGTTTCCTACGATCTGTCGCCATTGCGAGGAGTCAGTGAGGGTCTCACTAAGGGCAAACAGCAGAAAGATGCATGCCCCCCCCCCTTCCCAATGACCCCAAATAGTCACGTGTCATTTGGGAAGGGAGCTCTGTAAATAAAACTGACAGCTCTAACTAAGGGCATGAGGAAGATTGATTGCTTGTTTGCATGTTTGCAGTGGCTTTTGCCAACAGGTAATGAAATTTAACTGAATTTACCGGACATTCTGACCCTAACAAACCTGGCAATTCCTAGAGCTTTCTGGAAAGCTGCAGGAATCGCCTGAAATTCTGTGGTCGGAACTTCCTGCACGTACGCAAGGCCGTATTCTTTCTCCCTCCAGGGAAAGGGACCAGGCGTCAGCAGCCAGGCACTCCTGGACAACCCGCTCTAAAGGAAATTGGGGAGGAGGGAGGGTGCCCCACAATGCCCCACAACCTTCAGCTCCTCCGTCAGCTTCTCCTTCTTCTCCTTCAGCTTGTCCACGGCCTTTTCGTCCCACCGCCGGGCCTTGGCCTTCAAGTCGCTGGCTCCTCCGGAGATCACCCCCGACTTCTGGAACAGGGTGCCGTCCAGGGCGACAGTCTGCGGCAGAAAGAGAGGGCAAAAAAGGGTGTTCGCAGCAGGCAGCTCCCGCCATCTGCCGTACTTTGGACCAAGAATTACGAAGGTGGCCAGAGCAGCAGCAGCAGCTGGCAACGGCTACAGACACGGCCTGCTCTGCTGCAGAGCAAAAGGGCGGCTTATTCTACTCTCCCGTGGTACCACAGATTTCAGCATCCAGGAAACAAAAACAACCTTTTGACTCGAAAGAGAGAGAGAGAGAGAACATGTGAGATTGGAGCCTATAAAGGTGAAAAGGGGAGATGCGGGGAAGACACATTTCGCGAAGTCCCAGAAGCAGGCCAAGGCACTAGTGCAGGGGTAGTCAAACTGCGTCCCTCCAGAGGTCCATGGACTACAATTCCCATGAGCCCCTGCCAGCGTTCGCTGGCAGGGGCTCATGGGAATTGCAGTCCATGGACCTCTGGAGGGACGCAGTTTGACTACCCCTGCACTAGAGAGAGATTTCCAAGGGCCAATCATGGAGGGGATCCAGAGATTCCCAAACAGGGTTCCGGGAAAACTCGCCAGGGGTTACACGGCCTTTCCCAGAGGTTCAGACAGCTGCCGACCTCACTAGAATGGAATCCATTCCCCTTTTGCTCTACAGGACTAATTTCTTTCTCCACCACGGAAACGGTAAATGATCAATTGACTGAGTGGCTGGCTCTTACATCTTACACACGCAAACCCTTCTGAAGGGGCACGGCTCCACTTCCACGTTCCCTGAAGCCTGAAAAATATTTCAGGGGGTCGTGCCCAGTCAAAAGGCTGAAAAAGGCAGCGGGTGGGTGGGTTGAGAACCGAGCTTTTTGCTACTTATTTAGCCTCAATTTTGATTATGATTCTAAACTTTTCAATGCTGCCTTTCCACCCAACTGGGGCTTGCAAGCCAGCAAATGTAAAACACGCCAAAACGTCTGAGCAATTAAATAAAGTTAAAAATCATAAGTAATTCCATTAAAAACACATTAGCCAACAATGGAAGGAAGGTCAATAACTGTCATTATGGGTACACCGGACCCTTCCCCTGAAAGCAGAAGATACTGATGGGGGGAGACAGATGAATCTCCCTTGGCAGGAAGTCTCAAAATTTCAGTGCCACCACCGAGAAGACCTTTCTAGGGATTCTTCCTGTCCAGAATCTCATGGTAGGGGGCCAGGGAAGCTGGCTCTCTGGAGTTTGTTTATTTTATAAGATCTGTGCCCCTTCCTTTAACTGAAAGTTCCAGGGTGGGTCACAACAATAAAAGGTAAACAAAACAATCTAAAATGCACCGAAAACATAACCCACCCAGCCTCCTCCCACATCCTAGCAGGACACCAGAGGAAGCTAAACAACAAAGGCCCGGAACAAGGGGATGTGCTTTAAGCAGGCACCAAAACAATATGATGTAGGCACTTGGTGAATCTCCAGAGAGGGGCTGTTCTGGAGTCTAGGGTCCACCAGAGAAAAGGCCCTTCTGTCTGCCACTGCCCCTTGCACCTCTGAGAGAGGTGGAACTGCAAAAAGATCCTCTCATTGAGATCTCCGTGTTTGGGCAGGTCGGTATGGGAGAAGGCGCTCCTTCAGGTAACAGGGCCCCAAACTATTTCGGGCTTTATATATTAATTATCAGCACTTTGCATAGGCTTAGCAACAAATGAGGATCTTTCAGGACCAGCACAAAGACTTCCACAGTGGACGGGCAGGTTTGTCTGTAGTCAAAGTGAACACCTCATAATTCCTGTACAATTCTCTTAGCCCCAAACTTATTCGTTCTTTCCAACAGCGAGAATCAGAATCATAGTTGGAAGGGATCTCCTGGGTCATCTAGTCCAACTCCCTGCACTATGCAGGACACTCACAACCACAGTCACCTGCCACCCCCTTGAGCCTTCACAGAATCAGCCTCTCCGTCAGATGGCTCTCCAGCCTCTGCTTCAAAATCTCCAAAGATGGAGAACCCACCACCTCCCGAGGAAGCCCGTTCCACTGAGGAACCGCTCTGACTGTCAGAATGATGCAAGCTCTGAGCAAAGGCCAAAAGGGGGGAGCTGCCGGGACGACAGGGGGAGGCCGCGACTCGCAGGCAGGAAGGGAGACGGCAGCGGCTCCTCCCACCTTGTGACGCTGGTGCCCCCCAAAGGCAATGCGGCGGGCGTCCTCCACGTTGTCGCACACCAGGGCGTTGCCGCAGGCGTACTGCAGGGCCTTCTTGATGTGGGGCGGCTCGTAGCGGATGACGTCGATCACCAGCTTGGCCCCTTTCAGCTCCCGCAGCTTCTCGTCGGTGGGCTTCACCTGGGGAGAGGGAAGAGGCATTAACCGGGCCGATTGCAGGCCTGGGTGCAGAGTGTGTGTGTGTGTGTGGGGGGGGGACACTCATGCTTTCCCCCCGCCTTTTCCTTCCTTTTTTCAAAATCATGACTTTTATCAAAAGGTTTTATTATATGTGTAAAAGAACGGGGGGGGGGGGGGAAACAGAAAAAAAGGGAAAAAGCAACATTAAAGAGAAAGGAAGGAAGTCCCGACGGCCCCACCTCCAGGTAGTCGAGGGGCAGGAAGGTCTCGGGCTCCCCCCGCTGCTCCTTGATGTACTGGATGCAGTCCCTGCCCGTCTTCTCTGAGTCGACGATTATGGCGTCCATGTTCTTGCCCAGCACCTTGGTGACGGCAATCTGGTATTTCTTCTGGGTGGGCTGGCAGAGGTCGATGAGACGCCCGTACTGCAGGAAAGCCAGGGAGAGAATGAGGCAAGGAGGGGGGGCTCCCATCAACTCCCTCCCCCCCTCCCCCCATTGGCCAGCTGAAGGGTTGGCATTCATGGGACGCTTTGAACACTGCTGGTTCTCAGACCACTGGCTGGCCACTGTGTGGGACAGGATGGACCCTCCCTGGTCTGACCCAGCAGGGCTCTTCTGGAGGTCTTATGAAGGCTTCAGCCTCTTTGGCCTGTTACTGGCCCTGCAGAGGGACTGGCCTATTGGTAAAGTAGTGGGCCTATTTGTCTGATCCAGAAGGACTTTTCTTATGTCTTTCTCAGAAGACGGCACCTGTTTCTGACGGTCTAAGGTTCAATCCCCGGCATCTCCAGTCGAAAGGACCAGGCAGGAGGAGATGGCAAAGACCTTGGCCTGAGACCCTGGCTCAGTGGCAGAGCCTCTGCTTGGCAGGCAGAAGGTCCCAGGTTCAATCCCCGGCATCTCCAGTTAAAAGGACCAACAGGAGGGGAGGGGAAGGACCTTCGCCTTAGACCCTGGAGGAGCTGCTAGTCTGAGCAGACAAGACTGACCATAAAGCAGCTTTCTGGGTTCACATCTCTATTGCCTCCTGCAGCTCTGCTCGTCACAATGCTCTGCTCCCAGGGACACAGTTATGGCACGACCGAGGCAGCATCATGCTGACTAAACCATCACATACCACCGAGCCAGGGTAGAGGCGCTTGATGCTCTCCATGATCTCCGCCTTGCGCTGCTGCCGGCTGTTCTCCTGCCGGTCGATGCGGGCGTCGCCCAGCTGCTCCATCACCTGGTTCAGCTCCTTGTTGATCTCATCGATCCGGCGCTTGGCCAGCTCCACCTCCTCCGTCAGCTCCCCCTCCAACTTCTTCTGCTCTTCCAAGGACTGCCTGGAGAGAAGGGGGGGGGGGGCACTCAAGAACTCTCTGCTAAAGCACCGCGTTACATGCACCGAAGGTCACATTCAACGGTTCCTTTAAGGTTTCAGAGGCTCTAGCCCAGGGGTAGTCAAACTGCGGCCCTCCAGATGTCCATGGACTACAATTCCCATGAGCCCCTGCCAGCGTTCGCTGGCAGGGGATTATGGGAATTGTAGTCCATGGACATCTGGAGGGCCGCAGTTTGACTACCCCTGCTCTAGCCCAACCTTTCTCAACTTTTTTCACCATTGAGAAATCCCTAAAACATTCTTCTGGCTTCGAGAAACCCCAGAAGTGGCACGATTGTGCAGAATATGGTTGGGGAGCAGAGCTGTGGACACACCCACCTGGAGACCCTCCCCTTCCCAGGCCCATCACTGGTCATTTTAGGAGGGAGGGTGGGTCCACGTGATCATATATGGTCATATCACCTCATAAAGGTTTAACACATTTTAAATTTGTTTATTACATTGTGTGTGTGTGTGTGTGTGTGTGGTGTATACAAACCCAAGGATTCATGAAACTCTGGTTGAGAAAGGCTGACGTAGCCCCCTCCCCTTCCCATGACATGTTTTAATTATATCACCTGAGTTTCTGCCATGTGCTCACAAGCTCAGTGGGGTTAAAGGTAGGCCCTAGATCTAGAAAACCTGAAGATTAGGGTCGCTACCAGGACACCCCAACTTGGACCCTACTTCCACAGCTTTTCTTCCCCCTGTGGCTCACGGCGACTGACTCAGCCCCAAACTGCAGGATGATTAGGACTGTGCATTCCCCCTCTTGGCCCTTACTTGCTCGTGGCAATGTACTCCTCCAGCTTCTCAATCCGCTTCTGGTTTTCCTCGATCTCCCGCAGTTTCTGCTTTATCTTGGCCTGCAGAACAGAACAAACAGCCGATTCAATCATCAGCAATCGCGAAACTCTGGTTCCCTTTCGGGAGCACCGGGAACCCAAAAGGTGAGCTACTGAAAAATCAAAGGGAATTACTACTTATTACACCAGGCACAGAATTTCATGATTAAAAACCCCAATACGAATCTAAAGAGATACAATTAAGTTGTGCGTCCAACGCCAGAGAATCACAATAATGGTTACACATCTCTATTAACCAAAGGTCTCAACGCATTCCAACCTGAGGGTCTTCAGTGGTCAAAACAGTTCTGACACCAACATCCAACACTTAGTGGCTCTTAAATATATTTGTGCAAAGACATGGTGGGCAGAGCGTGTCCAGACTCCTTTTCCGGCAGGACACACTTCGCGGGCCAATCAAGAGGCGGCCAGCTCCCCGATTGGGCCAGCCCCTATAGTGCCCGCCCCCACAAGGAAGCTGTGCAACATTCCAGCAGCCTCACCAGCAGACACAGCCTGGCCACCACGGGGAGTGGACCTGCACCATGCTGGCCCAAGCCACTGCTCACCCCACCCACACCTGCAGTCCGCCAAGGGGAGGTGGACATGCAGCGTGCTGGCCCGGTCGCTGCTCAGCCCAGCTGAACCTGCACCCCGACATGGCCGCCCTGTCCGGCCAGGGATGTCCGGCCATCCCAGCCACCGTGAAGGCTCCTGCTGGGCACGGGGGAGGCTATCCCAGATGCCCTTGAGCCCCGCAACCTGGGGGATGAATGGCCCCCACTGCCGTGTGTGCGGCCTGAAGGTTGGCTGGGGCCCACTTCTAGCGCCCAATGCATTCCTGGCTGCAACTGGCTTTCTGGCTAAGAAAATTATTATAAGAACATAAGGTACATTTTTTGAGGCCAGGCAGGTTGCATAGAGCCAGTGTAATGTTGTGGGGATGAAAACAGCCTCTAATCCCGAGAGCCAGGTTTGATTCCACATTGATTCCAAGGACGAGGGACTAAAAAGGTATATAAATGTGTGAGCAATTTCTTTCAGAGCATTCAGTGTAATACAAAAATGTGAAAACGCACAAAAAGGGAATATTTCATTCCCATATGGATCACACCCACATGGAAAAGTGGGCACCGGTAATATGAATGACACGTTTCGATCAAAAGGCTCTTCATCAGAAGTGAATTCACGACCCCGCAGTTAAAAATATAATTGTGCACATCCATTTTTCAGGGGGAACTGAGAATAACAAAGGACAGACCTAGGAGAAAACATAGAATCATAGAGTTGGAAGGGGCCACACAGGCCATCTAGTCCAACCCCCTGCTCAACGCAGGATCAGCCCTAAGCATCCTAAAGCATCCAAGAAAAGTGTGTATCCAACCTTTGCTTGAAGACTGCCAGTGAGGGGGAGCTCACCACCTCCTTAGGCAGCCTATTCCACTGCTGAACTACTCTGACTGTGAAATTTTTTCTCCTGATATCTAGCCTACATCGTTGTACTTGAAGTTTAAACCCATTACTGCGTGTCCTTTCCTCTGCAGCCAGCAGAAACAGCCTCCTGCCCTCCTCCAAGTGACAACCTTTCAAATACTTAAAGAGGGCTATCATGTCCCCTCTCAACCTCCTTTTCTCCAGGCTGAACATTCCCAAGTCCCTCAACCTGTCTTCATAGGCCTTGGTCCCTTGGCCCCAGATCATCCTCATCGCTAAGGAGGTCCCTTAAACCTCTGTTATTCTATGATTCTAAGTCCCTTTCACATGTGCTAAGATGAAGCCAGGTATATCCCCTGCCCCCTCCCAGGAAAAGCCTCTCTGACAGAGTTTGACCTGGGGAAACGAGAGGTGATAAGATTCCAGGAGGTTTAACTGACCCTCCCAGGAGGCAATTCCTTACAGATGTCAGGTGGAACAAGGCTGGACAGCCATCTGACAGAGTGGCTGATTCTGTGAAGGTTCAAGGGATTGGCAGGTGAGGGCTGTGAGTGTCCTACATAGTGCAGGGGGTTGGACTAGATGACTCAGGAGGTCCCTTCCGACTCTGATTCTAAGGCCTGCAAGCCCATTCCACCACAGGAGGCATGTCAGACAAACAGGCTGGTGGAAGACCACCCTTTCCTCCTCCCTGAAGAGGGGAGTACCAATTGGAAAGGGCAGGAGACAGCTCCTTGACACCAAGGCATATGAAGGGCCTTTGAGCCATCCTTCGGAAAGTTCCCAAAACTTGTTGACGTGGCCACAGGAGTAGGAACTCAGCTGACCCAGAACTGGTTTCTCGCTCCTGAGATAAGTGCTCGGTAATCAACGCGGGTGAATAAAATTCCCAGCATTTGGGAGCAGGGATTCAGCACCCTGGTTAGCTCCCAGAAAGAGACAAAGGGAGCATGTCTCTCTGTTGCTCAATCAGACGATCCTGCCTGTCCTTGAAGAAGCGGCTCCCTCCCGTTTTATCCCAACAACACCCCTGCGAGGGAGGGGCGGATGAGAACAGCCGACTGGCTGAAGGTGATCCAGTGAGGATCGGGACACAATGGGAATTTGAACCCGGGCATGCCCAGATGCAATCACTACATGCAACGCCAGCTCTCTTTCAAACTGCCTAAATACGGGGATGGCAGAATTTGGGTTTTGTGGATGCAGAACATCCAAGAAGCGCACCCAATAGAAGTTCCCACAGTCTTCCATGTGGGAAAAGCAGGCGAATCTGTGGTGGTGGATAATCCATTTGGTGGTGGGGGGGAAGCTGCTAAAAGAAGAGAGGTTTTATCAAACCCCGCTTTTCACTACTAATAGTCCCAAAACTAATGACAAACCCTTTTCCTCTCCTCACCTCGCAACACACAACCTGCGAGATAGGTGGGGCTGAGAGAGCTCTGGGAGAACTGCCCTGTGAGAACAGCTCTATGAGAACGGTGACTAGCCTAAAGTCACCCAGCTGGCTGCACATGGAGGACGAGCAGGGAATCAAACCCGGTTCTCCAAATCAGAGGCAGCCACTCCTAACCACGACACCAGGCTGGCTCTGGGCCTACCACAAATCAACAAAGACAGCAAAGGAAGGGCCTACCTCAGTTTCCACTTTCTTCCTCTCCTCCAGGTCCAGCCGGTCCTGATCCGCCTTCTGGTCACGATTGAACTTCTCCAACTCCTGCGCCAGGGTGGCTGCTCGCTTGCTGGCCTCCTCCTTCAGCCGGTGGTATTTCTTCACCTGGTTGGGGAGAGCGGGGAAACATGGGCTTGTGGCGTTCCCCTCACCACGGGGTGAGCCCTGGCGTAGGGCAGGGGCTGTCAAGGACACGTCCCGCCCAGCAGGAACCAGGAAGTGATGTCATGCCTATCTCTCTGGCAGGCAACGAATCAAAAACGTTGCGCTGGTCTTGAAAGGTTGGCGCGAGCTCCATGGTCGCTACCAAGCCCAATTTAAGGTGTTGACGTTGATCTATGAAGCCCTGAAGGGATTGGGCCCCGGGTACCTGAAGGAGCGCCTTCTGCCATACAGACCTGTCCGAACACTGATCTATCAAGGGGCAGCGCCTTCTCGTAGTCCCGCCTCTCTCAGAGGCGCGGGGAGCGGTGATACGCAGCACGGCCTTCTCTGTGGTGGCCCCCAGACTTTGGAACAGCCTCCCTCTGGGGATTCCCCAGGGGCCTACATTGTATGGCTTTCGGCGCCTGGTGAAAACACACCTCTTCATCCAGGCGTTTGATGTTTAGTCTCCTCTGGGTGCTGTCCTGCCAGGGTGTAAGGTTGGGAGGGAGCGGGCGGGGGTTATGTTTTAAATGTATTTTTTTTGTTGTTATGCTATTATTCTGTTTGTCATGACTTGCCCTGGGACCTTTAGGTGAATAAACTAAAAACTGCGGGCTAGGATTTGCCTAGACCATTGGGTCCCCAACCCCTTTCTAGACCTGCAGGCGCCTCTTGGATGTTGACATAGGGTTATGGGCGCAAAACCAACATTTGGAGGTGGACTCAAAACCAAAATGGCTGCCACCAGAGGTGGAGCCAGCCACAAAATGGCAGGGAGTGAGGTGCTTTTAAAAGAACTTTTAAAAGACCTGCGCAGTCAATCAAATCCCCCGCAGCCAATCAAAAGACCTTCTGGACAAGAAGACTCACTTGGGCCTGCCCCCTTTCTAAGAATGCTCGGTGGGCACCGCGTTGGGGATCCCTGGCTTCGGCTGGTCAGCCGCCTCACTCCCACTTCGTCATGTATCCTTTCTACCCTGGGTCGCGGGAGAAGCCACTGCTGCTGCACAAACTCTAGCTCAGCCTTTTTCAACTTTTTCTCTGTGGAGGAGCCTCTGAATATTTTTCAGGGTTCGGGGAGCCGTGCGACCAGGCCAGATGTGATGCCAGCTGGCCACGCCCCCTTGCCATGCTTGAGGAGGGGGGAGGAAGGAGGCAGGCTCCACCCCCTTTCCCACTGGTGGGAACCTTGCAAGAACACCACCCCATGGTCAATGGACGCGGCGGGTTTCCTGCTTTCACGGCAATGCCGGGAATAGCTTGTGGCCTAGTCCACTAAGGCAGGAGAGAGGGTAGTCTTTCTCAAGCAGGGTTTCGTGAAGCCTGGAAATTTCTTGACAGCCCTGGAAGGGTGGGTGGGAGTTGTTTAATATTAAATACATTTTAATGTGTTTAATTGGTGATATGATCATAAATGTTCATGTCAACCTGCCCCCCCACAAGGCCGATGATGGGCCTGGAGGGGGAGGGGGAGGGGCCCAAGCTTATTCTGCACGATTGTGCCACTTCTGGGGTTTCTCCAAGCCTGGAGAATGTTTCGGGGGGTTCTCGACAGCAAAAAAGTGGAGAAAGGCTGGTATCGGGGAAAGGCCAGGAAGCCTCTTGAAAGCTCTCATGGATCCCTGCTTTTGCTAGTGCCAGACCAGATCTCAGGTAAGGGAGTGCCGTACCTGGTTCTCCTCCAAGGTGAGGTCCCGGCCCTGGCTCTGGCTCTCCTCTTCCATGCGCTCCTCAAACTCCTGCCGTGCCTTCTCCACCGACAGCATCTCCTTCTCCAGCTCGTCCATGTCCCCCTTGCGCTTCTTGTACTGCTTCTGGGCGTTCTGCAGGGACTTCTTGGCAGCTTCCAGTTTCTTGATCTTGTGAGACGTGTTCTCCTTGGCCTTGATGTACTGCGGGCGCTTCTGGTTCAGCTCCGAATCCTTCTCCCTGCCAAAATCATAGAATCATAGAATCCTAGAGTTGGAAGGGGCCACACAGGCCATCTAGTCCAACCCCCTGCTCAACGCAGGATCAGCCCTAAGCATCCTAAAGCATCCAAGAAAAGTGCGTATCCAACCTTTGCTTGAAGACTTCCAGTGAGGGGGAGCTCAACACCTCCTTAGGCAGCCTATTCCACTGCTGAACTACTCTGACTGTGAAAATCTTTTCCTGATATCTAGCCTATATGGTTGTACTTGAAGTTTAAACCCATTACTGCGTGTCCTCTCCTCTGCAGCCAGCAGAAACAGCATCCTGCCCTCCTCCAAGTGACAACCTTTCAAATACTTAAAGAGGGCTATCATGTCCCCTCTCAACCTCCTTTTCTCCAGGCTGAACATTCCCAAGTCCCTCAACCTATCTTCATAGGGCTTGGTCCCTTGGCCCCAGATCATCTTTGTCGCTCTCCTCTGTACCCTTTCAATTTTATCGACGTCCTTCTTGAACATTGATTGTTTTGTTTTTCAATGGTTAAAACGTTTTTAAAGGCTTTATTTATTTTGCACGCAACACATGCAAGACTGCAATAAAACAGCCATTCGACAACTGGGAGACAGACAGCGGTGCTTTCCCACTGCCTGCCTCTGAGCAGCAACCTTGGACTTCCTTGGGGGTCTCCCAGCCAAAGAGGAAACAGGCTCGACCCTCCTTAGCTTCTGAGATCCAACAAGATCAGACCAACCTGGCCCATCCTGGTCAAGGCAAGAGATGAACAAAGGAGGCTTGCATTCTCTGCCTCTGCACAGAGACCCTGGACTTGGTGGCCTCTCATCCAGATATTGACCAGAGCCAACCCTGCTTAGCTTCTGAGAACGGGGTATTATGGGCTATCCAGGTCAGGACTACATGGGGACAGTTTGGGGAGGTTATGGTGACCACAGAATGCCGCCCTTCCCAACGTGCCCCCCCCCCGACTCACTTGATCTCCTTCTCGATCTGCTGCTGCTCCCTCATCACTTTGCCCAGCTCCTTCTTCCTGTCCTTCAGCTCGTCCTCCACCTTGTCCATCCGCTTCTTGTCCTTGTCGATCTCCTTGTTCTTGGAGCCCAGCTCCTTGTTGAGCTTCTCGATCTCCGCCTCGTTGTGGTACAGCTTGAAGAGCTGCAGCTGGACCTGGGCCCGGACCACCTCATCCTTCAGGCGCTGGTACCGGTCCGCCTGCCCCGCAAGGAATGGAGAGCGTCAGGTGACAGCTGTGGCCAGCAGAGCCCAGAAGAACCTCGAAACACTGAAGCTGGCCCTGAACCTTGGAGCAAATTTGCTCCTGACAACAAGGGGATGTGGTCCATCAGTGGCTACTACACATGATGACTAAGGGCTATGGATTAAACTTCTGGACCCAGACCCAGGAGGCAACATCAGGGCTTCTGTGCCCAGTTGTTGGCTCTCCAGAGGAAAGGGTTAGCCCGTGTGTGAGACAGGATGATGGACTAGATGAACCCTCCTTGGTCTGATCCAGCAGGACTCTTCTGAAGTTCTTAGGAAGGCCTTGGCCTCTCTGCCCTGTCGTTGACTCTGCAGAGGAACTGGCTGGCCCCTGTGTGAGACGGGAGGCTGGACTGGATGGATTGCTGGCCTGATCCAGCAGGGTCTTTTGATATTCTTGATATTAGTGGTAGGTCTCTGCCTTTATGTCCTGTTGTTAGATGGACTACTGGTCTGATCCAGCAGGGCTCCGGTGTTCTTATCAGGGGAAGGTCTCATCCTCTCTGCCCTGTTGTTGGCCATCCAGAGGCACTGGTTGGCCTGTGTGGCCTCACACATCCTGTGTGAGACAGGATGCTAGACAAGAGGGACTGGTGGTCTAATCCAGCAGGACTCTGTTGTTTTGTTTCCCAATTCTATAACCCATTGATAGACTCAAAGAGAAGAGCAAGATTCAAGTCGTTATTATTATTATTATTGTATATAATTATAGTAATATAAATATTACTATCAAGAAAGCCCATTGCAACAAGGAATGCAAGGGGCGCCATGACTCAGGGGACACCGGCAGGTGCAGATCACTTTCTCTCACAGTAGGAGCCATAGCAGGTAATCAGAGCTCCTTGGTAGCAGGGAAGCAAGGGTTCTTTGCAGTCTGGGGCTAGTTTGCAGTTTGTCTCGGTCCCTCTCCCTTGCAGCAGGAGCCATAGCAGGTAATCAGTGTTTGTTTGTGGTTTGGCAGGGCTCTCTGTGTCTCTGTGTGTCTCCCCCAGGTGTCTGAGAGCAAAGTGGCTAGCATCCAGGGAAGGAGGGTGGGAGCTGGAAAGGGAGGGCCAATCAGGGTGCGGCCAGCTTTTGCTGGCCGCACCCTGATTGGCCCTATTTCATCTCGGACAGCCAGGACACTCTCCACCCCCAGGGGTTTTCACAAATATTAAGAGGAACAAATGGATAAGGACTGCTATTGTTATAAGATTCAAGAGCACCCTGGAGACCTATTGGATTTTCAGGGGATAAGCTTTCAAATGTCAATGCTGCCCTGATATCTGACAAAGGGAGCTTTGGTTCTCAAAACCCTAGAAATCTTCTTGTTCCCTCGGGTGCTACTGCATTCGAATCTTACTCTCCTACTGGAAACTAACACAACAACCTTCTGAAACTATCAATGAGAAAAATGTTCGATAAGCCAGTGTTGCTCCCCCAAAACAATCCTTAACTTATGGAATTCACACTCGCAGGAAGCAGCGGCCTCCTTCCACTGAGATAATTGTTTAAAAAGTTTTTTGTCCTTGCTTAAGAGAATATTGAAAATATCAGGAGAAAAAAAATTGAATACTTGCAAATAAACAGCAATGAGCCGACTGCATTTAGCCCGGCTAGATAAAGGTGACCCCGTGTCCAGATAGGGAGCCGTACTGAAGATCAGCAGCTGGAATTAATTAAGGTTCGCCCTCTCGCTCCCACACACACACAAAAATTGGCCTTAAACACATTGGTTTTCTACAGCAATGGGATGGAAACAGAATTCTGGGTTACAGAGACCTTTGCTGCTACCCAATGACAACCTGATTTTATCGTGTCCCTCCCCGGTTGCTCAATATTTCATTGCGACCCTAAGAATCCAAGACTCTCAAACCCCCTCCCCCCAACTGCTTGCCCCAAATCTGGGCCCCCCTGCACCTCCCCTTCCTCTCACCTCTTCCTTTTCCTGCTTGGCCTCCTTGCGCTCGGCTGCAATGTTCTTCTTGCGGTGGTAGTTGAACTGGGTGTCCTCCTCCGCCTTGACCATCTCCTTCTTGCGCTTGTCGTACTCCTGCGCCAGCTCTCCCGAGCGGCTGATCTCCTCAAAGAGGGCCGTGCGCTCCTTGGGGTTCTTCATCGCAATCGACTCCACCGCACCCTGGGGAGGGGAAGCAAGGGGGTCAGAGCGGTCCACAAAGTCTCCTGTCGTCCCCTTCTCCGGAATCACGGGGGACTGTTCCACGGGACAGGGGCTGCCAGACGTACAGAGAATCGGTGGCCTGCCCAGGCAGCTGCAAGGGAGCCACTGTCAAACCTGCATTCCCGAGCTTGTGCCACGCTGCCAAAGAGTCACGAGACACAACCTTCACGGAATTCCTGGAGAAACTCGTCTTTGCTCACAAAGATCCTGCTCCCAGCACCCCAAAATCCCAATCCTGTAATTATTGTGCATGCCCGCACTCCCGCATTTTGTAGTTGCGCCCAATGTTCAGTGTGAGAATTGCAACAGGCGTCCACAGGATCAAAAAAGTCAGGATAAAGGCGGCCTTACCTGGAAGACCAGGAAATTCCGTGCTTTGATCAGGATACCTAGCTTCTCCAGCTCCTCGCTATATTCACTCAGCTGCACCACCTTGTTGTTTATTTTGTATTCTGAAGAGCTGCCTGGAAGACACGTCGAGTGTGCTAAGTTCCCCCACCGCCAAGCCTCAAACCCAGTGAGACCTAGAAGGACTCCAGGCCTTCCCCCATATCTTTGGCAGGATAGCAGTCAATGGCAATTATTTGCAAACAACGTACTGCTACTGCAAGAAACACAGTAAAACAGGGGTAGTCAACCTGTGGTCCTCCAGATGTTCAAGGACTACAATTCCCATGAGCCCCTGCCAGGAAACGCTGGCAGGGGCTCATGGGAATTGTAGTCCATGAACATCTGGAGGACCATAGGTTGACTACCCCTGCAGTAAAACGTTCTTCACGGAGGGTGGGTCTCTCGGTCTCTCTGAAGGCAAACTCTGAATCCCAAGCCAGGAAGCAACATGCCCTGCTGTTGGCATCCCAGAGGAACTGGTTGGCCTCTGTGTGAAATGGGAGGCTGGACTAGATGGACCTTCCATGATCTGGCCCAGCAGGGCTCTTCTGAGGGTCTTCTCAGGGGAAGGCCTCGGCCTCTCTGCCCTGTGGCTGGCCCTGCAGAGGAACCGGCTGGCCCCTGGGTGAGACGGGAGGCTGGACTGGAGGGACCCTCCCTGGCCTGACCCAGCAGGGCTCTTCTGAGGGTCTTCTCAGGGGAAGGCCTCGGCCTCTCTGCCCTGTGGCTGGCCCTGCAGAGGGACTGGCTGGCCCCAGGGGGGAGACGGGAGGCTGGACTGGAGGGACCCTCCCTGGCCTGACCCAGCAGGGCTCTTCTGAGGGTCTTCTCAGGGGAAGGCCTCAGCCTCTCTGCCCTCTGGCTGGCCCTGCAGAGGGACTGGCTGGCCCCTGGGTGAGACGGGAGGCTGGACTGGAGGGACCCTCCCTGGCCTGACCCAGCAGGGCTCTTCTGAGGGTCTTCTCAGGGGAAGGCCTCGGCCTCTCTGCCCTGTGGCTGGCCCTGCAGAGGAACTGGCTGGCCCCTGGGTGAGACGGGAGGCTGGACTGGAGGGACCCTCCCTGGCCTGACCCAGCAGGGCTCTTCTGAGGGTCTTCTCAGGGGAAGGCCTCAGCCTCTCTGCCCTCTGGCTGGCCCTGCAGAGGGACTGGCTGGCCCCTGGGTGAGACGGGAGGCTGGACTGGAGGGACCCTCCCTGGCCTGACCCAGCAGGGCTCTTCTGAGGGTCTTCTCAGGGGAAGGCCTCGGCCTCTCTGCCCTGTGGCTGGCCCTGCAGAGGAACTGGCTGGCCCCTGGGTGAGACGGGAGGCTGGACAAGGGGGATCTTCCCTGTTCTGACCCAGCAGGGCTCTTCTGAGGGTCTTCTCAGGGGAAGGCCTCGGCCTCTCTGCCCTGTGGCTGGCCGTGCAGAGGAACTGGCTGGCCCCTGGGTGAGACGGGAGGCTGGACTGGAGGGACCCTCCCTGGCCGGCCCAGCAGGGCTCTTCTGAGGGTCTTCTCAGGGGAAGGCCTCGGCCTCTCTGCCCTGTGGCTGGCCCTGCAGAGGGACTGGCTGGCCCCTGGGTGAGACGGGAGGCTGGACTGGAGGGACCCTCCCTGGCCGGCCCAGCAGGGCTCTTCTGAGGGTCTTCTCAGGGGAAGGCCTCGGCCTCTCTGCCCTGTGGCTGGCCCTGCAGAGGAACTGGCTGGCCCCTGGGTGAGACGGGAGGCTGGACTGGAGGGACCCTCCGTGGCCTGACCCAGCAGGGCTCTTCTGAGGGTCTTCTCAGGGGAAGGCCTCGGCCTCTCTGCCCTGTGGCTGGCCCTGCAGAGGGACTGGCTGGCCCCTGGGTGAGACGGGAGGCTGGACTGGAGGGACCCCCCCTGGTCTGACCCAGCAGGGCTCTTCTGAGGGTCTTCTCAGGGGAAGGCCTCGGCCTCCCTGCCCTGTGGCTGGCCCTGCAGATTCCTCTGGCTGGCCCCTGGGTGAGACGGGAGGCTGGCCTAGAGGGACCACTAGTCTGATCCTGCATGGCTCTTTGATTTCCTTATCAGGGGAAGCCCATGGATTCCATGCCCTGTTGTTGACCCTCCAGAGTTAGTGGTTGTCCACTTGATGAGACAGGATGCTGGCCTAGAGGGACCTTCATTGGTCTGATCCAGCAGGGTTCTTCTTAATCATAGAATCATAGAATCATAGAGTTGGAAGGGGCCATACAGGCCATCTAGTCCAACCCCCTGATCAATGCAGGATTAGCCCAAAGCATCCTAAAGCATCCAAGAAAAGTGTGTATCCAACCTTTGCTTGAAGACTGCCAGTGATGTTCTTAGGAAGGCCTCGGCCTCTCTGTCCTGTTGTTGGCCCTCCAGAGGAACTGGTTCTCCTCTATGTGAGGCAGAATGCTGGACAAGATGGACCCCCGTCTGACCTAGAAGGGTTCTTCTGGTATCTATCACGGGGAGGCCTTGGCCTGTCTTCCCTGCTTTTGGCCATCCAGAGGAGCTAGTGGGCCCCAGTATAAGATGGGATGCTGGACTAGATGAACCCCTGGCCTGATTCAGCAGGGTGCTTCTTACAGCCTTGCGTTATGCTCTTTTGCATCCACCTGCCGAATTGAGACATACATGTGGCAGGATCAAGACAGGGGAACTCAGTCTGTGCTGACAAAGACTGCGGGAAAACAAACCTGGCTGGCGTCTGTGGGGCTTTCCTGAGACAAAGAAACCTCCTCCGTCTGAGCAGCCAAACCTTTGCTGTGTATCACGCCTGGGGCGCTTTCCTGAGCCTGCCACCCGCCCAAGTGCCTCTACCAGGCTTCCTGCCTTGCCCCCTCCCCTCCAGACTCACCCACGATGACTCGTGCAAAGGTGCGATCTTCGATACCGTCTTCGGAGTAGACCATGCTGACAAAAGCCCGGTTGGCAGCCGGCTTCCCAACCGGGGCCCCGTGGATCAGGTCCCGCAGGGTCTTTACTCTGAGGTTGCTGGTTTTCTCACCCAGCACGAAACTGATGGCGTCCATGAGATTCGACTTGCCTGCAGAGAGAACAGTGGGAGAACCTCCGTTAAGTTCCCTTCCCACCCTCCAGGGTGCTGCTAGCAGTCCAAAAAAAAAAAAGGCAAACTCCATGCTGGGGATTCTCAGGAAAGAGGCTGAGACTCAAACGGCCAGTACTGTAATGCCCCTATGTTGGCCTGCAGTGCGGCCTCGGCTGGAATCCTGCATGGCCACCATATCTCCAAAAGGACACTGGGAAAAGTGCAGCATAGGGTGACAAAGAGGAGGAGGGGGTTGGATCCGCTTCCCTAGGAGGAAAGGCCAAAGAGGCGGGGACTTTTCAGTTGAGAAAAGAGACCAATAAGGGGGAAACTTGATAGAGGTTTATAAAATTACGCCTGGGGTGGAAAAAGATCAACAAAGAGGCTTTCTTCTCCCTCCCCCAAAAGACTAGAACTGGAGGGCGTCCAATGAAGCTGATGGGCAGTAGGTTCAGGACAGACAAAATAGTATTTACACCAGCCTTTTACAACCTTTTGACTGTGGAGGAGCCCCCAAGATCATTTTTCAGGCCTCAAGAAAGGGACATCTCACCAGAAGTGACAGCACAGACAGGCAGGCTTGAGGAGGACTGATGGAGGGAGAGGCAGGAGGCAGGTTAAGGCGGGAGTAAGCATGCAGGCTCCACCCGGTCCCAGGCACAGGAACCACAAGAGACCTCACTCATAGATGCAGCCAGTTCCCTCGCTTGTGGCCAAGTCCATTAAGGCAGGAGTCCCAGAACCCCTCGGGAGCTCCTGCAGATCCTTGATTGGGAATCCCTGCTTTACACAGAAAGTAATTAAAGTGTGGGGAATGCCACACTTTAATTGCTCTCTACCTAAAGCAGGAATGGAGGCCACAGGGGAGTAGATAGTTTAAAGCAGAATCAGTCTCTCAATGGCTGCCAGCCATGGTAACTGAGGGGAAACCTCCACATCAGAGGTATGAAGCCTCCCAGATTCAGGAGGCAGCTTCAGGGAAAAGCCTCAGCTGCCCAGAGGGACTGGTTTGTCAAGAGTCCCACTTCCGATGGTCCCCTCTGTTCAAGAGGTCCATTCCGGTACAGCTCATAGGCACTCAATTGCAGCAGCTGCACCCCACTTTGGGACAGCCTGCCAGACACAGAACAGGAATCTCTAACTCTCCTCTTCCCATAAAAGGCACAAACCAGAATGAGTTCAATGCACCTTTAGCAGAAAGATGTAATAAATATCTCTGGCAGTTAAGAGTGACCAGGCATTACCCTAATGTAGAAAAATATATAGGAATGGTCCAGGCTATTCCAAATCAATAATGGGTCTTTTTATTTCTTCTTTTTATAATGATTCAAAACTTTGTAAATCATCCAAATCATCATAACAGAAATAAATCACAACCCAAACAGGTTCCTAGGTAAATAATATCCCATTTTTCCCAAACTTCCTCAGTGATTGTGATCCTTCATAATGTTTTCAGTGCTTCGGGGAGGTGGTATATAAATATAAAATAAATGAATAAACTCCCTTCCCTTGGAGCACCGCTGGAGATCAACAGGAAGGGGTTTCATCCCCCTCCCTTCACGGCTTCCGAAACGGCTAACTCTGCACCAAGTTCAAAAAGCATCTTTAAAAAATAGCCCTGTAAGCAAAGATGACTCCACGCAAAGCACGGAGAAGTGTACCATAATAGTGACAGACTGTCTACAAGGGGAAGTCACCTACTAAGTAGGTCGAGGACTCTTGCCTCTCTGTGCATGCCCCGACCCCACGGCATCAGAGGGCACTGCAGAGCAGTGACTCCAGTTCCCAGCTTCAGGTAGGGAAATCTGGGGAGATTTTGGGGTTGAAGTCTGCGGAGAGAGTTGTTTGGGGAGGGCCCTTGGGGGTATAGCATCCCATTGTGATGAAACAGCTTTCTACATTCTGGACCACACCTGGCGGAACGAGCTCCCAGAAGAGATCAGAGCCCTGACGGAACTGTGGAACTTGAACAGTTCTGCAGGGCCTGCAAAAGGGAGCTCCTCCTCCAGGCACCTGGTTGAAGTCAACCTGAACCACCACTTTCCACTGGCCCCCAAGCCTCCCTCCTACGACAACCACTACAAATTCGCCCAACCCACTGGACTTCAGTATGGGTCGATTAATGTTGTCTAGTATCCTACTATTCCACGTGCTGTTTACTGTTATCCTTACATTGTTGTTGCTGTTATAACCGCGCTATAAACTGAGCTATCTGTAGCATCCCTGCATCATGTAAACAGCCCTGAGCCTTTGGGAAGGGCAGTAGATTAACTAAATAAATAAGTAAATATAAGTGTCCAACGAAGATCCCGAAGACCCAGATTCGAATTCCCCAATCTGCCATTGAGGTTCCCTGGGTGCCAACCTCCAGGTGGGGCCTGGGGAAGGCCCTGATTTCACAGCCCAACAACAGAGACCAGCTCCCCTGGGGGAAAGGGCTACTTGGGACGGGAAAATCCAAGGCCACAGAGCCCCGCCTGCCACGGTCTCCAGGAGAACTGGGCTCTCCCTCCCGCCGGGAGAAGACGAGGTGATTCCGGGAGACTCCCGGGCCCGCCTGGAGAGTGGCGACGGGAGATGGCGCTCCAAGCCGCCCTTACCGGATCCATTGGGCCCGATGATGGCCGTGAAGCGCCGGAAGGGCCCGATGATTTGCCGCCCCTTGTAGGATTTGAAGTTCTCGATCTCGATGAGCTTGAGGAAGCCCATGGCGCGCCCGGCGGGTCAACGGACTACGGGGCCCGGTGAGGGACAAGGGACCGCCGGCGACCCCCCCTTTGCCTCCGGAGCCGACCGCTCCAGCCCGCCTTCGACGACGGCGAGAACGGGGAAACCTCGCGAGGCCCGGCGAGAGAAGCGCTCGAGGAGGGGGCAGTCAAGAGAACGGCGGCCGCTGATAGGCCGGCGCTGCCGGATGTGCTTCGCATGCGAAGCTCCACCCCTCTATTCCTGCGAGGGCGGGCGACGCAAGTCTCGCGCTCTCCTCTTGATAGGCCCTCAAGCCGCAGATATTTTGCATATAAAGCTCCACCCCCTGTTTCTTCGAGAGCGTCCGACGTGCATGTTGCTCTCGCCGCCCGTTGATAGGCTTTCGGACAGGAGCTGTTTTGCATACAAAGCCCCGCCCCCTGTGTCTTCGCTCTCGGCCGAAAGGCATTTCCGCTCTGTCCTTCCGCTGATAGGCACTGGGCCGGGATATGTTTTGCATACAAAGCCCCGCCCACTCCTCTGGCCACTCAGGGGATGGGCTACGCCTTACGTTGGTCCCGCCCAGCGGGCGCCGCTCGATCTCGTGATAGGTCCGGCGGCCTTTCATATTTGCATAGGCACGGATGGAACCAACGGGCTCTTTTCCGAAGGGGGAGGGAGATGGAAATGGACGGCCCCGTTGTCATAGAGACGGGGAGGTAAACACTGCGAGCTCGGACGGTGCAGAGCAAAGCGGGGAGACTTAGAGGACTGGGATAAAGGTACCGTGGGTTTGAGGGAGGGGTAGGAAAATGAGGGGTTGGGGGAATCTGGGGAAACGTATTGCATAGGCTTGCCAATCTCCAGGTGGGACCGGGAGATCTCCCGGAATCGCAGCTGGTCTCCCCATTAAAGAGTCCAGTTGCCCTGGAGGAAATAATTGCTTTGGAGGGTGGTCTGTGGATTTATACCTGACTCAGATCCTGCCCTTCCACAAACCCCGCTTACAGAGCTCCAGGAATTTCTCAGCCCTGGGTTTGCCACCCTCCAGGCAGGCCCTGGAGATCTCCCACAATTCCAGCTGACTTGGAATCATTAGCATTGGAAGAAGAATTGGGGGGTTTATACCCAGCTTCTCACTATCCAAAGGAGTCCCAAAGCGGCGTACAATCACCTTCCCTTCGTCTCCCCGCCAAAGACACCCTGGAAGGTAGGTGGGGCGGAGAGAGCTCAGAGAGAACTGCTCTACAAGAACAGCTCTAAGAGGACTGTGACTGGCCCAAGGTCACCCAGCCGGATGCATGTGGATGAGGAGTGAGGAATGAAACCTGGCTATTTTGGAGGGTTTCCTCTATGGTCTTTATCAGTGACCAGGCATCAAATAAAACCAGCATACATAAAATATACATTATATAGCCAGCTGACTCCTTTACATCATCAGAGGATATATTCAGGACATGATGGACCTATATTCTGTGGAGCAGAAGGCCGGATAAAATTATTTGAGACCTCTAATGTTTCAAAAACAGGTTCTGGTCAAGTCAAGCCACTTCAGTGCCCAGTAAGTGTCTCATAATGAATAGCCAACCTTCATCCAGAGTATGCTGCAGTAAAGGTCCATGGAGAAGAGCCTAATGCTGGGAGCGATCGAGGGCAAAAGAAGAAGGGGACGACAGAGAATGAGGTGGCTGGATGGAGTTACTGAAGCAGTCGGTGCAAACTTAAATGGACTCTGGGGAATGGTAGAGGACAGGAAGGCCTGGAGGATCATTGTCCAGGGGGCCGTGATGGGTCGGACACGACTTTGTAACTAACAACAACAACAGGTCCATGTCCTGGATGTAAAAATTATTGCAACACTTGTATATTTTGCAAATTCTAGTGTTATTGGATGTCTGTCCATTGATAAAGGCGGCAACGCCAAAACGCATCTGGCCAGTGGAGGTATTAGTATGCATGCATGTATGAATTTGATTAGAATCATACAGTTGGAAGGGAAACCCCAGGGTCATCTAGTCCAACCCCTTCCACAATGCGGGAACTCACATCCACCTTGATTAATAAATATTTGATTAATAAATACTGCCACTATGTTTTAAAATTCTGTTCCACGCCATATAGGTTTATGTTTATTTCCCTTGTGTTGATCTTTTTAGGTTCTTGACTTTGGTTTGGGTCAGGATATTTGCTCCTTTTTGTTTTGGACATATTTACAGGTGCCAGAATGTACAAAGCGGACATCCAGGCGGATCCTGCGGAGGTGGCTGCGATCGAGGCCCGCAGGAACCGGGAGAAAGAGAGACAATGCCGCATCTTCAATGCACGCTACCGCACGATGGGAGTAAGAATTCTTGCCAGGCTGTGGGCTGGAGCACTGTTTCGGGAGAAGGGCGGGCTGCAATCTCCGCTGGGGTTCTCTCACCGGGTAGCCAACGGTCTGAAGAGCAAACATATTTTTCTCCAGGCTGGTTGACAACGCCGTCCCCTCAACGCAGCTCAGAGTGAAGAAAGTTGTCGGAAGCAGTTTGCGCTGCCATTGAGGCTAGAACCAGTGGTTCTCAACCTGGGGGTCGGGACCCCTTTGGGGTTTGAACGACCCTTTCACAGGGGTCTCAGCAGGGCGAGATCGGCATGGGGGGACAAGAGGCAGAACTGAACTGAGAAACCCTGGGGGAAAAAAACAATTTATATACCATCTTCATGCCATTGGTCAATTTTGGTTTAATTTCTGTGCAAGAACACTGGCATCATTTTATGGTTGGGGGTCACCAAACATGAGGAACTGTATTAAAGGGTCCCGGCATTAGGAAGGCTGAGAATCACTGGGCTAGAAGTCTGCTGGTGCTGTCAACAAAATATTAACAAATGTACAAAAATCCATGTATTTATTTGTTAAAATACTGATTTATCAAAGAAAAAGAGCTGTTTTTTTATAGCCCACTTAACTATGCAAAGGAGTCATAGAAGCATAGAGTTGGAAGGGGTCTCCAGGGTCATCTAGTCCAACCCCCTGCACTATGCAGGGACTCACCACTATCTGTCCACTCGCTCACAGGTACTGGCCTTCCTTGATCATCAAAATAATAACAGGACAACTTCGGACGTTATAAGTGACAACTGAGGTCGTTATGAGGGCCAATATTTGTGAAATAAAATGCGTGTATTTTGTACATTTGTTAACATACAAAATATTCATACTAATAATTAAGCAAAATAGATTTTTTTTATTTTGACAGACTGTATAATTGAACCTTTAACATTGATATTTTCTTTAATTTTATTCATTTATAATCGCATTTATTTTCCTCCCTCTTTCTTGGGATTCAGGGTGGATCGCAACAGAATAAAATCTTAACCTTTAGGTACTTAATTCAGTTTGATTCAGGAGGGTCGCCATGTTGGTCTGAAGCAGCAGAACCCAGTTTGAGTCCAGGGGCACCCTGAAGATGAACAAAGTTTAATTCTGGGTAGAAGCTTTTGTGTGCTTATCCCCAGAATTAAACTTTATTGATGTGTACACAAAAGCTTATCCCTTGAATATGTTTGTTGGTCTTGCAGGTGCCCGGCTGGACTCAAACTTTGTTCTGTTGCTTCAGACCACCACGGTGACCTACCCTTATCTAATCTTGTTCCAAGTTTGCTGTCTGACTTTTGTGTATCAGCCTAACATCTGCGGTTTTGTCTTAAAGGCACGTCTAAGAGTCCAGGCTAAGAGTCTTCAGCGCGTTGATCAGTGCTTTTTCATAAAACAATAAGACATCAGAATTCACATATCAGGTTGTGCCGATTTCCACCACTTTCCCCGTCAGATCCAGTATTCAGCAGTGTTCCCTCTAAATTTTTGCCCTGTTGAGTTCACCCACTGAGCAAAACATAACTGCTGTCGTCTTAAAATGAGCAACAGGCAGTGCATGGCTGCAGCTGAGCAGTCCTGGCTGAACGGGCGGCCACTCACATGCGCACAGCTTAGAGCAGTGGTTCTCAAGGTGGGGGTCATGACCCCTCAAGGGGACCCCTCAAGGGGTCATTCAGCCCTTTCCAGGGATTGCCAACGCCACGGCCACAGCGGCATGGCGCTGGCCTCCTCTATGCTGCCTCAGTGCTCATAGAAGCCATGGCGATCACCAGCGACAGTGCCACGGCAGGAGCAGCGGCGCATGTGCACCCACGTGCACATATGCACATGCGCTGCCCCTGCCGCAGGTGTCTTGCTGCATTAGGGCGGTTGAGAACTGCTGGCTTAGAGGATCCCTGGTACTTGCAGCAAGTAAATACAACTACAAAGAATTAAGTATTGCTTAATTGAATTATTTTTTGAGTGTTTAATTTCTCTGAAAGATATCCACACACAAGCTTTTTAAAACGTGGCACTTGAAGGCTAAGAGGCAGAAGGGACTCTGGAAGGGGCCACCGGGACTCCTTGTTCTTTGCAGTTGGGGAGGGCGAGAGGCCCAAGTCCCATGCCGGGAAGAACGTGCTTCTGCAACGGCCCGTCTCTGGGCTGCCGCTCACCGCCCTGGTTGCTGTTCCCCTTGAAGGTGGACGTGGAAGGGCTGAAAAAGCAGGTGGAAGAGCGGAAGTTGAGGGAGGAAGCCGAGAAGCGACGGGATGAAGCTTTCGGTGAGCGTCTCCCTCTGCGTGGTTTTATGCCAGACACACCCAGGCCAGGGGGCAGGGAAGCCATGGCGATCACACACACACACACACACTTGGGCAGAGAATATTTAGCGATCCTAACTCAGTGGTTCAAAAGAGCCTGTTGTGGCGCAGAGTGGTAAGGCAGCCGTCTGAAAGCTTTGCCCATAAGGCTGGGAGTTCAGTTCCAGCAGCCGGCTCAAGGTTGACTCAGCCTTCCATCCTTCCGAGGTCGGTAAAATGAGGACCCAGCTTGCTGGGGGGTAAACGGTCATGACTGGGGAAGGCACTGGCAAACCACCCCGTATTGAGTCTGCCATGAAAACGCTGGAGGGCGTCACCCCAAGGGTCAGACATGACTCGGTGCTGGCACAGGGGATACCTTTACCTTTTTAACTCAGTGGTTCAGGATCCACACCCTTTTGAGCACCGTTCCCCATCACGGAGCTTGTCCAATGAGCACATGGGAAACGGCCTTTTCGGTGGTAGCTCCATGATTATGGAGCAGTCTCTCTAGGGAGGTGCACGTGGCCCCCTTCCTTTTGCTCCTTTGGAGGCAGCTGAAAATTGTTTTCTTTAGGCCTGCTTTTGACTAAGTTTAGTCATGGTTTCTCAGTGGACGCAGGCAGAGTTTTTCAGTTGGGCTATTTTATGCCTGTTTGACAATAGTTTTGAGCTCTCTTGTAAGCTGCCTGGCAGACCCACAAGGCTAGTAAATATTTTCAGTATGTAAATAAACATGGCAGCTGCCCCATGGTCCAAGAAAGGCACCCCAGTCCTTGCCCCCAGTGGGATTTATGGGTGGCAGGTTGCTCTCCTTGAAACAGCCACCGCCAAGGAAACAGGTAAGCCGTGAGCCTCCCTGCAGTGTAGGCCTCATGTCAGGGTTGGAAGTCAATGTGGGCCTGTTAGCTTAGAGCAGCCTTTCTCAACTTTTTTACTATTGCAAAACCCCAGAAACATTCCTTAAGCTTTGAGAAACCCCAGAAGTGGCAGAATCATGCAGAATAAGGTTGGGAAGCAGAGCTGTGGACACACCCACCCGGGGCCCCTCCCCTTCCCACCCCCTCCAGGCCCAAACTCATTTCTCCGCAGAATCACTACTCTGCAAAAGTAAAAACTACAGAACTGAGGCAAAAGCCGGGCATGACATTTCCCAAATTTGCACGTTTATGTTTTTCACTCGGGGCAAGACTTCCCTTTCTCCCCGCCAAAGCCGCCAGCCTCGTCTTGCGTTTGCCCTTTCCCGCTTTCAGAAGTGAGCTTCGCGTTTAGGACCAGGCCGAGCTCACCACATCCGTCTTGTTGTCATCCCATCCAGATGCGGACCGGGTCCAATACGACAAGATCGCCCAGATGCTGGAGGAAGAGGAGCAGGAGCGGAAACGGCGGCTCAACCAGGAACTGGAAGAGTTCCGCCAGCACAAGCAGCAGCCTTCCACTCGGCGGGAGTGGGACATCCACGACCCCGCGGCGCAACGCAAGGGGCAGCCGGCCCGCGTGAGCGACGACGACCCCCGCTGCGGCCCGGCGAGCCTGCAGCGCTTTGCAGGCGAGAATCTGAACGGGGTCGCCAGGCAGAAACTCCTGAAGGAGAAGAACAGACAGGACCTGGAGGAGCAGCGGAGGGAGCGGGAAAAGGCCCTGGCGGACCGCAGATACGCAGGTGAGGGAGCGGCCATGGGTTCAAGAGCTCCCTGGTGGTTTTGCAGGGGAGGAGGTTGAGTAGGACAGGGTAATCAACCTGTGGTCCTCCAGATGTCCATGGACTACAGCAAATGCTGGCAGGGGCTCATGGGAATTGTAGAGAATGGAATGAATGAATGAATGAATGAATGAATGAATGAATGAATGAATGAATGAATGAATGAATCATTCATACCCTGCCCGGCCTGTGCTGGGAGAACCCCCAAACGCGATGAGCTCGTGGTCTTCGGTTCCAGTCCATAGTGCTGGTGGTCTCCTCGTAGATATCTTGGAGGACAAGAAGCGGATCGAACTCGACCTGTGGGCCCTGGAGCTGGCGCGCCTGGAGGACGAATGCCGCAGGGCCAAAGCCATGGCGATAGCGGATTTCAACCGGGCACAGGTATCGTTACCCTGCCGCAGCTGACTTTCGGGAGTATGACCTGCGGCACTCTCTAAGGCAGGGGTCCCCAACAGGGTGCCCGGGAGTGGTGTGATGCCCACCAACATGTCTCCTGGTAGGCACTGTCAGGCGTGATTGTCTGTCAGGCGTGATTGTCTGATTGCCTGGTAGGCACTGTCAGGCCAGGTGGGGCTTCTGATGGACCATTAGATGATCACTTGGCTGTGTGGATTTTTGAAAATGTTGCTTTGGCCCAAGATACAGATGGAATTACAGCCTCTTGTGGGGCAGGGTGGTAAAGCAGCCGACATGCTGTCTGAAGCTCTGCCCATGAGGCTGGGAGTTCGATCCCAGCAGCCGGCTCAAGGTGGACTCAGCCTTCCATCCTTCCGAGGTCGGTAAAATGAGTACCCAGCTTGCTGGGGGGTAAACGGTAATGACTGGGGAAGGCACTGGCAAACCACCCCGTACTGAGTCTGCCATGAAAACGCTGGAGGGCGTCACCCCAAGGGTCAGACATGACTTGGTCCTTGCACAGGGGATACCCTTTACCTTTTACAGATGGAACACTCTGTATGATGGATCCTGGAATTCTGGCTGCTGTTGGGATCTCCCTGATGACCGCTGGGTTTTGGCCACTTTGTCGGACTGGGGGTGGGGGGCATTGGCCTGACCCAAATGACTTCACTGTTGTTCTTATCACTGGGGCAGAGATGCTCTGTCTTAATGATGCTGGGGGGGGGGGCTCAACAGTGGGAGGGCTTCTGGAGTTCTGGCCCCACTGGGGGACCTCCTGATAGCCCCTGGGTTTGGGCCACTGGGTGGCGAAGAGTGTCAGATTGGAGGGGGCCACTGCCCTGATCCAAAATGGCTCCTCTTAGGTGGAGTAGGAGTGCTGACGCAGATCTCGCATAATTGCACGGTTGGGCAAACCCAGGTGCGAACGAGCTAGACCTGCACAGGACTCTTATCCCAAGCGAAGGCCGGAAATTTCACCCCTCTTCTCGAGGGCTCCGTGAGCTTCCAACTCATTACATACACGGAGCTGTGGGCCCTGCAAGATTTACCAGCTTTCCGCAGGGCCTGCAAGACGGAGCTCTTCCGCCAGGTTATTGGTTGAGGCCGGGGTCAGCGAATGAGTTCCAACATTCCCCCCACACCCCGCCCCCGGACCTAGTAAGTTAGTCCTCCTCCCCACCCTCCCTGCCGCTCTGATAGCAGGGGATAGGAATAAGGAGAGCTTCCGCCATGTTGGGATTGTTTTTAAAGCCTTTTAATGGGTATTTTAATGGGGATAAGACTATTGTGACCCGCCACGAGCCTATGGGGAGTGGCGGGAAATAAATCTAATTAATAATAATAATAATAATAATGTGAAATGTCAAATCATATGGGCACGTGCGATTGCATTTGGTGTAGTGGTTAGGAGCGTGGACTTCTAATCTGGCATGCCGGGTTCGATTCTCTGCTCCTCCTCCACATGCAGCCAGCTGGGTGACCTTGGGCTTGCCATGTGAGCAGTGATATCAGGGCTCTCTCATCCTCCCCTCCCTCACAGGGGGTCTGTTGTGGGGAGAGGAAAGGGAAGGTGAATGTAAGCCGCTTTGAGACTCCTTCAGGGAGAGAAAAGCGGCATATAAGAACCAACTCTTCTTCCTCTTCAGTAATCTCTGGGCTCTCTCAGCCTCCCCTCCCTCACAGGGTGTCTGTTGTGGGGAGAGGAAAGGGAAGGCGAATGGAAGCCGCTTTGAGACTCCTTTGGGTAGAGAAAAGCGGCATCTAAGAACCAACTCTTCTTCTTTTTCTTCGCTGCTTAATGCTTATGTGTACTTTCAAAGTGATCAGTAAAAGGAAGTGCCCCTTTGAGGCAAAGAGGGATCTGCTCACAGACCATAACCAAGTCTGCACGTTTCCTTCCGTGTTTGTACGTTACGTTCTCATGACTGAATGTAAGCCACAGTAGCTGTTTTGTGGCTGGCTCGACCTCCTTTGGCAGCCATTTTATGGCTGCACCCCCCCAAGCTGTGTCAGAATCGCCAGCATGGCCACAGACTCAAAAAGATTTCGATGACCCAGGCTAATAACGCCCAGGAAGGGTGCCGGAAGAGCCGGCTGTCGGTCAGGCCTGAAATATCTGCAAATCTCCTGTTGCCCCTTAAATCCTCTCTCTGTGTTTGTCGACTTCCCCCACACCCCGAACCAGGCCGCAGAGGTTGCCGACAAGCAGCGTCTAGCCCAGCGGCGGGAGCAGGACGACAACGAGGCCGAGATCCACAACCACCTCACCGGCGACATCCTGACGGAAAACCCAGACGTGGCCAAGAGCCGGGTCGGGCCGCACCGGATGGTCCCCTACCGCTGGAAGGGGATGAGCCCCGAGGAACTGGAGGCCGTGTGGAAGAAGCAGAAGGAGCAGTGCAAAGAGAACCAGGCAAGCAGAGCAGGGGGAACGAGCCACTCGGGAAAGAAAGGATGCAAGGGGGGCGCCCCCAAAGCATTTCTGGGAATGCAGGCCTGGGGAGGAGCAGAAGAGCCCCCTAGTCCAGCATCCTATGAACCTCAGAAGAGCCCTGCTGGATCAGACCAGTGGTCCACCTAGTCCAGCCTCCCGTCTCACACAGGGGCCAATTAGATCCCCTGGAGGACCAGGAACAGGTCAGGGAGGCTGAGGCCTTCTGCCAATAAGAATGTCAGAGGAGCCCTATTGGATCAGACCAGGGGTCCATGCAGTCCAGCATCCCGTCTCACGTACTGGCCAACCAGTTCCGACAACAGGGCACAGAAACCGAAGCCTTCCCCTGATTTTCCCTCCTAGCGCTGGATTTCAGAGGTTTACTGCCTCTGAATGTTGAGGTTCCCCTCAGCCACTAGGGCTAGTAGCTCTTTGTGGACCCATCCTCCATGAATTTAACCCAATCCTCTTTTAAAACTGTTCATTCCTGACTAAATGAGAATCAAGTTCAGGAGTCCCTAACCTTTGTGAGTCTGTGGACACCTTTGGAATTCTGACCTAGGAGGGTGGGCTCGGCCACAAAATGGCTGCCACCGGAGGCGGAACCAGCCACAAGATGGCTGCCACAGCTAACCTTCAGTCATGCAGTCAGGATACCTTGTAAAGCAGAGCGGTAGTAATAATGCCATTGAGAAGGGATGGAGGGGTACCACGGAGGTTGCAAGAATAGTGGCTAGGCTAAGGCTCCCCCTCCGCCTCCCCCCCCCCAAATCTTACAGCCCATACAAGAGTGGGAGCAGAGCTCTCCAAGGTCACTTCCATGCTGTTCTTCATCCCCCTCTAGAGACTGCGGGAAGAACAGCGGCAGTGGGAGGCAGAATGGGACCAGCAGCGCCACTTGGCCGCCCGGGCCGCCATGGTGCTGGAGGAGCAGGAGCAGGATTTCCGCCTGCAGCTGCGGAAGAGCCTGGACAGCTACAACCGGCAGCTGGCGGAAGCGCAGAAGACCAAGTGAGTGAGAACGGAGCTGGGGCCGGCTCCACCACGGGGCAAGTAGGGAGGGGTTGCCTCAAGCAGAGGAGTTTGGGCCACCTTGAAGGGGCGCCAAGAGCCATTCCAGTTCCCCTGCGAGAGCTCCCCGCCCGCCATCAATTAGCAGGACGTTGCTTGGAGTTCCAGCACTGGATAGCCACTAACCTTGGAAGCCGAGCAGGGATGGCCCTTGTTAGTCCTTGGAGGGGAGACCAACAAAGAAGTCCAGGGTGGCTGTGCAGAGGCAGGCAAGGACCAGCCACCTCTCTTGGACTCTGGCCTTGACCTGAAGGGCCAGGCTAGGACAATCTCGTCAGATTTCATAAGTTGGCCCCAGTTAGTCCTTGGGTGAGAGAGCACCAAGGAAGCCCAGGGTTGCTACGCAGAGGCAGGCAGGGGCAAATCCACCTCTGAAAGTCTCTTCCTTGAACCCCTATGGCAGGGGCGGCCAAGCTGGCTCTCCAGATGTCCACGGACTACAATTCCCATGAGCCCACAGTTTGACATCCCCTGCCCTATGTGATTCTGCAAGTCAACTGCAACAGGTTGGGATTTCAAGATTCAGCCCCAGTGCATCTTGGGATAGTCCCAGGCAGAACACAGGTAGCCAGATGAGGAGAGGGCTATTGTGATAAAGTTACCCCCCCCCTGTTTCATTTTTGGAATAGTCATATGCGGGCCCCAGCGTTCTCCCTGTAAATACCATGTTCTCTGCACACGTTCAAAGAGCCGTTTCGGATCTCTTAGGTCTACCCAGGCCGGGCTTGAGCCCTGGCACAGTCACGGCCTCAGATGCTTCTGACCTGTCTCCGTCTTGTGCCTTGCAGCTTACGCTACCTGGAGAAGGAGGTGTACTCCAACAACCCCACCGCCCACTACCACCTGCAGTTCAACACCAGCAGCCGCTGACGGAAAAAAGCTCCAAGAAGCCCACCCTGACCCCCAAGGGAGTTGTGTCTTTTTTGTGCGGACGGACGGGGCCTCCCGGGAGCTGTGGTGGGTGGGCGCAAGGGCCGGCTGGGAGATGCCCACCCCGAACGATATCACGGCAGGGTAGGTTGGGGGTCATATGACTTCGGATGGAGCTTTTAAGCTGGGTACAGTTTTGGGAGGCCTTCCCTGCCACGGCAGAGTTAGTCCCAAGGCAAAGATGCAATATAGAACATAGATGCGATATATAGAACAAAGATGCAATATAGAAGATGCAATATAGAACATTCAATGCAGTGAACATTCACATGGTGTCCAGCAATGCCTTGGAGGGGTGGGCGGAGTCTCTTTGGGGTGGGACCCCACTCACACACCGGGAAAAGCTCCTCCAACCTCCCCAGCCAGCCTCTGACCACTCGGGCCAGAGCCGTAAGGAAAGATTTCTTGACACCGGGAGGGATTGAAATGTGGCATTCGCTGCCAGGGGCTGCAGTGGAAACAACAGGAATAAACCTCTTGAAAAAAGGGATCTGAATGGACTCATGGAGCACAAGTCTATTAACAGCCGTGGTTGCTGAGGGGAATGCCCCCCAGTCAGAGGCACTAATCCTGCCAATCCCAAAGCCAGGATACAACAGGAAGGCCCCGGCCAATCTGCTTTACTTCCAGAGGAGTGGGCTGGCCCCTGGGTGAGACAGGAGGCTGGACTGGATGGACCCCTGGTCTGATCCAGCAGGGCTCTCCTGATGTCCTTAGGAAGGCCTCGGCCTCTCTGCCCTGTTGTTGGCCCTCCAGAGGAACTGGCTGGCCCCTGTGTGAGACAGGAGGCTGGACTGGATGGACCCTGGTCTGACCCAGCAGGGCTCTTCTGGTGTCCTTAGGAAGGCCTTGGCCTCTCTGCCCTGTTGCTGGCCCTGCAGAGGGACTGGCTGGCCCCTGTGTGAGACAGGAGGCTGGACTGGATGGACCCCTGGTCTGATCCAGCAGGGCTCTCCTGATGTCCTTAGGAAGGCCTCGGCCTCTCTGCCCTGTTGCTGGCCCTCCACTGGAATTGGTTGGCCCCTGGGTGAGTCAGGATGCTGGATTAGATGGTCCCTCCCTGGCCTGACCCAGCAGGGCTCTTCTGAGGGTCTTCTCAGGGGAAGGCCTCAGCTCTCTGCCCTGTTGCTGGCCCTCCAGAGGAACTGGCTGGCCCCTGGGTGAGACAGGAGGCTGCACTGGATGGACCCCTGGTCTGATCCAGCAGGGCTCTCCTGCTGTTCTGGCCTTCCCAGCTACAAAGGGTAAGCATGTGCTTGCCGGGATTTGGGCCGGGGGGCTTCACACCAGAGGAAAACCAAAGGAAGAATCTGCGTCACGCTTTGGAACCGAAACGTCCCATCGACTCCGAATTGTCATTTGTTTCCCGCTGCCCAGCTCTCATCGTAACTCTTGCCCATTCCCAAACTTAAAAAAAAAAAACTACAAGGAAGCAAAAATCCAACTAGGGACTTAATTTGCATTTATTCTGAAAAAGCGCAAGCTTTGCCTACACAGAAACTCGAGGCGACGCGCTACATACCGAGTCCCTCCTACGAGGATGCAAAAGAGGCACTGCTGCTAAATTGCACCATTTTGGATGTCCCGAGGTAGGCCAGAAGGGGCGGTCCAGAAGAGGGGGGCAGGGCCTACCCTACTAGCCCACACCTTCCAGAGGACACTCCCCCTACAGGAGGAAGGGGGTCACTGCGACAATCATTAATTTGTTAGAAGTTCCATTCGTTGATCATTTGCTTTCCCAGCTCCCTTTCCAGCAAGGTGGAAACAGCACAGGCGGCCCAGAACCGCGGGCAGGTTCAAAGTCCTGCTGTTGAGCCCCTCCCCCCCACATGGGGAAGAGGGCAAAACCAGATCTTGGGGAACAAGATGGTAACGGCGGGCCACTTTCGGCTCTTCCCGACCGGGGCCTCCAACTCAGGGCTGCATCCGGATTGCTCCGTCCAGCCGGATCACTTCACCGTTGATCATAGGATTCTCCACGATGCACTGCACGAGATGCGCGTACTCCTCCGGGGCCCCCAGGCGGCTCGGGAAGGGCACCTGCCTGGCCAGGAATGTCCGTACCTTTTCGGGAAGCATGGCCAGCAGGGGGGTTGCGAACAGCCCTGGGGGGGGGGGGGGAAGAGACACAAAGTGATTCAGAGCTGTCCCTGTCCCTTTATCCTGTACACTTTGCAGTCCTCATGAACTGGGGTTGAGTGTGAACATGAAGCTGCTTCCTACTGAATCAGACCATCAGGGTCAGTATTGCCTGTTCAGGCCGGCAGCCACCCTCCAGAATCACAGGGAGTGATCTTTCCCATCACTTCCTGCTTGGCTGTTTTAAACTGGAGATGCCGGGGATTGAACCAGGGGCCTTCTGCCTGCCAAGCAGAGACTCCCCCACTCAGCCACAGACCATCCCTTCCAGAGGAGCAAAGAACCAAAATGCACAATTCAGCTTAATTTTTTTAAAGAAGGCAAGTTTCTAGAACTCGAATACAGGCCCCAACGGGTATGCGCGATTGCTGATTTCTAGGGGCGTCTGGTGGGATTTCACAGAGTCACAGTCAGCAAAAATATAAATAAGGTGCACAAAATAAGCCCATTAATTACTACGTTACGTTTCTGGCATAGAATATTCCGTTTCCTACAAAGGAAGGGATACGCACCACCTTGCAGCAGACCTCCAACTATCCAAGGCTGAAGGGTTCATACATTCAGGATTCTACCTTATTTTTTGTACCTGACTTAGACCAGCCTTTCTCAACTTTTTTACCCCGAAATATTCTCCAGGCTTCGAGAAACCCAGAAATGGCGCAATCATGGAGAACATGGCTGGGAAGCAGAGCTGTGGACACGCCCATCAAAGGCCCCTCCCCATCATTGGCCGGGGGGGGGGGTTGCAAATCAGCATAAAGGGTTAGCAAATTTTAAAAACATATAAAAATTAATTTCCATTCAGGAAACCCCTCCAGGACCGTCAAGAATCCGGAGTATTTCACAAACTCCTCCTTGAGAGAGCCTGACATGGATCCTGGGTTTCTCTCTGGAGGGGATCGAAAGCACTTCACGCCATTCTCTGTTTTATCCTCACAACGGCCCTGCAAGGTAGGTCAGGCTAAGAGCAGGTCACTGGCCCTAGGTTACCCAGCAGGCTTTTCATGGTAGTTGGGGGTATTTGAACTCAGCTCTCCTGACCGCTACACGAAACTGGCTCTCGCCTCCCTCTCCCGGTACTGAGACTCACCTGGGGCGATGGTGACGACTCGGATCCCCATGGGGGCTAGGTCCCGGGCGATGGGCAGGGTCATCCCCACGATGCCACCCTTGGAAGCAGAGTAAGCCGCCTGGCCGACCTGCGGGACAGAGAAGGAACAGTCAGGCTCCTCAAAGACCAAACCACCGGGACGTCCTGCAGGCGACGTGCAGGCTGAGTGAGACATGATCCAGAAGAAGAAGAGTTGGTTCTTATTTGCCGCTTTTCGCTACCCAAAGGAGGCTCAAAGCGGCTTACAGTCACCTTCCCTTTCCTCTCCCCACAACAGAAACCCTGTGGGATGGGTGAGGCTGAGAGAGCCCTGAGATTCCTACTCGGCTTTATCAGTGCTTTGGCAAGCCCAAGGTCCCCCAGCTGGCTGCATGTGGGGGAGCACAGAATCGAACCTGGCATGCCAGATTAGAAGACCGCACTCCTCACCACTACACCAAACTGGCTCTCAGTGCACAAAATAAGCAAAGAAGAAGGCAGAACACCAGGGGTCCCCAACATGGTGCTCACTGAGTACCAGAGCACCCCAACAAATTTCCAGGTTTCGTACTATTTTGGGGGGGGGGGAAGTAGGAGAGTAAGGTTTCTAGAGATCTGATTGGCTGCACTGATTTAAATAACCACAATTTGGAAGAACAAAGACTGGCGCACCTTTAAGGCTAACAATGTTTAACTCAAGGTATTAACTTTTGTGTGCATGCACACTTCTGCAGTTACAGGGGGGCTGTGCACACAAGGCCTTATCAGCCTAAAACAGTGCCTCTGCTTGGCAGGCAGAAGGTCCCAGGTTCAATCCCCAGCATCTCCAGTTAAAAGGACCAGGCAGGAGGGGATGGGGAAGACCTTGGCCTGAGACCCTGGCTCAGTGGCAGAGCCTCCGCTTGGCAGGCAGAAGGTCCCAGGTTCAATCCCTGGCATCTCCAGTTAAAAGGACCAGGCAGGAGGGGATGGGGAAGACCTTGGCCTGAGACCCTGGCTCAGTGGCAGAGCCTCCGCTTGGCAGGCAGAAGGTCCCAGGTTCAATCCCCAGCATCTCCAGTTAAAAGGACCAGGCAGGAGGGGATGGGGAAGACCTTGGCCTGAGACCCTGGCTCAGTGGCAGAGCCTCTGCTTGGCAGGCAGAAGGTCCCAGGTTCAATCCCTGGCATCTCCAGTTAAAAGGACCAGACAGGAGGGGATGGGAAAGACCTTGGCCTGAGACCCTGGCTCAGTGGCAGAGCCCCTGCTTGGCAGGCAGGAGGTCCCAGGTTCAATCCCCGGCATCTCCAGTTAATAGGACCGGGCAGGAGGGGATGGGAAAGACCTTGGCCTGAGACCCTGGCTCAGTGGCAGAGCCCCTGCTTGGCAGGCAGGAGGTCCCAGGTTCAATCCCCGGCATCTCCAGTTAAAAGGACCAGGCAGGAGGGGATGGGAAAGACCTTGGCCTGAGACCCTGGCTCAGTGGCAGAGCCTCTGCTTGGCAGGCAGAAGGTCCCAGGTTCAGTCCCCAGCAGCATCTCCAGTGAGAAGGACCAGGCAGGAGGGGATGGGAAAGACCTTGGCCTGAGACCCTGGCTCAGGGGCAGAGCCTCTGCTTGGCAGGCAGGAGGTCCCAGGTTCAATCCCCGGCATCTCCAGTTAGAAGGATCAGGCAGGAAGGGATGGGAAAGACCTTGGCCTGAGACCCTGGCTCAGTGGCAGAGCCTCTGCTTGGCAGGCAGGAGGTCCCAGGTTCAATCCCCGGCATCTCCAGTTAAAAGGACCAGGCAGGAGGGGATGGGAAAGACCTTGGCCTGAGACCCTGGCTCAGTGGTTCAATCATCAGCATCTCCAGTTAGAAGGAGGGGATGGGAAAGACCTTGGCCTGAGACCCTGGCTCAGTGGCAGAGCCTCTGCTTGGCAGGCAGGAGGTCCCAGGTTCAATCCCCGGCATCTCCAGTTAAAAGGACCAGGCAGGAGGGGATGGGAAAGACCTTCACCTGAGACCCTGGCTCAGTGGTTCAATCACCAGCATCTCCAGTTAGAAGGAGGGGATGGGAAAGACCTTGGCCTGAGACCCTGGCTCAGTGGCAGAGCCTCTGCTTAGCAGGCAGGAGGTCTCAGGTTCAATCCCCAGCATCTCCAGTTAAAAGGACCAGGCAGGCAGGAGGGGATGGGAAAGACCTTGGACTGAGACCCTGGCTCAGTGTCAGAGCCTCTGCATGGCAGGCAGAAGGTCCCAGGTTCAATCCACGACATCTCCAGTTAAAAGGACCAGGCAGGAGGGGATGGGAAAGACCTTGACCTGAGACCCTGGCTCAGTGGCAGAGCCCCTGCTTGGCAGGCAGAAGGTCCCAGGTTCAATCCCCGGCATCTCCAGTTAAAAGGACCAGGCAGGAGGGGATGGGAAAGACCTTGGCCTGAGACCCTGGCTCAGTGGTTCAATCATCAGCATCTCCAGTTAGAAGGAGGGGATGGGAAAGACCTTGGCCTGAGACCCTGGCTCAGTGGCAGAGCCTCTGCTTGGCAGGCAGGAGGTCCCAGGTTCAATCCCCGGCATCTCCAGTTAAAAGGACCAGGCAGGAGGGGATGGGAAAGACCTTCACCTGAGACCCTGGCTCAGTGGTTCAATCACCAGCATCTCCAGTTAGAAGGAGGGGATGGGAAAGACCTTGGCCTGAGACCCTGGCTCAGTGGCAGAGCCTCTGCTTAGCAGGCAGGAGGTCTCAGGTTCAATCCCCAGCATCTCCAGTTAAAAGGACCAGGCAGGCAGGAGGGGATGGGAAAGACCTTGGACTGAGACCCTGGCTCAGTGTCAGAGCCTCTGCATGGCAGGCAGAAGGTCCCAGGTTCAATCTCCGGCATCTCCAGTTAGAAGGACCAGGCAGGAGGGGATGGGAAAGACCTTGGCCTGAGACCCTGGCTCAGTGTCAGAGCCTCTGCATGGCAGGCAGAAGGTCCCAGGTTCAATCCACGACATCTCCAGTTAGAAGGACCAGGCAGGAGGGGATGGGAAAGACCTTGACCTGAGACCCTGGCTCAGTGGCAGAGCCCCTGCTTGGCAGGCAGAAGGTCCCAGGTTCAATCCCCGGCATCTCCAGTTAAAAGGACCAGGCAGGAGGGGATGGGAAAGACCTTGACCTGAGACCCTGGCTCAGGGGCAGAGCCTCTGCTTGGCAGGCAGAAGGTCCCAGGTTCAATCCACGACATCTCCAGTTAGAAGGACCAGGAAGGAGGGGATGGGAAAGACCTTGACCTGAGACCCTGGCTCAGTGGCAGAGCCTCTGCTTGGCAGGCAGAAGGTCCCAGGTTCAATCCCCAGCATCTCCAGTTAGAAGGACCAGGCAGGAGGGGATGGGAAAGACCTTGGCCTGAGACCCTAGCTCAGTGGTTCAATCATCAGCATCTCCAGTTAGAAGGAGGGGATGGGAAAGACCTTGGCCTGAGACCCTGGCTCAGTGGCAGAGTCTCTGCTTGGCAGGCAGAAGGTCCCAGGTTCAATCCTCAGCATCTCCAGTTAAAAGGACCAGGCAGGAGGGGATGGGAAAGACCTTCACCTGAGACCCTGGCTCAGTGTTTCAATCACCAGCATCTCCAGTTAGAAGGAGGGGATGGGAAAGACCTTGGCCTGAGACCCTGGCTCAGTGGTTCAATCACCAGCATCTCCAGTTAGAAGGAGGGGATGGGAAAGACCTTGGCCTGAGACCCTGGCTCAGTGGCAGAGCCTCTGCTTGGCAGGCAGGAGGTCTCAGGTTCAATCCCTGGCATCTCCAGTTAAAGGACCAGGCAGGAGGGGATGGGAAAGACCTTGGCCTGAGACCCTGGCTCAGTGGCAGAGCCTCTGCTTGGCAGGCAGGAGGTCTCAGGTTCAATCCCTGGCATCTCCAGTTAAAGGACCAGGCAGGAGGGGATGGGAAAGACCTTGGCCTGAGACCCTGGCTCAGTGGCAGAGCCTCTGCTTGGCAGGCAGAAGGTCCCAGGTTCAATCCCCGGCATCTCCAGTTAGAAGGACCAGGTGGGATGGGAAAGACTTAGACCTTGGAGAGCTGCTGCTAGCCTGAGTAGACAGTACCGACATTGATGGGCCTGGGGTCTGATTCAGTAGAGGGCAGCTTCCTACTTTCATATCCCTACCCAAACTCTGAATCCAAATGCTCCATCCCCCAAACATCTTCAAATATTCCCCAGCCCTACTTATGGATAGATCCTCTTGTGGCGCAGAGTGGTAAGGCAGCAGACATGCAGTCTGAAAGCTCTGCCCATGAGGCTGGGAGTTCAATCCCAGCAGCCGGCTCAAGGTCGAGTCAGCCTTCCATCCTTCCGAGGTCGGTAAAATGAGTCCCCAGCTTGCTTGCTGGGGGGTAAACGGTAATGACTGGGGAAGGCACTGGCAAACCACCCCGTACTGAGTCTGCCATGAAAACGCTGGAGGGTGTCACCCCAAGGGTCAGACATGACTCGGTGCTTGCACAGGGGATACCTTTACCTTACTTATGGTTGCTTTAGCCTGCCTCCAAGCTATTTCCAGGTCTACAAATCTCTCTGCCTCGTGGCTGCAGATCTGTGCTGGGCGGCTGGCCGCTCAGGGATTAGCCCGACAGATGCAGCCCAGCCAGCTCCCGACCCCCACCTGTCTGGCCAAATCTCTTCTAAATTGAGAGCCAACCCTGCAGCCAGAAATAACTCCCCCAGGAACGTTCCCGCCGCTGAGGTGACACACGGGAGAGATCTGACGACTGGTCTTCTTGGGAGAGCCGCCAAAGTGAACCTGAGGCATCCAGACAGTAGCAGAGGCTGACATCTGCATCCATTCCTCACCTGGTTATGCACGGCGGACTACCAAAAGGGGCCCTCGTCTTAAGAAGCAGAAGAGCTAGTTCTTTTGCACCCCGCTTTTCACTACTCAAAGGAGTCTCCAAGCGGCTCACAACCGCCTTCCCTTCCTCTCTGCAGAACAGACACCCTGCGAGGTTGGCGGGGCTGAGAGAGCTCTGAGAGAACTAGCTGCTCTGCCAGAACAGCCCTAAGAGAACTGTGGCTGGCCCAAGGTCACCCACCTTACACGGTTTCCGCAAGGGCAAAAAATAAGAAAATGAAATCTGGACATCAGACTACACAGCAAGTCAACATGAGCGTGAGGAAGCCCTGGGGACGCCACGTGGAAAACAGATGATCTCGCGTATGCGGCTCACAAATACGTCCACTGAGCCACAAGACCATGTGCATTTCGGCCTATATGGCCTTCATAGCTGGGCAATTTAAGCGTTGCAGAGTTCAAGTGTTGCACAAGCTCATTTTGTGGCTGGCTCCGCCTCCAGCGGCAGCCATTTTGGAGCTGGACCCACCACCCCATGCCAGAATCCCAAAGGGCCCAAGGACTCAAAAACACTAGGAATCCCTAGGTTACTTCCTCGAGGATACTGCCATGTCCTGAAACTCAAAGGTCCCTTTCCAGTTTAAGAGAGCTCTCCGCTGTAGTTTGCTGGTAGGGAATTTGGTGAGACTCACCTGGCCCTCGAAAGCTGCCACGCTGGCTGTGTTGACAATCACTCCTCTGTGCCCGTCTGCATCGGGCTCATTCCGCCCCATTAGGCCCACCGCCAGACGGATGACGTTGAACGTCCCGGCGATGTTGACCTAAAGAGCACGGAGAGGTGAGGCCAACGGTCTTCACAGCCCTGGGTCCACCCTACTCAGGTCCCCACGGAAGAAGAAGACCTGGCTTGTTGTACCCTGCTTTTTACTTCCAGGAGTCCCGGAGCGGTTTACAATCGCCTTCCCCTCCCCAAAACAGGCACCCTGGGAAGGGAGGTGAGGCTGAGAGAGCTCTGAGAGAACTGGGACAGACCCAAGGCCACCCAGCTGAAGGGCTCAACCCCGGTTCTCCAGATCTGAGGCTGCCGCTCTGAATCTGCCACCAGATCTGAGGAACCCGCCCAGAAGCAACACTGAAGGGGGGAAACCCGTCCCTGAAACAGATGTGGAAACCCAGCGTTTGAGAAGGACCGATCCCCCGAAGGGACCAAAATGCTAAGAATATGATTTAATGTAATATTGGCTCCACTGACTTTATGAATGTATTACTTTATTGATGACCCACTCTTGTCCTTGTCCACCAATGGGGTATATGTGTCAGCCCCATTTTTTCACAACAGCCCTGTGAGGTAGGCCAGGCTAAGAGTGTGTGGCCAGCCCTGGGTCAACCAGCAAGGGTCCACAGCAGAGTGAGGACTTGAACCCAAGTTTTACAGATCCTCGTTCAACACTCTAACAAGACATTTTAAGCCAGGATTTCGTGAAGGCCTGAGGTTTCTTGAAGGCCCATCGGAAGAGAACTTGGGCTGAATCGGGGAGTACGAGGTGTGGTGTTGATAAGGGCTGTTTTTATGGGGGTTTTGTGGAATACTTGTAAACCGCTCTGAGACTTTCCGAGAGCAGCAGTATAAAAATTGAAAAATAAATAAATAAAATAAATAACCTGAACGTTTCTGACCTCCTTAGGGGCTTTGTTAAAGTTGTTCTATTGGAATTGTTCAATGAGATGATTTTGGTGACCTTTTTTAAGCAGAGGCTGGAGAGCCATCTGACAGAGTGGCTGATCCTGTAAAGGGGGTGGCAGGTGACAGTGGGTGAGCGAGAGGGTTGTGAGTGTCCTGCACAGAGCAGGGGGTTGGACTAGATGACCCAGGAGGTCCCTTCCAACTCTAGGATTTTAGGATTCTATGATTAATGCATATTCTATGTAGCCCACAATGTTTCCATGTAAACCACCCTGGGCGGTATGGGAGGGCGGTATAAAGATCGAATGAATCGAATGAATGAATGAATGAAACAAGCAAGCAAGCAAGCAAGCAGCTGGAACCACAGCAAGAGACCGGACCGAGTGACTCGTGGGAGACCCTACTCACATTGATGACTCTCTGGAAGTCCTCCAAGGTGTGGGGGAGGTCCCTCTTCATGTTGTAGGTCTTGAACGCCACGGCCACCCCGGCACAGTTCACGGTCACGTCCAAGCGTCCGAACTTCTCCTGCGTCAGAGCCAAAGCGGCCTTGACATCCGACTCAGAGGTCACCTGTGGGAGGCAGAGGAGATTGGGTGGCTCAGCCCCTTCATCTTACTCCCGGGGACAGAGGACCCCGCCCGACCCCTTCTCCCTCCGCAGCCTCCTACGTCAGCCGGAGCAAAGACGCAATGCTCCCCCAGGGCTTTGGCCACCGTCTCCCCCTCAGACGTCGGCAGGTCCAGCAGCACAGCTCTGCCTCCCTGCTGCACCAGCCGCTCCGCCGTGGCCCGGCCCAGCCCGGAAGCTCCGCCGGTCACCAGGCCGACCATGCCCTGCGAGGAAAAGAGAGAACGAGAAGATTTATCGGTCAAGAGCAAGACAAGAGGCTGTTTTAGTGTTTGTGCAGCAGCAGCAGACAAGAGCCAGAGTCCAGGGACACCGTGAAGGCCAAGAATAGGTTTCTGTAAGTCGCTCTAAGCGGGCTGGCCCTTGGGCCTGATCCGGAAACTACAGCTGGTGCAAAATGCAGCTGCTAGGGTCCTCACAGGGACACCAGGGAGGACCCACATCCAGCCTGTGCTGAGGCAGCTGCACTGGTTACCGACTGCTGCCCGAGTCAGGTTCAAGGCCCACATGGAGGGTCAGGGATGCCAGCCTCCAGGTGGGGCCTGGAGATCCCCCGGAATTTCAGCTCCTCTCCAGACTGCAGATATCAGTTCCCCTGGAGGAAAGGGCTGTTTGGGAGGGGGGACTCTGTGGCCTTGGACCCCACTGAGGGTCAGGGATGCCAGCCTCCAGGTGTGGCCTGGGGATCCCCCGGAATTCCAGCTCCTCTCCAGACTGCAGAGATCAGTTCCCCTGGAGGAAAGGGCTGCTTGGGAGGGGGGGACTCTGTGGCCTGGGACCCCACTGAGGGTCAGGGATGCCAGCCTCCAGGGGGGGCCTGGAGATCCCCCGGAATTCCAGCTCCTCTCCAGGCTGCAGAGCTCAGTTCCCTTGGAGAACTGGGAGAGGCGGGAAATAAATTTTAAAATAATAAGAAAAAAAGGGCTCCTTTGGAGGGCAACCTGAATGCGTTTGGCACAGCTCTCCCCCAGGCAGCAGCCTGGCCGAGGAGCCAAAGGCGGCCGTGCAAAGTCCACCCCTCCTGCTGCTGGGCGAGAGAGGATTCTTGGAAGAGGATTCTTTTTAGACGCAGCCTCCCCAGCCCCTGCATGGGCTCCTGTGCCTCAAGCAACGGTGGAGCAGGCAAAAATTCAACCGGTGCAGCTCTGCCAACAACCCTAGGGGAGAAGGTTCACGGGTGTGGTTCCTGCCGCCTCACTCAGCGCCCATAGAGGGGAAGGGGAGTTCGCCTGCCCAGAAACCGCGTCCTTCTTTCGGCCACTTTGTCCTGGGCATGAAACGATCTCCCCCTCCCAGGGGCCTTGGACTCTTCCAGGGACTCCCCCCCCCATCCCAGCCTCTTCGGTAGTTTCGCCCATGCCGTGCTCTTCGCGGCGAGCCCGGCGTGTCCCCTCCGGGGCCCCGTACACACGTCCCTGGATCGCCCCGTGGCTCATTACCTTCACGCTCCTCAATGCCGCCGACATGTTGCTCCCGGACAGGCCAACGCTCCAAGCCCCCGCCTCTTCCGGGGACGTGAGGGCGGAAGTGAAGCCCGGGCGGGTCTTAGTTCCTGGTCTGGCAATTCCCGCACGTGTTTTCCAGGAAGGTCGTGTGGCTGCCCTGGGGGAGGCTCGACGGGGGTTTGGCCTTTCCGGAGGAAGGCCGCGGAACTTGCCTTTCCTGGCCTCTCGGTCCACGCCGAGGCGCTTCGACCCCCCTTTTTCTTACCCCCGCCCCCTGATGTTGTATACCGCCCTGAGCCATATGGAAGGGCGGTATACAAATCAAATAAATAAATGTCTGTTTTTGTCTATGAGAATTTTGCCCATAATATGTAAAAATTCAAGACAATGAATAATTAATCGCCACGCAGTCTTGCAAGTGGCCTTTTGGGTCACGGTAGCCGACCTCCCGGTCTCCCGGCATTTCAACTGAGCTCCACGTCCCCTGGAGAAAGTGGCTCCTTTGGAAGAGAGCCAGCTTGGGGTGGGGAGCCAGTGTGGTTAAGAGCAGCAGCCGCTAACTTAGAGAGCTGGGTTTGTTTCCCTACTCTTCGTCATTTACGTAGCTGTGTGACCCCAGTCACTGTTCTCTCAGAGCTCTCTCGGCTCCACCTGCTTCACAGGGAAAGGGTAGGCGACTAGGCTGCTTTGAGACTCCTTTGGGTAGTGCAAAGTGCAGGTAACCCAACACTTCTTCATCATCTTACCCTATGGTCATTCCTCCTCAAACCCTGCCCTCAGGCTCTACACCCAAAATCTACAGGCATTTCCAACGCCAGAGGTGAGTCCCCCAGCTTTGGTGCTGCCAAGGGACGCCCTCTGGAGCAGGGCTCAAGAGCCCCCGAGATCTCAACTTCGCTGGGGGAAAATGCAACCCCCAATTCTGTGCTAACTCATGAGTCATCAGAATTTTTTTTCACCAAGGTTTCATCCACACTGGCTAAATAATGCACTTTGTCCACTTGGGTCACAGGGCTGCACGGCACAAAATATTTTTGACACACTCGCTTGGACCAGGGACTGCGGCGTTTGTAACTTGGATCCTACAGTTTGCAATTTCTGCACCGCTTCGTGTGTCATGAGAATACTTATGCTTCAGTTCTGGTGATTCCGGATTCCTGAAATCCTAACGCGCTGGTTATTGAATCTCCCTTTTTTGTGATTGAATGAGCTCACTATGTGTAATCCCCCTTCAGCCTTGTGAGAAAGGAACTATATATGTAACGTAAGAACAAATAAGATTCACTGTGTGAAATCAGAAAATCCAAGGACAGACAGCTGCTCAAGTGAACTAGAATGGGTATTTTCAAATGGGTCGTTGTGTTGGTCTGAAGTAGCACAATAAAATCAGAGTCCAGGAGCACCTTTAAGACCAACAAAGATTTGTTCAGCAACTGTGAAAATGCTTGTTTTGTTTTGAAGTGCCAGTTATAATGTTCTAAAGGAGCCTGAAAGGGGGGGGGATCTTCTTCCAATGGAAAGTGAATTTTAATGGAAGAGAATTTTAATAAGAGAGTGGGAAAGCTCCACAGTCCCATCTTGCTTGAGATATGTCCATGTCCGATAAACGGAAGTTTGAGATTGAGGCAGCAGAGAGTTAAGAGATTGGAGGCCAGGGGTACCTGGAAGGGGTACCTCATCCAACAAGGTTCTGTGTGGGAGGAGGCTTCAAAGGTGAGCACCTGGAAGACCAACAAAACTGAATTGAAGGGTATACGTTTTTGTGTGTATCCACACTTCCTCAGACACAGTGAAATGGGAATATATAGCTAGACGGTGGCCCATGTGCGGACTTGGAATCCCCATTTCACAGAGTCTGAGGAAGTGTGCATACATACAAAAGCTTACACCCTTCAATCAAATTTTGTTGGCCTTCCAGGTGCTCACCTTTGAAGCCTCCTCCCACACAGAACCTTGTTGGATGAACTGAAGTCCTAGTCTGGTCCACCTCGCAAAGCTGTTGTTGAAGATCAAATGGAAGATCAAAGCAATATCGTCAGCTGCTTTGGATGGATAAAAGGGGGCATATCGATATCGAAACAAGTAGCCATTTGTTTACTTAGGTAGGTTTTGTCCAGCTCAGAAACTATTATTAAGATGAGTTGTTATGCCATCTTGTTGTTGTTGTTGTTAGGTGCGAAGTCGTGTCCGACCCATCGCGACCCCATGGACAATGATCCTCCAGGCCTTCCTGTCCTCTACCATTCCCCGGAGTCCATTTAAGTTTGCACCGACTGCTTCAGTGACTCCATCCAGCCACCTCATTCTCTGTCGCCCCCTTCTTCTTTTGCCCTCGATCGCTCCCAGCATTAGGCTCTTCTCCAGGGAGTCCTTCCTTCTCATGAGGTGGCCAAAGTATTTGAGTTTCATCTTCAGGATCTGGCCTTCTAAAGAGCAGTCAGGACTGATCTCCTCTAGGACTGACCGGTTTGTTCACCTTGCAGTCCAAGGGACTCGCAAGAGTCTTCTCCAGCACCAGAGTTCAAAAGCCTCAATTCTTTGACGCTCGGCCTTCCTTATGGTCCAACTTTCGCAGCCATATATTGCAACTGGGAATACCATAGCCTTGACTAAACGCACTTTTGTTGGCAAGGTGATGTCTCTGCTTTTTAGGATGGTGTCTAGATTTGCCATAGCTTTCCTCCCCAGGAGCAAGCGTCTTTTAATTTCTTTGCTGCAGTCCCCATCTGCAGTGATCTTGGAGCCCAGGAAAATAACATATGTCACTATCTCCATTTCTTCCCCATCTATTTGCCAAGAATTGAGAGGGCCGGATGCCATGATTTTTGTTTTCTTGATGTTGAGTTTCAAGCCAACTTTTGCACTCTCCTCCTTCACCCGCATCAACAGGCTCTTTAGTTCCTCTTCACTTTCTGCCATTAGAGTGGTATCATCTGCATATCTGAGGTTCTTGATATTTGCTATGCCATCTAGTGTGCTCAAAAATCTAACTGAAAGGTATTTTTTTAAAAAAACCTTCTCAGGACTCTTGTCAGTTTAAAATGCACAATTAAAAGTGCGTGTCCTTTTAAAAGCCCCAAATAGTTTGGGGCCAGGGTACTGAAGGAACAGGGCTTCCATATTCTCTGGTTGCTGATTAAGCAGGGCTTTCTAAATGGTGGCACCTCCTCTGCAGAATGCTGTCCCCTTTGTGGCTCCCCTGGGACCTACACACCCCCTAAGCATTTCTAACCCGGCTTTAGATTCAGGGGCCCATCTTTTAAAATCGCTTTTAGAATCTGCTTCTAGCCTGAGAACTGTTTAATGAGGCTCGTTTTAAGTCGCCTGCCGTGGACAGTAAGCTCCAATTCTCCTTGCAGTTTTTAACTGGGTGTGTGATCATACTACACGGGGGGGTGGATCTGAACTAGTCAACCCAGGATATTTGTCTGCTCCCTTCTATCACTGGCTTCCATTGGCAGGTGAAGGCTTTCACTTGGCATTCCCAATTCCCCCAACTTCGCCTTAACTGTGTTTTAATCTGCTACATCATTTTAAGGTGGGTATTAATCTCTGTCTTTTTATTGGTTTTATGATGCATTTTTCTCATGCTGTTTTCACTGTGAGCCACTTTGGTGGCCCCAATGGCACACAAAGGTGGAATATAAAAACGGCAAATAGATACACTAAAATAGGTGGCAGCATGATCCTCAGAAGGCACCTCTAAATCCAGATCGCGTCTAGACCACGTCTGCACAGGGCAGCTAATTTCGGGAGCTCGGCCTTCCAGACGCCAACGCGAATGAAAACACACACAGTTAAGGAGTCCAAGCTAGACCCCGTGTAGTTTATTGTCACCATTTGAGTGACTGGGCCATGTCCCCTCCCAAATGAATCCTCTGAGATGGAGGGAATCGACTGTAAGGTGATGCTCCAGTCCGGCCCCCGACCCTTCACCATCCCAAGGGCTCTGCCATCCTCTTGAACCACCAGTACTGCCTTCAGTCATGGGGTCTGTTGCTTGGAGCCGTTGGACTTTGAACGGCTTATGATTCACCATGGCAATTAGTGGAATCTCAGTGTCTTGGTCTTCTTCCCCCCTTCCTCGCACCTGCCTGTATGTCTGATTCTCAGCCCAGGTAATCTCCGTTTCTGCAATGCTGCTCAAGGCTCCTGGTAACTCTGCAGCTGCCATCTTTCCTGACTTCACCAAAATAACAAAACACTCTGCAAGCCCAGAGAGCATGTTGCCTTTCAATTTCCTTGTGCACAAAGGTCCCGATCCCCTCAAACTGCCAGCACGTCAAGGAGTCCAAGCCTGAAACCTGTGGGCTCCCAGACCTAGTGTGCAAAAGAAAATATTCCTTGCAAAAATATATATGACATTCATATGAACAATTTTCAGACATTTTTCTCCCTAAGGCAACACACCACTCTAAAATCAGACAGCAAAAGATAACAAGAAAAACTAGCTTAACTAACATATTTGAAACCTGCATTAGATGGCACAATCTTAAAAGTCCCAAAGGCTATAGCTTAAGCATCCTCTATGTTGCTGTCCGTTGTGATAGAAGCACACAACAGCCCAGGCCTTTAGTCCATCTGAATCCAAGCTAGTTTTCCTTCTCCAGGCTCTTCTAACATTTTGGCCAACCGGCATCAAGAGATAATGATCTAAGCAGGACATATTCTTGCTGGAACCCTCTAGAGCAGGGGTAGTCAACCTGTGTTCCTCCAGATGTCCATGGACTACAATTCCCATGAGCCCCTGCAAATGCTGACAGGGGATCATGGGAATTGTAGTACATGAACATCTGGAGGACCACGGGTTGACTACCCCTGCTCTAGAACATCCCCTCAGCACTCATTTCCCCCCCTCCCACCCTGTGGGCCACAGGTTCTCATGCAGAGCGAATTATCAAGTTCCCAAGTCTGTCCTTGAAGATTAGGGCCGTATAGGCAAAGAGGCCCAATTAACAACACCTGCAAGGTGGAATAAGCTGTCAGCATTCACAATAACCCTTGGAACCAGGGGTGCTTTGCTACAAATGCGTACACGCACACACATGAACACACACAGAAAGAAAGAGCACATATACAGTTGATCAGAAAGACATTATAGGATTGATCGTCTAGGAACTTTCACCAGAGAACCAGACTTCTCAAGAAAGTCCCCCAGGGTCAAAAAGCAACTGAGCAAGTTAGCACAAGTGAGCAATTGTGCAATTGTGCACAGGTCAGCAAGTTAGCACAGGTTAGTTTTCAGCGAGCAAATCACACCAAGGTAGCGTGTTTCCTCCGGCAAAAGCTCTTCTATGAAGCCACCCAGTGTTCCTTTTTAAATTCAAAGAGTACTGAAGAATCATTTAAAAGTTCTTTGAAGGCAACTGCCAGAAGGACAACACTCAAACTGAGCTAGCAGGGGAGAAGTTACCCTCTAAATGAGTGAGGACTATGAGCAAAAGAAGCATCCACTGGGCTGCTGCTATATCAAATCCAGTAGCACCTCAAGAGAAGCAAGATGGGGGGGGGGGGAGAACATACGAGCCGTTCCATCATCTGACAAAAGAGAGGCCGATCTGCACGCCCTTGGAGATTTAACCACTATCCCTACGGAGCGGCCTCCGAGAAGCAACAACCGCCGCTTCCGATGGAAGAAAGGAGCCAGACGCCGAGTTGGAAAGCTCTCTGCATATTAAGTGCTCTTTTATGTAAAAAAAAAAAAAACACATACAAAGTCCTGATACGAAATATACAAAACCCAGCAAAGGAAAACAAGTCGCCTTTCTACAAATATCAGTAGCATTGCATAGAACAGCCTCTAGGGGGTGCAAGAGAACGGAGGGGGGGGGGCACGAGCTTACACTTCGGATCCACTGCTAGGGAAACGTACACATTCGTGTGTTGGAAGCTGGCAGGGGGAGAGCTGCGTACGTTGCCGGTGCCATGCTGTTGCAGAAATCATTCCCCCGCCCCCTGACTGCAATGCACCGCAGCGTTGGGGAAAGGGCCGAGCCCGAGAGCAGAGCCTCCCCTCAGCCGCGGCAACCCCTAGCAGCCCTGTGCTGCTTATTGCTTCAAACTGAGCCGGCGCGTTAGAGGTCACCCTCTAAATTAGTGAGGCCTCTTTTCAACCCCATGCTGGGCGGGAGGGAAGCCCCAGTGGGCAGGCCAGAATCACGGGACGGGAGACGAGCGGAGCGGGGGCCAGGGTGGCATTGTTGCGACGGCAAAGAGGCGCTCATCGGCCCGTAGCAAGCGCTCTAAAGCGGAAGGGTCCACCCGGCAAGCGGAACCCTCCTCGCGGCTGGAAGTGCGGCCAAGGTGCGGAAATCCACAGCTGAATAGTGCTGAGCTGAACGAGGGGGGGAAACCCTGAGCTGTTTGGAAAAGGCCACCAGGCAGGCAATAACCTGAGCAGCCACCAGGGGGAGACGGGGTCAAGACACAAACAGTCCCCGCGCAGGCAGGTAGGTAAGGAGACGCCAAGCATCTGGTGAGGGAGGAGGGGGAGGGGGGGCTGCTGGTGTGTGGTGGTCCCTTCTCCCCTGGAGGGCGGGGCGGAAAAAACTGCAGTTGCTGCAATAAATAAACCAACCAACGTGACTGCTCCCGAGCAGGAAGGCGCCTTCGAACTGCTCTCCTCCCCCTGCCGCGGCCAAGTGCAATTGGTCAAAGTGCCACGGAAGTCACCGTGGGAAAGTTCAACCAGACGGGGCGGCCTGCGTGGGCGGAGCTAGCCGTCCTCCTCAGACTCCGAGTCCCTCCCATCGGGCTCTTTGCGGACGGAGGGGCTGGGGCCAGCCGCGTTCTCTTCTTGGCTGCTCCCGATCTCTTCCACGGCATCACCTGGGTAGGCAAAGCAAGGGGTCAAGGTGCCGTTCGGACTCTGACTAGACGAACAAATGCGATTGCCCTCCCCCTCCCGGCCAGCCTTTCTTGCGCCCCGCTCTTCTGCTCTCCCGCAATCCTACACCAAGTTATAACCTTGTCTGCCTTAACCAGGCGCTTCCCCCTTGGGATCGACAAGAATTGTTTTGATACTCAACTTTTCACTCTGTGAAGGAGTCTCTAAGCACCTCCCAATCGCCTTCCCCTCCTCTCCCCACAATAGACACCCTGTGAGGTATCAGTTGGCTGCAGGAGCGGGGTATAAAAAACAGGGTAGAAGCCGCCGCTCTTAACCACCCCACCCTGCTGGCTCTCCAATTACCTTCCGTCTGGAATGACCAGCTCAATGTCCTGCCTTTTGTTATCATGGATATCTCAGACAGATCTTCATAATTTTATATGTTTGGAACGTTTGCATCCAGCCTGCCCTTGGAAACCATCATGGTGTCATGGTTGAGAGGGGCGGACTCTAATCCACACAGCCGGGTTTGATTCCCCGCTCCTCCACCACGTGCAGACAGCTGGGTGAACTTGGGTGAGTCCCCGTTTTCGCAGAGGTCTCTCAGCTCCACCTCCCTCACAGGGTGCCTACTCTGAGTACGAGGGTCAGTCTTGCCTACTAGGACTGCAAACAGTTCTCCAGGGTCTCAATCCAAGGTCTTCCCCATCCCCTCCTGCTTGGTCCTTTAACTGGAGATGCTGGGGATTGAACCTGGGACCTTCTGCCTGCCAAGCAGAGGCTCTGCCCCTGAGCCCGGGTCTCAGGCCAAGGTCTTTCCCATCCCCTCCTGCCTGGTCCTTTTAACTGGAGATGCCGGAGATTGAATCTGGGACCTTCTGCCTGCCAGGCAGAGGCTCTGCCACTGAGCCAGGGTCTCAGGCCAAGGTCTTTCCCATCCCCTCCTGCCTGTTAACTGGAGATGCTGGGGATTGAACTTGGGACCTTGTGCCTGCCAAGCAGAGGCTCTGCCACTGAACCAGGCTCATAGGCCAAGGCCTTTCACATCCCCACCTGCCTGGTCCCTCTAACTGGAGATGTCGGGGCTCCAACCTGGGACTTTCTATCGGCCAAGCAGACGCTCTGCCACTGACTGACAACACTTCTCAGTGGCTGTAGCTGATGCCACTACAAAGCTGAAAGAATGGAAACACCTTCCACTGAGTCAGACCCATCCATGTCAGCATTGTCTATTTAGACTGGCCTCAGGCAGGTCTGTCACATCACCCACTAACCGGTCCATTGAACTGGAAAGGCCAGGGACTGAGCCAGCTGCACGCAAAGCAGTGGCTCTGTCACCAAAGCACCATCTCTCCTCAAAAGCTTTAGACTGAATCAGCCCATCACGGTGGCAGTGGCTCTATCCCATCACCGATGTCCTTGTCCTTTAATCCGGAGGTGCCAGGGACTGAACCTGGGACCTTCCGCTTGCCAAGCAGATACTCTACTTGAATCCCTCCACCAAACCACTGCAACATTAAAACACAGCAAGACGGCCACTGTGTATCTTCTGGGGTTAGTTCATTCTGGAATACTCACCATGCTCTGTCTCCTCATCCATGATCTCCTGCACGTCTCCTGCTACTGCTGCTTCCTCCTCCTCTTCTTCCTCCTCCTCTTCCTCTCCCTCCTCCTCCCCATCGTCATCCACGATGACCACAAAATCATCCCCGTTCTCTGTCTCGCTAGAAAGGCATAGAATCATAGAGTTGGAAGGGGCCATACAGGCCATCTAGTCCACCCCCCTGCTCAACGCAGGATCAGCCCTAAACATCCTAAAGCATCCAAGAAAAGTGTGTATCCAACCTTTGCTTGAAGACTGCCAGTGAGGGGGAGCTCACCACGTCCTTAGGCAGCCTATTCCACTGCTGAACTAATGGAAGGACAGAAAGCATCACCCCATGAGGTCCCGCTGGCCTCCCAGCTTTGATGGAATTCACATTCGTGCACCAACCCTTGAAACGTCACCCGTGCTCATGCCGGTGTCCTCTCAATCCCAACCCTCAATCTCACCCTGGAGGTCAACGGTCAGCCGACAAATGGATAACAGAAAAGAAACAAGAGTCCGCAGTCATCTGGCGTCTCACCTGTCTTCCTCGCCATTTTCACCCCCCTCTCCCATTAGGTAGTACTGCAGTGGATTGGGCCAGAGATCCTCCTTGATGATCTGCAGAAAGGCAGGGAAAAGAGTTGGGGAAACCCAGATGCCGGAAGCAGCTCTGGAAAGGGCATGAAGGGCATCACTCCCACCTCGGCAATGCGGTCTCCCGCCGGGAAGCTGTGGTCGCAGAACCAGCTGAAGAAGCTACGGTTCATCTCAAAGTTCTTCCGGCCACGCGCAAGAGGGTCCAGACCACGCCACCAGCGGATGGGCGTTGAATGGGACACCAGCCTCCCTGGAAAGGACACGGACACGCCGGGAGAGATGAGAACAGCCCGTGGCTTCTCTCCCATGAAGCTGCTGAATCAGGTCAATGGTCGGTCAAAGCCAGGCTTCTCGACTCAGATTGAAAGCGGCTCTCTTGAGTCTCAGGCAGAGGCCTTCCATGTCACCTACTGCTAAGTGGATGCTGGGAATTGAAACTGGGACCTCCTCTATGTTAAAAATGATGCTCTAACGCTGAGCCACATCCCTCCCCCAGATGCTGGGCCCTGCCCCATACCGGAAGAGCCACTCTGGAATTCCTTTACGATGACCTCGTTTTGGAAATAGGGATTGCTGTTGAAGTAGAACTTAATCTTGCAGCCGGACTTCCCGAACTCCTCAACCTGGTAAAAGTGACAAAAGCCAGTCATCAGGGAATTTAGGATCAAAAGCTGCCTCAGCCTACCTCACCCCACCATACAATCCCTCAAGGAAGGCCTTTCCCATCCCCTCCTGCCTGGTCCTTTTAACTGGAGATGCCGGGGATTGAACCTGGGACCTTCTGCAGGCCAAGCAGAGGCTCTGCCACTGAGCCAGGGTCTCAGGCCAAGGTCTTCCCCATCCCCTCCTGCCTGGTCCTTTTAACTGGAGATGCCAGGGATTGAACCTGGGACCTTCTGCCTGCCAAGCAGAGGCTCTGCCACTGAGCCAGGGTCTCAGGCCAAGGCCTTTCCCATCCCCTCCTGCCTGGTCCTCTTAACTGGAGATGCCGGGGATTGAACCTGGGACCTTCTGCCTGCCAAGCAGAGACTCTGCCACTGAGCCAGGGTCTCAGGCCAAGGTCTTTCCCATCCCCTCCTGCCTGGTCCTTTTAACTGGAGATGCTCGGGATTGAACCCGAGACCTTCTGCATGCCAAGCAGAGGCTCTGCCGTGAGCCACAGTCTCTCTGGAGCCAACCCTCCCCCACTTCAGTTCACCTGCAGGTTGGTCATGTAGCTCAGCGTATCCTCATCCCGGTCATTTATCATGGCTGAAAGCTGAGGGTGATTGAGAAACTGGCAGGTAAGAGTCAAAGGGAAAAAGCAGACTTTTTGGGGGATGGGTACAAATGTGATCCAACAGGAAAGCAGAAAACTGCCAGGCGCCCTCCTGCCTCCCACCAACACACTGCCCAGCACCAGGCAGAAGGAAGGAACTCCAATACAGCTTTGGGGATTCCATTCGCAGGGGTTTTGCAGCACCACAGAAGCTCACTCGCTCATCTGACAGCTTTGGAAGACCTTTCCTACTCCCAGGATCTGGAAGATTCTCAGTAAGAACTGTCCTAAGTGGATCAAGGTTGTCATACTGAGAGAACCTAAGTCCAAGTATATCATCTAGAACAGGGGTAGTCAACCTGTGGTCCTCCAGATGCCCATGGACTACAATTCCCAGGAGCCCCTGACAGTGTTTGCTGGAAGGTGTTCATGGGACTTGAACATCTGGAGGACCACAGGTAGACTACCCCTGATCTAGAACTTCAGATGATTGTAGATTCATTCTAGCGGCACTTTAAAGGTTGCCAAGCCCTGGGGTAGGAAACTCCTAGAGACGTGGAAACTGGGGAGAGAGACAAAACCGTAGAATGCAACCTCCAAAGCAGCCATTTTCACTAGGGGAGAAAACAGAGCTTGGAATTCTGAAAGGTCTCCAAGCCCCTCCTGAAGTGAACTCTATTAAAGGCAGACAAAAACAACACTTCCCAGGAGAGGCTTCTGCAAGCATCAGAAGAAGCATTCACCAAAGCATACGCCAGGAAGCATTTCATTCCTGCTTTCTTCGGTGTTCCCAGGGGATATACGTTCTTTGCAAATTTCACCAACTCCAGATTGAGAAATTCCTGGAGACTGGGGATAGCGTTGGGCGAAGAAACATAAAGCTATAATGCCAGCTGTTCTCCATTCTTAAGCTCCCCAAGTCCACCCCAGCTTTGGGTCTGAGCTTCACCAACAACCCAAGCTCTGTTCACACAGGATTAGGTGGCCAAGCAGTAGCTCTCCAAGCTGCGCCAGGGGCACATGGTAACTGTAGTCCATGGACATCTGGAGAGCCACTGTTTGGCCATCCCTGTGCTAGAGTTATCAACGCTGGGTTGGAACATACCTGGAGATTCAGGGTGGGAGAGCCATCAGGCCACAGGTACGCAATCAGGCCACAGGTACGGGCAACCTTTGCCACATGCAAGATGATGGCATCCTAACCAAGATCTCTCTGGGTCCTGCCTGGAGGCTGACAGGCCCATCAGCCACAAGGCATCCCTCCTGTTTCCCACTCCATCGCTCTTAACCCTTTCCTCCCCACGCCCTTATGGCAGGAAGGATACGGCCGTGACCCAGAAGCCAGGGATGTTCTGGATGATGCGGTTGCGCCTCTCCAGGTGGGGCCGCCGCATGTGACCAAACTTGGCCTTGAGTTGGCTGAAGGCCCGGCCGGCCTGCTGGTTGACAGCCTCCAACTCCAGCTGCACAGACTCCAGTGCCTCCAGGAACTGCTCTGTCTTGGGGGGAGGCCTTCCTCTTTCTCCTCCTCCTCCTCCGCCGTCGTCCTCCTCTTCATCATCCTCACCCACTGAGATGATGGAGCACTCATCCTCCGCCGCCGCCACTGCAGCCGCCGCCAATTCAGCCACCGTGGGCCTCTCCTTGGCCTCCTTCCTCTTCCTCCGTCCTTCCCGGCCATCCCCAGCTGCCTCCTCTTCTTCTGCCACTTTGGGGGTTTCCAGCCTCCCCAGGGGGCAGCGGGAGGCAGTGTCTTGCTCCCCACTTTTCCCAGCCTCTCCTCCCACGCCGGCGGATCGCTCCTCCTTCCCGTCGGGCTCCGATTCCCGCCGAGCGCGGCTGTCCAGGTTCGGAAGAAATCCGGTTTCGCGCGCCCCCTGCAGGCCAGCGGCGGTATCCGAACTCCCCTCGGCGGTGTTTTCGCGCGCCCCCTGCCGGGCAGCAGCGGCGGCTTCCAGGCTCCCCGCGGCGGCGACAGAGGTTTCGCGCGCCCCCTGCCGGCCGCCGGCGGTATCGCGTCCCGCGCCGCTCCAAGCCGTCATGTCCGCCAGCGCCTGGGCCGCCTCGGTCTCCTTCTGCGACTGACAGGCCGAGGCGTCGAGGCGCCGCTGCTTGGAGGCCGGGGAAGTGGGGTCCCAGGCCCCGTCGCCCCCGCTCATGGCTCCGGCCGCACCGACGGGCCCCGGAAGTCTCGCGGGAGGACGGCGGAGAGACGAGACCGGGCGGGGCCGTGGGGGGAGGCGAGCGCGCGGCCGACGACGGTTTCAAACCTGAGGGGATGGGCGGGGGAAGGGCGCGGGAGGCAAACGGACTGTCTTCCAACTGCCACCGCGCGAGAAGCCTGCGCAGCTTCTTCTCATTGGCCGCCGGCCGAGGCCGCGCGGGCCAATGGCGGCAAGGATTGCTCCCGTCGTGGCTGCCGATTGGCTGCCTCGCCGAGGTCGTCCGCCCGCCGTCTTCTGGACACCACGTGGGGAGAGGCGAGCGCCGATAGGTCGGCGGCTGGGCCCGTGTCTCCGCCTTTCATTGGCCAATGCGGGCGACTTGGTTTTTGCGGCGTCATCCTGAGGACGGGGAAGGGAGAGGGAACGCGCCGAGCGCTCGGGGAAGCGCATGCGCGTCAAGGACATGGGGCGCGGCTTCTTTTTCGGCCGTTCGCGAGTCGCTCTCCTTCGGCGCATGCGTTGTAGGTGGTGAGTGGCGCTATAGTTCGCGTGTTCTTCCAGTCAGCGGGGAAGAGGCGGCGTTGTAGGAGATAGCGCGCCGTGCGCAGAAAAAAAAAGGGGGGGGGAGGTGCATCTGTCCCTCTCAGGCAAGAATGCATTGAATGCGCATGTCTGAGGGACGCCAAATAAATTGTAGCACCGTTATTCCCCTGGATTTTGATGGGCTTGCCAAGTTCCAGGTGTGGCCTGGAGACTGGCTGGTGCAATTGATCTCGAGGTGGTGTGGATCAGTTCCGCTGGAGAAAAAGTCTGTTTTGAGGTGTGGACTTCATACAGCATTATACCTCACTGAGTGAGGACCCTTCCCATTTCATATTTCACCCCATGGCCCCCAGAATTTCCCAACAAGGGCCAGAGTAGCTTCAGAACTGGAGACAGTTCTGTGTTAAAATACAATTGCCTACTTAAGACATGCAATTTGCAATCACAGTATGACAATTCCCCCCACCCTCCCATTCCCTGGTTTGCCTGCGTGACAGAAGGAAGGGGTCAAGGCCAGTGGAAGAGGCTGCAGGAAGAGCCTCACCTGATTTCTCCTGGCTGCATTTGTGTTTTGTTTGTGGAATCTTCTGCCTCCAGTTTGTCAACTGGGTTCTTCTCCTGCTCTTCTTCCAAGGAGAAGTCAATATGGCTTTTCATCCAACCTTCTAACCATAGCACTTGGCTCTTTTACACGCGTACACCATAGCTGGATCCTGATAAAGATGAAATGAATCCTCAAGGAGAGGTCTGCCCACAGCAATTACCCATGAAACACAAATGGAGCTTCCATATTCAGGAGCAGCATGTCAGTTGATGGAGGTGGGATGAACAATGTGGCAGTGTGGTGTTCCTTTCACATCTTATGGGCTTCCTGGTCTGGCCAGCTGATGGAACAGGACTAAGATCTTGGGTCAGTCAAACTCCCTTAGCCTAAGCCACCTCACAGGAACAAAGTTTGAATCCAGTGACAACTTGAAGACCAACAAAGTTTAATTTTGCGTGCCGGCATGCTTCTTCAGAGACAGTGACTCTGCCCTGAGTCTCACCAGATAAGGTGGAAAATAAATTATTATAATAATAGCCATGGGCTTTCAGAGTAACCGATTGGCCACTGTGTGAGACAGGATGCTGGACTACTGGGCCACTGATCTGATCCAGCAGGATGTTTTAGATGTTCTTATAAGTAACTGAAGAAAGGGATGACAGAGAATTAGGTGGCTGGATGGAGTCACTGAAGCAGTCGGTGCAAACGTAAATGGACTCCCTGGAATGGTAGAAGACAGGAAGGCCTGGAGGATCATTGTCCATGGGGTCGCGATGGGTTGGACACGACTTCGCACCTAACAACAACAACAACATAAGTAACTGGTTGGCCAGTGTGTGAGCCAGGATGGTGAACTAGATGGACCCCTGGTCTGATCCTGCAGGGCTATTTTGATGCTCTTATGAACACAGTAGCATTTAGTGCTGGCCAAACATTATTGGGACAGGGTATGTGGAGTGTCACCTCTAATCTTGCTGCTGCAGCTGTGCCGTTCCTACCCGTGTTTCCTGGAATAAAGGAGTAGATCTTTTGGACCATATAGGAAGTCAGTTTAGTGGAACAGCAATCCCCCACCCCCATCCATTGTGATGGTGACTCTTTCACACACACTGAAAAATGCACATTCAGTTTGCTTTCAGTCCAGTTTGCCATTGGGTATTACTCTGTAAAATGGCAAAAATCTACTTGCAAGCAATCACCAGAGTGCAGAACTCGTACGCACCGAATAATGCACTTTCAGCCTAGTTTTGGGGCACTTTACTGATTGTGCCCCATAGGTCTGTTTTACTTCTATTTCTCATGTTTATCTATTATTTCAAAGAGAATATTAAAAGAGAATTATTAACCCCTCAATAACCCGGCAGCGAGTATAAGAAAACCCAAGCTGCCTCCCCCCCCTATTTCTAGCTCCCCCCTCCCAATGCCTCAGGGGAAGGTCCAGGGGTGTTTGCTGTTCCCATTACAGCAGGGGTGGTCAACCTGTGGTCCTTCAGATGTCCATGGACTACAATTCCCATGAGCCCCGGCCAGCAAACGCTCTGTCCAGCCGCTGCTTGAAGACTGCCAGTGAGGGGGAGCTCCCGACATCCTTAGGCAGCCCCTTCCACTGCTGAACTAATCGGACTGTGAAAATTGTTTCCCTGATCTCTAGTCGGTACTATACTACATGTAGTTTAAACTCGTTACTGCAGATCCTATGCTCTGCTGCCAACAGGTCATCCTGCAAATCACAGCCTTTCAGATACTTAGACAGCCATTGTGTCCCTTCTCTGGCACCTCCAGGCTGAACATTCCCAAGTCCCTCGGCCTTTCCTCGTAAGGCTTGGTCCCCAGGCCCCAGATCTTCCTCGTCGCTCTCCTCTGCCCCCTCTCCCTTTTGTCCACATCCTTTTTGAAGTGAGGCCTCCAGAACGGCACCCAGGAGTCCAGGTGGGGTCTGTCCAATGCAGTATCAATCTTGCAGTGTGGATGCAATGCCTCTGTGGATACAGCCCAAGACTGCATCGTGACTGTAAGTTGCGCTGAGGCTCCTTCAGGTAGTAAAAAGCAGGTACAAAAACTTCTTCTTCTTCCCAGGAGGTAACACTGAATCCTGGCATGAACTCCTCTCCCTTGAGTGCCCCTCCCTTTAAGTGGCTCAGAATCTGGTCTTCCTGTACTCATTAAATCCAATTAATCTCCATAGGAGCACCACAGGGGAGGAAGAGAGCCATGTGCCGGCAGCTGAATGTGGAAATCAGCTACATTTCCCAGACACCATGTGCAAAAGTTTGTTTTTTTTTGTCCAAAAACCGTCTTCTGTCATATGTTTTTCTCTCAAGGATACCTCCATCCCAACCAATGGTTTAATTGCTGTTTTAATGTAATTCAGCTCTGTTTTTAATGTGTTGGTTCTAATGGTTTTAAAATGTGATTTGATCATCTTCGTTTTAAATTTTTACATAGGAACACAGAAAGCTGCCTCCTACATCAGCACCTCAGTCCACCCAGGTCAGTGTTGTCTGGACAGACTGGCAGTAGCTCTACAGAGTCTCTGCCTGCCAAGCAGAAGCTCTGCCACTGAGCCAGGGTCTCCGGCTAAGGTCTTTCCCATCCCCTCCTGCCTGGTCCTTCTAACTGGAGATGCTGGGGATTGAACCTGGGACCTTCTGCCAAGCAGATCCCCCTGGAATTCCAGCTCCTCTCCAGACTGCAGAAATCAGTTCCCCTGGAGAAAAGGGCTGCTTGGGAGGGGGGACTCTGTGGCCTTGGACCCCACTGAGGGTCAGGGATGCCAGCCTCCAGGTGGGGCCTGAGGATCCCCTGGAATTCCAGCTCCTCTCCAGACTGCAGAGATCAGTTCCCCTGGAGAAAAGGGCTGCTTGGGAGGGGGGACTCTGTGGCCTTGGACCCCACTGAGGGTCAGGGATGCCAGCCTCCAGGTGGGGCCTGGGGATCCCCTGGAATTCCAGCTCCTCTCCAGACTGCAGAGATCAGTTCCCCTGGAGAAAAGGGCTGCTTGGGAGGGGGGACTCTGTGGCCTTGGACCCCACTGAGGGTCAGGGATGCCAGCCTCCAGGTGGGGCCTGGGGATCCCCTGGAATTCCAGCTCCTCTCCAGACTGCAGAGCTCAGTTCCCCTGGAGGAAAGGGCTGCTTGGGAGGGGGGACTCTGTGGCCTTGGACCCCACTGAGGGTCAGGGATGCCAGCCTCCAGGTGGGGCCTGGGGATCCCCTGGAATTCCAGCTCCTCTCCAGACTGCAGAGCTCAGTTCCCCTGGAGGAAAGGGCTGCTTGGGAGGGGGGACTCTGTGGCCTTGGACCCCACTGAGGGTCAGGGATGCCAGCCTCCAGGTGGGGCCTGGGGATCCCCTGGAATTCCAGCTCCTCTCCAGACTGCAGAGATCAGTTCCCCTGGAGAAAAGGGCTGCTTGGGAGGGGGGACTCTGTGGCCTTGGACCCCACTGAGGGTCAGGGATGCCAGCCTCCAGGTGGGGCCTGGGGATCCCCTGGAATTCCAGCTCCTCTCCAGACTGCAGAGCTCAGTTCCCCTGGAGGAAAGGGCTGCTTGGGAGGGGGGACTCTGTGGCCTTGGGCCCCACTGAGGGGGGCCTCTGAGGTCTTGGACACCACCGAGAGCCTCCCCTCCCCAAACCCTGCTCTTCCGCGGCGCCATCCCCCAGATGTACAAATCTTTCCCACCTCTTTCCTCTTCATAAATAAATTTTCTCCTTTTCAGGCAGTGCTCTCCTTGCATATTAAAACTCAGCCTCCAGGAAGAACAGCTTGCCTGAAGCAGAATTCCAGATGGCAAGGCCTAAGTTGAGGACTCGGCGTGTGTGCAGGAGGGGTGGGATACTCTAGGGTCAGGGTCCATGTCTGCAGCCAGAGGCGAAGCACACACATATGCCGCAAGAGATGAACAAGATTGGAATCCAGACTGAGAAGGTTTCCAGAGTACAAGCTGAAGTATTCTGTTCAGTTTTGGGCACCCCAGTTGAAGAGGGACGAAGAGCGTGTCCAGAGGAGGGCAACAAAGAGGGTGAGGGGTTTGGAGATCAAGACGTAGGAGGAAAGGTTGGGGGAGCTTGGTCTGTTTAGCCTGGAGAGGAGGCGACTGAGAGGGGATCTGATCACAATCTTCAAGTATTTAAAAGGCTGCCATGTAGAAGATGGAGCAGAGTTGTTCTCTGTTGCCTTGGAGGGATGGACCAGAACCAATGGAATGAAATTAATGCAAAAGAAACTCTGTCTAAACATCCGGAAGAAGTTCCTGACAGTCAGAGCGGTTTCTCAGTGGAACAGGCTTCCTCGGGAGGTGGTGGGTTCTCCACCTTTGGAGAGTTTTAAACACAGGCTGGAGAGCCTAACGGAGAGGCTGATTCTGTGAAGGCTCAAGGAGGTGGCAGGTGACAGTGGATGAGTTATAGGGTTGTGGGTGTCCTGCATAATGCAGGGGGTTGGACTAGATGACCTAGGAGGTCCTTTACAACTCTTTTATTCTATGATTCTATGTCGGGAGCATTGCTCTGGTTTTTGGGCAAAACATTATGGTAGGAAGCAAATTCTGCCATCAAGTTTTTGCTCAAGAACAATGGGAGATGTTTTTGGCTTACCACTCTACTTAATTTAATAGTCAAAATAGTAAAGGAACAGAGAAGGGGCTAAGAGATAGTAGGGACAAGAAGAAAAATGCATGATCGTATTGATAATGCATAACAAAAATATATTATGTTGACATTAGGTTAGTATTATTATTATCTTGATGTTAAGTGTAATCTAGTTTAATCGCTAAGAAATTAACATGTGATCATAACAGATTAAAAAAAAATTTGATTAAAAAAAAAGTTTTTGCTCACAAGCCAGAACATCGCTTCATGATGTCACTTCCGGGTGAGGTTAGCATGCTGTGTCAATTTCCATGTTCTTCCCTGCTCCTGGAATGCACCCCCTTCCCCGCCAGCAGCTATCACGAACCTGGCTGTGCTATAGCAGAACTACGCTTTTCGGACTTATTAGGAACCCCTGCAGTTAGGTTCAAATGTTCTCAAATCTTGTAATCTGTTTACTGACCGACTGATTTTTCTCATACCTGTTAATTTGCCCTAGGTGAGACAGATGTAATGATAAAAATAAGACACTTCAACTTAGAGACAGGAGGGGGCAACCGAGATGCCAAGAGTAAAGGAATACCCAGTTTTCTTAAGACCCTTTTAGAAAAGTTTGCTTCTTTTCTTGCCTCCTTTTGCTGTTTTGCAACATCCGTATAGGCACGTTAGCTTTATTGTTTGGGGCCTGTTGGGTTTGTTTGTTTTTTTTTTAGTCTGGCTTACTTTGGAACATAGGCATGCAGTCCTGGGTGGATGAAAATGAATTGCTGTGTGTTGCTTTGATTAACACGGAGAATCTTATGGAGAAAGTATTGCACATAGAAACACGATGTAGAGCTGGCAAATAGAAGAGTGGCAAATAAAACAAGAGGCATTCTCAGTAGCAGCCTGGCCTCTAACAACAGTGCATACAGACTGCGTGTTTACTCTGCACATGTTTAGAGGTATTCCTCCCTTACTGACCCACACTTAACTGTGCAAAGATGTCACCTATACTGAGATCCCAGATGCCAGGACAGAATACTCGTGAGACTTTGAGCAGATTCCCGTCTAAAATAGCAGAGTCTAATTCACCTTATAATAGGGATTATTTTACAGGCCCAGCCATGACTGCTTGACATTGGTTGTTGCCAAAAACAGGAGGATGTAAAACAGTGGTTCTCAACCAGGGGGTCAGGACCCCTTTGAGGGTCGAACAATCTTGTCACAGGGGTCGCGGTAGGACAAGCCGCTTGGCCAGCAGGTGGGTGAGGGCGCCATCTACACAACACCCTTGTGGGGTAGATCAAGCGTTCGTCTGTCTGGAGCAGCAGAAAAGAGCGAGATCGGCATGGTGGGACAAGAGGCAGAACTGAACTGAAGCCCTGGGGGGGGGGGGGAAACAATTTGTATACAGTCATGAACCGTGGATCTTCACGCCATTGGTCAATTTTGGTTTAATTTCTGTGAAAGAACCCTTGCCTAATTTTATGGTTGGGGGTCACCGCAACGTGACAAACTGCGCTAAAGGGTCGCGGCATTAGGAAGGTTGAGAACCACTGATGTAAAAGGACAGAAAATGCCGGGCAGTTGGTTTCTTGCATTAGTTCTGCACTTTGTGTGGGATGCAGCTTTATTTCGAAAGCAGAAAAGACAACATGGGGCTTTCTGTGCATGATCAAGGAGATTCTGGCCTTACAGAAGCCATTAAAAAAAAGATTCTTCCCAATATAGAGGGCAGTCATTCAAAGAGCTTTGTCGTGCAACTGAAGAAGCATGGTCCTGTCTGGAAAAGGCACTTTGTGGGTGCACAGAGATACCGACTGGAAGTGACCGGCTTTCTGAAAACACAAGGGGTCTATCGTAGCCTTGGCATCGCTACTAAACTTGCAATGCAACCCTCAACAGAGTTAGGCCCTTCTAAGCCCGCTGAGTGCAGTGGTCTTAGGAAGGCGCTTCTCTGCTCGGGATTGCACCAGGTGATTCTTAACAGCAATGCAACATTTTTTTTTCCCTGGAGGATTTTCATCTGCTTTTGTCATATGTATTAGAAAAGGGATGATTTTGATTTATAAAAAAAAAATCACCCAGGGATTTTGCATTTCATTCCATCTTTTTTATATATTTATAAAAAAGAAAAGAAAAAAAAAGAAACAAGAAAATCCCCCAAAAGGGGGGGGAGGAATGGAAACATATTTGACACAAAAAAGAAGGCGTGGCGAGGCAGGATCAATTGGAATCCCTACCCCAAACCTCCGTCTCCACCCCCTGATCCAACCCCACCCGCCCCCCCTCCCAAGCTGTCCCCCCCCCCCGGTCAGAAACAAGTTCAAAAGCGTACATTTGCAGGGAACACGGCGCCTTCCGTCAGCCTCGTGGCCCCCCCTACCCGCCCCCCCCTTGCTGAAGTCGCAATTTCTTTATTCGCTTCCCTTTACAAAAGAAAAAGAAAGAAATCTCCATTTCTTTCACGTCTCTCTCCAGAAGAAGAATTCTGGGAGCAAGCTGTGTCCGTCAGCCATATTTTGCAAATATGGATTTCCGCGGGGTGGCCGTAACGTTGGCCGGCAATTAAGGCCATTCTCTGGTGGCGGGCCTGGAGGGTTCGGCAGTCTTGTCTTCTCAGGCAAAAGTCAACAGCAGGTCCTTCCGAGGGAAAAAGACCCAACCCCCCCCCCCCCCCACAGGGCTCTCCTGGTTCCCCACCTCCCCCCCACAAAACCCAGCTCAGATTTCTCCATCTCCTTGTCTCGGCTCTGCTCCTGCATCCCTGGCCCCCTGCCCTGTCTCCTCTCTGCTTTTCTCCCCATGTTGCCCCTTCCAAGTCTTCCCGGCTAGGCCTCCCCCTCCTCATCCCATGCCCATCTCAACACTAGCAACAGTCAGCGGATGAAAGGGCGCCTTATACAGGCCCTTATCCTCCTTCGTGGAGGATATGGCTGGAAATTCAATCAGACTGGATCTCAAAGTCCTGGCCACATGGCAACGGGGTGGACAGGCATCCCAGTGGAGAAGAAGCCGAGCCACATCATGTTCCTCGCACATCTTTGGAGATGGAGCCAGGCGTCCTGTCTCCCCCTCCCTCCAGAGGCACTGTCTGTCTCCTCTACTGAAATTCTCCAGTCTAGGCCCCGTTTTCCCCACTCGCTCGATTCTCCCAGAGGCAGGAGAAGCGTCACCTCGGACAACCCCACCCACCTGCCCCGTTTCTTGGCCTTGCTCCCTGCTCGGAGCTGGGCTTTTCAGGTGCTCAGGGCCTGTCTTCGCCCCCGGAGACCATGTGCGCTGTTCCCCGCCAAAGCCCTGACAATGGTCGCGGGCAATCCACTGAATCGTATTCATCCCCTGGGGTAAATCCAGAGAGGCAGCACGGCTACACGGGGAGTGATCTGCTTCCCCATGACGGGTCTCTAAGTGTCTCTCCCAAAGGGGGGGTGCAAACAAGCTGTGGGGGGCAATGCGCTGTGCCAAGGAGAGCTCGATTCAAGTCTGATCAAGTCTAGAGAGCAATGGGATTTTTCGGAGCACGAGCTTTCGAGAGGCAAAGACCCCTGCGTTGGGCACAAATACTTGACCAAGGGTGCTTTGATTTGCAAAAGTTCGAGCCCCGAAAAATCTCACCAGTCTCTAAGACACGAACGGACTTGGAGCTTGCTGTTCTACTGCGGAGTAATGTGGCTACCCTCTGAAAGGAGGCCAAGGAAGAGACCGCGGGACTTGAATACGTGCCAATTTGGGGGGGGATAAGGGCTGTGGGGGCATCCCTGAAGTCTGCCAGGGCATTTCTGATGTCTAGTTTGGGGGGGGGATGTGCTGCCACCTCCACCGCTGCTTCTGACCCCCTCCCACCTTAGAGACTTCCTACTCTCTGCATTGTACACAGACGCCTCTGCCTTCCGCCTCTCCTCTCCGGGGAACACGGCGCCAGGGTTTCGTGGTGGGCTTATCCTCCCCCACACCCCGCCCTGCATCTTCTTGCGTGCTTTGTTCCAGGGTGACATGGTCTGTGGGCCCTTGGATTGGCTGCTGCTATAGCAACTGAGGAGGGGTTTCCCAGGCTCCCTGGTTACGGCTTCCTGATTGACAAGAGCCAAGTCATCGCTGGCTCCAGCATGTTCCCTTCAAACAGCTGAGCCTGTTGCCTTCGCCCCTCCATCCTTCCTGCTTCTGTAGAAGGGTCGTGGAGATCTGTCAGAGGAGGGCAAATTCTGGGAGGGGGCCTTGGTGGGATATAAGGCCACAGAGTTCACCCTGCAAAGAGGTATTTTCCCCAGGGAAAGGGATCCCTGCACTCTGGAGATAAGTTGTAATTCCAGATCTCCAGGCCCCGCGTGGAGATTGGCAAACCTGCTCTGTAGCCCCACACTCACTCATTGACAGCTTCACCCACGGATTGGCTAATCGGCTCAGGAAATCAGCCTTAAGCAGATTCTGATGTCAGGGCCCTGTGTTTGTCACTGCCTCCTGGGTGGGAAGAGGTTAGGGGTTAGGAAATTCTTGGAGATCTGGAGATGGAGGCTTGGGGAGGGTCGGGGAAGAGCCTCGGCAGGGTATAATGCCCTAGAGGCAACTCAAAAGCAGCCATTTCTAGGGGTATGCGGTTCGGTTCAGTTCGGTTCGGCCCCCTCAGAGATCACTGAAGCAAGGCGGAGTGGAGAGGCAGCGGTGGTGCATCAACCGGCGGCCGCACGCAGACGCAGAGCTCTGCAGTTGCATGTGGCTGCCGGCTGGTGCCCTGACACCACCCCTCCTCTCTGTGCCGTGGCACTGGCCACTTATGTCCCGCTTTGGGCTTTGGTGATCGCCGAGGTGGCCAAACCGGGCCAAAGCACCAACCCTAGCCATTTCCTCCAAGATAACTGACCTCCCTCGTCTGGAAATCTGTGATATTTCTGTGACATATCCAGGCTCCACCTGGAGGCTGGCAACCCTAGGTGTAAAGAGGGATCCACCCTGCCAAGGCAGAGATTTCTGTTATGAGGGATCTGAGGCTAATAATCTGACTTTCTCGTCTTTCCAGGCATACCTGTAGGCCTGCCAGATCATGCAACTAGGAAAATATGGGCATTCCGAAGGTGTAGCATAGGGCAGTAAGACTTTGGGCGGTGTTAGAAGTAAAATGTGATCCATTCTTTAGACTAGAAAAACAGGGGTAGCCCCCATAAAGCCCAGAGGCATGTTGAGCTCTGCCTAAGAGAAGGAGGGGATTCTAGCGATGTCCCATTACAGTCACCGTACAATTCTGGATTTACCCCAAGGGAGCTGAGACCAGAACCCAGCTCTGATCCCCTCAAGGCAGGCGAGGCAGGCAGGCGGCCTTCGGATCATTGCCCTAGGCTGGCTGTGAGATTGGAGTCCCTTTGCCAACACCCATTACCTGGGGGAACCACGGCCAAGATTGCGGGGAGGGGAAGGGGTTAGGGAAGCAGAACGAACCATCAATCAGCATCTCGTGTAACGTACAAAAAGGGGGAGGGGAGAAAGCAAGATTCAAAATGGAACCCGGGCTCAGTTTGGCACAGGGCGGGGCGGGAGGGGGGGGTGTCGCCTTCCAGCCGACCCGCCGTGCTCCTCACATGACACAGTAAGGCTCCCGGGGAAGTTCCGGCTCTGTCCTCCAGCAAGGGACGTGGGCCACCAAGCTCTTCTTGAGGTCCTTATTGAGTAGAAAGCAAACTATGGGGTTGACAGCGGCTTGGGCAAAGCTCATCCAAACGGCTGTGGAGAGGTAGCGGTGGGGGATGCTGCAGGCCTTCACAAACACCCTCCAGTAGCAGGCCACGATGTAGGGCGACCAAAGGACCAAGAAGAGCAGCGTGATGACGTAGAACATCCTGCCCAGCCGCTTCTCGGCCTTGAACTCCTCCATGCCCAGCAAGCGGCGGTTGGCCGCGTGGGCGTTCTGCCGGATGCCCAGCAAGGTGGGCGGCATGGGGCCACGCCCGAAGCCCGCAATCCAGTTGGCCGCGGCTTGCCCCGTGGCGCCGGGCCCATGGAACGTCCAATTCTGGCTGATGGCTGGGACCATCTGGATGGGCTTCATCTTGCGATGGCGGTACTCAAAGAGGAGGAGTTTGATGTAGACCACGTGGGTGGCGAAGATCAGCACGGCCAACATGAGCATGAAGCCCAGCGTGTCGTTGGCCTTGAAGTAGCGGTGCTCGAAGATGCACTGGTCCTCCTCCCGGATGAACTTGTAGGTCCCGACGTCGAAGACCGGGGGGAAGGCCATGGCCACCGACAAGGTCCACACCATGCAGATGACGGCGACGCACGTCCAGAAGGTCATGCGTTTGGCGTAGAAGCGGTGGTGGGCCACGGCCATGTAGCGGGTGACGCTGATGCAGAAGAGGAGGAAGGCCGCGTGGAAACAGAAGAGGACGGCCATGAAGGCCACAATCTTGCAGCTCAGCACGCTGTAGGTCCAGGCCGAGCCGTGGCGGATGGAGACGAGGACGAAGGGGAAGCAGACGGCCGAGCGGATCACGTCGGCCAGGCAGAGGTCCAAGAGGAAGTAGTAGGGGGCCTTGTGGAGGCCCCGCTCCTTCAAGACCAGCAGCGAGAGGGAGAGGTTCCCCGCGAGACTCACGCAGATGATGAGGCCCAAGAGCAGCAACTTGGCGTAGGTGGAAGCGGCGTGGGGCACCGAGCCGTGGGCCTCTTCAGTCTCATTGGCACTGGCCATCTTTAGGGGGGGAAGGAAAAGAGGGGAGCTGGGTCAGCGGCGGCGTGCACGGTGACGGCCCAGGACCCTGGTGCTAAAGGGAGACGTCATCTGTCGGGGGAAAAGGTTGGAGGGGTGGGAAGAAGGGGGGGAAAATAAAAGATCAGTCTGTGGTGTATATCGGGAGGGGGGGTCCCCAACCTTTACAAGCCTGTGAGATGCTTTAGGGTGCTTAGGGCTGATCCTGCGTTGAGCAGGGGGTTGGACTAGATGGCCTGTATGGCCCCTTCCAACTCTATGATTCTATGATTCTATGATCCTGCGTTGAGCAGGGGGTTGGACTAGATGGCCTGTATGGCCCCTTCCAACTCTATGATTCTATGATTCTATGATCCTGCGTTGAGCAGGGGGTTGGACTAGATGGCCTGTATGGCCCCTCCCAACTCTATCATTCTATGATTCTATGATCCTGCATTGAGCAGGGGGTTGGACTAGATGGCCTGTATGGCCCCTTCCAACTCTATGATTCTATGATTCTATGATCCTGCGTTGAGCAGGGGGTTGGACTAGATGGCCTGTATGGCCCCTTCCAACTCTATGATTCTATGATTCTATGATCCTGCGTTGAGCAGGGGGTTGGACTAGGTGGCCTGTATGGCCCCTCCCAACTCTATCATTCTATGATTCTATGATTCTAACCTTTGGGGTTCTGACACAACATGGTGGGCACAGCAGTAAAATGGCCGCCTCACAAGGGCCACCGCAGGGAGCTGAGCTGCAGCCACAAAATGATCACCGTAGCTTTAACTTCGGTCACACTGCAGTGGCTGCTGCTGCCATGGAAACATTTTAAGGGGTCTGCCCTGCCAATCAGAATTAGCCTTGCTGGGGGTGGGGTGAGTCCTTCCTGGTCCTGCTCACTTCCTTAAAAAAGGTAATTAATAATAAAAGGTATTAAATAATAACAATAATAAAGTGATCCTGTTTTGACTGGGGTTAGTGCGTTCTAGAGGAAACACCCATTCCAAAAAGTCAAACAAGTCCTTGGACATGAAATTGTAACGTTTCACAAAATAATGCTCAGACTCCTCGGGGGGGGGGGGGAGTCTAGGACGTAAGACTTTTGGCTGTCTTGGTAGATCAAAATCAGAATAGGCCTGCTGGACCAGACTGGTGGTCCCTCCAGTCCAGCCTCCCGTCTCACACAGGGGCCAGCCAGTTCCTCTGCACAATCAACTACACAGCGTAGAGGCCAAGGCCCTCACAGGAACATCAAAAGTGGACTGCAACTTTTCTCCCACAAAGCCCCAGCTCATTCCCAAATGGCCAAATTTTAAGACTTCACATTCACGACAAGTATCTGCCCACCCTTCCACCTGGAATTCCCAGGATGCTTTGCAGGAGGCCATGACAGTTCAACAGGAATGAATATTTCAGGCAGCCGGAGATGCCTTCTGATTGTCTCTGTGGCCACAGCCTCGGATTCTTCCACTTATTGGGTAGCCAGCTCCTGGTCGGGAAATACCTGGAGATTTGGGGGGTGGAGCCTGAAGGGGGTCAGGTTTGGGGAGGGACGCCAACGGGCTGATGCCCGAGAGTTCCCTTCCCAAGGCAGCCCTTTCTCCAGGCGAATCCATCTCGGTCAGCTGGAGATCACTCCTAACCCCAGGAGATCTCTAGGAGGTGGGCCACTCAATGCGCTTGTGGCTCGAGCCAGACAGACGTCACTCCCCGCGAAGCCGGTGGGCACATGATGAATCGCGCACGGAGGTCAGGGAGTTACAGCGCTCCGAGAAGGATCCGGTGCTTGTGGTTCCCGCCTGGGAAAAAAACGTCATCTTTCTAACTTTATCACATCGCTAGTTAATGTCTTTCATTATCAGCGTTTGATGAGCTTACGGTTTGGGGATGGGACGATGGCGGCTCAGAGCAACTGAAAGCAATTTCATTAGCCAATAACAAAGTCGCGTTCCGTGGGAACGACCTAGTGGGATGCCCAAAAAATTCCATGTTTTGTCACAACAGGCCCACATTCTCTCGGGAGAACGGCCGTCTGACTGTGGTCCCCAAGTCCAAGCTGTAAATTCTTGGAGATTTGGGAGGGGCAGAGCCTGGGGAGGGAGGGGGCTGGGGTGGGGAGGGGCTTCAGTGGGATCTAACGCCATGCAGTCCCTCCCTTCAAAGCAATCATGATCTCCAGGGGATCTGATCTCCGTCACCTGGGGCCAGTTCAAGATGGGTGCGTCTGTCTGCAGCAGGAGAAAGGAGCAAAAGTTCTCCTGCCTTGGAAGTTTTGAAGCGGAGGCTGGATAGTCATCTGACAGAAATGCTGATAGATTTATGGACTCAGGCAGATGGTGAGTGGGTGGGCAGGATGGGATGTGCCAGCGTTTGTCTCTTGTGGCCCTTCCTTGCATACCCAGGGAATTGCGGATTGCCACTGTGGGATAATAGGTGAATTTCCTCCGGGCCAGGATGGATTCTGGAAATTGGGGGGGGTCACTGTGGGTGGGCAGGTAGTTGTCAGTTCCTGCATTGTGCAGGGGGTTGGACTAGATGCCCCTGGAGACCCCTTCCAGCTCCATGATTCTATGATTCTAAGAGTCTAGCATCACCTTCAAGACCAATAAATAAATAACAAAATTTCTGGCAGGGGTTGAATTTCATGAGTTCTGCAGAAGTGAGCAGGGACTCCCAAAGGCAACTCCCCCTCCACTGATTTTGTTGGCCTTTCAGGTGCTCCTGGACTCTGGCTTTTTGGGACCTGAAGAAGGGAGCCGGGACTCCCGGAAGCTCCTCCCCTGCCACCAATTTTGCTAGTCTTTAAGGTGTTCCTGGACTTTGGTACCTGGAGGAGTGAGCCGGGACTCCCCAAAGCTCTAAGGAGCTTCTGGACTCTTGCTATGTTTTACTACTGGAGATCACTTATATTTCCAGGTCTCCAGCCAGGACCCAGAGGCTGACAATCTTACATACTATCCAGTTTTATGTTACAAACCAAGGGCTCTGTTTGGTACTTTACGTGCCTTTTGGGAGATGCCACAGAGTAGGCTCAAATGGAGATGCCACAGAGTAGGCGGCCGAAGCACACAAGCCTACCACAGAGTGCTCTAAAACAGGGGTAGTCAACTTGTGGTCCTCCAGATGTCCATGGACTACAATTCCCATGAGCCCCTGCCAGCACGCTGGCAGGGGCTCATGGGAATTGTAGTCCATGGACATCTGGAGGACCACAGGTTGACTACCCCTGCTTTAAAAGAGGAAGAGCTGCCCAGGCCTATGAGAACCGGTTTTTCTTCTCAGTCTTCCAATTTGGTTTGTATTGGAAGGCAATTGTAAGCCGCTTTGAGACGCCCTCTGGTAGAGAAAAGCGAGGTATAAAAAACAGTACTCCTACTGGATAAAAACCACTACTCCTAATGCATTGCAGATCTGAGAAAGAATTCTATAAAAATGTTTCGGTTATTTAAAGAAAATGAAATGTTATGGATAGCTGAACAAGGGCCAAAACAAAAAACGTGACATTTGTCCACTTGTGCCAGTTTTCTGGGAGGGGCTGTTTGGCCCAGATCAGGCCATGGTGCCCTATAGAATGATGAGAGCCAGCTTGGTGGAGTGGTTAGGAGTGCGGACTTGTAATCTGGCATGCCAGGTTTGATTCTGCGCTTCCCCACATGCAGCCAGCTGGGTGACCTTGGGCTAGTCACAGGACTGATAAAACTGTTCTGACCGGGCAGTGATATCAAAGCTCTCTCAGCCTCACCCACCTCACAGGGTGGCTGTGGAGGGGAGAGGAAAGGGAAGGCAATTGTAAACTGCTTTAGGTAGAGAAAAGCGGCATATAAGAACCAACTTTTTCTTCTTCTTCTTCCTGATATCACATTGGGTCAGGGTCTTCAGAAACATGGGGTCTTTACCCTTATCTGAGGTTAAGCCTGGTCAGTTCTGGGATAGGAGAACCCGAGGAAGTATGTGCTGGCAGGGGCTCATGGGAATTGTAGTCCAGGGACATTTGGAGAACCAAAGTTTAGCCACCAATGCCATAAAGTGTCGGTGAAATTTCTTCGCAAATTTCCCCCTTTCCTTGAATCACCACCCCTTAACCCTTCAAGAATTTCCCTTTTTCCGGTGATTTCTGGATTTGATGACTAAAGGGGAGGGGTATTGGTAGAAAGTTTTTTTTTTATGTTGGTAATTTTAGAGTAAGTGGAAAGTTTGTAATTTTGACATGCATTTAATGTAGAGAAAATCGGAAGCTTCTTTATATTTTTCCTACTTTTTCTTCTTCTCTTATATAGAGAAGTGTAGTGTCCAGGTCACACAAGGTGATGGTATCTCTTTGCTCTGCTCTGGTTAGACCTCACGTGGAGTACTGTATTCAGTTTGGGGCACAACTGAAGGAAGATGCAGAGAAACTGGAACGTGTCCAGAGGAGGGCAACAAAGAAGGTGAGGGGTTTGGAGACCAAGTCATATGAAGAAAGGTTGGGGGAGCTTGGTCTGTTCGGCCTGGAGAGGAGGTAACCGAGAGGGGACCTGAAAACCATCTTCAAGTATTTAAAAGGCTGTCATGTAGAGGATGGAGCAGAGTTGTTCTCTCTTGCCCCGGAGGGACAGACCAGAACCAACGGGATGAAATTAATTCAAAAGAAATTCCATCTAAACATCCGGAAGAAGTTCCTGACAGTCAGAGTTGTTCCTCAGCGGAACAGGCTTCCTTGGGAGGTGGTGGGTTCTCCACCTTTGGAGATTTTTAAACAGAGGCTGGAGAGCCATCGGACGGAGAGGCTGATTCTGTGAATTTAGGCAGATTATGGGCAGATGGGATTGTGTCTGAGCTTGGCTCTTGTGGCCCTTTCTGGCATGCCCAAGGAAATGCTGATTGCCATTTTGGGGTCAGGAGGTGAATTTCCTCCAGGTCAGACTGGCCAGGGATTCTGTTGTTGTTGTTCTGTTGTTGTTTTTGTTGTTTTCAGAGGGGGGGATCATCCGGGCATGGTCACTATGGATGGGCAGGGAGTTGTGAATTCCCTGCATTCTGCAGGGGGTTGGACTAGATGGCCCTGGAAATTCCTTCCAACTCTGTGATTCTTTATTTGTGTTCGATTTTTATCTTTGTCTTTTTACAAGGCTTTTAATTTAAAAAAACATATTTATCAGGTCGGATTTGACAACCCCTATCCTGACAGAAGGGGAAACGCACGCCAAACCATCTGGATGAGAGACTTCCACCCTTGTGTTGACTGGTCCATGTGCTGCTCAAAGCTCAGCTGGCCTTCTACCACCCAGGCTCAACCACACGTGCTTCCCCAACCCCGAGAGGAGGGCCAGTCAGCATCTCATTGAACCCGTGAAGCCAGCTTCAAACAGACGGAGATCTGTCATGCCTGACTCACGTTCGTGAATGTTCGGTTAGTCAGACCCATCCACAGACACCCCCACACTTCTCGCCCACACGCATGTTTGGGGAATAGAGGTGGCCCTTGATCAAGTGGGACCTCCACTGAAGATCCACTCAGGAGAGTTAATTTCAGAGGCCTGCCATGTTGGCCTGCCAAGAAGACCTAGGACTGAGTCCCGCATCAGCTTAAGAGACCCACAGGATTTTCAGGGCATGAACATTCCAGGGTCAAAGCTCCCTTTGTTATAGCTGGATTTGAACAGACTCAGGGCAGAAAACAACATGTGGAGGGGGTGGGTTCTCCATCTTTGGAGGTTTTTAAACAGAGGCTGGAGAGCCATCTGACAGAGAGGCTGATTCTGTGAAGGCTCAAGGGGGTGGCAGGTGACAGTGGAGGAGCGATTGGGATGTGAGTGTCCTGCACAGTGCAGGGGGTTGGACTAGATGACCTAGGAGGTCCCTTCCAACTCTAGGATTCTATGATTCTAAATTCCATCTAAACACCCGGAAGAAGTTCCTGACAGTCAGAGCGGTTTCTCAGTGGAACAGGCTTCCTCGGGAGGTGGTGGGTTCTCCATCTTTAGAAGGTTTTTAAACAGAGGCTGGATAGCCATCTGATGAAGAGGCTGATTCTGTGAAGGCTCAAGGGGGTGGCAGGTGATAGTGGATGAGCAAGAGGGATGTGAGTGTCCTTCATAGTGCAGGGGGTTGGACTAGATGAACCAGGAGGGCCCTTCCAACTCCAGGATTCTATTATTCTAAATTCCATCTAAACACCCGGAAGAAGTTCCTGACAGTCAGAGTGGTTTCTCAGTGGAACAGGCTTCCTCGGGAGGTGGTGGGTTCTCCATCTTCGGAGATTTTTTAAACAGAGGCTGGAGAGCCATCTGATGGAGAGGCTGATTCTGTGAAGGCTCAAGGGGGTGGCAGGTGACAGTGGATGAGCAAGAGGGTTGGGAGGATCCTGCACATTGCTGGGGGTTGAACCCAGGAGTTCCCTTCCAACTCTGATTCTATGAATACAGTTGAAAGCACAGTTTAACAATTCTAAAATGGATCCTAAAAAATTCCTCCCTTGGGCGCAAAGATCACAACCCAGGGTGGGGTTGCAATACAGGAGGGAAGCCAATGGGATGTCGGAGTTTTTACCAGCCTCAACCACAGACCTGATGGAAGAGGTCTGTTCTCTCTTGCCCTGTTGGCCCAAGCTAGCCCAACCTCATCTCTTCTCAGAAGCTAAGCAGCGTTGATGCTGGTTAGTTTTTGGATGGGAGACCACCAAGGGAATGTAGGACCTCTAGGCAAAGGCAGGCAAACCACCTCTTTATCTTTTGCCATGACCTGATAGCCCAGGGTCCCCCTGGGGTATCAGGTCTGCAGCAGGGGTGGCCAAATGGTGGCTTCCTAGATGTCCATGGACTACAATTCCCACAAGCCCTTGCAAGGGCTTGTGGGAATTGTAGTCCATGGATATCTAGACATAAGCTTGTGGGGCTTGTGGGAATTGTAGTCCATGGTCCTCTAGAAAGCCACTGCGTGGCCACCCCTGGTCTACAAGATCGGCATAGGACAGCTGCAAATTATAAAAATATAAGATGTCACATTACAGACTGTCTGTATGGGCTGACAAATATCAAATGAAGCCAGGTATCAGGAGATCACATGTTGAATAATTCAGTCATGGAATCATAGAGTTGGAAGGGACTTCCAGGGTCATCTAGTCCAACCCACTGCTGTCTGTCTGAAAGCAGCTACTCATGGGTACAAGGAAGTCATCTCAGGGTTGGGAAATTTCTGGAGATTCGAATGGGGGGAGGTAGACAGCATGTTCTCCTACTGTCTCCGTTTACTAGGGGCAGTCATTATTTTAAGTATTATTGCCCAAATGTTTTTACTTATGGAAAGATTTGGGGGAACCTCTTTTTCTTTTTGTTAACAAAACTGGAAATTAATTGGCGGGGGTGGTGTGTGTCTAAACAGACAATGGACGCCAATCCGCCGCTCCGCTTCCAAAGCTGGTGTGCAGGAGGTAGACGAAGCTGAGTCCCTGCTGCTCCAAAACAGGCACGAGAAGATGTTTTAAATTTAAACTCCTTGGTCAAAACCGTTGAGCAAATCGCAGTCAGTTTACTCCAACACCCAAAGGTGAGAGACTTTGGGGGTTACCTTCCTTGGCGAGGCACCAAACTGGTTCTCATTTGCGTCTGGAAAGTGTTAAGAGGAGATGCCTCAATCCACCTCTTCCCAAGGAAAAGGAGAATAAGGTGGGGGAAGCACCAGTTCCCTTGGAGCTTCAAGGCTGCCAGCTCCAGTTTGGGGAACAGAGGAGATGTGGGCGGTGGAGCCTGCGGAGGGTGTGGTTTGTGGAGGAGAGGATCTTCCATGGGGCAAAATGCGGCCAAAATGTGGCCGGTGACAGTGGATGAGCGATAGGGTTGTGAGTGTCCTGCATAGTGCAGGGGGTTGGACTAGATGACCCAGGAGCCCCCTTCCAACTCTAGGATTCTAGGATTCTAGGTAGTAGGTGGCATGCCGAAGAACTTGGGAAGCCACTGCCAGGCAGAGGAGACAAAGACCTGGGTGGATCAATCATCTGATTCAGTATAAGGCAGTTTCATGTGTTGAGGAGGGGCTGACCTCCCTCCTGGTCCTTTTAACTGCAGTTGCCGGGGATTGAACTTGGGACCTTCTGCCTGCCAAGCAGAGGCTCTGCCACTGAGCCAGGGTCTCAGGCCAAGGTCCTTCCCATCCCCTCCTGACTGCTCCTCGTAACTAGAGACGCCGGGGATTGAACCTGGGACCTTCTGCATGCCAAGCAGAGGCTCTGCCACTGAGCCAGGGTCTCAGGCCAAGGTCTTTCCCATCCCCTCCTGCCTGGTCCTTTTAACTGGAGATGCCGGGGATTGAACCTGGGACCTTCTGCCTGCCAAGCAGAGGCTCTGCCCCTGAGCCAGGGTCTCACGCCAAGGTCTTTCCCATCCCCTCCTGCCTGGTCCTTTTAACTGGAGATGCCGGGGATTGAACCTGGGACCTTCTGCCTGCCAAGCAGAGGCTCTGCCACTGAGCCGGGGTCTCAGGCCAAGGACTTTCCCATCCCCTCCCTCCTGGTCCTTTTAACTGCAGTTGCCGGGGATTGAACTTGGGACCTTCTGCCTGCCAAGCAGAGGCTCTGCCACTGAGCCAGGGTCTCAGGCCAAGGTCTTTCCCATCCCCTCCTGACTGCTCCTCGTAACTAGAGACGCCGGGGATTGAACCTGGGACCTTCTGCATGCCAAGCAGAGGCTCTGCCACTGAGCCAGGGTCTCAGGCCAAGGTCTTTCCCATCCCCTCCTGCCTGGTCCTTTTAACTGGAGATGCCGGGGATTGAACCTGGGACCTTCTGCCTGCCAAGCAGAGGCTCTGCCCCTGAGCCAGGGTCTCAGGCCAAGGTCTTTCCCATCCCCTCCTGCCTGGTCCTTTTAACTGGAGATGCCGGGGATTGAACCTGGGACCTTCTGCCTGCCAAGCAGAGGCTCTGCCACTGAGCCGGGGTCTCAGGCCAAGGACTTTCCCATCCCCTCCTGCCTGGTCCTTTTAACTGGAGATGCCGGGGATTGAACCTGGGACCTTCTGCCTGCCAAGCAGAGGCTCTGCCACTGAGCCAGGGTCTCAGGCCAAGGTCTTTCCCATCCCCTCCTGCCTGGTCCTTCTAACTGGAGATGCCGGGGATTGAACCTGGCACCTTCTGCCTGCCAAACAGAGGCTCTGCCACTGAGCCGGGGTCTCAGGCCAAGGACTTTCCCATCCCCTCCTGCCTAGTCCTTTTCACTGGAGATGCTGGGGATTGAACCTGGGACCTTCTGCATGCCAAGCAGAGGCTCTGCCACTGAGCCAGGGTCTCAGGCCAAGGTCTTTCCCATCCCCTCCTGCCTGGTCCTTTTAACTGGAGATGCCGGGAATTGAACCTGGGACCTTCTGCCTGCCAAGCAGAGGCTCTGCCACTGAGCCAGGGTCTCAGGCCAAGGTCTTTCCCATCCCCTCCTGCCTGGTCCTTTTAACTGGAGATGTCGGGGATTGAACTTGGGACCTTCTGCCTGCCAAGCAGAGGCTCTGCCACTGAGCCAGGGTCTCAGGCCAAGGTCTTTCCCATCCCCTCCTGCCTGGTCCTTTTAGCTGGAGATGCCGGGGATTGAACCTGGGACCTCCTGCCTGCCAAGCAGGGGCTCTGCCACTGAGCCAGGGTCTCAGGCCAAGGTCTTTCCCATCCCCTCCTGACTGCTCCTCATAACTAGAGACGCCGGGGATTGAACCTGGGACCTTCTGCATGCCAAGCAGAGGCTCTGCCACTGAGCCAGGGTCTCAGGCCAAGGTCTTTCCCATCCCCTCATTTCCCACTGAGCCATGGGCCCCCTTAACCTGTCCATATTTGGATAACTACCAAGTTGAATAACTGAAGAGCTAAGGCATCCAGCCTGCCGTGACAGAAAGGGAAGCGTGTTCAACCAATTATTTCCCACACTCTTTGAAAATCCAAAAGGGGCCTGTTTAACCATCCATGTTAATTAGGAAACGGTCGCTCTCCCAAGGCCCCTCAACTTCTGAAAGGGAAATTTAGCAGTGGCTTTCCAAATCTAACAGTAGGTCTGGAAAACCCCTGCCCCCCTGGGTGAATCCATCACTACCTACACAGCCATTTGGGGTCATGCAGAAGTTTACCCTAGATTACCAGTCCAATTTATGGCAACACCACAGGAAAAAACTACCTAATCTTTTTTCACAGGGAAACACATAGGAAACCATAGTCCTCCAATTTCACAAATGTATGGCCTCTCAATGATTCTTAGACTGCCCCAGCAACATATGATGATCTGGGGCCAAGGGACCAAGCCCTATGAAGATAGGTTGAGGGACTTGGGAATGTTCAGCCTGGAGAAAAGGAGGTTGAGAGGGGACATGATAGCCCTCTTTAAGTACTTGAAAGGTTGTCACTTGGAGGAGGACAGGATGCTGTTTCTGCTGGCTGCAGAGGAGAGGACACGCAGTTATGGGTTTAAACTACAAGTACAACGATATAGGCTAGAGATCAGGAAAAAAATTCTTCACAGTCAGAGTAGTTCAGCAGTGGAATAGGCTGCCTAAGGAGGTGGTGAGCTCCCCCTCACTGGCAGTCTTCAAGCAAAGGCTGGATGCACACTTTTCTTGGATGCTTTAGGATGCTTTGGGCTGATCCTGCGTTGAGCAGGGGGTTGGACTAGATGGCCTGTGTGGCCCCTTCCAACTCTGTGATTCTATGATTCTATATTATTCATCCACACCCATCTCACATTTTAACTACAGATCAGTGTTCAAACACAGAGAACATGAGAACAAGGAGGGTCCAACTAGTCCAGCATCCTGCCTCACAAAGTAGCCAGCCAGTTCCTCTGCAGGGCCAGCCACAGGGCAGGGAGGCCGAGGCCTTCCCCTGAGAAGACCCTCAGAAGAGCCCTGCTGGGTCAGGCCAGGGAGGGTCCCTCCAGTCCAGCCTCCCGTCTCACCCAGGGGCCAGCCAGTCCCTCTGCAGGGCCAAGTTCAGGGCAGAGGGGCCGAGGCCTGATGTTGCTTCCTGGCTCTGGGATTCGGAGTTTTACCACCTCTGAATGTGGAAGTTCCCCTCAGTCACCACAACTAGTACTCGCTGATTGACTCATCCTCCATCAAATCTATCTAATTTCCTTTTCAAACCGTTTATTCCTTTGGCCATCCCAACATCCTTTGGCAGCAAATCGCTCTCTGTGTAAAGTGGTATTTCCTTTTGTCCGCCCTGAACCTACTGCCCGTCAGCATCCTTGGATGCCCTCCAGTTCTAGAACTTTGGGAGAAAAAGAGACTTGGAAAAAGTGTGCAGGCCCCTCTTTCTATCTTGACATAAACACTCAAGAGACATAGATACTCAAGGGCAGAACTTGATGCGAGTTCAGTAGCACCCTGCCAGGGATGGGCCGACTGTGGTTCTCTAGCTGTCCATGGACTACAATTCCCATAAGCCCTGGCAGCCCACACCCGCTAGAGACAAACAGGTTACCAGGGTATGAGCTTTTTTCCTTCTTAAGGGCCCACCGCCTTGAATCTGGCTATTCCCCCAAAAAGCCAACATGGCTACCCTCCGAACTGACCAGAGACACAAAAACTTGATTCAGGGTATTCATCCCACAAAAAACAGTATGGATGGATGCTCTCCCACATTTCCTCCTATGACTGTCATGTGGCTTTTGCAAATATACCTCGTGGACACATACAGTGACACAGTTAATTTCCTCTCTCGCCAAACAATCCATATGCTTAACCTCATCCTGAATTTCCATAGAACGAATTCAGTTTTTGCTTTTTCGGCAGCCGAAAAAAGATCTCCTGTCACATGTGGTTCCCCCGGCTTGGGAACCATTATGTTTAATATAAACATTTGTAAAATATGGTGATCCCTAACTTGATTAACCCAAGTTAGCCCAGTCTCAATAAGATCTCAGAAGCTAGGCAGGGTCAACCTGGGTTAGGATGTGAATGGGAGACCACCAAGAAAGTCCAGGGCTGCTAAGTCCATGGAAAAACCCCCTCCATCTCTGGATGGCCCATTCTAGCCCAATCTTGGAAGCTAAGCAGGATCGGCCCCTGTTAGTATTTGGATGGGAGACCACCATGGAAACACAGGGTAGCTATGCAGGTACAAACAACCACACCTATGCAAACCACACCTATTCGTCTCTTGCCTTGACCTGAGGGGCCCAGGCTAGCCCAATCTTGGAAGCTAGCAGAAGAAGAAAGTCTCAAGCTGGCGATGTCAAAGTGTTCGAGACAATTTCGAAACGGATTCCCGAGTGTAGCCCGTTTTCGATATCTTCATCAGTGACCCCACTGCTATAGAGGAATTACACATACTGATGTTTTATTATTATTATTATTATTTAATTTTTAGACCGCCCTTCTCCCAATAGGTTTACAACATAAATAGTTAAAACACAATAAAATCCCCATAAAAACCCCAATTAACATCAGCAAAAGTACATATAACATATAGGGGCAGTGGTCACAATTCTGATCTTAGTTCAGCCTGGTGGAGAGAATAATATTCAGAAGAGGGTGGCACCAATACAATAGATCTAACAATGATCTCGATGTTAGAGATCTCAATATTGGAGGGGATCCTCTGGTGGATTAGTGGGAGAGCTGCCCTGGCCTCAACCATATGCCTGGCGGAAGAGCTCTGTCTTACAGGCCCTGCGGAAAGCTGGTAGATGCTAATATTAGTAGACCCCTACAAATATGGATATTATGTGACCGGTTTGGGATTGAGCTATATACCCAAGACATTATAAGAGACTAAGTTATTTCCAACAATCATAAAAACATTATTAGAGGAGACTGAGTTATTACAATACTGAGAATTCACTGATGAAGATATCGAAAACGGGCTATATCCGGGAATTTGTTTTGAAATTGTTTTGAACATTGTGAAATTGTTTTGAACATTAAATCACTTGGCCATCGCCCGCTCAAGACTTTTTTCCACTACTTTATCACGGCTGACGGGTCTTCACCTGTTGCAATTTTGGAAGGTAAGCAGGGTCAGCCCCTGTTAGTACTTTGCATGGGAGACCAGCATGGAAGCATAGGGTTGCCATGCAGAGGCAAACAATGGCAAATCACACCAGTTTGTCTCTTGCCTTGACCTGAGGGGCCCAGGCTAGGCCGATCTTGGAAGCTAAGCAGGGTCGCCCCTGGTTAGTGCTTGGATGGGAGGCCGCTAAGGAAGTCCTCTGTCACTATGCAGAGGCAGGCAGGCAGGCAAGGGCAAACCCACCTCTGAAAGTCGATCACCTTGCCCTGGGTGGCCCAGGCGAGCCCAGGAGAGGAAACGAAGCACGGTCAGCCCTGGTTAGTACTTGAACGAAAGGCCACCGAAGAAGTCTATGGTCACTACGCAGAGGCAGGGAGCAGGAAAACATCACCGCTTGCCTTGACCTGGACGGCCCAGGCCAGTCCCACCTTATCACATCTGAGAAGCCAGGCAAGGCCAGCCCTGGTTAGTCCTTGGGAGGGGGGAGTCCAGCAGGCAAGTCCAGGGTTGCCACGCAGAGGCAGGCAATGGCCAACCACCTCTGAACATCTCTGGCCTCGCCAGTTGTACCGGGTCGCCATAAATCGGCTGCAACTGGAGGGCACCTTCGACCCCCACCATTCTAGCTCCGAGGTAGCACAAGCCACCCATCTGGCATCTTCAACTTGACAGAATTTTCCACCACCGGGTTTTGGGGGGCTGCCGGATACTCCAGGCCAGGGGTAGTCAAACTGCGGCCCTCCAGATGTCCATGGACTACAATTCCCATGAGCTCTTGACAGCAGGGGCTCATGGTAATTGTAGTCCATTGACATCTGGAGGGTCGAAGTATGACTACCCCTGCTCTAGGCCTTTGAGTTAGATTTTACAGCCAACTGGTTTTACCGTTTAGCTTGGATTTATTTCATTTATAGGCCCTCTCAGCACCACTCTCAGGCTGGCGTGCAACAATTTAAGGCCAATATTACAATAAAAGCTGTAAATACAGGTTCCTCGGAGGGAGGGAGGGAAGGAGGGAGGGTCAGGCATTCCCTCAGAGTCCCACCGGGAGGTTCTGCCGTGACCCACTCCACTCCCTGCACCCACCTGCGGGTCGGCAACTAAGTCAAGAGGTATCCAGGTTGGCACCTTCATGACGGCTCCTTTCAGTTCTGTGATTTTTAAAACCCAACTCAAACTCCAGCAGAGTGGACCCACGGCTCCTTTATCTTGCGTGCCCCTAGCAGAGATGTGACAAAGATACACCAATGTGGGGGAGAGCCAGTCCAGAGGGCCCCAGAGCACCTGTGGCTGACAATGGGCCTCGGAAAGCTCGCTCACTCCCAGGAGCACTCTGTTGCCGACACGTCGGTTGTGACGCCTGTACACTCACACAGTACCAGTCCCATGCCGTGTTTCCAAACCAGCTGGGGGCTCAACACGGCCAGGACTTCGCACACAGACTCATGAACCTGGGCATGTGACCTCTCCGAGATACACCAAAACTACACAAACGACACCGTCCCTCACCGCAACGTCCAAGACCTGCGACTCCCTGCCACTAGGACAAAAAGAAATCAAGGCTCTCTTCCCCCTGCCCCATCCCGGTTGCCCACATGATCTCACTGGTTCATAATCCGGTTGATTTATGCACGCCGGGTGACCAGTTCCTCCGGCAGATCCCTGGGCCCTGACGAACCGCCCGAGTTGCATTTCCTTAGCAGGAAGCCAGGAAGTGCCTTGGGGCACGGTCAAGATGCACCGAATTTTGGGGTGATTCGATCACGCGCCCTCCGGAAGACTCGTGCACAGGCCGAGAACCCACGCATGGCAATGAATCCTGAGCAGGGTGGTCGTAGAAGCAGAGAGCGGGGTGTATTGCCATCCACCAAAACGCATCCATTCACAGAAACACCAGTGTGTCCTGTGGCTAGGCACGTCTGTGATGTACGGAAACACATGACAGAGACAGCACAGCGCACGCGCACCCAAAGGTTGGGGGACACGCACTCCGAGACACACCTGTTCACACACAGGACAAGAGTTGCCAGATACCCCTAACTATCAACAAGGGAAATGACTACAGGTTTACAGATAACTTACTAAAATTTTGCACCTTATTCCCATCGACTTAGCTCACGATACTGAATTGGTTTGCGGTTGGTTTTCGGCTCGTGGGAGAACAGGATCAACCTCCCCCATTCCAAGGTACTCCTATGTCATTTGCAAAACGGTGGGTTAAGAGTAAAGCAGCTCCACTGATGGATTACTCACTAAGGTAAACCCACTGAAGTTACTAGCCAGGAAAATGAAAAAACACTTATTGACTTGGCTTTGGTCTCTCAAAAGAACAAAGAGCTCACTTTTAAAAAACCTTCTTTGCCTGTGAGTAATTTTTATTCCCCCTAGCAACCAGGGGGATTCACACAGGCTCCGTTTAACATCTCCTTTTCTCCAGGGTAAGAGGCAAACAAGCTTCTTCCTCTCAAATAAATCCTTTTCTGCACCAACCCAATACCTTAGGCACAACAGCTCAAATACTATTGGTTTACAATTGGGTTACTATTCGTTTACACCTAAGCATCTCCTCTTGGGGAGGGGAGGGGGCAGGGAGGTGAAGGGAGCCCACCCAGTTGAACTGCTGTCCCCCAAACTGTTTAACCATCTTGTCAAGGCCGGAACAAAGGAACCTCCCCAAGACCCCCCCCCTCCCCAAGCCCCTTACCTTTCCTATGGTCTAGTCCATCCTTCTACCTCCTGCGAGGTAGGTCTTTTTGCTGTGTTTTGGTGTGTCAATTTTGTAATCTGATTGATGGACATTTTTTTCCCCCAAAAATAAGATGCTATGTCAGAGAATGACTTATTTACAAAAGCTTGTCTGGCGTTGGCCGAAAGGAAGGAAGGTTTTCTGAATAACAGGGTGTTTTTCTTTGGGGGGGGGGGAGAACAAGGAGCATCTTGGTGAGAGCCCATTCTGCAACACTACCCATGCCTAGATAGAAGGGGGGGGGTGTCAGACAGCAATTGCAGAATAGAGATTGTGGGGGGGGGGGGAGTTCCGGAAGGAACAAAAGGACCAAGAAGGTGGGGTGGACGGAGCTCAGGCAAAATGGGAATCAGAACACCCACACCCAAACCCCAGCACCTGGGGGAGGAGGCCACCCCCCTGCCCCACCCCACCCATCCGCCCACCCCACCCCCACCCCAAGAGGCAACAGGGAAACAGGTGGCAGCTCCATAGAGACGTCTGGGAAAGAGGCAAATGGAGAATCGGAGAATGGAGGGGGGGGTGAGAGAGATGAACACAACAAGGGGGGGGGGTCTCCTATTGTGACAGGCAGCAGGCAGGCGGGAGAGGGATGGACGGACTGGGGGGGAAGGGGGGATGCCCGGGCCGGGCCTGGCTCACCTCCACTCCTCCAGGCTGGAAAACGGGTGGCACAGAGACGACCCTCCGGAGCTCCTGGCGGGGGGCGCCGGGAAGGGGGTCCCGATCCGCCCTGTGGTCCTTCAGGGCTCACCCACGCCCTGGATGCCCGGAGCTGTTGCCTTGGCGACGGGGCCGGCGCCCTGCTTCCTCGGCCCCGGCAGGCAGGCAGGCGCGGAGGGGCTGTGGGTGGGTGGGTGGGTGGGGGCGATCCTCTGGCAGGGGGTGGCCCCCTCCTCCGCCCGGCGGGCCCCGATCCCGGCTCCCGGCCCCTATTGTCCTGTGGGGCTCCGGCTGGGCGCTGGAGAGGGGGGTCCCCGCCTGGGGGGCTGCTCCATCCTGCCCGCGGCTGCCTCAGGCGGAGGATCCCAGGGGCGCCACGGGAGGAGGCGGAGGCGGCGGAGGAGGAGGAGGAGGAAGGCTGGCGCGGGGGGCGGGGGGCGGCCGCGGCTCTCGGTCGGGCTCCCCTCGGCGGCGGCGGCGGCGGCCTCGATCCCGGCGGCCGCCCATGTCTGGGGCCAGGTGACGTCGGGGCCGGCGCCGCGCAGGGCCGGAGGGCGGCCGCTCCGAAGGGCGCGCCGGCCGGACAGCGACCCCCGCCCGCGCTCAGGCCCCGCCGCCGCCGCCGCCGCCGCCCGACGGAGCCCTCCGCACGCAGCCCCGCCGCCGCCGCCGCTCAGCCCCGCCGTCCAGCGCCCCGGCCGCCGCCTCGCCCAGGCACCTCCTGCGGCGGCCACGCGAGCGCCCGGGGAGCCTCCGGCCTGCAGCGGACCCCGCCAGACCCCGCAGACCCCGCAGACAGACCCCCCACACCACACGGGCCGGCCCACGGCGGCGGCGGCGGCGGAGAGGGATGGCGGAGCGCGCCCGCCCGCCCGCGCGCGCGCGGAGGACAATGGGCAGCCCCCGGCGCCGGAGCGCGCCTCTGCCTCTCTCTCGCGCGCGAGCACGGCAGGCGGGCAGGCCTCGGCTCTTTCCGGACGGCTTCGGGCGCGGCGGCGGAGAGGAAGGATCGGGAGCGCCGCTCGCAGCATCAGGACCAGGCGCGGCCGACGGGAGGGAGGGAGGGAGGGAGGGCGGGGCGGGCCACAGGCTCCCGGCGGGAGGCTCCGGGAGGGGAAAGGGGCCCTTTCTTTCTTTCTTTCTTTCTTTCTTTCTTTCTTTCTTTCTTTCTTTCTTTCTTTCTTTCTCTCTCTCTCTCTCTCTCCCCAACTAATTCCTTCCTTCTCATTCCACTTCCTTCCTTCCTTCCTTCCTTCCTTCCTTCCTTCCTTCCTTCCTTCCTTCCTTCCTTCCTTCCTTCCCTTCTCATTCCACTTCTAATCTCCTTCCTTTTCTTCCTTTCCTTCCTTCCTTCCCTCCCTCCCTCCTTCCCCTCCCTCTCTTCCTTGCTTCCTCCCTCCCTCCCTTCTCATTCCTAATCTCCTTCCTTCCTTTCCTTCCTTCCTTCCTTCCTCCCTCCCTCCCACTCTCCTTCCCCTCCCTCTCTTTCTTGCTTCCTTCCTCCCTCCCTCCCTTGCTTCCTTCCTTCCCATCCCACTGCAATTTCCTCCCTCTCCCCCTCCCCAACAGGGACCCAAATCTGATGCTGTTATTGTGCCTCACAACAACCCTGTGAGGTCTGCTCCGCAGAGAGTGTGTGATCAGACCCAGGACACCTAGACTGAGACTGGGGATTTGAAGTGTCATTCCCCAGCTCCTGGTCCAACACCTTAACCTCTACACACCACGCTGGGTCTCCGGGGGGGACAGGGACTGGAGTGGGGGTATTAATTTTTTGTATTTAATTCATTTGTGTCCTCCCCGTTTCTCCCAAGTGGGCACCCAAATCACCTAACGCCATTCTCTTCTGCTTTGTTTTACCTCTGCAATAACCCTGAGGTAGGATCTTCTTCTTCTTCTCCTCTAGCTGACAATCGGTGGCGCAGGTTGTCCTCTCAGCCTACATGCTGCTGTAGGTGCTGCAGACATGGCCAAACCAGTGCAGCCTGCACTTTGGGATTGGTTCTTTAATTTGCGGCTCATTATTACCTTTTGTCCAAATTGACTCATTTCCATTATGATCACCTAGAAAGACACCCAGAATCTGCTTCAGGCATCGCATCTGGAAGGTAGGATCGGCTGAGGGACTGTGACTGGTCCAAGACCACACACTAAGTTTCCAGGGTACAAATAGGGATTCGAACCCATGTCTCTTAGTTATGAGTCCAACACTCTTAACTGCTGCACCACACTGGCTCTCACGGGTAGTCTAGAGCCCTCAAGAGTCCTCCACAGCAGGGGTAGTCAACCTGTGGTCCTCCAGATGTTCATGGACTACAATTCCCATGAGCCCCTGCACCATGAATGCACCATGATACTCTGGAGAACCAAGTGGGGGGGGAGGAACACACATTTCCAAACAGCATTGAACCCAAGGTGGATAAATTACCTGTGCTGGACTTCAACGTACCAGAACAGTCTCCTCTGCAAACAACTAGTTCAGAATCAGTGTACTAAATTTAAGGCGAGATATTTTAGATTTGCACCCTTAGACAGCCCACCCTAGCTTGATCTCATGATATCTTACAAACTAAGCAAGGCCTGTGTTAGTCCTTGGAGAGGAGACCACCGAAGGAGATTGGGGGCTACTGTTAAGAGGTAGGCAACGACAAACCGCCTCTGCTCATCTTTTGGATGGCCCAGGCTAGCGCAGTCTCATCAGAACTTGGAGCTAAGCAGGGTTTGGCTCCTCTTAGGGGCCTGGGGCCTCGTTAGTACTTGGATGGGAGACCACAAGGATCCAGAGTGCGAACCACATCTGGGTGTCTCTTGCATTAAAAACCCAACAGGGATACTGTACGTCGTCTGTGACTTCACTCGACAGCTTATTGAATCGCCATCTTGCCCTGATCAGGTTGACCTGATTTCAAAAGGTCTTGGAAGTTAACCAGGGTTGCCCTGTTAGGACTTGGAGGAGAGACCAGAGAGGCAGGCAATGGGAAACCACCTGTGTTTGTCACGACCTCAATGGCCCAGGTTAGCCTAATTTTGACAGCTCGGAGAAGCTAAGCTGCGGGGGACCCCTTGGTTATGCTTCGATGTGAGGCCACCAAGGAAGTCCAGGGCTGATCCGTGAAGCCCCTGCAGGTCCCTTCTTCCGACCTGGATGGCCCAGGCTTGGCAGATCTGGGAAGATAAGGTTGCCATTAGGGATGGGCAATTTGGTTTGGATAAGCCCAAAAGTACTTGAATCCAGTGCTGATCTTCGGACCTGTCCGAGCTGAATTGCTCATCGCTGTACTTTAGACCAGCCGAATCAGCGGGATCCAAATCGCAATTTGGTCAGTTTAAAGGAGGGGAGGGGAGGGGAGAGTGTCATGATCAGATGTTTGGCACGCCCTTTAAACACCCTCCCCCCCACGCCTTCTCAGGCAGCAGAAATGGTCTCCGCTGACTGGGAATCTTTACAGGGGGAAAAAATTGCAGCGTTTCAGCTTCCCAAATTTCTTTCCGGTGCACGTGCCTAGTTGCCGTAAGTTGGCTGTGACTTGGTGTCTTTTCGCCACCATTGTTGTAACCATAACAATATGCACATCTTGCAACTATTTGAAAACTTGTACTGTTGGATATTCCTCAGATTCTCCATCTGAGTTGTTCCCTCGGCAAAAAAAAAACGCCCTGCAGTGTTGACCTTTCCTTCTGGTTTAGTCTCCTCTGGAGGGTGGACGGCAGCTCCCTGAGGGAGGGAAGGGGCAGAGCTGAAGGCCGTCCGAAAGCCAAAATTCACACCGTGGGGTGCCCAGGCTGTCCGATATGGGGACTATTCTGGAATCTTTATTCTGACTGTGCATATCTGGCAGAGAAATCTCTGACAAACAGCCACCCTTACCCCCTTGGCTAGATATGAGCCCAGGAGCACCTGAGAGACCAACAAGATGTTCGGCTTAAGAGCTGTGGAGCGTATGATCTGCTTTCCTCGTATGACCAAGGGAGCTCGGACTCTCAAAAGCTCACAACCTTCATTGTCTCACCAAGGAAGATCCGACTCTCGAAAACTCACTCCCCCGCCCCCCCCCAAAAAAACCTTGCTTGTCTCTTCAGGTGCTCCTGAATTCGACTCCACCTCTCCTTGTGCAGATTAATACGGCTAGTATCTGAAAAGATCCTAGAGTGAGTCCTGCCCCTCCAATCTGCTGAAGTTGACGGACTTAAGAGGGGTGTAGACTGGTTTGGCACAAGTGTTCGCTGGGGAAGAGGCCCGGGTGTATTTGACTGTTTCTCAGGCAACAGAGCGCTGCGGTTTTAGATCCTGCTGGCTTTTTGTTTTTCTGATTATAGTGTGCCTTTCCCTCCCCCAAACCAGACTCGCTTCCTTGCGATGAAGCCTATAAGAAAACTGCCACCAGGTATTCGGGCACGGCCTACGACCGTCCTGCCACCAACGCAGAAAGCGAGTTCCTCTGAGGCAGGGGTAGTCAAACTGCGGCCCTCCAGCTGTCCATGGACTACAATTCCCAGGAGCCCCCTGACAGCAAATGCTGGCAGGGGGCTCCTGGGAATTGTAGTCCATGGACATCTGGAGGGCCGCAGTTGAGGCATGGCCATGCGTTAGAACGAACAGGAATTCTGCTGAATGGGATGAAAATCCTCTAATCTGTGGGGTTGGTGGCTGGGGGCCTTTCCAAGGAAACCCTCAGTTCCCCCAACACGTTTCCCGTTCCCCAAATTTGGAATGTGGAGGAAGAACCATGGCAAGAGATATGGATTTACCTTCAGCATGTTATCAAAGCCCAGGCCCAGATAGTCCAGGCTAAGCCAATCTCATCAGACCTCACAAGCTAAGCAGGGTCAGCCAGAGATTGGATGGGAGACCAACAAGGACGTCCATGGTTGTTATGCAGAGGCAGGCTGTGGCAAACCTCTGCCTTGGAAACCCTACAGGGTCACCGTACGTCCGCTGCAATTTGGCAGTGCTTTGCACGCCCAAGTTATTAAACCGGTGGGGAAATATCCTCTTCAAAGTGAGCACCAGGGAAGCAACTGCCACCGCCTGGTACATTTCCCCTCCACGTGGCGTAGAATTGCATCAATCCCCTAAATTCGGCAGCTGCTCTCGGTCCTGCAGCCGGCAGAATACACCTGACCCTGCGTGTCCAAGTGCCCGTCAAGTCACAGCGGACTTCTGGCCACCCCAGCACGGGGCTTTCCAGGCCAATGTCAAGCAGAGCTGGTTTGCCCCCACCTTCCTCTGCAGAGCCTTCCTTGGTGGTCCCCCATCCAAGTACAGGCCCTGCTGAGCTACCAAGTGGTCAACCCCCGCAAACAGGGCAAGCGAGAATCAGAGACGGTTTGCCACCATCTTCCTCTGAGGTCTCCCATCCAAGTATCGACCCTGTTTCGTTCCCGAGATCTGACCATACCATGCCGCTTTCTCTCTCCGCTCGGCCCAGCCACCCCCCGCCAGGAAGGACCGAGGAGGCAGAGGCTGTGACCAGGATGTTTTTATTAGTGCTTCCAATGCAGGCACAGCTCAGGTGATGCACACACACACGCACACGCACACGCGGCTCTGAAACCACCTGCTCCATCCTCGGGGCCCTCGGTCTGGTCACCGACAAAGGGCATCGGACACTCGGCGTGAAGGAAAAAGGAGACGCCCCCAAACCATTCTCCTTCGATTCTGTCTCGCTCGAACCTGCTCCCCTGGCTGAAAAAGTTGGAAAATATCCTCTCTGGAAGCAAGGTGGGAAATCTCGTTCTAAGTCCAAGATATTTGGGCACCGTGAGGTCGAGGAGGAAGAAAGCAGGGGAGGGTTCACCCAGCGTTGGCCAAAATGGCTTTCCAGATGTCCATAGACTACGATTCCCAGTGCTGGCAGGGGCTCATGGGGATCATAGTCCATGGACATCTGGAGAGTCACGGTTTGTGGGTCTTTGAATACAATTCCTCAAGCTCAAAGTATAGCGCTTACCTGGCAGTGAGGACCATTTCTCTCTCTGGCTCTTGAAACGTTCTAATAAACGCGTCCATCTTCAAGGTGCCACAAGGCCCTTGGTCATTTTGGCAGCTGCGGCCTGACGCAAGCAGGAGGCCCACAGCACCTCGACCAAAGTCAAACCATGGACCGAATACAATCACCAAAAACCAGCACTGGGGACCAAGCGAGCACAAACATCAAATGCTGGCAGAGACACACTAACCAAAGGTCTACACTCCATCTTGGATGCATACAACATGCCAACAAATTGATGCCTCGGTACCGGTTTGCTACAATGGGGAGGGGGGGGGGACAGGGGGACGAAGGCAGATTAAAAACCGTGCCGAGGAAATAACGAGGTATATTGGCCTCTTATTGTACAGCTCGGGCTGAGGGTGAGGAGAGATACGCCCCACGACCCCCTTTCTCGAACGTCGAATTAATACTATCCAGTGCGTGCTTTTGTAGAGCCAGCCCGGCCCGCGGAAAGAGGTATTCTGAAGACGAGCAAAAAGATCTAAGAGGGATACCCTGGCACTGAGCTTTGATCCAAACTGTTTCTCGTATCCAGGGCTGGCCAAACGGCGGCTCTCCAGAGGTCCGTGGACTACAATCCCCATGAGCCCCTGCCAGCATGCTGGCAGGGGCTCATGGGAATTGTAGTCCACGGACCTCTGGAGAGCCGCCGTTTGGCCAGGCTGGCCGGTGGTGATGGTTAAGGTGAAATTTGAGCTGCGGACCTTGCGACAAACGCTCTTAGCCCTTGTGCTTTCGTTAGGCCCTGATCCAATTAATGAACGCTCATCAATGGACTTTGACTGCAGTTGGAGGCATTACCACCCACAGACCTCTTTCCCTGGGTGCTCAAATAGCTTTGCAAGTGTCGGTTCTCACCATCTGATCTAAAGCGGAAAGCTGCTAACCTGTCCGACTGGAACGGGCAGAGATACATACCCTCCGTCCGCAATCCCCGTATAAAGCCCGTTAGATAGGCCTGAATCAGTTCCTTCATGGGAAAGAAACTGGTTGGAGGCATCGTTTGTGACTGAGTAGACATCTGAAGCAGGAACGGGACGCTCTGCCACCAACTCACACCCTTCCCAGCCACACGATATCAGGTTCCCGCTCGGGCCCAGCCCCAGAGGTCGAAGGGATCTGCTAAACAAGAATCTCGGGAAAGCTCACGGCTTCTGAGGGGGATTCAATTATGGTGAGACGGCAGGCTTTCTGATAGGGTCCCAGCTGCCATGAAGAGATCCAACTTCCTCCTTACTCCTTGGGAGGCCTTCTTCACCCACCCCAGGACTTCCTCACCCATCACGGGCAAGGGTGACCCACCCATAAGGACAAGCGAACGGGGTACACCCACCGTATCTATATCAAGGGAAAGTTCTGTTCCCCTGACCAGCCCCTTCCTGGTTGGTTACATTTATTGCTGTTTACAAAAGAGGAAGGCAAGGACTTCCTTTCATTTGATTTTAAAGAGCCGGGCAGGACACAGCACCAAAATTGGGAGCAGCAGGGAGGAGCTGTTTTATGTATCAAGGCCTCGTTCTTTATGGGGGGGGGGGGGGAGGCAGGTAAACAATGGCTGGGCTGTACCTCATCAGACTCTCATTTAAAAAAAAAATACAAAGGCATCTACGAGGGAGAATTTTAGCCTAACTGCCCCCGGGCCTACCAGTTCACTATGTGACTATGCCGCTTGATACAGAATTCAGGCACATCAGCTACTGCTGTTGTCTAAAGCAGAACGGTACAAAGACCCTCGGAGAATTCGGTTTGAGAACTCCAAACCCTTGACGCTAGGCTTCGTTTCCACCCCGGTGATGGGCTCGCAACGGAGAAAGACACGGGGCAATCCAAACGGTGCAGAGAAGGAGAGCATGACCAATGTACAGGAACAGCTATGGGTCACTGCAACACAACCCACGCAGACAAAACCTCCTGGGAGATCGTGCACCGTGGTCGGGAACTTTTCTGCCTCCTCCTTGCCAGCCCACACGCCTGTGCAGGCCTTTTACTCTGCCTCACAGCAAACAATGGGGTTTGGGCTGGCTTTTCTACAAAAGTGCGGGGCAGAAGCCAGATGGGGTGGGGAGCCGAGAGCCCGGGCCAGCCGAGGTGGCGTCGAGGTGGAACAGTTGCTTTCAGACGTATTTGCGCTACTAGGTCGATGGTGGCCTATCGGACAAGTTGGCTAGGACAGAAGGGGAAACGGTGAAGGACAGACTTCGTAACCCTGGGACAAATCAATGAGTGCATGGGCACACCAACACGCACGCAAGTACACACACACACACGCACGCACGCACACAGCTGTGACCGATAGTTACATTCCAATCTCAGCTTCCGTTTGGGGGACGGGGAATTCTCCGCCACGAGGTCCGGCCTGGATGCCGATGTCTCTGTTCGCAAAGTTACGGACGACGTCCTGCCTCCGAGTTCGGATCGGGAGAGGGAAGCGGCGTCGGGATCCGCGCGAGAACGTTGCTCTCTTCCTCCACAAGGCCTCACGGACGAGATCACAGCAGCTGCTGACAGCACAAACATTCAAGAGGAAGTAACGAAGCACATGTTAAGCAGCACGGAAGGGGCCGGGGGGCCGGGGGAAGGTGCTGTCTGTTCGTGGCGCGCCCAACGCCCGTCCTGCCTATTGCACATGAAGTTGTTTCCGATCGGCCGTTCGGTTAGGGACACGTACATGTGTGTATATGCAGAAATATACACGTATACAATAATAAATTATTTTCACCGTCGGCAAACCCAGCACACTGGGCTTGCACGGCTAGTGGTTAATAAATAAAATCTATTCTGAGGAGTGAGTTCTATGGGTGGGGCGGGGGTCGAGCCTCCCCACCAGGTAAAAAAATAAATACGGGGCCATCTATTTGGGAGGAGGTCTTCCGTAGTCCTCGGGGCTGAGCCCTGCCGGCGGCAGACGAACACGGGGGCACATCCAGGAGCCCAAAAGGAGCAGAATTGGAATCCTCCGTCCGAAGGGTCTTGCTGAAAAGGGTGGCGGCACGGAGACGTCCCCTCGGGGGCAGCCTGGAATGAGCGTGGCTGAATCCTGCGTGGGCGGGATGGGCAGAAAAGCAAAGTCCCGCTGGGCAAGGGGAAAAGAGGCTCCCTGTCTGCCGATGGGATGAAAACGACATGACATTTCGGAAACTGTGGGCATTTCCGCACACGTCCCGTAGAAACGAGATGGAAAAAAGCAGAGCAATGGTCAATAGATTGTGTTTAGCATGAGGACTTGGCTGGATTATGCTCTAGGGCAGGGGTAGTCAAACTGCGGCCCTCCAGATGCCCATGGACTACAATTCCCACGAGCCCCTGCCAGCATTCGCTGGCAGGGGCTCATGGGAATTGTAGTCCATGGACATCTGGAGGGCCGCAGTCCGACTACCCCTGCCCTCTGAGGCTCGGGGCTGTATCTGTGCATCGGGGGCCTATTTCACTGCTGCCACGCACAAACTCTCACTGGCAACTGTACTCTCAACTGTACTTTGGGTTCTTTAAACTGTGTGTGTTTTACTTTTGGGAAGAGAAATTATAAGCTACCACAGCTCACTGCTCCTTGCACCAGTCCCTTTTTTGTCAAACCCGGCAGGGTGGGGATCTCCCGCACTTGAAGAAACACAGGTGTCAAGCTGCCCACCTGGCCAGGGCCCAGCTACAGCACCGACTCCTGTTCTAGATAAAATTAGTTTTGCTTCCCATTGTAAAAGCCCCCCCCCTCCCCTCAAGGTTCTTACACTGGCATCTAAAACTAGAATACTGGTTATTGTTTCCAGATCTTATTTTTCTTTTTAAAAAAAACAAACACGTTTTCTTTTTGTGTTCCGCAGGAAGCCGAAAGTTGAAAGATACTCACGTTGTGTAGCTAAAGGATATACTAATTTTTGGGGGTTGTGTTTTTAAAATCCGGTTGCAAGTTTCCGCTGCCGTGTCTCCTCGGCAAATTAATCGGACTTAATTAATTAATTAATCCTAATGAAGGATGCTTTGAAGAGGAACCGCCGAAAACCAGACAGCTAGAAAGGGGAAAGATGAAAATCTGCTGAATCCTACCAGGAAGATTTTTTATTTTTTAGGGGGGCGGGGCTTTGGGGAAGTGCAGATGTCTGTTATAGATGCTCCTAATGAAATGGGAATTGTTTTACAGAGACTAGGAAACGCCAGCATTTGGAGGGGGGGGTCCTTGAGTGGGACCCCCTAAAGTGAGGCCTCGGGGTAGGCAAAGTGTGGCTCACCAGATGTCCATGGACTACAATTCCCACGAGTCCCTGCCTGGCAGGGACTCGTGGGAATTGTAGTCCATGGACATCTGGTGAGCCACACTTTGGTTACCTTTGCATGTAGTGGAAGGGCAAGGACACCTCTTGTGCTGCCCTCAGGCGCCCCGTACAAAGGGAGGATGCAGGAGTGGTGGACCACCCTCTCGAGTCAGCCCTGATCACTTCCACGTGAATGACCATCAGTAAAGCAATTTTCTCAGCCTCTGCCTCTTGTACCTCACAAGGCTTCTACAAAAAGTGCCTGGGACTTGGAGAAATTCAGACTGTTAAGTCGAGATGCGCCCTGATCCCTCAAGATGGGTCTCCCGTCCTTTCTCTCTCTCTCTCTCTCTCTCTCTCTTTCTCTCTTCTTCAGACCTCGGTGGCTCAGAGAGGAGGTGCCAGGACAACCGAGGCCCTTCTCACAGTCCCTCTGGGAGCCCTGCCAGACTACGAGAACCAATCCAGCAGAAGGTACAGGGTGACGGCCACCAAGGGCATGCAGCTGCTGAAGGCTACCGGCAGGAAGACAAAGAGGCCGAGGAACCGCAGGGACCGCGTCAGGATCCGTTCGAGTTCGCTGTGGGAGTTGGGGGTCTTGCGGGCCTTGAGGACGTTGTTGCCCTCCCCGAGCCAGAGGCTGCCTTGCCCTATCAAGAGACCCTGGGCCTTGCTCTGTCCGTGGGCACCGACGGGACTGGAAAGCAGGTCTGGGGGGTGGCTCGGGAAGGGCGTCGGAGTCCGGGCGGGGACCACCAGGGGCATCACCGTGGCGTCCTGAACCATGGGCCGCAGGACGTGGGGCAGCGCCGCCCTCAAGCCGGCAAAGGCGTCGGAGTCCTTGATGGGACTCTGTGGGATGCCTCCTTCTTCCAGGCGGTTGAGAAAGCAGCCTTCGAGCAAGACGGGCGGGCTCTCGCGGCCCTGCCCGGCCAGCTCTGGCGGAGCCAGGGTTGCGTATCCGGGAGCCAGTCCCTCCTCCTCGCTGTCCCGGGAGTCGTCGTCCCGCTGCTTCGCGTAGTGCAGGGTGATCTCCTCCGCCAGGGAGCTGTTCAGCGCCCTCTCCGGGCCCGCCCAGTTGACGATCAGGTCGCGGTCGGTCAAGACGCTCTGCCGCAGGGCGATGAGGGACGGCACGGGGCTGCCGGGGTTCTCCGAGCTCTCCTCGGACCAGTCGCCTCTCCCTCCCAGCTCCTCCGCCCGGAGCCGGCTCAGGTGCGACAGGTAGAGCTGCTCCAGCTCCCGGTCAATGGCGTCCTCTTCCAAGCGGTGGGGCAGCTCCTGGTACCTCCGGAGCTGTTCCTCCAGGCACTCCTCCATGAAGGAGCCCTCAGTGGTCAGGTCCCGCCTGCTGAACTCGGGCACGTCCCAGGGTGCCAAAGGGTGGGTCTCCGCGCCGGGTGGAAAGCAGCACGGCACCTGCAGCTCCTCATGGGAGGCAGGATGGACCTTCAGGGCGAGAGGCTGCGGGGAGTCGGTGAAATCCACCGGACGGTTTCTGGAGGGCTCCTTCTTCTCCGGGGAGTCGGTGGTGATGGTGAGCTCTGGGATCTAGGAAATAAGGGTGGAAGACAAAGAAGGAACGTTGAAGACAGATGAGGAATGTGTTTATGGCTACCTTCCACGGGGCTCCCACCCTACCGTAACAGATCCAGGGGGATCCACTGGAATGCAATCATCTTGCTAGCATCCAATAAACTCCTTGGGCCTATCTTTCCTGCTTACAATGCCTTGCTAAATGCTTCCTGGATTGCTGCCATTAAATAAGAACGTTAGAAGAGCCCTGGTGGATCAGACGTGGTCCATCCAGTCCAGCTTCCCGCCTCGCACAGTGGACAACCAGTCCGTCTTCAGGGCCAACTACAGGGCAGAGAGATCCTCATCTGATAAGAACATCAAGAGAGTCCTGGTAGGTCAGACCAGTGGTCCATCTAACCTAGCATCCTGTCTCATACAGTGATCAACTATTTACTTTGCAGGGCCAACAAAAGGGCACAGAGACTGAAGCCTCCCCCTGATCAGGACATCAGAAGAGTCCTGGTGGGTCAAGCCAGTGAAGGTCCATCTAGTCCAGCATCTCACTTCACAGTGGCCAACCAGTTCCTCTGCAGGTTCAATAACAGGGCATAAATGCCGAAGCTTTCTCCTGATAAGAACAGGACAGACCAGGAGTCCATCTAGTCCAGCCTCCCGTCTCCCCCAGGGGCCAGCCAGTTCCTCTGGAGGGCCAACAACAGGGCAGAGAGGCCGAGGCCTTCCCCTGAGAAGACCCTCAGAAGAGCCCTGCTGGGTCAGGCCAGGGAGGGTCCCTCCAGTCCAGCCTCCTGTCTCACACAGGGGCCAGCCAGTTCCTCTGGAGGGCCAGCAACAGGGCAGAGAGGCCGAGGCCTTCCTAAGGACATCAGGAGAGCCCTGCTGGGTCAGACCAGGGGTCCATCCAGTCCAGCCTCCCGTCTCACCCAGGGGCCAGCCAGTTCCTCTGGAGGGCCAACAACAGGGCAGAGAGGCCGAGGCCTTCCCCTGAGAAGACCCTCAGAAGAGCCCTGCTGGATCAGACCACTGAAGATCCATCGTGTCCAACATCCCCTTTCACACAGAGGCCCTCTGGAGGGCCAACAACAGGGCATGAGGACTAAGACCTTCCTAAGAACATCAGAAGAGCCCTGCTGGATCAGACCAGGGGTCCATCCAGTCCAGTCTCACACGATCACCAACCAGTTATTCTGGACGGCCAACAAAAGCGCAGAGAAACTGAGGCCATCCCCCGATATTGTCTCCTGAGATTCAAAGGCTGACTGCCTTTAAACATGGAGGTTCCCTTTAGTCACCAAGGCTAGTGGCCAATGGTAGGCATGTCCTTCAAGAATCTGGATGGACTGGATGGGCTGGATCCATTGGCTGGATCCAACATGGCTTCTCTTACATTCTTATGGGTTGGCTGTTGGCTTCGCTTATGTTTCGAAGTCATTTGCTTTGGGACAGAGGACCTTGAACCAACGTGCACCTGCAGCGAAGTGAAGGCTGTGTTTGGTCTTACCTGGGTCATCAGAGGAAAGGGTTGGGAGGAAGGGGAATTCAGGGGCTCCCTGATGATATCGTATTCAGCATTCCCTTCTGCAGAGAGGAAGAGAAAGAAAAAGGGGGAAAAAAGAGTAAAGATCATTTTGTTTTCCTTCTCTAATCAGAATATTTTTAGATTCAAATGGGTAGCCGTGTTGGTCTGGAGTAGCACAATAAAGCCAGAGTCCAGTAGCACCTTTAAGACTAACAAAGATTTATTCAGGGCGTGAGCTTTCGAGTGCAAGCACTCTTCCTCAGACTAAATGAAGAACCATCATCTATAAGGGCCCACTGGACTGGAATCCTGCAACGCATACGTCTGTGATTGTGCGTACTTTATTCAGGTCACACGATTTGACTTTTTCTCGTGGCAGACTTTGCACTGATCGCAGCTGAGCCGTGAGCACAGTTCACCAAGCACTGTTGCTCATCTAGTCTCCCAGCGGAGGCCCCAGAACACCGTACAGACAATCAAACTGTGGAAATAGTTTCACTCGACAGCCTGTGCCCAGCAAATCAAGACAGAGCTTCCAGAAATCCACTCCTTCCCACCCACACCATTTTTGACACATAAAGCTGGAAGGGACCTCAAGGTCATTTAGTCCAACCCCCTGAACAATGCAAGAAATTCACAACTACTTACCTCACCTTATTTCCTCTGTGACCCCTGCTCTATGCCCAGAAGAGGGCAAGAAACCCTGTGCTGATACAGCGTGGTGCAGTGGTGAAGAATGGCAGCTTTTAATCTGACAAGCCGGGTTTCATTTCACTCTTCTCACCATGCAGCCAGCTGGCGGATCATGGGCTAGTCAGAGTCCCATTAGAGCTGTTCTCTCTGAACATTTATCTTAGCCCCACCTCCCTCCCAGGGTGTCTATTGTGGGGAGAGGAAGGGAAGGCAACTGAAAGCCGCTTTGAAAATTCTTTCAGTGAAAAGCAGGGTATAAAACTCAACTCTTCTTCTTCCTGACCCTAGCGTGACAACCGGCATTACACTGGGCATTTCCCAGGAAAGGCTGAGGGGCTGGGGAATGTTCAGCCTGGAGAAGAGGAAGTTGAGAGGGGACAGGATGGCTCTCTTGAAGGATTGGAAAGAGCAGGGAATGGTTCCTGTTGGCTGCAGAGGAGAGGACTTGCAGTCATGGTTTTCAACTATGTGTAGAATGATATTGGCTAGTTATCAGGGGAAAGAATTTAAAAGCCAAAGTAGTTCAGTAGTGGAATGGGCTGCATAAGGAGGTGGGGAGCTCCCCTCACTGGCAGTCTTCAAGCAGCGGCTGGACAGATCCTTCTCCTGGATGCTTGAGGATGATCCTGCACTGAGCAGAGGGCGGAACTAGATGGCCTTCATGACCCCTTCCCACTCTAGGATTCTAGGAGTCTAGTTCAGCAGTGGAAGGGGCTGCCTAAGGAGGTGGGGAGCTCCCCCCTCCCTGGTGGTCTTCAAGCAGCGGCTGGACAGAGACATCCTGGATAATTCAGGCTGATCATCCATTGAGCAGGAGGTTGGACTGGATGGCCCGTATAGTTCAGGAAAAGAATTTCACAGCCACAGTAGTTCAGCAGTTTAATCGACTGCCTAAGGAGATGGTGAGCTTCCCCCACTGGCAATCTTCAAGCAGCAGCTGGGTAGATACTTATTGTGGATGTTCTACGCTGGTCTTGCGGTGAGCAGGGGGTTGGACTAGATGACCTCTATGGCGCATTCCAACTCTAGGATTCTATGATTTTATCCAAGTAACTTTGTGAATTGTTTAATACAATGCCACTCTATTGCCTGAGTAGAAATGCCCCCTTGCATAGTTGGTGGAAAGCCAGGAGAGGAGACCTTATGCTCCATGGAGGTGCTCTTGCTGACATTTTCTGCATAACTGCCCCCCTGGAAACACCTGGACAGGTAACTCCTACCTTCTAGACAGGTGGGCAGTGTGACGTCTTCGACCCGCAGCTCATTCTCACTTGACCTGCAAAGTAAGATCAGGAAAAAAAAAATAAGACAAGCGATGGAACGCAGGTGATGACAAAAATTGCTTCCTTAAACAAAGGTAGGATCCACCATGCTTAAGAAGATACCTGCTTACTAAGCAAACATTCCAGGGGCAACTTTAATGTGTCCTTGTCGATCAACAGTAACCAGCAATGAGGACCCTTACAAAGACATGGAATATCCCACTGTTCTCCCACCCTTCCTGTGGGGGGCTCAGAGAGATCTCTCCTCTGGTTTATCCCATGAAAATACAGGAGGCTGCCTTATAATGATTCTGATCACTAGTCAATCAAGGTATTAAGACTGGTAGCAGTTCTCCAGGGTGTCAGGCAGAGGCTCTGCCACTGAGCCAGGGTCTCAGGCCAAGGTCTTTCCCATCCCCTCCTGCCTGGTCCTTCTAACTGGAGATGCCGGGGATTGAACCTGGGACCTTCTGCCTGCCAAGCAGAGGCTCTGCCACTGAGCCAGGGTCTCAGGCCAAGGCCTTTCCCATCCCCTCCTGCCTGGTCCTTCTAACTGGAGATGCTGCTGGGGATTGAACCTGGGACGTTCTGCCTGCCAACCAGAGGCTCTGCCCCTGAGCCAGGGTCTCAGGCCAAGGTCTTTCCCCTCCCCTCCTGCCTGGTCCTTTTAACTGGAGATGCCGGGGATTGAACCTGGGACCTTCTGCCTGCCAAGCAGAGGCTCTGCCACTGAGCCAGGGTCTCAGGCCAAGGCCTTTCCCATCCCCTCTACCTGGTCCTTTTAACTGGAGATGCCAGGGATTGAACCTGGGACCGTCTGCCTGCCAAGCAGAGGCTCTGCCACTGAGCCAGGGTCTCAGGCCAAGGCCTTTCCCATCCCCTCTACCTGGTCCTTTAACTGGAGATGCCGGGGATTGAACCTGGGACCTTCTGCCTGCCAAGCAGAGGTTCTGCCACTGAGCCAAGGTCTCAGGCCCAGGTCTTTCCCATCCCCTCCTGCCTGGTCCTTCTAACTGGAGATGCTGGGGATTGAACCTGGGACCTTCTGCCTGCCAAGCAGAGGCTCTGCCACTGAGCCAGGGTCTCAGGCCAAGGTCTTTCCCATCCCCTCCTGCCTGGTCCTTCTAACTGGAGATGCCGGGGATTGAACCTGGGACCTTCTGCCTGCCAAGCAGAGGCTCTGCCACTGAGCCAGGGTCTCAGGCCAAGGTCTTTCCCATCCCCTCCTGCCTGGTCCTTCTAACTAGAGATGCTGCTGGGGTTTGAACCTGGGACCTTCTGCCTGCCAAGCAGAGGCTCTGCCCCTGAGCCAGGGTCTCAGGCCAAGGCCTTTCCCATCCCCTCCTGCCTGGTCCTTTTAACTGGAGATGCCGGGGATTGAACCTGGGACGTTCTGCCTGCCAACCAGAGGCTCTGCCACTGAGCCAGGGTCTCAGGCCAAGGTCTTTCCCCTCCCCTCCTGCCTGGTCCTTTTAACTGGAGATGCCGGGGATTGAACCTGGGACCTCCTGCCTGCCAAGCAGAGGCTCTGCCACTGAGTCAGGGTCTCAGGCCAAGGCCTTTCCCATCCCCTTCTGCCTGGTCCTTTTAACTGGAGATGCCAGGGATTGAACCTGGGACCTTCTGCCTGCCAAGCAGAGGTTCTGCCACTGAGCCAAGGTCTCAGGCCAAGGCCTTTCCCATCCCCTCTTGCCTGGTCCTTTTAGCTGGAGATGCCGGGGATTGAACCTGGGACCTTCTGCCTGCCAAGCAGAGGCTCTGCCACTGAGCCAGGGTCTCAGGCCAAGGTCTTTCCCATCCCCTCCTGCCTGGTCCTTCTAACTGGAGATACCGGGGATTGAACCTGGGACCTTCTGAGGGTCAGGGATGATAGCTTCCAGGTAGGGCCTGGGGATCCCCTGGAATGCCGCATACCTCCCCCTCCCCAAATCCACTCCATCCCCAGACCATCAACTTACACAAGGGCATGATTGGACCGTGTAGACCGTGGGGGACCAGCAGAAAGGGGAACATATACTCCTAATACTGGCAGGAAAGGGCTGTTTAATATTCCTTACAAGGTGGGGAGACGGACTCCTCCCTTCGCTCCATCCCGCCTGATGTTTCCCTTTGCGATTTTTCTTAAACCGACTTTTAACTGCCACAGAATCTGGAAACGGAACTCCGGAGAGCGGCGGTTGGGCGGAAGGGAAGTTCTCAGGAAAAGAAAATGCCTCAAGCTAACCAACACATCTGCTTGCCCTCCCCTCCCCACCTCCCAGGGCCCTCCGTCGTTTCCGCCTTCGAGACGACCGGGGAGGCAGCAGGCCTATACTGCCCTCCCGCGGCCTGAGCACACACTCGAACGCAGAACCGTGTCTTCAGACGGCAGGGAAGGCCGCTCAGAGGCACAGAACGGGGTCCCATTAGGGTCTGGAGGATCTTGTTCCGCAGAGGCCCTGTCTTGAACCGCCCCAGATCTGACTGCCCTGAAAATTCGAAGTAAGGAGCACTCCACGGGTGTCCCACGTCTGGAGAAGCCGGATACCAGCAACCCAGGTCCGGATGAATCCAGTGGCCAGGAGGGGCTGTTTTGGAGCAGGCCTAACCAGGCATCCCCCCAGTCTCCATAGTTCTCCTCTAGAAGCACAGGAAAAGTGGCCTAAGCTGATCAGACCCATGGTTCATCAAGGTCGGTGTTGTCCACTCAGACGGCAGCAGCTCTCCAGGAGGTCTTTCACAGCAACTACTCCCTGGGTCTGTTTCAAGTGGAGCGGCCAGGAAGTCTTTCCCATCCTCTCTTGCCTGGTCCTTTTCACTGGAAATGCTGCTGGGGATTGAACCTGGGACCTTCTGCCTGCCAAGCAGAGGCTCTGCCACTGAGCCAGGGTCTCAGGCCAAGGTCTTTCCCATCCCATCCTGCCTGGTCTTTTCAAGTGGAGATGCCGGGGATTGAACCTGGGACCTTCTGCCTGCCAAGCAGAGGCTCTGCCACTGAGCCAGGGTCTCAGGCCAAGGCCTTTCCCATCCCCTCCTGCCTGGTCCTTCTAACTGGAGATGCCAAGGATTGAACCTGGGACCTTCTGCCTGCTAAGCAGAGGCTCTGCCACTGAGCCAGGGTCTCAGGCCAAGGTCTTTCCCTCCCCCTCATGCCTGGTCCTTTTCACTGGAGATGCTGGGGATTGAACCTGGGACCTACTGCCTGCTAAGCAGAGGCTCTGCCACTGAGCCAGGATCTCAGGCCAAGGCCTTTCCCATCCCCTCCTGCCCAGTCCTTCTAACTGGAGATGCCGGGGATTGAACCTGGGACCTTCTGCCTGCTAAGCAGAGGCTCTGCCACTGAGCCAGGGTCTCAGGCCAAGGTCTTTCCCTCCCCCTCCTGCCTGGTCCTTTTCACTGGAGATGCTGGGGATTGAACCTGGGACCTCCTGCCTGCTAAGCAGAGGCTCTGCCACTGAGCCAGGATCTCAGGCCAAGGCCTTTCCCATCCCCTCCTGCCCAGTCCTTCTAACTGGAGATGCCAGGGATTGAACCTGGGACCTTCTGCCTGCTAAGCAGAGGCTCTGCCACTGAGCCAGGGTCTCAGGCCAAGGTCTTTCCCTCCCCCTCCTGCCTGGTCCTTTTCACTGGAGATGCTGGGGATTGAACCTGGGACCTCCTGCCTGCTAAGCAGAGGCTCTGCCACTGAGCCAGGATCTCAGGCCAAGGCCTTTCCCATCCCCTCCTGCCCAGTCCTTCTAACTGGAGATGCCGGGGATTGAACCTGGGACTTCCTACAGGCCAAGCAGAGGCTCTGCCACTGAGCCAGGGTCTCAGGGCAAGGTCTTTCCCATCCCCTCCTGCCTGGTTCTTCTAACTGGAGATGCCGGGGATTGAACCTGGGACCTTCTGCCTGCCAAGCAGAGGCTCAGCCATTGAGCCAGGGTCTCAGGCCAAGGTCTTTCCCTCCCCCTCCTGCCTGGTCCTTTTCACTGGAGATGCTGGGGATTGAACCTGGGACCTCCTGCCTGCTAAGCAGAGGCTCTGCCACTGAGCCAGGATCTCAGGCCAAGGCCTTTCCCATCCCCTCCTGCCCAGTCCTTCTAACTGGAGATGCCGGGGATTGAACCTGGGACCTTCTGCCTGCTAAGCAGAGGCTCTGCCACTGAGCCAGGGTCTCAGGCCAAGGTCTTTCCCATCCCCTCCTGCCTGGTCCTTTTAACTGGAGATGCCGGGGATTGAACTTGGGACCTCCTGCCTGCTAAGCAGAGGCTCTGCCACTGAGCCAGGGTCTCAGGCCAAGGTCTTTCCCTCCCCCTCCTGCCTGGTCCTTTTCACTGGAGATGCTGGGGATTGAACCTGGGACCTCCTGCCTGCTAAGCAGAGGCTCTGCCACTGAGCCAGGATCTCAGGCCAAGGCCTTTCCCATCCCCTCCTGCCCAGTCCTTCTAACTGGAGATGCCGGGGATTGAACCTGGGACCTTCTGCCTGCTAAGCAGAGGCTCTGCCACTGAGCCAGGGTCTCAGGCCAAGGTCTTTCCCATCCCCTCCTGCCTGGTCCTTTTAACTGGAGATGCCGGGGATTGAACTTGGGACCTCCTGCCTGCCAAGCAGAGGCTCTGCCACTGAGCCAGGATCTCAGGCCAAGGTCTTTCCCATCCCCTCCTGCCTGGTCCTTTTAACTGGAGATGCCGGTGATTGAACTTGGGACCTCCTGCCTGCCAAGAAGAGGCTCTGCCACTGAGCCAGGGTCTCAGGCCAAGGTCTTTCCCATCCCCTCCTGCCTGGTCCTTTCAACTGGAGATGCTGGGGATTGAACCTGGGACTTCCTGCCTGCCAAGCAGAGGCTCTGCCCCTGAGCCAGGGTCTCAGGCCAAGGTCTTTCCTATCCCCTCCTGCCTGGTCCTTTCAACTGGAGATGCCGGGGATTGAACCTGGGACTTTCCGCACATTGAGCACATGTTCTACTGCTAAGCCACAGCCTCTGCTCTATGCCCTACATTTGAAAGCATGGCATAGTGGGGACCATTGCACATTAATTTCCTTATCGATATTTTGAATTTTTTAAACAGAAACTTATATTTAGATCTGCCACTGCTGCTGTCAGAAAGCCAGCACGGTGGTGTAGTTAAGAGTAGCGTCCTCTACTATGAAGAACTGGGTTTGATTCCCCCACTCCTCCTCCACAGGCAGCCAGCTGGGTGACCTTGGGCAAGTCACAGTTCTCTTAGAGCTGTTCTCACAGGGCAGTTCTCTCAGAGCACCCTCAGCCCCACCTCCCTCACAGGGTATCGGGTGTGACGACAGGAAGGGAAGGCGATTGTAAGCCGCCTGGAGACTCCTTCGGGTAGTGAAAAGCAGGGTATAAAAACCAACTCTTCTTCTTCTTCTTCAGTGCCAACTCAGCATCGCCAGCACAGGGGGGGTGAAATGGGGGCCAATTTCCGTGCCACGTCTCTAAATTATGCTGGCATGGGGCTCAGCGGCCGTCGTAAGCTGTCTGCAGGCCGGCCTCCACCCACGCGGGCAGCCAATTTTTCGAACCTCCCAAGGCCCAGATTCAGATTCATCACTGACTGTGCTTCTGCCAGACTCTAGCCCCCCCCCTTGCCTGCCCCCACCTGCCTCCCCAGGGCAGTCTGCAGTCACCTAAAATAAAAGCACCACGAAAGCCAGCTTCCCGCAGCAGACGAGAACATCCGAATTCATAAAGAGAATCGGGACTTTCACTTCTGCTGGGACCCATGAGTCAGCCGCTGGGGCAGACCCCCCCCCTCCCCATGGGGAGTCTAGACCTTCCAGGGGGTGAGAGGGGAGAAAGGTTAAGGTCTGGGAAGGCAGAGAACAAAGGCCCACCTGCCTGGCGAGACAGAGAACTGCCTGTGGGAGTCACAGTCGATGCGTTTGAAGCTCGGTGGAAAAACACACGAAGTTTGACACACTTGACAACGGCTGGGGCTTATTTGCCCATCGAGACAAAAACCCGTCTACCAACTAGGCACAGCAGCCGGTGGAGAGGGGTGTGTGTGTGTGTGCATGCTTTCTTTATGGTTGTTTTTAAAAATTTCTTCATCAAGGGGAAATAGAGTGGTTGCCACGGGGAAGGGGGTGTTGCAGAAATAAGGGGGAACTGGTAGAAATTGCATCTTCCCTTCTGCCAGCTCCTACTCTTCTTTTTGGCCTACATGAGTTGCCATCGTAGTAGTAAAGGCGAGGGAAGGGAGCAAAGGGAGGGCTAAAGGCATGGGTAGTTCCTGGCGAATTGTAGATACAGCAGAAAGCAGGGGTTTATAGGGTCTCCGAATCTCTTTAAAGCTCTGCTTACTATTCCCTGCAAAAGATGCAAAAGCAGCTGAGTGGAGGGTGAGCTGCTTGCTCCCCATCATTCAAGAGTTTCAAGCTGTCTTTTGTAGTCTCTTTAAAGAGACTGCACAAGGCAGCTGAAAACAGCTCAGCGGCAGGGAGCAGGTTGCTCCCTGAAATTCAGAGTTTTGGGGGGGCTTTCTGCAAATACTAAAGGGGTTTGCTGGGCCACAAATCGCAAACTGATGTGAACTGCATTTTTCCAGTTCATGTCCATCCCGATACAAGTGGTTATGAAAGAAAATTATAAACAGCAGAGTCAAAGGGCAGGAAGATCTTGGCGAGATGCAATTATGCAAAACTCAGTTGTGATAAAGAATACTACAGAGACCATTTACAACTGCTGTAATTGGCAATCTTCCTAGTTTTGGTAAGCTAGTTAGCACCTGGAAGGACTGAGGTGTTCCAGAATTTATTGGGAATTATTGCTTTTGCTAGGAATTATTAACATGCACAGGAGCCTCTTGTGGCGCAGAGTGGTAAGGCGGCAGACATGCAGTCTGAAAGCTCTGCCCATGAGGCTGGGAGTTCGATCCCAGCAGCCGGCTCAAGGTTGACTCAGCCTTCCATCCTTCCGAGGTCGGTAAAATGAGTACCTAGCTTACTTGCTGGGGGGTAAACGGTCATGATTGGGGAAGGCACTGGCAAACCACCCCGTATTGAGTCTGCCATGAAAACGCTGGAGGGCGTCACCCAAGGGTCAGACATGACCCGGTGCTTGCACAGGGGATACCTTTACCTTTTATTAACATGCACACACACACCAACCCCCAACCCACAAAAAGCTTTCCTAGTCAGACAAGTTTTAACCCCTTTGTTAGGTGTTAGGAGTAGCTCAGTCATGCAATCCCTCACTAGGAGGCTGTTAGAAGGGCCGGCGGTAGAAAGAAGCCCCCAATAGCTCTCCCCACCACCTTCCAAATAACCCACCCTTAGCAGTCGATCAGTGACCCTCACAGGATGCATACAAGAGAAGCAACTCCATGGGACACCTGGCAAGTGTCCTAAATCGATCCTACTCTGGTGTTTTTAAAGCAGTGGTTCTCAACCTGGGGGTCGGGACCACTTGGGGGTTTGAACAATCCTTTCACAGGGGTTGTGGCAGGGCAAGCAGCTTGGCTGGGGGGGCATCATCCACACAACAACCTTGTGGGGTAGATCAAGATAGAGTGTTCGTCTGTCTGGAGGATTGGAAAAGTGCGAGATAGGCAGGGTGGGACAAGAGGCAGAGCTGAACTGAGAAACCCCAGAAAAAATCCAATTGATAGACACTCATGATCTTCATGCCATTGGTCAGTTTGGGTTTAATTTCCGTGAAAGAACCCTTGCATGGTTTTATGGTTGGGCGTCACCGCAACACGAGGGACTGTATTAAAGGGCCGCGGCATTAGGAGGGGTTGAGAACCATTGGTTAAAGGGATTTTACTCCCAGGAAAGTAATTTTAGGACAGTAGCACAGTTTCAGAAGGTGGCCAAGCTGGTCTGCGAGAGAACACCTGGATTCTAGTCCAGCAGGGTTTCAGAGACCAGAAAAATCCGGGGTGCTGCAAGTCAAGGTCAAATCTCCCTTCATCAGGTACAATTGAAAATGAAGACCCAGCGGCCCTCTTACCCAGGTCAGAAAGGTCTTACAAAGAATATACAAGGATGTCAGCGATGGGTTTGAATCTGACAAAGGGAACTTTGAAAGCTCATCTCCCGGAAAGCTAGTGGGCCCCTAAGGTTGGTGCCGGACTCAAATCTAGCCGTGCCTCTCTCTTGGTCCCCATCCGATCCAGGGGAGACTCCGAACACATCTGGCCCCACAGCCCTGTCTGCCTCCTCCGCGAGCTGTAGAAAATACCAAAATCACCTGACAAAGCAAGTGACAAAGGTCGTCACGGATGCTGCACGTGAAAGGTGGGTGGGGATTTCTGCAGAGAGGGGAACAAGATACCATCTACTCATTTTTCAACACCACCATCAATTTGGGAGACCACAAAGGAGCGTCATTCTCACCTGGGGCTGGCACAGAACACCGTCGACAAACTTTTTCGCTGTTCTAAATCCTCACTCCCCACAAGAATTTGAAAGAACCCCTTTCAAATATTCTGTCGGAGAAATAACAGGTTGAGATCTTTTTTTCTAAACACCGATATACTTTTTAAATGATAAAAAGGACATTCTCACACGGGATGCCATCCTCCAGGTGGGGCCTGGGGATCCCCTGGAATTCCAGCTCCTCTCCAGACTGCAGAGCTCAGTTCCCCTGGAGGAAAGGGCTGCTTGGGAGGGGGGACTCTGTGGCCTTGGACCCCACTGAGGGTCAGGGATGCCAGCCTCCAGGTGGGGCCTGGGGATCCCCCGGAATTCCAGCTCCTCTCCAGACTGCAGAGATCAATTCCCCTGGAGAAAAGGGCTGCTTGGGAGGGGGACTCTGTGGCCTTGGACCCCACTGAGGGTCAGGGATGCCAGTCTCCAGGTGGGGCCTGGGGATCCCCCGGAATTCCAGCTCCTCTCCAGACTGCAGAGATAAGTTCCCCTGGAGGAAAGGGCTGCTTGGGAGGGGGGACTCTGTGGCCTTGGACCCCACTGAGGGTCAGGGATGCCAGCCTCCAGGTGGGGCCTGGGGATCCCCTGGAATTCCAGCTCCTCTCCAGACTGCAGAGATCAGTTCCCCTGGAGGAAAGGGCTGCTTGGGAGGGGGGACTCTGTGGCCTTGGACCCCACTGAGGGTCAGGGATGCCAGCCTTCAGGTGGGGCCTGGGGATCACCCGGGATTCCAGCTCCTCTCCAGACTGCAGAGATCAGTTCCCCTGGAGGAAAGGGCTGCTTGGGAGGGGGACTCTGTGGCCTTGGACCCCACTGAGGGTCAGGGATGCCAGCCTCCAGGTGGGGCCTGGGGATCCCCTGGAATTCCAGCTCCTCTCCAGACTGCAGAGATCAGTTCCCCTGGAGGAAAGGGCTGCTTGGGAGGGGGGACTCTGTGGCCTTGGACCCCTCTGAGGGTCAGGGATGCCAGCCTCCAGGTGGGGCCTGGGGATCTCCTGGAATTCCAGCTCCTCTCCAGACTGCAGAGATCAGTTCCCCTGGAGAAAAGGGCTGCTTGGGAGGGGGGACTCTGTGGCCTTGGGCCCCACTGAGGGTCAGGGATGCCAGCCTCCAGGTGGGGCCTGGGGATCCCCTGGAATTCCAGCTCCTCCCCAGACTGCAGAGATCAGTTCCCCTGGAGAAAAGGACTGCTTGGGAGGGGGGACTCTGTGGCCTTGGACCCCACGGAGGGTCAGGGATGCCATTTCCTTCCTTCACAGAGCCCTCCTGGGTGGCCTCCCATCCAAATCCTAACCCTGCTTAACTTCCAAATTCTGGCCACTCCAGCAAGGGGCTTTCCAGGCAACGTAGAAGCAGAGGTGGCTTGCCCTAGCCTTCCTCTGTACATCCTTTCTTGGTGGTCTCCCTTTCAAGCACCTACCCTTATTTTCCTAGACCACACCATCTTCCCTCCCAGGTTCCAAAAGGCCCTTAGCATAACTGTTCCTTCAGCCACCATCCTTGGTCCTTCCTGGCCCCTCTGCTGTCCCACGCGAAAAGCCGCAAGCCCCCTTTGGCAAAGGCATTGCTGTTTGCCGTCAGCATCACATGACTCGGACACGTGGCCACCAGGCCTACAGTGACATTCCGTGGGCAGGTTTTGGGCTAGGGCAGGATGTAAAAAGGGGACAACGTGCTACAAAAGCTACCTCAGACATGGGTGGGCTTGCTGAGTGGATGGCATTGCTCAAGATAGAGAGAGAGAGAGATGCCAGGGTGGGCACCCATTTGCCCTTCGGAACGTCCCTACCAAGCCATGAAGAAACATCTTAAACAGGAGGAAATATCTTGGGCAGATATCCCACTGAGAAACCCAGTGAGTCCTTCAGTTGTGGTTGAATCATAGAATCATAGAGTTGGAAGGGGCCATACAGGCCATCTAGTCCAACCCCCTGCTCAACGCAGGATCAGCCCTAAGCATCCTAAAGCATCCAAGAAAAGTGTGTATCCAACCTTTGATTGAAGATTGCCAGTGAGGGGGAGCTCACCACCTCCTTAGGCAGCCTATTCCACTGCTGAACTACTCTGACTGTGAACATTTTTTTCCTGATATCTAGCCTATATCGTTGTACTTGAAGTTTAAACCCATTACTGCGTGTCCTGTCCTCTGCAGCCAACGGGAACAGCATCCTGCCCTCCTCCAAGTGATAACCTTTCAAATACTTAAAGAGGGCTATCATGTCCCCTCTCAACCCCCTTTTCTCCAGGCTGAACATTCCCAAGTCCCTCAACCTTTCTTCATAGGGCTTGGTCCCTTGGCCCCAGATCATCTTCGTCGCTTTCCTGTGTACCCTTTCAATTTTATCTATGTCCTTCTTGAAGTGAGGCCTCCAGAACTGCACACAGTACTCCAGGTGTGGTCTGACCAGTGCCGTATACAATGGGACTATGACATCTTGTGATTTTGATGTGATGCCCCTGCTGATACAGCCCAAAATGGCATTCGCCTTTTTTACTGCTGCATCACACTGCCTGCTCATGTTTAGTTTACAATCCACAAGTACCCCAAGGTCTCGTTCACACACAGTGCTACCTAGAAGCGTATCCCCCATCCAGTAGGCATGCTTTTCATTTTTCTGACCCAGATGCAGAACTTTACACTTATCCTTATTAAATTGCATCTTGTTCTCATTTGCTCATTTTTCCATTCTGTTCAGATATCGTTGAACTCTGTCTCTATCTTCCGGAGTATTTGCCAGTCCTCCCAATTTGGTGTCATCTGCAAACTTGATAAACTTTCCCCTGAGCAAACATCAAAACTTCACACGATGACTGTTATTACTCAAGAGGAGAGCTGGAAGGAGTACATTAGGCATATCGAAACGGTTCCGCAGAAGCACTGAGAAACACAGGATTTCATAAAAGGTAAAGGTAAAGGTATCCCCTGTGCAAGCACCGAGTCATGTCTGACCCTTGGGGTGACGCCTTCTAGCGTTTTCATGGCAGACTCAATACAGGGTGGTTTGCCAGTGCCTTCCCCAGTCATTACCGTTTACCCCCCAGCAAGCTGGGTACTCATTTTACCGACCTCGGAAGGATGGAAGGCTGAGTCAACCTTGAGCCGGCTGCTGGGATTGAACTCCCAGCCCCATGGGCAGAGCTTCAGACTGCATAACTGCTGCCTTACCACTCTGCGCCACAAGAGGCTCTGACAGGATTTCATACTGGGTGCCAAATTCTATTTTCTGAGAATATCAGTGTTCCTAAAACTGTTTCTAAGCCTTCTGGCCTGCCTTGGACATTTTACAAAACTTGGCAAAGTATTACCTTGTCCCATTTTAAGGCCCTGTTGAACCGCGAAACCAGACTTCTCTTATACCCTACGCGAGTCCCGTGAGGTAGGTTATTATTAAGCGTTATTGTTATTACCTCCTTAACGAAGACAGAACCCAGGGGATCTTAAGACATTTTCCCAGGGAGCAAGGAAACAACTGGCTGAGCTTCCCCAGGCGTAACAAGGGGAAAGCAACAGGCTACTCCAGCTTCTCATCCAGAGACAACGCGACAGACCGAAAACTGTTCGACACCTCAACTTCACTGCAAGTGTTAAGATATATATATATGGGGAGGAGAGGAATCTGGTTTTCAACAACAGCTACAGAGTTGTCAAGACTGTGTAAGGGAAGGAATTCGGTGGTGCTGGAAAGAGTCACAATGAATCTCTTGATGGCCCCTAGGTGGGACTGGATGGGCCATGGGCCTGGTCCAACATGGCTTCTCTTAGGTCCTTGTGTTTGGGGGCAGGGACGCTCTTGTCTTCTTGGTGCTTGGGGGGCCACAGTGGGAGGGCTTCTGAAGTTCTGGCTCCACTGGAGGGACTCTTGACGGCCCCTGGGTTTTGACCACTGTGTTGGACTGGGGGGACCATTGGCCTGGTCCAAAATGGCTTCTCTTAGGTCCTTTTGTTTGGGGCAGGGATGCTCTTGTCTTCTTGGTGCTTGGGGGGCCACAGTGGGAGGGCTTCTGGAGTTCTGGCTTCACTGGAGGGCCTCCTGATGGCCCCTGGGTTTTGACCCCTGTGTTGACCATTGGCCTGGTCCAACATGGCTTCGCTTATATTCTTATGTCTGGGACACAGATTCTCTGTCTTTCTTAGTGTTTGGGAGGGCCACAATGGGAGGGCTTCTGGAGTTCTGGCCCTGCTGTTGGACTTCCTGATGGCCCCTGAATTTTGGCCACTGTGTGACGCAGATGGGCAACGACCAGGGCTTGCCCCATCCCAAGGAAGGGTGACAACGTCTGCCACAGATGGTCCATCTATTTATCTAGACCACTTCCATATCAACTCTCCAGAGAACCAACTCTGCTACTGCTATCTGACTATCCAATACAACGCGTGCTCAACCGTTGAGTCTTTCATATAACAGTATTATTTTTACCACCAATGGGGAGGGCACCAAATGTCTCGGGCTGTCCCCAAGCTGTGGATGTCATAACCATGTGTTGCCTTGTGATAGTTTTCATTTTGTGCCTGAGCTATACGGCTTCAGACTGCAGTCGGGGGCTCACATATGCTCCTCCATATTTAGGGGCGGGAAATCCCTGTTCATCAGTGACGCCAACAACCTGGTGAACAAAAACATCTTGCTCCTTTAAGGAAGACTTCCTGCATGAAAACAGGCAGCTGAAAGTTTTCATGGAGGTAAATGACATGAGCACACATGGAACTGCCTTATACTGAATCAGACCCTTGGTCCATCAAGCTCGATATTGTCTACTCAAACTGGCATCCGCTCTCCAAGGTCTCAGGCGAATGACTTTAACACTTAAACATTACCTCCTTCTTGGAGGTCTTAACTGGAGATGCCGGGGATTGAACCTGGGACCTACTTGATGCCCAGCAGAGGCTCTGCCACTGAGCTGGAGTCTCAGGCCAAGGTCTTTCCCATCCCCTCCTGCCTGGTCCTTCTAACTGGAGATGCCAGGGATTGAACCTGGGACCTTCTGGATGCCAAGCAGAGGCTCTGCCACTGAGCCAGGGTCTCAGGTCAAGGTCTTTTTCATCCCTTCCTGCCTGGGACTGAACCTGGGACCTTCTGCCTGCCAAGCAGAGGCTCTGCCACTGAGCCGGGGTCTCAGGCCAAGGTCTTTCCCATCCCCTCCTGCCTGGTCCTTTTCACTGGAGATACCACTGGGGATAGAACCTGGGACCTTCTGCATGCCAAGCAGAGGCTCTGCCACTGAGCCACAGCCCCTGTTAAGGGGGAAAGGCATTTGTCTTCTCCAAGTTGTCAGCAATGGTAGGGTTTATTCAGCTAGGGTGATTCTTCTGGAACCATCGTCTTGGGCACCTAGCTTCTGTGCAGAGGGGAACCTGTTTGTTTGGTCTGGAGGAGGATTCCATGATGTGACCCCTCCTCGCTTTGCAAAGGAAGCAGTATATTCCAGGTGCAGGTTTTGACCTCAAGGACAGATCGGAAGAACCATGTGGCCCAGTCAGGAATTCCCAGAAAGGGGCGCATGGGTACTTACACTTGCGGCCAGAAACACCAGAAGATGTGCAGCCACTTACATGAATTCTAGGATGCTCCTGAAAGCCCGTTTCATTTTCTACCACCCTTTGTGTAAAAACGGGGTTCGCACATATTCACTGTCCTCTTGCTGAAACTACATGCACACATGAGCAAGCTACAACGCTGCTTCTAAGCTTGGTTCAGACATGAAGCAGAACCACGGTTTGCTTGGGAAAAGAAGATCTGGCTGGCAGACGACCAGCTGAACTTTGATTAGTTCCACAATCCCGCTTTTATCGCTTACGTGCAAGACGAGAATTTGTTTTGCGTGGTTTTCAAGGATAGCCCAGGGGAATACGTTAGAAGGTCCATATTTGCGACATCATGCTAAACCACGGTTGACAAACCACCTGCAGCCCATGGCTTTTTTTTACAGGCTCCATAAACCTTAACAAACCAGTTAATCATTAGTGGAGTGGCCTACATTTAGAGGATCATACAAACCACGGGGAGTTAACCATGGTTCTGTAGCATGTCTAAACCGAGTCTTGGTGTTGTGAGTGAAAACGCCCTAAACGGGAAAGGGACACGATCACACATCTTCCCATAACCATACGCACATTCTGTAGGACCATCGCTGGTGCAACCTAGACAAAGAAGAGTGGGGGGGGGAGGGGGGATCCACGAAAGGACCCAACGGGGCAGTCGGCAAGCAGTAATTCGAACTAAGCTCACTCGAGCACTTAATAAGCCACACTTTCTCTTTCCCTCACGGACACAAAACTGCAGACCACGCTCTCTTCAGACCTTGCATCTAAAAGACAAAGGGGAAAATGCAATCTCCATGCATTTCGGTATCACCGCAAACCAGCCAGCAGCCACCATTCTCCAGAGGGGAAGAAGGAATGAGTTTAACCGGCAACACCAGCATATGAACCAGGAGCATGGATGACGATGTCTCGGACCAGGGCAAGGGTGCTGATGGATGCGTCATGTTCAGGCAGCGGGATCTGAGGGACATTACCTGGTTTTGATCGGCCTCATACAGCTCTTGAGGCGTCGCGATTCGCCTTCCTTGCTGGGCCTCTTTGGTGGACCGAGGGGAGGCGCTCCCCCCTTGAGCACCACGCTGTAGTTCTTCCCCTGGTTGTTGGCCCAGAAGACCCCTTCGTCCGTCTGGTAGCGCACCACGAAATCCAGCCGGGCGCCCCCTTCCTCCTCGTCTTCCTCCTCCTCCTCGTCTTCCTCCCCAAAATCCAGGCGGAAGGCGAAGCGGTCGGTCAGGCCCCCGTCCGGCGAGCCGTCGGGGATGTAGAGGGCCGGGTAGTCCCGGTGACTCTGCCACCGGTCCCGGCTGGCCCTGACGTGCACGGCCTTGCGGTAGGAGACGTTGAGCACCCGCACGGTGCCCCGCAGCACCCGGGGCTCCCCGGCCTCCGGGGGCAAGACCTCCTCCAGCTCCACCTTGCTCTGCTTCAGGCGCTCCAGCCTCTCGCCCTCGCCCTGCCCCGGGGGCACCAGCACGAAGGAGGGCAGCAGGTAGGGGCCGGGGGCGGGGGGCCCGGCCAAGGCGGGCACGGCCACCTCGGGGGGCGACTCCAGCGGGGGCCACGGCTGGTAGCGCCGCCAGCGGGCCAAGGGCAGGCCCAGGGCGTCGGCGAAGAGGACGTGCCGCCCAGCGCCTTGCGGAGAGGGCTCGGCCACCCCTGGCGGCAGTGGGGAGCAGGCCTCTGGTTGCCCCGGAGGATTCTGGGAGGGCAGCCCTTGGCCATCTCCCCGCGGGGCCTGCTGGGAAGGGGGCCCGGGGGGAGGCTGCGGGGGCGGCTCGGGCCGCGGCCGGGCCTCGTCGTCGGGGGGCTGCGGCCGGGGCACCGGGGAGGAGCGGGGCACCAGGGCCCGCGACGGGGGCGGCTCCTCCTCCTCCTCCTCCTCGTCCTCCTCTTCCCCCTGGGCCGCCTCCAGCGACGGCAGCAGCAGCAGCGGCGGCGGGGAGGAGGCGGGCGAGGCGGAGGAGGAGGCGGCGGCGGCGGCCCCCGCGCGGGCCATGGCGAAGCGGACGAGGAGGCGGCGGCGGAGGAAGCGGCTGCCCGGGCCCGGCCTGCGCCTGATGCCGCCGCCGCCGCTGCTGCCGCTGCCGCCGCTCGGGGGGCGGGGGAGAGGCGGGCGGGCGGGCGGGCGGCGGCGACGCCGAGCCGGGGGTGGAGCGAGCCGGGCCGGGCCGGGCCGGGCGGGCTCCCCTCCTTCGCTGGCGCTGCCTTGGAGAGCCCCTCCGGGAGGGAGGCGCGCAAAGGCGCCCCGCTGGGAAGACGCCGCCCGGGGAGAGCGGCAGCGGGGGCAGCGCGGCCTTTCCCCGGGGGAGGAGAAGCCCCCTCGGGTGGGCGGCCCTGCGAGCCCCCGCGAGCCCCCCGGCCTCTCCCCGCGCCAGGTGCGCACCAGGCGCCGACCAATGCGCGCGCAAAGGCGCTCTTGGCGCTCGGTGAGGGGTCCGCGGCGTCTTATTGGGGGGCTTTTCCCCTGGCACGCGCGCCCACGCGGAAAGGGGGCCACGGCCACGCGCCATCCAGGGACTCTGGGCTAGGCCGGGGCTGGGTTTGGTTTGGGCCTCTTCCCCTCTGGGGTGGCCCTGCGGGTACACATGCCCCAAGAGGGGGGCTGGCGCAAGGCAGCAGCAGCATAGGTTCTTTGCTAACCTGCCCTGGCCTTTCTCCAAGGGACGGCACACACACACACACACACACGGGGCAACAGCCACAAGAGGAAGTTGGGAGATTCTCCCCTTGGGAAATGGACACACACAAATTCTGCATGGGGTTGGACTAGATGACCCTGGAGGTCCCTTCCAAGTCTGATTCTATGAAATGGAAGGACAGCCACAACAGGGCATCAGGAGTCACTTTGCAAGATGGGGCCGTTCTCCTTTGGGGAACCCTGCGCACACACACAAATTTGATGACAACCACAACAGTGTACCTGTTTATTCTATGATTGCTAGCTTGGTGTCGTGGTTAGGAGTGCGGACTTCTAATCTGGCAAGCCAGGTTTGATTCCCCGCTCCCCCACATGCAGCAAGCTGGGTGACCTTGGGCTCACCGCAGCACTGATAAAACTTCTGACCAAGAAGTCATATCCGGGCTCTCTCAACCCAACCTCCCTCACAGTGTGTCTGTTGTGGGGAGAGGAAAGGGAAGGCGACTGTAAGCCCCTTTGAGACTCCTTCGGGTAGAGAAAAGTGGCATCTAAGAACCAATTCTTCTTCAGTAATCTTAGGGCTCTCTCAGCCTCCCCTCCCTCACAGGGTGTCTGTGGTGGGGAGAGGAAAGGGAAGGCGATTGGAAGCCGCTTTGAGACTCCTTCGGGTAGAGAAAAGCGGCACATAAGAATCAACTCTTCTTCTTCTTCAGTAATCTCAGGGCTCTCTCAGCCTCCCCTCCCTCACAGGGTGTCTGTTGAGGGGAGAGGAAAGGGAAGGCAACTGTAATATATATTTATATACCACCACTCTCAAATGTCTTGCAGCGGTTTACAAAAATCCATAAATACAATCCTATTAAAAAACCATTAAAACATAATATCAGGATGGCAGATAATAAATATATAACCCACTCCCCTCAGGGCTCTCTTGGCCTCCCCTCTCTCACAGGGAGAGGAAAGGAAAGGCGAATGGAAGCCACCTTTGAGACTCCTTGTGGTAGTGAAAAGCAGCATATAAGGACCAACTCTTCTTCAGTAATCTCAGGGCTCTCTCAGCCTCCCCTCCCTTGTGGGGTGCCTGTTGTGGGGAGAGGAGTGGGAAGGGTGAATCAGACACTTGGCTCATCAAAGTCAGTGTTGTCAACTTGGGCTAGCAGCTGTTCTCCAGGGTGAGAGGCAGCAGTCTTTCCCATCCCCTCCTGCCTGGTCCTTCTAACTGGGGATGCCACTGGGGATTGAACCTGGGAGCTTCTGCCTGCCAAGCAGAAGCTCTGCCACTGAGCCAGGGTCTCAGGCCAAGGTCTTTCCCATCCCCTCCTGCCTGGTCCTTCTAACTGGAGATGCTGCTGGGGATTGAACCTGGGACCTTCTGCCTGCCAAGCAGAGGCTCTGCCTCTGAGCCAGGGTCTCAGGCCAAGGTCTTTCCCATCCCCTCCTGCCCGGTCCTTCTAACTGGAGATGCCGGGGATTGAACCTGGGACCTTCTGCCTGCCCAGCAGAGGCTCTGCCACTGAGCCAGGGTCTCAGGCTAAGGTCTTTCCCATCCCCTCTACCTGGTCCTTTTAACTGGAGATGCTGGGGATTGAACCTGGGGCCTTCTGCAGGCCATGCAGAGGCTCTGCCACTGAGCCACAGCTCCTATGTGGTTCACGATGAAGTGGCCTTTAGCCACAGTGATCCATGTGACAGTCACCTCTAGACTAGATTTCTGTAACTTGCTCTATGCAGGCCTGCCCGGAAACTACAGCTGGTCCAAAATGCAGCGTCTAGGATCCTCACAACAGCACTGTGGAGGTCTCACATCCGGCCCATTCTCCTCCAAATACAGTGGCTTCCAGTTGAATTCTGGATCAGGCTAAAGGTTCTGGTAATTACCTTCAAGGCCATACACGTTCAGGGCCCAGTGACCCTGAGGGACCGCCTTTATGCTTATGCCTCTCAAAGAGCTCTACGCTCTGCTACCACCAACTGGCTAATGATCCCTGGCCCTAAAGAAGCCTGCCTGGCCTCAACCAGGGCCAGAGTTTTCTCTGTCCTGGCCCCCACCTGAGGGAATGAGCTCGCATAAGAGCCAAAGCCCCTGACAGAGCTAAAACAGTTCTGCAGGGTCTGCATTTGATTGGGACCAGGCGTAACCAGCAACATCTGCAGGGCCCCTACCCCCTGCCCCTCCCAGAAATCCATCAATGCGTTCTACCCATGGACCTGTTTGCATTATAGTTACCATTGTTACAATTATCAGTGTTAATAGTTTAATGTTATGGTTATCTATATGTTATGGATTGTTTCTTGTATTATTTATACGCTTTATGTAAACCGCCATGAGCCTCCAGGGAGGGCGGCAAATAGGTGGTAGGTAGGTAGGTAGGTAGGTAGGTAGGTAGGTAGGTAGGTAGGAAAGAAAGAAAGAAAGAAAGAAAGAAAGAAAGAAAGAAAGAAAGAAAGAAAGAAAGAAAGAAAGAAAGAAAGAAAGAAAGAAAGAAAGAAAGAAAGAAAGAAAGAAAGAAAGAAAGAAAGATTGTTGGTTTTATTTTGGACCAACCTGAAATCTATCCATTTTCAAATTATCTGAATCTGGCCTCCAAAGAAGAGGACATTTCAAGGGCAGGAAAATATCCTCTGGAAAGTTTGTGCTGTCCAGGTAACGTTGCCCAGGTTGGCTGCCAGTAAACAGAATTAATTTCTAGTTTTTTTAAATATAAAGTTGACCACACTTTGCCTGTGTCCTCTGCCTTTTAAGGGACCCGAGTGTTGTCTCTACTGTCAGGCGTTTAATTTACCACTGTTTTTTTTCCTTTATATTCGCAAAGGAAGCTGACGTTGTTCTCACATTCTTTGTCTTGCCATAAGGACAGGATACCAGAAAGTACTTTGTCCAGTATTCTCATAGAATCATAGAGTTGGAAGGGGCCATACAGGCCATCTAGTCCAACCCCCTGCTCAATGCAGGATCATAGAATCATAGAATCATAGAGTTGGAAGGGCCCATACAGGCCATCTAGTCCAACCCCCTGCTCAACGCAGGATCATAGAATCATAGAATCATAGAGTTGGAAGGGGCCATACAGGCCATCTAGTCCAACCCCCTGCTCAATGCAGGATCATAGAATCATAGAATCATAGAGTTGGAAGGGGCCATACAGGCCATCTAGTCCAACCCCCTGCTCAATGCAGGATCATAGAATCATAGAATCATAGAGTTGGAAGGGCCCATACAGGCCATCTAGTCCAACCCCCTGCTCAACGCAGGATCAGCCCTAAGCATCCTAAAGCTTCCTAAAGCTCCTATTCTTTAGCATATCCTAAAACTGCAAGACTCAACAGACAGGCACAGACAAAAGGCCTCAACATCCTTAAACTTATTGTTCTTCTCCCCCATTTTTTTTAAACATCAAGTCTGACAAAATAACCTTGGAGAACTTGACTGTTTGCATCCTGTGTTGATCTATAAAAGGTATGAGAAGAAGAAAAAAAAACAGGACGGACGGACCTCAACCTGAAAATCAAGCCAGGAACCAACTAAAACATGAACAACCACTCATAACACAGTGTGCATAATTTTAGGATTGGAAACCACATACAAAAGTACCCTTACAAGCTCAAATCTTAGTATGCCATTTTAACCACTGAAGAAGGCCTTCGGGGTCAAAACGCACTGGGTCCTTTCGATATTATACATGTGTAACAATTACTGTGATTCTCTGGAAAATGGATGTGCAATTTCATCTTGTCACTGTACTCTGTGATTTGAGTTTTCAGTGGCACCTTTGCATGTCGTTTTTCAACCTAAGATTCTGTGCGCCGTGTAATAAATAGTCGTAATATGTTGTGGTTGCTAAGTCTTTGGGGTTTTTTGGCTAAATAAAAGGCATGACATGTATTTTATTTTTGGAATTTCTTTTGACCAACATTCTCACCTGGCACCATGACACATGCGTAGATGTTTTGTTCCCGAAATGTGGTCATGTCAGTGTGTTGCAGCAACCGTAAGCCGGTGACTTACGGTGACCCTAGAAGTTGGAAGGGACCTCCAGGGTCATCAAGTCCAACCCACTGCACAGTGTAGGAGCACAACTACTATCTGGTGCTTTCAAAAGCTGGTGTCGGGTGGCTCCTTAAAGTTTAAGAAAAGGACCACACCAAGTCCAACAAAGAAGAAGAAAATTGGTACTTGTAGCGAAATGCGTCAGGGTTCCACACATATTAAAGATTCGGCCCCTACATGCACCAGTTGGATTCCCCCCACCCCCCAAAAAAAAATGTTTCCTATTTTCTTCTTTTAAGAGAAGACAGTTTTTATTTCCGCAGAAAGATAGTTTCAGAGGGCAGCTGTGTTCGTCTGTAGTCAGAATAGTCCGATTTGAGCCCAGGAGAACCATAAAGACCAACAAGGTTTTCAGAATAGATTCAGGTGGGTAGCCGTGTTGGTCTGAAGTAGCTTAACAAAATCAAGAGTCCAGTAGCACCTTTAAGACCAACAAAGATTTATTCAAGGTGGGAGCTTTCGTTTCTGAGGAAGATGGCCTGCATTTGAAAGCTCACGCCTTGAATAAAGATTTGTTGGTCTTAAAGGTGCTCGTGGGCTCTGATTTTGTTAAGGTTTTGAGGGTATACAACGAAAGGAATTAATACCCTGTAAAATCTTATTGCCTCTCTACGATGCAGTCGGACTCAGAACCATTCCAGCATAAGTGTTCATAGATGCAAATCCGCTTTGTTCACCCTTTGTGGTGTTTGATGTAATGGTGCTGATTCACCCCCCATAGCACCATCCTTGCCTTTGAAGAGACTTCTCTCTTAATGGTGCCACACGGGTACCAAATGCTCCCAAAGCAAGCAGACGAGACCCGTTTCTAAGGATCTTCCAGGGTCTTCTAGGGTCTTCCAGCATGATCGCCACAGCAGCTAGGGCTCTCCGATGCTTGCAGGGCAATTTCACTTTCTCAGGCGGGACTTTCGGTGAGAGAAAGAGAAAAACAACAGAGGCAGTGAAAGTCTCGTGGGCTCAAGGGAGAGTTGCTTACCACAGATATTTATTATCACCCGGGTGGGAGTGCCTTCGGTAACAGTAAATGAGAAATGGCCCTCAGAAGAAAGAGAGATGCCAACGGATGTCCCCTTGCTCCTTCCCTCCCCAAAGTCGTCCCCACCTTTTTCGGAGGGTGACAGTGCCCTACGTCTAGGGCGTGGCTCTGAGGATGACGCAGGTGGCCACACCGATAAAATGAGGGGGGCTCAGGTGTGGTCGCTCAGAATGCTTCTTCGGGCTACGACACTTACCAAGGGATCGGACCAGCTGTGGGGGACCGTGTCAGCAAGATGAGGCCACCCAAACATACTGAGGTGAGGGGGCAGGAGGGTCTCACGCTCACCCATGAATCGGGAGCCAAGGGAAATGGGTGGGTGGGTGGGTAAGGAAAGGAGGAAGCAGTTCATTGTTCTGTTCTTAAGGCTACCATGACGGTTGTCCCTTGGACTGGGCCTTTCTGGACTGTCACAGATGTTTTGTGGTGCCAGGTTCGATTCTGCGCTCCCCCACATGCAGCCAGCTGGGTGACCTTGGGCTCGCCACGGCACTGATAAAACTGTTCTGACCGGGCAGTGATATCTGGGCTCTCTCGGCCTCACCCACCCCACAGGGTGTCTGTTGTGGGGAGAGGAAAGGGAAGGCGACTGTAAGCCGCTTTGAGCCTCCTTCGGGTAGGGAAAAGCGGCATATAAGAACCAGCTCTTCTTATTCTTCTTCATCTGGACTTGGGCATGCCAAAGGATTAAAGTTTAGGGTCTGTGTGTGTGTTCACGCAGAGCGATGGACCCAAATGTTAAGGGATAAGCTATGCAGAACCCACAAAGGTTCTAACAAAGGGTCAGAGGCTCCCTAGGATATGTGCGTTCACACATGCGGCTTTCATGCATGTCAGACATCTGGACACGGACCCTCGCGTTCATTGGATGGACCTTTCGGAAAAGGTTTCGCAGCTGCATGCAGGGGGCTGTTTGCGTTGCAATTAATCGCGTTTAATCTGGCCAGACCAAAGTGGCTTACCTCAGTGGGTGGTTTACTGGTTGAGACTGAGGGCACACTTTCTCCAGTTCGAGGTGGTTAACAAAAACGGCGAATGAAAACAACAACAAAGCTAATCTAAGTTTCAGCCGGCTTCTTAATAACGAAGCGTGTTTGTTTTATCTAAAATATATATTGCTTGACTGCTGATCTGCCATAGTCGTGTATAAAAACGACCATAACCGTTGAAAACACCCAAACCGGCAAGAACAGATTATCAAGAAGTCAGCCTAGCAAGTTGGTTTCCAAAATTTGGAAACAATGTTGATTTATTTCACTTTAAGTCTTTCTCACCCCTCCCCCAGACTGGCCAGGGAGTCTTTTTTTGGGGGGGAGGGGGCATCATCTGGGCATGGAATTGGGGTAACAGGGTGGGCAGGTAGTTGTGAATTTCCTGCATCTTGGAGGGGGTTATAATATATATAATATAAATATAATATTTATATACTGGCCACTGGCTCTGGTCACTCTAGGCCAGGGGTAGTCAAACTGCGGCCCTCCAGATATCCATGGACTACAATTCCCATGAGCCCCTGCCAGCGAATGCTGGCAGGGGCTCATGGGAATTGTAGTCCACGGACATCTGGAGGGCCACAGTTTGACTACCCCTGCTCTAGGCCCTGGGGATAACTTTGGAAATTTGAAGGCCTTCCCATTTTGCCTTTCCATGTGGAGACACCAGTCTCTACATTCGTCAGGAGAGCCAGTGTGAGGCAGTGGTTGTATGCCAGGCTAGGATTCGGGTGACCCAGGTGCGAATCCCAGCTCCGCCATGGAAAACCTTGGATCGATCGAAGACGCTCAGCCTAACCTACCTCACAGGGATGTTGTCGTGACGATAAAACAGAGGAGAGGAGTGAGGTGAGCCGCTTTGGGGTCCAGATTGGGGAGAAAAAGAAGGGTATAAATTTATTTACCAAAAATTTTAAATAATAAATTGTTTCCAGCATTTATACTCGGCTTTTCTGTCATCACGGACCATCGAGGCCAGCTCCTAAGAGATCTGGGAGGGAAATCTTGGTTAACCAGATACTATTGATGGCAAAGAATTGATTCCACAGATAAAGAGGGTTACCGGATCAACCTCCCCACCGCACCAGGCCAAGGTTTCATGACTCCTAACAGCTCTCGTAAATTTGGGGCAACCTACTCATGACACACAACTGCATGCAATAAATCCGCTAGGTTTTGTGGGTGTGTTTTTTAGCAAAAAAACCCCTGCACAATCCATACAATGTCCGCCTGTTGCTAATTTGAGCAGACAAACGTGGAGGAAGAAAGAGGGACGGTGTTTTGTGCTATCCCTGTCGGAGGTTTTTCTGCTGAAAATTGCCTTCCCCATACTGCTTTCCCCTCTTCAGTTGCATAATTAACTTTGTAAATATATATCCGGGGGAGGAAAAAGAAAAACACGGAGAGCCGTGTGGGGAGAGAGTGGGAGAAGAGCTGTCAAGGATCTCCACCAACCCCCTATTCTTCGGTTTGCGACTGCAGACTTCCAAGGTTGTGTGTCATTAAAAAAAAATTGTTTTTAAATAAAAAGAGACACTCCCATGTAGCATACAATTTGCCCCTAGCCCTGTGGACTATCAAACCTACAGTTCTCCATTTTATATTCTTTCTAAGCGTGTTCTGTTCTGAACTTTTCTGTTCTGAGAAATTCCTCATTGTGGAATCGTTTGTGAATGTAGAGAAATTTGGGCTGGTCATACTGCGCACACAAGAGGCAATGTGTGGTTTTTCCCTCACTGTCTCCACCGGTTGCAATTTTGGAGGTATTTTTCCAGGCTTAAAAAATATAATCGATAGTATATGCATCACAATAGTATTATACTAGTTTAGCAATATAGCTACCATCATTTTTATATAAATATTTTTTATGTTTTAAAAACAAGATAGCAGTATATATAAGGGGCTCAAAGAAAGAAGGAGGGGCTACTTAGCAAATCATCTATATCAAAAATAATTATCATAAACTCTTTCTTCATTATTGTCCTCAAAACATTCTATACAAAATAAAGTATTTCTTACTTCAGGTATTTTAAATTTAACATTTCAATTTATAATTTCACAACCAATGTTATTTACAGCTATAGTATTAAGTTCATTATTTATTTTATGTAGCCATTCATTTAATGTATAGACCGCCCCACACTGTGACTACATTTCTACATTTTCCCTATTTATTCTTTTCTAAAAATTTGCCATAATCTCCAATATACACAGTTTAAAAAAAAATAATCTATTGTTTTTCTCACATTGCAAATAAGAATATTCTAGTTCAAGACCTATTTTTCTTATGCCCTTGTATTCAAAACTTGTTTTCATTCTATTTCTGAAATATAGCACATTCATATGCGTCACAATGCATACCATAATATTTTTAAGATGGTAAAAGGGCACAAACGAGGAAAGAAAATGGTGCCGGAAAGGGGCAGGGAGATTTGGAAATCCATACTGCTCGGTTCACTCGGTGGGCAAACCTGCGTTGATTCTGACGTTTCTGGAAAGATTTACGCAAAATATGTTTACTAAATGTCAGCGCAAGCCAGCGGAAACCACAGAGTGATGCAAGCAGCATATATTGATTATAATATTGTCATGTGGATACTCTGTAAACTATGTTGGGAACTAGGGCAGAGCAAATATTTTATGCAGAATCTGCCTAGAATCATAGAATCATAGAGTTGGAAGGAACCTCATGGGTCATCTAGTCAACCCCCCTGCACTATGACACTCACAACCCTTAAGCCACCCCCTTGAGCCTTCACAGAATCAGCCTCTCCGTCAGATGGCTATCCAGCCTCCGTTTTAAAATTTCCAAAGATGGAGAACCCACCACCTCCCGAGGAAGCCTCTTCCACTGAGGAACCACTCTGACTGTCAGGGACTTCTTCCGGATGTTTAGATGGAATTTCTTTTGCATTCATTTCATCCCATTGGTTCTGGTCCCATTGGTTCTGGCTTGTTTTTGTTGTTTTTAGGTGTGAAGTCGTGTCTGACCCATTGCGACCCCATGGACAATGATCCTCCGGGCTTAGCTGTTGACTTTATGGCATATTTTTAATGTTTATAGTACAAGTCTATGAGATTTATAGCACATTTTTTTTATGAGATAGCACTTTCTTTAATTTTCCTTACTGATCAGGCAATGTGCAACAGTATCACACCATCTTATATATATATAAGATATATATATATATATATACACACATACACACACACACACACACAGAGGTGTGTGTATATATCTGGGGCCCACCTGGGCCTATTCTGTACACAAAAGATAATGCACTTTCAATGAACTTTAGAAGTAGATTTTCCTGTTCTGCACTGAAAAATCCAGCTGCCAAAGCACATTGAACGTGCATTATCCAGTGTGTGCAGAATGGGCCCAGTAGGGATGACAGGGCTGATTCTGGGGATCTCCCAGCATTACATCTCATCTCCGGACTAAATAGATGGCTTCCCCTGGAGAAAATGGCTGCTTTAGAGAGTGGACTCCATAACATTATACTCCACTGAGGTCCCACCACCCCAAATCCCACCCAATCCCGGCCCCACCCCCAAAGTCTCTAGGTATTTCCCACCAAGAGCTGTCCACATGTATATCTTCAGAGGTGTGCTGATCAGAGTCCACTTGCTCCTCCCCCTCTCACACCCTTGGGTGGATGGAAAATGCAGCCTGAATCGTTGTGACCCAGAGATTCCAAAGCTTGTCGCACATGCACCTATGGTGCTGGGAAGTGCAGCCAAGCCATTGCTGGTTTATGAAAACCCTTCATGTTTTCTCAGCAAGAGACGTTCAGAGGTGGTTGGTCCTTGCCTGCCTCTGCGTAGCAACCCTGGGACTTCCTTGGTGGCCTCCCCTCCAAATATATACCAGGGCCAAGTCTGCCTAGTTGCTGAGAGCTGATGAGAACAGCCAAACCTGGGCTGTCCCAGTCAGGGCAAGAGACTGCAGAGGTTTCATGTTGCCTGCCTCTACGTGACAACCATGGACTTCCTTGGTGGACTCTTATTCTTCAGTAATCTCAAGGCTCTCTCAGCCTCCCCTCCCTCACAGGGTGTCTGTTGTGGGGAGAGGAAAGGGAAGGCGACTGTAAGCCGCTTTGAGCCTCCTTCGGGTAGAGAAAAGCGGCATCTAAGAACCAACTCTTCTTCTTCTTCAGTAATCTCAGGGCTCTCTCATCCTCACCTCCCTCACAGGGTGTCTGTTGTGGGGAGAGGAAAGGGAAGGTGACTGTAAGCCACTTTGAGACTCCTTCAGGTAGAGAAAAGCGGCATATAAGAACCAACTCTTCTTCTTCTTTGGTGGCCTCCAATCTATACTAACCTGGGCTGACCCTGCTTAGCTTCTGAAGTATGACCAGTATGGACTAGCCTGGACCATCAGGGCACTCTTTCTGGTCTATTGACATTTTGGTACACTCCCCAGCTTTCTGTGTTTGCAGCTCTTAGTACGAATGTGTCTCCCAAATGGATGAATGTTTCACGCGTCTGATGAAGGGCGCTCTAACTCGCAAAAAGCTTATCCAGGAATACATATTTGTCTCAGTGGATCCCTGTTTTATTACCCTTTTCATGTCTCACTTCTAAATTCTCCTGGGCCCCTGGAGACTCACTTGAGAAATTAACTTTACGTTACTTGCCCTCTGCCTGACATAAAATGTGAGAAGCCAACATCAAGTTAATGCTGAACAAATTTATATTGTGCTGTTTGTGTTTAGCATTTATCAATAAATACAGCCGGGCTGAACAACAACACATTTTATGGAGGCAAAACTCCAGTGAACCATGGAGCCTTCAGGAAATTCTTCTTGCCATCCATGTACAACTCATGTTTGAGCAGAGTTGCCAACTCCAGCTTGGCAAATTTCTGGAGATTTGGGGGTGGAGCCCGGGGAGAGTGGGGTTTGGTGAGGGGTGACCTCAGGGCCATAGCATCTACCCTCCAAAGGGAACAGACCTTTGTCATCAGGGGATTTGTTGAAATATGTCTATGCTCACATAATTTTGAAGAGGAACCTCTAACAAATCTATACAAGGGAATTTCAAAGGGAGATGAGGAGGACACAGATTGCTGAATTACAAATGATAATGAGGCCCAAGACCATGCATCCTCCTGGACTGAATTGAGAACTAGGTTTCCTGTCTCATGACCAATGCTGGTTTCTCCATACCTACTACCTACTCCATACCTACTACCACTCTGATGCCTGACCATTTATTTATTGTATGGTATTTGTGTTATCTGCCCAGGAGTTTCAAAGAATGTCTGCCAGCCGGGCAGGAGATGTTTGGAGGTGGTTTGCCATTGCTGGCATCATGGCCCTGGTATTCCTTGGAGGTTGCCCTTTCAAGGGCTAACCAGGGCTGAGCCTGCGTAGCTTGTAAGATCTAACAGGATCAGGCTTGCCTGGGCTACAGGTCGGGTTACCCCTCTGAATATCATACCTAATTGAATCAGACTGGATTCCTTAATCTGTTATTGTCATTTGCTTGCGATTGTCATTCAGCATCTGAAATCACTCCAAGGTAAAAGGAAAGCTGGACTCACATTCTAGCTACATCTGACAAAATGAGCTGTGACTCCCAAAAGGTCCTCCCTTGCCACAAATTTTGTTCATCTTTAAGGTGCAAGAACCTAAAAATAAGTTGATCAGATTTCAACAATGGTAAAGCAGAACACCATTGACTGGGGGGCGGGGGGTTCTTGATTAAAATTTGGTCTATATGGAGCAACAAAAATTTTCATAGAACGCAAAAATAGTACTGTAATATATATTTTAAAATTTCAACATAGATACAATTTGCTAGGCGCCCCCAGATGTCCCTCCAAAAGTGGGACAATCTGGTCACCTTACCTAAAAAGGTCAATGCAAGGGAAATGGATTTAAGACTATACAGGGTAGAACACAATTTTAAAAAATATAGTACCAGTATTTATTAATCAAGTTGAAAACCCAAAGCTTTTAGCATAGCCTCAATAAAATCAATAGATACTAACATCTCCAATTGGCCAGACGTGATTGATTATGAGACAATTACTGGACAGTGAAAGTGCTTTTCCTGGCCTGTTTTTGAAATATCAGGGTCCTCAAATAGTTTTTATCTGGCTTTCTGGTCCACAGAATTGGCTAAAAGTTCATCATGTCCTGAATATATCCTTTTATGTAAAGGAGCCAACTGGCTATAACAATTATTATATTTATTGTATATTTTACGTTTGCTGGTTTTATTTGATGCCTGACCATCGATAAAGGCAGTAACGCTGAAGCGTATCTGGTCAGTGGAGGCATTAGTATGCCTGTAAGCATCTGATTGAGACTTGATTTGATTGAGACTATGCTAAATCCCGTGGGTTTTCAATTTGATTAATAAATTACCGCCATTTTGGGATTATGTAATATTAAGATGTTTTATTGGATTGCTGTTCTTATGAACTCTGATTTTATTGTTTTATTGTAAATGTTGTAAACCACCATGAGCCAGAATTTCTGGGAATGGAGGTATATAAATTAAAGTATAAATAAATAAACAAACAAACAAACAAACAAATAAATAAATGCTAAATTCTTATTTTTTAATTGTGTCCCGCCCTGTTAGGCTTGAATTCATTTCCCTTGTGTTTACCTTTTTAGGTTCTTAACTGTTGTTTTGGGAGTCTTTTGTTTTGGGAATCTCCTGGCTCTCCCCAAAAGGAACAGAAGCAAGGTGGGGAACAGTCGTAGAAAATCTTGGCAAATAAGGACGCAACATTCCAAAGGAATCAATTTTCTTCCTGTCCTTCTTCATCATCCAGCAGATATTTTCTGGGCAATAAAAAAAGCCGCCAGGAAGAAAATGGCTTCGTTTGAAACGGGGTGCAGATACCGTGGACTGCCAAATGACAAATCTGTAATTTCTAGATCTAACCAAGCCTGAACTCTCTCTAGAAACTAAATTTCACTAAAGCTGAGTCTATTGTACTTTGGTTACGTTATGAGAAGACCAGAGTCACTAGGAAAAGAAATCAGGCCAGGAAAAGTGAAAGGTAGCAGGAAAGGAAGAAGGCCCACCAGGAGACGCAAGGATTCGATCCATAAACCCACATATCTCAGCCTGCAAGACCTGGGCAAGTTTGTTAAGCATATAATGTTTTGAAGGCCATTCATTCATAGAATTGCCACAGGCCAGATGTGACTTGACAGCATTTAAAGCACACAGAAAGTATTTGCACTGTGGCCAAACATGGTCATTTTATGTATTGCATTTTATTTATTGCTGCAGGGTAATCTCTGCTCTGATGGGCCTTGTGGACGAGGCATATGCCGGAGTAATGGGGCATCCGGAAGAGGCCAAGTCATCCAACTTTGGTTATCCGAGTACTCGGAAAACAATCCTCTTCCTGAAACAGAAAATCTCCTTACCGGTAAGAGACAGCAGCCATGTTGCTTCCGTTGACCTTCCTTCACGGCTACTTTCATTTTGAGCTCAAGATTGTCCAGGGAGAGTGGGGAATAGCCCACTCTTCTTATTGGGTTTTAAAACAGCTTGAAACCAGTCGCCAGAACTTTTCAGAACCAAGAGGAATGCGCTGAAGAAGTGCGTGCCCTCATGATGCCCAGAATTAAACTGGATTCAAACAATGCTCTGTGCAGTCATGTCTTCAGGAGCAGGGCCAAGGGGTGGTAGAAAAGCAGGCCACATCTTCGTGCATGATTTCAGCAAACGTTTGATCGAGGCGGTGATGAACGGTTTCGTTTTCGAACTGAGAGGCAGCTTGGGGAGGGGGTGGGTGGATGTTGGCTGCCAAGGCATTTGGTGCTAAAGTTGCTGTCTCTTGAAAGGAAGAATAATGTGGCATGGCCCCTGGAAACAGAACCGTCTTGATCTAGAGACAGAGCCCAAGGAATCAGCCTGTGTTCAAAGTTAATGGACAGAGGTGGAGCTTGGTGGCTTGGAGCAGGGATGGGGAACATCCAGGTGAACTCAGCGCACCTAAAGCAGGGTCCCCAACAAAGTCCCGCTGGGTACCACTCAGCCAGGATCTCAGGTCAAGGTCTTTCCTATCACCTCCTGCCTGGTTCTTTCAACTGGAGATGCTGCTGGGGATGGAACCTGGGACCTTCTGAGTTCCAATCAGATATTCTGCCACTGAGCCAGGGTCTCAGGCCAAGGTCTTTCCCATCCCCTCCTGCCTGGTCCTTTTGACTGGTGATGCCGGGGATTGAACCTGGGGCCTTCTGCCTGCCAAGCAGAGGCTCTGCCACTGAGCCAGGGTCCCAGGCCAAGGTCTTTCCCATACCCTCCTGCCTGGTCCTTTTAGCTGGAGATGCCGCTGGGGATTGAACCTGGGACCTTTTGCAGGCCAAGCAGAGGCTGGAGATGAACTGGAATTCCAGGGGATCCCCAGGCCCCACCTGGAGATTGGCATCCCTAGGCCATATGCTGGAATCAGCAAGTTTCATTTTGAACCCTTGGTAATGCCTTACAGGACTGGCATGGGTATTTTCCCCCCTAGTATCTACTTAGTTAAAAAGAACATATCTCCTCTCTGTTTTTAAGGAAAAGCAGACCACAGAGGCTGTTGCTGGATTAATTAATACAAAGAAGAAGCTCTAGGAATTGCTGGACTATTCCTGCCTCAATTCTTGTTAGGAGGCTGATGGTATTTGGCCTTCCTTTTAACTGGAGAACTGCTGGTGCTCGGAAATGAAGCCAGTGGATCAAGACTCACCGTCTTTTGAAAAGCAATAAGGCTGAATTTCCTGACTGACTCCCTCAAACAAGTGATCACTATGACAAATCTCATTTTCGGGGCTCTCTAATATTTCAGCTGTGGTCATTGCTACTAACTAGGATTATTCTTAACCTTCCAACCCCAAAAGAGGACATTTTAATCATTAAAAAGAAAAAACCAGAGGAAAAACACCCCAAAAGATGCCATCTAGCAACCATAGTGGATCCCTTTTAGAACCCTTTTGAGGGGCAGATTAATTAAAATTAGACTGTGAGGTATTCTCTCGACAACAACGTTCCCCCATCGTGATTAAAAATAGCGATTAAAATTATTCAAATTGTGAGGTGTGCTTACAATATTATTTCCCGATAACGGTTGCAAATGGCTCAGACAGTGAGGTATTCTCTTTGCAGGAAACTTTCCCTCATAGGGATGAAAAATCATTCAGTTTGTGAGCTATTTCGTTGGCAACAATGTTTCCCCAAAGTGATTTAAAAAATAATGATTAAAATTATTCACATTGTGAGGTGTGTTTGGAATATTATTTCCCCATAACCGCCCAGAGCTGTAGGGAAGGACGGTATAAAAATCTAAACAAACAAATAAATAAAGATTGCAAATGGCTCAGATTGTCAGGTATTCTCTTTGCAAGAACCTTTCTCTCACAGGGATTACAAATTATTTGGATTGTGAGGTATTTCGTTGTCAACAATGTTTCTCCAAAGCGATTAAAAATAATTATTAAAAATTATTCAGATTGTGAGGTGTGTTTACGATATTATTTCCCCATAACCGCCCAGAGCCGTAGGGAAGGGCGATATAAAAACCCAAATAAATAAATAAATAACAACTGCAAATGGATCAGTTTGTGAGGCATTCTGTTTGCAAGAACCTTTCTCTCACAGAAATTAAAAATTATTCAGTTTGTGAGGTATTTCATTGGCAACAATGTTTCCCCAAAATGATTGCAAAATAATGATTAAAAATTATTCAGGTTGTGAGGTGTGTTTACAATATTATTTCCCCATATCATCCAGAGCCGTAGGGAAGGGCGATATAAAAAACCAAATAAATAAATAAATAAATAAATAAATAAATAAATAAATAAATAAATAAATAAATAAATAAATAAATAAATAAATAAATAAATAAATATTGCAAATGGATTGGTTTGTGAGGCATTCTCTTTGCAAGAACCTTTCTCTCACAGGGATTAAAAATTATTCAGTTTGTGAGGTATTCCATTGGCAACAATCTTTCCGTCTTGAAAAAATAATGATTAAAAATTATTCAAATTGTGAGGTGTGTTTACAATATTATTTCCCCCGTAATGATTACGAATTACTCAGTGTGGCAATTCTTTTTCTCTCAGGGATGAAACATTACTCAGCTTGTGAGGCATTCTGTGGGCAACAATGTTTTCCCCATAGCGATTAAAAAATTATTCAAACGGCGAGGTCTTTGGACAATAATATTTCTCCATAATGGTGAAAAATTATTCCAATTGTTCTTTTCTTCACCATCCCCTTCCCTCGCAGGGATTAAAAATGATTCCAGTTGGGAGCTATTCTCTTGCCTCATAATTGCCTGTCGATGGCGTAAATCCTAAAAAACATGCACCACCCCAGATATCTACATTTCTGCAGTTCAACATCAAAATCTCAGTTCCGTGGTATACCCTTTTTTTGTTCTCACAAAAGAGGAAAATCGTGTGATTTTTGTGCAAAAGGGCAAACTGAATTTTTGGGGGTTTAAATTTCATATTTTCCATTTAGTCAGAAAGGGGAGAGAGAGAGAGAGAGAAAAAACCCTTGCGGGTAAGCAAAATAGATGGCGCGGTAGCTTCCTACCGCTATATAAACACTGCCTTGTTTTTGAGGATTCGTCACTTTTTATCCATCGGTTGACCTCCTCTGATCTCAAAAGCCCCCAGGCGGTAAGTTCAGGTTACCAGATGTCCTCTTCTTGGAGGACATGTCCTTGTATTTTTTGGTGTCTGTCCTATTTGGCGTTCTTTAAAAAAAAAAAAACTGATGAAAATCTCCTCTTTTGAGGTTGGAAGCTTAATCTTAGCTCGTAACAATGGTCACCATTTAGTAAGAGGAGCTTTGAAAATGAGATTTATTGCAGTGATAGCTTATTTGATTCAACATAACTGTTTTTTGACTTGGAAAGGGGTGAAAAGCCATAAGCGGAGCAAAGAATGCTGATTCTTGTTCAAAATATCGGCCAACGTTCAAGTGTCAAGGTTATAAGGCAATGAGGTAGGAGTCTGGGTGGTTGCTAGATCTTGAGCATGAGTGAATACATGTCCAAATTTTGTCCGTTGTTCCTTAACGTTAATCGAGAGTCACCCATTTGGCCTACAGGTGCTGTGTCTCATAACTTCAGGTAATACATTCCAGTTGTCCAACCATGTTGTACAAACATGACTCTTGAGCTGCCATAAATACAAAAATTTCATGGGCTACAACCCACCTTCCCAAAATGCAGTTAGAAGCGGGCACTGGTTCATGAAAGCTTATTTTGGAATAAAATCGGGTTAGGTCTTTAAAGCACCACAAGAACGCTGTTGATTAACTTGAAAAGTTCGGATTCTCTGCAGAGGCCCACCTCTCTTCCTCCATCGCCGGAGTGACTTTGAATAGAGACCGCTGTTGAGATCTGTAATTTATTTTTTTCTGGGCGACGGGTTTTGATATTTGTGCTTTTGTTTCCCCTTGACTGTTTACGCACTGGGATCTTCACTGCCCCAGCTCCCGTGCAGGAGCACAAATTGGGGGCAGATGATGCGCATGGGGCCAAATGCTCTCCATGTGGGTGCAGGAAGAGGTGGGGCAACCTGCTATGACTAAAACTCCAGCTTGCAGCCCAGCATGAAACCTCCAGTGCGTAAATGGTCCTTGTGGCACATTTTACAATTAAACTGGTTCACGTTTTCATGATTAGCACCACACGCTAACGCATAGAAGGTTTTTAAACTATGGCTATGTATTTCCTACATAGCTGGTGGAAATCTAATTTGTAATTCTGGTGCGGTTGCTTACTCTTTCCTTTTAATGAATCTCTGAATATTGTGGAACTAGACATTCGTGGAACCCTGGGAAATACATGGATTGGTGGCATATAAATGTGAAATTGTGGGCTTTCCAGGTGGAAGAGAATGGACAGCTACCAGAATGCCTAAAACTTTTCAATACCTGATTATGATTAAGAAATGTGTTTATTATTCCCCTGATAGTTGTAGGAAAGCACACAGTTGTAAAATTCAGAATAAGCAAAATATGTCCTGGAACTTTAGAAGCGATTTGGTTTACTGTGGTTCTCCCTTTGCTTAAACTCTGAGAGACACACAAGGAATAATAGATTTTGAGGACAGCCCTGCTAATCGGCAGAAAAACAGCTAGATTCGAGCAGCGCCTTAAAGACCTAAGTTTTTCAGGGTTATAAACGTTGTCTCTCAGAAGTTTCTACCCTAAAATCTTGTTGGTTCTCTGGGTATTCCAGACAAGAAATCATGTTTTGGTTTCTACGAATTAACCAACCACTCTTGAATAAATCAAACACAGACTACCTAATATAAGGCTGTTTTAGGACAATACTAAAATTCGTGTTCCTCTATCAAATAAAACAGAGGGAAGAAAGCCACTAAAAAAGAGAATGTTTGTTTGCTTCCACATAGAACTGTCGCAATTTAGTGGCCATTGCACAGTATTTAGCCATCTTCTTTACGGTGACATTCCCTTCCCATAAGAGAAGCTTATTTTGTTTTCTTGCTCAGTAATGGCAAATGCATCCTTGAACAAAGGCGATGTTATCTTAGAGTGGAGTGACGCATGAAGTGAGCATCTAAAGGGCACATGTTCCCAATGACTCCCTACACGGACAAAGCCTCTCGGTTCTTGGAATTTTCTTGAAACGACCCTCCGAGATGTTGTTGCTCTCTAGGGTGTCCCAGACAAATTGTTTTTGGTATCGATTTTATTAGGTTTCAGCTAACACGTAACAGAATGTCAGAGTGATCACCAACTTTCTGGGGCAATTAACATGGAATAATTGTATGAATTGTTAGCTAGAACCGCAATTTGCTTGGAAATGTTGGGGAACATACTTTGTTTAGAACGCATGGCTTTCTCAGGGGTTTAGAAAGCATGGCTAAACCATATATTAGACTTGTTGCGAATTTGTGTCAGTTGGCCTGGAGCACATTGTTCATAACTGGGCGATCTGTAAGTGAACCATCATGTTTTAGTCACCTGGTCTGCCAAAATACTTTCATTGTTCGCGTTCCGTCAACTTGCTATTGACTTATAGCAATCACGGGAACATGGCTTTCAAGACAAAAGATGTTTGGGGTGGTTTGGCTTTGCCTGCCTCTGCAAAGCAACCTGGAATTCCTTGGAGGTCTCCTGACCATGTCTCGCTTTGGAGATCTGAAGACATGGAGCTAGCTGGGCTATCAATGCCAGGGCAGAGACAAATAGCGGTGGTCTTCCATGGCCCGCCTCTGCGTCCAGCTTCATTGGTGGTCTCCCATCAAAGCACAAACCAGGGCCAGCCCTCCTTCCTTCTCTTCTGAGATCTGATCAGCTAGGGCTACTGCGGCTGTTCAAAGTTGCTGTGAAAGCGGAATTTCTAACCCTGCGGAAGCGGTCTCATGTTCAGTACGGGGAAAGAACTCGGTACACCCTACCACCCTTTTCCGGAACGCTGTCAGAAAAATGCGTCAGTGTTCCGAAACTTGTTGCATTGTGTTCCCCTAACTTATGGGAACGTTTGACACGCCTGGAACCACCAAGCCCCACTGATACGAAGAAACAAGGTGACGCTGAAGCTGCCCTTCACCTGGAAAATCCTAGGGGTCTAGTGGGTGCTACTGGGCTCAAATCTAGCTGTTCCACTGCAGACCAGGACCCTCTGAAACCTCTCCCCAAGATTTAGGTTCAAATCTAGTAGCACCTTAGAAACTAACGTTTTTTTTTTTAGTATGAACTTTGAGGAATCAAAGCTCCCTTCATTAAATACCTTGAGAAAGTTTATACCTTGGATATCTTGTTCGATTCTAAGTTGAGACTGGACTGTGGATGCAAACCCTCTTATACCAGTACCCTGACCATCAAGGATGTGCTCACAATATAGACAAGTAAACAGATTTCAAGCACATTTAGCTGTCAGGCCTGCCTTTCCAAGAGACTGTAGTTCCCTCAGGACTCTTAACAGATCTCTAGCCATCTATTTTCCAAGTGTGACCCCACCTGCGGATAGCTAAATCCGCAGATTGGGGCTACGCTTATCCCTAACAGATTCTTCTGCAAATTTAGGGGACCTCCTAGGTTTGCAGACAAATCTGAAATGTTGACGAGAATTATCAGTTCCCCTGCATTGAATAAAACATTGCCTGTGCAAGTGCAGGCAACACACTTATAATGCAGCAACTGGAGAAGGGCCCAGCCCTTGCTACGGTAGCAGGAGTAGCTGTAGCAGCAATAAAACCTAGAAGCTGTTGGTGGGCCTGGCCACAGTGGTGGAGCCCCTCCGGGCTCAGAGCAGCTCCCAGAAACCACTGCCACTGTGGCCGAGCTCCAAGGGAATTGTGCCAGATGGTGATATGGGGAATAGCATTCCCCTCTCCCCCGTAATTATTACAATTCCCACAGAACTGCAGCTCCTAAGGCTCTTTGAGAGAAATCCTGCCTCGCAGACTGGTCTGCAAGTCGATGCACATTGTGGGCACGTTTTTAGTTGTGCCAGGTCCTGTTAGAAAGACCGACCAAAGAAAAGGCAGTGAAACTAGAGAATAAAGTTTAGATCTATGGTATTGTATCTGCAAGCAGCAGAACAAGGCCTGGATTTATTATTCCCTGATTTCCATTGCGTAGACTAAAATCGGAGAGCGGCTGAGATTGGGAATCTGCCACGGCAACTTCCGCTGTATCAGGCATTCAGTAGGATCTCATATTTTCTCGACCAGATTCTACTCATCTTCAGGACCATCTGTGGGGATGCCTAAAAGGAAATTCCTGACGGTGCCCAATCCGGATGGATACTCCGTTTTTCCCAAATACACGCAATCTCATTCAATTTCAGTGCTGATTCCCTGTTTCCCCAAACCTTGTTGAACCTGTAGTTGTGTTTGAGATGTTGAGGTCAGGGAGTGTGCACCTGGGGTTGCGAGCTCTGGGTTAAGAAGTACCTGGAGAGTTTGGGGATGGAGTGGGGAGTGGGTGGGATACAGGGCGGGGAGGAATAGAATGCTTCATAGAATGCTATGCAGTCCACCCTCTAAAACTGCTTTTTTCTCCAGGGAAAATGACCTGTTATTCTGGGGGATTCCCAGCTCCCACCTAGAGGCTGGCATTCTTATGTGCACCCCATCCCAAATGGCTGTAGATCCCCGGGGTGCCCAAATGTTTTGAGCATGGGGGCGCTTTTAGAACTCTGAGGTAGCACAATGGGCACTGCCACAAAATGGCTGCCCAAGGAGGTGGAACTAGCCTCAAAATGGCTGCCACAGGAGGTGGAACTAGCCTCAAAATGGCTGCCATAGGAGGTGGAACTAGCCTCAAAATGGCTGCCGCAGGAGGTGGAACTAGCCTCAAAATGGCTGCCACAGGAGGTGGAACTAGCCTCAAAATGGCTGCCACAGGAGGTGGAACTAGCCTCAAAATGGCTGCCATAGGAGGTGGAACTAGCCTCAAAATGCCTGCCGCAGGAGGTGGAACTAGCCTCAAAATGGCTGCCACAGGAGGTGGAACTAGCCTCAAAATGGCTGCCATAGGAGGTGGAACTAGCCTCAAAATGGCTGCCGCAGGAGGTGGAACTAGCCTCAAAATGGCTACCACAGCTTACCTTCAGTCACCCAGCAAAGATCCTTTAGCTGAGGTAGCAGCTACGGTCTCTCAACTCTCCAGTGGCCATTCAGAAATCTTGCTGGGCAGAAGCCCCACCTGGCTCCACCCACACTGAGGCCCCAGGTGTAACCCCTGGTGATTAAAGTATGTCAAATAAGATAGCACATTTGAGTTACTGAAAACTTAACATTACAACCTACCCCTTCAGCAGGCCTTAAAAGTTTTCATGCTCTTTTTTAAAAGACGTATTTAGATCCATACCAATCTGCAGGTGTACAGCTTATTAGAAAAAGTGAGCAGTGACTCCCAAAGGCTCCTTCCCTGCCATAGCTTTTGATAGTCTTTAAGGTGCTTCCGGACTCTGGCTCTCTGGTCCCTGAAGAAGGGAGCAGTGACCCCTGAAGGCCCTTCCTCCGCTACAAATGTTGGTCTTTAAGGTGCTACATGACTCTCGCCCTCGATTAGACGTGAAGAACATGCTGCACAGTGGGGAAGTACTTCCAAAACACTTTTTGTCAACCACAGGAGAAGCGTTTGTAATCTGCCCCCATCCAGAAAGTGATCAGTAAAATTTATGGTAAACAAGGGAGTACACAACAACCTTGTGAGGTACGGAGGTACAGAAGCACTGATGAATCGAAAAGAGGGGGGCCACCTTTTCATAACCAAGTGCCCTTTGATGGTATAGCCTGAAAGAAGGGTGGAATATTTCCACTGACCACACACATACGGATGAGCATATTTCTTGTTCATTATCGCCCCTGGTTCCGCCAGCTCCTCAAATTAATGGAAAGGAGAACAACAGAATTGTGATTTGTCGCATATGTGGCATTCTGAATAGAAAAATAAGTACAAAACAGTAATGAAACAGGCAGAGGCCTTGCTTTGATAAGATGGCTTTGTCCATAAGTAAATCAAAATAAACTTTTCTTTTATAGTCAGAGATATTAGTCCTTGCCTGCCATCTAGTGGGCAATTGTAGAAGAAACAGGAAGTGAGGGACTGAATAGTTAGAGATGCCAACAAACGTTTTGGTGGGGTTTTCAATTCCAAGTTTGGAAATTCCTGGAGATTTTTTTTTGGGGGGGGGGGTCGGTTTGAGCCCGGGGAAGAGGGGGTCTTGAGGGGGATCTTGGCAAAGTGTAATGTCACAATCCACCCTTCAATGTAGCCATTTCCTCCAAGTGAATTTATGGATGCCAACTTCCAGGTTGGACCTGGGTATGCACTAGAATTACAACTCATCTCCAGATGGCAGACATAAGTTCTTTTGGAGAAAATGGATTCCCCAGGATCCAACCTGAAATCTCTAGGGATTTCCCAACCTGCAGTTGGTAACCTGGGCTATAAGCAAGACATGCTTATGCAGCAACAGCTGGTGTCAAACCACTAAAAAAAAAAAAAGGACATAGCAGTCCTCACCTCTTTGTGGGTTGTGGTCTGTCGGTCAGTCCGTCCATCCACTTACCTTACCTGTTTTCTGTGTATCTGACAAAGTGTGCATGCACACAAAAGCTTATAGCCAAAATTTTATTTATGCTTTATTTATTTATGCTGTGATTTATACCCCGCCACTCTCAATAATGTCACCTTGTGGGGGCTTACAATATAAAATTACACTTTGTTGTCCTTAAAGGTTGCCCCTGGAATTAATGTATCTTGGATCTAAACAAAAATAGAGTCCAAGAACACCTTGAAGACCAACAAAAGATTTATTTAAGGCGGGAACTTTCGAGTGCCTGCACTCTGTGCAGACACTCGAAAGCTCCCACCTTGAACAAATCTTTGTTAGTCTTCAAGGTGCTCTTGGGCTCTATTTTTGTTGTGCTACTTTGGACCAACATGGCGACCCACTTGAACCTCTCTCATATCTATCTCTCATCTCTCCATCATATCTCTCTATTTATCTATCTTTATCATCAGCATAATCAATCAGCAATCAATCATCTATCAATCTATCATCATCAGCCTTCTCAACCAACATTGTGTGAGCGAGTGAGCACTGGGGTAGTTGCTGTAGTTTGCAGAAAATATAGACATTGAGCCTGCTGTGGACTATAATTCCCAGCAGGCCTTGCAGGAAAAAGAAACCCCCCCACCCTCTTCTCTTCCTCTTTGCACGGATCTACTTCTCGGGGGAGGAGACAGAAGGGCCAATGGACCAGATTGCCTACAACTCCCAGAAAGCTGTGCGGATTGCTCAGCTTAACCCCGTCCTCTTTGGCTGTTTTTCAACCTAAAGTCCTGCTGGGCGCGGTGGAGGCTCTCCAGTGGGATCCAGGCGTGGGCTTTTGGAGCCAGACGCTGCCCGACTCCTTCGCAGGAAATGGCCCTTTGTCCCGTTTTCTCTGCAAAAGCCAAAGATGCCTTTGTTTTGCAAAGAGAAAGAAAAGTAGTCATGAGTTCGAGTCCAGCCACCCTTCCCGTCTCTGGTCCAGCACGCGAAAGGAGCCTTAGTCTGTCTTTCTTCCGTCCTCCCACCCTCCCCCATTTTATCCTCACAACAGCCCTGCAAGCGAGACTGCAGCTGGCCCATGATTATGCCACCCAGCAAGCTTCCATGGCTCAAGTGGGGATTCGAACCCAGGACTCGGATGCTACTCTGATCCTCTTAACCACTGAACACACAGACTCAGACACCCCACATCACAGGCTTATCCATGCTGCTGAATCCAGAAAAATATCCAGCACGGAAGCTGCAGGAGAGCCGCACTTTTAACAGTGCATACGGTTGCCAGCCTCCAGGTGCAGCCTGGAGATATCAGGGAATTACAACGGATTTTTAGGCAACCCTGTTGAGCTCCCTCCCTCCCTTCCTCAGGCTCAGATTCCCACGAATTCCCTAACCTGGAGTTGGCAATCGTATGCACTGTTAAAAGTGCAACTCTAATGGATCACGATGTGGTTTAAGCCCAGAATGGAATTGTGACTTGAGACGGGTTCCTTATACTATTAACGTAAATATGTAATTCTTTATTTGCTTTATTTACACTCTGAGAGAATCGTGAAGGGTGGTGTCCTCTAATCTGGAGAACCGGGTTTGATTCCCCACTCCTTCACATACAGCCAGACGGGTGACCTTGGGCCAGTCACAGTCCTGTTAGAGCTGTTCTCTCAGAGCTCTCTCTGCCTCACAGGGTGTCTGGTGTGGGGAGAAGAAAGGAAAGGTGTTTGTAAGCTGCTTTGGACTCTTTCGGGTGATGAAAAGTGGGGTATCAACCCCCCCCCCCAGCTCTACCTTTTAACCAGCTTGTGCACCATTTCTGTGTTAATTACTCGGCCAGCAGGGGTCTCAGTTGCTCCCAGCATCCCACAATTAAGGATACATCTGCCCATCGATCTCCAGATCTGACATATTTATTTCCTTCACTCTCTTTCCCCCCTGGAATTAAACCCAAACAAATGGGAACCATATAAACTAAGTTTGTTATTCCTATTTACTCCTTGAATCTGTTAAGCATCCTCCCTATACTGTTCACCCTCTATCTATCTGCATAGACCGCTAATTTCCATTTCAGCATATCTGAAGAAGTCTGTGTGAACACGAAAACTTATACCTTGAATAAAACGTTGTTGGACTTGGGCGGGGCGGGGGAATAAGTTCACAGGTTCACCTGGCCTTTGGGGATGACGCCGTTGCAGAAACCATGCAGGTCCGTGAACCTGGCCATGTTTTTATTCCAGACGTCCCCAGTTCCCAATGCCTGGCGCCAAGCCGTCCCCCTCGGTCACACCCAAGAACTTCTTGCAGTTCAGCCCGAAAGGAGGCACACAGAACCGTCCGACAGTGGTGATCCATGCTGCGCCAGCCAAGCAAGCAGTAAGGAAATGCTTCTTGACGTACAGAGGGATTCAGTTGTGGGGTTTGCTGCCAGAGGAATATGCAGCTTGAAAAGGGGATTAGACAGATTCCTGGAGGACCAGTCTATCAGTGGCTACTAGCCACGGCGTCTAAAGGGAACCTCCATGTTCAGAGGCAGTAGCCCACTGAGGTCCCAAACCCTGATCTCCCCTGGCTCCACCCCCAAATTTTCAACCTGGAGTTGACAACCATAGACTCTACCATGGGCATCCTTCCTCTAGTCCAGGGGTAGTCAAACTGCGGCCCTCCAGATGTCCATGGACTACAATTCCCAGGAGCCCCTGCCAGCTGGCAGGGGCTCCTGGGAATTGTAGTCCATGGACATCTGGAGGGCCGCAGTTTGACTACCCCTGCTCTAGTCTGTCACTCATGTTTATGTCCCATAATTTCTCAATGAGGCTGAGGTAGGGTAGTCAGCTCTCGGTTGGGAAGTACCTGGAAGTTTTGGGGGGTGGAGCCTAAGGAGTTTGGAAAAGGGAGGGACCTCCATGAATACAATGCCCTAACATCCCCCCTCCCAAGCAGCCATTCCCCCCCAGGAGAACGATCTCTGTTGCCTGGAGATGAGTTGGAATCCCAGGAGATCTCCAGGCACCTCCTGGAGGCTGGCAACCCTAAGATCAGACCTGGGTGTGCCATCCTCTCATTTTAACTCCGCAACAACCTTGTGAGGTAGGGTAGCCCAAGAGTTAATCAAACTTCCCACCCATTCAGTATAGGGGCCATATCACTGCATGTTATTAGTGCCTTGTCCCTCCGGACCACCCAGCGTCCCTTTAATTTTGGCCCCTTAATCTCTCACCCCTCCCCTAACAACACATCTCACCAATTTCTTTGGATTCTCAGGTTCTTAAAGGGCTAGGCCAAGCTGCCTCTTGGGAGCTTCCAAAGAAACCAGAGGCCCAGCCTCTTGTTTGCAAAACGACCCCGTTGTCTTCTGCTCCTCTGCAGGTCCACCCACGGCTGTCGCCGAGCCCACCCAGGGCCACACCGACGAGCTCCCGGGAGAAATCAGACGAGGCAGTGCTGATCCAACAGGTCTTACCAGGACCCCCGACTACTCCGAGAGTCAAGGCAAGTACATGAACCCATATGAGGGGCCGAGAGACTTGCTAGGTCTCCTGCAGTGGCAGAGAAGAAGAAGAAGAAGAGTTGGTTCTTATATGCCGCTTTTCTCTACCCGAAGGAGGCTCAAAGCGGCTTCCAATCACCTTCCCTTTCCTCTCCCCACAACAGACACCCTGTGAGGGAGGGCAGGCTGAGAGAGCCCTGAGATTACTGAAGAATTGGTTCTTATATGCCGCTTTTCCCTACCCGAAGGAGGCTCAAAGCGGCTTACAGTCGCCTTCCCATTCCTCACCAAAAGGGATCTACGGAGGGGGAAATGGGTGGAGACCATGGGTGTGAATGTCATGATGTCACTTCCTGCTCAGATTTCAGACGGGAGGTCACCGTGGCCACAGTGCCTTAGGAATTTCCCATTAGGAGGAATCCACCACAGAGCTCTGAGAGATTAGTAGGATGTTGTGGTCACTGGGTCGCCCCTTCTAGGCATTCAACAGGAAGTGACAACATGAGGTTTGTCATGCACTTCCTCCCCAGGCTGTGCCCTTGAAATGACCCCAGGGATTGCCAGTGGAGATCTGGCCTGTACCAAGTTACATTTCCTGGTTCCACGGGAAAGTTGGATGCTGATGGGGGTCGGAGAAATGACTTGGGATGCAATTCCAAGGCCCTCCTTTGGCTCCCCTTTCTGTGGCTAGACAGGTTGCAGCCTTCTTAGTGGTGACACTAAAACTTCCAAGGCACATTCATCTGTTAGGAAGGTGGGATCACTGAAGGAATGCCTAATCAACCCAAAAAGCTGCTACCTTCTGGCAGAAGACGACAACAAAACAGGGCAGGTGAATCTCCTGGGGGAGAACGTTCCAGAGCTTTGGCACCATAACCAAAAAGACCCTTTTCCATGGGTTGTCACACACCTAATCTCAGAAACTAGGGGCACTCAAAGCAGGCCCTTTGAAGGTTTATGAAAGGAGGCCGGTGGAGGCCATACAGATTTCTTGCTTTTCTTTAACACCGCATCTCAGGTCTCCCTGACAGACAGCAGTCGACTATCACCTCTCCTCGTCCCCTTCCATGGGGCATTCCGACTACCAGATGTCGAGGCGACTGGCACAGGCCTCTGCCACCGTAAGTAGAGAGTGGAGTGTCCCCAGTTTTATCCTTTGGGACTTTTCACGTTCTCATTTTCCTTGTTTGCTCAAGGGGGTGTGTGTCTGTGTTTCTGTCCTGGGGTGTTTTCCTCCCCCTAGTGGTCGATTCGATTCTACATTGCAGCATGTCCGACATAAAAACCAGCAGTTTAAACCGGAAGGGATCTATGCCAGACAGCAGCTCTGTTTGCCTGAAATGAAGTGAAGCTGAAACAGAGATTTCTGGGTTGAAATACCAGGTGAAGGAAATCCACAGGGATCCCTGACAAGTAGTTCCCTACCTGGTTCTCTGTCTTGTCTCTCTCAGTTCCAGGGGCGAACGCCGAGAGATGGGACTGGAGTCACGAGGCTGCTCTCCAGGCGCCCCACTCCCACGAGAGATCGCCAGGGAAGAAATTACCCACTGGCTCCATGTCCTGCGTCCCCTCCTTTCTCGGTAGAAGGTAAATTGATCTTGTCTACTGACACCTTGGCTGAAAACATAGTTTCTCGCACCGCCCGCAACCCTGTTGGATGTCTTACGAAATTAAATTGCAAGTAAAAGAAGAAGAGCTGGTATTTCATACTCTGCCTTTTACTTCTTGAAGGAATCTCAAAGCAGCTTACAATCGCCTATACTTCCTCTCCCCACAACAGATACCTTGTGAGGTAGTTTGGGCTGAGAGAGCCCTGAGAGAACTGCTGTGTGAGAACAGCTCTGAGAGAACTTTGACTGGCCCAAGGTCACCCAGCTGGCCACAGGTGGAGGAGGAGTGGGAGAATCAAACCCAGCCCCCCAGCTTAGAGGCTGCCGCTCTTAGCCACAGCACCAAGCTGGCCCTCAAAACTCTATACCAGCTCTCAGAGTTCAGCAGCTCTCCCTAAGCTTTCACCCAAGCCTGTTTTCCTGCTGCTTCCTCTTTAGTCTAAGGTAGGGGTCTCCTTGCTTTTTGAGCCTGTGGGCACATTTGGAATTTTGAGAAGGCTGCAGGACTTTTCGGTCCTGGTCCCTACCTGGTGGAATGAGCTCCCGGAGGAGCTGTGGGCCCTAAGGGAGCTGACGGCATTCTGCAGGGCCTGCAGCATGGAGCTCTTCCGCCAGGTCTATGGTTGAGGCAGGTGTGCTAAGGAAGAGCTATATAACCCCCCTCAGGATTCAAGATACAGCTATGCGGATGGCGGCCATGGGTTTCCATCTGCCCCCTTTTCCTTCCTTCCTCCTGGAGATTTTATCGGGGGGGGGGGGGGGATGCATTTGAGCTGGTGTAGCTGTTTTTCCACCATATGCATTTCATTTTTATTTCTTTTGATTGTAAATTATATCTCTGGTTTTAAGGGGAGGTTTAATTGGGCTTTTTATACAGACTTTGTAACCCGCCATGAGCCATTGGGTGTGGCGAGTAAGAACTTGAATAAATAATAATAAAAAGCAAAATGGCTTCTGCAGGAGGCGGAGCCAGCCACAAAATGGCAACCCCCTCCTAATTTCAGCCCCACAGTGAATGATTTTGTGCTGTGGGGGCAGCTGCTGCCAAAGCAACATTTGAAAAAACCCGTGCAGCCATTCAAATCTCCGAGATTCAAACAGAAGCCCTGCTGGGCAAAAATGCCACCTGGCCACACCTGCTTCTTAAAAACACTTGGTGCGTCAATCCATCTCTGCGTGAGTTTGCTCTTTGCCTCTGTCGCTGAGCCTGTCTCTAAAAATAGAGGGCCTGGGTTTTATTAGGAGCTCTCCAAGGGAGGACGGAGACTAGGGCCTGCGGCGGTAGACGGATGGGGGCTTGCTGGGTTTTCTGCCCCCACCGTAGTTGACGGAGAAAGGCTCATGGACTGAATCAGGCCTCTTGTGTTCCCCAGGGTGCCATGCCGGGAGCTCGCCATGTGCCGTCTTGAGCAGCGGATGCAGGAAGAACTGGTGTACCGCTTGGAAGAGCAGGTAAAGATGAGGCAGCGGCCGTTGGGGACAGCTGCAGAGCTGACCCGCTCTACCCAGGTCGAGCCCCGCATGGGGAATTGGATGCAGGCCGAGCAGCTATCTGGAAGAGGTGTGCTGGTTTGCTTCCACTGTGGCATCAGGTATAAGCAGGGCAGCATTGCTAAGACCTGAGTCTTCCCCAGAGATCAACAGGCTGAAGGCTAAGGGGCATGTGATGCAGTGGAATGTGCTCCCCAAATGTGCAGGGGGTTGGACTAGATGACCCTGGAGGTCCCTTCCAACTCTATGATTTTACAGTTTTCTCTCTTACCTCTCCAGCTGGCTCAAGAGCAGCGCAGACTGTATGTTATGCGGGTGGAACAGGCCCACAAGCCCCTCACGCAGCACCCCTACGCCCCAGAAGCCATCCTGTCGGGTCAGAGCAACAGGACGAGAAGCGAGGCTCCCACCCAGGGCCACGTCTCCCACAGGCATGGAGCCCTCGCCTGCACCGGTGAGTGGGAAAGACTGCGGCAGGGCATGGAGGCCTGAGGCCTGTTTGCCTCCCTGGCCTAGGAAACAGGTCTCCCCCAGAGGTCCCCAGCCTTCTGGAACGTGCCTGAAAAGCTAACACATTTCCCTGGATGATCAGTCAAAATACTGGACAGTTCAGGTCAATACCAGGCACTTGGCAGCCTTACACAGATGGAAAGCCCGTGGGGTATAACAGTTTAGGGGGTTGGGCCTGGGAGGGGCCACGGATCAATGTCAGAGCTCTGCTTGGCAGGCAGGAGGTCCCAGGTTCAATCCCTGGCATCTCCAGTGAGAAGGACCAGGCAGGAGGGGAGAGGAAAGACCTTGGCCTGAGACCCTGGCTCAGTGGCAGAGCCTCTGCTTGGCAGGCAGAAAGTCCCAGGTTCAATCCCCGGCATCTCCAGTTAGAAGGAGGCAGGAGGGGATGGGGAAGACCTTGGCCTGAGACCCTGGCTCAGTGGCAGAGCCTCTGCTTGGCGGGCAGAAGGTCCCAGGTTCAATCCCCGGCATCTCCAGTGAGAAGGACCAGGCAGGAGGGGAGAGGAAAGACCTTGGCCTGAGACCCTGGCTCAGTGGCAGAGCCTCTGCTTGGCAGGCAGAAAGTCCCAGGTTCAATCCCCGGCATCTCCAGTTAGAAGGAGGCAGGAGGGGATGGGGAAGACCTTGGCCTGAGACCCTGGCTCAGTGGCAGAGCCTCTGCTTGGCGGGCAGAAGGTCCCAGGTTCAATCCCCGGCATCTCCAGTTAGAAGGAGGCAGGAGGGGATGGGGAAGACCTTGGCCTGAGACCCTGGCTCAGTGTCAGAGCCTCTGCTTGGCAGGCAGAAGGTCCCAGGTTCAATCCCCGGCATCTCCAGTGAAAAGGACCAGGCAGGAGGGAATGGGAAAGACCTAGGCCTGAGACCCTGGCTCAGTGGCAGAGCCTCTGCTTGGCAGGCAGGAGGTCCCAGGTTCAATCCCCGGCATCTCCAGTTAGAAGGACCAGGCAGGAGGGGATGGGAAAGACCTTGGCCTGAGACCCTGGCTCAGTGGCAGAGCCTCTGCTTGGCAGGCAGAAGGTCCCAGGTTAAATCCCTGGCATCTCCAGTGAAAAGGACCAGGCAGGAGGGGATGGGAAAGACCTTGGCCTGAGACCCTGGCTCAGTGGCAGCTTGGCAGGCAGGAGGTCCCAGGTTCAATCCCCGGCATCTCCTGTGAAAAGGACCAGGCAAGAGGGGATGGGAAAGACCTCAGCCTGAGACCCTGGCTCAGTGGCAGAGCCCCTGCTTGGCAGGCAGAAGGTCGCAGGTTCAATCCCCGGCATCTCCATTGACATTTCTCTGCCCTATTTTCTTGGCTACAGAGAGAAACTCAGGTGTAGAATGGGACCGGTTCAGCATGACCCGTCCACCATATACATATGCGACCCTCATTAGTTGGGTAAGTTACAGGAAAAGAGTGCATGGAGGCATTTGTGCTGGGAGTATATCCTGCCATGGTGGCTGAGGGGAACCCTCAGAGGCACTAATCCTCTGAGTCCCAGAACCAAGAGGCAACATCAGGGGAAAGCCTCGGACTCTATGCCGTTATTGGTTGTCCAGAGGGACTGGTTGGCCTCTGTGTGAGACAGGACTAGATGAACCCACCCTGGCCTGACCCAGCAGGGCTCTCCTGAGGGTCTTCTCAGGAGAAGGCCTCAGCCTCTCTGCCCTGTGGCTGGCCCTCCAGAGGAACTGGCTGGCCCCTGGGTGAGACGGGAGGTAGGACTGGAGGGACCCTCCCTGGCCTGACCCAGCAGGGCTCTTCTGAGGGTCTTCTCAGGGGAAGGCCTCGGCCTCTCTGCCCTGTGTCTGGCCCTGCAGAGGGACTGGCTGGCCCCTGGGTGAGACGGGAGGCTGGGCTGGAGGGACCCTCCCTGGCCTGACCCAGCAGGGCTCTTCTGAGGGTCTTCTCAGGGGAAGGCCTCGGCCTCTCTGCCCTGTGGCTGGCCCTGCAGAGGGACTGGCTGGCCCCTGGGTGAGACGGGAGGCTGGGCTGGAGGGACCCTCCCTGGCCTGACCCAGCAGGGCTCTTCTGAGGGTCTTCTCAGGGGAAGGCCTCGGCCTCTCTGCCCTGTGGCTGGCCCTGCAGAGGGACTGGCTGGCCCCTGGGTGAGACGGGAGGCTGGGCTGGAGGGACCCTCCCTGGCCTGACCCAGCAGGGCTCTTCTGAGGGTCTTCTCAGGGGAAGGCCTCGGCCTCTCTGCCCTGTGGCTGGCCCTGCAGAGGAACTGGCTGGCCCCTGGGTGAGACGGGAGGCTGGACTGGAGGGACCCTCCCTGGCCTGACCCAGCAGGGCTCTCCTGAGGGTCTTCTCAGGGGAAGGCCTCAGCCTCTCTTCCCTCTGGCTGGCCCTGCAGAGGGACTGGCTGGCCCCTGGGTGAGACGGGAGGCTGGACTGGAGGGACCCTCCCTGGCCTGACCCAGCAGGGCTCTCCTGATGTTCCTATGAAGGCCTCGGCCTCTCTGTCCTGTTTTTGGCCATCCGGAGGAACTGGCTGGCCACTGTGAGGCAGGATGCCGGATTAGGTGGACCCTTGATCTGATCCAGAAGGAATCTTCCAATGTTCTGATACCTCTCATTTACAGGCCATACTAGGATCGCCTAAGAAACAGCTGAGCTTGAGTGAGATTTATCGCTGGTTCAGCAGGAACTTCAGCTACTACAGCTGTAACGTGCCAACCTGGAAGGTAAGGAGATCTCCACTTTGGTCTATGCCAAGAAGTTAGGGTCAGAGGAGGCAGCAAAGCAGACAGAAGAGCAGGATCTGAGATCAAGGGGAAACGAAAACTGTAGGAGAGAGAAAGAAACAAGGAAGAGGCGAGGAGACACCTTGGCTGCTTTAAAGGTCCCATTTTTGGTGGCCAAACCCCCCCAAAAATTTTGACTCTAAAACAAACCCTCAACATATTTCCACAGCAAGACGTGGTTGGCCGTTGCCTGCCTCTGCGTGGAAACCCTAGAGTTATTGAATGGTCTCCCATCCAAATGCTAAGCAAGGATGACCCTTCTTAGCTTCTGAGATCTAATGAGGTCCGGCTAGCCTGCCCTATCCCAGTCAAAGCAGAGACGAACAGATGGGGTTTGCCATTGCCTACCTCTGCGTAGCAACCCCAGTCTTCCCTGCAAGCACAAACTAGGGTCTAGCCTGCTTAGCTTCCGAGACCCAACTAGATCAGCCCAGGTTTCTAGCCCGGGACTCCGTGCCCCCCAGTTTATTTATTCCTAGAACTGCAGAACAGAACAAAACAAGCAATCTGTCGAACGAGATGCTGGGGAGCCACGCCTCCTGGACAAATGGGTGGAGAACAGGAAGCAAGATTCAGCCAACTGCAGAGAGGCCTTCTAGCCAAGTGGTTGCAAGGCCAGCATGCACGGCTCCCTCGGTGTCTTTCTCTCCCCCCACAGAACGCCATCCGACACAACCTCAGCCTGCACAAATGCTTTGTGCGCGTGGAGAACGTGAAGGGTGCCGTGTGGACCGTGGACGAGGTGGAGTACCGGAAGAAACGGAGCCAGCAGCGCTCCAGTTACCCACACCTGCTCCTGGGCAGAGAGGAAGCAGAAAGGGCTTTGGTGCCATGGGAGGGAAGAGGCCAAGCAGGAGCGGAAAGGAATGGCCACTGGCACCCGGAGCCCTCCCTGTTCCCTCCGGGGCTCTTGAACTGCAGGGGCTGATTCTGCCTTGGCCCAGGGGAAAAGGGCTCTGCGCCTCCCCCAAACCCTTATTGGCTTTCCCCTTGTACACACACCACACCACGGGCATCTGACTCTCCCTTGACAACTAGGAAGGAGCCCTGGAAAAGGGGTCGGGTTTGGACATGGGGAAAGAAGGGCTTCAAAGGCTAACCTTGTTGGTGGAGATTCAGGCCCAGTAACACCTTAGAAACAAACTGGATTTTTCTTTTGGGGGTGTGTTTGTGAGATTTCAAGGAAGGGCACATCGACTCTTGAAAGCCTATGCTTGCAAATTCTTGTGGGTCTCTCCGGTGCCGCTGGATTCGAATCTAAGCAAAAACGAAGCAGGTTTATTCTCCTGTTGTGCAGTTTTGCATTTATGTTCCCCCTGGGTCCTTCCTACAGTTGCGCCCACTTCCTGGCATTGTGAAGTAACAAACCAGAGTCAGACCTTAGTCTGGTAGCACCGCAGAGATTTGGGGGGCAGAAGTTCTTTTTGAGAGCCGAAGCTCGCTCTGTTAGATAACCATGAGGCTGAACATCCATTCGTCCTTGTATCCAGGCCAAAAGGTTCTTACAAGGATTATATATGAAGCTAAGGATCTTCATTCTCATCTGTACCTGACAAAGGGCACTTAGACTCTCAAAAACCCCGGAAATCTTGTTGGTTTTACCTTGACCTAGAATCATAGAATCATGGGAGTTAGAAGGGACCTCCTGGGTCATCTAGTCCAACCCCTCACTCTATGCAAGACACTCACAACCCTCTCGCTCATCCATTGTCACCTGCCAGCCCTTGAACCTTCACGGAATCAGCCTCTCCAGCCTCTTTTTAAAAATCTCCAAAGATGGAGAACCCACCACCTCCCAAGGAAGCCTGTTCCACTGAGGAACCACTCTAACTGTCAGGAACTTCTTCCGGATGTTTAGACAGAATTTCTTTTGAATTCATTTCATCTTTCAAATTAATTTCACCTGAATCAAGGAGGAAAACACTTGAGAACAGTCACGCGGTCCAGTGAATCAGCCCAAGTAATTCTGCAAAAGGGGGCGTTTATTGTTTTGGAAGGGGGTGCTAAAGAGGCGTTGGCGTCAACCGATCAGGGGCGAAACCAATCCCGGGTTTTCTTAACGTACAATCTACGGCAGAAGGATGTCCTGGCGGGTCCATTCCCCCCACAAAACGTGCTGGGCTTTGAGGCCATTGCGTGAAGCTGGCAGAGGCCAGAAAGGGAAATTCTCGCTTGCTCCCCAGGCCACGGCAGGTTAAGAGGCACCGCAGAATCCGGACGGCAAAAGCCCCCCTGGCGAAAGGGCTGGGTGCGGGACGGAGCTCTTCAGGTCTCCCGGCTCCGGCTCACCAGCGCCGCGTTCTCCTGCTTCAGAGCCCGGTAGTCTCCCAGGATCCTTTCCAAGTTGCTCAGCGTCTTCTTGCTGGTTTCGCTCTCGATCTGGAAAGGAAGGAGGGCCAATGAGAAGGCAGACAGGGGTGTTTTGTTGTTGCTTACGCTCTACATCCTGAAGATGAAACTCAAATCCTGAAGATGAAACTGAAATACTTTGGCCACCTCCTGAGAAGGAAGGACTCCCTGGAGAAGAGCCTGATGCTGGGAGCGATCGAGGGCAAAAGAAGAAGGGGACGACAGAGAATGAGGTGGCTGGATGGAGTCACTGAAGCAGTCGGGGCAAACTTAAATGGACTCCGGGGAATGGTGGAGGACAGGAAGGCCTGGAGGATCATTGTCCGGGGGGTCGCGATGGGTTGGACACGACTTCGCACCTAACAAGAACAACAACAACGCTCTGCAAGGAGGCAGACAGGAGAGCTGCATTCCTCCTCCGGCTCCTTTTCTTGGAGGGGTTATTGTCCGCTATGGATTTTTTAATTGTTTTTAATTGTTGGAGTCTGTTGTGTATATTGACATGTCCGGTATGGTTTTGATGGGGTTTTAATTTCGGATGAATCTGTAACCTGCCACGAGTGGCAGGCAATAAGTCCAATAATAACAATAAATAATAATAATAAAAGAGAACTATACAAATGTAACGTTATTTTTTTCTTCCTAGCATAGTTTTCACTGGATTATTTCCTGCTGAACATAATGTACATTTTTACTTTTTGAAATATCGTGGTAAGAGCGGGGCTTTTTTTTGTACTAATGTGAAACTGGCCCAAGTCTGAGCCTATGCTGGACATAATGCTGTGATGATTTGTGTGTTTCTTTATATTCTCCCGCCTGTTGCTTCTTGGAGATCCCGGCATTTCTGCATTTCTTTCTTCTCTGCTATGAAGAGGCCAACATAGTCCAGAAACAAATGGTGGGCAGACAGCATCAAAGAATACTACCAACACGGTTCTTGGCAACAAACTGGTGCGTAAAATACAATACCAAAGACAGAGCTTAAAGCCTAAATCGTGGGTCCCCAACTTTTTTGAGCCCATGGGCATCTTTGGAAGCCCAGCAAAGTGCGATGGATGCAAGAACAGCCACAAAATGGCTACCACAGGAGGCAGAGAGTGCCACAAATGGCTACCGCAGGAGGCAGAGAGCACCTCAAAATGGCTACCGCAGAGGCAGAGAGTGCTACAGAATGGCTACTATAGGAGGCAGAGAGCACCTGAAAATGTCTACTGCAGGAGGCAGAGAGCGCCACAAAATGGCTACCGCAGAGGCAGAGAGTGCTACAGAATGGTTACTATAGGAGGCAGAGAGCACCGCAAAATGGCTACCACAGGAGACAGAGAGCGCCTCAAAATGGCTACCGCAGAGGCAGAGTGCCACAGAATGGCTACTATAGGAGGCAAAGAGCGCCACAAAATGGCTACCACAGAGGCAGAGAGCACCTGAAAATGGCTACCGCAGGAGGCAGAGATTGCCACAAAATGGCTACTGCAGAGGCAGAGAGTACTACAGAATGGCTACTATAGGAGGCAGAGAGCGCCACAAAATGGCTACCGCAGAGGCAGAGAGTGCTACAGAATGGCTACTATAGGAGGCAGAGAGCACCTGAAAATGTCTACTGCAGGAGGCAGAGAGCGCCACAAAATGGCTACCGCAGAGGCAGAGAGTGCTACAGAATGGTTACTATAGGAGGCAGAGAGCACCGCAAAATGGCTACCACAGGAGACAGAGAGCGCCTCAAAATGGCTACCGCAGAGGCAGAGTGCCACAGAATGGCTACTATAGGACGCAGAGAGCGCCACAAAATGGCTACCACAGAGGCAGAGAGCACCTCAAAATGGCTACCGCAGGAGGCAGAGAGCGCCACAAATGTCTACCGCAGAGGCAGAGAGTGCCACAGAATGGCTACTATAGGAGGCAAAGAGCGCCACAAAATGGCTACCACAGAGGCAGAGAGCACCTGAAAATGGCTACCGCAGGAGGCAGAGATTGCCACAAAATGGCTACTGCAGAGGCAGAGAGTACTACAGAATGGCTACTATAGGAGGCAGAGAGCGCCACAAAATGGCTACCGCAGAGGCAGAGAGTGCTACAGAATGGCTACTATAGGAGGCAGAGAGCACCTGAAAATGTCTACTGCAGGAGGCAGAGAGCGCCACAAAATGGCTACCGCAGAGGCAGAGAGTGCTACAGAATGGTTACTATAGGAGGCAGAGAGCACCGCAAAATGGCTACCACAGGAGACAGAGAGCGCCTCAAAATGGCTACCGCAGAGGCAGAGTGCCACAGAATGGCTACTATAGGAGGCAGAGAGCGCCACAAAATGGCTACCACAGAGGCAGAGAGCACCTCAAAATGGCTACCGCAGGAGGCAGAGAGCGCCACAAATGTCTACCGCAGAGGCAGAGAGTGCCACAGAATGGCTACTATAGGAGGCAAAGAGCGCCACAAAATGGCTACCACAGAGGCAGAGAGCACCTGAAAATGGCTACCGCAGGAGGCAGAGATTGCCACAAAATGGCTACTGCAGAGGCAGAGAGTACTACAGAATGGCTACTATAGGAGGCAGAGAGCGCCTCAAAATGGCTACCGCAGAGGCAGAGTGCCACAGAATGGCTACTATAGGAGGCAGAGAGCGCCACAAAATGGCTACCACAGAGGCAGAGAGCACCTCAAAATGGCTACCGCAGGAGGCAGAGAGCGCCACAAATGTCTACCGCAGAGGCAGAGAGTGCTACAGAATGGCTACTATAGGAGGCAGAGAGCACCTCAAAATGGCTACCGCAGGAGGCAGGGAGCACCACAAAACGGCTACCGCAGAGGCAGAGAGTGCTACAGAATGGCTACTATAGGAGGCAGAGAGCACCTCAAAATGGCTACCGCAGGAGGCAGGGAGCACCACAAAATGGCTGCTGCAGCTTACTGTCATGTCTTCCCTTACTACATGCCATGTATTCAGCTAAAGAGCAGACCAAAGTCCTGGGCGCCTCTGGGCTCAATTCTTGTTTTCCAGTTCTTCCCTTTCTCCTCGCTTGGGTCTCAGCACACAGCATGGTCTGTACCTAGGAGACAGAAGGTGCCCTTCCTGATGTTCTCCCTTATTCTTCATGTTATGGCTCCAGTGAGTATTTGGCCACCTTTTGGTCCCGAGGTGCAGAAATGTAGATTTTGCTTTGTTCCGACCATTGAAGATAAAAGCCCTTCCGCCTGTCCTGGGAAGAGCAAAGGGCGGGAAATCGATGCATTGGAGGGGGCAGGGGGGAGTCTATACGTGGCCTCAGACTGGCCAAGCCAGTAGCTCTTAGCAATAATATCTTTCAAGGTGCTCCTGATGTCCCCTCTCCGACACAATAAACAGCTCGGAATCCTTTTCTATGAAGAACGTCTCAGCTGTTTTGTCTCCTAGGAGAGTGTCGCCTTGGTTCGTGACACTTACCTTCAATCACGCAACAAAACAGTTTCTAAAAACAGGCACAGCCAATCAAACCTCCGATGGCCAATCAGAAAGCTTGCTGAACAAAAGCCCTACCTATTTTCTAAAAACGCTTGGTGGGCACCAGAAAAGGTGTTGGAAGGAAAGCTAGAGATCTTGTTGGTCTTTAAGGCGGTACTGGGATGAATCCTGCTGTCTCCCCGAATTTATTTTTTCCATTTGACCAGGGCAAATCACTACAGATTGCTCATTGGCAGGAAATGCTGCTGACCAAGAAGCGGCCAAGCTCATGAATGCATATGTCCATGCACACACGAGAACATGAGAAGAACCCTACAGGATGAGGCCAGTGGTTTCTCTTGGCCAGGGGTGGACAGATTGTGGCTCTCCAGGTGTGCATGGACTACAATTCCCATGAGCCCCTGCCAGCTGGACACCTGGAGGGCCACAGTTTGACTGGCACAAGCTGGCACTGGCACATGCTGGCATGAGCTCATAGGAATCGTAGTCCATGGACATCTGAAGAGCCACAATTTGACTACCCCTGCTCTAGTCTAACATGCTGTCTCACACAGGAGCCAGCCAGTTCCTGTGGAGCAGTGGTTCCCATCCTTTTTGAGGCTGGGGACCGGCAGGGCAACTGCCTGCCCGCGCATGCCGTGCACGCGCGCTCGCGCATTGCGCATGCGTGGCTGGGCCTCGCATGCGCACACGCGCAATACGCTGCCGAAATAGCGCATAGTGGCACTTTCGTGCATGCGTGCATGATTTCGGCCACGCACGGTGCATGCATGGCCCGGCCACGCATGCACAATGCGCAGACGCGGCCCTGATTCCCTCTACCCCCCCTTCCCGCAGTAAGAAGCTTCCCGGGCCGCAAGCTTGCGGCCCGGCGCCAAGGCCTCCGCGGCCCGCGGTTTGGGGACCACTGCTGTGGAGGACCCACAACAAAGCAGAGAGGCTGAGGCCTTCATAAGAACAGCAGAAGAGCCCTGCTGGGTCAGACCAGTGAAGGTCTAGTCCAGTCTCCCGTCTCACACAGAGACCAACCAGTTCCTCCACAGGGCAGAAAGACCGAGGCTTTCATAAGAAGAGCCCTGCTGGATCAGACCAAAAGTACATCAACTTTTTGCATGCAGCCTCACAGAGACTAACTTTATAAAGTTAACCCCCTCTCCTAAAAAAAAAGATGCTGCATGGGCTCACCTGCTCCTCCAGGTCCCGGATCTCCCGCAAGATGGTGCCTGTGTCTTCAATTGTTTGGATGAGCTGGCTGCAGCTCTGGGGGAAAAGGAGACATTGTCACCCTGCACTGTCACATCACTGTCTCTAGAACGTTCTGCCAACCCCCAAGTGAGAAAGCCGAGAGGCCAAAGCCCAAAATGAAGTGTCCTTTAATCGGGGTTGCTAGCAGAAGTTACACCTGCGTATTGAGTGGTTTTCACAATGCCAGAACGCAATCCGGTTTAAGTCACGTTTTCAAAGACAATTTTTCTTCAGTGGCAGGAATTTTTCAATGAATTTTCAAAACTTGACCTTTTCCTTCCAAACATTATTTGGGGGAGAATCACAGAGGAGGTTTCAGTGAACACTCATCCCCGGATAACATTTGGAAGAAGTGTCTCTGTCCGTTCTTTCTGCTCTGGCTTCTTGGCTTTCCCCCTTTCCTGGCAGATCGTTCCAGTTTGTTGCAACCAGCAGTTGAGGCCTGGCTAATTCCAACTCTTCAGGGGATAGAAAAAGGCTGGTTTGGAGGATGGATTCTAAGGGAGCTTGCCTCCCCTCCCCAAGCCTCGCCCTCCTGCCCCAGAGGGACGGACCAGAACCAATGGGATGAAATTAATTCAAAAGAAATTCCGTCTCAACATCCGGAAGAAGTCCCTGACAGTCAGAGCGGTTCCTCAGTGGAACAGGCTTCCTCGGCAGGTGGTGGGTTCTCCATCTTTGGAGATGTTTAAACAGAGGCTGGAGAGCCATCTGACGGAGAGGCTGATTCTGTGAAGGCTTAAGGGGGTGGCAGGTGACAGTGGATGAGCGAGAGGGTTGTGGGTGTCCTGCATAGTGCAGGGGGCTGGACTAGAGGACCCAGGAGGTCCCTTCCCTGTTATTCTGTGATTCTATTCTATTCCTCACCAATCTCCAGGAATTTCCCAATCCAGAGTTGGCAACTGATTTCTCACCTCATGTAAGGCTGCCAGGTACTTATATGCTTTCCTCACGGCCTCGTCTCGCTTGGCGTCCTGTGGAGGGAAACGTGGAAAGAACGGGTGGGAAATTCAGCAGGCCCCAGCAGGCCTGCTCTCCCATCCACCCCCCGCTGCCAACTCCAGAGCCCCACCTTAAAAACCAGCTCATCGGTGACGGCGAACGTCCGGTCCAGCTTCCCAGTCAGGCTGTTGATCTCCTTTTGGAGTTCCTTCGTGTCAGACAGGATCTTGAGAGGGCAGAGGAGAGAGAGGGGAATTCAAAACTACGCAAACTGGGAACACCAGGAAAGCCCTTTGTTGCACGGAGCATCAATCAATCAATCAATCAATCAATCAATCAATCAATCAATCAATCAATCAACCAATCAATCAATCAATCAATCAATCAATCATTTTACAGTAATTTAGACCAAAATTCCAGATGCACTACTATACAATTGCAGTTTATAAAAAGGGAAGGTAATACATAAAAAACGGTTAAAAATGCATCAGTAGTAAACCTTAGTAAGTTTTAAACCATAAAAGTCAACATTTAAGAAGCGTTAATACCGATGACTATATTACTAAAACTAAAACAAAATGAGACATGAAAGCAGTAAGACTATTAAAACTGTTAAAATATAAAACAAAAAACAATACCATAAATAAAAAAACCAATAAAGCCTACTAACCAAAAAACATAAGAGATTCTGTGGACCTGTCAGCCAAGTTATAATGGGTATACATCAGTGACCCAATCTTTCCAAGTTCTGAAAGCTCCAGCCTTTGACTCCCGCCCACCCCACGCTCTGGGGCTGCCAAGTGACAGACACATTCTGCATGACGGCTTGAGTGCTGGCCTGGAAAGACGGCCCCCTCCTCCCCAAATGGGGGTCCCGCTCACCTTGGTGATCTCCTCTTTCTGCTTCCGGATGTTGCTGACGATCTCCAGAATGCGCTGGGTGTAGGCAGAGCGAGAGACGTCCTTGGGGAGGGACGCCAACTCCAGCATCTGCAGGCAAGGAGGGCGAACGGGAGCGGAGAAGGCAGCTAGCCAAGGGCCCCAGGGCTCTAGGCACCCCCAAGTTATTCCCCGTGGGGCAGGCGGCTCTCTGCAGAGGAAGCTAGAAGCCACGGGGCCCTCGGTCCACACCTTCATCTAATCCAGGGGTAGTCAAACTGCGGCCCTCCAGATGTCCATGGACTACAATGCCCATGAGCCCCTGCCTGCTGGCAGGGGCTCATGGGAATTGTAGTCCATGGACATCTGGAGGGCCGCAGTTTGACTACCCCTGCTCTAATCTCTGAATTAATCCTTTGAGGATTAAAAAAAAGAGTCTGTGTAACTTGCTCAGCCCTTAAGGAAGGACGGACATCCTTCCCAGAGATCTGGGTTCTCAGTGGAATGAAAACTGTGCAAAAAGAGATCCCCCCCCCTCGCCCTACCCTGTCACTGTTCAGTGCATGTACATATGAGCACCTGCCCCGAGAAACTAGCCTAGCCATCTTCCACCTGGTTTTGGAGTTCTTCTCAGGGTCCTGGGCTCCCTTGCAGGAGGCTGGCTGCTTGCGCAACAAGCCAGGCTAAAAAAGGCCTACGCTAAGAGTGAATCAATTATGGTGAAGGGACCTTGTCTTGTATATATGGGAGACAGGTTTCTAGAACATTCGACCACTCAGAATTTTTTTTTCTTGTATGCATTAGTCCGGTGGTTCTCAACCTACCTGATGGCGTGGCTCCCTTTGGGTCACCAGGCCACTGCGGTGGTGACGGCGGCCTCAGCGACCCAAAGGGGGTCGTAGGGTTGTGTGCTCCGGCGTTCTGGCAATCATGGAAGCCCGAGGAGGCCAGCTTTGCAGGGGGGGCGCCGCTGGCGTGCCAGCCAGCCAGCACGCGCACGCAGGCACAGAGTGCTGGCAGCTGGCACCGCCCCCCCTACACTGCCCTGGCTGCCTTGGGCTTCCGTGATTGCCAAAGCGTCCGCGCACAACTCTCACGCCATTAAGAAGGCAGAAGCGCGGCAGTGGCAACCCGTGGGGAAAAGGTCAATCGCCCCCTCTAGGGGTCACGACCCCCAGGTTGAGAACCGTTGCATTAGTCCAAGCGCATACAACGGAACGGATAACGCGATTTCTTTTCCTTTCCCTTGATGAAAGTCAGACTTCCTAGCAATTCACGACGGCAGAAAGTGTATTCCGTCACTTCAGGCACCAGGGTCCCCCGTAAAGCCTTTGGGCTCCCCTTCTCACATTTTCCGGCCCTCCCCCTCGAGAACGGCCGCACTGACCAGCTGCTTGTAAAGGTCATCTTTGCGCCTGGCCTCGTCCATGGCCGATCGGATCCGCTCGTGCAGTTCACGGATCTCCGAGAGCCGTCGCGATGATTCCAACTGCAGGGAGAAACGGGGTGGGGTGGGGGGGTGGGTGTCACCGCTGCTCGGCCCCCTGCCCCGAGGAGGACACCCCCCCCGCCTGTGCTTCCCCCCACCTCACCTCCTTGGAGTCGTGCAGGGCCTTGAGGTCCCGAAACTCCTGGATGAGCGGCACTCGGTGCTTCTCCCACTGGGCGGCCAGTTGGATGATCCGCTGTGCGCTACTCTCCACCACCACCTAGGGGAGGCAAGCGGGATTTTTGGGCTGCGCAACTCTGCTCTGGCCTCTAGGGGTGCTGTGCCCGGTTCTCTCTGGAGTGGCGCTACAGCATTTCTCAACCTCTTGACGCCGTATTGAATGGACCGCTTGAAGGAGCCAAACACGCGTGGACAGAACACGCCTGACCCTCCAGCAACAGGAACACGTAAGACAAGGAAAATGAGAATACGGAAAAGCCCACTGTCGGGACCTTCGACATCTGCCTCTTTCTGGACACATTCACCACCTTGCCCATCTCCTCCTATCCCTCCCATGCACAAAAGCTAGATATGGCTTTCACAAAGCGGTCCATGCCCCCATCCTCACATATGAAGGAGACCAAGAGCTGGGGTTTGTACCCTGCTTTTCACTACCCGAAGGAGCCCCAAAGCGGCTTACAAACCCCCTTCCCTTCCTCTCCCGTGAGATAGCTGGGGTAGAGAGGGCTGTGAGAGAACTGTTCCATGAGAGGAGCTCCAAGAGAATTGTGATTGGCCCAAGGTCATGAGCTGGCTGCATGTGGAAGGGGAGCGGGAAATCAAATCCAATTCTCCAGATTAGACGCCGTTGCTCTTTAACCACCATGCTGGCTCTCCCTGCTCCTCCAATAATAAACAAAAAGGCTACACAGAATCCAGCGGTAGAAATAAAAGAAGAAGAAGAAGAGTTGGTTCTTATATGCACGTAGGGGAGAGAAGACAGCGTTAGAAGTCAGAAAAGAAAACATGAAGCTCAGCATAACGTCTGCAGTTTGGTCCCCGGAAATTTGCCCCAAAAGGAGTAGAAGGAAGAAGAAGAAGAGTTGGTTCTTATATGCCACTCTTCTCTACCCGAAGGAGGCTCAACATGGCTTACATTCGGCTTCCCTTTCCTCTCCCCACAACAGACACCCTGTGAGGGAGGGGAGGCTGAGAGAGCCCTGAGATTACTGAAGAAGAAGAGTTGGTTCTTATATGCCACCTTTCTCTAGCTGAAGGAGTCTCAATGCATTTTATAATCGCCTTCCCTTTCCTCTCCCCACACCAGACACCCTGCGAGGGAGGGGAGGCTGGGAGAGCCCTGATATTCCTGCTTGGTCAGAACAGCTCCATCAGTGCCCTGGTGAGCCCAAGGTCACCCAGCTGGCTGCATGTGGGGGAGCGGGGAATCAAAACCGGCTTGCCAGGTTAGAAGTCTGTATTCCTAACTGCTACACCAAGCTGGTTTCATTGGGGCTGCCACTGAAAAGACCCTTAAGAACATATGAGAAGCCCTGTTGGATCAGGTCAATGACCCATCCAGTCCAACACTCTGCATCACACAGCGGTCAAAACCCAGGGGCCATCAGGGGCTCCACCAAGCCCAAGGTCTCCCAGCTGGCTGCATGTGGGGGAGTGCGGAATCAAACCTGTCTCACCAGATTAGAAGTCTGCACTCCTAACCACTACACCAAGATTGCCCAGATTGTGTCTTTTTCTATTTCTCCCTTCACACACACCCAGCTTCTTCTCACCTAGATTCTCAACCATTTCCCCCTCCCGAGCCATCCCGTGCCACCCCCACCGTGTACCTGTAGCTTGGCCATGTTGTTTTCCGCATCCGGCAGCAGCTCCACGGTCCGGCCCTTCACGCGCAGGGTCTGCTCCAGTTCCGTCGCACCCAGCTGCTGTTGCCGCACCTCTCCCTCCACCTGTGAGCAGCCAGAGACTCCCTCAGGGCACATCCAGAGGCACCCTGGTTCATTCACAGGGCACTATCAGGAAACCCCAGGGGGCCACCCATCGGTTGGGTGCGAGAAAATTACAAGAAAGATAAACAAGCATCTTCGTGCTCCACTTGCCTCTCCCCCAGCTTGTTCTGGCTGCAGGAAATAAACCCCTCCCCAGCCTTGTGCTCCATCAATGCCGGCTGCAGCTTCACCCGACAGCCACCCCCCATAAAGCGGGAAGGAGACCAAAACTTGGGAGAATGCAAATGCAAGAAGGGCAACGTGTTTCAAATATGGAAAAAGGAAGGCTGTAGATACGGGTTCAAAATCAACCAGTATTCGGCAAGATTTACAGTGGGAAAAAATGGAAGCGCCGACTATACCCGGATGTGCTGCTCCCGCCCTCACCTGTGTGAGAGTCAGTCCCAGGGTGGCCATCTGACCCTCCAGCTCCTCGATCTGCCCTATAAGGTGGCCCAGTTCACTTTCCAAAGCCTTCACTTCAGCCGCTTGCCTTTCCTGTAATTCCTGGAGGGTTTTTTGGGGGGTGGGGAAGGGGGAGCGGGAAAGAAAGAGGCGGAAAACACAGAACGGAAGAATCAGGTGATGTGCTGAGGGACCACCATCCAAAGATCTGGAAACGGCCCCTTTTGAAATTCCCCACCAAATGTGCATTTGCATCATGGAAAGTGATGGTGTGCGATGAAGACACGTTTCCCGGATAAAAGGCCAGAGTTGAGCAGCACTGAGAGGCAGCGTGGTGTGGTGGTAAGAACAGTGGCCTCTAATCTGGAGAGACAGGTTTGATTCCCCATTTCTCCCCCACGTGCAGCCAGCTGGGTGACCTTGGGCCAGTCACAGTTCTCTCAGAGTTCTCTCAGCTCCACCTACCTCACAGGGTGTGAGGAGAGAAAGGGCAGGCGACTTTAAGCTGCTTTGAGACTCCTTTGGGTAGAGAAAAGCAGGCTACAAAAACACCTGCTCCTCTTCTTAATTCGAAATCCAGGGGATTGCTGGGGTTGTTTTCGTCACAAGCTTTAAAAGGAAGTTCGGGACTCAACAGACTGTGCGAGAGGTCAGAGACCAAAGCTGCAGGGGGTGAATCATTACCTTTCTATCTAGCAGGGATGGAGCGAAGCCAGCTACCTTCGGCTTGGAAACAGCACCCTGCTTTCTGGCAGCCGCAATTCAAGCTGCTGGTTGTATTTATTATTATATTATTATTGCAAAACTGGGTACCCATAGGTTGGGTGCGAGAAAATTACAAAACATAGATTTGACTATAGATAGATATCTTCCTTCCAAAGTACACTAAATCCCTCCTTTCAAAATCACAGTAGTGATTCTCATAGAATCCTAGAGTTGGAAGGGGCCATACAGGCCATCTAGTCCAACCCCCTGCTCAACGCAGGATCAGCCCTAAGCATCCTAAAGCATCCAATAAAAGTGTGTATCCAGCCTTTGCTTGAAGACTGCCAGTGAGGGGGAGTTCACCACCTCCTTAGGCAGCCTATTCCACTGCTGAACTACACAAAGGGATTCCAAACGGAGATTAGAGACTGCTGCATCGCAACTGATAATGAAAGGTCAAGGCCATGCGTCCTCCTGGACTTAATCGAGACATCGGTTTCCTGTCTCATGACCAATGTGGATTTCTCCATGCTTGCAACTGTCTACTGACAACCTGCACTGGTTGTCAGTAGAATTCTGGATGAAGTTCAATGGAGCTAACCTCTCCCAGTATTGACCCCAAAGAGCTCTGCAAATACCAACCTGTTGGCGATTCCGGGCCCCAGGGAAGTGCAACTGGCCTCGATCTTTTTAAGCTAAATGTGGAAACTGAGATATTTGGGAAGACTCAGAGGTTAATCTGGAGCACTTCTGAGCATCATATGCGTGTGCCATGTAAACGCATGCATGGTTATTTGTTGCTAAAAGAGGCAGAATGATGTCAAACAAGGGGACATACACTGATTTGAGGACTTGGAGACAGTCGCTCACCTGTTCAGAGGTTCGGGAGATTGGCAGCGTCTGTATTTGGGTTGTCGGCCCCACCTCCTGCCGGGAAACCAGAGAGTCAGGGTGGATCCATTTGATATTTTGCACCTTTCTAAGTGCCCCCAAGGAATTTCCACAAACTTGGTGTTTGAACTGGGGATGGCTGAGCAGCCCAAACAACTCAGACTGAAAATAATTTCATTGGACAGCTGTGTTGGCCTGGGTCTCAGGTCAAGGTCTTTCCCATCCCCTCCTGCCTGGTCCTTTTAACTGGAGATGCCGGGGATTGAACCTGGGACCTTCTGCCTGCCAAGCAGAGGCTCTGCCACTGAGCCAGGGTCTCAGGTCAAGGTCTTTCCCATCCCCTCCTGCCTGGTCCTTCTATAACTGGAGATGCCGGGGATTGAACCTGGGACCTTCTGCCTGCCAAGCAGAGGCTCTGCCACTGAGCCAGGGTCTCAGGTCAAGGTCTTTCCCATCCCCTCCTGCCTGGTCCTTCTAACTGGAGATGCCGGGGATTGAACCTGGGACCTTCTGCCTGCCAAGCAGAGGGTCTGCCACTGAGCCAGGGTCTCAGGTCAAGGTCTTTCCCATCCCCTCCTGCCTGGTCCTTCTAACTGGAGATGCCGGGGATTGAACCTGGGACCTTCTGCCTGCCAAGCAGAGGGTCTGCCACTGAGCCAGGGTCTCAGGTCAAGGTCTTTCCCATCCCCTCCTGCCTGGTCCTTCTATAACTGGAGATGCCGGGGATTGAACCTGGGACCTTCTGCCTGCCAAGCAGAGGCTCTGCCACTGAGCCAGGGTCTCAGGTCAAGGTCTTTCCCATCCCCTCCTGCCTGGTCCTTCTAACTGGAGATGCCGGGGATTGAACCTGGGACCTTCTGCCTGCCAAGCAGAGGGTCTGCCACTGAGCCAGGGTCTCAGGTCAAGGTCTTTCCCATCCCCTCCTGCCTGGTCCTTCTAACTGGAGATGCCGGGGATTGAACCTGGGACCTTCTGCCTGCCAAGCAGAGGCTCTGCCACTGAGCCACATTTTGCCTAGACGAAGGATCTTTTCTGGCAATTCCCCTTCAATGGAAGAGCTGTACCCAACTCCCCTTAGACCAAAGCTCTCTGCCCGCCCTGAGTAGCTTCTCACCTGCTTGTAGGCCAAGCGTTGCGTGTGGGTGAAGCGAGAGCCTTTGGCCAGGGTTCCCGTGTGCTCTTGGCCAGCACCGAAAGTCCCCAGGAGCTGAGTCAGGTCCCGGGATGTTCCCCCCTGTGGGGCAGGCCCCGCCTGGGGACACGCTTGCCGTAACTGGTCCAAGAGGCGACGCTGCATCCGCTGGTGCTTCCCTTGGCGGTATTCCTGGAGAGGGAAGGAAAGTCCATTCAAAGCATCTCCCTCTTTTGAGAGGCAGAGACCCGTTCCCCTGGAGGAAACAGCTGCTTGTAAGGGCAAAACAAACAGCAAAACAAATGAAGGCGAATTAATGTTTCCATGGCCGTCACTTCACCCTCCACTGTGCGGGGCTAACAGGACTCCCATCCGCCGCTAGTGCCCACCTCAGGAGTCATGCGGGATCCGAGGCCTTGGCTCTTCCACTCGTTCTCCCAGTCCTGGGCTGCACTCAGGTCGGCCAGGTTGTGCTCCAACAGGGACGGCGCGAGAGTGGCAGGGCGGGGCAGCTGGGCCGATACCGGGGGCAGGAACTCAACAAAGTAGTCTTTCCTTTCTGAAGAGAGAAGAGGAGGGCCAGGCTGGTGAGATCCACCTAGTCTGGGGAGCCAGCTCTGTCCCCTGCATTCCTGGCCGTCCCTGGGGGCTTTCAGACAGATCTGGGGTAGCAGAGTTTTACTCCGCCTCAGCCTGGCGTAAGCTGGCAAGCCGGGTTTGATTCCGCGCTCCCCCACATGCAGCCAGCTAGGTGACCTTGGGTTCGCCACAGCTCGGACAAAACTGTTCTGACCGAGCAGGAATCTCAGGGCTCTCTCAGCCTCACCCACCTCACAGGGTGTCTGTTATGGGGAGAGGAAAGGGAAGGCGACTGTAAGCCCCTTTTAGACTCCTTCAGGTAGAGAAAAGCGGCATATAAGAAGCAACTCTTCTTCTTCAGTGGAGTAAAACAGCTATTTTCTCCAGGGGAACTGAGCTCTGTCAACCTGGAGATCGGATGTAATCTAAACAAACTGATGTGGAAGGAAGAGGCCGAAGGTGACACCAGAGGCTGGGTGGGCTCCTGAAACGACCTCAAGGCAGAATGCTACCTTTGTTCTCAGAGCCGAACGAGGCATGGTGGCATCCTCATGGCTGCTCTACCACTGCAGTGTTAGAAAAGAGCCAGGGTCCAGGAGCGCCTGAAAGACTAACAAAATTTATGGTGGGGGGGGGGAGGTTTCGGGAGTCACTGCTCACTTTTCCAGACAGCAGCGACTCCTGACAGGTCCTCCCCTGCCACAAATTGTGTTCATATTTCAGGTGCTTCTGGCTCTTTGGCACCTGAATAAGTGAGCAGTGACTCCCGAAAGTTTCTCCCCTGTCTTCCAATTTGGTAAGTCCTTCAGGTGCTACTTGCATTTTTGCTCTTTTCTACTGCGATCGACAGACTAACATGGAGGCCCATCTCGAGCGAGCTCCATGGACTTCAGCCCGGTGTTCCGTTTTCCTTCCTGAGCCTGTTCCAGAGCTGAACAGCCATGAGGCAGGCAGGCATTTTGGCGCAGGAGAGGGCGGTGGGGTGGGAGAGAAGAACACCTCAGTCTGCTGCCCTCTCAGATCTCTCTCTGCTCTGGTTCAGCCTCACTTGGAGTCCTGTGTTCAGTTTTGGGCACCCCAGTTGAAGAGGGATGGAGACCAACTGGAGCGTGTCCAGAGGAAGGCAACAAAGAGGGTGAGGGGTTTGGAGACCAAGACGTAGGAGGAAAGGCTGGGGGAGCTTGGTCTGTTTAGCCTGGAGAGGAGACGACTGAGAGGAGATCTGAGAACCATCTTCAAGTATTTAAAAGGCTGCCATGTAGAGGATGGAGCAGAGTTGTTCTCTCTTGCCCCAGAGGGACAGACCAGAACGAATGGGATGAAATTAATGCAAAAGAAATTCCGTCTCAACCTCTGGAAGAAGTTCCTGAAAGTCAGAGCGATTTCTCAGTGGAACAGGCTTCCTCGGGAGGTGGTGGGTTCTCCACCTTTGGAGATTTTTAAACAGAGGCTGGAGAGCCATCTGACGGAGAGGCTGATTCTGTGAAGGCTTAAGGGGGTGGCAGGTGACAGTGGGTAAGCAAGAGGGTTGTGAGTGTCCTGCATAGTGCAGGGGGTTGGACTAGATGACCCAGGGGTCCCTTCCAACTCTAGGATTCTGTGATTCTATGATTCCTCTCTGCGCTGCTTCGGGCTTCAGTGACCGCCGAGGTGGCCAAACCTAGTTGGAGCACACACACCTACTCACCGTCTTACAAGATACTCAGAAACATGACAGCATTTTAGAGGCTTCTCAGAATCCCCGGTTCTTGTTTTCTATGGAGCAGAACTCACCTTGGGGCACCTTCCCAGTGGACGGTCCCGACTCCTGAGGCAGGACCAAATGCCGAGCTTGGAATTGCTTCAGGAGGCACACACCCTATCAAGGAAGGAGAGAAATGAGACCGAGCAAGCCTTCTGACAGTTGGGAAAAACCTGGGTAGAGGAACGACGAGAAGAGAGTTTCTAGAAGGATTGAAGAGTGGGATGCAGGGTGCATCGATCGTTAAAATATCATCATTTTTATTGTGGTTCGCAGCTTGTGAGCAAATGAGCCAAGGACAGGGGGAAATTAATCTCTCCCTCCTCTTTTACCATCGAGACACCGCTGTCTTCTGGCCATCCTACAGGGTTGTCCAGGCAACAGACTAACAGAGGAGGGCTTGGGAGGGTGGTGAGAAGGGGAGGGGTCCTAGGTGGGCAAGTCCACAGCTCTGCTTCCCAACCATAATCTGCATGATCATGCCCCTCCTGGGATTTATCAAAGCCTGAAGAACGCTTCAGGGGCTTCTCAATGGTGAAAAAGTTGAGAAAGGCTGCTGTACAACCATGAGGACTAGAAACCTAAAAACAAAAAGCTCCGATTCTCTGAAACCAAAAAACGCAGCAGTCGAACCTGCTAACAGTGGCCAGGACAAAGACAGGTAGGGTCACTGCCCCCATGAGAGAAGTGGGGAGGATACCGACCTGTAACATCTGCAGGCGGGGGGTGCGGCAGGTGGGGGGCACCCAAGGGATAGCCAGTTGCTCCTTGACGGTAGCAGCGATTGCTCTGTGAAGCGTCGTTGACTTGCCTGCAGGGACACAGGGTTGGAGCAGTTGGCATCACTTCGCACTCAGTCCCCGAGGCCCCGATCCAAGACTTGTTCCCTCCCCCCCAGGTTCCTCCATACCCACAGGCTGGCTGGCATCCTCCGAAGCATCTCGCGGGAGTTTCTCCACGAGGAACAGGAGAAGGCGCCGAATTTCGGGCTCGCTACTGTATAAGAAGGTCTGGTAGCCGATTTCCCCTTGGTACCCCAAGTCCTGGAGGATGGGAAAGGTGAGCCAAGAAGGGGGAGGGGGGTAGATACAGAAAGGCTTGGAACGAGGGTCCTCCACAGCTGGTATCCCCCCTCCCCCAAAAAAAGATTCCACGCAGGCTAGGGTGAACTTTTTTCTGATATGCTATGTTTCTTTAAAATGTTTAGATCATGCCTTTCTAGCCAAAAGGCATCTTACACTGAAGGTGCCAGCAACAAATTATTTTAAAAATCAGCCGTAAAAGCTGTCCCCAACATCGGTCAGAAATTGGACCAGGACAACACAGGAGATTACTGCAGGAAAGGCCGAGGATCACCAAAGCGCTTATAGACTGCAAGGGCTAAGCAGGTTTCCTACCAACTATGGCACCACAGCAAGTAGCCAGCATCACCCCAGGGCTCATGCCGCCGTTTGTTTATTTTATATTTTTAGACTGCCATTCTGGGAAGCTGTCTCAGGGTGGGGTACAGAATTATACAAACTACAAAGTTAAAACAGATGAAATTGAGGCTTAAAATTAATTTGAATAAATAACAGCCAAGCTCCTGTAGCAAGGATACAGGGTGGCTGTCCTCAACATGCCTCCTGCAGCCGCTGTTTTGTAGTTGGCTCCACCTCCCGCGGCTGCCATTTCATAATCGGCTCCACCTCCCACGGCCACCATTTCATAGTTGGCTCCACCTCCCATGGTGGCCATTTTGTGACTGTGTCAGAATTCCAGGGTGCCCACAGGCTCAGAAAAGGCTGGGGCCCCTGGCTATAGGAGGCTTTGCTCGGATCCAGTTGGCGCAGGGCAGGCCTTGGAGGCCCCTCACAGACTACCTCGCAGGGGCAGGAGTTTCCAGAGGCAAAAAGCCTTTTCCCAGCGAAGGCGTTCAGACGGTACTTACCTGAAAGGCCTGCGCCAGGCTCATGCCGATCCGGAAGCGCGCAGACATCCCGGGGGGCAGGATGTGGCTCAAGCCGGCCCCCACGGAAGGGTTAATGACCCGGAGGCATCGCACAACAGCCTCGACGATCAGCTCGGTGGTGAATTCTCGGATGCTCTCCACTTCGTCCGGGATGTCCCTGGGTGAGGGAGTTGGGAGGGAAGAGGGTGATAGGCATTAGACACCCCCCTGCAGACAAACCAACACGCTGTTTGCTGTAGCTTGTTATTTCTGATAGGCCCTTGTAACCGGTAAACATCATGATGCAGTGTACTAACCCATGAACCAGTCTCTACTAACATATGTGGTTTTGTAACTTTTTATTATTTATTAATTGATCCTTTAATTTATACCCAGCCGATCACGACAATGTCGCCTCGCGGCAGCTTATAAAACACGATCGCAAAGTCCCCATAAAACCCCTTAAAACAGTAAAATCCCCAAAAATACGATATCAGTACCAAACGATCAATAGTATGCATAATATCCAGATGGCGGTGTAACCGTAATGGGCCCAAAAACCCTACCCAGTTGCTCCAGCATGGCCGAGGGCATGGCCTCACGGGTATAACCCCAATACTAACCCGTAGGGCAACATAGGGCAGGGACCCACAGCTTCCATTTCATTGAGCCTGAGGAAGTGAGCGAGCACACCAAAGCTTAAATCTTGAATAAAACTTCATTGGTTTTTTAGTGCCACGGAACGCACATTTTGTTCCGTGTTACCAAACCGCAGCAGAGGCATGGCAAAGGGGGAACCTGTCGCTCCAAGGGGCAGAGATCACCACCTTCAAATTTGGGGGCGGCACAGTGGAGGAACAGAATTCACCCAAGGGAGCAGCCTGCTGCTGTAGTGTGTGTGTGTGTGTGTGTGTGTGTGTGTGTGTGTGTGTGTGTACTGCCAGTCTCTCTCAGTCTATCTAGGCTACCTCGCAGGAAGAAGGTGGGCCGACCCCTGGGATTCCCAACCGGAAAGATGAATAGGAGCTGAGAAGACAATCCAGCCCCCCCCACACATACCACTTCAGAGCTTTCATGGACCCCTCCATGAAAGCTCTGAAGTGGTATGTGTGGGGGGGGCTGGATTGTCTTCTCAGCTCCTATTCTTCTTTCCGGCCTACATCAGGCAGAGCCTGCATAGTAGTAGTAAAGGAGGGGGCAAAAGGAGGGCTAAGGGTGCGGGGAGTGATGTCACTTCCGGGAGCGTGGCAGGGAGATGTGGCCTGCTGACATCACTTCCGGGGCTCCTTGACGTCTAGAAAATCGTTTTAGGGGCTCCTCCTTGGTCAAAAGGTTGAAAAAGATGATGATCCTGCACAGATGATCCCGAGGCCCGAGCTCTCTCCTGGCCACAACAACCATCCAAAAACAAGAACTATAAAAATAGGGGAAGAATCAGTAATTCCTCAGTCTGTTCAATGAAATACATGTAGATATTCTCAGAGGGTAATGGCTACCTCGGCCGGCAGGACAACAGAGATTCCCATCAAGGAGCACTGTGGAGACCAACAAGGTCTTTGTGGTATAAACCTGAAAGTCCAAAGCCAGGGGTAGTCAAACTGCGGCCCTCCAGATGTCCACGGACTACAATTCCCAGGAGCCCCTGCCAGCATTTGCTGGCAGGGGCTCCTGGGAATTGTAGTCCATGGACATCTGGAGGGCCGCAGTTTGACTACCCCTGGTCCAAGCTGCCGGAAAGGATACCCCTCAACATCTGTATCTAACAAAGGGAGCTCACACACTTGGAAAGTCAAAACACCAAAACGTTGTGGGCTCCCACCCATCGACTTTCTTCCACCAGCTGCGTTTGTGCAGCGCGTTCTCCGACCCACTGATACGGGCCCTGCAGCAGGAGGCCACCTGTTTCCCACCCGCCGGTTGAGATGACACCTTCACACACACAAACATACGCAACACACAACATCGGGATGGCCTTACGTCCCCGAGAGGCGGAGGGAATGGATGAGGATTCTGTCCACCTCCTCCATGACGCCGTGACATCGAGGGAAGATGTGAATTCCTACAACAGAGAGGCGGGGAAGAGATAAACAGGGCCGTGGGTTCAAGTGACGTAGAGGCCAAGTCCTGCACCTCAGAAGCCCCCTTGGATGTGAACATTGATGTTGTAATTCTCCCTCACGCCCACTCCGCCGACAGTAGCTGACCCTCAGTGGGGTCCAAGGCCACAGAGACCCCCTCCCAAGCAGCCCTTTTCTCCAGGGGAACTGAGCTCTGCAGTCTGGAGAGGACATGGAATTCCAGGGGATCCCCAGGCCCCACCTGGAGGCTGGCATCCCTAACCATCAGAGAAGCCCTGTTGCATCATGCCAATGGCCCATGCAGTCCAACCCTCTGTCTCATACAGTGGCCATCAGGAGGTCCCCCAGCAGGGCCAGAACTCAGAAGCCCTCCCACTGTTGCCCCCCAAGCACCAAGAAGACAGAGCATCACTGCCCAAGGCAATCTGTTCCATCTGTACATTGTGACCCATAGCAACTGAAATTTATCCAAATGAATTAAATCATTCAAGACATATGCCGTTTCAAAAAAGGACCAGGCTCTGAGAAGCCAACACGAGGGACATGAAGCCCTCCCCTTTTTCTCTGTAAGCAACTTATGGGTACACTGAGCCTGAGCAGAGAGGAGCCAAACTGGCTCTCCAGATGTGTACAGACTACAATTCCCATGAGCCTCTGCCAGCAGCTACTGGCAGAGGCTCATGGGAATTGTAGTCCGTACACATCTGGAGAGCCGTAGTTTGGTTACCCTTGCATTTGTCTGTTATGGTCCACAGCCATTAGCAGAATCCTCTTTTCAAAAGTCATGTTTACCTCTGGATCTTGCGGTAGTGAATTCCACAAGCTAGCTTAGGATAGCGTCAGTCCTGACTCTACTGCCTATCAACTGTGTTGGACTCTCTCAAGTTCTAAAATTATGCGGGGGGGGGGGGATTGTGTGTGTGCCAATCTCCTGGTGGCAGCTGGAGAGCTCCCAGAATTAGAACTCTAGACAACAGGGATCAGTTTCCCCAGAGAAAACAGCAGCTCCCAAAGGTGGACACCATGGCATTATGCCCCACAGAGATCTCTTTGTCGGCTCCACCCCCAAATCTCTCGGTTGCCAGGCTCCAGGTGGGACCTGATGAGCCACTGAGATTACGTCTCATCTCCAGACATGGGGGATCAGTTCCCAAGGAGAAAGCAGCAGCTTCGGAGGGGGAGTTCTGGGGCGTTGTACCCCATGGAGGTCTCCTCCTTAAACGTCTTACGAGCCTCCAGGAATTTCCCATAGTTGGGTCATTTCTCTACTGGTCATCTACTGATTTCTGTCTCCAGCATGGTGTAGTGCAGGGGTAGTCAAACTGCGGCCCTCCAGATGTCCATGGACTACAATTCCCAGGAGCCCCTGCCAGTGTTCGCAGTTTGACTACCCCTGGTGTAGTGGTTAAGAGTGGCGGCTTCTAATCTGGTGAGCCAGGTTTGATTCCCTGCTCCTCCATGTGCAGCCAGCTGGGTGACCTTGGGCCAGTCACAATCCTAATAGTGCTGTTCTCACAGAGCAGTCCTGGCAGAGCTTTCAGCCTCTCCTCCCTCACAGGGTGTCTGTTGCAGGGAGAGGAAGGGAAGGCAACTGTAAGCCACTTTGAAAAACCAACTCTTCTTCTAATTTTTTGCCAGTCACCGAGGGCCCAGCTGGAGAATGGTGTGTGTGGGGGGACAATACAAATACAACCTCTAATTTTTGTTTGGCCAGTCACTTAGGGGCCAGCTAGAGAACGGCAAGAGGAAAGCCATTTAAATTAAATTAAATCCATAAGCAAGGAAACAAGCAGTAGTCCGCAAACCTTCCAAAGATGGGCGCGACACCTCTGCATATATGAGAAAAAGCGATCTGTAGAAGCACCAGGTTTTTGACAACTGCATTGTGGGTGGGCCACCCTTGCAAGGGGGCACCAGCCAAAACACCCACCCACCCCTTTGCAACGGAGCGACGTGATCCAGGGCAGTCCTGGCGTTGCAAAAGCTTGCTGCGAATGCCCAGCCCTGCAGCGAACTAGGCAGGGAAGAGGAAGAGAAGCCACCCAGCAACGGGGTATGCATTGCACAACTGTAGGTAGCCATAAGAACCAGGGAGGGAGGAAGGAAGGGCGTTTGCAATTCCTTTGCAAGGAAGGAGAAATTTTAATTTAAACAAACAACAGAAATTAATGCAAAAGCTGCCTGAGGTCGCGAGGACCTGACCGGAGAAAAGGAGCCACCGGTACTCACCTTTCCCCCTAAGCTGTGCAGGGCCAGGCTGTCAATCACGAGACCCGCCCGCAGAGCACGACGGGAAACGTAGTTCAGCGCACGCCACCCCCCTTCGCCCTGGATAACGGGACGGGCAGTCACGCCGCGACGTCGGCCGGACGCAAAGCATGCTGGGGATTGCAGTCGTCACCTCACGCTCCTGGAAGGAGGGAGCTGAGTGAGTTGGGGCGCAAAGCATCCTGGGGAGGGTAGTATTTCCCGCGCGCTCGGGAAAGGAGGGCGGAGGAGGAGAGGCGGGAGGCGCGTAATGTGGCGCGACGGTCTCCTAGCAACGCAAACGCCCTCGGATGTGAGGCCTAAATGCGGCCTAGGCGGATGAGGCGCGCATTTTCTGGCTTAGGGGAGAAAATAAAACCACCGCCAGGCCTTTTAATTAAAATCTCCCCAGGGTGCCTGGCGGGAAAGGAAAGGGTTTTCCCGCCAATGCAAGACGAGGAACCTCTTCCCAAATCGCCTCGTGGCCCAGAAGGTGCCAACTCCAGGTGGGACCTGGAGGTCTGGCACGAACCCTGGTTTCCACAAGGGGTTGCCAACCTCCAGGTGGTAAAACAAACAAATACACATATGCACACACACCCCAGGTAAGCAATTGCCAAAATGCAAGGAAACACTTGTGTAAAAGGCTACCAATAATGTCCTCAGTGTTATTCGCCACGGGAATAAGAATGCAGACGCTCAAAGGCCGGTAAGTTGTTTCTCGTGAAGGCTGGCTGGAATGACTTCCGGCTTTTGTTCGTTTTCAGAATGGCCAAGAACCCTAAAACAGTACAAAGCAGTAGAGCATAAGACATAAGTATGCAAATGATATAAATATATCAACATAACCTTGAATTGGTGAACTCACTGAATAAAGTGTGTCTGATTAAGCCTCTTACGGCCTTTTCTGGAACCTTCTACAGTCTCTTGCTCTAAAAATATAACAATGGAAATAAACAATATATGTACACTGCCCTGAGATGACACAGTATAATGAATGAATGAATGAATGAATGAATGAATGAATGAATGAATGAATGCCTTTGATGTTATTCGTTCAGTCGTGTCCGAAACTTGGCAATTCTATAGGAAAGTTTTGGCCATACGTTTCTGTCTCTGACTGCTTCTTTTAGTTGGTTCATGGTCATCCCTGTATTAGCTTTGATCGTGTGGAGCCAGCGGAATGAATGCCTTTAAGGAAAAGTAATTTCGACACTTTGAAAACTGGGTCCTCAGAGGAAGGTATATTTTACCAAGTAAAACTTTCTCTTATGTAAGCATGCTTTTTGAATGTTAATATGCTCTGTAATGTTATGGCGCTTTGTCTTTTGTACAGAATTATTTTTAGAAGATATATTGTGTGTTTAATTTCATTGTTATATTTTTAGACTACAAGACCATTGAAGGTCCCAGAAAAAGCCTTAAGAGGCTTATTGGGACGCCTGATGAGGTTGTGTTTCTTCTGACAGAATAAGAAACCGTATTCGGTGAGCACACCAATTCAGGGTTATGTTGATATATATATTTATATAACTTGTATACTTATGTCTTGGTCATAGTTGATAGAAAGGTGGATTTCAAAGTAGAACTCGCTGAGGTCCCTCTCCTACCTAAACATCCTTTTCCAACTCCACCCCCCCCCCATCTCCAGGCATAGCCCAACCCTGAATTGGCAACCCAGTCTCCAGACCACAGAGATTGGGTTTCCAGGTTTCCCCACTGGCCACTGGCCAGATGGGGCTAGGGGGTTAGGAACCTCCTGAAGATCTGGGAGCGAAGCTTGGGTGATGGACCAGAGTGAAACTAAAATCTATTTCAGCTTAGAGACGTGTTAAGTTGCCAGTAAAAATATATATAATGAACAAGCAGGCAAAGAGTAGCACACAAACATAAAAATGCATCAGTTAGTATGTCAAAAGGGCACAGTATCTGCTTCACGCTAGCCGAGACTAAAGCTTGAATCCAGTGGCTCCTTTATGACCCACAAAGTTTTAATCAAGTTATAAGCCTTCATGTGCCTGCACATGTCATTTGTTGAAGAGTGAATGCATGCGAAAGCTTGTTTAATAAAACTTTGTTAGTCTTAAAGGTGCCACTGGACTTGATTTTTGTTTTGCTGCTTCACTTGTAAGCTAGCCAAGACTATAACTATCATGAATAAGAATCTACAGCTTGTAGACTCTATCATGCACACAGGCAAAATAAGGTGAACCAAACTGTGGAAGCAGGCCAATCTTGCCCAGTAACCAGTGATGTCTCTTATAACTATAGTGTGATGAATGATGTCCCATACTTGAAATACCAACAGGTGGAGACTGTGTAACCAAAAGATGATATGTGCATGTTTCAGAAAGTGATAAGAGTTGATTCCATATTTCCTTGGGTGGATCCCTCTGGCTATTTGGCAGAGGGTCACTTGCAACAAATAAAAGTTTTCCTTTGCTTGGAAGGAATCTCTCCGTTGTGTCTTGGCTGGAGTAGGACACACCACATAAATGGCCCATTTGTGCAACATGGGGAAGACAGGTAAAATGCCCCAGTGTCCACCTTCCAGAGCAGCCCTTTCCTCTTGGTGAACTGATCTTTTTAGTTTGGGGAGGAGCTGGAATGCCAGGGGGCTGGCATCCTTGAACCTCAGCGGGATCTATTTTCTTTAGGCATTTTATATGGCAGCAGTCACATTTCGGATCATTTTTTCCAAACAAGAATCCCAAATCTCAATTGTTATGTAGTCATTAGGGTAGATGTACAATCATGTTTTTCTCAATCAGATGGCAATAGTTAGGACATGGAGATTCCCTGGATTTGCAGCTCATCTCCAGGCCACAAAAATCACTTTCTTGGACCCCACTGAGGATCAGGGATGCCAGCCTCCAGGTGGGGCCTGGGGATCCCCCGGAATTCCAGCTCCTCTCCACACTGCAGAGATCAGTTCTCCTGGAGGAAAGGACTGCTTGGGAGGGGGGACTCTGTGGCCTTGGACCCCACTGAAGTCTCCACCCTCCTTAGACTCCATCCCCAAATCCCAGGAGTTCTGCATCCTGGATCTGGTAACCTTACTCCCTCTTCCGCCACTGGTGGCCCGGGGGGGGGGGGGACTGGAACCCGAGTTGGCAAATCAACATGGGTGATGTGGTTCCATCCTGAAATGCATCGGAAGAAGCAATCAAATATGCAAGGGAATGAGGGAAGAGATCGAGCCAGGGTAGTGGCAGGGTTGATCCTACTAGCAGGCCATGGGGAGAGTGTGCTGAGGTTCCATCCAGCTATCCTTGGCTAGCAATGGGTTGGCAACGCCAGGTTGGTAAATTTGGGAGTGGAGCCCGGGGAGGGCAGGGAATGAGAAGGGGAGACCTCAGTGGAGCACAATGCCAAAAACCCACCCTTCAAAGCAACCATTTTTCCTCCAGGGGAACTCATCTCCGTCATCTTGAGATCAGTTGTAACTGTGGAAGAAGAGTGCCCACCTAGAGATGGTCAACCCTGCTTCCACCCTTCTCTAAGTGATATTCATGGCCTTTTCCTAAATGTGAGTAATTTAAGGGGGGAAAGGATTTTTTTTGAGCTTGAAGTGTAATAATTATATGTACATTTGCATCTGTAATTGCAAATTAGTCTACCCAATTCGTGTGGAATTTTTGTCCTTTCCCCATCTTTTGCCTCCTTTGGTGAGGGTTCTCGTCCTCTTTCTTGTCCTTCCTAGACGGCCTCCCCCAGCCTCTGTGTCCCCCGTTGCACTCAAACCATTGACCACACTGCCCTTTCCTGGGCCTGGCCGGCCTGGCCGGCTGGGATGTCCCCAGCGCTTCACATTCAGTGACCTAACCAGCTGTGAGCTCCCGCCTCCCTGCCTCCCTGCGCTGCCCTTTAAAGTAGGCAATCTGCCTTAATCCTCAACCGAGTGAGGGAACGAAGCAGGGAAAGCGGCGGAGAGAGAGAGGGAGCGTCAAACGGACACAGATTCCTCGCGGAGGGACCCCCGGGGTGGAAGCGACAGTGCAGCAGAGCGGGACAGGAAAGGGGGCTGGCAGGGCTCCCGGCCTCTGCCCTTCCATGAGAGCCCTTGGGATTCATTTGACCCTACCTCCAGGTCACGGGAGAGAAGCCGGCAGCATGAGGGGTCCCCCTTGCGAGGTGGCAAAAGACTTGGGCTGAAGGAGCGCTTAGTGCCTTCCGGAGATTCACGCCACCCTCCTGCAACTGTCCTGCGACATGGAGTGCAATGGAAGACGTGAGTGACCCCACGTTCATGCGCACGGGCGCACCGGCAGGGGCAAACCGTTGGGAGATGAAAGCTTTGGGAAATCTTCGGGGCTCGTTCAGGGGAAAGCGGGGGAATTAGAACATTGCAAGCCAGGGGCACTGAGGCAAGTCCAGTGGTGGAGGGTGTGAGTTGGGGAGAAGTGATAACAGAGTGCAGCTATTCAGAGATCGGCGGACAAAACTGAGCATGATGGGCTCTTAAGAGGCAGCCATGGAATGTCGGGTTGCCAGCCTCCAGGTGGGACCTGGGGGTCTCCAGGAATTACAGCACACCTCCAGGCAATAGAGATCAGTTCCCCTGGAGAAAAGGGATGCTTGGGAAGGGGGACTGCGGTATCGTACCCCACTGAGGTCCCTGTTCTCCCGAGGCTTGAACCCCCTAATTTCCAGGAGTTTCTCAACCTGGATCTGACAACCCTACCCTGCTGGTGGCCAGAGGAACCTGGCAACCTCTAATGGGATGCCATTGAGTCTGTCTCTGAAAATATGTTGGGAGACAGGACAGGAGGGTTTGGGACACATTAGAATTGGAATGGGAACCAGTCCTAGATAGACAGGTATGAATTTGCTGCTAAAGGCAATCTGGGTGCATTTGGGGGCTTCCTGCAAAGGGGCCTGGGTCAGCTGTAAAGGGCTGAGCCTGCACTAGCCGTGTAAGTGGGGCTTAACTTTGGCCTAAGTTCACAAAGAACTCAGCCTGGTCTCCGTCTTGTGACAATCTCTCTCTCTCTCCAGAAAACACTCTGTCCTATTTTTACGCTAACCAGCTTCTGTCTCGTTCGGGGCCCAGCCAGTGGCGTTTTAGGAGCGTTATTTGCCGTCAAGTCACTTGCGACTTATGGCAGCTCTGCAGATCAGTGACCTCCAAGTTAACAGCCTTGCTTGGGTCTTGCAGCTTGATGGCCGGGGTCTCCTGGATTCCCTCCGTCTCTATTGAGCTTTCCTCTTTTCCTGCTGCCTTCCACTTTTCTTGTCAGCATTGTCATGTCCAGTGAGTCTTGTCTCTTCACAACGTGACCCAAAAGCAGAGTTTTCGGGGAGGGCAACCTCTGTCGCCCCTGTTCCGGACTGAGAAATGGAAGCATCAGCTAGTGGCTAAACCGGACTTTTCGTTCCCTGCCCCATAGCGGCCGGCAGTCCCGAGACACCGCCCCGCTCAGCAGCCGAGGCTTTTGTGGAGGCGACGGGCCAGGCCCTGGCGTGGACGCTCACCAACGGGGGCACGGATACGCTGGGCTCGACAGGCAGCGGCGGGCAGAGGAAGCGTCTCCAGCACAACAAACACAAGACCCAGGGCACCAACGTGGTCCACCGTTCTCCACGAGCCCTCTTCTGCCTCCGGTTGAACAACCCCATTCGCCAGGCTGCCATCAGCATCGTGGAGTGGAAGCACCCTTGCCTTTGACCAATTGGGAGAGGGCTAGCCGGGGGTGGGGAGGGCAGTTTTCCACCTTCGTCAACTTGGGCGGGGGGGGGGGGGAGAGGGAGAAGGAGAATCCAACATGGTTCCTTAACGGTGCCTCCCAGGCCCTTTGACATTCTCATTCTCATGACCATCTTTGCTAACTGCGTGGCCTTAGGGGTCTATATCCCTTTCCCAGAAGACGACTCCAACGTTGCCAACCACAACTTGGTAAGTGCCTTCCTGAAAGCTGTGGAAGGGTCGAGCGGGGAAGGGGGTCGAGCGCCATGGTGGAATGTTATTCTTTGAACGCATGATAGTCCCAAGCTCAGCTGCTGGCATCTCCAGTTCAAAAGACCTTGGACAACAGAGGAAGGAGAAAATAGCAGCCTGAGGTCTTGGAGGCCTGCTCCAGTCAAACTAGATCAGCGAGAACTCAGGGCCAGCGATGCTCAGTGACTTGGGAGCCACATATGGCTCTTTGACAGGTCACCAGTGGCTCTTTTGACCACTGTTCCTCAACGTGACACCTGCCTCAGGTTTCAGTGTTTAGAGAGGCATGTGGTTAGCAGTTGGTTCTCTGAGGAGCAGGCCTCACGTCAGGGATGGAAATAAACAGCTAACAGTAGTTGCAAATATGAGAGTGCTGGGGACTAGACGACTTGGCGATCTGACTCGGAAAAAGACTCTCAACATGGCCCCATTGGTGGATACTCAAATCTGGAGATTGGGGCTACGGCCAGACAAGGCAGGTCTGAGAAATGCTCGAGGTTTGCAGAAGAATCTGAAACACGCACACATGCATATGCACGTGTGAGCTAAAAGCACCTATAAAGAAACGAATGCCCTCCTTGCTAGGCCTTCACAGCAGTACTTCCTGCCTTCAGTCCTTGGTTTCTGTCACTGAAAGTCAGGGTGGGCGGGCAGAGCCCTTTCCAGGGTTCGTTAGTCCTTTAGAGAAGGACCGATAGTCCCATGGGAGGAATGGGAAGGCGACTGTAAGCCGCTTTGAGCCTCCTTCGGGCAGGGAAAAGCAGCATATAAGAACCAACTTTTCTTCTTCTTCAGTAATCTCAGGGCTCTCTCAGCCTCCCCTCCCTCAAAGGATGTCTGTTGTGGGGAGAGGAAAGGGAAGGCGACTGTAAGCCGCTTGGTGACTCCTTCAGGTAGAGAAAAGCAGCATATAAGAACCAACTCTTCTTCTTCTAATCTCAAGGCTCTCTCAGCCTTCTCTCCCTTGCAGGGTGTCTGTGGTGGGGAGAGGAATGGGAAGGCGATTGGAAGCCGCTTTGAGCCTCCTTTGGGCAGGGAAAAGCGGCATATAAGAACCAACTCTTCTTCTTCTTCTTCTTCATGACCCCACAAAACATGGCTGCAATCCACTGCATTCCATTTCCTTTCCGAAAAACCCAGGAGCCCTGTCTCACAGCCACTGCTACTTCTAGGCTGGCGGGTTCTCTGCTCCAGCCTCCTTCTCACTTAGGGATTCCATCTTCACCTCTTGATTTCTGCCAAAAGAAACGCGTTAATGCTAATTAAATCTATTATCTCTTAATAACCAGTAAGCCGCCACCTGACTGGGGACGGATGAGGCAACCGTCCCCCATCCCCAGCAAGCCCGTTTGCCTCCGGTGACTCAAAGTAGGGTCTTGCGAACGGTTCCCCTCCAGATCTGGAAGTCATCGGCTGATTGCGGGTGGGGTCAGAGCTATATTTTGATCTCAGCTTCCCAGGAGTAAATCCAGAATAATCCCTTGACTCAAACTGGACGTTGGCCAGTTTTGGATCCCTGCTCTCCCTTCCAGGGTAAAACCAGACACACTTGACCCCAGAGAGGTCAGGGACAGACCTGGATCTCGTGTCTCTCTTGTGCTTACTCTTAGCATCCAGCGCAAACTTTGAAACGTGCAGAGTTCATACACTGCACAAACCTTGGTGTGTGTGTGTGTGTGTGGGGGGGGAGAGTTGTGTTTAATGCCTTATACAGGATTTATGGGGGGGTTTATTCAAAGCATAGGAGATGGGGGTGGTCCAGGATTTCTGGGTGGGGTGGTTATTCGCAGCATAGGAGGTGGTGTGGCCAGGGAAATTCCTGTAAATGTGGTGGCAAGGTTTGGGGGAGGGGAGGAACCTCAGAGGGGTGTAATACCTTAGTGTCCTCCCTCCAAAGCAGCCATTTTCACCAGGAGAACTGATCTGTGTTGTGTGAAGATCAGGTGTAATCCCAGGAGATCCCCAGGCCCCACCAGGAGGTGAGAAAAACCTGAGGAGAGAATAGGCAGGCTTAGAAGGAAGGAAAAGGGAAATCAATTCACTGATTTTAGCCGTCTTAGAAGGATGTAAACCTGTTTTAGGATTGTGCTTTTCCCAGCTCTTCAAAGAGTATGGACGCTCTGCCACTGAGGATGCCTGAGTTTTGCATGCAGAGTCTATAAGTCTTTCCTTATCTCTCTCTCTCTGTGTATGTGTACCTATCAGTACACGCCATTGCGCATGTACGCACACTTGTTTCCCAGCATGCTTATGTGTGCGTCGCTATGCAAGCGGCTGGGGTGCGTGTCCGTGTTCGACTCCCAGCTGTTTGCCCTGTTGGCGTTTCTGGTTGCGTGTCGCTCCTGTTTTGTATGCCGGCTCCATAAGCGGCTCATGCCGGTTTTGAATGGAGAGGGTGCTAATCCAGAGAAATCCTGGCCTGTTCCCTTTCTAGGGAGTTTCTAGACACTGTCTCCGTAGTTTCAGAGGTAGCCGTGTTGGTCCTCAGTCAAACCGTTAGATTTGAGTCACCTTAGACATCAACAAGATTTCCAGGCTGCATGCTTTCGAGAGTTGAAGCTTTCTCTGTCAGCCTGACAAAGGCATTTTGACTCTCAAAAGTTTATCCTCCGAAATTCTTGCTGGTTCTTAAGGTGCGCCGGGGCTGAATTTGCACAGAGCTTTTATTCCAGTCCCAGGTCGATCTACACTGAATGCAATTTCCATTTTGATTTTGGGCGATTTAAATTTTCCCTCTGCAACAAGCATGCTTGATCTGTAGTGACCCTAGCTTTATCCTGCAATATCCTGGAGTGGATATAACCCTTAGTATTTGAAAAATTGGCATGAGGGAAGTGTGCAGCTCTCTGCTTGTCCCGAGCTAACTTGTTGCCTCGAGCATGCAGTGCTGTAGAAAAGCCCTGATTGGCCAGGCCGTCAGTTCAAAGGCTTCCTCATTCCCAGACTGTCAGGTTTCCCTTAAAGGGGAAGCCCTAACTTTTCTCGGCAGAAGCTCCAGAAGCCCTAACTTCTCTTGGAAGGGATTTGCCTCTGGGATTTATTCCCCCTCCTCTGCTGTCTCCAATCCCCCCCCCCATTCAAGAAAAGAAAGAAAGAGGCTCCTGCTGCGCTTGGCTCCCCCCATTCTGAGCTTCCCCAATCAAGCGCAAAACACTTTCAATGGGCAGAGGGGGGGATAGAGGAAGATCCGAGTTTAAATCAATCTGAACTCAGCAAGATCCACAATGGAATAAACAAAATAAGTGCAGATTCAGCCCTGGACTTGGATATAGCTCTGTCTCCTTAGTGATTCGTTTTCCAGAATGGGACGTGTTGACCTTTCGTATGAAGACCTTTGGAATTGCTTCGATTCTGGAGCACTGATGACAAGTTATGGATTCAAATCCAGAGCAAAGGGGAGTGCTACCCAGGGGAGAAAAAAGCAAAATCCTGGGGACATCTGCCCTTCTTCCTTCCGGCTCTGCAGGAGCAAGTGGAGTACGTCTTCCTCATCATATTCACGGTGGAGACTTTCCTCAAGATCCTCGCCTACGGGCTGGTCATGCACCCCAGTGCCTACATCCGCAATGGCTGGAACCTTCTTGACTTTGTCATCGTCGTTGTGGGGTGAGTTTTTAATGTTGCACAAGTAGTGGGTATAAATCCCTTGGAAAGCTTACTTGTTTTTTACTTATATTTTCCCAGGGTGAAGCTGGGGTGTGGGGGGGGGGGGCAAAAGGGATGGATAAGGACAGGAGTCCCCAAAACTTTTTGAGATGTAGGTACCTCACTGGCAGTCTTCAAGCAAAGGTTGGAGACACACTTTTCTTGGATGCTTTAGGATGCTTAGGGCTGATCCTGCGTTGAGCAGGGGGTTGGACTAGGTGGCCTGTATGGCCCCTTCCCACTCTATGATTCTGTGATTCTATGAACAGGGGGTTGGCCTGTGTGGCCCCTTCCCACTCTATGATTCTATGATTCTACCTTTGGAATCCTAAAGGTAGCAGAGGCATCCACAAACTGGCTGTTCTAGGAGTGGAATTAGGCACAAAGTGGCTTCCGCAGGTTACTTTCAGTGATGGTACTTGTGCTGTGGTAGCAGCTGCTGCCAAAGGAACGTCTCTTAAAATCGGCACAGCCAATCAAGTCTCCAGTGGCCAATAGAAAACCATGCTGGGTGAAAGCCCCACCTTGCCAGCTCTAAAGTGCTGATCCAGCAGGGCAGCTTGGCCCAGAATGAAACCTCCATGTTCAGAAAGAATGCATCTTTCGATACCAGCTGCTGAAATCATCCTGCCCCCCACCTGGTGGAACGAGCTCCCAGAGGAGATCAGTTCCACAAGGCCTGCAAAAGGGAGCTCTTCCACCAGGTATTCGGTTGAGGCTGACCTGAACTGCTGCTTCCCAAGGGACCTCCCCCTGAGCCTCCCTCCTATGGCACCCACCATAATTCCGCCCAGCCCACTGGGCTATCAGTAGAAGTTAATTGAATGTTTCCCACATTTTTCTACTATTCCGCGTTGCTTATTGTTTCACTTCATTCATTGTTGTTAAACTATGTTATATGTATGGTTTCTGTTCTGTTTTTATGTGAACTGCCCCGAGCCTTCGGGGAGGGTGGCATATAAATAGAATGAATGAATGAATGAATGAATGAATGAATGAATGAATGAATGAAAACAACAGCGAGAAGACCATCAACTGAACATTCTTACCAGATGTGCAAGAACTGCTGGAGTCACCTGGTTCGCCGCTGTTAGAAACAGGATTGCCAGACGAGATGTCCCGTTGGTATCTTACAGTCTTCCAAAACCTGTCCAACGCTTTGAGGGGAGGGAGAAGGGCCATGGGCCTGGGACCCAGGTCGCTTCGGCTTGTCCCTGGGTGGGTACCACACTTCTTGGGAGGACCGACGGCATCCTCTGATTTCCCCGCAGGCTGTTCAGCGTGATCTTGGAGCAATTTTCCCACAAGCCTGGGGACGCCCATCATATGAGCGGGAAGCCTGGTGGATTTGATGTCAAGGCTCTGAGGGCCTTCCGTGTGCTGCGACCCCTGCGCCTTGTCTCCGGCGTCCCCAGTAAGTTCCCTTCTCTCTTCAAAAAGAGGAGTCTGGGGAGAGACCTGAGCAGAGTCCAAGGCCACAGAGACCCCCTCCCAAGCAGCCCTTTTCTCCAGGGGAACTGATCTCTGCAGTCTGGAGAGGAGCTGGAATTCCAGGGGATCCCCAGGCCCCACCTGGAGGCTGGCATCCCTGACCCTGAGTGGGGTCCAGGGCCACAGAGTCCCCCCTCCCAAGCAGCCCTTTCCTCTAGGGGAATCGACCTCTGACACCTGGAGATCAAATGGATTAATGGTTATTTTGCACGCCCGCTTGGAGGTTGCTGATTCTATCATACACACTGGCTTTCTTTGAGAGAAGGACTAGATAGCAGAGCTGCTATCTAGCAGAGAGCCAGCTTGGTATGGTGGGTAAGAGCATCAGCTTCTGATCTGGTGAGCTGGGTTTGATTCCCCACTCCTCCTCCACATGCATCCATGTGATGTTCTCGCAGAGCAGTAATATCAGGGCTCTCTCAGCCTTACCTCCTTCACAGGGAGTCTGTGAGCATAAGGGAAGGTGGTTGTAATCCTCTTTATGACTCTTTCTGGTAGAGAAAAGTGGTGTATAAAACCCATCTTGGTATAGTGGTTGAAGCCAGCTTGGTGTAGTGGTTAGGAGTGCGGACTTCTAATCTGGCTAGCTGGGTTTGAATTTGAGCTCCCCCACATGCAGCCAGCTGGGTGACCTTGGGCTAGCCACAGCACTGAGAAAACTGCTCTCACCAAGCAGGAATATCAGGGCTCTCTCATCCTCACCTACCTCACAGGGTGTCTGTTGTGGGGAGAGGAAAGGGAAGGCGACTGTAAGCCGCTTTGAGACTCCTTTGGGTAGAGAAAAGCAACATATAAGAACCAGCTCTTCTTCTTCATCATCTCTTCTTTTGAACTGTGTTTTTTCAAAGCCAAGAGGATGATGGCTTTGATGAATATTCCAAAGTTTTGTGTTCCGATGTCACAAGATTTAATTCTTATGCTTTTGCAAAGGGCAGCCTTGAGTAACCATGTCCGGGACAGTGGGCCGTCTCTTCTATTTTACACGGGATCAGAATGAGCTCATGGTGAAGCAGGGTACATTAATAGGATCTGAGCAGGCCGTGACTAACCAGGGAAGAGATTGTGGGGTCAGGGCAGATAGCTCAGTGGAAATGTCAACTCTCGGATGGTGGTGGCAATGTGTGTGTGTGTTTTTTAAGGCACATTCCATTCTAGACAGCTAGAGAAAATCAGGCGGTATCATAAAGCCATCCTACCAATCTATGACGCAGTTGTAATTTTGGACACTGTGTCTGTTTGGGTCCCCATCTCAAAAAGCATCACGTAGAGTCGAAAAATGCGACCAAAGGCAATCAAAGGATTAAAGTTCATTCCTTGTGAGTAAAGGTTAACATTTTGGGCTTCGTAGCCTAGGAATAAAACATCTAAGAGGACACCATAGAGATTTGTCCTCCACCATCCGGGAGTTCAGGGAGAATATAACATCACATGCAGATAAAAATATCCTAGTACCCTCAGAAGGAACTTCAGAAGGCCAACTTGCCGAATTGTGATATAACGTTCTTATTGCGGGTTGATTCTGCATTTACTTTGTTTATTCCGTTGTGGATCATGCTGAATTTAGATTGATTTGAACTTGGGTCTTCCTCTACCCCCCAATTGAAACAAAAAGTGTTCTGCTCTCGATTGGGGAAGCTCAGAATGGGGGGGGGGGGAGCCAAGCACAGCAAGATCCTCTTTCTTTTCCTGAACGAGGCGGAGGTGGGGGGAGAGGATTGTAAACAGCAGAGGAGGGGGAAAAAACCAAGAGGCAAATCTGCTGAGAGAAGTTAGGGCGTCTGAAGCGCAGTCACTTTAAGACACGCTTTGCAACCGAGAACCAGGAAGTCTTTGAACTGACGCCCTGGCCAATCAGGGAAGACTGCTTTGCTATGAGGCACAGAGCAGGAAGTTAATTCACAAAAAGCAGAAATCTGCACACTTCCTGATGCTGGTTTTTCAAATATGGAGTTTTATATCCACTTCTGGATATCGCAGGGGAAACGTAGGATCACTCCGGATCAATCATGCTTGTTGCACTAGGAAAATTTAAAGCGCCCAAAATCAAAGTGGAAATTGAATTAAGTGCAGACGGCAGGGATCCATTCAAACTGGGACTGGGTAAAAAGCCCCATGCAGACAACACCAGGGACTGTTTTCTCAAATGCGCGTCATCCCTTTCTAGGTTGACATACCTTTGCAGAGCCGTCACAGCACTGCGCACAACCCAGCTGGGTTAAAAGCTCTACAGAAGCCCATTGCGTGACCTAAAATATCACAGTGCTTGGCACTCAGCTTTGTGGCATAGTGTGTTCTGCTGTATGGCACCTTGCCTGCCTAAAGCTGCATTGCATCATATAGAGCACAGACCACGCAGCATTAGTGTCACATCACGATTTATGCCGGCTTCCAATAGATGGCAGTCCAGAATTGATTTCTGTTATAGATGCTCCTGCCCATGAGTTAAGATCACAGGGAGAGGTTCTCCTGAGTGCCCCATCTATCAGAGAATCCTGTCTGGTGGGCATAAGACACAGGGCCTTTTTGGTGGCTACCCCGTGATTATGGAGCAACTGCCTGGCCCCCTTGCTCTCGCTCTTTAGGAGGCCGTTGAAGATGATTTTATATAGCAGCGGTCGGCAAGCTTCCGCTTGCCGCGGACCGCTGCGGAGTAGTGGGCGGAGAGGGCGGCCTGGGGGCCCGTGCACGTGCGGCAGCCCCAGCGCAAACGCGCATGTGTGGACTGCCGCGCACGCGCGTTTGCGCCCGGCAGGGGCGCAAACGCTCGTGCGCGGCAGTCCGCGCATGCGCGTTTGTGCCGCCGCCATGCCGGCGGCTGCGGCTTCCCCTCCCGGCCCCTCTGGGCCGCAAGCAAATCGGCTGCTAAAGCGGCCGATTAGCTTGCGGCTCGGCAAGCTTCTCTTCCCTCCCCTCACAGCGGCCTGGCGAGCTTCTCGTGTCGGGGGGGGAAGGAAGAAGGAGCCGCAGCCTGGCGCCGAGGCCTTCGCGGCCCGGCACCGGGCCGCAGCCCGCGGGTTGGAGACCACTGTTATATAGGACTGTGTTTGGTAACGTTTACTACTGGCCCTGCGTTGTGATTTGGAATTTTGTGGTTTATTTTGTCTCGTGTTTTATTCTGTGTGATTTATTTCCATTGTATATCACCTGCAGCTTCATGAAGAAGAAAGGCAGCTAATAAATGTGTTTGAGACCCTAATCCACCATTGGGTTGTCTATAGCAGGGGTAGTCAACCTGTGGTCCTCCAGAGAGAAAGGCAGGGGCATAATTGAAGTGAACCCATAAATAAAACCCAGAGCCAACTGAGGCGGCATCCCATGTTGAGTCCTTGCTCTCCTCCCTTCCCTTCCCCCCAGGCCTACACATTGTCTTGAACTCCATCATGAAAGCCATGGTGCCCCTCTTGCACATCGCGCTGCTGGTCCTCTTCGTCATCATAATCTACGCCATCATCGGCCTGGAGCTATTCATCGGGCGCATGCATAAGACCTGCTTCATCATTGGCTCAGGTAGGGTGGCTGGAGGGAGAGACGGAGCGGTCTTGTGGCTGCTTGTGTCCCGAAGGAATGGACTTTGGGTTGTGGGGCTGCCACACATCTGCCGTGTGTAGATGTGCTGTTGGGTACTGCTCCTTTCCATGGTGTGAGCCTAAACATCCAGGCCTCCTTAACAATCAGGAATCTCCGCAGTCAATGCGGATTTTGTTTGTTTATTTAAATCCTTTATTCTGCTTCTGTCTCGCACGGCCGGGCTCATAGCAACTTAACAAAACAAAAAGTGATAAGCCACAGCACCACAATAAAAGAGGAGCAGGAAGGGGAAGACGGAAGGGGGCTGAGCCGGTCGAAGGATTCAGGCCTTGGTGGAATATTCTCATCCGAGAAGCAGGTGTGATGATGTCACAGACCTGCCCCCACCCCCAATCTGTGAGGACAGATTATTGGCCTCACTTCTCTCGTTGTGAGTGGAGGCGTCTGCTTTTATAAAATCCTCTAGCAATGTGCAAAAATGCCTGAATAGGTGATATAAAACTAGAAGCCTCACTGATACACAGACATACGAAGCTGCTTTAGCGTTAATCGGATCATTGGACCATCGAAATCAGACCGGCAGTGGTTCTCTGGAATCTCAGGCAGTGGTCTTTGTCACCTACCTGGGCCTTTCAACTGGAGACGGCAGGGATTGAACCTGGGGCCCTTTGCATGCCGCTCTGCCGCTGAGCCACAGCCCTTACATACAAAGCTGCCATATACTGAATCAGGCCCTTGGTCCATCAGTACCGTCTTCTCAGACTGGCAGCAGCTCTCCAGGATCTCTGGCTGAGATCTTTGACATCACCTCTTTCTAGATCCTTAGGCAGGGCATGCCAGGGATTGAACCTGGGACCTTCTGCATACAAAGCAGGTATCACAGAGAAAAGCCATTTTTACACTTTTTAGAATGTCCCACCCCACTGGACAGACAGTAATGAAAGCTGGCCTTGCTACCTAGATTGGCCTAGCAGAATTCTCTTTCTTTCTTTCTTTCTTTCTTTCTTTCTTTCTTTCTTTCTTTCTTTCTTTCTTTCTTTCTTTCTTTCTTTCTTTCTTTCTTTCTTTCTTTCTTTCTTTCTTTCTTTCTTTCTTTCTTTCTTTCTTTCTTTCTTTCTTTCTTTCTCTGTCTGTCTGTCTGTCTGTCTGTCTGTCTGTCTGTCTTTCTCTTTCTCTCTTTCTCTCTTTCTCTCTTTCTCTTTCTCTTTCTCTTTCTCTTTCTCTTTCTCTCTCTCTCTCTCTCTCTCTCTCTCTCTCTCTCTCTCTCTCTCCCTCCCTCCCTCCCTCCCTCTCTTTCTGTCTTTCTGTCTCCCCCTTTCCCCCTTTGTTTCTACGTCGCTTTTATTCTAAAGCAGTTTACGAAACCTTGCCCCTCTTCTTCTGCGTCTTTTATACTCTCGCAGAACTGGAAGCCGAGGAAGACCCTTCCCCTTGCGCCTTCTCCGGGCACGGCCGGGAATGCACAGTGAACAACAGCGAGTGCCGCGGGAAGTGGGAAGGGCCCAACGGGGGCATCACCAACTTCGACAACTTCTTCTTCGCCATGCTGACCGTCTTCCAGTGCATCACCATGGAAGGCTGGACTGACGTGCTCTATTGGGTGAGCTGGCATCCCCTCTGCGTTGTGGGGATGAGGGAGAAGCACTGCTGGTATGTCCCCAAAGCAACCCCTCCCTGACCCCTTCCCTCTCGCCGCCCCAGATGCAGGACGCCATGGGTCACGAGCTGCCGTGGATTTACTTTGTCAGCCTCGTCATCTTCGGCTCCTTCTTTGTGCTCAACCTGGTCTTGGGTGTGCTGAGCGGGTAAGTTAGATTCCGGCTGCCCATAGGCCTGTGAATAGAGTTGCTAGCGTCCAGGTGGGATCGTAAAGCCTGAACAAAAGCTAACTATACGATACAGATGGGCTGTCTAATCCATGTCAAATGATTATTCTTGTCTGTGTTTCCATTTTTTAAAATTTATTGCAGCCTTCATAACAACCGCTTTCGAATGTGCTTTCATCAGTACCAAAGAGACCCCAAAAGGTCGGAAGTAGACTTCAAAAAGCAATCCTCAAAAGGGATGTCAGTAGAAACACCTACAAAGCCACTTGTAACACCTTCCATGAATCTGTTCCCCAGGGGGACCCTGCTTCCAATAAGGCCAAAACATAGGAAGAAACAAGCAGGGTCCGCCCCGGGGAGCAGACCCATTAAAAGTTGTGGTTGTTATCTGGTTGTTATCCGGATGACGCTTTGGATACATTTGAAAAAAGAACAAAAGCAAAAACTTCGGCCCTCCGGATGTCCATGGACTACAATTCCCAGGAGCCCCTGTCAGCATTCGCTCCTGGGAATCGTAGCCCATGGACATCTGAAGGGCCGCAGTTTGACTACCCCTGACCTGATTAGATTGCCCCTCTTTATTGTTCTCTATTTAGCCTTTGTTCAGGGATTTGGGGGTTTTATTGTACCTGGACTGAACAAGCGGCTTGAGTTTTTTGTAGCCTCCAGGAGGGGCCTGGGGAGCTCCTGGAATTACAGCTGATCGCCAGGGTATCAGCACCCTCTGGAGAAACAGCTTGTTTTGGAGTGGGGGGAACTCCATGGCATCGTACCCTGCTGACCTCCCTCCCCAAACCCTGTTCTCTCCAGGCCCCACCTCCCTGGATCTCCAGGTATTTCCCAACCCAGAGTTGGCAACCCCAGAGGAAATCCTCCATGAAGGAAAGATTCAAAAGGCCATCCTGAAATCCAGGCCTAGAGAGGCCACTGCAGCAGAAAACCCAATGAAATGAGGGGACATCATGATGTCTGCTTCGAAGAGTGAAATTGGTGGCATCATTCCCTATTAGGGTTGCCAACTCTGGCCTGTGAAATTCCTGGAGATTTGGGAGCAGCGTCTATAGAAGGGGGAAGCAAGGAAGGGATTTCATATGGAATCTGTGGGGTACTGCAGAATTTGCACTCTCAAGCTATTGGCTTCACCCGGGGAATTGGACTCTGCGCTCCAAAGATCAGTTGTAATTCCAAGAGATCTCCAGGTCCCACCTGGAGCTTGGCAACCATGCGCTCTGATGAGGTCCTTGCCCCCACCCCCAGGTTCCAACCCCCCAGCTCCGCCCCAAATCCCCAAGAATTTCCAATTCCGGTACCAGCCACTCCGGTGTAAATAAACTTGCGTTTCGGTGGTTGTGTAAGATTAGGGTTGTCAGCCCCGGGCTAGGAAATACCTGGAGATTTTGGGGGTGGGGCTTTGGTGAGGGGAGGGATCATGCCATAGACCCCACCTTCCAAAGCAGCCATTTTTCTTCCCAGAGGACCTGATCCCTGTCGCTTAGAAATCACTTGTAACCTCAGGAGTTCTCCATCCACCACCTGGAGGCCGGCAACCCTATGCCCAAACCTGACCCGGGACCTTGCGTTTTATAATCCAATGATCCATCCCAACATTTCAGCCTCCCCTTTCGGCTCTGTCTGTGCCCAGAGCTCTCTAGCTGTGCCCGACACAGACGGCCGACTGCGTCAAAGGCTGTCTTCCCAGCAGGAGGGCCTCGCATCTGAGGAGATTTCCGGGCCCTCTGCCGAGCAGTCGTGTGCAGGGCTAATCCGATCCCCTCCCTTCCCCGCAGAGAATTCTCCAAGGAGCGAGAGAAGGCCAAAGCCCGGGGCGACTTCCAAAAGCTACGGGAGAAGCAGCAAATGGAGGAGGACCTGAAGGGCTACCTGGACTGGATCACCCAGGCCGAAGACATCGAGCCCGACGAGGAAGGCGACGAGATGGACGACAAGCACACCCGTAAGGGCCCCTGCCGGCGCCCTTCCGTAGGACCCCACCCATCCCCAACTCCGTTCTGCCCCACAACCGTGCTCTGCCGTGGCAGGGGGACGTTAGAGACAGCAGCTCCCATCTGGGTCTCGCGGCAGATCCAGGCGAAGGGATTAGAGAGGAATCAATCCCAGCTGCGGCAGGACAAGATTAGCAGGAACCGCGAGGAAATCGCCAGCTCACGAAAGGTTCCCACTAAGCACGCGGGGCTCACATCTGAGTTGAGGCAGGCAGAAGAAGCCCAGCCCTTGGACGTGTGTGTGTGTGGGGGGGGCTGTTAGTTTGGGGTCAGGAACGGTGTTGGGGGGCCATGGTCCCTCTTGTGCCTTTTGCTCGCCATTTCCGTTCTTGCTTTTCCTCTCCCTTCCCCTCTCCGGCCTTCTGGTGACGGGAAGAGACACGGAGGTTGCGTTCTTCCCTCTGGCCGTGCCCAAAGCCAGCCAGTTAGTGGCGTCTTTGGACTTACGCCTGCCCTTCCCCACAGCTATCGTTCGTGCCAGGAGAAACCGGCACAGAGTTCCAAGGGGCCACCTCTGGCGCTGAGATAATTAGACTTGTTAGCCACTCGGGGGTCACTGAGTCATTGGCGATACTTGCTCAGGCAGCCATGCGTCAAGTGCAGCGGGCCTTCCCTGCTTAAGCCATGAGTCTGTTTTCGAGGGTCAGTGTGATGCAGGGGTTAAGAGTGGCAAAGCTTATTTGCAGGAGCAGGAGAAGAGTTGTTTTTTGCACCCTACTTTTCTCTACCTGATGGAGTCTCAGCGCTCCCCTTCCCTTTCTCTCCCCACGACAGCCAGCCTGTGAGGGAGGTGGGGCCAAGAGAGTTCTGAGAGAACTGGGTCACCCTACTGGCTGCATGTGCAGGAGGAGTAGGGAATTGGTTCTCCAGATTAGAGTCCACAACTGTATACCACTATAGCACACTGGCTCTTGGCAGGGTTGATTCCTCGGTCCTCCTCCACATGAAGCTTCCCAGGTGACCTTGCGCCCTCCACAATTTGTGACTCCTTAAGGTAGAGAAAAGCAGGGTAGAAAAAGTTCTTCTTCCCTCCCTGCTCCGCTCATTTATTTCATTTATACCACACACAAAACACCCTGCATCTTCTCTCCTCCATTTCACCCTCACAACAACGTGAGGCGAGTTAATCTGACAGCATGTGACCAGCCAAAAGTCACCCAGCAACCTTCCATGGTGAACTTGGGATTTGAACCTGGGCCTCCCTGGCCCTAGCCCCAGCCCTAACCACTGCACCACATCAGCCGTCCAATTTCAAACAAATTCCGGGAATCTCAGTCCTTAACCCACGGTTTCCAACATGGCGTCTTCTGACACCTTTCCCAGGTGTCCACCTTTTTAAGAAGTGGCCAGGATAAGGTAGGCTAGCAAGGCTTCTGATAGGCTGTGCAGATTTAAAAAACAGTAATTTGGAAGCTGCTGCTACCACAAGCACAAGGATCTTCACTGTTGGATTGACGGTAAGCCATGGCAGCTATTTTGTGACAGGCTCCGCCTCCAGCAGCAGCCATTTTGTGGCTGCACCCACTATGCTGTATCCTAATTCCAATGTCTGTTTTCCAGTTGCTGTTTTATTTTTTATTAATATCTATTATGCTGTACTGTCGGCAAGAGGGCATAATTTGCCGTCTTAAGTTTTTATCATTACGCTGTGATTCGCCATGAGCCAGCTGGTCTGGGAGTGGCGGTATAAAAATCCAATAATTAATAAATAAAGTGCCCACAGGCTTGAAAAGCTGGTAGAGCCCTTCTCCATCTCAGTAATAAAGACAGATTTGGGAATACCCAACATGGAGGCAAGCCAACAGGGACTTTTCCCTCAGGATTCAACCCTTCCCCTTTTCTCTGGCATCTTTGTCATGTAACTCATACCAGTTTTATTTTTTTTTTCTCCATCCATTTTCACTTGCCCGTGTTCTTTTCCTCCTTCCGGCCCTCCCTTCTATTCATCCTTTCCACCCCGGGACCTCCCTTATGCAAGGCGCGTCTGTGGCAGACCTGACGGGGAAGAAGAGAGGCAAGAAATGGTTCAAACACAACCACCACAGCATCGACCTTCACAGTAATTTCCTCGTTTTCCTCTTTTCTCGTTTCCTCGTTTCTGTCCTCTTGGAGGTCTAGGCAGCAAAAGAGAGTCCACGTTTCCGTTCCATGCCCACCTGTGCACTCAGAATCCCCGGGGATCTAACTGAACTCGCAAACGTAGCCTCTTGTTCTCGATTCTAGTTTGTTTTGGAACCACCGTCGTGTGTAGACAGGAAAAGGGTCGTTTTCAAGCTGGCGATGCAAAAACTTTATTCAAACAATGCAAACTGTTATAAGCAGAACGAGTTCCTAGGTACGGCAGCCTCGTTTTCGTTTTCACTTCATCAGTGGACTTATCAATATTAAAAGTCACTTAGGATGGTTACCTTGTTGGACCTTTGATATTAGTAGGCCCAAGATATATGTCTTAAAATATAAGATCGCTTGCTATAGACTAACTTTATTAGTGTCCTTGTAAAAAACAATTTAAAGAAATACTACACTATATCGATAAGTTCACTGATGAAGTGAAAACGAAAATGAGGCTGTTGTACCTAGGAACTCGTTCTGCTTATAACAGTTTATATTGTTTGAATAATGTTTTTGCCATCACCAGCTTGAAAACTACCTTTTTCTTGTCTACACATCTTCAGCTGACGTGTTGTCTCTGCTTCTGCTTATGACCATTGTATAGTTAATCTCTTGACCAGCGGAAATTTTAGCCTTTTGGCTTAGGTCCCGCTTGCTGCATATAACCTTCCTCCAAATAACAGGATCAGCCAATGGTCCACCTAGGTCTCTAATGTGATGCCCATGGGCACCAGGAAGCCCACCGACACCTTCCCTGGCACCCACCAAGCATTACTATTGGCCCATCAGGATCAGTATTGTCGACTCAGGCTGGCAGCTGCTCTTCAGGGTTCCAGGCAGAGGCCTTTCCCATCACCTCCTGCTAAGGTAAAGGTAAAGGTATCCCCTGTGCAAGCACCGAGTCATGTCTGACCCTTGGGGTGACGCCCTCTAGCGTTTTCATGGCAGACTCAATACGGGGTGGTTTGCCAGTGCCTTCCCCAGTCATTACCCTTTACCCCCCAGCAAGCTGGGTCCTCATTTTACCGACCTCGGAAGGATGGAAGGCTGAGTCAACCTTGAGCCGGCTGCTGGGATCGAACTCCCAGCCTTATGGGCAAAGCTTTCAGACGGCTGCCTCACCACTCTGCGCCACAAGAGGCTCATGGGAGGTCCTGCTAGGTCCTTTCTAATTGGCGATGCTAGGAACTGAACCTGGGATTGTAGAAGTCTGGAACCCACCATATTAGGGGCCATATTACATATCAGGGCCCATATTAACAATAAGATAGACATAGCAGTACAGACCACCATCTTGACTCAAGTGGTTACAGTGGATGAGCGAGAGGGTTGGGAGGGTCCCGCACAGGGCAGGGGGTTGGACTAGATGACCCAGGAGGTCCCTTTCAACTCTAGGATTCGATGATTATACATGTACGCTTGTGGACTCTTTTGTACGGGACGACTGTACTACCCGCACAGAAAAGCCCTCTTGCAACTTCAGTTTTGTATAGTTTCTGGAGTGCCAAGAAAGGGGGATTTCCGCTGACCTCCTTAAGCCGGCTGTTCCATAAGGCAGGAGCCACAACGTAGGAAGGATATGTACATACGGTTGTCCCGTTTGCCCAGTTGCAGTTTGGCACCTGCAGAATTCCTCATCCTTTTGTCCATCCGTGATCAAACTCCTAGAATCCTAGCGTGGGAAGGGGAAGGGGCCACGCAGGCCATCTACTAGTGTGCTGTCTGACTACCGTCTGCCAGGCGAAAGAAAAACGCAACAACTCGTGTTTCTCTCCCCAGCCAGTCTTGCTGCCAGCGAAACCGCATCTGTGAATACAGAGAACGTCGGGGACGAAGACCACCATCCTAACCACTGCTGCGATGTTTGCTTGTGAGTTTGCCTGACCGAAGCGACGAAGACACAGGAAGAGAAAGTGGGACAGTGCTGATATTGCCCACGAGTCGGGGTTCATGAGGCTGACTCCTGAACTCTTTCCGCACACATAGGATAATGCACTTTCAATGTGCTTTGGCAGTTGGATTTTCCTGTGCGGAACAGGAAAATCTGCTTCTAAAGTGCAATGAAAGTGCATTATCTGTTGTGTGCAGAATAGGCCCTGTAATGAGGCAACGAGAAATATATCCTTTCAACTCCTTTTTGGGTTGCCAGATACATGTAAGAAAATACTGGACGCACCAACACTTGATGCTACCTTCTTCCAGCGTGTTGTTGGTGCCAGGCGGAGCACCCCACCTAAACTCAAAGCAGCTGCCGCCAGCTTCACCCTTGGAATTGGCACTGCCCCCTCTAAGCCCAAAGGCGTGCTTTATGCTGTTTAGGCTTGGTAAGGTGGTCGGTTGATCCAGTTTGCCCTGGGCAAAGGGTCGTGGTGGAGGGCCTGCTAACGAGGGCCTCTTGGCCTGCTAGGCTGGGCCTGCTAATGAGGGCCTCTTGGCCTGCTAGGCTGGGCCTGCTAATGAGGGCCTCTTGGCCTGCTAGGCTGGGCCTGCTAATGAGGGCCTTTTGGTCTGCTAGGCTGGGCCTGCTAATGAGGGCCTCTTGGCCTGCTAGGCTGGGCCTGCTAATGAGGGCCTCTTGGCCTGCTAGGCTGGGCCTGCTAATGAGGGCCGCCTGGCCTGCTGACTGCCTGCTAAGGAGCTCTGTCCCGGACCTGCTAACGAGCTGGCCAGCCCCCGCCCACCCCACTTGATCTGGCTGCAAGCTGCGGCCCAAAGCCCCCTTAAGCTGCCTGGCCGGCATCCAGTGAAGGGGACCGTTTCAAGGCCCGTTCTTAGGGATGGGCTTTGTAGCTAGTATATATATATATATCTCTCTTCCAAAAACAAAAGGGAGTTAAAATGGGATCCAGATTAAATATGTGTGTGTGAATAAATAAATAAAATAATTTCATAGTATTTTATTACTAGAAGATGACAATGTAAATAAATAGATTGGAAGAAACAGGTACCATAAAGAAGCAATACCAAGAGGTTTTTGAAAGAATTTGTTTTCTGCCTCCACGCCATTTTCTTTCCTTTTTTTCACTTGCAGATTGTGGGAAAAGGCGTCCCACTTCTGCTGCTCACTTCAGACCACTCAGCAACCCATCTGAATTTCACCACTCTCCAGATCACAGAGATCTGTTTCCCTTGGGAAAATGGTGGCTTTCAGAGTTGGACTCTAAGGCATTGTAGGCACACCAAGCTCCCTCCCCTCCCCTCCCCTCCCCACACCCTGCCCTCCCCCAATTTCCATCCCGGAAATCTCAGGAGTTTCCCAATTGAGAGTGGGCAACCCAAGCTCCAGGGGGGATGTTTCTGCCTCTGAAGGTGAGAAACGATCAGCAGGTGGCTCTAGATGATAAAGATTTCACAATCGTATTATCTAAGGGAAACTGGGATGATTTTTCTCAGCCAGCACCGTACATTTTCCATTTACCGCAGCTGCAGCAATCGCAATATGCTGGGTCGTGCGAGGTAATCACATCAGGCAATTTGAACCCTGTAGGCTTCACTCTTCTCACTTCTTCCTCTCCTGTTGGTGTTCTTTTCGGGCAGTGAGATCAGCTTTCTAATCGTGCGAAGTCAGAGGGTTTGTCTCGAAAGCCAGCCTGGTGTCTTGGTTTAGGAGCAGAAGCTTCTAATCTGGAGAAGTGGGTTTGATTCCCCACTCCTCCTCATAAAGCCAGGCTCACCTACCTCGCGCGGTGTGGGGAGGGGAAGGGCAGGTGACTGGAAGTCACTTTGAGACTCCTTCTGGTAGAGAAAAGTGGGATACAACTCAGCAGCATCTCCAGTTAGAAGGACCAGGCAGGAGGGGATGGCAAAGACCTTGGCCTGAGACCCTGGCTCAGTGGCAGAGCCTCTGCTTGGCAGGCAGAAGGTCCCAGGATCAATCCCCATCATCTCCAGTTAAAAGGACCTGGCAGGAGGGGATGGGAAAGACCTTGACCTAAGACCCTGGCTCAGTGGCAGAGCCTCTGCTTGGCAGGCAGAAGGTCCCAGGTTCAATCCCCAGCATCTCCAGTTAGAAGGACCAGGCAGGAGGGGATGGGAAAGACCTTGGCCTGAGACCCTGGCTCAGTGGCAGAGCCTCTGCTTGGCAGGCAGAAGGTCCCAGGTTCAATCCCCAGCATCTCCAGTTAGAAGGACCAGGCAGGAGGGGATGGGAAAGACCTTGGCCTGAGACCCTGGCTCAGTGGCAGAGCCTCTGCTTGGCAGGCAGAAGGTCCCAGGTTCAATCCCCAGCATCTCCAGTTAGAAGGACCAGGCAGGAGGGGATGGGGAAGACCTTGGCCTGAGACCCTGGAGAGCCATTGCCTGTCTGAGTAGACAATACTGACTTTGATACAGCATAAAATAACTCCCTGTATAAAGATAAGAACCCTCTTCCAAGTTTGACAGCATATCTGTAAAGTGCGATATGCGGTCAATTGTCGACAGCGTTCCTTGTGAACGGCAGTCCCTGCACCACAGATAAGAGCGCTCAGCTTTCCAAGAGGGTGAGCGATCTCCGCAGTTGATGGCTTTGCATTGATCTCTCTCTTTTTCCACGTCTGCTCTTCCTCAGGGGCAAGTTCTGGAAGACGAAATCTGGGTGAGTCGTACGTCCTCCTTCCCATCTCCTAACAACCTGGCCAGGGCCAGCTGAGCGTCCTGGCGTTTTATCCACGGCTTCTCTTTCCCCGCTGCAGCCGTCGCCTGCGACGCCTGAACCGCCTTTTCCGGAAGAAGTGCCGCCTGGCCGTCAAATCCGTCACTTTCTACTGGATGGTCCTGCTCTTGGTCTTTCTCAACACCCTGACCATCGCCTCGGAGCATTACAACCAGCCCGACTGGCTCACGGAGATCCAAGGTGGGGGAGGCGGCTACAGTGTTGTTGTTGTTGTTGTTATTGATGATAATAACGATAACCATTATATTGTTGTAGGGCAGCCTTTCTCATCTTCATTACCCTTGAAGCCCCTGAAACATCCTTCAGGCTTCGAGAAACCCCAGAAGTAGCGCCATCGTGCAGAATAGGGCTGGGAAGCAGAGCTGTGGACACGCCCACCGGAGGCCCCTCCCCTTCCCACCCCCTCCAGGCCCAGCATTGGCCATTTTGGGAAGGGGAGGCAGGTCGACATGATCGTATATGGTCATTTCACCCAACAAATGTTTAGCAGATTTCAAAAATATATGACAATTAATTAACTCGCACCGATTTCAGATCCGATCATGGTCATCTTTAAATGTTTTCTCTGAGCCTTCGGGAGTGCCAGACGCCATTTCTTGGCTGAATGAGCATCCCAGGCCAAACGACCACGTCTGGTTCCTGGTTCTGGGGAGGAGGCTGGTAGGAGAATTCCTCGGCCCCCTGCCCCCTCCTTTTAAAAAATATTTCCCCCTTTTTAAAAATGCACCACAGCTACATAATAATACAGTCCCAGCCTGTAATAACACTCATTAATTGAAGTATCAGCATTCACAAAGTGCCATGCAGCTGCTGATTCTTATAATAAGGTTATCTCCATGAACTGCTTTAAATCACTTCAAGTAATTAATTACCCCTTGGGAACACTCATCGCTCGATCATCTTTACTCTCCAAATTGCTTACCACCCTACCACTTCAACTGCATTTCTTTCCTGAATGCAGCATCGCTCTGACATACAATATGCTTGATCTCTTCTGTATGTTTTTTTGGTTTTGCCTTGGTTCTGGCCCACTACTGCTTCGGTTTATCCCCTGATTTCCATGTGCATTTGGGGACCTTCAGATTTCACTTTGTCATTAATTCATTAATTCATTAATTCATTAATTCATTAATTCATTAATTCATTCATTCATTCATTCATTCATTCATTCATTCATTCATACTTTTATACCGCCTTTCCGTACAGCTCTGGGTGGTTTACATAAAACATTTTAGAACATTTACATAGAACAATGTCAGTATCAATATAACAATAACAATAACTTACCAACTCGAACAACATTTCAACAACAACAACTCTGACACTCCCTTGGTAGGTTCGATCTCTCAGTCTGAGGGGGGGGGGGCTGTATATGTTTTCCTCCTCTCGAGGTTCTTCTGACTCCTTGAAGACCGCTTTTGCCTCTGTATCAGCCTTTCTCAAGCTTTTTTACTGTTGAGAAACCCCTGAAACGTTCTTCAGGCTTTGAGAAACCTCAGAAGTGGTGCAAAGATGCGCAAAACGGTTGAGAAGCATAGCTGTGTCCATGCCCTGTGGGGCCCCTCCCCTTCCCGAGCCCTCCAGGCATATCAAGCCTGCTCTGTATTTTTCTGGGAGCTTTTTCCCAGTGCATAATGTCCCGATTGGTTCTCTATGTCTCACCCACCTCCAGGACACTTTTCAGTTTTACTGGTGAACTGTTCTCATTGTGAAACCATTGCCTTTTCCCCCTCTCCTGCGTGATTTATTTCTCCTATGGCAGGATTACGCACAGGAAGCATGTAACAATATGAAATACGTGGCCAAGTAGGCACAGCGGTTCTGCAGACCGATTGGGAAGCCCCCCTATATACAAATCTCAGAATTTTCACTCTACTCCATTGCAGCTGGGGAAAGTGCAAAGAGCTCCGTCACATCTCCCTGGAAAGCACGACTCTCCCATTCCTATGATAGATGGGATGTAGTTTGCCAGACTGCACTGCAATTGCATTCAGGACCTGCTGTTTTGCCTCATTTAAACAGCACGTCTGCACAATGGCCACAGCCTGTTTGTATTCTATGAACTGGATCTTGCATTAGAGGACTAACATGATCCATGGTTCTCCTTATAGAGACACTGGCAGAGGCTGGCCCAAGGCCGCCTGCAGGGCAACTTACTCCACCGTCTTCCCTACGCCAGGGGTAGTCAACCTGTGGTCCTCCAGATGTCCATGGACTACAATTCCCATGAGCCCCTGCCAGCATTTTGCTGGCAGGGGCTCATGGGAATTGTAGTCCATGGACATCTTGGAGGACCACAGGTTGACTTACCCCTGCCTACACCTTTCCCCCCCCCCCAGATTATGCCAACAAGGTGCTTCTTTCGCTGTTCACCTTGGAGATGCTACTGAAGATGTACAGCCTGGGCCTGCAGGCCTACTTTGTCAGCTTCTTCAACCGGTTCGACTGCTTCGTGGTGTGCGGCGGGATCCTGGAGACCGTCTTGGTCGAGTTCCAAATCATGCAGCCCCTCGGGATCTCCGTGCTCCGTTGTGTCCGCCTCCTGCGGATCTTCAAGGTTACCAGGTCGGTGGCGTTTGTAGGCTGGTTCCGGCTGGGGGCGGGGCGCTTGAGATTGTCATTGGTTGATGTTAAACGCGAGTCTCGTGGCTGGCTCCAGATGCTGTAAATGTTACGTGATTGGAAGTTGTTTATTTGCTGGGTTTATACCCAGTTATTCATCCAAATTGATAAGGCTGCCTGGTCTTTTGAGGATCGGACATGTGGGCTGATTCTGCACTTACTTTGTTTATTTCGTTGTGGATACTGCTGAATCCAGATCGATTTTAACTCAGGTCTTCCTCTATCCCCCCCCCCATTGAAACAGAAAAGTGTTCTGCATGTGATTTGGGAAGTTCAGAAGGGGGGAGCCAATCGTAGAAGGAGCCTCTTTCTTTTCTTGAAGGGGCGGGGGGGGGAGGATTGGAGACAGCAGAGGAGGGGGAATAAATCCAAGAGGCAAATCTCTGCAGAGAGAAGTTAGGGCTTCTGGAGCTTCTGCCGAGAGAAGTTAGAGCTTCCCCTTTAAGGGAAACCTTACAGCCTGGGCATGAGGAAGCCTTTGAATTGATGGCCAGTCCAATCAGGGCTTTTCCACAGCGTTGGAGGCTCAAGGCAGCAAGTTAGCTTGGGACAAGCAGAGAGCTGTACCTTTATTCATGCTGATTTTTCAAATATCGAGGGTTATATCTATTCTAGGATGTCACGGGGGAAAGGTAGGGTCACTCCAGATCAATCCTGCTTGTTGCAGAGGGAACATTTAAATTGGCTAAAATCAAAATGGAAATCCCATAAAAGCTTTTTGCAGACCCAGCCCAAGAATCCAGGAATGGAATCTGGGGCACTTCCCGGTGGAAACGCTGCTGGAATCTAGAAGCACTTGGTGATTTCATAGAAAGAGATCTCAATCCTTCCCTTCTGTCAGTTTCTCCTTCTCAGACGTTCAACCCCCAATGCTTGCAGAGAATTCAAAAAAGATCCTAAAACGGGTCAAGCAGCCTCCCTCCCCCAACAAGAGACTGCAGGCCCCTTTGGAATTCTGACATCGTGCAGTGGGTGTAGTCACAACATGGCTGCCCCAAAATGGCGGCTGCAGGAGGAGGCTGACTCGGCAGCCCTAATTAGGGACTGGAGATAGATCTGAATTACCACTGATCTCTGGACTGCAGTTCCCCTGGAGGAAATGGCTGCTTTGTGGGGTGGGCCCCCTGCATTATACCCTGCTGAGGTCCTTCTTCTCCCCAGAGAGTAGCCAGACTCCACTGGGCTGTCACCGGGGGAGGCACAGCACTCTCTGGGAGCCTTCCCCATGGACTTATATGAACCCAGAACGGTGTCTGGTAGGATTGAGTGCTTTGGCGCGCTTCAGCAGACATTCCAGCTCGAAGTGGCTAGTGCCACGGGCGGAAGGAGTGCCGCCGGAGGCGCCGTGTGACTTGGCGCCTGCATGCAGGCGTGGAGCTCTGCGCCTGCGTGCATGTGCCTACTGGCGCGTCGCCACCAGTGCCACCCCTCCCCCTGCACTGTGGTGCTAGCAGCTTTGGGGTGGAATGGCCACCGAAGCAGAAGTAATATTGGGGGTGATGCTCTGGCTTTCGGGGAAACTATGGTAAAAAAATCAGTTTTGCCCCAAACCCAGAGCATCAAACTCCAGCATGCTGATGTTACTTCTGGGAGACGTCAGCATATTGGGACGCTCTTCTTGATCTCAGTAAGTGCAGGGGGTCCAGGAGGGTATGAGGATCACCATGAATGCAGCTGTGTTCAGGGGGATTTCCCCCCCAAACAGCAAACATAACAACAGAGTGGGTGTTTCCCGGGTCCCAGCAACAGTCTGGCATCCCTACTCCCCCCTGCCTCAGCTCCACCCCCCAAATCTCTTATCGATGGCAGCCTTCCAGTGAGACCACCTGCACCATGTCCCTCCACCCACCCACCCATCCATCTGTATCCCGTTCCCCTTCCAGGCACTGGGCCTCGCTGAGCAACCTGGTGGCCTCCTTGCTGAACTCCATGAAGTCCATCGCCTCGCTGCTTCTCTTGCTCTTCCTCTTCATCATCATCTTCTCCTTGCTGGGCATGCAGCTCTTTGGGGGCAAGTTCAACTTCGACGAGACCCAGACCAAGCGCAGCACTTTCGACACGTTCCCCCAGGCCCTCCTCACCGTCTTCCAGGTACGAGCGCAAGCAAGGTGGGAGGTGACCTGGTGGCGGCTGGGGGGTCAGGAGCAGCATCCCCTCTGAGCTGGGCAAGCGAGCAGGGTCGGCCGTACTTCCGGGACCTGACAGGACTAGGCTAGCCCGGGCTGGACAGCACAAGGCATGTACATGAATCGTGGTCATCAAATTGAACTCTGGCGAACCAGGTTTGATTCTCCGCTCCTCCACAGGCAGCCAGCTGGGTGACCTTGGGCTCACCACAGCATTGAGAAAACTGTTCTGACTGAGAAGGAATCTCAGGGCTCTCTCAGCCTCACCCACCTCACAGGGGGTCTGTTGTGGGGAGAGGAAAGGGGAGGCAATTGGAAGCCACTTTGAGACTCCTTCGGGGAGAGAAAAGTGGCATATAAGAACCAACTCTTCTTCTTCTTCAGTAATATCAGGGCTCTCTCAGCCTCCCCTCCCTCACAGGGGGTCTGTTGTGGGGAGAGGAAAGGGGAGGCAATTGGAAAAGTGGCATATAAGAACCAACTCTTCTTCTTCTTCAGTAATCTCAGAGCTCTCTCAGCCTCACCCACCTCACAGGGTGTCTGTTGTGGGGAGAGGAAAGGGAAGGCGATTGTAAGCTGCTTTGTGACACCTTCAGGTAGAAAAAAGCGGCATATAAGAACCAACACTTCTTCTTCTACACGCAGGAGGATGTGTGGCTGATACACCCTGGAATTCCTTTTTTGTGTTCTCAGGGGGTGGCTTTCTTGAGACCGCATAATAAAGCCACCTTCTTTTCACTGGAATATTGCAAGCTGCTCTGCTCTAGAAGCGCTTGTGGAACAACTGTTGCTTTATTGTCCCTTTGCCCTTGCCGTAGATCCTAACAGGAGAAGACTGGAATGCGGTGATGTACGATGGCATCATGGCCTACGGCGGCCCCTATTTCCCAGGCATGCTGGTCTGCATCTACTTCATCATCCTCTTCATTTGCGGAAACTGTATCCTTTGAAGGCTGGCCCGACAGGACGGCTTGTGCTGCCGGCCAGAATCCCACAACAATATGGACAATGTTGGTCCCAAAATGTGTTTATGTTGCTGACACAGAGGTCAGGTGCTTCGTGCTATTAGGATATGTTCTGCTCTGGCTATATTTTGTACTTCTTAAAGAATGCAAATGTCCAACTTAACCCACTCTGCTGGTGCCTCTGTTTGCCTGCACTTTTGTTGGCATTAATGCAAATGTGGGATTAGCTGCCAGAGGGTGATGTGACAGCCACAGGCCCAGGCAGTTTTAAAAGGGATTAGACAGTTTCATGGAGGTTTAGTTGCAGTGCCTACTAGCCATGGTGAGTAAAGAAAACCTTCGCGCTCAGAGCCCTCTGAATCCCAGTGCAAGGAGACAACTTTAGAGGAGGTCCTCGGCCTCTCTGCCCTGTTGTTGGTTGTCCAAAGGAACTGGCTGGCCCCTGTGTGAGATAGGAGGCTGGAGTAGATGGATCCTTGGTCTGATCCAGCAGGGCTCTTCCAACATTCTTATGTTCTTAAATTCTTGGGTGTGGTCACACTGGGCAATCAGTCACAATACTTTCAGTCTATATTGTGTGGCACGCATGCACAGATATACTGTATACCACATGGGGAGGGGCCAGGGCTCAGTGGTAGAGCACCTGTAGGCATGCAGAAGGAACCCGGTTCAATCCCCAACATCTCCAGTTAAAAGGCCCAAGCTTGGCATGCAGAAGGTCCCGGTTTCAATCCCTGGCATCTCCAGTTAAAAGGACCAGGCAGGAGGGGATGGGAATGACCTTGACCTGAGACCCTGGCTCAGTGGCAGAGCCTCTGCTTGGCAGGCAGAAGGTCCCAGGTTCAATCCTCGGCATCTCCAGTTAGAAGGACCAGGCAGGAGGGGATGGGAAAGACCTTGGCCTGAGACCCTGGCTCAGTGGCAGAGCCTCTGCTTGGCAGAGAGAAGGTCCCAGGTTCAATCCCTGGCATCTCCAGTGGAAAGGACCAGGCAGGAGGGGATAGGGAAGACGTTGGCCTGAGACTCTGGCTCAGTGGCAGAGCCTCTGCTTGGCAGGCAGAAGGTCCCAGGTTCAATCCCTGGCATCTCCAGTGGAAAGGACCAGGCAGGAGGGGATAGGGAAGACGTTGGCCTGAGACTCTGGCTCAGTGGCAGAGTCTCTGCTTGGCAGGCAGAAGGTCCCAGGTTTAGTCCCCAGCATCTTCAGCAGAAGGACCAGGCAGGAGGTGATGAGAAAGACCTTGACCTAAGACAAGCAGTGGCAGAGCCTCTGCTTGGCCTGCAGAAAGTTCCAGATTCCATCTCCAGGTAAAAGTACCAGGTAATAGATGATGGAAAAGACCTGAGACCATGGAGAGCTGCTTCCAGCCTGAGCGGACAGTACTGACGCTGTTGACTGATGATCTTATTCATTATGAGACCATTTCTTGTCTTCTTGTGTTCATGTGTTCACTTCCGTTGTAGTGCTTGGAAAATTGACTCCCTGCAGATGAGGCATTTTGTGCCCCCATGATCAGTATCCCGCCTGGCTCTGTCCTGAGGAAGTGTGGTCTCTTTCCATGTACATGACTTTTCCTTGAGCTCTCGCTCCCAGATATCCTCCTCAACGTCTTCTTGGCCATTGCTGTGGACAACCTTGCAGACGGGGACAACATAAATACCTCAAAGAAGAAGTAAGAGCAGCTCCTAACCGGAGAACTGATATGGGGAATCGTGGATCGCAGGTTGGCTGGGTGGAGAAAGGGAACCAAGACCCCCAAGAAGATGTTGGGACCTTACAGAAGTTGAGCATTTGGACTCTTATGGTTGATCTGTAGCTTTTTAGAGGCAAGTGGGAGGATGGGGATCTACTGCCTGGATCTAATACTAGAGGGTTCAAGGGATCCTTTTGAGCCCCTGTCACACCGCAGTGTTCCCAGGCCGTTAATGATCCCTGACCCTAAAAAAGCCTGCCTAGCCTTAACCAGGGCCAGAACCTTCTCGGTCCTGGCCCCCACCTGGTGGAAGGAACTCCCGGAGGAGAGCAGGGCCCTGACGGAGCTAAAACAGTTCTGCAGGGCCTGTAAAAGAGAGCTCTTCCACCAGGCATTTGGTGGAGACCGAGCAACCAGCAACATCTACAGGGTCCCTGCTCCCTCCCTCCTGGAGGTCCACCTATGCGTTCTGCTCTGGACTTGTTTGCATCGTTATATTCTGTTACCTCTGTTATAGGTTAATGTTATTTATGTTGTATGAAAATCGTTATGAAAACTAAGATCTACGTACTGTTTCTACGTTTTATGTGAACTGCCCTGAGCCTCAGGGGAGGGCGGTATATGAATATAAATAAAATAATAAAAAATAAAAACACAGGTTCCAGGAATATGAGCTACCCTAAGAATTTCATCCATCCTCCCAGGGCTCAACCTTCCCTCATGTCTTTCTGTGTGCACTTAAGATTTATTTATTTATTATATTTCTATACCGCCCTCCCATGAGGCTCAGGGCGGTTTACATAAAATGTGAAGGTACACATTGAATGATGATTAAGATCGCTTTAAAAATATTTTCTTTGCCATTGCAGCCGCAGGGGTTGTTTCATGAAGGAGGAGAAGGGGGCAGAGAGATCAAGTTCATTTGTTTATCGGATCTTATTAGTCGCCACTCACCCAAGGGGTCTTGTGGCGACCTTGAAACCGTTAAGGGAAAAGCAACGGAAAGGAAAATGACAGCCCTTTCCTTCCCTTTTGTTCTCTCTCTGGGGATTCACATCCCCTGTAGCTGCTTCTAGTCCTTTGGGGGCAAATTCCGAGAGACCAAACTGCAGATAGATTCAAATGGGTCGCCGTGTTGGTCTGAAGTAGCACAATAAAATCAGAGTCCAGGAGCACCTTTGAGACCAACAAAGATATATTCAAGGCGGGAGCTTTCGAGTGCTTGCACTCGAAAGCTCCCGCCTTGAATAAATCTTTGTTGGTCTCAAAGGTGCTACTGGACTCTGATTTTATCAAACTGCGGATGTTATACTGAGGCTCATGTTTTCTTTCCTGCCTTCTGACCCTGTCTTCTCTCCCAAACGCGCCTGTGATCCAGAAAGGCCCCAACAGAGGGGGAGGAGAGTGGTGAAAAAGATGAGAAGATCGTAAAGGTGAGGATGGGATCCCTGCATGATGGTTCTGATCAGACTGCTGCCGGAGAGACAACTGACGCTTCCCAGCACCCCAAATGTACAAGTACACGTGCGTAGGTGAAGCGGCATCCAGCAGCTCTGACTCAGGGTGGCCCGATGAATGAATGGCCTTTTGTTGACAGCTTTGCTCAGGTCTTGCCAACCGAAAGCCGTGGCTTGCTATATCGTCAGTCCTTCTCACGGGGAGCCATCTTGGCGTAGTGTAGCCGTTCTCCACTTTTATACTGTAGAGAAGCCCCTGAGCTCTTTGTCACGCTCCGAGAACCCCTAGAAGGGGTGCGATCGTGCAGAATATGGTTGGGAAGCAGAGCTGTGGACATGCCTACCCAGGACTCCTCCCCTTCCCACTCCCTCCAGGCCCATCATTGGCCATTGCAGGGGGTCAACATGACCTTATATGGTCATATCACATGATAGATGTTTAAGAAATTAAAAAATACATATTAAAATCTGTTAACTCCTCAGCCTCCGTGTCCTGTTGTTGGCCCTCCTGAGGAATTGGTTGGCACTTATGTGAGATGGAAGGCTGGACTGGATGGGCCCTCCTTGGTCTGACCCAGCAGGGCTCTTCTGATGTCCTTATGAAGGCTTTGGCCTCTCTGCCCTGTGGTTGGACCTCCAGGGGAACTGGTTGGCCCCTGGGGGAGACGGGAGGCTGGACTGGAGGGATCCTCCCTGGCCTGACCCAGCAGGGCTCTTCTGAGGGTCTTCTCAGGGGAAGGCCTCGGCCTCTCTGCCCTGTGGCTGGCCCTGCAGAGGAACTGGCTGGCCCCTGGGTGAGACGGGAGGCTGGACTGGAGGGACCCTCCCTGGCCTGTCCCAGCAGGGCTGTCCTGAGGGTCTTCTCAGGGGAAGGCCTCGGCCTCTCTGCCCTGTGGCTGGCCCTGCAGAGGAACTGGCTGGCCCCTGGGTGAGACGGGAGGCTGGACTGGAGGAACCCTCCCTGGGCTGACCCAGCAGGGCTCTTCTGAGGGTCTTCTCAGGGGAAGGCTTCGGTCTCTCTGCCCTTTGGCTGGCCCTGCAGAGGAACTGGCTGGCCCCTGTGTGAGATGGGAGGCTGGACTGGAGGGACCTTCCCTGGCCTGACCCAGCAGGGCTCTTCTGAGGGTCTTCTCAGGGGAAGGCCTCGGCCTCTTTGCCCTGTGGCTGGCCCTGCAGAGGAACTGGGTGAGATGGGAGGCTGGACTGGAGGGACCCTCCTTGGTCTGACCCAGCAGGGCTCTTCTGAGGGTCTTCTCAGCGGAAGGCCTCGGCCTCTCTGCCCTGTGGCTGGCCCTGCAGAGGAATTGGCTGGCCCCTGGGTGAGACGGGAGGCTGGACTGGAGGGACCCTCCCTGGCCTGACCCAGCAGAGCATAAGGTTCTTCTGAAGGCCTCGGCCTCTCTGCCTTGTTGTTGGCCTTCCAGAGGAGTTGGTTGGCCACAGGGTGAGGCAGGATGTTGGAATAGATGGACCCTCCCTGGTCTGACCCAGCTCTTCTGAGGTTCTTACAGGTCTTTCACCTGAGTCCCCCTATGTGGTAGACAGTCTAGAAGTTGAGGAAGGGAGTCCCCTCTCTCTTTAGGAATCCCTCTATTGGTGGTTCCCAAAATCTTTTTTTTTTCCAGGTGGACTGTGATGAGGAAGAGGAGGGCGGAACAGAAGGAGGTGAGGAGAGATTTTTTTTAAAAAATCATTGTTATACTTTATTTTAATGCAGTAGTTCTTTTTTAAAGTTGCTTTCAAAAGGGCCTGCAAAAGGGAGCTCCTCCACCAGGCATTTGCTTGAGGCCGACCAGCCCCAAAACACCCACTGCCCCCCGCAGACACCCCCTCCCACGACCGAAGAATCTGACCAACCCAAAGCTGTGTCAATGTTCCTGTTCCTGTTTCAATATTGTCCTGGTTGACATGTTACGTTATGATTTTCATATTTGTTATATTTGTTGCAATGGTCTATGTAATTAGCCCATGATGTTAGATGTAAACCGCTCAGAGCCATATGGAAGGGCAGTATAAACATCTAAACAAATAAAATCAATTGGAAAATTCGTGACTGAACCTTTAAAGCAACAAGGTGGGTAGCCACGTTAGCCTGTCTGTAGCAGCAGAAAAAAGCCAGAGTCCAGGAGCAACTTAGAGATGACCACAATCTGTGACAGGGGAGGAGCTTTTGTGAGTCACTGCTCACTTCTTCAGGCAATAGAAAAGAGCAAGAATTCAGTCACACTTTAAAGACTTACGAAATTTGTGGCTGGGGAGCCACTGCTGAAGGAGCCTTTGAGATGCCATTGCTCTTTTCTACTCCTTTAAGCAACAAACACATTTCCTAGAACTTTTTTTTATAGTACTCGCTAGTACTGGGTACCAGTACTTCTGGAAGGGGGGAGGAAACTCCCCCAAGCCCTGATCCTTGCGCACTGGTCCAGTTGGCCATGCTGTCAGGGGGCTTATGGTAATTATAGTCCATGGACATCTGGAGCCCCACAATTTAGCAACCCCTGCTCTAAGGCGTCCCAGCTCTCCAGGCACCCCCCCCCACACACACACCTTTTCTTCTTGGATCTTCTTGTTCAACATCAGTAGCCAATCTGTAGGCTAGGTAGGAGGTGGATGGGGTGAGATGGATGGGGTGGGAGGGGGTTTCGGTTGGTTTTGTAATTGTAGAATGTTTTAAAACCGCCCGAAGCCCATTCACAGAGAAGGGCAGTCTATAAATCTAATAATTATAGCAATAAGCTCTGTGTGTGTGTGTGTGTGTGTGTGTGTGTGTGTGTGTGTGTGTGTGTAATTGGCTGCCCATTAACACAAGGAGCCCTGTTCAGCAGTATTCTGGAGCCACGCAGGGTCTTGCCTGCCCATTACCCGTTTTAAGACCACACCGGTTGTATTGTCCGCTCAGTAGGGGAGAAGACCCCGTGGAATTCCAAACTTAAACCCATAACCTGCCCTCCTTACAGGTGAGGAGGAAGAGGAGGAGGAGGAGGAGGAGGAAGAGGAGGAGGAGGAGGAGGACGGAGACCAGGAGAGCTTGGCAGAATCCCACCTGGACAAACCGGAGGATGCCCCCAAGGAGAAAGTATTGCCGATTCCCGATGGAAGCTCTTTCTTCTGTCTCAGCAAGACGAACCCGTGAGCACAAAGGGACTAAATAAGGGGGGAGGGGCTTTCTTGTTCTAGGATGACCCACAGCCTGGATACAAACATGCCAGGGATAGTTTTTTGTTCTGTGTCTGTTGTACAAGCTTCACTCACTGACCACTGTGGCTTACTATGAGATAATACATAAAGTCCCCCCCAGTTTTGTGATTTTGCCCAAGTGGAGATGGCTAGTTTAATTCACTTGGTGCTTGGGCAGCTGAATCAGCCTTTATTTAGGGTGTAACTACACAATATGCCAGAAGCGTGACCCAAGGAAAATGGGACCATTTCTGTTGGCAAAAGGGGGGGGGGGCTGGAAGCTCCTTTCTCCCCCCACCCCTCACAGCAGTGCCAAGCGAATTAGCATTTTTAAACACTAGTTCCCGGGCGTACGGCTGACTGTCCATCCAGTATGGCTCATGTTCGCTGTATTGTGTCATTTGGCCCTTAGGGACTCTTTACCAATCAGACGATGGCTCATTCACTTGTATGGTATCTTGTGGATAGTAAGTCACATTGAGAGCCCATATTGGCAAAAGGGTACAAGCTAGATTTCTTAACCGGGGAATATAGTTTTAAAATAGACAAGCACTTTGACTGTTTGCTGGAAATTAGAAATGAAATTCCCCTTTCTCTGTCTATTCATTAACTAATTCATTAAGGGCTGCTTCAGGAAGTCCTCAGTCATGCAGCTGCACAGGACTTAATCAAAACAGCCAAAGCTACGAAGGTTCCAGTCCCAGGAAGCCCCATAAGACCTTTGCCGCTTCATGCCAGACAGACAGGCATTTCACTTGCATTTTAAGGGGGGGGGGGGAAATACCTCCACAAAGCTGGGGAAATAGCAGGAAATGTTGGGATATAATGAATTGTGGAGCCTCTTGTGGCACAGGGTAGTAAAGCAGCCAACATGCTGTCTGAAGCTCTGACCATGAGGTCAGGAGTTCGATCCCAGCAGCCGGCTCAAGGTTGACTCAGCCTTCCATCCTTCCGAGGTCGGTAAAATGAGTACCCAGCTTGCTTGCTGGGGGGTAAACGCTAATGACTGGGGAAGGCACTGGCAAACCACCCCATATTGAGTCTGCCATGAAAACGCTGAAGGGCGTCACCCCAAGGGTCAGACGTGACTTGGTGCTTGCACAGGGGATACCTTTATCTTTACCTTTATAATGGACTGACAGAGGGAAGGTGGACTAGTGGAGTCGCATCTTGTCAGATCTCGGAACCTAAGCAGGGCCGGTACTTGGATGGGAGACCATTGATGTAGGTTCTGCAGAGGAAGGCAATGGGAAACCACTTCTGCCTCGAAACTTCCTTGCTGGGTTGCCATGATTCGGTTGTGATCTGACAGTATTTATGTCCAAAGTGGATCAACAACGGGATCAACAATGGTTTAAGCTCCTTCCACTTGGATATTTTTTACCTGCATTCAAAGCAAAGAACAGGGGAATGTCCCTCCAAAAAGAATTTGGAACTTTACACTTTAATCTGGAAGAAGAAAACAAGCCTGTTTTTTTTATTCTGGCCAGAAGAGGAATCTTAGGAGTGCCTTCAGAAGATCAACCATATGTGCAGAATAACAGTGTGCCTTGATTGGGTTGCACTTACCTGTAGCTGTTGTTCATTGAGTGGTCTTCTGTGCAGGCACACAACCCTCCCTCCTTCCCCACTGTGAGCTGCTGATGATAGATTGGCTTACCTGTTCTGGCGGCGGGAAGGAGAACTGAGGGGAGAGTGCTAACCTTTCCACATCACATGACTTTGGGCGGGAAAGTCACTCTCTGTGAGGGGGTTGAGCATTTTGGGGAGCTTCTGGAAAGTTGTTTTAAGCTTGCTGGCTGTGGCAGGCCTAAGAAGCTGCAGATCCCATGTGGGATTGCACGGTAGCCACAACAATGAAAGGACCGTTTCACAGCTGTGAAAAGTCCTGGGTGTGAACACCGTAGTGCCTGTCTTTCTGCAGAGACGCATTTTCATAGCCCAATCTGAAACTAGCCCTGGATGACCTGTAAAAACGGACTAAGAAGCGAGTGTGGAAGTGAAATCTCAGAGTGGGCGGCCAACATCGAGGGAGTGGATTGTTTTCTATCAGCTTTTGTGGCTAGTTGTATCCCCAAAGACCATGAGACGCCACACTCAGAAAACAGGCAGAGTGAGGCTCTTCCCCCGACCCACCTGTGCTCCGCCAGTAGAGTCCACCTCCTCCCTCTCCGGGATGGACCCCTTGATCAGTCGGGCACCGCTTCTTACCCACCCAGCTCTGCCCCTAGCCTCAGGAGGGGGGGTGACTTTCTCCTGAGGCCTAGAGCTCTCCCAAGCGGCTGCCTTCCTTTCCCCCTCCAGGCTTCGTGTCCAGTGCCACAGGCTGATCCACCACCACATCTTCACGAACCTCATCCTCGTCTTCATCATCCTCAGCAGCATCTCCCTGGCGGCAGAGGACCCCATCCGGGCGCACTCTTTCCGCAATAACGTAAGCCACACAACGCGGGCGTAATAAAACCAGAGTCCAGGAGCACCTTTAAGACCAACAAAGATTTATTGGTGCTCCTGGACTCTGATTTTATTGTGCTACTTCAGACCCACACGGCTACGCGTTTGAAATAATGCGGTCGTGTAACGGGAGTGAAAAAGGAGGGGAGAGGAAGAAAGAGAATCACCAACATTTCGCTCTTCCAGTTTCTGTTCTTCCTCTCTCTCACCTTTTTCTCCCTCTCTTTCTGGTGTTTTTTTAATTCTCTTTTCCCTTTTCTTGCTCTTTGCTCAGATTCTGGGCTACTTTGACTACGCTTTCACCGCTATCTTCACCGTTGAGATCCTGCTCAAGGTATGCTTAGGTCGAGAGCAGAGAGGAGATAAAAGGGGGAGAGGGGCTGGTTCCATCGATTGGGAAGATGGAGAATCTGTCCCAGAGGCCAGAGCGACAAGGCGGCCTCAGGAGCTGGTTGCTACCAAGGGCCAGTGCCCTCCTCACTCCGTTGCTGCCAAAGTTGGGGGAAAGAGGTGGGCAACTGCAGAATGAACCCCAGATAATGCTCTCTGTGTGGGTCGGGGTCGTTTCCAATTTGAAAGACGGATTGAAATTCGGCATCGAGAAGCGCCTGCTGTTGCAGCCTGTTGTGCAAACAAGGGGAACGCGCACAGTCTCATCTGCAGCTTGCATATTTCCCAAGGGGATCTTAGTGTCTCAACCCAGGGGCTTAGCAGGTCTCTGTCCCCAGATGACGGCTTATGGTGCCTTCCTACACAAGGGCTCGTTCTGCCGGAACTGGTTCAATCTCCTCGATCTGCTTGTCGTCAGCGTCTCGCTCATCTCTTTCGGCATCCAGTAAGTCTGCGAGGGGGTCTGAACGGGATCCCTGGGAGCAAAAGGGGATGGAATGGACCACCTTAGCCTCACTCGTGGGGGGAGACATTGTTGAGTTATGTTCTGGGATGTATCAAACGGAGTATCGTGTCCAGATCGCAGGAGGTGATGGTACCGCTTTACTCTGCTCTGGTTCGGCCTCCCTTGGAGTCCTGTGTTCAGTTTTGGGCACCCCAGTCGAAGAGGGATGCAGACAAACTGGAGCATCTCCAGAGGAGGGCAACAAAGAGGGTGAGGGGTTTGGAGACCAAGATGTAGGAGAAAAGATTGGGGGAGCTTGGTCTGTTTAGCCTGGAGAGGAGACGACTGAGAGGGGATCTGATCACCATCTTCAAGTATTTAAAAGGCTACCATATGGAGGATGGAGCAGAGTTGTTCTCTCTTGCCCCGGAGGGACAGACCAGAACCAATGGGATGAAATTAATGTAAAAGAAATTCCATCTAAACCTCCGGAAGAAGTTCCTGACAGTCAGAGCGGTTCCTCAGTGGAACAGGCTTCCTCGGGAGGTGGTGGGTTCTCCCTCTTTGGAGATTTTAAAGCAGAGGCTGGAGAGCCATCTGACGGAGAGACTGATTCTGTGAAGGCTCAAGGGGTGGCAGGTGACAGTGGAAGAGTGATAGGGTTTTGAGTGTCCTGCACAGTGCAGGGGGTTGGACTAAATGACCCAGGAGGTCCCTTCCAACTCTAGGTTTCTATGTGAGACGTATGTCATATAAGAAGGAATGGACTATCTTCGCCCCACTCAAGCAGGGAAAGGGCATTGCAGGGTTGTGAGACTTGCATACCAGTTGAAAAATAAGAATCATGACCTATTCTAGAGCCCAGCAGCCCTCACATTTCCTTCCCTCCCCTTCCTCCATCCCCAGCTCCAGTGCCATTTCCGTAGTGAAGATCCTGCGAGTGCTCCGGGTGCTCCGTCCCCTCCGCGCCATCAACCGGGCAAAAGGCCTCAAGGTGAGGGTCCGGGCAGCAGACCTCCCTGCATAGCCTCTGGAACTCCATCTCAGTTACTTTGCTACTGCCTGACCTCTACTGGCCTGGGAGGTTGGCCGGCTGGCCACTCCCAGGAGAACTTGTCTCCCTGTTCTCGTTAGTACTTTCCCGAGTTCTTATCTAATCTTTGCTTTTCTCTGCTACTGGGTGTAGGATATGACCTAGCCCTGCTTAGTATTTAGGACTATTAGGGGAACATCTTTGCTGCTGGCTGCCTCATGCCCTATTTCCCCTCCCCCTTCTTTCCCCGCAGCACGTGGTGCAGTGCGTGTTCGTCGCCATCCGCACCATTGGGAACATCATGATAGTTACCACCCTCTTGCAGTTCATGTTTGCGTGCATCGGAGTCCAGCTGTTCAAGGTAAGGGATGGATGTCTCTGCCTCTGGGGGGCCATGCAGATGTACGGGCAGTGGAGCTACCCGATTGCCTCCTCCCCATGGTGGCTCAGTCTTTACTGCAGGACAAAAGTGCATCCTAATGTGGCAGAGAACAAAAGTCTACGGCAGTGGTTCTCAGCCTTCCTAACGCCACGACCCCCTTTGGGTTGCCGAGGTTGCCGCTGCCACAGCAGGAAGGAAGGAAGGAAGGAAGGAAGGAAGGAAGGAAGGAAGGAAGGAAGGAAGGAAGGAAGGAAGGAAGGAAGGAAGGAAGGAAGGAAGGAAGGAAGGAAATTGGAGTGGAATAGGAAGGAAGGAAGGAAGGAAGGAAGGAAGGAAGGAAGGAAGGAAGGAAGGAAGGAAGGAAGGAAGGAAGGAAATTGGAGTGGAATAGGAAGGAAGGAAGGAAGGAAGGAAGGAAGGAAGGAAGGAAGGAAGGAAGGAAGGAAGGAAATTGGAGTGGAATAGGAAGGAAGGAAAGGAAGGAAGGAAGGAAGGAAGGAAGGAAGGAAGGAAGGAAGGAAGGAAGGAAGGAAATTGGAGTGGAATAGGAAGGAAAGGAAGGAAGGAAGGAAGGAAGGAAGGAAGGAAGGAAGGAAGGAAGGAAGGAAGGAAGGAAGGAAGGAAGGAACCGCCACAGCCACCCGAGTGCAAGGCTTGGAGGTGGACACGGGCCATATGCAGGCGGGTAGCCATCGGAGAGGCCTCACATTGTGGGTCCCCCTCTCTCCCAGGCCCTCCTCCCTACTTCCCCATGGAGGTGGCCCCCCACCCACAGTGCCTAGGCTGGGGCTTGCCTCCCCTTCCCTCCCAGCTCCCACCCACCGGTACCAGCAGCCTCAGCGACCCCTGGGAAAAGGGTCGATCAACCTCCCTAGGGGTCGCGACCCCCAGGTTGAGAACTGCTGGTCTATGGTAATGTGTTGTAATGAATATAGGTATCTCCCCAATGACTATTGTTAAGTCAGGGATCCCCAACAGGGTGCCCAAGGGTAACTTTGGGCCTGCCAACATCTTTCCTGGTGTACATCAGAAGTGACGTAGATACATCATGATGCTGGGGGGGCAGGGGGGGCGGCAACGCTCAGACTCCTGGGCAAAAGGTTTGCCCATAAACCAGAGCATCATCCCTGACATCCCCAAGGTGCCTACATCCCTTCCAGGTCACATAGGCGTGTCACATTCATTTCCGGCTTCTTCCTTCCCTGCTCTCGGTACGTTCACCCCATCACTTGCCGGCTAGTCTGATGGGCTAGAAGGGCCAAAGGATGCTGCTCAGGCAGGGCTGGTGTATGATGTGTCTCCCAAACTCATGGATGGCAAGAGCATCTCCAGAGCAGAAAACCACCCAGTCTGATCGCTGCCAGCCTCTGATCCAAGATCTCCTCTTATCTATGTTCCTTCACAGGGCAAATTCTACAGCTGCACGGATGAGGCCAAACACACACCAGAGGAGTGCAAGTAGGTATCAATCAGGCCCCTGGGGCATTGTGACAGCAGGGTTTGATTCCCTGCTCCCACACGTGCAACCAGTTGGGTGACCTTGTGCTCATCACAGTCCTGATAGAGCTGTTCTGACCGAGCAGGAATATCAGGGCTCTCTCACCCTCCCCTCCCTCTCAGAGTGTCTGTTGTGGGGAGAGGAAGGGAAGCTGCTTTGGGACTCCTTTAGGCAATGAAAAGCAGGGTATAAAACCAAATTTTCTTCTTCCTCCTGGACTCCCATCTACCTATTCTACTGTGGACCAACACAGCTACCCTTTGAAAAACAGTTTATCTTCTGTATATTCTCCCTCTCCTGCTGCATCCCCCCTTCCCCAATTCCAGGGGCACATTCATCGTGTACAAGGACGGAGATGTGACTCACCCAATGGTGCGGGAACGCCTCTGGCTGAATAGTGAATTCAATTTCGACAACGTCCCTGCAGGCATGATGGCTCTCTTCACTGTCTCAACTTTTGAGGGCTGGCCAGCGTGAGTCTGTCTGTCTGTCTATCCATCCACCCATCTATCCATCCATCCAGATTTTTATACTGCCCTTCCCTACCATTGTGGGCGGTTTACATAGAACGTTGTACATAATTCTACAGGGGCCCCTGTGTGTGTGTGTGTGTGTGTGTAGGCTTGTTGCATGTCTGTAACACCCTTTCAGAGAAACCCTTTCCTGCTTTGTACCCATCAGCTCCGTGTTCCTGGCATCCCTCATCTTGTTGATAAAGGGGGCAGCTCTTATTTTGCCACCCTCAGCATATCTTTGTGCCACCTTGGTGTGGTGGTTAAGAGCGGCAGCTTCTAATCTGACAAGCCAGGTTTGATTCCCCACTTCTCCTCCACATGAACTCCACATTGAGCTAGTTACAGTCCTGTTAGAACGGTCCTCATGGAGCAGTCTCCAGTCAGAGTTGGCTGCAGCTTTTAGAGGGCCTTCAGGAAACATAAAATCATAGAATCATAGAATCATGGAATAATAGAGTTGGAAGTGACCTCCTGGGTCATCTAGTCCAACCCCCTGCACTGTGCAGGACCCTGTTAGGGTTGTGAGTGTCCTGCATAGTGCAGGGGGTTGGACTAGATGACCCAGGAGGTCCCTTGTAATCCTATCGCTCATCCACTGTCACCTGCCACCCCCTTGAACCTTTCATGAATCAGCCTCTCCGTCAGATGGCTCTCCAGCCTCTGTTTAAAAATCTCCAAAGATGGAGAACCCACCACCTCCCGAGGAAGCCTGTTCCACTGAGAAACATGTCTGCCTTTTCCAAGTGGAGACATGGTGTCAAGTACCTCTTCCCCCTGGTTTCCATGCCTTCCTACCCAGGTGGATTTTCAGCCTGCCTTCCCTCCTGGTTCTGTTCCTCCTGCTTCCTGAGACTGCTGTTGTTATCTTTCTAGTGGAATGCCAAACGGCCTAGCTGGGCTGTTAGCCCCTGGCTGAATGTGCAACTGTGAGAACAACCACTTTGCGCCCAAACTTCATGGGAAAAGGTGTGTGTGTGTGTGGCCTGGCTCTATCTGTCTCTGGAAAAACCCAGAGGGTGTGTTCAACAATGCAGGTTCTGTCATGGCCACTTCGATACTCCTTTAAGCCTTCTATTAAGGCTCATTTACTCATCTCAAGAGGAGCCTGCTGGTAGGGTCGCCAACCTCCAGGTGGGGCCTGGAGGTCTGCTATTACAAATGACCAAGATCACCTGCCCTGGAGAAAATGATGTCTTTTGGACTATATGACAAGGTGGACTATATGACATTATGGTCTGCTGAGGTCCCTCCCCTTCCCAAACCACTCCCTCCCCTGGCTCCACCCTCTGAAATCTCCAGATGTTTCCCAGCACAGCTGGTCACCCTAGCAGCCGGCTATACACATTCCGCACCCATCGGCCTCTAGCACCTCTCGTTGCCTCTGCAAACTTTCTCTTCCCCGCCTCCTCCCGTACAGGCTGCTGTACAGAGCCATTGACGCGAACGACGAGAACAAAGGCCCCATCTACAACTACCGGGTGGAGATCTCCATCTTCTTCATCGTCTACATCATCATCATCGCCTTCTTCATGATGAACATCTTTGTGGGCTTCGTCATCATCACTTTTCGAGCCCAAGGGGAGCAAGAGTACAAGAACTGTGAGCTCGATAAGAACCAGGTACCCGTTCCCCCCCACACACACACACACACTTGGGTGACCAGCCATCTATTGGGGATGGTAAGTCACGACGGACTTACAGAAACCTACTGACTTACGGGGACCTCATAGGGTCTTCAAGCAAGAGATGTTCGTTGGTGGTTTGCCATGGCTTGCCTCCACGTCAAGACTCTGGCATTCCTTGGAGGTCTCCCATCCAAATACTAGGCAAACCATAGAATCATAGAGTTGGAAGCGACCTCCAGGGTAATCTAGTCCCACCCTCCGCAGAATTCAGGAAATTCACAACGACCTGCCCACCTACAGTGACCTCAATTCCATGCCCAGATGATGTTCCGCCCTCCCCTCCAAAAATAAGAAAATCTCTGGCCAGTCTGGCCTGAAAGAAATTCACCTCTGATCCCAAAGTGGCGATTGGGCATGCAAGAAAGAGCCACAAGAGCCAAGCACTGACACAGTCCCTTCTGCCCACCCACTCACAGTCTGCCTAAGTTCACAGAATCAGCCTCTCCGTCAGATGGCTCTCCAGCCTCTGTTTAAAAATCTCCAAAGATGGAGAACCCACCACCTCCCAAGGAAGCCTGTTCCACTGAAAAACTCCTCTAACTCTTAGGAACCTTTTCTGGATACTAAGACCCTGTTTAGCTTCTGAGGTCCGACAAAGTCGGGCTAGCCTGAACTCTCTAGGCAAAGGTTCTATTGGGGGATAGGTATGTGTTAATATAGCAGAATTGCCCAGCCATTCAGCTTTTCTGTTTTCTCAATTTCCTCACTTCTGAATTCCTGTTTCTTCAGAGGAAGTGCGGTTCTTTTCCACACATATGCCCTACCTGGTTGTTGATTCAGTATTACATGGCATTATTATACCCGTTTCTTTCCAGCTTAAAAACCTACAGTGCAAACCTGCAGGTATTTATGCTGGAAATAAGCTGGCATAATATCAAAGCAGCCACTAGAGGGAGCATAACGCATGTAGAACAGAAAACAGGACCCCAGAGAGCTCCTGAAATTACAGCGGATCTCCAGGGCCATTTCGCACGGCTTCAAAATAGCACAATGGTTGCTAATTGGAAACGCTACTAATTTGCCATAACCCACGACGTCGTAGACAATCTGCAACAATCCTGAAACCGACCCGCCAAAAGCGCTTCGTTGTGGCGCTTTCAGGGGAATCCAGAAAAGTGGATTCACCCTCCGGATAGCGATACACTCCTGCAACCAATCTGCAACACTAGCGCTAAAGACCTGTGCGTTACCATTGTTGCTGGTTCTTCAAAGTCCCTCCCCCTGGCTCTCTCCTCCAAACTTCCGGCGAAGCGATCGCCATTTTTTTTTCTCGGAGCGAGCGGGGATAAACGCACCGGCGAGCCTCTTTCTGTTTAGAGGCTTCCCTGGCTTCAGTCCTTCACCTTTAGTCACTAAGCACAAACCACTTAAAAGCCCGTTTGCTGAAATAAAGTCCCTTTATTTTTTACACATAAATTCAGCCGAAAATCGAGCCCGTGAGAAGGGGGGGGGAATTTTTTTTTATCACTCGAGGCAGCGTGCAAACGATCATACAATCAAACGACAGCTCACATTAGGCAGCTGGATGGGTCTCTCCGTAGCAACGAATCTACCTAGATTCGTTGCTATGGGTCTGTTTTTTTTTAAAAAACCTTTCTTAAAGGGAAAGCGGCTGTTTGGGAGCATGCTAACGGCTGCCCATTGGCTGCTTGACGGCCAGGGGCGGGACGAGCTTGGCAATAGCGCTTCCTTTCTAGCGATTTCTGCCGAGACCGGAAGCCTGTGGGAAACGCTAAAAAACGCAACTGATTCCACTACAAAGCCAGGTGTGCAAAACGACGAATTCCACTATTTTAAATGGCGATTTTTCATTCAGTGACCAATTTGCAACAAAGATCCCCGTGCGAAATGGCCCCCAGAATGTAGAGAACAGTTCCTCTGGAGAATATAACTACTTTTTTTGGGGGGGGGGACTCTGTGGCATCAGACCCTGCCTAGGTTCCTCCCTCCCTCCCTCCCTTCTCATTTAGTTGCTGGGCTGGATTCCCTCTCCCCTTCTCATTTTGAAAGAATTTAGAAAGGAAGCTTTCCATAACAATTTGGAAGATTTTAGCATAAGGGGCTTGTTCGTGCCCTGCCAGCTCAGTCTCTTTCCTCCTCCTCCTGCCCACAGCGCCAGTGCGTGGAATATGCCCTGAAGGCCCAGCCGTTGCGGCGCTACATCCCCAAGAACAAATACCAGTACAAGGTCTGGTACATGGTCAACTCCACGGGCTTCGAGTACATCATGTTCGTGCTTATCCTGCTCAACACTATTGCGCTAGCCGTACAGGTGAGAGAGGGCAGTCCTTGGAAGCAAGGCTGGTGTTATGGTTGCCAGACTCCAGCTGGTGGCTGGAGATTCCCTGGGATTACAACTGATTTCCAGGTAGCTAGGATCAGGGCCCCTGGAGGAAAAGGACACTTTAGAAGCCACTTCCCTAACCCCACCCTCCTCAGGCTCCACCCCCAAAACCTCTGGGCATTTCCCAAGCCCGAGCTGGGAACCTTAGTTGGTGTTTGTGCATGCAAGGGGAGGCTGGCGACGGAGGCCATTCAGGTCCAAACTGGGCACAACAGAGACTATTACAAGCCTGGCCCATTCATAGAATCATAGAATCATAGAGTTGGAAGGGGTCATAAAGGCCATGTAGTCCAACCCCCTGCTCAACACAGGAGCAGCCCTAAGCATCCTAAAGCATCCAAGGAAAGTGTGTATCCAACCTTTGCTTGAAGACTGCCAGGGAGGGGGAGCTCACCACCTCCTTAGGCAGCCTATTCCACTGCTGAACTACTCTGACTGTGAAAAACTTTTTCCTGATGTCTAGCCTATATCGTTGTACTTGTAGTTTAATTTGAACTTTGTAGTTCATGCACAGATTGTGTCTGTGTGTGTATTTTCTTCATTTCTACCCTGCCTTCTCCGCAGCGAAGACCCAAAAGCGGCTTACTCCATTCTCCTTTTCTCCGTTTCAGCCTCACAACCACTCTGTGAGAATCATAGAATCATAGAATCATAGAATCATAGAGTTGGAAGGGGCCATACAGGCCATCTAGTCCAACCCCCTGCTCAACACAGGATTAGCCCAGAGCATCCTAAAGCAGAAGATCAGGCTAAGAGAGTGACAAGCTCAAGGTCACCCTTTGAGCTGCCATGGCAGAACAAGGATACGAACCCGAATCTCCCAGACCCTAGTCTGACACTTGAACCACAAGGAGTGTCACAACAGAATCAGAGTCCAGAAGCACCTTTAAGAACAACAAAGACACCAGGCAGGTGCTACTGGACTCTGATGCTGTTGTGATACTTCAGACCAACACGGCTGCCCGCTTGAATCTCACAAGGAGTGTGTAGGTGTCATTTTCCCACACTAATATCCTTCTCCAAGTCAACACCAGCATTTGGGGCACGTTTAAATCCCGCCTTTGCTTGTGGTTCAGTGCAGTTTTACAAGAATGAATTGGCTCATATCCCCGCCTCCTTTTTTTCCAGCACCACGAACAGTCGATGCCCTTCAACTATGTCATGGACCTGCTCAACATGGTCTTCACAGGCCTCTTCACCGTTGAGATGGTGCTGAAGATCATCGCCTTCAAGCCCAAGGTTTGAGGATGGAGAGTTTTGATGAAGGGGTGATTGGGGGAGGGGGCTGCTTCCCTTCCCTGCTTCCCCCAAACAATAGAGAGCCAGTTTGGTGTCGTGGTTAGGAGTGTGGACTTCTAATCTGGCATGCCGGGTTCGATTCTGCACTCCCCCACATGCAGCCAGCTGGGTGACCTTAGGTTAGTCACAGCACTGATAAAACTGTTCTCACTGGGCAGTGATATCAGCGCTCTCTCAGCCTCACCCACCCCACAGGGTGTCTGCTGTGGGGAGAGGAAAGGGAAGGCGACTGTAAACTGCTTTGAGACTCCTTCGGGTAGAGAAAAGCGGCATATAAGAACCAACTTCTTCTTCTTCTTCTTCTTCTTCTTCTTCTTCTTCTTCTTCTTCTTCTTCTTCTTCTTCTTCTTCTTCTTCTTCTTCTTCTTCTTCTTCTATTGGGTTAAATATTATATATGCTTCCCAGCGTAGCTCAACACGCCCACTCTGGCCTGCAAGCCCTGTTCCACCTTGCCCTCCAAGGTTTTCTCATGTCCTGGAGAGGCTTTTTAAACTCACTGACACCACCTGACTCTTGTGAGGAATTGCCCTCTGGGAGAGTCAGGACTCCCAGCTTCCCTTCCACGTTCTGAGGCCTTGCCTCTGTGTCTCTCGCTGCCCAGCACCTGGTCACCATGGGGAACATTTACTGCTTTGTATGCTCCTGAAGGATGAGTCCTGCCTTCCTCCTGGCATTCCTTTTAAAATAGCATGTCCAAGACAGTGGAGGTCTATGTGGTACAGAGAACCAGTACCAGCATCAAAAGTTATAAATTTATTAAAGAGAAAATGTTCGCAAGCATACTTTTAGCACAGCACCAGATTGAGCAAGAGACTCTCTATACATGCCCTATCAGATGTCAAAATATAGGACAGACTTCTTACTTTAGGATATTAGAGATAGAGATCCATTATCTTAGAGTTTCCATTGCCTCGTAGCTTCCTCTGGCTGTCTAGGCCCGTACATGGTAACTGCCTCCTCCTCCAGACCTCAGTTAAGAGCTCTGTCTGTTCTGATGGACTCAGCATCAAAGAGCCCTTCCTCCTTTCTTTCTTCAATTTTATCACCTCTCTTTCCCCCACCCACTTGCCAGGTCAGGCCAGTCAAAGAAGCTTTTCCAGGAAGAGACTTCCTGAATTATCTCTAGTCTCCAGTTCCTCCAAATCTCTGTTCTCTGCTTGGGGAGGAGGCTAGGGAGAGTGGACCATCCTATTCTTTTTAGCTGGACCTATTAGCATTTCTTAAAAGGTAGTTGAAGTGACTCCCTCCTCCCAGCCTGTTCTCTGTCCAGAAAGAAAAACTTTTAAAACCTCCTGGCTTTACTCATGACCTCTACCCCAGAAATGCCTTTCTTCACATCTGGTTAAGGAAGAAGTGCTGTTCAAACCAATTACAAAGATGATCAGATTCCAGTGGTAAGGAGAGAAAGAAATTTTACGCACAAAAATAGAAGCATGTCTTGCATGACGTATTAATGTAGGGACACTGAACTCGTTGTGAACAGGTTAGCTTCAAAACCAGGTTAACTTTCTACAGCTCCAAGCCCAGATAAGAGAGAAGAAGAATCTATGATTCTATGAGTCCATGAAGAAGAAGAGAGGATATAAGATGAAACACAGAAGGCAAGCAAGGGCCAAGGAGGCTAAACACCTAACCAATGAGAGGCAACTGTTGAGCACGTCCTGCTGGGAGACTTCTCTGTGTGTGAAGGATGTATCTAAGGCTAGCTTTGGCTGGCCTTCCCAGGAATGCAGGCAATACCTGGCCCCAATGAGGACATTTCTGTTGGTCTCTTGCAGCACTACTTTGCCGACGCATGGAACACTTTCGATGCGCTCATCGTGGTGGGGAGCGTTGTGGATATCGCCGTCACAGAAGTCAATGTGAGTGATCCCTTGGTCTCTTCTTGGCTGTTGTTACCTAGGTTGCATTCAAATAGCTAGATTCGAGTCCTGTGGCAACTTTGTTATCAACAAGATTTTTGAGATATGAGTTTTTGAGAGTCAAAGCACCTGAAAGAGCACTGATTACCAAATGCTCATACACTGACTATCTTGCTGGCTCTAGCTGTTCTACTGTAAACCATCACAGCTGCCCTCTGATCAGACATGGAGCATTTCTGCAGTAAAGTTTTGGAAAGGGTTCAAAAATGCCGGGTTTCATTGTGTATGTCATGGATGTCCTTTCCTCAAGTGTACATTTGATTTTTCTTCATACAGGCATTGGTTCAAATAAGTAGCCGTGTTGGTCTGAAGTAGCACAATAAAATCAGAGTCCAGGAGCACCTTTAAGACCAACAAAGATTTATTCAAGGCGTGAGCTTTCGAGTGCAAGCATGCCTTGAATCAATCTTTGTTGGTCTTAAAGGTGCTACTGGACTCTGATTTTATTATACAGGCATAATCTCATGTTATGTTTGGAGATGTGAAGGGTTTTTTCGGGGGGTGGGATTTGGAAACAAAGTCACCCCCGTAAAAAAGAAAATATTTGGGGGAAGCATTGGGGGTGGTGGTGGGAAAACCTGTGAAATATTTTATGTTTTAGAATGAGTAAAATGCTTCTGGAGGCAAGTTTTTTTCACACTGAGAATGCATCGAGTGAAAAGAAATCTGAGGGTTTTTGCAGGTTTTCCCATGAAGAAATTGGGGGATGGAGTATTGGGAAAAAAAACTTATGAAATACTTTGTCTTTTTGAGAAGAAAAAATACCTTTGTCTTACAAAGCATTTCACTCATTTCATATGTACAGCATGAAAAAGTCTGTGGATTTCCTCAATTTTTCCAAAAATCTGGGAAATTTTAGAGGGTACTTTTCAAAGATCTTTTATACTGTAAACAAATACAGCAAGAACTTTGGGGAGGTTAAATATAAAGCCCGTCAACAATTAATGTGGTTGAATGTGCTTAGTAATAGCACATAGAGTTCAATATTTTGTTGTTACGTGATTTGTTTAATATCCAAATATCCTGGAAGTCCGGCCTATGTAACTTTGTGAGGGAATCTTGGTTCAAATAGCATACTTCTGTTTGCTTCCTCCAGAATTTGTTTTCTGCCTTCACCTGTTATTTTTTCCCTACATCTCAGATGGCAAAAATTAAAGATACATGTGCCATGGTAGCAGGGGGTTGAAACAGTTTGCAACTGTTATTCAAGTAGTTGATATACTGGGAATGTTTCTTATAGAAAATAGATGATATTTCTACTTTTACATTCAATACATTTGCCAAATACTTCAATTTTATATGCTAAGTAATAAGTCACGCAGTCAATGTTGTTCAATCAGTCTAAGAAGTTTAGGTTTGATAGGAAATTGTTAAATATATTTCCATTTTTCTGAATATTTCTGGGGGTTTGGGGGGAAAGTGTCCCCCTCCCCCCCTCCCAAGTCTTTGAAATGTCTGGAAATTTTACATACATTTTACATACATATATGAACATGTGATTTACATACATATATGAACATGTGATTTAAACCCCATATTTTCCTAGAAACTGGTCCTCAGTTTCATTTGTAAAGTAAATGGACATCATCTGGTGGACCCCCTGAAGTCCCTTCTGGTGGACCTCCTGATGGCCTCTGGGTTTTGGCCACTTTGTGACACAAAGTGTTGGACTGGGTGGGCCATTGGTCTGATCCAAAATGACTTCTTTTACATTCTTATGTCTGGGGCAGCGATGCTTTATATTGTTGGTGCTTGGGGGCAAGAATGGGAGGGCTTCTGGAGTTCTGGCCCTGGTGGTAGACTTCCTGAATGTCCCCTGAAAACTGTGTGATGCAGAGTGTTGGACTGGATGGGCCCTCAGCCTGATCCAATGTGGATTCTCCTACGTTCTTTATTACACACAGATGTGCAGAAATACGAGCGGAATATCTCTGCACATCCCATGTTAGCTACGGTATGTGAACAGGGTTGGCGTAACTCCAGTATACTTCCGCTACCAAGACGACTAGAAATACAGTTTGAAAGGAAGAAATTGAAATGTGGTCCCAGCTTCCATTTTCTGCTCCAAATGTTGAACATCAGTGAGGCATGAGATGAAACCAGCCTGCTTCATGTAAACATCTTTGGGGTTCCTTTCTCCATTGTCCAGCTTCACAGTTGCCTCTTCTGTTTGTCTCTGTCGATGCCTCCATTCTGTTTCCTCTCTCACTCGTCTGTTTTCTGGCACTCCACTGCTTCCCATTGGATGTCATGACGCATGGTTTCACCTTGACCATCTTCACTCATCGACACCATTCCCTTCTTCTAATTGCGCTAGAACGGAGGACATGTTGGAGAGGTATTGCTGGTGTATTTAATTCCAGAGACATTTGAGCGTGGGCTATGGGAGGCCGGCTAGCATCTTTCTCAGCCACAGGTGTGGATAGTTTTAAAATGGGTTAGACAGATTCAGGGGGGAGAGGCCTGAGTGCTGCTAGCCATGGAGACATTCGGAGGCAGTCAGCATCTGAATACTAGCCCCAGGAGGCAACATCAGAGGAACGCCTCAGACTCCACACTCTCCTGTTGGACCTCCAGAGGAACAGGTTGGCCTCTGTGTGAGATGGGATGCTGGACTAGATGGACCACTGGTCTGACCCAGCAGGGCTGTTCTGATGTCCTTGGGGTGCTGGACTAGATGGACCACTGGTCTGATCCAGCAGGGCTCTTCTTAGGGGCCACTACTGTTCACTTGCTGGCTCTCTCTCTATCCATTTCAGAGCCATGTCTGGACAGTATTGTGCTAAAGAACACCCAAATCTGATCCTGGTTTGGCCAGGAAGCAGTTGAAACCAAGCACAGATCTTCACAAACCTTGCTTTAGCGGTAACTGCCACGCCAGCCTGAGACTCTTCATTGCGCGCCTTAAGGGAAGCTGGGGCAGCCATTTTGTGGCTGGCTCCACCTCCTGTGGAAGCCATTTTGCAGAAGCCATTTTGCAGGAGCCACTGTATCAGAATTCCAAAGGTGCCCGTGGGCTTGAAAAGGCTGAGGGCATAAGAATGTGGCACGATTGCAAGGGGGCATACGTGCAAAGATGACTTGCATTTTGAAGATGGAATGCGCACCTGCTGGTGCCATCAGAAGATCATTGCTGCACCTTGAACTCTGGACCTTCCTTCCCTCCCCCTTGCTTCTGCATCAATCGCTGCCGTTCCTGTCATATTCTCCTGCCATGTGCATCTCTCCCTCGGCCTCAACTTGTGTTTTGCTGCATATGGAGTGGGGGGGTGGGAAGGAGAGGAACATAGTTGCCTAGCAACTGCCTAGCACTTCTCCTGCTAACCTAGGACCAATAAAACGCCTGTGTCAGGACCGAAATAGGCAGCTGTGCTAGGATTGCCAGGTCTCCTGTAGCTTCCAACTGAGGATGGGGTGGGGGAGGGTGTTTAAGGGTGCAAGATCCAAGTTGGAAAACTTATGGAGATTGCGGGATGGAGCCTGTGGAGGACAGGGGACTCAGTGGGGGACAGTGTGATAGAGTCGCCCTCCCAAGCAGCCCTTTTCTCCAGGGGAACTGATCTCTGCAGTCTGGAGAGGAGCTCTGATTATGGGGGATCCCCAGGCCTCACCTGGAGGCTGGCATCCCTGACCCTCAGTGGGGTCCAAGGCCACAGAGTCCCCCCTCCCAAGCAGCCCTTTCTCCAGGGGATCTGATCTCTGCAGTCTGGAGAGGAGCTGGAATTCCAGGGGATCCCCAGGGCCCACCTGGAGGCTGGCATCCCTGACCCTCAGTGGGGTCCAAGGCCACAGAGTCCCCCCTCCCAAGCAGCCCTTTCTCCAGGGGATCTGATCTCTGCAGTCTGGAGAGGAGCTGGAATTCCAGGGGATCCCCAGGCCCCACCTGGAGGCTGGCATCGCTGACCCTCAGTGGGGTCCAAGGCCACAGAGTCCCCCCTCCCAAGCAGCCCTTTCTCCAGGGGATCTGATCTCTGCAGTCTGGAGAGGAGCTGGAATTCCAGGGGATCACCAGGCCCCACCTGGAGGCTGGCACCCCTGACCCTCAGTGGGGTCCAAGGCCACAGAGTCCCCCCTCCCAAGCAGCCCTTTCTCCAGGGGATCTGATCTCTGCAGTCTGGAGAGGAGCTGGAATTCTGGGGATCCCCAGGCCCCACCTGGAGGCTGGCATCCCTGACCCTCAGTGGGGTCCAAGGCCACAGAGTCCCCCCTCCCAAGCAGCCCTTTCTCCAGGGGATCTGATCTCTGCAGTCTGGAGAGGAGCTGGAATTCCAGGGGATCCCCAGGCCCCACCTGGAGGCTGGCATCCCTGACCCTCAGGGGGGCCCAAGGCCACAGAGTCCCCCCTCCCAAGCAGCCCTTTCCTCCAGGGGAACTGATCTCTGCAGTCTGGACAGGAGCTGGAATTCCAAGGGATCCCCAGGCCCCACCTGGAGGCTGGCAACCCTGACCCTCAGTGGGGTCCAAGGCCACAGAGTCCCCCCTCCCAAGCAGCCCTTTCTCCAGGGGATCTGATCTCTGCAGTCTGGAGAGGAGCTGGAATTCTGGGGATCCCCAGGCCCCACCTGGAGGCTGGCATCCCTGACCCTCAGTGGGGTCCAAGGCCACAGAGTCCCCCCTCCCAAGCAGCCCTTTCTCCAGGGGATCTGATCTCTGCAGTCTGGAGAGGAGCTGGAATTCCAGGGGATCCCCAGGCCCCACCTGGAGGCTGGCATCCCTGACCCTCAGGGGGGCCCAAGGCCACAGAGTCCCCCCTCCCAAGCAGCCCTTTCCTCCAGGGGAACTGATCTCTGCAGTCTGGACAGGAGCTGGAATTCCAAGGGATCTCCAGGTCCCACCTGGAGGCTGGCATCCCTAAGCTGCGTAGTAGCCATGCCCAACAATGGCCAACCACCTCTGCTCATCTCTGGCCTTGACTACCTCATGAGGGGTCACCATAAGTCAGGCAGTCCTGATGCACATGTGCAGATTTAGCGTCTGTGCCTGTATCTGTGTGTGGAGTTTTTGGATCGTCAACGTTCTGAGCCGGGTTCTCTCTCTGCAGAGTTCCGAGGATAGCTCCCGCATCTCCATCACCTTCTTCCGCCTCTTCCGTGTCATGCGCTTGGTGAAGCTGCTCAGCAAAGGGGAGGGGATCCGCACCCTGCTCTGGACCTTTATCAAATCCTTCCAGGTGAGCAGCTTTCCCCGGAGGCAGCGTGACCTTTGCCACCCTTGTGGATGTGTCACTCTTGATCTCGGCATCAGCAGACCCTGAGGCGGGGTGGCGGCTGAGCTACAGTTTGGCCACCCTGCTCTAGGGGGAGCTGTTCCCACCCAATGACTCCAATGCACTCCGTGTCTGCTTTGCCTCCAGGCCCTGCCATACGTTGCTCTGCTGATCGCCATGATCTTTTTCATCTACGCTGTCATCGGCATGCAGGTGAGTAGGGACCAGAAGCAAACAGAAGCACCCATATCTCCAAGTAAGTTATGTGATTTTCGGCATTGAGGTTGCTAGAAGAGCGCACCATGATTGTGCTGGGCCCCGGGATGCCAACCTCCAGGTGGGGCCTGGGGATCCCCTGGAATTATAGCTCCTCTCCAGGGAAGAGTGATCAGTTCCCCTGGAGGAAAGGGCTGCTTTGGAAGGGGGACCCCATAACATTATACTCCACTGAGGTCCCTCCCTGTCCCAAATCCCACCTACTCCCAGCTCCACCCCCAAAGTCTCCAGGTATTTTCCAGTCCAGAGCTGGCAACCCTAGCCCACAGGCTCAGAAAGGTTGAGGGAAACCCCTCGTCTCTGCTGTGCAAATTAAAACAAGATATCTGTGAGAAGTCTGAACATCTCGTCATGGGCTCACCCTGCTAGGGACCCAAAACACCATCTTGCTATGTGTGTGTGTTTGTTTGTTTGTTTGTTTATTTGTATACCACCCTCCCCTGAGGCTCAGAGTGGTTTACAATACAATTCAGATAACAGTACAGCTTTTCACATTAACAATAACATTAAACTAACAGAGGTAACAGAGTATAACGATGCAAACAGGTCCAAAGTAGAACGCATGGGTGGATTTCTGGGGGAGGGAGGGGACAGGGGCCCTGCAGATCTTGCTGGTCTCAACTAAATGCCTGGTGGAAGAGCTCCCTTTTGCAGGCCCTGCGGAACTAGCAGCACCAAGAGTTTTTTTCCCCCCTTTCAGGGGTTCAAGCAAGAGAAGACAGCTGTATTCCTGTTTCCTTAAGAAACGTTTCCCACCTGTGATCCGTCGGTTACCTTTGTGACCGAAACCGAATAATGGATTTCCTTGTCTTGCAGACCTTTGGGAAAGTGGCCTTGCAGGACAGCACGCCAATCAACCGCAACAATAACTTCCAGACCTTTCCGCAGGCTGTGTTGCTGCTATTCAGGTATCTCTCCTCCTCCTTCTCTTTGAGCTCTTCTTTCCCTTTTCACTCTCTCTGGCAGAGGACAAGCACTCCCGCAAGGACCGTCTTAGTGGCAGTCCCGAGGAATGTGTAAATGGAACAGGGGGAAAAAAAGAGATGCTTTCTTAGATTCTGCTGACCCAAAAGGCAGTGTTTAAGGGCTTTGTCCTATAATAAACGACTCAAAGTCAATTCCTGTGAAGCGTTCCAGAACGACACGTTTTCCTTGCTTCTCGCTCAGTTCAGCCCCAGCGTACAGGAGAAGGGAAAGCAAGAGAGAAGTTGTGAGGCCAGGGGAAAGAGAGGACCTACCAAAAGACACAGAGGAAGAAGCTGAAGGATCTTCCTTGTGGTTTTCTGTTTGCTGCCTGTCTCATAATGACTGTCACAGGGTTGATCAGCATAGGGCGAGCAGTCGCATCTTCTGAACTAAAATGATTATTGTTAGGATGTGTTTATGGTGGGTACCCAACACGGTACCTGTGGTGCCCGGCCTCCTGTCTGCGCCTTTCCTAACACCCAGCAAGTGGGTGGGGCAAGGCAGGGCTTTTGCCCAATGAGTCTTCTGATTGGCCATTGAAGATTGGCTTAGTTATTAGGGTTGCCAGCCCCCAGGTGGGACTTGGGGATCCTCTGGAATTATAGCTCATCTCTAGAGTCCAGACTGCAGAGATCAATTCCCCTGGAGAAAAGGGCTGCTTTGGAGGGGGACTGTGGCCTTGGACCCCACTGAAGGTCAGGGATGCCAGCCTCCAGGTGGGGCCTGGGGATCCCCTGGAATTCCAGCTCCTCTCCAGACTACAGAGCTCAGTTCCCCTGGAGAAAAGGGCTGCTTGGGAAGGGGGGACTCTGTGGCCTTGGACCCCACTGGGGGTCAGGGATGCCAGCCTCCAGGGGGGGCCTGGGGATCCCCTGGAATTCCAGCTTCTCTCCAGGCTGCAGAGATCAGTTCCCCTGGAGAAAAGGGCTGCTTGGGAGGGGGACTCTGTGGCCTTGGACCCCACTGAGGGTCAGGGATTCCAGCCTCCAGGTGGGGCCTGGGGATCCCCTGGAATTCCAGTTCATATCCACATAGCTCAATTCCCATCATTCTCCCACCTCTCCAGGTGTGCCACTGGGGAAGCATGGCAAGAGATCATGCTGGCCAGCTTGCCCGGCAAACGCTGCGACCCAGAGTCCGATTACGAACCTGGAGAAGAGTTCACCTGCGGCAGCAACTTTGCCATTGTTTATTTTATCAGCTTCTTCATGCTTTGTGCCTTCCTGGTGAGTCCCCTTTTTCCCTCCGCCCAGCAGTTTGGCTCCCTGACTTGGGCTCTGCTCTCTTCTGCGGAGTCCACCATGGGCATTACACAGGACAGGCATGCTTTGGGGCAGGGATCCTCTTGTCTTCTTGTGAGGTGGTCAAAGTACAGTACTCATTTTAGCTTCTCAGAAAGGTTCAGGCTTGTTCGGATCTGGAACCCATTTGTTTTCCATTTTGGCTGTCTGCGGTATCTATAAAATTCTCCTCCAACGCTGTGTTGCAAAGGAATCTATTTTCTTCCTGTCAGCTTTCTAACTAGACACTTATACATGGCTGTTGTGGACAGCTAGAGTGCATTTCTTGATTTGTGGACAGCTAGCGTGCATTTCTTCATTTTACGTTTTCTATAATTACCCAACTTACGGGTGAGAAAGTTGGACAGTGAAGACGGCTGGCAGGAAGAAAGTTGATTCCTTTGAAATGTGGTGTTGGAGTAGAGTTTTAAGAATACCATGGAGTGCCAAAAGTTCTAGATAAAATCACACCCGAACTCCCCCTGGAAACTAAAATGACCAAACTGAGGTTATCCTACTTTGGTCACATTGTGAGTACACAATAAAAAGGTAAAGGTATCCCCTGTGCAAGCACCGGTTCATGTCTGACCCTTGGGGTGACGCCCTCTAGCGTTTTCATGGCAGACTCAATACGGGGTGGTTTGCCAGTGCCTTCCCCAGTCATGACCGTTTACCCCCCAGCAAGTAAGCTGTGTACTCATTTTACCGACCTCGGAAGGATGGAAGGCTGAGTCAACCTTGAGCCGGCTGCTGGGATCGAACTCCCAGCCTCATGGGCAGAGCTTCAGACAGCACAGCACGTTGGCTGCCTCACCACTCTGTGCCACAAGAGACTCTGAGTACACAGTAGTCACTAGCAAAGTCCTAGGAAAAGCTGAAGGCAGCAGGAAAACAGGAAGACCCGACAGGAGACAGACTGACTCAATCAAGGGAACCACGCCCCGCCTCCATTTGCAAGACATTAATCCATAGAGATTCCATAGATCGGAAGCTACTTGACAGCACTTAACTCTCAGGCAGCACAAACAGGACTTCCTGCATTCTTTTGATCCAGCTATTTTTCCCCCATAAAGGATGAGGCTCCATGAAACACATTTGCCAAAAGGGGCCTTAAAAACTTACCAGAAACAAAGCGAAACTGTTTGGTCTTTGACAATGCCGTTAGTCTGCAACTAAGCCAGTTTGGTGTAGTGCTTAGGAGTGTGGACTTCTAATCGATTCTGCGCTCCCCCACATACAGCCAGCTGGGTGACCTTGGGCTCACCACGGCGCTGAGAAAACTGTTCTGACCGAGCAGGAATATCAGAGCTCTCTCAGCCTCACCCACCCCACAGGGTGTCTGTTGTGGGGAGAGGAAAGGGAAGGTGACTGTAAGCCGCTTTGAGACTCCTTCGGGTAGGGAAAAGCGGCATATAAGAACCAACTCTTCTTCTTCTTCAGTAATCTCAGGGCTCTCTCAGCCTCCCCTCTCTCACAGGGTGTCTGTTGTGGGGAGAGGAAGGGAAGGTGATTGGAAGCCGCTTTGAGACTCCTTTGGGGAGAGAAAAGCGGCATCTAAGAACCAACTCTTCTTCTTCTTCAGTAATCTCAGGGCTCTCTCAGCCTCCCCTCCCTCACAGGGTGTCTGTTGTGGGGAGAGGAAAGGGAAGGGGATTGGAAGCCGCTTTGAGACTCCTTTGGGTAGAGAAAAGCGGCATCTAAGAACCAACTTCTTCTTCTTCTAATTTTTCTTCTAATTTTTCTTCTAATTTTTCTTCTAATTTTTCTTCTAATTTTTCTTCTAATTTTTCTTCTAATTTTTCTTCTAATTCTAATTCTAATTCTAATTCTAATTCAACTTCTGCTTTCCCTGCCAGCCCTGGTGGCCTATTTGGGAGCACCCACTGACCTCGGACCTGGGCTGATTCTGCACTTACTTCGTTTTCTCCGTTGTGGGTCCTGCTGAATTCAGATCTATTTGAACTCGGGTCTTCCTCTATCCCCCCCTCCCCCAATTGAAACAGAAAGTGTTCTGCACTTGATTGGGGAAGCTCAGAATGGGTAGGGGAGCCAAATGCAGCAGGAGTCTCTTTCTTCTCTTGAGCAGGGTGGGGAGAGGATTGGAGACAGCCGAGGGGAGGGAAATAACAAGAGGCAAATCTCTGCTGAGAGAAGTTAGGGCTTCTGGAGCTCAGCCTCTTTAAGGGAAGCCTTGTAAACGGGAACCAGGAAGTCTTTGACTTGGCCAATCAGGGAAGACTGTGTTCCTCTGAGGCACGGAGCATTGAGTTAATTCGAAAAAAAGCAAAAATCTGCACATGTACCCATGGTGGTTTTTGAAATATCAAGGCTTATATCCACTCCAGGGTATCGCGGGGGGAAGGTAGGGTCACCACGGATCAATCATGCATGTTGCAGAGGGAAAATTTAAAACGCCCGAAATCAAAATAGAAATCGCATTCAGTGTAGACTGCAGGGATTAAGTCGATCTGGGAGTGGGTCAAAAGCCCTGTGCAGACGACCCCCGGCTCAGTCGCTCTCATGCACCTCTTCTAGATCATTAACCTTTTTGTGGCCGTCATCATGGACAATTTCGACTACCTAACCCGAGACTGGTCCATCCTGGGGCCTCACCATCTCGATGAGTTCAAGAGGATCTGGTCAGAGTATGACCCGGCTGCCAAGTAAGAGACTGTGCTGCTTTTCGCTGGAACCCTAGCCCCTCCTAATAAATGCCAGAGCAAACCCCCCCCAAATCAAAACACCTGTGAAACACCTCAGAAGACAAGCAGAGTCTACCCTGGTTAGTATTTGGATGGCAGACCAGCAAGGATGTCCAGGGTACCAATGCAGAGGCAAAACAGTGTCTCACCACCTTTGAGCATCTCTTGTCTTAGAATCATAGAATCATAGAATCCTAGAGTGGGAAGGGGCCATACAGGCCATCTAGTCCAACCCCCTGTTCAACGCAGGATCTTGAAAGCCTTTTGGCAAACAGGGTTGCCATTTGTTAGCAGCCGGATATTTTTCATGGCCATTGAGCACATTATGCAGAGGCAAATCCGCCATTGAGTCATGCTGAAGCTCCTCTACTAGTTCAGCCTGTGCCTCAGACCCCTTCGTGGCCTCATGACCCATCTACAAGAGGGGCGGCGGGGGGGATCCAACCTGAACATCAAGCCAGGAATCTGAAGGTTGACCAAACAAAAAGGTAAAATGTAACACAGTGCACATAATTGGAGGATTAAAAAACGACAATCAAAGATGGGTTCTCCATCTTTGGAGATTTTTAAACAGAGGCTGGAGAGCCATCTGACAGAGAGGCTGATTCTGTGAATGCTCAAGGGCGTGGCAGGTGACAGTGGATGAGGGAAAGGGTTGGGAATGTCCTGCATAGTGCAGGGGGTTGGACTAGACGACCCAGGAGGTCCCTTCCAACTCTATGATTCTAGGATTCTATGATACCATTAAAAACTCAAATCCAGGTATACAGCAACAGGATAGAGTCACGTGTATAATTCCAAAGAATCACAATAATGCTTATACCTGCATGATAACCAAAAGACCCAATGTGTTTAGACTCTCCGGGCCTTCTTCAGTGGTCCAAAATTTATTTTGGACCACTGAAGGACCCTCAGGATCAAAATGTGTTGGGTCTTTTGGTTATTATGCAGGTGTAACCATTACTGTAATTCTTTGGAATTATACACGTGACTCTATCCTGTTACGATTTTGTACATGTGACGCTAGCCTGTTGCATTTGAGTTTGAGGCACATTACCTGCAAGAAAGTTCGGACCCACTTTTGATTCCCTACCCCCACCATTTTAAACCTTTTACAGTCTTAATACTTACCACTGAAGAGCTCAATTGTTCTTTGGTTAGTCACCTCCTGACCAACTGATTCTACTGGATTTGGATGTACTGAGGAAACTCTTGCAGTGCTCTAGACAATGCCGTTACAATCCCGGTTTGTACCACTTGTTGTCCCAGCAGCGGGAAGGACCAGCTGATCTGTGCCACTTGAAATGCCTTCATTTTGTTTCTTCAGGGGTCGTATCAAGCACCTGGATGTGGTGGCCCTGCTGCGCCGGATACAGCCACCCTTGGGTTTCGGGAAGCTCTGCCCCCACCGCGTGGCCTGCAAGGTAATCCTCTGCCTATACGGCTGTGACTCCTGGATGCCCTCTTGCAGCCTGAATAGCCCTGGTTATCCTAGGCCTTGTTAGAGCTTGTAAGCCAAACAGGGTAAGCCATGGTCATAACTTGGATGGGAGGCCTCTAAGGAAGTTCAGGGTAGATATGCAGAGGCAGGGAACAGTGAACTAACTCTGAACATCTCTAGCTTTGATTAAGATGGATCAGACTAGCCTGATGTCATCAGATATCGGAAGCTAAGCAGGGTCAGCCCTGGTCAGTATTTCGGTGGCAGTCCACCGAGGAAGATAAGGGTTGCTACGCAGAGGCAGAGAATGGCAAACTACCTCTGAACTTCTCTAGCTTTGATCAAGATGGGCCAGATTAGCCTGATGTCATCAGAACTCATAAGCTAAGCAGGGTCAGCCCCGGTCAGTATTTGGGTGGGAAATCTCCGAGGAAGATAAGGGTTGCTGTCAACCTGCTGAGGAAGCAACAACGAGGAGAATGCCTGGGGTGGGCTGGGACTCTTGGATTCAGTCCGTTGTCTTTGCAGAGGCTGGTGGCCATGAACATGCCACTGAACACAGATGGGACTGTCACCTTCAACGCCACCCTCTTTGCTTTGGTACGGACGTCCCTCAAGATCAAGACGGAAGGTGAGCTGCAAGAAGGTGCTGAAGGCATTTCCTGGGGCAAACTGCCACAACCACCCCTCCGCCCTGTCCCTTCCTTGGAACGAGACCGCTTAAGTTGGTGACACACCAGGAAATCGAGGCAATCCCCTTGCTCCCCAGCCTCTACCCTTTCTAGGCTCCAACCCCAGATCTCCAAAGATTTCAGAGTTGCCTAAAGTTGGCAACTCTGCAGGTGAGAGGCGAACTGGCGTTGCTTTCTGCTGAGCTTTTGCAGAATTCCAAGAGGAGCGGGGACGGAATGGGAGGCGGCCACGAACAGCGGCTATCAAACCAAGCCAAAATCTGTGCTTCGCAATGAAGTTTTGCCAGAAATGGGATCAATATCTGAGCAGAACCTTCTTATTTCCCCCCTGAAACAACCTTCGTCTTGCTCCCTAGGTGGTCTAAATCAAGGGGGCCCCAGCTGTGGCTCTCCAGGTGTCAGTGGGCTACAATAACCATGAGCTCCTGTCGGCACCTGACAGGGGCTCATGGTAATTGTAGTCCAGGGACATCTGGAGAGCCACAGATGCCCCCCCCCCCCTTGTATAGAGCCTTCACTCCTTCCTGCTTTATTATCCTGAATCATTCCCCTTTGACCTGGATCCTCACCCCTCCCCTTCAACTTCCCTTTCTGCTCCCTACTGCGGCCCTCTGGAAGCGGCTCTTGAGGAGGCCTCATTCTTTGTCCTTCTGCCATGTCTCCTGCAGGAGAACTGGAGGTGGCCAATAAGGAGCTCCGCTCTGTCATCAAAAAGATCTGGAAGCGGACCAAGCCCAAGCTGCTGAACGAGGTGATACCCCCGCCGGAAGGTCAGTGCCTCTTGGTCCTAGGAGTTGGGCTCCATCCCCTTCCAGGACACAGAAACAGAACCCAGATATCTGGGCTCCAGGAGGCACTTGAAGGCAGTTTCATCTGGGGCTGACTTTGATTGCTTTAGTTTATCTGTCGTACGTCCTAATTGAGTTTCTAAAATTGCAGTCTTTTGTGTGGTTTTTATCATTGCTGTTTTATCTATGTTGAAAAATGGTGGTCCTTGTTCCACGCTTGCTCCACGACTAATGGAATAAGCTCACACAATTCCTCCCAGTCACCCGTTTCCGTCTCCCTTGGCAGAGGAGGAGGTCACCGTTGGGAGGTTCTACGCCACGTTCCTGATCCAGGATTATTTCCGGAAGTTCCGGAAGCGGAAGGAGAGGGGGCTGCTGGGACCGGACGGGCCCCCAAGCAACTCTTCTGCTCTGCAGGTGCATTTCCCACCCCACACCCCAGGGAAAGCGGTGGGCAAGACTGGGCTTGCTGACCATGTCCTTACTGCCTCCTTCTCCCACGCAGGCTGGGCTGAAAAGTTTGCAAGACCTGGGGCCTGAAATCCGCCGGGCGATGTCCTGCGACCTGGAAGAGGAAGAAGAAGAGGAAGCAGAGGAGACAGTGTGCGAAGAGGAGACCGTGACCTACAAGGTGAATCTTCATCTTGGTTCTCAGGACCAGAAATCTGTTCAATGCTGAGTCAAGCTCTTGTATCTTGAGCCAGCTTGGTGTCGTGGTGGGGAACACGGACATCTAATCTGGCGAGCTGAGTTTGATTCCCTGCTCCTCCACATGCAGCGATGAGGTTGTCATAGAACCAGGATGCCGGGGCTAGCATGTACCCATCCTGAGAGCCCGCTTGGTATAGTGGTGGAGCCTCTGCTTGGCATGCAGAAGGTCCCGGGTTCAATTCCCAGCACCTTCCATTAAAAGGACCAGCCAGCTGGCAGGGGCTCCTGGGAAGTGTAGTCCATGGACATCTGGAGGGCCACAGTTTGACTACCCCTGATTTAGGCATTTTGGGCAGGGCCATTTCACCTGATAAGCTGAAGATCAGAAATACACGCTTTAAAGAACACACACACACACAAAGACTTGAACACATTTGTGCCATTTTGATTTCGATTTCCGACTTCTTGTTGCTCACGAGAAATCTACGGTGTTCTTTTATTTTCGAGCCAGGCGAATGCCGACTTATTGATATTTTTATTTGTCCCTCAAACTCGCTTCTCGGGCAACGCAGAGCTGCATGCCAATCGGAACGGGTGCTGCTTGCCAGTTCCCTCGCTGCCTCTTCATCCCTGCTGGTCCCCATGCTCGAAACGGAGAAGGCTGCTAGGGAGCTGCTGAGGGAGCAGATGCGGTGGCCATATGTTCCCTCGTGTTGTCGAAGCTCAGAGACTGTGAGGCTGGGTGTGAGATACGGGGGAAGGGGGGGATTGATCCGATGTTCCCGAATGTGCTTCAAGCTTCATATTACTCCAATTCTGTGGCAGCTGCACTAGCCACCGGTTACTCTCCGGATCCGGTTCAAGGTGCTGGCATTAACCTTTGAAGCTCTTAAAGATCCAGGACCCTCATACTTACGGGACCACCTCTCCTGTTACGACACCCTGTGCTCCCTTCTGTCATCGTCTAGTGTGCCCGGCCCCAGGAGGGCTTGGTTAGCCTACACCAAGGGAAAGGCCATCTCAGTTGTGACCCTTACCCTATGGAAGGCACTCTTGGATGACATCCGGACCCTGCGGGATTTGTTTAGTTTCTTCTGAGTACGCAAAGCCAAATTGTTTTGGTTGCCCTTTGGGGGATAATCTCATGTCTGGGGTGTTTTAACTGGGGTATGGTGATAGCCACATATCTTAATATTTTGATGGTAATATTAGTTATTTGTTTTTATGTTGTTTTTCTCCTTATTGGTTTTAATGTTGTAAGTCATAAGGCACTTTGTGGAGAGCCAGTTTGGTGTAGTGGTTAGGAGTGCAGACTTCTAATCTGGTGAGCCAGGTTTGATTCCCCACTCCCCCACATGCAGCCAGCTGGGTGACCTTGGGCTCGCTACAGCCCAGAGAAAGCTGTTCTGACCGAGCAGGAATATCAGGGCTCTCTCAGCCTCACCCACCCCACAGGGGGTCTGTTGTGGGGAGAGGAAGGAAGGCAAATGTAAGCCACTTTGGGTAGAGAAAAGTGGCATATAAGAACCAACTCTTCTTCTTCTTCAGTAATCTCAGGGCTCTCTCAGCCTCTCTCCCTCACAGGGTGTCTGTTGTGGGGAGAGGAAAGGGAAGGCGATTGGAAGCCGCTTTGAGACTCCTTCGGGTAGAGAAAAGCGGCATATAAGAACCTACTCTTCTTCTCTTCCTACAGAGCTCTGAAGCACTGTACAGCAGTGCTCCCGAGCGGGACCCCCAGGCCTCAGCTGCCGCCATGTCACCGGAGCCGGAGAACAAGGCTTTGGTGAACGGCCTCGCAGGCTCTCGCAACGCCTCCAGCGCCAGCCTTTCCCACATGGCCAACGGGCCGACCCCTGAGGAAGAAAGCATCAGCGGCAACGACGAACCTGCAGAGCTGCCAGCCCTCCCCACCCGGCGCCGGATGAGCAGGTCCTGGAGTTGGGGAGGGAAGGATGTCGGGGCCGGCGGGGTTGTTGGGTGGTGAGACTGGAAGCCGGGATCCCAGGGGTGCTCATGGCCATGTGGGTCTCTCCAGACATGGCTCCGAGGGCAGCTGCAACCCGTCAACGGTGCCAGAAGAAGCCACACATTCGGAGGATTATGGAGAGGACACCTCAGCCGAGCAAGGGTACTACAGTCGAGAGGAGGACTCCGAGAGCTTGGCCTCCCATGACAGGTAAGAACTCGGCCCTCTGACACACTGTCCCACGCATGTTCAGTAATGTGCTTTCAGTGCACTTTGGAAACGGATTTTCCTGTTTCGCACTGCAAAAGCACATTGGAAGTGCATGATCCAGTGTGTGCGGAATGAGCCACGGTGACCACGCATAGAGTAGATCGGTAAATGCGGTTGGCGTTTCCCTGAGCATGCAAGAAAGGGCCAAAAGAGCCAAACTCAAGCACAGTCCCTTTTGCCCACCCACTCTCAATCTGCCTAAGTTCGCAGAATCCCTCAAGAACAGGAGCCACTACCTATCTCAGCCGGCGGTAAAGTGCTGGAGAGTATATGGTGTATACTAATACCAGCTGTATTAGATGTATCTTTTATATGCATTCGACACTTACATGCTCTGGGTGACGCCGATGGCCACTTCAGGGCCAGGAAGGCATTTTTCCTCCCAGCCAGTTGGTCCAAGAGATCTTTGAGGTTTTCTGCCTTCCTCCGGTGCACAGAGCAGAGGGGACTGGCAGAGGGGGGTGGGAGGGTTCTTTTTGAATTCCAGCATTGTGCAGGGCATTAGACAGTAGCTCCCTGACTGTGCTTAGCTCCCAAGATCTGACAAGAGCAGGCCAAACTGCCTCTTCCCTTATAATCCCTCAAGAGCCTTACAGTCTTCAGGTCAAGATCTGCTGAGAGAGGTGAAATTAGCTTCATCCAGGGGCAGGGCCTTTTCTGTCCTGGCCCCAGCCCGGTGGAACGAGCTCCCGGGAGAGATCAGGGCCCTGCGGAACCTTAATCAGTTTTGCAGGGCCTGTAAGACGGAGCTTTTCCGCCAGGCTTGTGGTCGAGGCCCACAGTAACATCCACCAAAACAGCCGGCTTGCTGCTAGGAGAAGAAGTCAGATCGGCTTCCTGCTAGAGCACTCCCCTGTCTGGAAATTTTAGAGGGGGTCATTTAAATCGGTGCGAGCTTAAATGGACTCCGGGGAATGGGAGAGGACAGGAAGTCCTGGAGGATTATTGTCCACGGGGTCGCGATGGGTAGGACACGACTTCGCAACTAGCAACAACAAATTTTATATACTGTACCCATTTTAAATTTTTTAAATTGTATGTTGATTTTACTGTTCTTACCCACCCTGAGCGTTTCGGAAGGGCGGGCTAAAAATAAAAAATATATATTATTATATCCCATACCATTCCACATAGAATCATAGAATCATCGAATCAAATTTGGAAGGAACCTCATGGGTCATCTAGTCCAACCCCCTAATATGCAAGTTACCACCATTTTTGGGGGACTGTCATTCGCTGACCTGCACAGCGGTGTCTCTCTTCCATGCAGGCAGCCCAGCCTGAACAACCCTCGACCCCACAACCGTCGCTGGGACAACGGTTACGGCGGATCGTTGCCCCTCCCCTCCCGGCACGCCAACAGCGGACTCGCCAAAGGACTCCCGGAGAGCAGGCAAACCAAGCGCAGGCGCCTCTTGCCCGCCACGCCGACAGGTCGGAACAGCAGGGGTCCTGATTAGCTGGGCAAGGAGGAAGGGGCTACTGGGGAGCGGCAGGTGAAAGCAGCAGAGCGAGCGGGAAGGCTTCCCTGGATTGGACCCCTTCACGCCGTTGGTGGCTGAGGGGGTTGTGTGTTGGGAAGAAGCATTCCTGCCACACACTCAAAAGGCCCTCTGTGAATGCACAGTGGGTGGCAGTGTCATGTCATTGGGATGCAGTTTGCCAGTGCCTGCCTCCCCATCACGGCCCTGGTTTTCCTCGGAGGTCTCCCATCCAAGTCCTAACGCAGGCCGATCCAATCTTTGCTCTTCAAGGTCTTTGCTCTTCAAGGTCATTGAAGAGCAATGTGACGCAGTCAAGATCTGTGTGCCAGGGCGATCCTGGTTGGGGCGGTGGGTGACAGTTGAAAGTGCCGTCAAGGCACAGTTCGCTTAAAGTGGCCACGTAGAGATTTCAAGGCGAGAGACAAAGAGCAGCCGTTTGCCCTTACTTGCTTCTGCGTAGCCACCCTGGACTTCCTTAATGGCCCTCCTATCCCAGTACTAACTACGGCTGACCCTGCTCAGCTGCTCAGATTGAAGGTTGCGGACTCAGCTGCTCAGGTGTGGGGGTGGGCTGTGTAGGATCTTCTTCCTGCCTCTCTTCCCCCTCACCTTCTCCCCCTCCTTTCCCCCAAAGATCTGACATGATGGGGCTAGCCTGGGCCGTCCAGGTCAAGGCAAGAGACAAACAGAGGCCTGCCTCTGCGTAGCAACCCTGAGCTCCTCTGGTGGCCTCCCAGTCACGTACTCACCAGAGCCAACCCTGCTTGGTTCCCAAGACCTGGCAGGATCAGGCTAGCCTGGGCCATCCAGGTCAAGGCAAGGGGCAAACAGAGGTGGACAGCCATGGCCTGCCTCTGCAGAGCAACCCTGGACTTCTTCGATGGCCCTCCCATCCCAGCACTAACTACGGCCGACCCTGCTCAGCTGCTGAGACTGAAGGGTGCGGACTCAGCTGTTCAGGTGTGGGGGTGGGTGGGCTGTGTAGGATCTTCTTCCCGCCCCTCTTCCCCCTCACCTTCTCCCCCTCCTTCCCCCCAAAGCGGAAGGCGCAGCGCGTCCTAAATATCCCGTGCCGCTCTCACTCTCCCGCGATTGTGCTGAGCTCTCGCTGCATCCTCACCTGCGGAACAGATGGCTGCTGGTGGGCTGGGGCGGGAGGAGGGTAAATTTAGAAGCAGGATCCCAAGTTCAGAACATTTAAGGAACACTGGATGGGAAGGCGGGGGGGGGGATGGGAATGGCAAAGGGAAGATGGCGGGGAGGGGTTCAGCCAAACGGAGAGCGCTGCTCGCCCGCCCGCCCACGGCCCCGGCCTCTCACCGCTCCTCTCCGGCTTCCCTCCCCTGCCCCGACAGGCCGCAAACCGACCTTCAGCATTCAGTGCCTGCAGCGCCAAGGCAGCTGTGACGACATCCCCATCCCGGGCACCTATCACCAGAACGCGCCCCCCTGCAGAGCACGCACACAGGTAACGCGGACGCGGCTGAGAGAAAGCCAACTCCACCTTTGCCGGCGGGTCTGCCTTGAATTCTGGAAAGGGGACCGTCAACCCCCCCATCTGGAAACTGTGCTCTGTGTCCCAGATTGGCAGAGGCCAGCTGTGCGTCCCCAGCATTGTGGGGAATGCACGCTGCCCATGCTCAGAAGCACTGTTCTTTTACCGTTGCGCATGGCTTAGAGTCAAAGTCAGCCACTGGAATCAGATTCAGAGCCCGGACTGTGATGTGTCGTGACACATCCGTTCATCTCAGCAGGCCGGCTGAGCACTTAACAGCACATTTTTGCAGCTGTCCCTTCCCAGACAAACACCTCCCCTCGTGTAAGCTGACTCTGCAGTACAGTGTGTTTCCTCGCTGCCGTGAAAGGGACGTAGAGTGTCCGTTGGCTGTTTTGTGGCCGTACCTCAGCTCAGCCGTGCCCTCACCTGCTAGGCTGGCTGGACTAGGCAGCTGCCTGCCCTTTGCAGCTCTGGGAACAAACACAATTGTCAGAGCCCCCAGACTGTCCTGTGGCAGTTCCAAAGGCATTGTGTAAGCAAATCATAGAATCATAGAGTTGGAGGGGACCTTTTGGGTCATCTAGTCCAACCCCCTGCACTATGCAAGACAGTCACAACCCTCTCGCTCATCTACTGTCACCTGCCACCCCCTTGAACCTTCACAGAATCAAGCTCTCTCAGAATGAAGCTGGCTTATATTGTGCCAAGCTATCGAGCCTAAAATGCTGTAATTTGATCAGCTAAATCCAAGTTCAAGAGCAACTTAGAGACCAACAAGATTTTCTGGGTATAACGTTTCAAGAGTCATCGCTCCCTTCGTCAGATGCTGGAGATCTGACTCCTAAAAACTTACACCCAAAAAATCTAGCTGGTTCCTAAAGTGCTACGGGACTCATATCTAGGTGTTCTGCTGTAGATCCACACGGCTACCATGCAGGAGTTAGTGAGCCATGCCTCTTTCTGTAGAAGCGTCAGCCCTGGAGATAGCATGACAGTCAATTCCAAACCGTGAGCAATTACAAACTTCGGAGGTTTTCCTCGGTTAGAAGATGGTTTCAGGAAGGTTGCCGTGCAGTAGCACAATATCCCAGTCCAGTGACACCTTAAAGATCAATGCAATTCCCAATGAGACCGCTGAGATTTTTCAGGGTGTAAAGTTTCAAGAGTCAGTGCTCACTTCATCAGATACTGGAGAGTTCTCAAAACACATATACCTCATAACTCTCATCCGTCTCTAAGGTACAAACGGACTTGTATGTAGCTTTTCTACTGCAGAGCGACATGGCTACTCTCCACAATGCCCTTCTCGGGCTGGTGCCTCTGGCTTCTGAGATCAGATGTCGCTTGATTTCATGGCATCATCTTGTCACCTAACCCCTTCTGGCTCAGGGTCTTCGATGGGGAGAAAGCCTGCAGGGTTGCAAATGCATGCCCCTGCTGCTGAGGCCATCCTGCCAGACCGCTCTTCACCCACTCTTTGTCCCCCATGCCAGGGCTACAGCGGCTACGATTCGTGGCACACCAGCAGCCACTCCTCCACGGCTTCCTCCAAGTCGTGGGCGACGCCCCCCAAGCGAAGCCGGCTGCTCTACGCCCCACTGATCCTGGTGGAGGAGGACAGCTCGCCAAGCCGCGACTGGGAGCAGAACAGCAGCAGCCTGCCCCCCATGTCGAGGGCCAGCTGGTACACGGAGGAGCAGGAGCTGCCCTGCCGCCCTTACGGCCATCTCCACGTGCCCGGCCCGCTCAAGCATGGCTACAGCGACAAACGGGGCAGCGCGGACAGCCTGGTGGAGGCGGTGAGTGGAACCCAGCAATGGCTAGGCCCACAGCCTCGACTGAGACCGGGCTGTGCCCCTCTGCCAGGGGGGAGGAGTGAATTGGGGGCCAGGAATCTGCATTCCCTCCACCCAACCTTCTTGTATTGATGGGCACCACGGGGCCCATCAGCACTTTTCCTAGTGCCACCCAAGCAGGCCCGCGGCCACGGTGGTGCAAAAGGGAGCCGGGCCCCATCAATCGTTTGCCATGCCCTTCCAATTAGCACTGGAGTGGGTGCAAAGATCCGTCCCCAACGTAGATTCTCTGTGTGCAACAAAAGAAGGCACTGAGGTAAAAAGGTGGTGAATCCTGTTTGTTCTTAGATGCCACTTTTCTTTACCCGAAGGAGGCTCAAAGCAGCTTACAGTCACCTTCCCTTTCCTCTCCTCACAACAGACATCCTGTGAGGTGGGTGAGGCTAAGAGAGCTCTAATATTACTGAAGAAGAAGAAGAGTTGGTTCTTATATGCCGCTTTTCTCGACCCAAAGGAGTCTCAAAGCGGCTTCCATTCGCCTTCCCTTTCCTCTCCCCACGACAGACACCCTGTGAGGTGGGTGTGGTTGAGAGAGCCCTGAGATTCCTGCTCGGTCAGAACAGCTTTATCAGTGCCATGGGGAGTCCAAGGTCACCCAGCTGGCTGCATGTGGGGGGGGGGGGAGCAAGGAATCAAACCCGGCATGCCAGATTAGAAGTCCCCACTCCTAACCACGACACCAAGCTGGCTCTTGGATTCTCTATGCAGTTGAATGTGGATTCTCTGTGCAATTGACTAGAACAGAATTAGCAGTGAGCAGGGCTGGAGAGTCCTCCTGTCTTAAAAAAAAGCCTGTGTGGGGGGTGCCTGTGTGTAAAATGTTGAACAAAAGTCTGAAAAATAAATAACAATGGCTGATCACCCACACATTCGTCCCCCCCCCAAAAAAAATTAAAATTAAATTTTCTGGCTATGGTCCTGCCACCAAGGCATGCACAATGGAAAGCCAGGGGACCCCCCCCCCCGCAGGAGAAATTTGCCACTGCCAATGCCTCATGGCTTCTGTCTCTGTTTTGCCGTGGCTGGGGATTGAGGCTCTGGGCCACGGAGCTGCCTTGGAGGCCAGTGGCCGTCTCCACCGATCATCTCTGGCTGAGTCCCCTCTTTCTTTTCCCGCCAGGTGCTCATCTCCGAAGGCCTGGGCCTCTATGCCCGGGACCCAAAGTTCGTGGCCTTCGCCAAGCGGGAGATTGCCGACGCTTGCCACATGACCATCGACGAGATGGAGAGCGCCGCCACGGACCTCTTGAGCCGCAAGCGCCCCAGCGGCGAAAGCGGCACCCGCAGCAGCGGCCACGTCCTGTACAGCAGCGACGGGGAGCACAGCGGGGTTGGGAGCCTCGGCCCCGTTTACAGTGACGAAGAGCCCTACCGTTCCCGCGAGGAAGAGGACTTGGCCGATGAGATGGCCTGTGTCACCTCTTATTGACCTCGACGTGCCCCTCTGGTGGGGCACAGAGGGACCATTGTGGTGGAGGGACACCGAGAAACTCTGGAGCCTTGGGGCCCAAAAGACTACAGCTCAGTGGCAGAGCCTCTGTTTGGCAGGCAGGAGGTCCCAGGTTCAATCCCCAGCATCTCCAGTTAAAAGGACCAGGCAGGAGGGGATGGGAAGGACCTTGGCCTGAGACCCTGGCTCAGTGGCAGAGCCTCTGTTTGGCAGGCAGAAGGTCCCAGGTTCAATCCCTGACATCTGCAGTTAGAAGGACCAGCCAGGAGGGGATGGGAAAGGCCTGAGACCCTGGCTCAATGGCAGAGCCTCTTCTTGGCAGGCAGGAGGTCCCAGGTTCAATCCCCAGCAGCATCTCCAGTGAAAAGGACCAGGCAAGTGGCTGATGTGAAAGACCTTTCTCTGCCTGAGACCCTAGAGAGCTGCTGCCAGCCCAAGCAGACAATACTGACCTTGACGGACCAAGGGTCTAATTCGGGCTAAGGCAGCTTCTCATGTGAGAACCAAAAGCTGCTGTCCTGTCCATCGATACGGAAAGAGCCATTGGAAACACTCAGGTTCCGGCAAACTGCCCTTCGCTGCTCTGTCCGTAGACATTGACTCTTCCCCGGCAGACCATCAAAGGATAAGCAGCCCCAGATCGTGGGCTTGGAAACGGCATGTTGCCAAGGAGATGGGAGGACGTCTTTTCTATCAGAAACAATAAATGCTGTTTGAAAGATGGGGGTGCCCTTGGCGGTGGTCTTTTTGCGGAATGCCTTGAGAAGGGAGGTCCAGTTAATCCCTAAGGCTCTCTAAGTCAGTTTGTATGTGGATACCTGGGCCCTAGGAATGGAATTCCCTTCTTTCTTAGCCAAGCCGTCCTCTAAGTTTCAAGTAATTTGGTGGGGGAAAGTGCCACCATGTCACATCCAGCTTACAACAACCCTGTATGGCAGGCTTTCTCAACCAGAATTTTGTGAAACCCTGGATTTTTTTGACAGCCCTGGAAAGGTTTCCCGAATGGGGGGGGGGAGCTAATTGATGTGTTAGTATATTTTAAATAATTTGTTAGACATTTATCGGGTGATATGTCCATATATAGTCCTGTCGACCTGCCCCCCCCAGATGGCCAATGATGGGCCTGGAGGCGGGGAAGGGGCGGGGCCTTGGGTGGGCGTGTCCACAGCGATGCTTCCCAACCGTATTCTGCAGATTTGCGCCACTTCTGGGGTTTCTTGAAGCCCGGAGAATGTTTCGGGGGTTTCTCAATGATGAAAAAGTAGGTAGGGCTTACAAGGGAAGAGACAAGCAGAGGTGGCTGGCCATTGCCTGCCTCTGTGGAGAAACCCTGGTCTTTTCTGGTGCCTCCTGTCCAAATGCTAGCCAGGGCTAACCCAGCTTCTGATGTCTGATGAGATGAGGCCAGCCAGGGTCCTTCAGACCTGGTCAAGAGGTGAAGAGGGGAGGTTTGCCTCTGCGTAGCAACCCTGGACTTCCTTGGTAGCTCTCCCATTCAAATGCTAACCAGGGCCAACCCTGGTTAGCATCAGAGATTTGATGTGAAGGGACTAGCCGGGTCTATCCAGGTCAGGTCAGGAACAAGAGGATGGTCAGCTCTTGTCTGCCTTTGCATGGCCACCCTGGACCTCGGTGTTGGTCTCCCATCCAAATCCAACCCGAGCAAACCTTGCTTAGCTTCGGAGAGCTATCAAGACTGGGCTAGCCTTGGACACCCAAATCAGGGTCTGGTTTAGTTTAGGTTTCATAGTGCCTTGTTTCAGTTAAATATTAGTAATCTTTTTGTCAGAGTACAATGCAAAGTTTATCTTTGCCTACAGAAATTGCTCCGTGTGAGACATGTGGAGCACGGCTTGTTTGGAGCAGGATTGGCTGGTGTCGTGTGACGACAGCATCATCCTTGCGGTCAAAAGGGCCGATTGGACACCTAGGTTTAAACTGCACGGAGCTTTTATTCCAACCCCAGATCGATTCAGTCCCTGCTCTCTACACAGAATTCGATTTCAGTTTGGATTTTGGGCGATTTTAATTTTCCTTCTGCAGCAAGAAGGATTGATCCGGAGTGACCCTACCTTTATTGTGCCATATCTGAGACTGCTGTTAATCCTGAATAAAGAAAGCTCCGTGGTAGAGAACCTCTGATAGGCTACACCTGGTCATGTGACACGCTAGCCTTAAAGGAGAAGCCCCTAACTTCACTCAACTTCTGTCGGTCCTGGATTTTTTCCTCTGCCTTTTTCGACCCTCTCCCCCTCCCCTCCAAGAAAAGAAAGAGGCTCCCTGCTTGGCTACTCCCCCCCCCCATTCAAGAAAAGAAAGAAAGAGGCTTCAAGAAAAGAAAGAGCCCCCCCCCACCTTCTGAGCCTCCCTAACCACGTGCAGAAGACTTTCCTGTTTCAATGGGGGGGGGGGGGAAAGAGGAAGACCCGAGTTCAAAGCGATCTGAATTCAACAGGATTGACAATGGAATAAAGAAAGTAAGTGTAGACTCTGCCCTAGATATTTGCACACAGAGAGAGCCATCTTGGTTTAGCGGTTCAGAAGCAGCAGCTGCTAATCTGGAGAACCGGGTTTGATTCTCCCATTCCACTCCTCCTCCACATGCAGCCAGCTGGGCAACCTTGGGCCAATCCCAGTTCTCTCAGAGCTCTCTCGGCCCCACTTCTCTCACAGGCTGTGTGTTGTGGAGAGAGGAAGGGAAGGCGATTGTGAACTGCTTGGAGAACATTTTGGGTAGTCAAAAGCGGGGTACAAAAAACTCAGTTCTTCTATATATATTTGCAGTGTGCACCTCTGTAAATCTGCTCTGAAAACCCCATGAGGGCTCGACACAAGCCGGATGTTATTTGACCACACCTCCCACCCAGTTTTCCCTGCTGAGGCTGGGCAACCCCAAATCCCACCCACTTCTGGCTCCACACCCAAAGGTATTTTCCAACCCAGCACCGGCAACCCTACCAGGCAGCCCAACCTCTGACTGGTTTCCATGCGGTGACCCTCCACGTCCCCCATGGGCCAGCAGAAAAGGCCTTGACCGGTCTTGAGTAGTTGGAGCTCACCCCTCTTTCGGGTCACACTGCACACTGTCCTCGTTTCCCCCGGCTGACCTGGATTCACCGGATCGCAGACGGCGGTAAGTCTCTTCCCTCGTTCCAAGGCCCGTCAGCCGTGTCAGTCAACGACTGATTTCTGCCGCAGAGTGTCAGATCGGTGCAGTGCTTTGGTGGGCGAAGAAACACAGCATGGCTACCTGGAGTGACCTTTGTGGGAGATGAGGATAATCCGGGGCCTGGGGGCCAAGCCCTTTAAGGAAAGGCTGAGGGACTTGGGAACGTTCAGCCAGGAGAAGAGGAGGTTGAGGGGAAAGGTGGTCACTCTGAGAAGGGCAGGGAGCGGTTCCTGTTGGCTGCAGAGGATAGGACCCGAAGTCATGGATTTAAACTATGTGGAGAATGGTACCAGCTAGATGTCGGGGAAACAATGTTTACAGCCTGAGAATTTCAGCAGTTCAGAGCCCCTTGGATGTTCTTCTAAGGGAAGGCCTCAGCCTTTATGCCCTGTTGGTCCTCCAGAGGAACCGGCTGGCCCCTGTGTGAAGCAAGATGCTGAACTAGATGGACCCCTGGTCTGATCCAGCAGGGCTCTTCTGATGTTCTTAGGAAGGCCTCGGCCTCTCTGCCCTGTTCTTGGTCTTCCAGAAGAACTGGTTGGCCATTGTGTGAGACAGGAGGCTAGACTAGATGGACCCTCAGTGATCTGAACCTCTTCTTCTTCTGAGGTTCTTATCAGGGAAGGCCTCAGCCTCTGTGCCCTGTTGTTGCCCATCCCGGGAAACTGGTTGATCCCTGTATGAGACAGGAGGCTGGACTGGATGGATCCCTGGCCTGACCCAGCAGGGCTCTTAAAGCTCTTCTGAGGGTCTTCTCAGGGCAAGGCCTTGGCCTTTCTGCCCTGTGGCTGGCCCTGAAGAGGGACTGGCTGGCCCCTGGGTGAGACGGGAGGCTGGACTGGAGGGACCCTCCCTGGCCTGACCCAGCAGGGCTCTTCTGAGGGTCTTCTTAGGGGAAGTTCTCGGCCTCTCTGCCCTGTGGCTGGCCCTGCAGAGGAACTGGCTGGCCCCTGGGTGAGACGGGAGGCTGGACTGGAGGGACCCTCCCTGGCCTGACCCAGCAGGGCTCTTCTGAGGGTCTTCTCAGGGGAAGGCCTCGGCCTCTCTGCCCTGTGGCTGGCCCTGCAGAGGAACTGGCTGGCCCCTGGGGGAGACGGGAGGCTGGACTGGATGGATCCCTGGTCTGATCCAGAAGGGCTCCTCTGTTGTTCTTGTGTTAACTGCTGTTGGCCTTATAAAATCCTTTAATTCTCAACCATTTTCTCGTGCTATTGAAAGCAATGATACAAAATGTTATGAAGGCCATTACCGGGAGCTCATTAACTAAAGGAACTGCTAATTTTTTGGAAAAAACAACAACAGACTGAGTCAGCAAGGGAAAAAATCCGACTACCGGATACTGATTCCTTGGAAACCGTTTCCAAACAACCAGGCTGTAGCCAGTGATAACCGCGGTGCCTTTTGATGGGAAGGGATTCAAAACCCCCAGGGGTAGTCAAACTGCGGCCCTCCAGATGTCCATGGACTACAATTCCCAGGAGCCCCTGCCAGCATTTGCTGGCATTTGCTGGCAGGGGCTCCTGGGAATTGTAGTCCATGGACATCTGGAGGGCCGCAGTTTGACTACCCCGGGCCAAGACCTTTCTTGGGGGGCCTTTCACTGAAATAAGCTTGAGGTTAGAACAGCCTTCAAGCTGCTTGCTAGAAGTTCGGAAAAGAAATCTGCTGGCCGGCGAATGCAGCGAATTCGAAACCCACCATCAGAAGACTGAGTTTGGTCAATAACCAAATGGAGCAACGTTTGCAGCTGGGGTTGCCATCCTCCAGGTAGGGCCTGGTCATCTTCTAGAATTGCCTCTCTTGGAATTACAGCTACAGAGATCAGATTCAAGTGGGTGGCCGTGTTGGTCTGAAAGAGCACAACAAAATTCGAGTCCAAGGACACCTTTAAGACCAACCAAGATTTATTCGAGGCGTGAACTTTCAAGCGCAGGCACTCTTCCTCAGACTAATGAACAACCATCCTAACAGCAGAAATACAAGGCAAAAGCTAATTATGGTAAACTAGTAAACTGAGTCACAACATCCACATTCAGCCATATGATGCTGTATAAAACAGCCAATCAGTCCCCTTGAATTCAGTTGCAGTTCACAAAAACTTTGGAGAAATAAAGTCTGTCCACGTTAGTAATCAATGGCAGACACTTCCCCAGTTGTTTCTGGCCCCCTCCGTCTCCTCCCGAGCATGGAAACAGCTGTGCCGGCAACTATTCTGTCCTGAGACCAAGGAGTTAAATTCAAAAGTACGTTGCATATTATATCACATTTATTTCTCCAATGTCTTTGTGAACTACAGCTGAACTTAAGGGCACTGATTGGCTGTTTTAGCAAAGAATCATCATACGGCAGAATTGGGATGTTGTGACTCAGTTCACTAATTTACCATAATTACCTTTGGCCTTCTATCTCCACTGTTATGATGGTAGTTCATTAGTCTGAGGAAGAGTGCCTGCACTCGAAAGCTCACACCTGAATAAATCTTGGTTGGGCTTAAAGGTGCCTGATTGGGCTCTGATTTTGTTGAGCTACAGAGGTCGGTTACCCTGGAGAGAACAGCCCCTTTGGACAGAGGGCTCCAGGGCTGAAGACTTTGATAAAGTTGCTTCCCTCGCCAACCTACGTTCCAACTGCAACGCTCCTAGAATTTCACTGCTTGGGGCAGGCAATCCTATTTACAGCCCCTAATTTATATGGCTACATCTGGTTGCCAGCTCTGAGTTGGGAAATTCCTGGAGGTTTTGGGGGCGGAGCTTGGGTAATGCGCAGGTGGGTGAGAGGAGGGACTTGAGCAGCAGTGTCCAATGCTGTAGCGTCTGATTCTTATAAGCACAGACAACTTAAAGAGGGGATTGGAAAAGCGTATGGAGCACAAGTTCATTGGTGGCTCTAAGCCACAAGGTCTAGATCAGGGGTAGTCAAACTGCGGCCCTCCAGATGTCCATGGACTACAATTCCCAGGAGCCCCTGCCAGCATTCGCTGGCAGGGGCTCCTGGGAATTGTAGTCCATGGACATCTGGAGGGCCGCAGTTTGATTACCCCTGGTCTAGATGGAACGCTCCGTCTCGGGATGTGATGTTCTGTCTTCTTGATGCTTGGGGGGGGGGGTCAACAGTGGGGGGGCTTCTGAGTTCTGGCCCTGCTGGTGGACCTCCTGAGGACACCTGGGTTGAGGACACAATACTCGATTCGATACAGCCCCAAATCCCATTTGCCTATTCTAGATCAACTGCATATTTAGAGGAAACCACTTTTTTATGGTTTACAGGATGCATTGCTTATTAGTTTATTGTAATTTACGCACCATTAAAATTCATTTTGGGTGTTTTTAAAACTTGTACGTGGTTTGCTAGCTTAGCCCTTTTTGGCTATTTGATTTGTATTCAGGGTTTGTGTTTTTTTTTTCCCCCTCCCTCCTTTTTTTGACCCTATTTTGTTTCTATAGCCGGCACATAATTATGGGAGCAGAGATTCTCTAGAGACTGTTGGAAGTGGAGATTCTCTAGCGGCTGAAGGAAGGCAGGAGAGGAGATTGTGCCATTACGGAAGGTAAAGTGGGAGGTTTCAAGCAGCACAGCAGTTAGCGCCACGGTAAAAATAATTGGCATTTCCAGGGCTGGGAAGAAGAGAGAAGAACTGTGTGTTTATCCTCTGCTTCTCACTGCCCGAAGCGGTTTACAGATACGTCTCTCCCCAACAGAGACTTCCTCTCTCCCCTTCCTCCTCTCCCCAACAGACACCTTGTGAGGTAGGTGGGGTTGAGAGAGCTCTGAGAGAACTGTTCTGCAAGAACAGCCCTGAGAGAACTGTGCCTGGCCAAAGGTCACCCAGCTGGCTGCATCTGGAGGAGGAGTGGGTGGGTGGGGGGATCAAACCCAGCTCTTAATTCCTGTACCACACTGGCTCTCTTTCAAAGAACAAAGCTGGGATAGTCTCTTGGACCTGAGTTCGAAATGATCAACACTGCAGGGACCGTCCATCTAAAAAGAGAACGGGAAAGAGCTTGGGCTGGAGGCAGAACGTAATTTGCATATGCTCGTTCAGATTCAGATTCACACCTAATTATTCTAATTTAAACAGAAACACAGCTGCCTATAGTGCCAGCTATCCGGGGGCTAACTGTCCATGGGGAATTTTCCCAGAGCTGTCCTGCTCTCCGTTCTATGGGCTCATCTTCTTGGATTCACCCCAAACCTCCAGGGTAGCTATAGCAGTCCTTCTTCCATCTGCAGGGAGCTCTGGGGACCCTGTGGCTGTTCAGGAACATGGCTTCCACCACCTTTTCAGGCCACTTGACCGGACAGAGACAGAACCTTTAAAGAAATAGGGCTTATTCTCTGGGGGGGGGGAAGTAGATTAGCTAGCTAGCTCCATCTTTTCCTGGTCTGGAGAGACTCTACCGCAGTTCCAGATTACTATGATGTCCAGATTAGACTACTGTAATGCACTCTGTGTGGGTCTGCCGCTGGAGACTGTTCGGCAACTGCAGACAATTCAGAATGCAGCCACTTGGAGCAAAAGAGTTCCTTCTTTCTCACCTGCCTCCTGCAAGTGCTTCCCAGGCCCGACTTGAAGTGGTGCTTTGAACCTTCAGCACCACCCATGGTCTGAGCCGAGGCTACCTCAAGAGCAAATTCCTCACCTACCTGGGTCAGGGTAGCCCTCTCTGGACAAAGAAATACCTGGAAATATGGGGCTGGAGCCTGAAGAGTGAGGCGTTAGGTGAGGTGAGCAGGGTATAATGGCAAAGCAGCCACCTTGGCTAGGGGAACTCATCTCTGTTGTCTAGAGCAGGGCCAGTCAACCTGTGGTCCTCCAGATGTCCATGGACTACAATTCCCATGAGCCCCTGCCAGCGTTTGCTGGCAGGGGCTCATGGGAATTGTAGTCCATGGACATCTGGAGGACCACAGGTTGACTACCCCTGCTCTAGAGAACAGCTGTAATTCTGGAGCTTTCCGGCCGTCACAACAGGTCATAGAGGCCCTGATAAGAACATCATAAGAGCCCTGCTGGAACAGGCCAGTGGTCCATCCAGCCCAGCATCCCATCTCACAGTGGCCAGCATTCCTCTTGTTATGGACAGTGCTGTGAAATAATCAGAGCCACAACAAAAATGGCTGGCAGCAAAAGGTTTTATTTAGAATACATGTTTGCAAGCATGGAGAGAGAGCCCATTGGTGCGTCCTCTGAAAGTCTGTGACTGAACAGCTTATTTTTAAGACCTTGATACGTCATCGTGACGTATCCTTCCCTCACTGTCCCTTTGACCAATCAGGTCCACCACGAAGGGCGTACAATCTTACCTATCAAGGGTGGCTATGTATCTTATTACAATTTTCTCTCTTTGTTTTACAGTGACTTTCCTTTTAAGCTACACATTTCCTGTTTTGAAGCAAGCTCATCTGTAGATATCATGCAGCTTGTTGTTACATCCTGTCTCAAGGCCATTTCAAAAGTCAGACAAAGAAATGGATTTCTTTGCTGGCAGGGGCTCATGGGAATTGTAGTCCATGGACATCTGGACGGCTGCAGTTTGACTACCCCTGAATCCATATCACTCTGGACCACCACAACAGGGCAGAGAAGCCGAGGCCTTCATAAGGACATCAGAAGAGTCCTCCTGGACCACACCAGGGGTCCATCTAGCCCAGCATCCTGCCTCACCCAGGGGCCAACCAGTTCCTCAACAGGGCAGAGAGGCCGAGGCCTTCATAAGCACAGCAGAAGAGCCCCGCTGGGTTAGACCCGTGAGGGTCCATCCAGCTCAGCCTCCCGTCCCCTGACGTTGCCTCCTGGCTCTGAGATTGAGAGGTTGACTGCCTCTGAATGTAGAGGCATCCCCTGATAGCCCCTTCCTCCACGAATCTACCTCCGGCCATCACCACCTCCTCAGTTTCCCAACAATCTCCAGGCCTTTCCAACCCCAGAGTTGGCAACCCTCTCCTTTTGCTCCCAGTCAGCATGGCTGGCTTTGCCCAAGACTGCCATGGCTCCCTGGCTGGCTTCCCCTGCCAGCCCTTCCAACGTCATCACCCCCCCTCCTGGCTCTTCCACCTCCCCCCACCGCCGCCCTCCTCCCCCCTCCCCTCTGGGCCCCGCCCCCGAGGCTGTTCCCGGGCCGCCCTTCCCCCCTCCGCCTCCCCTGCGCTCTGCTGCGTCGCCCTCGCTTTTCCCCCAGCAAAGATGGAAGTCGTCAATCAGGTAGGCGCTGCGGGTTTCAACACCAGGGACAGCGCCAGGGCGCCCGGCCGGGGCTTGCAAAAGAGGGGGGGACCCCAGCAGGCGGCCTGCCCCCCCTCCTGCCTCATGCACCCCCCTGCAATGCTGCCCCCCCTGCTCCCTTGCTGCCCCCCCCCCCCCAGCCCAGCCAAGATGCTGCGTTCTTCTTGCCCGTGCAATTCAGGGCAGCGGCGACCAAGTGCGGGGAGGGGGGGGGGGAAAGGATGGAGGCTCGCCTAACCTTTCCCACTGCAGCAATTTGCAGCTAATGCATTGGCCGGGGGGGGGGGGGAGGCTGCTCTGGCATTGCTGCAGTGGAGCAGATGGGAGCCTGGGGGGGAGGTAGAGGGGGGAGGGAAAGGATCCTTCCCGGGCGCTCCTCGAGGGAGAGGCGAGATTGTGGCCCCTGTTTCCAGCCCCCTCCCCCCCAAAAGAAAACCCTGTCGTTTGCAAACGCTTTAGGACCGGGAGGTCGGCGAAGGTGGGGGCTTGGAGCCCGGAGGTCTTCTGTCATTGCAGTCAAGGGGGGAGGGGGGGCAGGAGCCCTGATGGCAGAGGCGGCGGAGGAGAGCTGGGCGAAGTTGGGGAGCCCAAGGAGGGAGATAAATGGGGTGGGCCAGACCGAAAGAGCAAACCAGAAAATATTTCTGATTATTTCCCTTTACTCCAGTTCACCAGCAGCAATCGATACCACTGCACTGGTGCTGGTCAATAGCCCCCTGCGGGCATTGCCAGCAAAAGGGGGGGGGCATCCCATGTTCAACGGGGGCGAGTGGGATGAGTCACGACACCCGCTAGGAACAAGGGGGGGGGGGAGAGAAGATTTATGGAGCCAGATCGCTGCATGCTATACTGTGTGTGTGTGTGGGGGGGGGCTGTTTTGGTTCCCCAGGAAGGCAGCCCCCCCCCTTTCCCACAAAGATGTTGTTTTTCTTGCTCATTCGGATAGAAGGGAGGCTTGGAGCCTAGGAGGACTGGTCATTGCTTCTCTTGGGGGGGGTTGTCGGCAAGAATTGGGGGGGACCTATGATGAGGGAGGGGGAGCTAGCAGAGCTCCCCCTCTCTCCACTGCACCAGATGGTCGCAAAGAGCATCAACATGGCTGTAGCTGATCCAGCAAAAGAATTTCGAGGCATGGAAATGAAGTGGGGGGGGGGGAGAGGATAGGAGCAGGGGCTATTGGGAGGGAGGGAGGGAGGGGGACCATGGGCAGGAATCTTGATTCTTGCAGCAGTTCTGGCGGGCATACAGGAGAGGGGGGTCTGTGCTGCCAATCAATAAAGGGGAGCTGATGGACGCAGGAGCAGGCGGTGGGACCCGGGGGGAGGGAGGGAGAAGCACTCCAATGGCATTGGTCCTATTTGCAAATTGTAGCAAGGGAGGCTGAAAAGTGGGATGGCAAGGAGGAAGGGCCAGGAAGAAGGTGGCAGAGCCTCTGCTTGGCAGGCAGAAGGTCACCGATTCAGTCCCCAGCATCTCCAGTTAAAGGGACCAGGCAGGAGGGGATGGGAAAGATCTTGGCCTGAGACCCTGGCTCAGTGGCAGAGCCTCTGCTTGGCAGCCAGGAGGTCCCAGGTTCAATCCCCATTAGCATCTCCAGTGAAAAGGACCAGGCAGGAGGGGATGGGAAAGACCTTGGCCTGAGACCCTGGCTCAGTGGCAGAGCCTCTGCTTGGCAGGCAGGAGGTCCCAGGTTCAATCCCCGGCATCTCCAGTTAGAAGGACCAGGCAGGAGGGGATGAGGAAGACCTTAGCCTGAGACCCTGGCTCAGTGGCAGAGCCTCTCCCTGGCAGGCAGGAGGTCCCAGGTTCAATCCCCGGCATCTCCAGTTAAAAGGACCAGGCAGGAGGGGATGGGGAAGACCTTGGCCTGAGACCCTGGCTCAGTGGCAGAGCCTCTGCTTGGCAGGCAGAAGGCCCCAGGTTCAATCCCCGGCATCTCCAGTTAAAAGGACCAGGCAGGAGGGGAAGGCAGAGTCCTTGAAATGAGACCCTGGCTCAGTGGTGGAGCCTCGGACGATGCATTTGCACAAACAGTTGAGGTGTGGGTGTCTTACTGCTTCGGAGTCGATGCTCAAACTGGGACGTGTTTTCTAACTGGAACCCCATGACTGGACTGTCGGCTGAACTGGTTTGGTTATGTTGCCTCTGTCACGGTTTCGTTTATCCCCCCACCCCTGTGTGTGTGTGTGTGTAAGAAAGAGAAAGCGGAAGAGACAGGGGAAAACAAGGGCCATTTTGTGCTTGTCATTGCTGGAGATAGATGTTGTACCAGGCTGTGAGCATGAAAGTCTGCCGCTGAGATCTTCCCTTAGCCACAAACAGGGCCTTTGGGCCGGCTACTCTCTGAGTCCACCTACCGTGTGGCCGTTATGCTGGCCTACCGTACAAGGGGGTGGGTCCCTGAATAACAGCGATTTGTTTAGTGCACCGGCAGATAAACTGTGGCTCTTGAGATGTCCATGAACTACAATTCCCACAAGCCCCGAGAACCCTCCCTCCTTGGTCTTCTCTAGGCAGTCCTAGGAGAATACTGAAGGAGTGGAGGTCCCCTTCTCCACAAGCACCATCAGCAGGTGGAGCATAAGATGGCCAGGTCCAGGATGGGGAACTTCTGGAGATTTGGAGAAGGAGCTGGGGGAGACAGGGAATTCAGAGGGGTCCAAGACCACAGAGTCCCCCCCTTCCCAAGCAGCCCTTTTCTCCAGGGGAACTGATCTCTGCAGTCTGGAGAGGAGCTGGAATTCCAGGGGATCCCCAGGCCCCACCTGGAGGCTGGCATCCCTGACCCTCAGTGGGGTTCAAGGCCCCAGAATCCCCCTTCCCAAGCAGCCCTTTCCTCCAGGGGAACTGATCTCTGCCGTCTGGAGAGGAGCTGGAATTCCAGGGGATCCCCAGGCCCCACCTGGAGGCTGGCATCCCTGACCCTCAGAGGGGTCCAAGGCCACAGAGTCCCCCTCCCAAGCAGCCCTTTTCTCCAGGGGAACTGATCTCTGCAGTCTGGAGAGGAGCTGGAATTCCAGGGGATCCCCAGGCCCCACCTGGAGGCTGGCATCCCTGACCCTCAGTGGGGTCCAAGGCCACAGAGTCCCCCTTCCCAAGCAGCCCTTTCCTCCAGGGGAACTGATCTCTGCAGTCTGGAGAGGAGCTGGAATTCCAGGGGATCCCCAGGCCCCACCTGGAGGCTGGCATCCCTGACCCTCAGTGGGATCCAAGGCCACAGAGTCCCCCCTCCCAAGCAGTCCTTTTCTCCAGGGGAACTGATCTCTGCAGTCTGGAGAGGAGCTGGAATTCCAGGGGATCCCCAGGCCCCACCTGGAGGCTGGCATCCCTGACCCTCAGTGGGTCCAAGGCCACAGAGTCCCCCCTCCCAAGCAGCCCTTTCCTCCAGGAGAACTAATTTCTGTAGCCTGGTGATGAGCTATAATTCTGGGGGATCCCCAGGCCCCACCTGGAGGCTGGCATCCCTGACCCTCAGTGGGGTCCAAGGCCACAGAGTCCCCCCTCCCAAGCAGCCCTTTCCTCCAGGGGAACTGATCTCTGCAGTCTGGAGAGGAGCTGGAATTCCAGGGGATCCCCAGGCCCCACCTGGAGGCTGGCATCCCTGACCCTCAGTGGGGTCCAAGGCCACAGAGTCCCCCCTCCCAAGCAGCCCTTTCCTCCAGGGGAACTAATTTCTGTAGCCTGGTGATGAGCTATAATTCTGGGGGATCCCCAGGCCCCACCTGGAGGCTGGCATCCCCTGTTGCCATGTCCAGGTCGGGACTCTCTACTGGATTTCGGAGTTGAATCAGGGGAAGACAGGGACTTCGGAGGGGTCCCACGCCCTACAGCTTCAATTTGTTCCAGGGGGACTGACCTCTCCAAGGTGGAGCTCAGTGCCATTCCAGGAGATTTCTAGGCCCCACTGGGATGCGGGCATACCTCAAAGGAAGATGCCCCCATACCTGCCAACACACACACAAACTCACCTGGTTGCTGGCTGGCAGTGGGAGAGCTTTCCCCTGGGGCAGTTCCCTCCTGTCCTGTAGGAAGCCACTTGAAACATTTGCATTCTGTACACACCTTGGAGAGTTGCTGGCTAGACTAGCAAAACGTTCCTTCTCTCCTGAGCCGCAGTTCCCTCTGATGCCAGGGGGTGCGTGTGGTGGGGAAAGATTTAACATTTCACTGTCTAAGACATGAATATTCTGTGTTTTTCACGTGAGTCACTGTCCTGGGCATGGTGCCGGATTGGAAGGGGGCAGGCCCAGAGCGGTGAATCACAGAGATACGCAACGTCCAGCCCCCCTCTGAGAGCAGATAACTCCACTGCATGGGGTGGGACGAGACCCCTCCCGCGGGAAAGGATGAGTGGAAGGAGCAGTGAGTCATTCAGAGAGGCAGCAGGCAGCCTCCGCTGTAGGTGGATGTGTTGGTTTCATATTTCATTAGTCCTTTCTCTTGGTGCTGTAGAAATTCTCCGTTATTGGGTTTTATTGTTGTGAGAGGGGTTGTTTTATTGTTGTCACCTGCCACCCCCTTGAGCCTTCTCAGAATCAGCCTCTCCGTCAGATGGCTATTCAGCCTCTGTTTAAACATCTCCAAAGATGGAGAACCCACCATCTCCCGAGGAAGCCTGTTCCACTGAGGAACCGCTCTGACTGTCAGGAACTTCTTCCGGATGTTGAGACAGAATTTCTTTTGCATTAATTTCATCCCCTTGGTTCTAGTCCATCCCTCCGGGGCAAGAGAGAACAACTCTGCTCCATCCTCTACAGCAGGGTTAGTCAACCTGTGGTGAGGTTTAAGGAGGGGTTTCAATGGGGTGGACTGGTACAGAGTCCAGCTTCCAAAGCAGCCGTTGTCTCCAGGTGATCAGCTCTCTGTCCCCCGGAGATCAGTTGTGATCCCGGAGATCTCCGGTTGACACCTGAAGATTAAACAAAGTTGGCCAAACGGTGCAGTAGAAAGCACTTAGAATCATAGAATATTAGAGTTGGAAGGGACCTCCTGGGTCATCTAGTCCAACCCCCTGCACTATGCAGGACACCCACAACCCTCTCGCTCATCCACTGTCACCTGCCACCCCCTGGAGCCTTCACAGAATCAGCCTCTCCGTCAGATGGCTCTTCAGCCTCTGTTTACAAATCTCCAAAGATGGAGAACCCACCACCTCCCGAGGAAGCCTGTTCCACTGAGGAACCGCTCACACTGTCAGGAACTTCTTCCGGACAGAATAGAATTAAAATCAAAGCGCCTTTTAAAATCATTTCCACCACCAGACGTTTGGTAACTCGACCCAGAGGGTTTCGAGCAGAGCTCTGAATGGGTCTTATCCAAACCCAGCCGTCACAGCACCCTGGTTCCGGGTTGTGGGCAAACTTCTCTGCTGGCTGCTTCCTCTGCTCAGCTAGTAGGTCAGGCTGTCCGTGCTTACACGATTCGACCACCTTGAAGAGTTTGGGACTTTTCAGCTGAGAAAAGAGACACCTAACGGGGGGGGGGGCACGACAGAGGTAGGGAGAGCTGACCCAGGAAACTTTTTCTCCTTCTCTCCAAAGACTCGCTCTTGAGGACACCCAGTGCAGCTGATGGGCAGTAGGTTCAGGATGGGCACAAGGAAACACCACTTTACGCTGAGAGAGATTAAAAGGTAGAGTTCAATGCCGGAGGATGCGGCGATGGCCACAGGAATAAGGAGCTTGAAAAGGGGATTAGAGACTTTTGTAGTGTATAAGTCTATCAATGGCTATGCATCAGAGGCAGGAAATTCCTGAATTCCAGAGCCAGGAGGCAATGCCAGGGGAAGGCCTCAGCCTCTCTGCTCGGTAGCTGGCCCTGCAGAGGAACTGGTTGGCCCCTGGGTGAAACGGGAGGCTGGACTGGAGGGACCCTCCCTGGCCTGACCCAGCAGGGCTCTTCTGAGGGTCTTCTCAGGGGAAGGCCTCGGCCTCTCTGCCCTGTGGCTGGCCCTGCAGAGGGACTGGCTGGCCCCTGGGTGAGACGGGAGACTGGACTGGAGGGACCCTCCCTGGTCTGACCCAGCAGGGCTCTTCTGAGGGTCTTCTCAGGGGAAGGCCTCGGCCTCTCTGCCCTGTGGCTGGCCCTGCAGAGGAACTGGCTGGCCCCTGGGTGAGACGGGAGGCTGGACTAGATGAACTATTGGTCTGATCCAGCAGGGCTCCTTAAGTTCTACTTACATACTTCTGAAGGCCGGTGCTGCACCCCCAAAAGCTCCAGCTATTTGCCAACCCAGAGTTGGCAACCCTGCCCCCCAGGGAGATTCGTCTGTCTCCCTGTCCAGGTGTCTTCTGCCAGTGAGTGAAGACAGCTTTGTTCTGATGGTGTGCCCCCGATAAGTCCTTTCCAGGTATACTTTATCTGTTTTAATAATTGAATTGTCGAATCATTTTAAATGTTGTTTTGAATTGCCCAAGTATTTGTTGTTTTGATGTCTACTGCCATGGATGCCCTGATTAGGTGAAAAGGTGACATGAAAATGTTTTGAACAGAAATATATCCAACTATATATCCAGATCAGACGCGTGATGCAGAAAGAGGATATAAGGGCTGATTTTCTGACCGGAATGGCCCAGCCTTGCCTCTTCTTGTCAGATCTCAGAAGCTAAGCAGGGTTGGCCCTGGAGAGTACTAAGACTGGAAACCACCAAGGAGGTCCAGAGTTGCTCTGCAGAGGTAAACAATGGCGAATCACCTCTCAACGTCTCTGGCTTAACCTTGGTGCCAAAGGTTAGCCCAATCTAAACATCTCAGAAGCTAAGCAGGGTCAGCCCTGGAGAGTACTAAGGAAATCACCAAGGAGGTCCAGAGTTGCTCTGCAGAGGTAAACAATGGCGAATCACCTCTCAACGTCTCTGGCTTAACCTTGGTGCCAAAGGTTAGCCCAATCTAAACATCTCAGAAGCTAAGCAGGGTCGGCCCTGGAGAGTACTAAGACTGGAAACCACCAAGGAGGTCCAGAGTTGCTCTGCAGAGGTAAACAATGGCGAATCACCTCTCAACGTCTCTGGCTTAACCTTGGTGCCAAAGGTTAGCCCAATCTAAACATCTCAGAAGCTAAGCAGGGTCGGCCCTGGAGAGTACTAAGGAAATCACCAAGGAGGTCCAGAGTTGCTCTGCAGAGGTAAACAATGGCGAATCACCTCTCAACGTCTCTGGCTTAACCTTGGTGCCAAAGGTTAGCCCAATCTAAACATCTCAGAAGCTAAGCAGGGTCGGCCCTGGAGAGTACTAAGGAAATCACCAAGGAGGTCCAGAGTTGCTCTGCAGAGGTAAACAATGGCGAATCACCTCTCAACGTCTCTGGCTTAACCTTGGTGCCAAAGGTTAGCCCAATCTAAACATCTCAGAAGCTAAGCAGGGTCGGCCCTGGAGAGTACTAAGGAAATCACCAAGGAGGTCCAGAGTTGCTCTGCAGAGGTAAACAATGGCGAATCACCTCTCAACGTCTCTGGCTTAACCTTGGTGCCAAAGGTTAGCCCAATCTAAACATCTCAGAAGCTAAGCAGGGTCGGCCCTGGAGAGTACTAAGGAAATCACCAAGGAGGTCCAGAGTTGCTCTGCAGAGGTAAACAATGGCGAATCACCTCTCAACGTCTCTGGCTTAACCTTGGTGCCAAAGGTTAGCCCAATCTAAACATCTCAGAAGCTAAGCAGGGTCGGCCCTGGAGAGTACTAAGGAAATCACCAAGGAGGTCCAGAGTTGCTCTGCAGAGGTAAACAATGGCGAATCACCTCTCAACGTCTCTGGCTTAACCTTGGTGCCAAAGGTTAGCCCAATCTAAACATCTGAGAAGCTAAGCAGGGTCGGCCCTAGAGAGTACTAAGACTGGGAACCACCAAGGAGGTCCTTGGTCACAGTGCAGAGGCAGGCGGTGGCAAACCGTCTCCTGAAGTCTCTTGCCTACAGGGTTGGCGTAAATGGGTCGTAACTTGACAGTGCTTTCCCCCACCATTAGGGCCGATGGATCATCATTGTCAAGAAGCTGCGACTCACAAAAGCTTCTTCCCAAACTGCACTGGTCTTCGTGGTGCTCTGTGATTGACGTTGTCATGGCCATCAAGTGACAGCTGACAAGAGACGTTCTTCTGTGCAGCCACCCTGGTCTTCCTTGGTGGTCTCCCATCCAAGGACTAACCAGACAGCTTGCCTGGGCCAGTCCAGCTCAAGGCAAGAGACAAACAGAGGCGGTTTGCCAGGGCCGACCTGGAGATGAGCTGGAATTCCAGGGATCTCCAGGCCACACATGGAGGCTGGCATCCCTGACCCTCAGTGGGGTCCAAGGCCACAAAGTCCCCCCTCCAAAGCAGCCATTTTCTTCAGGGGGTCATTGGCCTGATCCAACATGGCTTCTCTTATGTTCTTACATCTGGGACAGAGAGGCTCTGTCTTCTTGGTGCTTGGGGGGGGGCAGTGTGAGGGCTTTTGGAGCCCTGCTGGTGGACCTCTTGATGGCTCCTGCGTTCTGGGCACTGTGTTGGACTGGGTGGACCATTGGCATGATCCAACGTGACTTCTCTTATGTTCTTATGTCTGGGACAGAGAGGCGGTGTCTTAGAATCATAGAATCATAGAGTTGGAAGGGGCCATACAGGCCATCTAGTCCAACCCCCTGCTCAACGCAGGATTAGCCCAGAGCATCCTAAAGCATCCAAGAAAAGTGTGTATCCAACCTTTGCTTGAAGACTTCCAGTGAGGGGGAGCTCACCACCTCCTTAGGCAACCTATTCCACTGCTGAACTACTCTGACTTCTTGGTGCTTGGGGGGGGGCACAGTGGGAGGCCTTCTAGAGTTCTGGCCCTGCTGATGGACCTCCTGATGGCCTCTGGGTTTTGGCCACTGAGTGACACATAGTGTTGGTCCAGATGGGCCATTGGCCTGATCCAACATAGCATCTCTGATGTTCTTATGTCTGGGGTAGTGATGCTTCTTGGTACTTGAGGGGGAAAACAGTGCCAGGGCTTCTGGAGTTGTGGCCCTGCTGGGGGATCTCCTGATGGCTTGTGGATTTCGGCCACTGAATGTTGGACTGGAGGGGCCACTGGCCTGATCCAGCGTGGCTTCTTTTCTCTTCTAATGGCGCTGTCTCCATTCTCTCTTCACAGCTTGTGGCCGTTGGGCAATTCCGGGTCTTCAAAGAGCCTCTGGGTTTCGTGAAGTTGCTTGAATGGGTGAGTGTCGGATCTCAGTCCACCTTTTAACCTTTTAATCTGTATTACTTACATCTTTTGAAACCAGTTCTTGGACCAGCGACACGTCTGTGAAATGAACAAGACTTTGATTTGACTCTGGGTAATATTTGGGGCCTCACCAATCAAAGAAACTTATTTGGTGGGTGCACAACTTATCTTGTGGGGCTGCCTTTTTGGTGGCAGCCCCACAATTCTGGAACAGCCTCCCTGCGGAAGTGCACTTTGGCCTTCTGTCTCCATCTTGAGGAAACAGTTGAAATCAGCTTTGTTTGGGACTGCCTTGGGTTAAGCTTAGTGGCAGTCCAGAGCGGTGATTTGGAAATTGTGGTCTTTTATACATATTTATAGGGATGCCAACTCTGGATTTGAAAATACCTGAAGCGTTTTTTTTTTAGGGTGGGACCTGGGGAGAACAGGGATGCCAGTGGGGTCCAAGGCCCAAGAGCCTCCCCCTCCAAAGCAGCCACCTTCTCCAGAGGAACTGATCTCTGTAATCTGGAGATAAGCTGGAATCTCTAGACCCTGGAGGCTGGCATCCCTGACCCTCAGTGGGGTCCGAGGCCACAGAGTCCCCCCTCCCAAGCAGCCCTTTCCTCCAGGGGAACTGATCTCTGCAGTCTGGAGAGGAGCTGGAATTCCAGGGAATCCCCAGGCCCCACCTGGAGGCTGGCATCCCTGACCCTCAGTGGGGTCCGAGGCCACAGAGTCCCCCCTCCCAAGCAGCCCTTTCCTCCAGGGGAACTGATCTCTGCAGTCTGGAGAGGAGCTGGAATTCCAGGGGATCCCCAGGCCCCACCTGGAGGCTGGCATCCCTGACCCTCAGTGGGGTCCGAGGCCACAGAGTCCCCCCTCCCAAGCAGCCCTTTCCTCCAGGGGAACTGATCTCTGCAGTCTGGAGAGGAGCTGGAATTCCGGGGGATCCCCAGGCCCCACCTGGAGGCTGGCATCCCTGACCCTCAGTGAGGTCCAAGGCCACAGAGTCCCCCCTCCCAAGCAGCCCTTTCCTCCAGGGGAACTGATCTCTGCAGTCTGGAGAGGAGCTGGAATTCCGGGGAATCCCCAGGCCCCACCTGGAGGCTGGCATCCCTGACCCTCAGTGGGGTCCAAGGCCACAGAGTCCCCCCTCCCAAGCAGCCCTTTCCTCCAGGGGAACTGATCTCTGCAGTCTGGAGAGGAGCTGGAATTCCAGGGGATCCCCAGGCCCCAACTGGAGGCTGGCATCCCTGACCCTCAGTGGGTTCCAAGGCCACAGAGTCCCCCCTCCCAAGCAGCCCTTTCCTCCAGGGGAACTGATCTCTGCAGTCTGGAGAGGAGCTGGAATTCCGGGGGATCCCCAGGCCCCACCTGGAGGCTGGCATCCCTGACCCTCAGTGGGGTCCGAGGCCACAGATTCCCCCCTCCCAAGCAGCCCTTTCCTCCAGGGGAACTGATCTCTGCAGTCTGGAGAGGAGCTGGAATTCCAGGGGATCCCCAGGCCCCAACTGGAGGCTGGCATCCCTGACCCTCAGTGGGTTCCAAGGCCACAGAGTCCCCCCTCCCAAGCAGCCCTTTCCTCCAGGGGAACTGATCTCTGCAGTCTGGAGAGGAGCTGGAATTCCGGGGGATCCCCAGGCCCCACCTGGAGGCTGGCATCCCTGACCCTCAGTGGGGTCCAAGGCCACAGAGTCCCCCCTCCCAAGCAGCCCTTTCCTCCAGGGGAACTGATCTCTGCAGTCTGGAGAGGAGCTGGAATTCCGGGTGATCCCCAGGCCCCACCTGGAGGCTGGCATCCCTGACCCTCAGTGGGGTCCAAGGCCACAGAGTCCCCCCTCCCAAGCAGCCCTTTCCTCCAGGGGAACTGATCTCTGCAGTCTGGAGAGGAGCTGGAATTCCGGGTGATCCCCAGGCCCCACCTGGAGGCTGGCATCCCTGACCCTCAGTGAGGTCCAAGGCCACAGAGTCCCCCCTCCCGAGCAGCCCTTTCCTCCAGGGGAACTGATCTCTGCAGTCTGGAGAGGAGCTGGAATTCCAGGGGATCCCCAGGCCCCAACTGGAGGCTGGCATCCCTGACCCTCAGTGGGTTCCAAGGCCACAGAGTCCCCCCTCCCAAGCAGCCCTTTCCTCCAGGGGAACTGATCTCTGCAGTCTGGAGAGGAGCTGGAATTCCGGGGGATCCCCAGGCCCCACCTGGAGGCTGGCATCCCTGACCCTCAGTGGGGTCCAAGGCCACAGAGTCCCCCCTCCCAAGCAGCCCTTTCCTCCAGGGGAACTGAGCTCTGCAGTCTGGAGAGGAGCTGGAATTCCAGGGGATCCCCAGGCCCCAACTGGAGGCTGGCATCCCTGACCCTCAGTGGGTTCCAAGGCCACAGAGTCCCCCCTCCCAAGCAGCCCTTTCCTCCAGGGGAACTGAGCTCTGCAGTCTGGAGAGGAGCTGGAATTCCAGGGGATCCCCAGGCCCCAACTGGAGGCTGGCATCCCTGACCCTCAGTGGGTTCCAAGGCCACAGAGTCCCCCCTCCCAAGCAGCCCTTTCCTCCAGGGGAACTGAGCTCTGCAGTCTGGAGAGGAGCTGGAATTCCAGGGGATCCCCAGGCCCCAACTGGAGGCTGGCATCCCTGACCCTCAGTGGGTTCCAAGGCCACAGAGTCCCCCCTCCCAAGCAGCCCTTTCCTCCAGGGGAACTGATCTCTGCAGTCTGGAGAGGAGCTGGAATTCCGGGGGATCCCCAGGCCCCACCTGGAGGCTGGCATCCCTGACCCTCAGTGGGGTCCAAGGCCACAGAGTCCCCCCTCCCAAGCAGCCCTTTCCTCCAGGGGAACTGATCTCTGCAGTCTGGAGAGGAGCTGGAATTCCGGGGGATCCCCAGGCCCCACCTGGAGACTGGCATCCCTGACCCTCAGTGAGGTCCAAGGCCACAGAGTCCCCCCTCCCATGCAGCCCTTTCCTCCAGGGGAACTGATCTCTGCTGTCTGGAGAGGAGCTGGAATTCCAGGGGATCCCCAGGCCCCACCTGGAGGCTGGCATCCCTGACCCTTAGTGGGGTCCAAGGCCACAGAATCCCCCCTCCCAAGCAGCCCTTTCCTCCAGGGGAACTGAGCTCTGCAGTCTGGACAGGAGCTGGAATTCCAGGGGATCCCCAGGCCCCACCTGGAGGCTGGCATCCCTGGCCCTCAGTGGGGTCCAAGGCCACAGAGTCCCCCCTCCCAAGCAGCCCTTTCCTCCAGGGGAACTGATCTCTGCAGTCTGGAGAGGAGCTGGAATTCCAGTGTATCCCCAGGCCCCACCTGGAGGCTGGCATCCCTGACCCTCAGTGAGGTCCGAGGCCACAGAGTCCCCCCTCCCAAGCAGCCCTTTCCTCCATGCAGATCTCTGCAGTCTGGAGAGGAGCTGGAATTCCAGGGCATCCCCAGGCCCCACCTGGAGGCTGGCATCCCTGACCCTCAGTGAGGTCCGAGGCCACAGAGTCCCCCCTCCCAAGCAGCCCTTTCCTCCATGCAGATCTCTGCAGTCTGGAGAGGAGCTGGAATTCCAGTGTATCCCCAGGCCCCACCTGGAGGCTGGCATCCCTGACCCTCAGTGAGGTCCGAGGCCACAGAGTCCCCCCTCCCAAGCAGCCCTTTTCTCCAGGGGAACTGATCTCTGCTGTCTGGAGAGGAGCTGGAATTCCAGGGCATCCCCAGGCCCCACCTGGAGGCTGGCATCCCTGTATAGTAATGACATTCTCAAGGCCCATCAAAATCTCCCTCCTGGCCCCACAGAATTTAGAACATTCCCGGCTATTCCCTGAACTGACAGCACGCCTCCTCCTTCCTCCACTGACAACCCGAACATCCAAATCCTGGGGAAACTTAAAACCCAAAATATCGACATGCATGTCCTGAAACTGGTCTGGATGATTTCCCTTGAAAAGCTATTTTTAAGCCACTTCGCCCTTGGAAGGAATAGTGTCCATTACCCTCCAAATATGGAGCGATGCTAACCGACACTCACAAGATCGCTGAATGCATATTGTTAATTTATTAGTTGGCATTCGTTCAAACACTTTGGTAAGTACAGAGCAATAATAAAGGAGCGCCCCATGCACAAAGATCCTGACAGTGAAGGCATGGCCTCCCTTCCAACCCTCCAGCCAGCCCCCCATCCTGCCTGACTGCCTGCCTCCTTCTTTCTTTCTTTCTTTCTTTCTTTCTTTCTTTCTTTCTTTCTTTCTTTCTTTCTTTCTTTCTTTCTTTCTTTCTTTCTTTCTTTCTTTCTTTCTTTCTTTCTTTCTTTCTTTCCTTCCTTCCTTCCTTCCTTCCTTCCTTCCTTCCTTCCTTCCTTCCTGTGTTCAGTTATGGGCACCACAATTGAAGAGGGAGACCAATTGGAACGTGTCCAGAGGAGGGCAACAAAGAGGGTGAGGGCTTTGGAGACCAATACATATGAAGAAAGGTTGGGGGAGCTTGGTCTGTTTAGCCTGGAGAGGAGGCAACTGAGAGGGGATCTGATCACCATCTTCGAGTATTGAAAAGGCTGCCATGTAGAGAACGGAGCACAGTTGTTCTCTCTTGCCCCGGAGGGACAGATGAGATCCAGTGGGATGAAATTAATTCAAAAAAATTCCGTCTAAACATCCGGAAGAAGTTCCTGACAGTCAGAGCGGTTCCTCAGTGGAACAGGCTTCTTCGAGAGGTGGTGGGTTCTTCATCTTTGGAGATTTTTAAGCAGAGGCTTGAGAGCCATCTGACAGAGAGGCTGATTCTGTGAAGGCTCAAGGGGGTGGCAGGTGACAGTGGATGAGCGAGAGGGCTGTGAGTGTCCTACACAATTCAGGGGGTTGGACTAGATGACCCAGGAGGTCCCTTCCAACTCTATGGTTCTATGATTCCTCCCTCCCTCTCCCTCCCTCCCTCTCACATACACACACACACACACACACACACTTCACTGGAGTCTAATGCCAGGCAGGTCTCCCAAGCAGCCATTCCCCTCCTCCTCAGGGAACTGATCTTTGTAGTCCTAGCTTAGGCGTAGCAGAGCAGAGCCTTTATTGGCACAAAAAAAACAATATAATGATGGGAATCGTTGACACTTACAGCCTAAATTGAATCAGGCCCCCAGGTGCCATGCATTCAGTTCACGATGCCTCAGGGCCCCTGCAGCATCCTTGCAACAATTCCAGCTCCTTCTGGCTCCTGGCTAGACATGAGGGCAGCCACCTTGCAATCCTCAGACTGGGATTCCCCGTCACCAGAGAAAGAGCGAAGACGTTTAAGACAGACATTAGAGTAAAAACTGCTGTCAAAACATACCTGAGAGCTAGTGCTTCTCTCCCGCATTACCCACAGGGCCAAAATCTCTCTCAATCTCCCTTGTAGGAGGGCAGAAGGAATACCGGATTAAATCTTCCCAGCATTTGGGCTCTTTGTGAATTTAGAGCCAGTGGGTGCAGGAAATACAGCGCGATTCTGTGTCCATTTAATTCAGTCCCTGTACTCCAGAGGGGAACATCTTTCAGAAATGTTTTTCCCACCTGAGATGGAAGACTATCTGCTTTAGGATGCTTTGGGCTGATCCTGCGTTGAGCAGGGGGTTGGACTAGATGGCCTTTATGGCCCCTTCCAACTCTAGGATTCTGTGATTCTATGATCCTGCGTTGAGCAGGGGGTTGGGCTAGATGGCCTGTCTGGCCCCATCCAACTCTATGATTCTATGATCCTGCGTTGAGCAGGGGGTTGGACTAGATGGCCTGTATGGCCCCTTCCAACTCTAGGATTCTGTGATTCTATGATTCTACGATTCTCTCTCTCCCATCCCACTGTGTAGCATTTGGGTATTGCTGTGCAATGTTGGAATGCAGAGGACCTCTGTAACAGGCTGAAGCCAGAGAATTTTTGGAAGGAGTGAGCCCCATGGGCCAGATTTTTCCATCTAGGAGTGTCATCTTTCAGTGGGGCGATTTTAGGGGTGGTGCATGGGGACGGTGGGGGGTTGGGGAGGGACATCATCGGGGGCCTATGCCCTAGAGTCCTCTTCCAAAGCAGCTATTCACTCCAAGGGAAACTGGTCCCTGTCATAAGAACCTACTGTCATGGACTGTGGGCTAGTCCGTCTGACCATAGGGGACCCCCTCATAGAGAACTGCTCCAGATACATGCGGTGCATGGAAATCAGTCTTTATTGAGGGATTCCATGAGGCGAAGCGAGACAGAGCTTGGCAGAAACAAACACAGGTGGTCTCTACATGGGGGGTTAGTTTAAGTGGGGAAAACTGTTCTCATAGAGAAGGCTTTTGATCTGAAAGGGCATGAATTCAGGAGACATTCAGTCTGCGCCCTCTGCCATCACTGGCAGTAAATTTCCAACCCCTACCATATGAACCAAGGACAGCGATACATAAGGGAGAGCTCTTTACAGAGGGGGAGATCTCTACCGGTCATAAACTCTGGGATGGAGGAGGGGAGGTACAGAAGAATGGGGGTTAGGAAGGACCTCTAAACTCTAAGTCAACACTCCTGAGGAGATCAGGAGGGTGGTAATGGCAGCTATGAAGCTAAGAGAAGTCATGTGGGACTAGGCCAATGGCCTATCCAGTCCAGCACTCTGTGTCAGACAGTGAACAAAACACAGGTGTCATTGGGAAGTCCACCAGGAGGGCCAGAAGCCCAGAAGCTCTTGGAACAATTCACCTACAAAGTCCAGACTCCAGACCTTAACCTTCCTTCCCCTTGAAATCTGGGCCACCCCTGCTGGTCCCCCACCCACCGTTCCCCACCGTTTTCCTGTGTTCATTCTTTCAGAGATACATATCCTTGTGCCCGAAGCTTTGGATAAACCCTAAATCTCGTCATCTGTCATTTCGACCAATGATTCTTAATCCATCTTTCCTTCTGCGTTTTGCGATCACTGGTCTGGGGGTGCAGCAGCCCTGGTCTTCTGGAAAGATCGCTGCTCCATGCACAGCATCTCAGCCTCTGGAAGAGTCTCCCCCCAGTCTCTCCCAGAGAAGAGGGATTCATTCGCACAGCTGTAGATGGAACCCAGGACCTTCTGCCTGCCAAGGAGAGGCTCTGCCACTGAGCCAGGGTCTCAGGCCAAGGTCTTTCCCATCCCCTCCTGCCTGGTCCTTCTAACTGGAGATGCCGGGGATTGAACCTGGGACCTTCTGCCTGTCATGCAGAGGCTCTGCCACTGAGCCAGGGTCTCAGGCCAAGATCTTCCCCGTCCCCTCCTGCCTGATCCTTCTAACTGGAGATGCCGGGGATTGAACCTGGGACCTTCTGCCTGCCAAGCAGAGGCTCTGCCACTGAGCCAGGGTCTCAGGCCAAGGTCTTCCCCATCCCCTCCTGCCTGGTCCTTCTAACTGGAGATGCCGGGGATTGAACCTGGGACTTTCTGCCTGTCATGCAGAGGCTCTGACACTGAGCCAGGGTCTCAGGCCAGGGTCTTTCCCACCCCCTCCTGCCTGGTCCTTTTAACTGGAGATGCCGGGGATTGAACCTGGGACCTCCTGCCTGCCATGCAGAGGCTCTGACACTGAGCCAGGGTCTCAGGCCAGGGTCTTTCCCACCCCCTCCTGCCTGGTCCTTTTAACTGGAGATGCCGGGGATTGAACCTGGGACCTTCTGCCTGCCAAGCAGAGATTGTGCCACTGAGCCGGTTTCAGGCCAAGGTCTTTCCCATCCCCTCCTGCCTGGTCCTTCTAACTGGAGATGCCGGGGATTGAACCTGCGACCTCCTGCCTGCCATGCAGAGGCTCTGCCACTGAGCCAGGGTCTCAGGCCAAGGTCTTTCCCATCCCCTCCTGCCTGGTCCTTTTCACTGGAGATGCCGGGGATTGAACCTGGGACCTTCTACAGGCCAAGCAGAGGCTCTGCCACTGAGCCAGGGTCTCAGGCCAAGGTCTTTCCCATCCCCTCCTGCCTGGTCCTTCTAACTGGAGATGCTGGGGACTGGACCCGGGACCTTCTGCCTGCCAAGCAGAGGCTCTGCCACTGAGCCAGGGTCTCAGGCCAAGGTCTTCCCCATCCCCTCCTGCCTGGTCCTTTCAACTGGAGATGCCGGGGATTGAACCTGGGACCTTCTGCCTTCCAAGCAGAGGCTCTGCCCCTGAGCCAGGGTCTCAGGCCAAGGTCTTTCCCATCCCCTCCTGCTTGGTCCTTATAACTGGAGATGCCGGGGATTGAACCTGGGACCTTCTGCCTGCCAAGCACAGGCTCTGCCACTGAGCCAGGGTCTCAGGCCAAGGTCTTCCCCACCCCCTCCTGCCTGGTCCTTTTAACTGGAGATGCCGGGGATTGAACCTGGGACCTTCTGCCTGCCAAGCAGAGATTGTGCCACTGAGCCGGTTTCAGGCCAAGGTCTTTCCCATCCCCTCCTGCCTGGTCCTTCTAACTGGAGATGCCGGGGATTGAACCTGCGACCTCCTGCCTGCCATGCAGAGGCTCTGCCACTGAGCCAGGGTCTCAGGCCAAGGTCTTTCCCATCCCCTCCTGCCTGGTCCTTTTCACTGGAGATGCCGGGGATTGAACCTGGGACCTTCTACAGGCCAAGCAGAGGCTCTGCCACTGAGCCAGGGTCTCAGGCCAAGGTCTTTCCCATCCCCTCCTGCCTGGTCCTTTCAACTGGAGATGCCGGGGATTGAACCTGGGACCTTCTGCCTTCCAAGCAGAGGCTCTGCCCCTGAGCCAGGGTCTCAGGCCAAGGTCTTTCCCATCCCCTCCTGCCTGGTCCTTCTAACTGGAGATGCCGGGGATTGAACCTGGGACCTTCTGCCTGCCATGCAGAGGCTCTGCCACTGTTCCACAAGTCCTCCTCATCATTCATTATATTTGCCACATTTACTGGCCACTTGATAAGACTGTCTTAAGCAGCTCCCAGAATGACCTACTTTCAAAAACCAAACGCTTGCCAACCATCAGAGCCGAAAGGGGGCTCAAGATCGGCCTGCCCCACCCTTCTCCCTGGCGTCCCCCCCCCCCCAAGAGAGTTCAGGGAATGGAGGGGGCCCAGGCGTGTGACAGCCAGCAAAGTGGGTCAGGCTGGGTTAATATCTGGCCCCTGCTCAGCTGCTGGAGGGGGGATTAAAGAAGGGAGGAGCTGCCCCCCTCCCCTCTTCCTCTTGTCTCTGCTTGGAGCTCACGCTCTGGGCTAAAAATACCCACCGTGGCACAGCAGAGGTTCTCGGCTCATCCGAGATGACCATGAAGCAAAGGCCGTCTCCCCCCCCCCCCACTGTACTGGGATTACTGCCCCACAGCACCAGAAGGTCCCAGCCGCAGCAAGGAGAGCCATCTGGTCAGTCCTCCGGCCAGTGCCCCCTGGTTGACCCAGCGTAGCATGCCAACTCCAAGCCAGGAGATTCCTGGAGGTTTGAGGGCAGTGCCTGGGGAGGAAGGCTGGGATATGATGCCATAGAGGCCCCCCTCCCAAGAAGCTGTCTCATGCAGGGGGGGGGCTGATCTCTGTTCCTCCACCTGGAGCCCAATTGCAATTCTGGGAGATCTCCAGTTGACACCTGGAGACTGGGAGGGATGCCAGGCACCAGGTGGGACCAGGGGATTCTCCCGGGATAAAGCTAGGCTTGCCGGCTCTGGATTGGGGAACTACCTGGAGAATTTGGGGTTGGAGCTAGAAGTGAGGGGGGTTTGGGTTAGGGAGGGACCTCTGTGGAGTATCTCTGTGAGCCATAATTCCAGGGGATCTGCAAGTCCCACTGGGGGACTGGCATTTCTATTTAGAGCTCCTCTCCAGACTGCAGAGCTCAGTTCCCCTGGAGGAAAGGGCTGCTTGGGAGAGGGACTCTGTGGCCTTGGACCCCTCTGAGGGTCAGGGATGCCAGCCTCCAGGTGGGGCCTGGGGATCCCCTGGAATTCCAGCTCCTCTCCAGACTGCAGAGATCAGTTCCCCTGGAGGAAAGGGCTGCTTGGGAGAGGGACTCTGTGGCCTTGGACCCCTCTGAGGGTCAGGGATGCCAGCCTCCAGGTGGGGCCTGGGGATCCCCCGGAATTCCAGCTCCTCTCCAGACTGCAGAGCTCAGTTCCCCTGGAGGAAAGGGCTGCTTGGGAGGGGGACTCTGTGGCCTTGGACCCCACTGAGGGTCAGGGATGCCAGCCTCCAGGTGGGGCCTGGGGATCCCCTGGAATTCCAGCTCCTCTCCAGACTGCAGAGATCAGTTCCCCTGGAGGAAAGGGCTGCTTGGGAGGGGGGACTCTGTGGCCTTGGACCCCACTGAGGGTCAGGGATGCCAACCTCCAGGTGGGGCCTGGGGATCCCCTGGAATTCCAGCTCCTCCCCAGACTGTAGAGATCAGTTCCCCTGGAGGAAAGGGCTGCTTGGGAGGGGGGACTCTGTGGCCTTGGACCCCACTGAGGGTCAGGGATGCCAGCCTCCAGGTGGGGCCTGGGGATCCCCGGGAATTCCAGCTCCACTCCAGACTGTAGAGATCAGTTCCCCTGGAGAAAAGGGCTGCTTGGGAGGGGGGACTCTGTGGCCTTGGACCCCACTGAGGGTCAGGGGTGCCAGCCTCCAGGTGGGGCCTAGGGATGCCCTGGTCTGTGCTGCCTGGAGATGAGCAGTATAATCAGGGGAACCCCAGGTCCCACATGGGGACTGGCATCCCTATCTAAAATACCCTTTTTCTTCCCTGCATGAAACTGAGGTAAACTGAGGCCTCAGGATCCTGCAATTTACATTTTACAGACTGAATGGGATGCATGGACTTCATTTCAACAGTCCTCTGTTGAAACATTTTCTGGGGTTCTGTATAAGTCAGGGGTGGCCAAACTGTGGCTCTCAAAATGTCCAGGGACTACAATTCCCATGAACCCCTGCAGGACACCTGTGGACATCTGCCCCTGATATAGGTGTAGTCTTCTAGCAATGCCCCCATTGATTCTGCGTCAACTTTACCTGCTATCAATTTGTGTGGCAAACTGCACGTTTTTACAGGGGCAGTCAAACTGCGGCCCTCCAGATGTCCATGGACTACAATTCCCATGAGCCCCTGCCGGCAGGGGCTCATGGGAATTGTAGTCCATGGACATCTGGAGGGCCGCAGTTTGACTACCCCTGTGTTATTATGTCTACACGCAAGGCCCAAAGATGTTCTGCATGAAGATTTTCAGCGATTCCTGGTTCTCCCGCACGGAATTGACAGCCGTCTAAAAACAGAAGTGAACATAGCGACCTACATTCTCATGTTCTCTTGTGTGTGTTTCATTGTTCCCAGTTCTTCTCCATCTTCGCGTTTGCGACCTGTGGCAGCTACACCGGAGAATTCCGCCTGAGCGTCGAATGCGCCAACAAGAGTGAGAGTGACCTTAGCATAGACGTGGAGTTCTCCTACCCCTTCCGGTGAGTCGGGGGGGCCAAACTCATGGTGGGCAGGAAAAGGGCACCCCCCCAAGGGCCGATGGAGCCAGGCATTCGCTGGCAGGAATGGGCCCCAGGGAGCATTTCAAGAGTCGTGGCCAATCCGCGCATCTCACTGTCTCTCTTGCGTCTTGTGGCTTTCCCACTGCGAAGGTCAGGGAAGATTTTCATGTGACCATTCTGCATCAGATGCTTTTTGTTGCTTGCCGGATTTCGAGTAAAGTGATACAGGGGTGGGGGCTTCTCACAGTGAATTTCCCTCCGTTCATGAGCTGCCTCTAAAGGGCTGTGGTCATTTCAAAAAGGGCTGCTTTTTCTCCTCATCCTTTTCGCCGCACGATCTTCTGCTGAGTTTTATAAAGTTGAGCGCTCTAGCGCTATTACCAGTACAGCGCTACAGCGCTATAACGGCGCCACTGACTCAAGTGGCCTCGGCTCCATTACCTCAAGCGGCAGTGGGGTGGGCGCAAGCACAAAATGGCTGCCACAGAAGGCGGAGCCAGCCACAAAATGGCTGCCGCAGCTTACATTGAGTCACACAGTAGAGATCCTCTTACGGGACTGGCAGCTGCTGTCTAAGATAAACAATTTTTAAAAAATCTGCACAGTCAATCACATCCCCAATGGCCAATCAGAAGCTTTCCTGAGTGGAAGTCCAGTTAGGCTGTGCCTACTTTCTAAAATCACATGGGGGCACCAGGAAAGGTGCCAGTGGTCCGTATGGTGCCCAGGGGCACCATGTTGGTCACCCCTGTCCTAGGAAAATATTAACTCTTTCAGTGCAATGGATCGATGTTCTTCCATTCTCTGCTTCTCCTTCCAGGCTCCACCAGGTGTATTTTGATGCTCCGGCTTGTAAAGGACATGAGATTGAGAAGGTCTTCTTGGTCGGAGACTACTCCTCTTCCGCTGAGTTCTTTGTCACCATTGCGGTTTTCGCCTTCCTCTACTCCCTGGCTGCGATTGTCGTCTATATCTTCATGCAGGACAAGTACAGGGAGAACAACAAGGGACCCATGATTGTGAGTTCCGGGCTTAAAGCAGTCCTAGAATCTTGGAGTTGGAAGGGACCTCTGAAGTCATCTAGTCCACCCCTCCTGCAGAATGCAGGAAATTCACAACTAGGGGCGGGTTGGCTCAGAGCAACCTGCCTTCCCGCCCACAAATGTCTCCTAAGAACAGGGAAACTTCCTGGGAAGCTTTTTAAAAGCGATTAAAAGCAGAAGAAGTAAGAATGGAAAGGAATTGTGGGTGGGGGTGAGCCTCACCACAAGTAGGTACAATCAGAGGCTGTTTCCAGGCAGGTCTGGGGGAAGACGGCACATTTTCTTTTTTAAAGTAAGGGCTGAATTTTTACCACCACGTACTTATAGGTTGTATATTGTTTTAATGGGATTTTTATTGGGGGGGGGGGGTTTGGACTCAAGGACTATGTTGTAACCCACCATGAGCCACTTGTCAGGAGCAGCGGGAAATTAATCAAATAGTAAGTAAGTAAGTAAGTAAGTAAGTAAATAAATAAATAAATAAATAAATAAATAAATAAATAAATAAATAAATAAATAAATAAATAAATAATAAAAGTCCCTCAGTGTCGTCCCCCCCATCCCCCCGCCAAAGAAGAAAGAAGAAAACACTGTCATTGAATAGGGCTACCAGCTGCAGGTTGGGACATACCTGGAGATTCGGGGAGCGGAGCCTACGAAAGATGAGGTTTGGGAAAGAGACAGATTCTAGTAGGGTATAATGCCATAGACTGCAGGGGAGGCCATATTGGGGCTCTCCAGATGCTCATGGACTACAATTCCCATGAGCCCCTGCTGGCAGGGGCTCATGGGAATTGTAGTCCATGGGCATCTGGAGAGCCCCAGTATGGCCACCCCATAGGGTCTACCTTCCAAAGCAGACTTTTTCTCTAGTTAAACCGATCTCTGTAGGCCGGAGAATAGTTATAATCTCCAGCCATGACCTGGAATCTCCAGCTGTAGATCTCCAGCCACGACCTGGAGGTTGGCATCCCTAATTGTCGAACAGCACCCCATTCATATTTCCATCTATATGCTTTCAAGTGGTGCCATTTTGAGCTGTTTTCCCCTCCCGCAGGACTTCATCGTGACAGCTGTCTTTACTTTCATGTGGCTGGTGAGCTCTTGCGCTTGGGCCAAGGGCTTGTCGGATGTCAAGATGGCCACCGATCCGGACAAGGTGATCGAAGGCATGAAGGTGTGCGAAGAAAAAGCCAACACCTGCAAGGAGATCCGGGAGCCGGTCACCTCTGGCCTCAACACCTCTGTGGTTAGTCCTCCGAGACCTGATAGGGCTATGCCCGGGGAGGGGGGCGGGATTTCTTGTACATTGGTTCATCTGGCTCGTTCACCATGGGCAGCAAAAGTCACAAAGAAGGAAATACTAAAGCGCATAAATCCTGATCTGTCACTGGGATGCAAAGTCAAGAAACTCCGGCTCCCTTCCTTTGGCCATATCCTGCAATCCAACTCAGTGGAGAAAGCAATTATGCTAAGATCAGTCAGTGGTCAACGGAAACCAGGCCGACAATGAACATGGTAGTTGGATATGATCAAAATGGACACTGACCAGAGCACTGCACAGCTAAAAGAAGCAGAGAAAGACTGGAAATCGTGGTGAAAGTTGAACCGTAGGATTGCCAAGAGTCGGACGACTGAATGAATCATGGAATCCTAGAGTTGGAAGGGACCTCCTGGGTCATCTAGTCCAACCCCCTGCACCATGCAGGACACCCAAAACCCTATCGCTGACAGTGTAACCTGCCATCCCCTTGAATCTTCACAGAATCAGCCTCTCCGTCAGATGACTCTCCAGCCTCTGTGTAAAAATCTCCAAAGATGGAGAACCCACCACCTCCCGAGGAAGCCTGTTCCACTGAGGAACCGCTCTGTCAGGAACGTCTTCCGGAGGTTTAGATAGAATTTAGAATAATAGAATCATAGAGCTGGAACTTGGAAGGGACCTCCTGGGTCATTTAGTCCAACCCCCTGCACTATGCAGGACACTCACAACTCTATAACTCATCCACTGTCACCTGCCACCCCCTTGAACCTCCACAGAATCAGCCTCTCCGTCAGATGGCTCTCCAGCCTCTGCTTAAAAATCTCCCAAGATGGAGAACCCACCACCTCCCAAGGAAGCCTGTTCCACTGAGAAACCGCTCTGACTGTCAGGAACGTCTTCCGGAGGTTGAGATGGAATTTAGAATCATAGAGTTATAGAATCCTAGAGTTGGAAGGGACCTCCTGGGTCATCTAGTCCAACCCCCTGCACTATGCGGGACACTCACAACCCTCTCACTCATCCACTGTCACCTGCCACTCCCTTGAATCTTCACAGAATCTAACCACTGTTTAAAAATTCCCAAAGATGGAGAACCCACCACCTCCTGAGGAAGCCTGTTGGTGAACATTGTCATCAGCTGGGTGGGAACACGAGTGCTTTTGACCACCCAGTTTGTCTTTCCTGACCAGGCTACCAGCTCTGGGTTGGGAAATTCCAGGAGATTGGGGGTGGAGCCCGGAGAGGGCGGAGTTGGGACGGGGAGGGACTTTCCTAGAATACACTTGTGAATAAGGGCCTCTGTAGGTAGGGCTACTTGCAGAAAGGTGTGGGATGTCACCATCTCAAGGATGTGGGGAAGGACAACACAGCATTCCAGGTGTTCCCCAAAACTCTATGGTAAAAACCATAGATTTGGGGCATCCCTAGAGGCTTGTATGAGGAAGGCTGACTCCTTCTTTCCCATTTCTCGGCTCCTCTGTCTCCAGGTCTTCGGCTTCCTGAACCTGGTGCTTTGGCTGGGCAACTTGTGGTTCGTCTTCAAGGAGACGGGTTGGACCGCCCCGTTCGTGAAATATCCACCGGCCCAGGAGAAGCAGCCAGCGCCCGAGACCTACGGAGACGCTTACAACCAAGCCCCGGGCTACGGACAGCAGGACACGTACGGACAACAGGGAGGCTACCAGCCCGAGTACAGCCAACAGGGCTACGGTCAGCAGGGAGAATACGGCCAACAGGGCGGTTACGGCCAAGGCGGGCCCACCTCCTTCTCAAATCAGATGTAGGCGGGTGAGTCCGGATGCTGGGGAGGGTTGCGCTCAACTCTTATTTGTGTCTCCGATGCCGTCATCATGGTGTGGCAGTTGAGAGAGGCAGCTCCTAATCTGGCGAGCCGGGTTTGATTCCCCGCTCCACCACATGCAGCCAGCTGGGTGACTTTGGGCTAGTCACAGTCCTGTTAGTGCTGTTCTGACCGAGCAGGAATATCAGCCTCACCTACCCCACAAGATGTCTGTTGTGGGGAGAGGAAGGGAAGGTGACCGTAAGCCGCTTTGAGACTCCTTTGGGGAGAGAAAAGCGGCATAGAAGAACCAACTCTTCTCCTTCTTTGATGCTGGAGTCATGCTCAATCCTTCTAGAAGGGGAGGGGTAAAGCAGCCAACTCATTTTATGCTTCTGTTAATTGCTGCCTTGGCAAATTATTTGCTTTGATGTGCCCACTCTCTAAAAGCTGTTCAGGGTCTAGCCCAAAGATTCCATTGCAGCAAAGCAGGAATTAAATGAATCAAAATGGGGCTTTGTAGGTGGTGGCCTCTCATTCTAGATTCCTACCTTGTGCTCTTTGAAGTTCCAGGCTATAATATTTGATTTTATCCTGGGTTCTAATGACGAAGTTTAAGCTTTTAAATTTCTAAAACAGCTATGGGCTCTTCGGCATTCTCATATTTTTCTTGTGCGTCCTTACGATTTGGGATGGTTTGTTCTGTTTCATGTGTGTTTTGCTGCCTCTAGTGGTCGATTCTATATTACATCGTTGTGCATCCAGCATCTGAACTACCAATTTTTATACCAGACGCACAGAGACGTAATATCTCCCACCCCTAGGGGGAGCAAAACACAAGTGGAGAAGGAAAAAATGAAAGCAATAGGGTAGTGCTGGCGAAACTGTGTCTCTCCATCGGGGGCTTATGGGAATTGTAGTCCATGGACACCTGGAGAGCAACAGTTTGGCTACCCATGTGACATGGACACACCCTATAATCTGCCTTACTGACTGTATCACTGAACAGTCTGCTGACCATATAATAAACTTGTCAGTACAGGACTCCTTTAAAAATAGTTTTTAACGGTTTGCATCCAGCCTAAAGACCACGTTACGAGAATCGTTTTAAGCTGCTCCATGTTTGGTGCTGCCTAATGCCGGCCATCTTAGAAACTCTCCGGAGATTTCCTCTCCATTGTGTTGTGGTCTAACCGGGAATCAGTGTGCGTCTAATGGCGGGGTCCGTTGTGGACCAGATTGTGCAATGCTGCCTGTTGCTCACCTGCTTCTCTCTCTGTGTCTCCCCACAGGTCCCTACCCCCAATCGGAGGCATTGTGAGGAGGAAGATGCCGTCCTGTCCCCGCCCCCCGTGTCCCCTCGTTCAGGGGAGAGGGGGGGCCGGTGGGTGCTCACGCTGGGAGGGAGCTGGCGGGGTCCCCTCCCGGATGAATGTAGATGTTTGTGCTGTTTATATATATATTATATATATATATATATATATATGAGAAATTACAACTAGAGATAGACCGCCCCCCCTCCCACTGCCTCAAGCACACACAAACACACACACACACTGCCCCGACAACATGACCTAACCCCTCCCCCGCCGGGGACATCTCCTTGGCCGTATGCTGCCCCCTCGCTCTCCCTCCCCGGTGCCCCCTAGATCCTTGGCTAAATAGACCCACCTACCCTTCCCACCGATTTTCCCACACCGTCCCTGGTCCACCCCATCCCATCCCACCCGATATTATGGAATTCACCGCATGGCTCTTTGCATCTCGGGGCGCTTCTCCTGTCTCATCGCTAAATCCGTCTCCCCTCCGGACATCCCTGCAGGGAGCGAGTTGTGTGCGGGTGAGGTGTGTGTGTGGGGGGGGTTAGACAGTCTGCCAGGGGATCCTTTTGGTACATCTTCCAGAACTGGGGCGGTTTGGGGTATCTGAACATCAGGCAGGTTTCGGGAGTCAAATCCAGCACTTTAAGTGAGATTCAAAGCCACAGGTGATCAAGGGGTCAAGATGGCAGGGGGCCTAAATGTTAGGGGAATTCTCTCTGGCTTTCCCTTTTGGGTGGTCCATATTGGGTGGGGGGGAGATGGGGGTAAGCCTAGGAGGGACCTGCAGCATTGGAATGGTGGGTTTTTCAGGGGTGTCTGTAGCAGTGGAAAAGAACAAGATTTTAAGTGGAATAAGACAAAAAACTGAAACGTTAACAAAAAAAAATATGAGCAATTGTCCAGTTGCACTTTAAAAACAAACAAAATTTGTGGCAGGAATGGAGCTCTCATGAGCCTCCGTTCGCTTCTTCAGATACAGCTAGACTGTGAGTCCCTCTGCTCTTCTCCCTCAGAGAGCGGTGTGGTTTCAGATGCCGAATGACAATAGTGGGTGATTGACTGTAGCAGGCGTGAGTGGATTAGGAATGACTTGCGGAGGGGTGGTAGACACGGAGAAATTGGCGTTGGTCCTGAGACAGGAAACCGAGATCTTGATTCGGTCCAGGAGGACCCATTGTCTCGAGCTTCATTATCAGTTGCAATTCAGGGCAGGGGGGGGGTGTTTGTGGAAGGATTTGTCCTGCTGGGGAGGCAAACTGGGGATATACCACCACTATTTCTGCGAAAGGGGTCAGAGCCCCCGTATTTCCCCTTAAGACCAGCATGTATGCCATGATGACCAGTGCAGGTGAGGCTGACAAAGTCCCAGACGGGGCGGGGGGGGGGATGAAGGGAAGACTCCCAACCCTATTATTCCCTCCCCCCATGCTATTTTTAATTTCTTTCCCCTGCTCTCATTCACGCTCCCTCTTTCATTTATCTGGAAGTAATAGTTTAATGTGAATTCACCCTGAACTGGGTGTGCCAACCTGGCCGGATCTCGAAAGCTAAGCAGGGTCAACCCTCGTTCGTACTTGGAGGAGAGACCACCAAGGATGTCCAGAGCTGCTGTACAGAGGTAGATCATGGCAAATCACCTTTGTTTGTCTCCTGCCTTGATCTGGATGGCCCAGTCTGATCAGACCTTGGAAGCAAGGCAGTCAGCTCCGGTCACTACTTGGGTGTGAGGCCCTAAAGGGAGTCCAGGAGGTGGGCAATGGCACATCTGCCTCTGCTCGTCTCTTGCCTTGACCAGGACGTCCCAGGCTAATTTCACCTCATCAGATTTTGGAAGCGAAGCAAGGCCGATCCTCATTGGTCCTTGGCTGGTCATATCTCTCAAGCTCAGCAAGGCCGGGCCGGGTTAGAAACCAGACAGGAGGCCATCAAGAAGGTTGAAGGGTGATCGGCAGAGGCAAGCCATGGCAACCACCTGGGAACCTCTCCTGCCTCTAGAGCCCTACGGCTTTACCTTGACGGTATGTCCCACCACCACCACCACCACCACTCCTGTGGCTTTACATCAGGACTCACAGGTCGCTTCCAAAACACACCCGTCCAAAACACACCTGGGGTTTTCACCATTGCGGGAGTGTCCAAGCCAAAGCCGCAACTGCAAATTGTGGTGGTGACCCCTGGCCAAACACACAATGAAGGCCTGTGTACGCCCCATGCTCAGGGCACAGTCTGGCCTGCAGCTCAGAAAGCCCTGCAGGGATTTGTTGCAGGACCGTCACCGAACGCGGACTCTGACCTGGGCCTGCGCACGAAGTTAGCGTTCTAATCCACCGTCGCGATCAAGAACATGGGGATTATTCCGGGTTCTGGAGCTTTCCAATACGGGTCTACTCGGAAGCAAGTCCTATTTTGTCACGTGGGGCTAACCCCCCGGGGGGAAAAAGTCCTTGGGATCGCAGCCGTAGAATAGTTAGTAGGGTTCCCGTCTTGCGGGATTCGGTTCCGTTTGGGTTTGCTTCCGAGTAAAACGGGCCTCAGATCGGGATCGCCCTAATCTCTCCGTCCCTCCCCAGATCTCCAGTTCAGTTACTCCGTCTCTGATCTTGATCCTTTACTGGATCCCACCTGACTAACTACAGTCCCCCTCTATTTATCTATACGCTCAAGAATTCCTTTCTCCGGCCCCTGGGAAAGTTCTCGCTCTGGCCCAGGGGTAGCCAAACTGCGGCCCTCCAGACGTCCGTGGACTACAGTTCCCATGAGCCCCTGCCAGCGAACGCTGGCAGGGGCTCATGGGAACTGTAGTCCACGGACATCTGGAGGGCCGCAGTTGGACTACCCCTGCCTTTCGGCAACTTGTGGCCTCCAACTCAAACTCTTTTCCACGGCAGCCAAAGCTTTCCCCCCCCTTCCGCTCTTCCATCCTGCCCCCCAAGTCCACCCGACCCTGCCTCCCCAATCCCCAGTGGCACTCTGACTGTATATTAATTAGTGTCTGTGTATCTGATCGTGCCGTAATTGTGCGTTTCGGTTTGTCCGGCTCTTCTCCCCGGTCAATATCGTGTGATTTTTTCCTTCCATCTTTAAATGACAAAAAACAAAACAAAACAAGAAAAACGAAAAAAAAGACCATCAATAGCAGCTGCCGCGAAAAAAAATAAAACACAGGAAAACAAACTGCATCGATTCCCCCCAAATCTGCCCCCAATCCCAAAAGGTATAGAGAAAAAAAAAAGGAAAAAAAAACAAATAAAAAGAGAAAGAAAATGTATTTAAAAAAATGTTTGGAGTGTCTGCTTTGGTGTTGTGCTTTTATTTTCTGAATGGGGTCCCCGGATCCCGGCTGGGAAACTCCTAGAAGTTTGGAGATAAAGTGTGAAGAGGGCGGGACCTCCAAAGCAGCCCTTTCCGCCAGGGGAACTGATCACTTTAGCCAGGAAGTGAGCTGTAATTCTGGGATATCACCTGATTACATCTGGAGGTAAGCATCCCTGTTTCTGAAAGCTCAAAACAAGAGTTGGGCCAAGTTTAGGACTGAATTGCTCTTGAGTCTGGAGATGAGCTGGAATTCCGGGGGGTTGACCAGGTTCTGCCTGGAGGCTGGCATCCCTGACCCTCAGTGGGGTCCAAGGCCAGAGTCCCCCCTCCCAAGCAGCCCTTTACTCCAGGGGAACTGATCTCTGCCGTCTGGAGAGGAGCTGGAATTCCAGGGGATCCCCAGGCCCCACCTGGAGACTGGCATCCCTGACCCTCAGTGGGGTCCAAGGCCACAGAGTCCCCCCTCCCAAGCAGCCCTTTCCTCCAGGGGAACTGGTCTCTGCCGTCTGGAGAGGAGCTGGAATTCCAGGGGATCCCCAGGCCCCACCTGGAGACTGGCATCCCTGACCCTCAGTGGGGTCCAAGGCCACAGAGTCCCCCCTCCCAAGCAGCCCTTTCCTCCAGGGGAACTGGTCTCTGCAGTCTGGAGAGGAGCTGGAATTCCAGGGGATCCCCAGGCCCCACCTGGAGACTGGCATCCCTGACCCTCAGTGGGGTCCAAGGCCACAGAGTTCCCCCTCCCAAGCAGCCCTTTCCTCCAGGGGAACTGATCTCTGCAGTCTGAAGAGGAGCTGGAATTCCAGGGGATCCCCAGGCCCCACCTGGAGGCTGGCATCCCTGACCCTCAGTGGGGTCCAAGGCCACAGAGTCCCTCCTCCCAAGCAGCCCTTTCCTCCAGGGGAACTGAGCTCTGCAGTCTGAAGAGGAGCTGGAATTCCAGGGGATCCCCAGGCCCCACCTGGAGGCTGGCATCCCTGACCCTCAGTGGGGTCCAAGGCCACAGAGTCCCTCCTCCCAAGCAGCCCTTTCCTCCAGGGGAACTGATCTCTGCAGTCTGGAGAGGAGCTGGAATTCCAGGGGATCCCCAGGCCCCACCTGGAGGCTGGCATCCCTGACCCTCCGTGGGGTCCAAGGCCACAGAGTCCCCCCTCCCAAGCAGCCCTTTCCTCCAGGGGAACTGATCTCTGCAGTCTGGAGAGGAGCTGGAATTCCGGGGGATCCCCAGGCCCCACCTGGAGGCTGGCATCCCTGACCCTCAGTGGGGTCCAAGGCCACAGAGTCCCTCCTCCCAAGCAGCCCTTTCCTCCAGGGGAACTGGTCTCTGCAGTCTGGAGAGGAGCTGGAATTCCGGGGGATCCCCAGGCCCCACCTGGAGGCTGGCATCCCTGACCCTCAGTGGGGTCCAAGGCCACAGAGTCCCCCCTCCCAAGCAGCCCTTTCCCCCAGGGGAACTGATCTCTGCAGTCTGGAGAGGAGCTGGAATTCCAGGGGATCCCCAGGCCCCACCTGGAGGCTGGCATCCCTGACCCTCAGTGGGGTCCAAGGCCACAGTCCCCCCTCCCAAGCAGCCCTTTTCTCCAGGGGAACTGATCTCTGCAGTCTGGAGAGGAGCTGGAATTCCAGGGGATCCCCAGGCCCCACCTGGAGGCTGGCATCCCTGACCCTCAGTGGGGTCCAAGGCGACAGAGTCCCCCTTCCCAAGCAGCCCTTTTCTCCAGGGGAACTGATCTCTGCAGTCTGGAGAGGAGCTGGAATTCCAGGGGATCCCCAGGCCCCACCTGGAGGCTGGCATCCCTGACCCTCAGTGGGGTCCAAGGCGACAGAGTCCCCCTTCCCAAGCAGCCCTTTTCTCCAGGGGAACTGATCTCTGCAGTCTGGAGAGGAGCTGGAATTGCAGGCGACCTCTAAGTGCCATCTGTTTGGCAGAGTTTAAATACACCAAGGAGAGGAGCACCAGTCAACTTAATAAGTAAAATAGTTTTTATTAAAAAGAGAAACCACTCTGTACAGAAAGAGAGAGGCGAGAGACCTAATTAACTGTCCTAACCCTTGTCTGCAGTATTCTGTCTGCTCAGCTGCTGTTCTGGAGCGAAGCAGGGAAGAACTATTCTCATAGGAGCAGGAAGTATCCTATTGGACCCATCTGGACAGTGTTGGAGGAAATTTGAGAAATATCAGCAATCTCCTGATCGAACTATGCTAAATACGCATCTCCTCCGATGCCCCCTGCAGGACACTCGTTGTATTCTACTCCATCATGCTCCCTGCAGACCTTGCATATACCAACCTCATTTGGAGGTTGGCATCCCTGCTGGCACACAATCAATATGCATTCGCATCGGAGGACAAACCCTCTCTGCCTGAAAGCTTTTCTGACAAGGCGGGATTAAGTCCTGTGCCGCTTGGGGGGAAAAGCCTCCCTGTTTTCCGGCATCCGGAAAGAGACCCCCAAAGGGATGACTCCCAGCTGAGTTTTGCCTCCCTCCCTCCCTCCACAAGTGACAGAGTTAGCCCAGTTCCTTCAGGGTTTGGCGTAGGAGGTGAGAACAACTTCAGTAATATTAGCAACTTCTGGGAGACATCTGTCCACGCCCTGCACATCGCAGGTGGCAGAGAGGGAACATATTCTGGCGACAGCCACCCTGGGAGTTTCACGACTCATGGTTCTATTTAAGTTCCTTTGCCTTGGCATGTCAAACGTTGCCTGTCAAGCTTCCCCTGTAATATGCAGCTTGAGTCACTGCTTTGAGTCACCTGAATCTCACCTTTGCATAATTATATCTTCCTTGTTTGGTCCTAGTGATTCATGGAGGTCTAGATCAGGGGAAGTCAAACTGCGGCCCTCCAGATGTCCATGGACTACAGTTCCCAGGAGCCCCTGCCAGCGAATGCTGGCAGGGGCTTCTGGGAATTGTAGTCCATGGACATCTGGAGGGCCGCAGTTTGACTACCCCTGGTCTAGATTATTAGAAGGGTTACCAACCTCCAGATGGGGTCTAGAGGCCTAGAATTCCAGCTCCTCTCCAGACGACAGAGATCAGCCCCCATCCCCTGGAGAAAATGGCTGCTTTTGATGGGGGGAACTCTGTGGCAATGAATACCACGGAGGTTCAGGGATGCCAGCCTCCAGGGGGGACCTGGAGAAGCATGGTATACTGTGATCTTGTCAGATCTTGAAAGCTAAGCAGGGTTGATATTTGGATGAGAGACCACCAAAGAAGACTCTGTAGAGGAAGAAAATAGCAAAAAAAAAAAAACAAAAACCTTGTCTTCTCATTTGCTTGGGAAGCCCCTGCTGTGCGTTGAAAGCTAAATTGAGCCAGTACTTGGCTAGGAGAATACCAGGGAAGGCTCTGCAGAGGAAGGCAAGGGCAACCCCCCCCCTCTGCTTTTCCCTTGCCTGGAAAGCCCCTTGCTGGGGTCACCATAAGTCTTGGGTGAGGGACCACCAAGGAAGGCTCTGCAGAGGAAGTCAAGAGAAAAAACACCTTCTCCCTTGCCTGGAAAGCCCCTTGCCTGGGTGGCCAGAAGTTGGAAACTAAGCAGAGCAAGAACTTGGAGGGGAGACCACCAAGGAAGGCTCTGCAGAGGAAGGTGATGACAAACCACCTGTGCTTCTCACTTGGGACTTGACAGCAGGCTCAACATGGGTTGGATCCTGCCAACTTTTTTACTGGTAGAAAAGGGGAGATGCCCTTGACCACTGAATAGTTTATACCGGTCCCAGTAGGACCAGCATGGGCCAAAGGTATGTGGAACAGGGGTGGGGGGGGAGGCGAATTGGAAAAGCCTAAGAGGAAAATCCTGAAAGATCCAGGGGATTCAGATCGAGGTGTTTTTAAAAGCCGAGGGTTGCTGGAACAATTGGGAATTTCCCCACCTTACCGCAGCGCTTTGGTGATTTTCGGGACTCTTCCAGCGGAACAACAGTCTGGAGGACAAAGCCCCAGAGAAAGAGTCCAACCTGGATGGCTGATACACAATCAGAATGCTCAGTCATCACCTTCATTGTTTTGCTTCCCGCCCACGAGCAGCCAGCGCTTCCAGGAATGGGGCCCTGACAAGCCGGATTGACTCAGCCGCATGTTCCAGGTGGCCAGAAAGATCTGGGACACTTCCCGAAACCAGCACCTGAAGGTCTGGTTCATTCCCCTTCCTGGAGGTGGAGTCCTTAAGAGCGGCGGCTGCTAATCTGCCAAGCCTGTTTGATTCCCCACTCCTCCACATACAGCCTGCTGGGCGAACTTGGGCCGGTCCTTTCAGAGCTCTCTCAGCCTCACCTGCCTCACAGGGTGTCTGTTGTGGGGAGAGGAAAGGGAAGGTGAATGGAAGCCACTTTGAGACTCTTTCGGGCAGAGAAAAGCGGCATTTAAGAACCAACTCTTCTTCTCCAGTAATCTCAGGGCTCTCTCAGCCTCACCCACCTCACAGGGTGTCTGTTGTGGGGAGAGGAAAGGGAAGGCAATTGTAAGCCCCTTTGAGACTCCTTCGGGTAGAGAAAAGCGGCATCTAAGAGCCAACTCTTCTTCTTCTTCAGTAATCTCAGGGCTCTCTCAGCCTCACCCACCTCACAGGGGGTCTGTTGTGGGGAGAGGAAAGGGAAGGTGACTGTAAGCCGCTTTGAGACTCTTTCGGGTAGAGAAAAGCGGCATATAAGAACCAACTCTTCTTCTTCTTCAGTAATCTCAGGGCTCCCTCAGCCTCACCCACCCCACAGGGTGTCTGTTGTGGGGAGAGGAAGGGAAGGCAAACGTAAGCCACTCTGAGACTCCTTCGGGCAGGGAAAATCAGCATGTAAGAACCAACTCTTCTTCTTCCTTAGGGCTAAATCATCTCATTACTGTAATGTGGTTTCCATTTCCTCTACAATCATCTTCCCATTATTTGTACCGAATCTTACTCGCTCTTCTTTCTATAAGGAAAGCGGCTTACCAGGAGCTGTTTGATGGGACGACAGAGAATGAGGTGGCTGGATGGAGGGGGTCATTTAAATCGGTGCAAACTTAAATGGACTCCGGGGAATGGGAGAGGACAGGAAGGCCTGGAGGATCATTGTCCACAGGGTCACGATGGGTCGGACACGACTTCGCACCTAAGAACAACAACAAGGACACCCCACCCCCACAGAGGAAACCAACATCCAGAAATTAGATCCAGAGATTAACCAGAACTCTCTTGACAACACTTAAGAGCATCATATGCCATCAGCTGATTTATTTTTATTGCTCAATAGATTTCCATGTTATTTGAACATGAAGTTTTGTTTTTATTCTTTCATGAATTAATTGTTGTTTAAGGATCTGTTGTAAAACGCCCTGAGCCAGCCAGGCCGGGAAGGGCGGAGAATAAATCCCATAAATCCCATAAATAAATAAATAAAAATTTTAAATTATCTTTTAGCTAACTGAGCAGAGCTTTTCTTTACATCTTGATGATGGTAACAGAGCAACAATAATAACAGAGCTAAAATTTGGACCTGGTTGTAGTTGTGAATTTTCTACATAGTGCAGGGGGTTGGACTAGATGACCTTGGAGGTCTCTTCCAACACTATGATTCTATGTAAGCAAATCTGAATGCATTCCACAACGTTTAGGTTACCTTATTGTGAAAGGCAAAAAATAGGATGCGTTTCCTGATGGACTGCTTCCAACAAGCAATCAGTATGACAAATCTCATTTCGAATCTCCCTACTATTTAAGCTATGATAATTGCTATGAACTGGGAGGATTCCCTTCCACCCCAAAAAGAGGACATTTTTGTCAGCTTTTTTCTAAAGAACCCAAAAGGGACAGACACCAAAAAAGAGGACATGCACTCTAAAAAGGGGACATCTGGTAACCCTAGCAACAGTTCCTTTCCCATCATTTCAGAAGCAAAAAAGAAAAATACAAGTATGCTGCGATGCATGATGCGTATACAAAGCTTTTATAAAATTTATATCCTGCTTTTTCTCCCTGACTGGAATCCAAATTGACTTTTCACACTGTGCCCCGCACTTCACCGCTTAATCCTCACAACACCAACCCTGGAGGTGAAACCTGAAAAGGGAAGGGTTATTTTTATTGGCTTAAATGCCAAAAATGAATCATGTGCTGGAGAAGCAGTCAGTCAGTCAGTAACCTTTTATTGGCATAAAATGTATAAGACATATAAAAAATAAGGTTTAAAATTTCAACATAATAATAAAATGGGGTTCCATAACCAAACAGATCTTAAAATGATTAAATAAACGATAAAAGATAAAATACAAGGTAGGCAGCATATTATAAAAGCATCTTAGTTAAAACTCTGGCAACTAAAATGGTGACCTCTGGGTCTTTGTCAGAAAGCAGGAATTGCAAGGTCATCGATTTACTTACAGAAGGCTTGTTTCCCAGCAAGGCAACAAAGCTGTCACCCCGACACTGCTCATATAAGGGGCAATCGAACAAAATGTGTGAGACAGAGTCAGGGCAGCCAGAACCACACGGACAGAGTCTCGTATGGTATGGGATACGGTGGAATCTTCCCTCTAAGACCTTTGAGGGGGAAGCATTCATTCGTGCCAGGATAAAAGCTCTTCTCAGGGGTGGGACATCAAGGAGATGCAAATATCTTAACATAGCCCGCGGCGCCGCAGGCACCGCGGACTAAATAAAGCCGTAAGGGCTTTGTGGGAGGAGTTAGGGCGGGCTCTGTCCGGGATGAGGAAGGGTGCCGATTGGCCCCTTCCTCTGGACAGACCATTGGCCCGGCCGATTCCCACCCTGGCCAAGGGAGCAACTGTGAGCCACGCGGAGCGCCTCCCGACGCATCAGGCTGCCGGCAAGAGGGTGGGAATTGGCCAGGCCAATCTTCCTGTTTTATCAAGGAAGAGGAGGATTTGGCCAGATTGATAGCTCGTTGGCAGTGGGAGCGCCATTTCTGGTTATATTGGAAGGTAACACCTAGATACTTAAATGTTTTGACTTGTTCTATTGAAGTGCCTCCAACAGACCAAGTCATTGCTTGCCAGCTCTTAGAGAAAACCAAAACTTTTGTTTTACCATAGTTAATTACTAACTTATTATCTTGGCAATATTGGTATAAGGTGGATAAGTATCGTTGTAAGCCAACCCTTGTATATGAGAGTATTGTGGTATCATCGGCATACAACAACAAAGGAATATGCTGGGAACCAAGTTTTGGGGGATGACCATTAATAGGTTCCAGTTTTTGCGCTAAATCATTAATGAATAAATTCAACAACAAGGGGGCCAGAATACAGCCTTGCTTAACTCCAATGGTCACTGAGATCTTAGAGGTTAAGTCTCCCTTTGAAGAATATCCCTATCTATCTTATCAAAGGCACTTTTAAGGTCTATAAAAGCTGTGTATAGCCTCTTACCATTTTGGGACGTATATTTCTCGGCCAGGCATGAGAGAGTTAAACAATGATCTATAGTAGAGTTACCCTGCAAGAAACCAATCTGTTCAGGACCTATAATTCTTTGAGAGCGAGCCCAATCAGTTAGGCACCGTTCAAGATGGAGAAGCACATAAGAATCCCTAATTCTCCATGTTTCCTGGTGAAGGGGAAAGTGCTGTTGAAACAAATGACAAAGATGATCTAACTCCAATGGTCACAAGAGGAAGAAATTTTGCCTACAAAACGAAGAACATCTTGCATGACATATTTGGGTTGAACATTTAACTTATCCTGAACAGATTAACTTCAAAAAAATTTAACTTGCTACGGCTCGAAGCCCAGGTGAGAGAGAGACAAAGGCTCAACATCAAACTCATGAGAGAGGGGGTGGGGGTCCAGCTGCCATGTGTACCCGACTGAAAGAATTCTCCTAACCCTTTCCCTTCCGGATCCTCCTGCATTTAGAGTCACAACATCCCATAATTTAACTGTCTTTTAAAAGGTCTAACAGAACCCTGGACAGAGGGTCAGACCTTGTGGTTTGAGCTGGCATTTCATTTGCAGGCACATCTGTTAAAAGCATGCACTCTCAGCCCGACCTACCGCTCAGGGTTGTTGTGAGGGTAGCAAAAGAGAGGACAATTATGTCAGTTGCTTTGAGACCCCACTGGGGAGAATAGCAAGGTATAAAGGGGGGGGGGAGATTTGTTTCAGTGTCAGAGGTCACATACATATGTAGCTTTAAAAGGGGGCTAGATTCATAGAGGCAAGGTCTGTTGGTGGATACTGATTTTGGTGCCTAAATAGAATCTCCACAGCAAACCAGGGAATGCCCATGCAGGGAAGAAGAAGAAGAAGAAGAAGAAGAAGAAGAAGAAGAAGAAGAAGAAGAAGAAGAAGAAGAAGAAGAAGAAGAAGAAGAGTTGGTTCTTATATGCCGCTTTTCCCTACCCGAAGGAGTCTCAAAGCAGCTTCCATTTGCCTTCCCTTTCCTCTCCCCACAACAGACACCCTGTGAGGGAGGGGAGGTTGAGAGAGCCCTGATATCACTGCTCGGTCAGAACAGTTTTATCAGTGCCGTGGCAAGCCCAAGGTCACCCAGCTGGTTGCATGTGGGGGAGCGCAGAATCGAACCTGGCATGCCAAATTAGAAGTCCACACTCCTAACCACTACACCAAACTGGTTCTCTACCTCAAGGGAAGGCCTCGGCCTCTCTGCCCTGTGGCTGGCCCTGCAGAGGAACTGGCTGGCCCCTGGGTGAGACGGGAGGCTGGACTGGAGGGACCTTCCTGGCCTGACCCAGCAGGGCTCTTCTGAGGGTCTTCTCAGGGGAAGGCCTCGGCCTCTCTGCCCTGTGGCTGGCCCTGCAGAGGAACTGGCTGGCCCCTGGGTGAGACGGGAGGCTGGACTGGAGGGACCCTCCCTGGCCTGACCCAGCAGGGCTCTTCTGAGGGTCTTCTCAGGGGAAGGCCTCGGCCTCTCTGCCCTGTGGCTGGCCCTGCAGAGGATCTGGGTGGCCCCTGGGTAAGACGGGAGGCTGGACTGGAGGGACCCTCCCTGGCCTGACCCAGCAGGGCTCTTCTGAGGGTCTTCTCAGGGGAAGGCCTCGGCCTCTCTGCCCTGTGGCTGGCCCTGCAGAGGAACTGGCTGGCCCCTGGGTGAGAAAGGAGGCTGGACTGAAGGGACCCTCCCTGGCCTGACCCAGCAGGGCCCTTCTGAGGGTCTTCTCAGGGGAAGGCCTCGGCCTCTCTGCCCTGTGGCTGGCCCTGCAGAGGAACTGGCTGGCCCCTGGGTGAGATGGGAGGCAGGACTGGAGGGACCCTCCCTGGCCTGACCCAGCAGGGCTCTTCTGAGGGTCTTCTCAGGGGAAGGCCTCGGCCTCTCTGCCCTGTGGCTGGCCCTGCAGAGGAACTGGCTGGCCCCTGGGTGAGATGGGAGGCAGGACTGGAGGGACCCTCCGTGGTCTGACCCAGCAGGGCTCTTCTGAGGGTCTTCTCAGGGGAAGGCCTCGGCCTCTCTGCCCTGTGGCTGGCCCTGCAGAGGAACTGGCTGGCCCCTGGGTGAGATGGGAGGCAGGACTGGAGGGACCCTCCCTGGCCTGACCCAGCAGGGCTCTTCTGAGGGTCTTCTCAGGGGAAGGCCCCGGCCTCTCTGCCCTGTGGCTGGCCCTGCAGAGGAACTGGCTGGCCCCTGGGTGAGATGGGAGGCTGGACTGGAGGGACCCTCCCTGGCCTGACCCAGCAGGGCTCTTCCGAGGGTCTTCTCAGGGGAAGGCCTCGGCCTCCCTGCCCTGTGGCTGGCCCTGCAGAGGAACTGGCTGGCCCCTGGGGGAGACGGGAGGCTGGACTGGAGGGACCCTCCCTGGCCTGACCCAGCAGGGCTATTCTGAGGGTCTTCTCAGGGGTAGGCCTCGGCCTCTCTGCCCTGTGTCTGGCCCTGCAGAGGAACTGGCTGGCCCCTGGGGGAGACGGGAGGCTGGACTGGAGGGACCCTCCCTGGCCTGACCCAGCAGGGCTATTCTGAGGGTCTTCTCAGGGGAAGGCCTCGGCCTCCCTGCCCTGTGGCTGGCCCTGCAGAGGAACTGGCTGGCTCCTGGGTGAGATGGGAGGCTGGACTGGAGGGACCCTCCCTGGCCTGACCCAGCAGGGCTCTTCTGAGGGTCTTCTCAGGGGAAGGCCTCGGCCTCTCTGCCCTGTGGCTGGCCCTGCAGAGGAACTGGCTGGCCCCTGGGTGAGACGGGAGGCTGGACTGGAGGGACCCTCCCTGGCCTGACCCAGCAGGGCTCTTCTGAGGGTCTTCTCAGGGGAAGGCCTCGGCCTCTCTGCCCTGTGGCTGGCCCTGCAGAGGAACTGGCTGGCCCCTGGGTGAGACGGGAGGCTGGACTGGAGGGACCCTCCCTGGCCTGACCCAGCAGGGCTCTTCTGAGGGTCTTCTCAGGGGAAGGCCTCGGCCTCCCTGCCCTGTGGCTGGCCCTGCAGAGGAACTGGCTGGCCCCTGGGTGAGATGGGAAGATGGACTGGAGGGACCCTCCCTGGCCTGACCCAGCAGGGCTCTCCTGAGGGTCTTCTCGGGGGAAGGCCTCGGCCTCCCTGCCCTGTGGCTGGCCCTGCAGAGGAACTGGCTGGCCCCTGGGTGAGACGGGAGGCTGGACTGGAGGGACCCTCCCTGGCCTGACCCAGCAGGGCTCTTATGAGGGTCTTCTCAGGGGAAGGCCTCGGCCTCTCTGCCCTGTGGCTGGCCCTGCAGAGGAACTGGCTGGCCCCTGGGTGAGACGGGAGGCTGGACTGGAGGGACCCTCCCTGGCCTGACCCAGCAGGGCTCTCCTGAGGGTCTTCTCAAGGGAAGGCCTCGGCCTCTCTGCCCTGTGGCTGGCCCTGCAGAGGAACTGGCTGGCCCCTGGGTGAGACGGGAGGCTGAACTAGATGGACCCTCCCTGGCCTGACCCAGCAGGGCTCTTCTGAGGTCCTTATCGGTTATGTTGATCGAAATACATCACGGCACACTTCCCCCAGTCGTGATGCAATCACTGCCAAGATGCAGAGGGAACTGTCCGTGGTCTTGCCTTCGGGAAGTGCTTTAGGGGAAGTGAACTCGTTCATTTTCTTAGTAACATTTCCCTCCGATGGTGCTTCCAGTCAACTCCCATGTTTTTGGGTTCGTTTTGCGCAAGACAATGCCCCGTGTGGGGCAACCAGCTGAGTCTGAAGCACCCCTCCCAAAGGACTGGTTTGACCCTGCGATTAATCACCCTTTCCCAAGAACCAGCAATTAGTTAGAACAAGCCACCGAGAACTCTGTAGGTCCTTTGGGCAGAACAAAGACTTAGTCCAGGGGCACCTTTAAGATGAACTCAGTTTTACTCAGGGTATAATAAGTTTTTGCATGCAGGCTCTCATCTGCAGATCCAGTGAAACAAGACATCTTCAACCACTACAGGGCTCTTTCCTCTGCATAACTAGAGTTGCTTCTGGGTACACTAGATAAAAATGTGTTTCTGTGTGTGATAAAAAAAGGAAAAATGCCATATCCCACAAACAGAGGCTGCATAAAAGATACAAAAGCCAAGCAGACACTATCCCTGTAACATCCTGGAAGAAAACTGTTAACCTTCAAGGTGCCCCTGGACTCGAACTCAGGTCCACTGCTTCTGCTTCAGACCAAACAGCGATCCACCCAAATGAATCTTCAGATGTCCCTAAGTGAGATTATTCTCTTAACCCATTCCCTCCCCAATCATTTTGCAGGCAGTGACAATATGCAACAGCTCCTAGAGCAGGTGTGGCCAGACTGCTGGCAGAAGCTCATGGGAATTGTAGTCCATGGACATCCAGAGAGTCACAGTCTGGCCACCCCAGGAAATATCTGCCATGTCAACCATCCAGGGGCTTCAAATGGAGTCCAGGTCTATTTTTTAAAAAGCAAGACCATCTACCTATCCCTCCTTCTGAGAGCCAGCTGGGTGACCATGGGCCTGTCCCAGTTCTCTTTGAGCTCTTCTCACAAAGCAGATCTGTTAGAGCTCTCTCAGCCCCACCTCCGTCACAGGGTGTCGGTTGTGGGGAGAGGAAGGGAAAGGTGTTTGTAAGCCCCTTTGGGTAGTGAAAAGCGAGGTGCAAAAAATCCATTCTTCTCCTCCTCCTCCTCCACCCCAAACAGAAGCACAAATAAGAACAGGTTGGTTTGGTTGAAAATCCACAGTTTATTAATAAATATGTTATTACAGGATCATAGAAGGATGAAGCCTGGTGGCGAGGAAGAAGAACTTGCAAGGAACTTTTTTAAAACTAGGAGACTATTTGGGTTGCCAGCTCCTGACTGGGCAATACCTGCAGATTTAGCGATGGAGCCTGAGGGAAGCATTTGGGGGAAGGGAGGGATCTTGGGGGAGGACAATGCCAAACAGTCCCCCCTCCAAAGCACCCACTTCCTCCAGGGGGAGTGCACATGGTTATTGGGAGATCAATTGTGAGAGTGGAAGATCTCTAGGTGCCACCTGGAGGTTGGCAATCCAAGAAATTGTGCCTTCTAAGTATAGGTGGAGCAGTCAAAAAATGTCACCCAGGAGTCATAGAATCATAGAATCCTAGAGTTGGAAGGGATCTCCTGGGTCATCTAGTCCAACCCCCTGTATTATGAAGGACACTCATAACCCTCTCACTCATCCACTGTCACCTGCCACCCCCTTGAGTCTTCACAGAATCAGCCTCTCTGTCAGATGGCTCTCCAGCCTCTGCTTAAAAATCTCCAAAGATGGAGAACCCGCCACCTCCCGAGGAAGCCTGTTCCACTGAAAAACCGCACTAGCTGTCAGGAACTTGTTCCGGATGTTTAGACAGAATTTCTTTTGAATTTATTTCATCCCATTGGTTCTGGTCCGTCCCTCCGGGGCAAGAGAGAACAACCCTCTATATGGCACCCTTTTAAATACTTGAAGACGGCTGTCAGATCCCCTCAGTCATCTCCTCTCCAGGCTAAACAGACCGAGCTCCCCCAAGCTTTCCTCCTACGTCTTGGTCTCCAAACCCCTCACCATCTTTGCTGCCCTCCTCTGGACACATTCCAGTTTGCCTACATCCCTCTTCAACTGGGGTGCCCAAAACTGAACACAGGACTCCAAGTGAGGCTGAACCAGAGCAGAGTAAAGCGGTACCATCACCTCCCGTGATCTGGACACGATACTCCGTTTGGCACAGCCCAAAATCCCATTTGCCACTTTAGCCACTGTCTCTCTTTGGCCTTGTTTTCCAGGCTGGAGACAAGTAAGGTCAAACCCATTTGGATCTCTCGCTCCACGTGGCTTCAGGGGATTGAACCCTGCCAGATGTGCTTGGAGACCCCCACGTGGTTGCTAGGGGCAGCTCAAAGGACAAAATATTCTGAGGGGTTTTTCTCAAAGGCTTTAGGCCAAAGACTAACGCTGCCTCATGGCCTTACGTGATTCAGACTTGGCTGAAAACTGGGTGGGGGAGAGGAAGCTTAATTCAGGATTCAGTGCTTGTATCAGGGGCTGGCAAGTCACAGCTGACCTAGGGCGACCACAGCAAGGGCCTTTCCAGGCCAGCAAGAAGCAGAGGGGGTTGGCCGCTCCCTGCCTCTGAAGAGCCTTCCTTGGGGGTGCCTCATCCCAGGACAGGCCCTGCTGAGCTTCCAACTTATAGACTCCAGCAAGGGCTTTCAAGGCGAACGAGAAGCAGAAGGGATTTGTCATCTGCTTCCCCAGGAATTCCAGCTCCTCTCCAGAGCTGCAGAGATCAGGAAATACCTGGCGATGAAGGGGGGGGGGAGCCTGAGGAGGGTGGGAAAGAGACTCCATTTGGGTCTAAGGCCATAGAATCCCCCTTCCAGAGTAGCCTTTTTCTCCTGGGGAACTGATCTCTGCTTCCTGGAGATCCACCCTACTCTCAGCCATTAGTAGCAGCACGAAAATCCCACCAAGGACATGCAATAATACCTTAACGGCAGCTAGCAAAAGCAACATAATTTGCTTATGGAGCTGGCCGAGGAAGTCGATCCAAATCTATTTGCCAGCGCTAGAAATTCGGAGGCAGTCTACCCCAGCCGCTGAATACCAATATAAAAGTTCCCCTGCGGTATTTGGGCAACAACCTTGAGAGAGACTGAGGCTGAAGGTGCCATGCCCAGCAGATTCACTCCCTTCTGAGCCCCCCTGAGCCTAACCTACCTCACAGGGTGGTTGTGCGCATGAAAACAGAGGCAAGAAGAACAGAGCGAGCCGCTTGGGGAAAAAGGCAAGGTATAAATGAAGCAAGCAAGCAAATCAGTTTACTCAGAAGGGTGCAACTCTTCTTGGAAGGCATTGCAATTAACCAACCAGAGAAGTTCTCAGTTCAAATCCCACAGCAACCACAAAATCATGAGGCGGGCGAGGCCCTCACCTGTCTCCCAGCAACACCCCACGCCCAGCACAAGCACAACAACGACCGGATTGCGCCGATCCACCCTCGCAGGGCTGTCGAAGGCGCTGACAAAGATAAATGTGGTATAAATCCTTTAGCATTACTGTCAACATTGAGAATCCATTACGGCAATTCATGGGCCGTTTGATCTGTGCTGAATGCTGAATTAATCATCATGCATAAACAGTTGGTTTTTAATACGAGCGTGACGTACGGTGAATTATTCATGGCAAGAAATTTAAATTGTGATTTAATTTCAGACAAGCCAGCAGAAAGAGGGACAACCTAGTGCTTCAGGAATCCAAGAAAAACAAGATATCTCACTCACATGAGCAAAATATTTTATCAGTTTTTACTAATTCTAACTCCATGGGGATTTTTTTTAACTCTAAGAAAAATCTGCCTTCTGCCACCTCTACAAAAAAATTGGGATTAAGCGTTATGATGCTTTAGGATGCTTTGGGCTGATCCTGCGTTTCTTTAGGATGCTTTGGGCTCATCCAGCGTTCAGCAGGGGGTTGGACTAGATGGCCTGTATGGCCCCTTCCAACTCTAGGATTCTATGAATAATTTTATTTTGGAGACGGATATTCTCCTGTCGAGGGTAAGGGTAGTAAGTTAACTGCACTCTTGGAAAGGCTGTGATTTAAATCAGTTGCATCGGTATCTCAGAAAATCGCTCAAACCTAAAGAATTTATACCCTCTGAAAATTTTGTAAAAAATAATGCCTTGGGTACATTCTTGTACCAACCATCTCTGAATCCCGTCTGAACAAGTCTCAAGGACTAAACATTATATTTTGCTTCTGAAAGGGCAAATGGACTACACTGCGGTCCCCAACATGGCGCCCGTGAGCACCTTGTCACGAATTGACACTTTTACTGGTGCTTGTCAAGTGTTCTTGAGGGGGGGGGGGGCTTTGCCCTGCAAGGCTTCTGATTGGCCAACGGATATTGGAGTGACAGGGCCCAAGGATCTTCACTAACTGAAGGTCATCTATGGCAGCCATTTTGAGGCCTATAGCAGCCATCTTGTGGTTGGGCTCACCATGTGGTGCCAGGGAGCTAAGCTGGGCTAACCCTGGGAGACCCCCAAGGATTTGGGTGGCAGTTCCTCCAAGGAACACTAAGGGTCTTGACGGAAGCAAACTACTTCCGAGTGACTCTTGCCTGGCTGCCCGACAATGCGACAGATCTGCTTTCTGCCCGAAACCTCCCACACGATAAATAAACAAATTCCAAAGATGTCTGAAGCCAACAGATAAACTTGGGCCTCGTCACCTTGTGGGATTTTGCATTCTGCAATTCACAACTGGACCGTCTTGTCCACGCACCAGAAAATCCAGTTGCTAACGATTGTGACGCACGACAGCCGGTAACATCGGGGTGCTCCTTGCGAGCAAGGAGGTTAAAAGGAGAAGGAGCTGCGTGGCCTCCTCGCTATTCACTAGCAATTTATGCAGAGTTATTCCAGTCTAAATCCTCTGGTTTTGACGGGATTAGGCTGGAATGACTGTGTAGTCAGAGGATTTCATGCCGCAGAACTGGAGTCCCCTGCCAACTGTCTTTAGAAAGTGGGTGGGGTCGGGAGGATCTCCTGCCCAGCTTGGCTACTGGAGTTTCAATGAGCTGGCCAGATTTTGAAAACCGTCCTCCTGGCAGCAGCTGCCCTCCGAGCACAAATCTCTTTGCTGTGACTGAAGCGAAGCCATGGCGGCCATTTTGTTTTCTCTCCTGCGGCGGCCATTTTGTGGCTGCACCCACCATGCTGGGGTCGGAATCCAAAGGTGCCCACCAGCTCGAGAACAAAAGCCAAATCTCACCCTCTAACGACCCACACTGAGGCTGCCCAGTGGAAACGGCCTGGTGGTGGTGGGATTTCGGGGGGGGGGCATGATCACGAGCTCCCCAAAAAGAAGAAGAAGAGTTGGTTCTTATATGCTGCTTTTCTCTGCCCGAAGGAGTCTCAAAGCGGCTTCCAGTCGCCTTCCCTTTCCTCTCCCCACAACAGACACCCTGTGAGGTGGGTGAGGCTGAGGGAGCCCTGAGATTACAGAAGGAGAAGCAGAAGGAGAAGGAGAAGCAGAAGAAGAAGAAGAAGAAGAAGAAGAAGAAGAAGAAGAAGAAGAAGAAGAAGAGAGGGGAAAAGAGGAGGAGGAGGAGGAGGAGGAGGAGGAGGAGGAGGAGGAGGAGAAGAAGCAGAAGCAGAAGAAGAAGAAGAAGAAGAAGAGTTGGTTCTTATATTCCTGCTCGGTCAGAACAGTTTTCTCAGTGCCGCGTCTAGCCCAAGGTCACCCAGCTGGCTGCATGTGGGGGAGCGCAGAATCGAACCCGGTGTGCCAGATTAGAAGTCCGCACTCCTAACCACTACACCAAACCGGCTCTCTACACTACACCGGCACGCTGATATCACACAGAAATGACGCCAGCACATCGATGACATTCTGGCTTTGGGGCAAATATGGTAGAGTTTTGCCCCCAAACCCAGGGTGGGTGCTGTGCCTCGCACCCCCTCCCCCCAAAAACTCACTGAGCCAGTGTTTGTGGGCTCTCCTCATACATTATCCAACAACATTGTGTGCATTTGCTCCCCTCCTCACCACAAAGTTTTTTTGGGGTAGCTGGCAAGTTGTCAGATGGTGGGAGGTGTGGGAGGATCAGGCATCCAAGAGTTGACAAATGCTAGCTCCACAAATTTTGGGGGAGAACAACAACAGCAGCATCGGTGACAAAGCCACAAACACCGCTCTGCAAGTTTTGAGTGGGAGGCTTGGGGGGCATTTCCTCACATTATTAAACCTAAAGTGGGCAGGGGGGTGCCAAAGAGGGGGTTCCCCTGTGCCCAGGGCGGGTCCGGCATCCCTCGCTGGCTGAATAGTTACGTCTCCACCAGGCTGGCAAACATCAGGGGAAATCACAACACCAAGCAATTGGGTGTCTCTGAATTTCAAACTGCGCAGTGGTCAACTGGACTGGGAGGGTACATCGGCTTGACGTCCCCCCAGCTCCGGGCGCCGACCGCCGCCCATTCCATCAGCTCTGGGGCTTTGGCGAGGAACACCAAGAGGAGAGTAAGGACGTCCCCTTCGGCAGAGTGCGCCCTGACCGGATCCTGCCCGTAGAAGCGCCGGAAGACCTCTCCCAGCTGGTAGCTCTGGTTGGCCACCTGGTCCAGATCCCGCAGGGCCGGCAGCGTGTCCAGGCACCCGGTGTCCGGCGGAAGGTCGGCCTCCGCCCGCAAGAGCTCGGTCCGCAGCAGGGGAAAGTCGAAGCGCAGGCCGTTGTGAGCCACCAGGCAGATGGGGCTGGCTTGCCGGTCCAGGAACGCCCTCAAGGCGTCCACGGCGGCCCGGTTGAAATCCAGCTTGCCGTTCTCCTCCAGCGTCCGGTTGCTCAGCCCGGTGATCTCCTCCGCTTTGGGGGTGAACGGCTTCTGGGGGTCGATGCAGAGGGTGAGCTTGTCCAAGATGCGAGGGGGCTGCGGGAGCTGCGGGAGCTGCGGGGCGGGGCACTGCAAGGAGCGGCGGTTCACGGCGAAGAGGCTGAGCTCGGCCATGCAGGGCTGGTCGCGGGGCAAGCCGGTGGTCTCCAGGTCGAGGAAGACGAAGGTCTGGAAGTCCTGAGGGGCCGTCATGGCTGACACGGGGCGAGAAAGAAGCCGTTAGAACACGTGGATCATTTATCATAGAATCCTAGAGTTGGAAGGGGCCATACAGGTCATCTAGTCGAACCCCCTGCTCAACGCAGGATCAGCCCAAAGCATCCTAAAGCATCCAAGAAAAGTGTGTATCCAGCCTTTGCTTGAAGACTGCCAGTGAGGGGGAGCTCACCACCTCCTTAGGCAGCCTATTCCACTGCTGAACTGCTCTGACTGTGAAAATATTTTCCTGATATCTAGCCTATATCGTTGTACTTGAAGTTTAAACCCATTACTGCGTGTCCTCTCCTCTGCAGCCAGCAAAAACAGCATCCTGCCCTCCTCCAAGTGACAACCTTTCAAATACTTAAAGAGGGCTATCATGTCCCCTCTCAACCTCCTTTTCTCCAGGCTGAACATTCCCAAGTCCCTCAACCTATCTTCATAGGGCTTGGTCCCTTGGCCCCAGAACATCCTCGTCGCTCTCCTCTGTACCCTTTCAATTTTATCTACGTCCTTCTTGAAGTGAGGCCTCCAGAACTGCACACAGTACTCCAGGTGTGGTCTGACCAGTGCCGTATACAATGGGACTATCAGATCTTGTGATTTTGATGTGATGCCTCTGTTGATACAGCCCAAAATGGCATTTGCCTTTTTCCCAGAGCCCACCAGGTGAATTTAAAAGGGGGCTAGGCAGAGCGTTTGCCCAGCAGGCCTTCTGATTGGCTGTGCATCCTGTCAGTCCAAACTTCCGTCTGCAAAGTTAAAGCATTACAGCAAGTGATGAGAGCCAGCCTGATGGGTTAAGGCGGGCAGACTCTAATCTGGAGAACTGGATTCGATTCCCCTCTCCTCCTCCTCCACTTGTAGTCACTCTTCTCTCAGAGCTCTCTCAACCCCACCTCCCTCACACTGTGTCTGCTGTGGGGAGAAAAAGGGGACGCGATTGTAAGCCCCTTTGAGATTCATGCCGGGTGACCTTGGGCCAGTCACAGTCCTCTCAGAGCTCTCTCAACACCACCTCCCTCACAGGGTTGTTGTGCGGAGAGGGAAAGGTGTTTGTAAGCTTCATTTGAGACTCCTTGGGTAGTGGAAAGCAGGGTACCAAAAAAAAAAAAAACAGCTCTTCTTCTGAAGAGCCAGAGAAACGGTTACAGACGGGCTTGCTCCCCACCATTTTGTGTCTGGTGGAACTTCATAAGGTGGCCACTTTGGGGTTGCCTGTCTCAGAATCTCAGTGGTCCAAAAAGGTCTAGGGCAGGGGTAGTCAAACTGCGGCCCTCCAGATGTCCATGGACTACAATTCCCAGGAGCCCCTGCCAGCGAATGCTGGCAGGGGCTCCTGGGAATTGTAGTCCATGGACATCTGGAGGGCCACAGTTTGACTACCCCTGGTCTAGGGCCTTCAGTCAAGAGAAGCATCAGGTGTACAGGAGTGTCTCGTGGGGACAAGCACAGATTTATCCGCTGTGGGCACTGTCAGAAGATCGTCTGCCGAAGAGGCAAGCCACACGGCACGGGATGGGTTGCCTCTTCAGCGGCAGGGATCATCCTGGAGTCTGTTCCGAAAGAGTCCGTCCTTCGCTTTTGTAGCTCCTCGTTGGGATACCTGGTAGGCGGGAATCCTTGGGATGCTGCCGCTTTTGTAGGCCAGGGGGAGGTCTCAGGAGGCCTTAATGCGGCCACTCCTAAGGCCAACAAACATCTCCCAGGGGAGCAAAAAGGAAGAGGAAGGGCAGGTGTGCTTTCTGTGCTGCCTGAACAAGAGGGTGAAGCTCAGGAATCCTGAATCATCAAATGACTGCTCCACCCACCCTCATCCCCACCGGCAGGGCCTGGGCCGAGTGGGACTCCAGCCCTGTTTGCTTGTGACAGGCTGGGCCGCCTCCTCTTAAATGCAAGGGGCTGCATTTGGCATCCAAAGCAAAACGCTTGTCTTTGTTTTTAATGACCCATCAGAAACCGGGAGCTGAAAAAAGGGTGCCTAACCTGAACCAGTAAAGCTGGTCACTCGCTCTCAGCCTGACCTACCTGGCAGGGTTGTTGGTGAGGATTCATTCATTTTATTTTTTTATTTATACACCGCCCCTCCCCACGTGCCAGCTCGGGGCGGTTTCCAACACTTTATCTCCACAAAACACACACAATAAAAATACAATTTATCGATAATTGAATGTAATGTTAAAACCATTAAAAGGATAAAAGGGAAGTGAAGGGAATGACGGCATCTAGCCCTAACCACAGATTCTGATTCTGGTAGAGAAACAATCTTTACTATTTGTGAAACAGCATTTGGGAAGTGATTTCTGTAGAGAGCAGCTATTTGATTTAATTTAAATTAAATTAAATGCCTATGTCCGGTTTCAGCTGTCCAAACACACCTGGGAGGGAGTGGCTCTTCCCACAGGTACAGAATCCCTCTCAGGATCCAAGTCAACAATCCCATTTATTTATTTTTTAAACATTTATTTTAAGAGCCTCTTGTGGCGCAGAGTGGTAAGGCAGCAGACATGTTGTCTGAAGCTCTGCCCGTGAGGTTGGGAGTTCGATCCCAGCAGCCAGCTCAAGGTTGACTCAGCCTTCCATCCTTCGGAGGTGGGTAAAATGAGGACCCAGCTTGCTGGGGGGTAAACGGTCATGACAGGGGAAGGCACTGGCAAACCACCCCGTATTGAGTCTGCCATGAAAACGCTGGAGGGCGTCACCCCAAGGGCCAGACATGACCCGGTGCTTGCACAGGGGATACCTTTACCTTTAAACATTTATTAACTGCCTTCCTACTTAGTAGAACTCCACGCAGCTGACAATGAAGATTCAAAGTTTGCTTTTTAAAAAAAGGACACCCCAATATAAAATCTCTACTTAGGAGTGCCAATGAACAAAAATCTAAATTAAGTCTTAAATAAAACCCCTAGGGTCAAAGGGCCTCAGAGGCGGAGCACCTGCCTGGCATGCGGAAAGTCCCGGGTTCAATTCCCCGGCCCTTCCAGTTAAAATGAAACAGGTAGTGGGCAACTTGAAAGACCTACGTCTGAGACCGTGGAGAGCGGCTGCCAGTCTGAGTAAGGCAATACCAACCTTGACGGACCAATAGGTTGAGTCGGCAGAAGGCAGCTGCGTTGTGTGTTCTCTGAGTCCAGTGGCACCTGAGAGAACGCCAGAGAAATGAACAAAAAACGACCTGGTTTTGCGTGCCTTGAAACGTGAGGCCTTGGTGTGTCCTGAACTCTGCCCAAATTCTGCAAATGTCTCAAACGCTGCCTACGTCCCTTAGGAGAGGTTGTGTTAAGAAGGTACGTGCCTTCTTCGGTGGGATTAGTGGTGAACTCAATAGGAGGAGCAATTGCCCAGGGATGGCTCTTCTGAGAACAGCCACAGAGATACGGTAGAGAAATTGGAAGACGAAGAGAAACCACAAACAGTAAACTGGCATAAATAACTGTTATCTATAGGATAGGTGGCTGAAATGTGCATAAAGGAAATGGGATTGGTAAATGTGGCACATGATAATGGAAACACAGGAAATAAATAAATAGTGAATAAGTCACAGGGTAGCTGGGGGGTGAATAATTATTGCACCCCAATTCAATAGGGATTCTATTGAGCATGACGATAATTCAGGGTGTGGGTAAGAAGAAGAGCTCTTTTTCTTATACCCTGCTTTATTTATTTGTTTGTTTGTTTATTTCCTGCCACCCCCAAGACCAGCTCCTGGCAGGTTACAGGCGTCGAATAAAAACCCCAATAAAACCCAATTAAAATGGACAACAAAATCACCCTTTCTACCGCTACATTGTGAATGCACATGTCTTTTCCGGATGTGTTGCAGGTTGTTCTCAAGAGTCTAGCAGTTTTTTTTAGGGGGGGATCCATTTTTGTGGATTCCCCGAAAAGCGCTACAATGAAGCGATTTTTGCGGGAGTGTTGCTGATTGTGTAAGACGTCGTGAATAACGAGAAATATATAGCATTACACAATGGCAACACTTCGGCTACATTAACGCTGTGCGGAATGGACTTGCGTTTATTCACAAGTTCAGGACCATAGCCGAATGGTGACATTGGATTCTGTTGTGTTCTACCCTTATTAGTCTCTATAGCAGAGGTGGCCGAGCTGGGGGGCTCCACAGGTTCAGGGACTAAAATTATAGTCCACGGATCTCTGGAGAGTCACAGCTTGGCCACCACTGCTCTAGGGTGCTACCAGTTCTCCGATGGGAGACCAAGACAGCGTCATGTATTGAAAACAAAAGTTTATTTCAAACTTTTGTTCTCCCCCTTTCTCCCCTCCCCACAGCGACACGCTCATCCGATCCATAAATTTGCCCTCCGTATCACCAGCACCGAATGAGAATAAGGGCACTGGCCAACCTTGCAGGGTTGTAAGGAACAGGGAAAAGGGCACCCTTGCTTGGGCGACAAAACACCCAGAGCTGTACTTGCCATGGAGATGCTCTTCTTGTTCCCTGACATTGTGGTCCGGCAAAAAGAGTGACAATAATAAAAGCCCCCTGAACTTTGAACGAGCACGCATGTCGGAAGCTTTCTCTGAGACCCCGGATTCCCGTTTCCCCAGCTCCCCAAAGCGGATCCTGGTCTCATCCCTCCAGATTTCGCTCAATGATCTACTCACCGGGATAATCCCTTGCAGGAGCGGCGATTCTCTGGGCGCGTCTAACTTCTCCCAGCGCTCTGCGGAGAAACCAGAGAGTCATGTTCAGGCAAGTTCTATAAGGCAATCCCTTGTGGGAGGGGGGGAGAGAGAGGGAGGGAGTGGGCGGGGAAAACTAATTGCTCCAGGAGGATGATGGGAGATGTAGTCTCCGAAGGAGTCAGTCGCAACTGACCCGAGGCAAGGTTGTCAAGGCCAGAGATCAGGGGTAGTCGAACTGCGGCCCTCCAGATGTCCATGGACTACAATTCCCATGAGCCCCTGCCCTCCAGATGCCCATGGACTACAATTCCCATGAGCCCCTGCCAGCATATGCTGGCACAGGCTCATGGGAATTGTAGTCCATGGACATCTGGAGGGCCGCAGTTTGACTACCCCTGGGTGAGATGCTCAGAAGGTGATCTGCCATTGCCTGTCTCTTCGTAGCAACCCTGGACTTCCCTGAGAGGGGTTAGTATAGCATAGTATGGTTGCTGAAAGCTGGACCATAAGGAAGGCCGAGCGTCAAAGAATTGAGGCTTTTGAACTCTGGTGCTGGAGAAGACTCTTGCGAGTCCCTTGGACTGCAAGGCGAACAGACCGGTCAGTCCTGGAGGAGATCAGCCCTGACTGCTCCTTAGAAGGCCAGATCCTGAAGATGAAACTCAAATGTTTTGGCCACCTCATGACAAGGAAGGAAGGACTCCCTGGAGAAGAGCCTGATGCTGGGAGCGATTGAGGGCAAAAGAAGAAGGGGACGACAGAGAATGAGGTGGCTGGATGGAGTCACTGAAGCAGTCGGTGCAAACTTAAATGGACTCCGGGGAATGGTGGAGGACAGGAAGGCCTGGAGGATCATTGTCCATGGGGTCGCGATGGGTTGGACACGACTTCGCACCTTACAACGTTGCTGAAAAGGAGGCTCCATGTCCAGAGACAGTGGCCCTCTAATTGCTCGTTGCTGGGGGGTAAAGTCTGCAGTAGGGGGAGAGCTCTGTTCTTCTTGCTGGCTTCCTGGAAGCATCGGGGTGAACACCTGGCATTAGGATGTTGAAAAAGAATAATTTGGTGTTGATATCCCTCTTTCTTTCTTTCTTTCTTTCTTTCTTTCTTTCTTTCTTTCTTTCTTTCTTTCTTTCTTTCTTTCTTTCTTTCTTTCTTTCTTCTTCCTTCCTTCCTTCCTTCCTTCCTTCTCCCTCCCTCCCCTCCTCTTTCTTTCTTTCTTTCTTTCTTTCTTTCTTTCTTTCTTTCTTTCTTTCTTTCTTCTTTCTTTCTTTCTTTCTTTCTTTCTTTCTTTCTTTCTCCTCCCTCCCTCCTCACCTCCCCAATGGCCTTTTCCGATCCACTTTTATACGGTTTTTATACGGCTTAGGCTGCCCGGCGCGGCAGGCGGCTCATGCGCCCCGAGCGCGCCTCCCGTGCGGCCGCGGCGCAATTCCCCCGTCGCCGGCGCCTCTCTGCTGCCCCCCGCCGGCCGCCCTGGGCTCCGCTCCTTGCGCTCTCCTTGCGCTGCGCTGGGCTGGGCTGGGCTGGGCTGGCGGGCGCCGGGCGGAGCGCCTTGGGCGAGGCGGGGCCGGGCGCGGCCAGGCGGAGGCGGGGAGGGTTGGCTCGGCTCCGCTCGGCTCCTCCGCCCGCCCGCCCTGCCGGCCCCTCCCGGCCGCCTGACTCACTTCCCTGCTGGGGCCGCCGCCGACGGAGCCCGACCAGAGCCGGCCCGGCGCGCTCGGAAGGCCAGGTACCCGCGCCGCCCCCCGCCCGTCCCTTCGCCGGAGCCCTCGCCGCGCCTGGCCCGGAGCGCCGTGCGTCTCGCAGGCTTGCGCGCCCCACTGGCGGTGGGGCGCGCCAGCCTGCGAGACGCACGGCGCTCCGGGCCGTGCAGGAGCGGGAGGGATCGCCCCCTTGGCCGCTGGGGTGTGGGGGGGAGGGTGAGCCGGGGCCAGCCTTTGGGGGCAGCACTGCATTCGGATTAATACGATTAATAATGCGCTCCAAATCTAGAATAGTCCCTGTGGATAATTCTATTCATTCTATATTAATAATCCCGTTCTGTGCGTTTCATCCGCATTGATATTGACAATTCTCTATAATCTGTGCTGATCGTCCTGTCTTGAGAGGGTGCCTGTGCAACACGAGTGTGGAATACATTGAGTTTGGGGACTGGTGTCCTTCTTCCCCGGCCTTTCTTCTCCTGGGGACGGAACTAGTTGACAGCCTGCTCCTCGCCCCCATTTTGCCCTCACAACGACCCTGCAGGGTAGGCCTGCCTGGCCGTCGACGTCTGGCCCAAGGGACCCCGTGGCAGTGGGGGTTCGAACCTGGGTCTCTCGGCTCCTAGCCCAGTGCTGTAACCGGGATGGATGCATTAGAATCGTAGGCTAACTGACGTGCGTAAGCCACTTGGCGGCTGGGCTCCAGTGAAAAGCAGCAGATAAATGCAGAAGAAGTTGTAGGACTTTAGAAGTGAGGGGGGGGGATGGGTTCTGTGTAGGCTTGCCAACTCTCCCTTGGGAGATACCTGGAGAGCAGGGAGGGGACCTTGGGGCAAGCAGAGGATGGTGAGGTTAGAATGCCCCATAGTCACCGCCCCCCAAGGCAGTGGTTCCCCCAGGGGATCAGCTGAAATTCTAGCTCTCCAGCCTGGACGATGGCAACTCCAGTTCTTTGGCATGCCTGCAAAAGGCGTGGGGTGCCCAGTTGGCTTTTTGCACCTTACAGTTCCAGGTCTGCCCTTGGGAAGCCCACGTTTCCGAAGCCTCCTTTTCCGTTGGAAAACTTGGCTTCCCTCCCTCCCCTCGGCTGCTCCTGCATTCCTCCCATGCCTGCCGCGAGACCAGGGGCCCCGTTTGGGACTGGCCCCGGGCCAGCACTCCTTCTCCAGAGGTTTTTGGTTTCCCCAGCCTCTTCCGGAGCTGCCCGTCCCCGGATCACCCTCCCTGTGCCTGGCACGGGGTCGTTTCCTGGTCCGGTGCCCGGCCTCCAGGTGCAGCTTGGAGATCTCCCAGAATTCCACCTCCCCGGGAGAAAATGGCTGCTTCGGAGGGTGGCCTCGGCCTAGCACGCCACTGAGGTCCCTCCCCAGACCCTGCCGTCCTGAAACTCCGTCCCCAAATCTCCAGGGATCTCCCAAACGGGAGTTGGCAACCCGATCTGCTGCTTGCCAACCCTCTTCTTAGCTCTGTCGTCGACGCCTATCCGGTTTCAGTTGGCGTCTGTCACATATTCCTTTGATTCCCGCATGCAGTGTTGATTTCCAGGGCCGATTCCCGTCCTGGAGAACCTCCCACAAGCTAAACTTGCCCAAGTTTTCAAATTTTTCAACGTCAGCCGTTCCAAGCTGCCCCAACAAAAGCATTTTCCTCCAGCGGCCTCCCCTCCCACTCCTCCCTTATCGGCCAGGCTTTCTCCGCAGCGCGCCTTCCATGCTCTTTGTTACAAACGGTTGCGTCAGGAGGCACGCTGAGGAGCTGGGAAGCTCAGCAGGGATCGTGCGCGGAAATGCCAGGCGGGGAACGGCCTGGCCGAATGATATGAGGGTTTCTCTGCACTGAAAGCCAACGGGAGAATCCATGCGTGTTGTTTACAACCTATCCAGCATTCGCTGGCAGGGGCTCCTGGGAATTGTAGTCCATGGACATCTGGAGGGCCGCAGTTTGACTACCCCTGTCTTAGGATATTCCTCGGTGCTGCCTAGTTCTTGTCCGGTGCGCTTCTTCGTCTGTCTCCTGGAGCCAAGCCACAACAAAAACTTGGACATGTGCTTGACTAGGGAGAAGGAACTCTGGATATTTTTCCGATGTGCTGGGCGTGGACAGTGCCGTCAAATTATAAGTGACTTATGGTGATGCCGTAGGTAAGAGACACTCAGAGGCATTTTGCCGTGGCCTGCCTCTGCATAGCCACCCTGAGTGTCCTTGGTGGGCTCCCATCCAAGTGCTGACCACGACTTCCCTTGCTTAGCTTCTGAGATCGGGACAGCAAGAGACAAATTGGGGTGGTTTGCCATGGCCTGCCTCTACATAACAACCCTGGACTTCCTTGGAAAGGAGGCCCTCGGGAATAGCTCTCCAAGTCCTGGGGTTGAGTTACAGCATCTGCTGAAGTTGTTTGGAGTTACCAAAGCTGAGGGAGAAGGGCAAGGTTCAAATGTCGTTTCAGTCCAAAGTTAGGGCTCCAGAGGTCAGTCAAAGTAGGATACTCCAGTCCATTTCATTGACGTAAAATATCTACTGGCGCGCTCCCTCCAGCGGAAATGTAGACGGATGTGACGGATGTTATTCCGCCTTAGGGAGCACGCCGATAGATGGCCTGTAGTGGTGGCGGTGGTGCCAGAGCAGTGAGGCCTAGCACTGAGGTGTGCTCATGCACCATCCCAGGAGCAGGAGCAGCCTTGGAAGACTTGCCAGGCTGGCTTGCTGGGCTGGTGCCGCCTCCACTTGGCTTCTGAGGCCTCTCCCTTGCTCTGGAGAGCAGGCGAAGCCTCAGGAGACTGGCGGGTTGTGGTGGCAAGCACGCCTCAGCACGGGCCACAGCCACTGAGGCTGTGCCAGGCGCCGCGCCCAGGAGCCACGCACACAGGTAGGAAAGGGGGTGGGGTGGAGGGGAAGAGGGAGTGGGCGAGGAACGATGATTCTCGCCCCTTGTGTAGATGTTCCACATAAGAAGAAGAAGAAGAGTTGGTTCTTATATGCCACTTTTCCCTACCCGAAGGAGGCTCAAAGCGGCTTACAGTCGCCTTCCTTTTCCTCTCCCCACATCAGGCACCCTGTGGGGTGGGTGAGGCTGAGAGAGTGCTGATATCACTGCCCGGTCAGAACAGTTTTATCAGTGCCGTGTCGAGCCCAAGGTCACCCAGCTGGCTGCATGTGGGGGAGCGCAGAATCGAACCTGGCATGCCAGATTAGAAGTCCTCACTCCTAACCACGACACCAAACTGACAAGGGTTCTGGGACGAGAACCCTTGTCAGCTGATTTTTTGTTACATGTCATCCACGCCCCCGCTGCATTTCCCAAGAGGTTTTATAGCTCCATTCCAGCTTGTCCATGATGACTCTGCATCACCCCTTGCAGGCCCCTGGCGCCTAGCCTTTGCGCTTGGATGTCGTCTCGTCGTTTCCGCATGGCCACTGGCTTTCACCTGCTGGACGTCGCTGGGAGGTGGTTCTCCACCCGCTTTGTTAAGTCCTGGCATGCCTGCCTCTGCTCCTTTTGTTCGTAGGCCTCTGCTGCCTCTGCCTGGCTACACCAGGCCCTTCCTCCTGTGAGGAGTCCACAACATTGTGAAGCCCTGGCAGACCCACGACACCCCCAAGGAACACCAGGGTTGTGACGTGAAGTCAGGCTGTAGCAAAATCACCTCTGAACATCTCTTGCCTTGGAGACCCTACGGCAGGGGTGGCCAAACTGTAGCCCTCCAGGTGCCCATGGGCTCCTTGTTGCTTCTCTGTGTGCGACCTGCTCGTGGGGAGGGGCGGTAGGTAAGACTGTAAGACGAATAAATGAATGAATGAATAAGGCAGGTTCTTGCATTCACCTTTGCAGGTTTCTGCTCTTTCAGCTTGAGTCCTCCCTACAACCCCATGACTCTGACCCTTTGCTTCCTCTGCTGAACCCCTCCAGATGCATGGCTTTCGTTTCTGTCCATGGCTGATCTCGGTCCGAGCTTTGATGCCTTTGTAGCCCTAATTTTCGCTCCACCTCTTCCTGTCACATGCTCGCTGCTTGCTGCTCGCTGTATCCCATGGTCCCAGAAGGTCCCAGGTTCAATCCCCGGCATCTCCAGTTGAAAGGACCAGGCAGGAGGGGATGGGAAAGTCCTTGACCTGAGACCCTGGCTCAGTGGCAGAACCTCTGCTTGGCAGGCAGAAGGTCCCAGGTTCAATCCCGGCATCTCCCATTAAAACGACAATGCAGGAGGGGATGGGAAAGACCTTGGCCTGAGACTCTGGCTCAGTGGTAGAGCCTCTGCTTGTCATGCAGGAGGTCCCAGGTTCAATCCCCGGCATCTCCCGTTAAAAGGACCAGGCAGGAGGGGATGGGAAAGACCTTGGTCTGAGACCCTGGCTCAGTGGCAGAGCCTCTGCTTGGCAGGCAGAAGGTCCCAGGTTTAATCCCCAGCATCTCCAGTTAATGGACCAGGCAGGTGGGGATGGGAAAGACCTTGGCCTGAGTCCCTTGCTCAGTGACAGAGCCTCTGCTTGGCAGGCAGAAGGTCCCAGGTTCAATCCCCGGAATGGAAATGCGTGACTTCCTTTGGCTTTTTTCTTTGTTTCTATAGCCCAGTTCTTTTTTCTTCTGGGGGACCGAAAACAATAAAAACCCAGATTTGGCGCTTTCACTTCTTCTACGACACACCCAGCCTGGCAGGAAGTGGAAGTGACAGACAGAAAGCATTAAGCCTTTGGCCACCCAGGTACCTAGAAGTCAAAATCCTCACTCCGCCTTCCGCAAGAGTGACTCTTCCAGCCTGGGTGGAACTTTTCTTCACGCCTTTTTCATCTACTCGGGCAGAATAAAAGTGTCAAACTCGGTGGCAATGCCCACCAACGCCAGGCCATCTCCTCTCACTGCTTGGCAGGTACCTCAGGAAATCACACACGCCCCTCCTATGTACTTTGGCTGTGTGTGTACAATTTCCCTATCAAAAAGAGATTGAATCGTATTTGCATTGTCCCAGCCCTGCCCAGTTCACAGACGCTTGCTTTACAATCTGTTGTCTTCAGTCTCTGCGATGCTTGTCCCGGCTGAATGCCTTGTTCCCTCTCTAGCTGGGCTGGTGAGAGCCTGCCTGGGCTTTGCAAATTTCACTACAACGAAGTCACCCCCTTGTTGTGATTCTTTACCGAGAACCAGCGGCACCCTAGTTTGTGGATTGCTTACCGGTTGGCTTTTGTTCTTCTCTAGTTAATTTGGTCACCCAGTATCTTTAATACCTGACTCGGGGATCACAGGAGGAAAAGAACGGGCACTGACGAATTTCCTTCTTGCCTTTTTTTTAGGCTGCATCATGGACGAGTACAGCGGGCTGACGGATAAAGACCTGATTGCCCGCTTGAAGAAGTATGCCATCCCGCATGGGCCGGTTGTCGGTACGGACTCAGAGCTTTCTTGGGGGAGAAGCGGAGGTGTTTGGGGGTTGCCGTTCAAGCAGGGGACAACACCAGAGGAACAAGGCCAGGGCTGGAGTCATGATGTTCCTTTCCCTGATTGATGCTTGTCATTAATGTCTTTACTGTGGATGAGGCCACTGCAGCGAGAGGATCACTTGAACCTCCCCCCCCCACACACACACACACACCTTAAGAAGTAAATATGGCCACCTTTATGAGAGCCAGTTTGGTGTAGTGGTTAGGAGTGCGGACTTCTAATCTGGCATGCCAGGTTAGATTCTGCGCCCCCCCACATGCAGCCAGCTGGGTGACCTTGGGCTAGTCACAGCACTGATAAAACTGTTCTGACCGAGCAGGAATCTCAGGGCTCTCTCAGCCTCACCCACCTCACAGGGTGTCTGTTTATTTATTTATTTATTTATTTATTTATTTATTTATTTAGATTTATATACCGCCCTCCCCGAAGGCTGTTGTGGGGAGAGGAAAGGGAAGGCGAACTGTAAGCCGCTTTGAGCCTCCTTCAGGTAGGGAAAAAGCGGCATATAAGAACCAACTCTTCTTCTTATTATTTATTTATTATTTATTTATTATTAGATTTTTATCCCGCCACTCCCAGACAAGCTGGCTTCTGGTGGCTCAGGGCATCTTTGAACATCTTGGTGGCCATCAGTTATGCCACCCTCTCACCACCCCTTCTGGCCGTCTCGTTCTACCATAGAGATTTGTCCCCAAATCAAAATATCTTCTAATTCTCCAGTGTTGCTACATCAATTCGTGGTGATGTAGCCACATCCCGTTTATTTCTGGCTTCTTCCCTCCCTTTTCCTTGTGAGTTAACCCTGTCCCGTACTGGCGGTCAGACGGACTTGGCCTCCCTATGTCAGACTAGGATCCGGGGGACCCAGGTTCGAATCCTAACTCTGCCCGGGAAGCTCTCTAGGTAACTTTGGACCGGACACACTCGGCGTAACCTAACTCATGGGGTTGTCAGGGTGACAATTAAATGGAGGGGAGGAGACCGACATAGGCTGGTTTGGGAGAAAAGAAGAAGAAGAAGAAGAAGAAGAAGAAGAAGAAGAAGAAGAAGAAGAAGAAGAAGAAGAAGAAGAAGAAGAAGAAGAAGAAGAAGAAGAAGAAGAAGAAGAAGAAGAAGAAGAAGAAGAAGAAGAAGAAGAAGAAGAAGAAGAAGAAGAAGAAGAAGAAGAAGAAGAAGAAGAAGAAGAAGAAGAAGAAGAAGAAGAAGAAGAAGAAGAAGAAGAAGAAGAAGAAGAAGAAGAAGAAGAAGAAGAAGAAGAAGAAGAAGAAGAAGAAGAGTTGGTTCTTATATGCCACTTTTCCCTACCCGAAGGAGGCTCCAAGCGGCTTACAGTCGCCTTCCCTTTCCTCTCCCCACAACAGACACCCTGGGAGGGAGGGGAGGCTGAGAGAGCCCTGAGATTACTGAAGGAGAAGAAGAGTTGGTTCTTATATGCCGCTTTTCTCTACCCGAAGGAGTCTCAAAGCGGCTTACAGTCGCCTTCCCATTCCTCTCCCCACAACAGACACCCTGTGGGGTGGGTGAGGCTGAGAGAGCCCTGATATCACTGCCCGGTCAGGACAGTTTTATCAGTGCCGTGGCGAGCCCAAGGTCACCCAGCTGGTTGCATGTGGGGGAGTGCAGAATCAAACCCGGCATGCCAGATTAGAAGTCCGCACTCCTAACCACTACACCAAACTGGCTCTCAGGGAGGTACCATTAAATAAATAAGTCAATAAATAAACATTCAGATTGTTGAAGTGAATGTTTGATGGATGGTGAATGTTTGAGAGTGATGAGGGGGGGTGGGAGGGGTAGAAATATTTTGTCGACTTGGATTGGAACCCCCCCCCAGTTCTTTTTTCTTTAATATAAAGTTTTATTTCTTTTGCACACACAAAACAAAGGCACGGCAAGAAAACACAACCCAAGGAAAGCCACCTGTTAACCTCAGATCCTGAATAGAAATAGTGCCATCCTTTTACGGTGGGGTTGTAAGGAAACACAAGACATGAAAACATATAAACCGAAAACAAGAAACAAAGGAAAAGAGAAGCTATGGGTGGTGGTGGGAGGGGGGCTGGGGGGCTATAGAGTTGGCTGTAATTTTACATAATTTCATTAAACACATTTGCCAGATATAGTTTCCTCTACGGTTCTTGTCCCTTACCTCAGTCAATATTCAGAATAATGGTGTCGATGTAATTAAAGAACATTTACTAATGAGCTGTGTTCTGGAAATTCCATGAAATACATTTTCAAACCAACCCCCACACCCCGATACCGCCCCTCCAGGAACGACTCGGAAACTTTATGAAAAGAAAATCTACGAATATGAGACGGAGCGAACGAAGCACCGCGGAAGCTCAGACGCCTACACAGGTGAGAAGCACCTGGCCAGTGTGGGGGGGGGGGGAAGGTATCCTTGTAGGGATGCCAGCCTCCAGGTGGGGCCTGGGGATCCCCCGGAATTCCAGCTCCTCTCCAGACTGCAGAGATCAGTTCCCCTGGAGGAAAGGGCTGCTTGGGAGGGGGGACTCTGTGGCCTTGGACCCCACTGAGGGTCAGGGATGCCAGCCTCCAGGTGGGGCCTGGGGATCCCCCGGAATTCCAGCTCCTCTCCAGACTGCAGAGATCAGTTCCCCTGGAGGAAAGGGCTGCTTGGGAGGGGGGACTCTGTGGCCTTGGACCCCACTGAGGGTCAGGGATGCCAGCCTCCAGGTGGGGCCTGGGGACCCCCTGGAATTCCAGCTCCTCTCCAGACTGCAGAGATCAGTTCCCCTGGAGGAAAGGGCTGCTTGGGAGGGGGGACTCTGTGGCCTTGGACCCCACTGAGGGTCAGGGATGCCAGCCTCCAGGTGGGGCCTGGGGATCCCCTGGAATTCCTGCTCCTCTCCAGACTGCAGAGATCAGTTCCCCTGGAGGAAAGGGCTGCTTGGGAGGGGGGACTCTGTGGCCTTGGACCCCACTGAGGGTCAGGGATGCCAGCCTCCAGGTGGGGCCTGGGGATCCCCCGGAATTCCAGCTCCTCTCCAGACTGCAGAGATCAGTTCCCCTGGAGGAAAGGGCTGCTTGGGAGGGGGGACTCTGTGGCCTTGGACCCCACTGAGGGTCAGGGATGCCAGCCTCCAGGTGGGGCCTGGGGACCCCCTGGAATTCCAGCTCCTCTCCAGACTGCAGAGATCAGTTCCCCTGGAGGAAAGGGCTGCTTGGGAGGGGGGACTCTGTGGCCTTGGACCCCACTGAGGGTCAGGGATGCCAGCCTCCAGGTGGGGCCTGGGGATCCCCTGGAATTCCTGCTCCTCTCCAGACTGCAGAGATCAGTTCCCCTGGAGGAAAGGGCTGCTTGGGAGGGGGGACTCTGTGGCCTTGGACCCCACTGAGGGTCAGGGATGCCAGCCTCCAGGTGGGGCCTGGGGATCCCCCGGAATTCCAGCTCCTCTCCAGACTGCAGAGATCAGTTCCCCTGGAGGAAAGGGCTGCTTGGGAGGGGGGACTCTGTGGCCTTGGACCCCACTGAGGGTCAGGGATGCCAGCCTCCAGGTGGGGCCTGGGGACCCCCTGGAATTCCAGCTCCTCTCCAGACTGCAGAGATCAGTTCCCCTGGAGGAAAGGGCTGCTTGGGAGGGGGACTCTGTGGCCTTGGACCCCACTGAGGGTCAGGGATGCCAGCCTCCTAGTGGGGCCTGGGGATCCCCCGGAATTCCAGCTCCTCTCCAGACTGCAGAGATCAGTTCCCCTGGAGGAAAGGGCTGCTTGGGAGGGGGGACTCTGTGGCCTTGGACCCCACTGAGGGTCAGGGATGCCAGCCTCCAGGTGGGGCCTGGGGACCCCCTGGAATTCCAGCTCCTCTCCAGACTGCAGAGATCAGTTCCCCTGGAGGAAAGGGCTGCTTGGGAGGGGGACTCTGTGGCCTTGGACCCCACTGAGGGTCAGGGATGCCAGCCTCCTAGTGGGGCCTGGGGATCCCCCGGAATTCCAGCTCCTCTCCAGACTGCAGAGATCAGTTCCCCTGGAGGAAAGGGCTGCTTGGGAGGGGGGACTCTGTGGCCTTGGACCCCACTGAGGGTCAGGGATGCCAGCCTCCAGGTGGGGCCTGGGGATCCCCTGGAATTCCAGCTCCTCTCCAGACTGCAGAGATCAGTTCGCCTGGTGGAAAGGGCAGCTTGGGAGGGGGGACTCTGTGGCCTTGGACCCCACTGAGGGTCAGGGATGCCAGCCTCCAGGTGGGGCCTGGGGATCCCCTGGCAGTCCAGCTCCTCTCCAGACTGCAGAGATCAGTTCCCCTGGAGGAAAGGGCTGCTTGGGAGGGGAGACTCTGTGGCCTTCAACCCCACTGAGGGTCAGGGATGCCAGCCTCCAGATGGGGACTGGGGATCCCCTGGAATTCCAGCTCCTCTCCAGACTGCAGAGATCAGTTCGCCTGGTGGAAAGGGCTGCTTGGGAGGGGGGACTCTGTGGCCTTGGACCCCACTGAGGGTCAGGGATGCCAGCCTCCAGGTGGGGCCTGGGGATCCCCTGGCAGTCCAGCTCCTCTCCAGACTGCAGAGATCAGTTCCCCTGGAGGAAAGGGCTGCTTGGGAGGGGAGACTCTGTGGCCTTCAACCCCACTGAGGGTCAGGGATGCCAGCCTCCAGATGGGGACTGGGGATCCCCTGGAATTCCAGCTCCTCTCCAGACTGCAGAGATCAGTTCCCCTGGAGAAAAGGGCTGCTTGGGAGGGGGGACTCTGTGGCCTTGGACCCCACTGAGGGTCAGGGATTCCAGCCTCCAGGTGGGGCCTGGGGATCCCCCGGAATTCCAGCTCCTCTCCAGACTGCAGAGATCAGTTCCCCTGGAGGAAAGGGCTGCTTGGGAGGGGGGACTCTGTGGCCTTGGACCCCACTGATGGTCAGGGATGCCAGCCTCCCAGTGGGGCCTGGGGATCTCCCGGAATTCCAGCTCCTCTCCAGACTGCAGAGATCAGTTCCCCTGGAGGAAAGGGCTTCTTGGGAGGGGGGTCTCTGTGGCCTTGGACCCCACTGAGAGTCAGGGATGCCAGCCTCCAGGTGGGGCCTGGGGATCCCCTGGAATTCCAGCTCCTCTCCAGACTGCAGAGATCAGTTCCCCTGGAGAAAAGGGCTGCTTGGGAGGGGGGACTCTGTGGCCTTGGACCCCACTGAGGGTCAGGGATGCCAGCCTCCAGGTGGGGCCTGGGGATCCCCTGGAATTCCAGCTCCTCTCCAGACTGCAGAGATCAGTTCCCCTGGAGGAAAGGGCTTCTTGGGAGGGGGGTCTCTGTGGCCTTGGACCCCACTGAGAGTCAGGGATGCCAGCCACCATCCCCGCCTTTGTTCCCTTGCAGAGCCTAGAAGCAGCCACAGCTACACACGAGAGACGTTTGTGAGTCCTCGGAACAGGGAAGATTTCAACTACGGGAGAGAAGGTGAGGGATATTTCACAAGATCAGCCAGGGGAGGAGGGTTGGAAGCGTCAGAAAGAACCGGGGAGGAGAGGACATTGGGGTCCAGAGGAGGAGATACGTGTGGCACGGAAATGACGGAACCTCTCAGTGGCAAATTCCACCTGGCTGTAATTAACTCTTTGGTGAGAGACCCCCCCTAGTAAAGTTGAGGGCTGCTACGCAGAGGCAGGCAATGGCAAGCCACCTCTGCTGGTCTCTCCCCTGATCTGAACAGCCCAGGGGAGCCTCCTTGGAACTGAGAAGCTATGCAGGGTCAGCGGTTGTTTGCACTTGAGTGGACGACTACCAAGGGGATTCAGGGTTGCTCTGCAGAGGCAGGCAATGTCAAACTACCTCTGCTAGCCTCTGGGATTGACCAGGATGGCCCAGGCTAGCTCAGTCTCAGCATCTCTTGGAAGCTAATCAGGGCCAGCCCTGGTTAGTACTTGAGTGGGAAGTCCACGAGGAAGTCCAGGGCTGCTCTGCAGCGACCACCCAAAAAGTCTAGAGTCGCCGTGCCGAGGTAGGCAACGGCAAAGCAACCTCTGCATGTGACACGCCTCGAAAAGTCGACTTGACGTCCCTTTCCGCCACACGGTTAGTTGTGTTTTTGGAGGGGAATACAGTACCCAAGCCAATTCTCCCTGATTGTCCTGCCTCTTGCAGCTCTTGGCTCCACGCAGACGTCTTTAAAGGAGAGCTACGACTCTGCAAGAAATGAGGATTATGCTGACTACGGCAATGAAGGTGAGAGGGGGCGGGGCCTTGGGAGAATGGGAGGAGTCTCATGGGGGTGGGCCCTTGCTGCAGAGTATTGAAGGGCAGGATATTTTTATTTGGGGGGGGGGAGGGATTTTCATTCGTTAAGAGGTAATGCCGAACTTCTGTTCGCACCATCGGTCAACGCTGATCAATAACTTCATAGCTCAGTGGATTTAGCATGTTGTGTGCTGATTGATTTTAATCAATTTTTAATTTGGAGACCTGGATCAAGAAACTGTTTTCTAGCTCTCAGAATTTTTTTTGCATAGCAAAAATAGAGTCCAATAGCACCTTGAGGACTAACAAAGATTTATTCAGGGCGTGAGCTTTCTAGTGCAGGTAGTTTTCCTCAGATTAAAAGAACAATAATCATTACTATAGAGATATAATCAAATGGGTAGCCGTGTTGGTCTGAAATAGCACAACAAAATCAGACTCCAGTAGCACCTTTAAGCCCAACAATGATTTATTCAAGGCGGAAGCTAATTAGTTAGGTCTCTCTCTTTCTCTACATAGGTTTTTTTCACTTCTGAATAAAAACTTTTGTATTCTTTAAGCAGCCTGGTGCTGTGTCCTTGCTGCTGCTTCTGACTCTGCCAACACTGAATTGTGATTTTAAGTTTTCATTTTCATGTTTCCCACGAATTGTATTTGATGCATTTTATCTATGCTGTGAGTCATCTTGGGTTCTGGAAGAAAGACGACTGATGAACGGTTTAAATCAAATAATATAATAACCCCAGGAGCTAGAGATCTGCTGCTTTTATGAGTGATAGCTCAGTTCTCAGGAAGGATTATTTTTCTAACACATCCTTTCCCCCTTCTGTGCCACCCTAGATCCCAGCCCCACAAAGTCCTACCTGAGTCAAAGCTACCGTTTGCCCCGCCACGAGGGACAATACACATATGAAGCGAAAGGTAAAATGATGAGAACTGGGCTGCTGGTACAGACAGACTCGGGTGCCTCTATAAGGAAAGCAGAAGCATGAATTATTCTCTGCCCAAACTCACTACGTTAATTGGAGAATTCATTGCTAATTGGAAACCTCTAATAAAGTTTTTAAGAGCCTCTTGTGGCGCAGAGTGGTAAGGCAGCAGACATGCAGTCTGAAAGCTCTGCCCATGAGGATGGGAGTTCGATCCCAGCAGCCGGCTTAAGGTCGACTCAGCCTTCCCTCCTTCCGAGGTCAGTAAAATGAGTACCCAGCTTGCTGGGGGGTAAACGGTCATGACTGGGGAAGGCACTGGCAAAGCACCCCGTATTGAGTCTGCCATGAAAACGCTGGAGGGCGTCGCCCCAAGGGTCAGACATGACCCGGTGCTTGCACAGGGGATACCTTTACCTTTACCTAATAAAGTTTTTGCATGTTATGGGAGGGGAAATCTGTTGATATGATTTTGAGGATTAAGGAGGGGAAAATAGGAGTCTGTAGATAACAAAGGGGGATTTCCTCTTTTAAAATTTAACAATAGTGTAACTGATAAATAATTTGATATACATTTGAAACGGATATATAGGAAGCCTTCTTTATTTATATATTTCTTTCTTTGAAACATTGAAAGCTGATGGAGTGTCATGGTTAAGAGCAGCGGCTTCTAATCTGGAGAACCGGGTTTGATTCCCCGCTCCTCGACACGCAGCCAGTTGGGTGACCTTGGGCCAGGCACAGTTCTCTCAGAGCTCTCTCGGCCCCACCTACCTGTCTGTTGTGGGGAGAGGAAGAGTGAGTAAATTGCAACCTGCTTCCTTTCACCCTAGATTGGGAGGTGAACTCATCCAAGAACCCCACCTCTTCCTACCGCTACGAATCATCCGTAAGCAGCAGGTCCCACCTAGGGGGAGTGAGCAGCCGCCAGCCGGTAAGTCTCCATCGAGAGCACTGGAACAAGTTCCCTGCCAGGCAGCCCAGAGACCCGGCATGGTGGAACAGTGAAGAGCCTTGAACTAATATCTGAAGTCCTGGATTCGAATCCCTCTTCATTCCATCGAAGCTTGCTGGTGACCTTGGGCCAGTGACGCTCTTTCATCCTGACCTACCTCGCAGAGTTGTTGTGGAGGGAGGAATAGGAGAAGAGTGGCACAAGCCATGCTGGGTCCCCGCCGGGGATGGAGGCCAGACACAAAGGAGTTAAATTTAAATAAATAATAATGAATGAATAATAGAGAGGGTGCTCTCCGTTCCCGCTCGGTGTTGAAAAGCTCCTGTTCTTCCTCGCAGATTGCAGAACCGTATCTCTACAGCAGTTCCAGCTTGGAGGACTATCCTTCCGAGAGGTGAGCGGGGACAACGTCAAGGCATCGAGGAGACCGGCCGGTCCTGGGAGTGGGTAGCGGGGAGGACGATCATGTTCTGGAGGCTGAACGCAGCTCTTGCTGGGGGCCGGATTGGAAAAAAGCAAAGCACGCAAAATCACAGGATCATAGAGTTGGAAGGGCCCATACAGGCCATCTAGTCCAACCCCCTGCTCAATGCAGGATCATAGAATCATAGAATCATAGAGTTGGAAGGGGCCATGCAGGCCATCTAGTCCAACCCCCTGCTCTACGCAGGATCATAGAATCACAGAATCATAGAGTTGGAAGGGGCCATACAGGCCATCTAGTCCAACCCCCTGCTCAATGCAGGATCATAGAATCACAGAATCATAGAGTTGGGAGGGGCCATACAGGCCATCTAGTCCAACCCCCTGCTCAACGCAGGATCAGCCCTAGCCAGGATCAGCCCTAACCAAAATGCCTGGCTTCCCCTGGAGCGACAGAGACCGTCCCATCGAGAGATGGCCTCCCTGAGCACGGAGGCTGGGCAAGCAACCACTGGGGCACAGTGGACTGGGTTTTTTTCCTGCACAAACCTCATTTAAACAGACAGGTCATAAGAGCATCCGAAGAACCCTGCTGGATCAGACCAGTGGTCCGTTTGGACCTGTCTCGTAGTGGCCACACAGCTCCTCTGGAGGTTTGACAACAGGGCACGGAGGCCGAGGACTTCATAAGGACATCAGAAGAGCCCTGCTCCATCTAATCCAGCCTCCTGTCTCACGCAGGGGCCAACCAGTTCCTCTGGAGCAGGGGTAGTCAACCAGTGGTCCTCCAGATGTCCATGGACTACAATTCCCATGAGCCCCTGCCAGCGTTTGCTGGCAGGGGCTCATGGGAATTGTAGTCCATGGACATCTGGAGGACCACAGGTTGACTACCCCTGCTCTGGAGGACTAGCAGCAGGGCCTAGAGGCCGAGGTCTTCCTCTAATGTTGCCTCCTGGCTCTGGGATTCAGAGGCTTAGTGCCCCTGAATGTGGAGGTTCCCTTTCATTTTAGCGAGACCTAAGCAGAAAACTTTCCAATGTCGGTTTGCTTCATATTTGCGACTGACAAGGAGGGTACCATTTTGAATCCCCTAAGGCCACGAACAGTGATGTGGTCAGTGATGTGGTCAGTAGAGGGGACCCAAATCTTTGTCTTATGTCTCTCTCTTATACTCCTGGTGGAGCCCCTGAAGGCCCCTGGGTTTTGGCCGCTGTGTGACGCAGAGGGTTGGACTGGATGGGTCATTGACCTGATCCAACAGGGCTTCTCATATGTTCTTAAGGGTCTTTTCAGTGGCAGCCCCAATGAAACCAGCTTGGTGTAGCAGTTAGGAATACGGACTTCTAACCTGGCAAGCCGGTTTTGATTCCCCGCTCCCCCACATACAGCCAGCTGGGTGACCTTGGGCTCACCAGGGCACTGGTGGAGCTGTTCTGACCAAGCAGGAATCTCAGGGCTCCCTCAGCCTCACAGGGTGTCTGTTGTGGGGAGAGGAAAGGGAAGGAGATTGGAAGCCGCTTTGAGACTCCTTTGGGGAGAGAAAAGCGGCATATAAGAACCAACATCTTCTTCTTCAGTAATCTCAGGGCTCTCTCAGCCTCCCCCACCTCACAGGGTATCTGTTGTGGGGAGAAGAAAGGGAAGGCGACTGTAAGCCCCTTTTAGACTCCTTCAGGTAGAGAAAAGCGGCAAATAAGAACCAACTCTTCTTCTTCTGTTAGGGAACAGCCCCCCAGGGAGGTGTGCCTAGCCCCCTCTCTCAATCTCCAGAAGGCCGCTGAAGACAACTTTATGAACTGCATTCATTTAAATCCATTCGCAGTCCTGAGTAACTGATTTTAAACGCGGGGCTTTATCTTTAATGCATATTTTATAATCTGCGTTTTAGTTCTGTCCGGAAGCCGCTGTGTGCTCCTTCCGGAGGAAGGCGGCTCACAGATGTTTTAAATAACCTGTGCACTCTGGCATTGCAGTGCCGGGGGCTCCTACCAGACCGTCTTCCATCGGAAATCGTCCGGACCGTCCTCGCTGGGGGTGGAGCCCCGCCGCGCCATCCGTCCCGAGCTCCAGGCCCCCCGAAAGGATTTGGGCGGCCATCAAGGATCCAAGCGCTACATCCCGCTCTGGCTGCAGCTCCTGCTGTTCGTGCTGTTAGCGGGTTTCCTGGCCTTCTCCTATTTCGTCCTGCAGGGCAACGCAGATGATAACCCCTTTGTGAAATATCTTCGGCACTGAAGGGCCAGCGTCCGGCATATCTTCTCTGGGTCTAGGCCCAGGCGAGGGGGTGCCCGGGAGGGTCACCAAGTGCCTTTCTAGCTCACCTAACCTGACATGGAGGGGTGTAGAGGGGACGGCTGGTGGGGTCTGTATGTACATAGGAAGCTTTCTTATGCTGAATTAGAGGATGGGTCCGGGATGGGTCAGGATCATCTCCTCCGATTGGCAGAGCCTCTCCTGGGGGAGGTTTTCCTCAGGTAAAACACCTAGATTTGAACACCTTAAGAGACTGATAAAATTTGGGGGGGGGGGTACGGGCATTCGGGACTCAAGGGTCCCTTTTCAAGAATCAGAGCTCCTGCCATGAGCGCTGTCTCTCTCAACCTTCTATCGTGGACATTTAAGGTCCAGCTGCACTTGGAGCTGGCTGCTCTACTGCAGAGCTAACCCTCTGAAATGACCCACCTCCCCTACCACTTGATCCCAATTGGAGATGCCAGGGCCAGGGATTGAACCTGGGACCTCCTACCTGCCAAGCAGAGGCTCTGCCACTGAGCCAGGGTCTCAGGCCAAGGTCTTTCCCATCCCCTCCTGCCTGGTCCTTTTCACTTGAGATGCCGGGGATTGAACCTGGGACCTTCTGCCTGCCTAGCAGAGGCTCTGCCACTGAGCCAGGCTCTCAGGCCAAGGTCTTTCTCATCCCCTCCTGCCAGTCCTTTTAATTGGAGATGCCGGGGATTGAACCTGGGACCTCCTGCCTGGCAAGCAGAGGCTCTGCCACTGAGCCAGGGTCTCAGGCCAAGGTCTTTCCCCTCCCCTCCTGCCTGGGCCTTCTAACTGGAGATGCCGGGGACTGAACCTGGGACCTTCTGCAGGCCAAGCAGAGGCTCTGCCACTGAGCCAGGGTCTCAGGCCAAGGTCTTTCCCATCCCCTCCTGCCAGGTCCTTCTAACTGGAGATGGTGGGGATTGAACCTGGGACCTTCTGCCTGCCAAGCAGAGGCTCTGCCACTGTGCCAGGGTCTCAGGCCAAGGTCTTTCCCCTCCCCTCCTGCCAGGTCCTTCTAACTGGAGATGGTGGGGATTGAACCTGGGACCTTCTGCCTGCCAAGCAGAGGCTCTGCCACTGAGCCAGGCTCTCAGGCCAAGGTCTTTGCCAGGGACTGAACCCAGGACCTTCTGCCTGCCAAATAAGTGTTTTACCACTGAGTAATGCCCCCCCCCACACACACACACATCGAAGGGGAAGGATTCCTACCCACTACCTGACTTTTGGCAGCTTTACCTCACTCCCGTCCCAGGACCTTCATCCATCAGTCCTCTTATCAATTATACCGGGGCATTTTCCTGCTATTTTGTATGGCCTCTGCTTTATAATCTGGGTGGTTTTCTCTCTTGCGGGCTGGGGGGAGAAGAAAGAAGGGAAGGGATAGACACGTACAGCCCATCCGCAGCTTTTTAAAAAGACATTGTAATGTGTCAAATCTTTTAATAAATGCCACTGAAGAAGACTTTTTTAAGAAAAAGAACGTGACATGTTTCATCTTTTAATATTGTGCATTATCCTCTTGAGCCTCTTGTGGCGCAGAGTGGAAAGGCAGCAGACATGCAGTCTGAAAGCTCTGCCCATGAGGATGGGAGTTCGATCCCAGCAGCCGGTTCAAGGTTGACTCAGCCTTCCATCCTTCCGAGGTCGGTAAAATGAGTACCCAGCTTGCTGGGGGGTAAACGGTCATGACTGGGGAAGGCACTGGCAAACCACCCCGTATTGAGTCTGCCATGAAAACACTAGAGGGTGTCACCCCAAGGGTCAGACATGACTTGGTGCTTGCACAGGTGATACCTTTACCTTTTATTATCATCTTCCTCCACTTACCCCCTCCCCCCCCGCATTCATGTCTCCTCTCCTCCTACCACTACTGGATGGCCAAGGCTGACTCCATCTCATCACATTTCAGAAGCTAAGGAGGGCTTGTAGTTGGTTGAGAGACCGACAAGGGTTGCTACGCAGAGGCAGGCAATGGCCAACCACCTCTGCTTGCCTCTTGCTTTGACACAGATGACCCAGGCTAGCTTCATCTCATTGGGTCTCAGAGCCTAATCAGTCTTCCCTGCGTAACACTTGGATGGGATACCTCCAAGGAATTGTGGGGTTGCTGTGCAGAGGCAGCCACTGACAAGCCACCTCTGTTCGTGTCTTGCTTGACCTGGATGGCCCAGGGTGGCCTGATCTTGTCAGGTCTTAGATGCTAAGCAAGGTCAGTCCTGGTTGGGACTTGGGTGGGAGGCCAACAAGGAAAGCCACGGTTGCTCTGCAGAGGCAGCCAGTGCTAAACCACCTCTGAATGTCTCCAGCCTCGAAAATCCTACAAGGTTGTCATTTATCGGTTGTGACTTGATGGCACATTACACTTCAAGTATTTAAAAGGGTGCCATGTGGAGGATGGAGCAGAGTTGTTCTCTCTTGCCCCGGAGGGACGGACCAGAACCAATGGGATGAAATTAATTCAAAAGAAATTCCATCTAAACCTCCGGAAGAAGTTCCTGTCAGTTAGAGTGGTTCCTCAGTGGAACAGGCTTCCTCGGGAGGTGGTGGGTTCTCCACCTTTGGAGATTTTTAAGCAGAGGCTGGGTAGCCATCTGATGGCTGATTCTGTGAAGGCTCAAGCGGGTGGCAGGTGACAGTGGATGAGCGATAGGGTGGTGAGTGTCCTGCATAGTGCACGGGGTTGGACTAGATGACCCAGGAGTTCCCTTCCAGCTCTAGGATTCCACACACATGTGTAGGGCCAGAACATCTTTCCCGAGCTGTCCGAATAGGAACCAAGAAGCGGGGAGCAAACCAGGTTGTTCAGCAGGACTTTTATTTTCTGACAAACCAGTGGGGGGTGGGGAGCAGTGTTACAGATCAGGCCAGCCTCGTACCTCCGCTGACCCGGAAGTAGTTCTCTCCTGCAGAGGCCCAGGAGGTTAGAACCAGGGATGTGGGACGCTCAGACTCCCACTTCCTCTTCCCGGATCTGAAATGGGAATTTCCCGGCTGAGCCAGGAAAGGGGGTGTCATGAGTTGGCAAGGGAGCATTGGGAGGGGGCAGAGGAAACGCTGGAAGCTTCCGTGGATCCCCGAAGAGGCAGACCGTCCGCGTCCGGGACCTCCGGGGAAGGAGACGCTCGGAGACTGGAGAGCTCAGCATTGGTTAGGCGAGGTCGCAGAAGAGACCCAGGGGTCGAGGAGGCGTTTGAACGCTGGGGCGAGACGTCCACCGAGCACTGCATCCTGCGTAGTTTCTCCCGGACACGGATGAACTCCGGCTGGTCGTCGAGAGCATCGCCCGGGTCTTCTTGCAGTTGATTCTGTGGACGAAGAGGGGACCGGATTTCAGATCTCTCCGGAGGTTGAGTTTCGGAGACCACCCCTCCCACCGCCTCCTGGCACAGGTCTTCAGGCAAAGTGTGGATGGCCGGCCTCAACGAGAGCCATCACCTGTACCGGAGGCTTACCTTCAGCCACTCCCGGTGCCGGAGGCTTACCTGTTCTCGCCTCTGCTGCCAACGCTGCAGTTCCCGCTCCAGCGGTGACAATTCCACGCTGTTCTCCATCCCCTCCCGACGGCGGTTCCTGTGTTCGAGGACTTGCAAGAGCTCAGGCTTGGATCGAAGACTGAGGCCTCTGAAGAAGAGAGACAAAGACCGGATGGGAGTAAGCCCTGATTCCGCACCCGACATGCCCTGCTTAGCGGACGGCCGTGAGAAACGCCCCCTGCCTCCGCTTCACTATGCAGAGATACGAGGTCTGCGCTGCAGACTTGTAAGCCACCTTGAACCACGAGGAAAGGTGAGATATAAATGTTTAAAGAAGTAAATAGATTACTGCTAAACCTTCAAGGAACCTGAGGGAAGTTTTGGCTCGCGGAGTCTCAAAGCAGCTGCAGCTTACAGTCGCCTTCCCTTCCTCTCCCCACCACAGACACCCTGTAAGGGAGGAGAGGCTGAGAGAGCCCTGAGATTACTAGAAGAAGAGTTGGTTCTTATATGCTTTTCTCTACTCGAAGGAGTCTCAAAGCAGCTTACATTCGCCTTTCCTTCCTCTCCCCACCGCAGACACCCTGTGAGGTAGGTGGGGCCGAGTGAGCTCTGAGAGAACTGGAGGGCCCACGCTTGGAAGAACTTCGATGCTACGCAGGATTGGGCCTAGGAGACCATCAAGGAAGTCTAGGGTCAGTACATAGAGGCAGGCAGTGGCCAACCAACCTCCGTCCTTGAAAACCCTGCAGGGTCGGCGTAAATCAACTGTGACCTGACAGAAAACCCTGCAGGGTCGGCGTAAATCAGCTGTGACCCCCACGGTTCCATTCGATGAGATCACAAGTCTGGATCTGCATTCATGAGGGTCGATCCTCCCCCAATCTTACTGTTCTGCTGAGTAAATATTTATTTGTTAAAGCATGCTTGCTCCTTTGGCTCAAGGTCTTCCTCTGATATCGGGACACTTTCTCCAACTGAAGTGACTCTTTCATGAGAGAAGAGCCACTGAATCAGAAAGGATTACAGACTAACCTCCCAACTACAGAGATGAAAACTCCACGTCTTGGAGTGTCAAATCACTGCAGACCTCCTTACCCCTCCCCCAAATCGCCCCTTCCCCAATAGACTGGATTTCCCATGCTCAGAGTTGCAAACCCTGGACTCACAAAAGCAATAAAAGCAGTGGCTTTCCTCCAGGGGAACTGATCTCTGCAGTCTGGAGAGGAGCTGGAATTCCAGGGGATCGCCAGGCCCCACCTGGAGGCTGGCATCCCTGACCCTCAGTGGGGTCCAAGGCCACAGAGTCCCCCCTCCCAAGCAGCCCTTTCCTCCAGGGGAACTGATCTCTGCAGTCTGGAGAGGAGCTGGAATTCCAGGGGATCCCCAGGCCCCACCTGGAGGTTGGCATCCCTGACCCTCAGTGGGGTCCAGGGCCACAGAATCCCCCCTCCCAAGCAGCCCTTTCCTCCAGGGGAACTGAGCTCTGCAGTCTGGAGAGGAGCTGGAATTCCGGGGGATCCCCAGGCCCCACCTGGAGGCTGGCATCCCTGACCCTCAGTGGGGCCCAAGGCCACAGAGTCCCCCTCCCAAGCAGCCCTTATCTCCAGGGGAAGGGATCTCTGCAGTCTGGAGAGGAGCTGGAATTCCAGGGGATCCCCAGGCCCCACCTGGAGGCTGGCATCCCTGACCCTCCGTTGGGTCCAAGGCCACAGAGTCCCCCCTCCCAAGCAGCCCTTTTCTCCAGGGGAACTGATCTCTGCAGTCTGGAGAGGAGCTGGAATTCCAGGGGATCCCCAGGCCCCACCTGGAGGCTGGCATCCCTGACCCTCAGTGGGGTCCAAGGCCCCAAAGTCCCCTCTCCCAAGCAGCCATATTCTCCAGGGGAACCGATCTCTGCAGTCTGGAGAGGAGCTGGAATTCCGGGGGAACCCCAGGCCCCACCTGGAGGCTGGCATCCCTGACCCTCAGTGGGGTCCAAGGCCACAGAGTCCCCCCTCCCAAGCAGCCCTTTTCTCCAGGGGAACTGATCTCTGCAGTCTGGAGAGGAGCTGGAATTCCGGGGGATCTCCAGGCCCCACCTGGAGGCTGGCATCCCTGACCCTCAGTGGGGTCCAAGGCCACAGAGTCCCCCCTCCCAAGCAGCCCTTTTCTCCAGGGGAACTGATCTCTGCAGTCTGGAGAGGAGCTGGAATTCCGGGGGATCTCCAGGCCCCACCTGGAGGCTGGCATCCCTGACCCTCAGTGGGGTCCAAGGCCACAGAGTCCCCCCTCCCAAGCAGCCCTTTTCTCCAGGGGAACTGATCTCTGCAGTCTGGAGAGGAGCTGGAATTCCAGGGGATCCCCAGGCCCCACCTGGAGGCTGGCATCCCTGACCCTCAGTGGGGTCCAAGGCCCCAAAGTCCCCTCTCCCAAGCAGCCATATTCTCCAGGGGAACCGATCTCTGCAGTCTGGAGAGGAGCTGGAATTCCGGGGGAACCCCAGGCCCCACCTGGAGGCTGGCATCCCTGATCCTCAGTGGGGTCCAAGGCCACAGAGTCCCCCCTCCCAAGCAGCCCTTTCCTCCAGGGGAACTGATCTCTGCAGTCTGGAGAGGAGCTGGAATTCCGGGGGATCTCCAGGCCCCACCTGGAGGCTGGCATCCCCGTGTCCCCTGGAGAGTTTCCAGTTTGCCCGCAGGAATGTCTCCTGGCGTGAGCCGCAGTCCTGAGCTGTGTTACTTGCTCAGCGAGGAGAACTAGGCCAAAGACCGCAAGTCCTGAAAAACCAGCTGCCCCATCACGCCCGGCCTGGCTCCAGGCCAGCGGAGGAAAGAAAGGTGACACTGAGCCAGGCTTGTGGAAGCGAATCAGGTTTCCAAGTCAGCCGTGAGCAGAAGGGCGGAGAGGATTCAAAGCATTCACTCCAGCGATCCGGAAACCAAGCCTGGGACACCACGAAGGGCAGAGGCTGAGTCGGATACGAAAGCGGCAAAGGGGTTGGGAGACTGCTGGAGGTTTGGGGATGGCGTCTCAACGGGGCACAAGGCCACAGAGTCCACGAACCACAGAAGACATTTTCTCAGGGAGAACGGATCACAGTGGTATGGAGAGCAGCTGTAATTCTGGGAAGGATCTCCAGCCCCCACCTGGAGGTTGGCAAGGCCAGCTGGAGATAGCTTTTTGTCATATTTGTCAACCTCCAGGCGGGGCCTGGAGAGTACCTATAATTACAATTCATCTCCAGGTGACTGAGATCGGTAGCCTTGTTGAACACGGCCACTTTGGAGGACGGTCTCTACGACATCATATCCTGTCTCTATGACATCATACCCTGCTGAGCTCTGTGCCACCCTCCCCAAATCTCACACTCCCCAGATCTCCAGGAATTCCCCAACCTTGAGTTGGCAACCTTACCAGTGTTGTTATTAATGCCACAGGTTTCAGTGTGTGCGCGTGTGGGGGGGTGATCAGTTTGTTCCTGGCCATCTACCAGGGCAGCAAGCAGGGTTGCCAGCCTCCAGGTGGGACCCAAAGCCCTGCCCCCGCCCCCGCCAATCACAACTGATCTCTACAGAGCAGATCCCAGGAGAAAAGGGCTGCTCTTGAGGGGGGAGTCCCTGGCATCATATCCCTGCTGCTTGGGAGGGCTCACTCCACAGCATTATACTCCACTGAGGTCCCGTCCCGCCCCCCAAAAATCACCCACTCCCAGCTCTATCCCCAAAGTCTCCAGCTATTTGCCCACCCAGAGCTGGCAAGCCCAGTTGGGGACATCCTGCTCCTTTGATGCACTCCCTCCCTGTTTGCCTTCAGGTGAAGAAGAAGAGTTAGTCAGTCAGACCAGCCATTCTACACTTTTTGGGGGGCTCTTGGTCCTTTTCGGAGTTCTTCTCCGGTTTCCGGGCCTCCGCTTGAGCAGTGAGTGAGGCTACAAGAGGCCTAAGCTAAGAGTGAACGAACCACACTCCGTGTAATATATAAGTATGCACGTGAGGCAGCTCCCCCTCACTGGCCGACTTCAAGGAAAGGTTGGAGACACACTTTTCTTGGGTGCTTTAGGATGCTTAGGGCTGATCCCACGTTGAGCAGGGGGTTGGACTAGATGGCCTCTATGGCCCCTTCCAACTCTATGATTCTGTGATTCTATGATTCTATGATTTCTGGAATATCTGACTCAGCTTTCTAGCTATACATGACCAAAAGGGCATTTCACAAACCCTTTGGGAGAAGCACTAAAGGGACGGCTCATAGCTGCACATATCACAATAGGATCGAAATGCTTTTTAACCGTTTTAGCTATTTCACTTTTTTATTGGGTAATGGTTTCTGGATTGTAGGAGGTTGTTTATGTTTATGTATTCCACAACGTCAACCCCCCCAAACCAGCTTCTCTGGGAAAGGGCAGCCATACAAATTCAAATATAAATTGAATAAATAAAATAGTTTTTTTCCAGTCTGTGGGTCCTTTCAAATGTGCTATGGAGCCCCATGGCCCCCTTGAGAATAGCTGAGCTAGGACTGTTTCAGTGCTCAATAAAGCAATTTATTTTTTAAGCAGCCAGTGTTCCGCTTTTTTGCATTTTTAAACTCTGCCAACAAATTCCATCCCGCAGTCTCCAGGAATGCCCAGTTTACCACTGGCATCCCTTGGCCAGCATTCCACATCAGGCAGAGGCTTTCTTAATTTGTTAAAGGGCTCTTGCACCTCTGGTGCAAGAGCCCTTTAACAAATTAAGAAAGCCTCTGCCTGCACCTCTGCACCTTAACAAATTAAGAAAGCCTCTGCCTGCACCTCTGGTGCAAGAGAGAGCAGAGAATATCTGTTAAACAGAGATCCAGAATCGGCACGGACTCTTCGGGGAGGGCATATTCAAACCAGAATGCCGTGGGCATCTGCTAAGGGCGCCTGGCTGGAAGAAAAGGGGAACTGTGTCTCTCAACTAGTCTGTGGATTTGCATCGATGCTTTTATGCGCACAGATGTGCCGGCCTGTCCGGCCCTTCCCCTTTCATTCTCTCGCTTACATAATGCTCTGCCCCCCCTCTCTCTCCCCCACCCTGGCACATGCCCAAATGCACAGAGTTAACCAAGGCTGCAGTCTTTCCGCTGAATCTCTCCCTGCCAAATAACTGCACAATAAAGAACAAACATCATGTAGAAGCGTAACGCAACTTAGCAGAAGGGAAAAGGCCAAATTTTATGCACGGAACGAATAGAAAACTGGGGTCTGACGGACACGTTAGTTCCGTGAATGTCCGCTGTAATACTCAACGTGAAATCAAAAGAGTACAGGAAATAAATAATGTCGTAAAAGGAGATTTGAGGGCAACTGAAACCATGGGCTATTTTATTCATAGGGTTCCCAGCCCTGAGTTAGGAAATTCCTGCAGATTTTTTTTGGGGGGGAAGGAGGACTTCAGTGGGGTATTATGCTTTTGGGGGTTGGACATCCAGGAGATTGTGATTCTATCTGGAGTTTATTCAGTGCAAGGTTAGACTTCTCCGTCTCATATTGCTAACAGGAAGAGAAAGGGTGTTCCCCATTTTTAGAAGAAGGAGAAAAAGAACCAGTTATTTATACCCCACTTTTCCCTTTCCAAAGTGGCTTACAAACCCCTTTCCCTTCCTCTTTCCACAACAGACACCCTGTGAGGTCGGTGGGGCTGAGAGAGCCCTGAGAGAACTGCTCTGTGAGAACAGCTCTAAGAGAACTGTGACTGGCCCAAGCTCACCTAGAGAAGAGTGGCTGCTGCCAGAGCAATGTCTTTCTAAAAATCTGAACAGCCAATCAAATCTCCAACGGCCAATCAGAAGCCTTGCTCGGCAAAAGTCCCGTCTGGCCCTGCCCCAATTAAAAAAAATAAATACTTGATGGGCACCCTGTTGGGGACCTCTGTGTTATAGCAGCAGAGGGGAATTTCTTGACACAGAATTCTAGAATCCTAGAGTTGGAAGGGCCCTCCTGGGTCATCTAGTCCAACCCCCTGCACTAGGCAGGACACACCCACAACCCTCTCGCCATACTTGCGATGGGTGAACAGCAGCTCCCTGTGCAGCTGCTGGTGGTTCCGGGAAACTCGGATGATGTTCGTCACCGGTGGGGAGTTGGCAGGCCGAACCTCGCGACGACCCCTCGAGGTAGCCTCCGAGCGGGCAGCGGCTGGAAATCAAATATAGGGAGAGAGGCTGAGCATGCCAGGGCTATGGGAACAGGAGGCACAGACTAGGGCTCTTTCCCCCAAAGCCTTCTCTTTCTCCCCAGCCCCTCCCGCAAGCGAGCACTCACCGTGGGGCCGGGGTCCCATGCTGTGGGGTGGGGGCTGCAGAGCCAAGATCTGAGCTTTGGCCCAGAGCCACAGCTCATGTGAAATCCTAATGAAGGGAGAGGAAATGGGGATCAATCCTCGTGGGCAGGAAATTAGAACGGGGGGGGGGTGCATCAGGGCAACTTCCTGTCCCCCCCCTCCCCTAGAGCCACACATGTTTTCAATTCGGTTAATAAATTAAAGATGTTTTTTTATAGTCTGTTAATCACCCGCCTTTTAACGGATGAATTGGTCAGGATTGTGAAATAAACTGCAGGTCGCCATCGCCTTGCCAACCTCCTGTTGTGCCCTGGAAGATTCCCCGGAATTCCAGCTGATCTACGGAGACCCCTTTCCCCCACTTTGGAGGGGGAGCACTATGGTATTGTACCCCTCTGGGTCTGTCCCCTTGCCAAATTTCCCTTCCCAGGCTCCCCCCCCCCTCACTCCAGGAACTTTTCCAAAGTTGGCACCCCCCCATTATCGATTCCTTTTTGGAGCTGTGACTATAACTTTCGCCTTGATCAGAGCTGCTCTTAAAATGTGTACCGTGCCTTGTCGGAAGAAAAGTTTGAACTATGAATTTTATTTTGCACTGTTCCCAGCGCCGAAAGTCTTAAGGAAGGGGTGGGATCAGAGTTTGACCTTGCCTATCAAACTGACTCCTGCTGGTTTACCCACCAAGGCAGCAATCCAGACCCTTGGATCTGTATGTGAGTTTTAGGTCCCTGGAAGTATTTCAAAAGAGGGACGGTTGCTCCTGGCCTGTCCTCAGATCATTCCACTGCCTGCTAAACAAATATCCTTTTACTAAAACTTCTAAGGCCTTTTCCCCCCCGGAAAAGAAGAGCTGGTTTTTGTTCCCCGCTTTTCTCTACCCAAAGGAGTCTCAGTGGATTTCAATCGCCTTCCCTTCCTCTTCCCACCACAGACACCCTGGGAGGCAGGTGAGGCTGAGAGAGCCCTGAAAGAACTGGAACTCACCCAAGGTTACCCAGCTGACTGCATGTGGAGGAGGGGGGGAATCATAGAATCATAGAGTTGGAAGGGACCTCCTGGGTCATCTAGTCCAACCCCCTGCACTATGCAGGACACTCACATCCCTCTCGCTCATCCACTGTCACCTGCCACCCCCTTGAGCCTTCACAGAATCAGCCTCTCCGTCAGATGGCTCTCCAGATTCTGCTTACAAATCTCCAAAGATGGAGAACCCACCACCTCCCGAGGAAGCCTGTTCCAAACCAGTTCCCCAGATCAGAGGCTGCCGCTCTTAGCCACTATGCCGTGCTGCCTCTCAGAGATGACCAAGGACCGAAATAAAGGCATCGAACCAACACTGCTGGAGGCAAACGCCTACCATTTCTCTCCCCCCAATTCAAAACCATGACCCATCTCTCCGGATTCTGTCGACCGATCCACGGGGACCGACGTGCTTTCTACCACTTTCTATCTCTCCGTCCCGTGGCTGAGTCCGGTCCCTGCTGAGAATGGCTAACCCCGTCCCGTCCCTCTCACCTGCCGCTCCGAGCAGCCGGATCCAGTTGCCCGCCGTGTCCTGCTGCCATGTCGTGCCACCTCTCCGTCCCACCCGGGGTCCAGCGGCCAGGAGGCCTGGAGGACCGCCTGCCCCCGTCTCGCCCGCAAGGAGATCGTGTGGCCTCGACGCCGCCATCCCGATCCCAAGGGAACAATTACGGGCGGATCATTGTCTCGTGATGCCGCCGCCTCTCCCGCCTGGCCTGGCCTGTCAGCCGCAGCGGGCACCAGAGGCAGTGAAAAGACCTCGGGAGGGAAACCGGATCCCGCTCCTGAAGTGGCAGAGTGTGCAGAGCCAAGACTCCTGCAGAGAGGTCGATTCCACAGACCAGAAAGCAGCTCGGGGGTCCAAGGTGGCCTCTTGAAATTTTGGTGCCCACACACTGGCAAGCCGACGGAGATCAGACAAAGCGCACCGGTGCCAGAGGGAAGGGACTTTGTTTTGGGTCGCTTCAGAGGGAAGCCAAGTTGGTCTGCTGGAGAAGAGAGAGATTTGCACCTGAAAAGAGGGGTAGTCAACCTGTGGTCCTCCAGATGTCCATGGACTACAATTCCCAGGAGCTCATGGGGATTGGAGTCCATGAACATCTGGAGGACCACAGGTTGACTATCCCTGCCTTAAAAGACCAACAGGGATATTTCCAGAATCGACAATAAGAACATCAGCCCTACTCAATCAGACCAGGGGTCCCTCCTGTCCAGCCTCCCGTCTCACCCAGGGGCCAACCAGTTCCTCTGAAGGGCCAACAACAGGGCAGAGAGACTGTGGCCTTCCCCTGATAAGAACATCAGAAGAGCCCTGCTGGACAGGGGTGCCAACCTCCAGGTGGGGCCTGGGGATCCCCTGGAATTATAGCACCTCTTCAGACGACAGAGGTCACTGAACCCAAAGACAACGGACGCTTTGGAAGACGAACTCTACGGCCTTCTACCCCACTGGGGTCACCCTGCCTTTTTCCCCTGTCAAGACTAAAGGCAAACGGGGCAGGGGATGTCCATCAGAGAAATGAGATGGAAGAGAGAGCTGCCCCTTCCCCTCAGCCACAGAAAGCCTGTTTCTGGCTCTTTGTGGAGAAATAACTCTTCAGGGGATACGACTGCAATTCTCTGATGTTACCGATCTATAAATTTTGGCAGCTCGAGAGTTCAAAACACTGGAAGTCCCATCCACTCGGTAATAACCATGAGCCTGGCAAACTGGGCCAGTATTATTAGCCCAATTTTGAGGCGGAGAGGGGACTTTGGCGGTTTTTGCCACTGTGGTACTCAAAGCTTTCCCAATTTCGGCTCCATGCCCTGGCAGCTCCAACACGGCAGCTTCTAACTCTGGCATCGATGCCACCAGGCAGTTCCTTCACATAGAATCAGGGGTGGTCCCACTGTGGCTCGCCAGATGCCCATGGACCACAATTCCCATGAGCCCCTGCCAGCAGGGGCTCATGGGAATTGTAGTCCACGGACATCTGGCGAGCCACAGTGGGACCACCCCTGATAGAACATTCCAGAAGCATCACGCTTTTCCTGAGCCGTCACTTTGAAACAAGGGACGTCTTTCTGACAGGATTTCGATGGGAATTGTGGCAGGCCATTGGCCCGTCAAAGTCAGCATGGCCGGTTCAGACGTTCTTTTTAAATTTTAATTGTGTGGTCTTCACGCAGCGGATTTCCTTCCTTTGCGCCAGCGGCAATATACGGCGTACCCCGTTTTGCATTTTTAACTTCTAAGTTATGGCCTCCCCAGCAAGGGGCTTAAAAGGCAAGTGAGAAACAGAGGTGGTTTATCTTTACCTTCTTCTGCAGAGCCTTTCTTGGTGGTCTCCCATCCAAGTACTGACCCTGCTTAGCTCCCAACGACTGGCCGACCCAACTAGGGGCTTTCAAGGCAAGCGAGAAATAGGGGAAGTTTCCTGGTGCTCTCCTGAGGCTGATTCTGTTGTAGAGGCTCAAGGGGGTGGCAGATGACAGTAGATGAGCGATTGGGATGTGAGTGTCCTGCATAGTGCAGGGGGTTGGACTAGATGACCCAGGAGGTCCCTTCCAACTCTGTTATTCTATGATTCCTCTGCACAACCTTCCTTGGTGGCCCCTCAATCCAAATACCAACCCTGTTTAACTTCTAAAATCTAATGCAACCCCACTATGCCGTGCCATCTTCTCTCTCTGTCGAATATTATTTAATATTGATGAACGTGGACTGTTTTTGAGGGCAGTGCAAACTTTGCAGTACAAGGACCAGCAGCCTGCATTGCCTTTGGCGTGCAAATGACTTCCAAAATGTGGAGACGCCCACTTGGACGGCAACACAGCAGCTAACCACTGTATGGCCACAACACCCACTTTCCTGCATAACAATGCAGCTGGGTCTTTTTCCCCAAAGAGGGGAGCATTTCCTGCCAAACTCTCAAGAGGAAGGAGTTCCTGAACGAGAGCGGCCAGCCTCCAGGTGAGACAGAATAAAACTGCTGCATTTGGAGGAACTCTGCTTCTCAACAAGCTGATATAGTGATTGATTCGGATGAAGAATTATATTGGAAACAGCTTATACCAGATGCTGTTCCAGCTTCTAACTGGAATTCTTGTGAACACTTTGTGTTTGGAATTTTATGTTGAAAATTAAGTTTTGAGGCCAAATGCTTCTTCCTCCACATGCAGCCAGCTGGGTGACCTTGGTTGTCTCAGTTCTCTCAGAGCTCGCTCAGTCTCACCAACCTCACAGGGCATCTGTTGTGGGGAGAGGAAAGGGAAGGCGAATGGAAGCCGCTTTGAAACTCCTTCGGGTAGAGAAAAGCGGCATCTAAGAACCAGCACTTCTTCTTCTTCAGTAATCTCAGGGCTCTCTCAGCCTCCCCTCCCTCACAGGGTGTCTGTTGTGGGGAGAGGAAAGGGAAGGCGATTGTAAGCCCCTTTGAGACTCCTCCGGGTAGAGAAAAGCGGTATATAAGAACCAACTCTTCTTCTTCTTCAGTAATCTCAGGGCTCTTTCAGCTTCCCCTCCCTCACAGGGTGTCTGTTGTGGGGAGAGAAAAGGGAAGGCGAATGGAAGCCCCTTTGAGACTCCTCTGGGTAGAGGAAAGCGGCATCTAAGAACCAGCTCTTCTTCTTCTTCAGTAATCTCAGGGCTCTCTCAGCTTCCCCTCCCTCACAGGGTGTTTGTTGTGGAGAGAGGAAAGGGAAGACGACTGTAAGCCCCTTTGAGACTCCTTCGGGGAGAGAAAAGCGGCATATAAGAACCAACTCTTCTTCTTCTTCAGTAATATCAGGGCTCTCTCAGCCTCCCCTCCCTCACAGGGTGTCTGTGGTGGGGAGAGGAAAGGGAAGGCGACTGTAAGCCCCTTTGAGACTCCTTCGGGGAGAGAAAAGCGGCATATAAGAACCAACCCTTCTTCTTCTTCAGTAATCTCAGGGCTCTTTCAGCCTCCCCTCCCTCACAGGGTGTCTGTTGTGGGGAGAGGAAAGGGAAGGCGACTGTAAGCCCCTTTGAGACTCCTTCGGGGAGAGAAAAGCGGCATATAAGAACCAACTCTTCTTCTCCTTCAGTAATATCAGGGCTCTCTCAGCCTCCCCTCCCTCACAGGGTGTCTGTTGTGGGGAGAGGAAAGGGAAGGCGACTGTAAGCCGCTTGGAGACTTCTTCGGGTAGAGAAAAGTGGCATATAAGAACCAACTCTTCTTCTTCTTCAGTAATCTCAGGGCTCTTTCAGCCTCCCCTCCCTCACAGGGTGTCTGTTGTGGGGAGAGGAAAGGGAAGGCGATTGGAAGCCCCTTTGAGACTCCTTCGGGGAGAGAAAAGCGGCATATAAGAACCAACTCTTCTTCTTCAGTAATCTCAGGGCTCTTTCAGCCTCCCCTCCCTCACAGGGTGTCTGTTGTGGGGAGAGGAAAGGGAAGGCGACTGTAAGCCACTTGGAGACTTCTTCGGGTAGAGAAAAGCGGCATATAAGAACCAACTCTTCTTCTTCTTCAGTAATCTCAGGGCTCTTTCAGCCTCCCCTCCCTCACAGGGTGTCTGTTGTGGGGAGAGGAAAGGGAAGGCGATTGGAAGCCCCTTTGAGACTCCGGGGAGAGAAAAGCGGCATATAAGAACCAACTCTTCTTCTCCTTCAGTAATATCAGGGCTCTCTCAGCCTCCCCTCCCTCACAGGGTGTCTGTTGTGGGGAGAGGAAAGGGAAGGCGACTGTAAGCCACTTGGAGACTTCTTCGGGTAGAGAAAAGTGGCATATAAGAACCAACTCTTCTTCTTCTTCAGTAATCTCAGGGCTCTTTCAGCCTCCCCTCCCTCACAGGGTGTCTGTTGTGGGGAGAGGAAAGGGAAGGCGATTGGAAGCCCCTTTGAGACTCCGGGGAGAGAAAAGCGGCATATAAGAACCAACCCTTCTTCTTCTTCAGTAATCTCAGGGCTCTTTCAGCCTCCCCTCCCTCACAGGGTGTCTGTTGTGGGGAGAGGAAAGGGAAGGCGACTGTAAGCCGCTTGGAGACTTCTTCGGGTAGAGAAAAGCGGCATATAAGAACCAACTCTTCTTCTTCTTCAGTAATCTCAGGGCTCTTTCAGCCTCCCCTCCCTCACAGGGTATCTGTTGTGGGGAGAGGAAAGGGAAGGCGATTGGAAGCCCCTTTGAGACTCCTTCGGGGAGAGAAAAGCGGCATATAAGAACCAACTCTTCTTCTTCTTCAGTAATCTCAGGGCTCTTTCAGCCTCCCCTCCCTCACAGGGTGTCTGTTGTGGGGAGAGGAAAGGGAAGGCGATTGGAAGCCCCTTTGAGACTTCTTCGGGTAGAGAAAAGCGGCATATAAGAACCAACTCTTCTTCTTCAGTAATCTCAGGGCTCTTTCAGCCTCCCCTCCCTCACAGGGTGTCTGTTGTGGGGAGAGGAAAGGGAAGGCGACTGTAAGCCACTTGGAGACTTCTTCGGGTAGAGAAAAGCGGCATATAAGAACCAACTCTTCTTCTTCTTCAGTAATCTCAGGGCTCTTTCAGCCTCCCCTCCCTCACAGGGTGTCTGTTGTGGGGAGAGGAAAGGGAAGGCGATTGGAAGCCCCTTTGAGACTCCGGGGAGAGAAAAGCGGCATATAAGAACCAACTCTTCTTCTTCTTCAGTAATCTCAGGGCTCTTTCAGCCTCCCCTCCCTCACAGGGTGTCTGTTGTGGGGAGAGGAAAGGGAAGGTGACTGTAAGCCGCTTGGAGACTTCTTCGGGTAGAGAAAAGCGGCATATAAGAACCAACTCTTCTTCTTCTTCAGTAATCTCAGGGCTCTTTCAGCCTCCCCTCCCTCACAGGGTGTCTGTTGTGGGGAGAGGAAAGGGAAGGCGACTGTAAGCCACTTGGAGACTTCTTCGGGTAGAGAAAAGCGGCATATAAGAACCAACTCTTCTTCTTCTTCAGTAATCTCAGGGCTCTTTCAGCCTCCCCTCCCTCACAGGGTGTCTGTTGTGGGGAGAGGAAAGGGAAGGCGATTGGAAGCCCCTTTGAGACTCCGGGGAGAGAAAAGCGGCATATAAGAACCAACTCTTCTTCTTCTTCAGTAATCTCAGGGCTCTTTCAGCCTCCCCTCCCTCACAGGGTGTCTGTTGTGGGGAGAGGAAAGGGAAGGTGACTGTAAGCCGCTTGGAGACTTCTTCGGGTAGAGAAAAGCGGCATATAAGAACCAACTCTTCTTCTTCTTCAGTAATCTCAGGGCTCTTTCAGCCTCCCCTCCCTCACAGGGTGTCTGTTGTGGGGAGAGGAAAGGGAAGGCGATTGGAAGCCCCTTTGAGACTCCTTCGGGGAGAGAAAAGCGGCATATAAGAACCAACTCTTCTTCTTCTTCAGTAATCTCAGGGCTCTTTCAGCCTCCCCTCCCTCACAGGGTGTCTGTTGTGGGGAGAGGAAAGGGAAGGCGATTGGAAGCCCCTTTGAGACTTCTTCGGGTAGAGAAAAGCGGCATATAAGAACCAACTCTTCTTCTTCAGTAATCTCAGGGCTCTTTCAGCCTCCCCTCCCTCACAGGGTGTCTGTTGTGGGGAGAGGAAAGGGAAGGCGACTGTAAGCCCCTTTGAGACTCCTTCGGGGAGAGAAAAGCGGCATATAAGAACCAACCCTTCTTCTTCTTCAGTAATATCAGGGCTCTCTCAGCCTCCCCTCCCTCACAGGGTGTCTGGGAAGGCAATTGGAAGCCTCTCGGAGACTCCTTGGGTACAACCCCCTCCCCCCAGATTTTCTTTTCCTTTGGTCACCAAACCTCACCGTTTACCAATTTTCTGATACACACATTGAGAGTTGCTTTCACGATCATCTTTATTAAAGTAACAACATTCCAGTTATCAGCTAACAACATTCCCTCCCTCCCTCCCTCAGCACCTTCTGCTCCCATCCCATCACTAGGAAGCAGGATCGTTCCCACCCACACTGCCCCTCCCCAAAACAGTACCCTGTGCCCCCTTGCTGTTGCAAACAGAGCCCACCCACCGGGATGGGGGGACGACGCATGTAAACGACATTCTCTATAGCGACTTCCGGCCCCTGCAGAGTTCTCGAAGGAAGGAGCCGAGAAACTTGTAAGGGGAAGTGAAGGGAAAACCCTACAGCCGCCCCTCCCTTGGCAGATGCTAAATGTGATTGTGCGGAAGGAGCATCTCAGAACGGCAAACTGAAGGCCGGGATCCTCCCTCACTGTGCGTTTATCAATTTAAGTAAACAGAATTCCCAACTTGGTGGGGCAAGGCACAGCGGACTGCAACCCGCTAGCTGAAAAACACAGTCCCTGCCAGTTGCTGAGATTCCCATTAGGAACGCTAGGCTAGATCAGGGGGTCCCCAACAGGGTGCCCACGGGCACCAAGGCACCAGCCCACACCTTCCCTGGCGACTGCTAAGTGTTTTTTAGAAAGTGGGCACGGCCAGAAGGACAGGATTTCTGATTGGCCCCTGGGAACCTCACCCGGTACAAGCAGCTCCCACCACACAAGAAACTTCCTCGTACATCTGGAGGTGTATGTCCAGAAAATTATTTTTTAAAATAACGTGTTGATTTCACAAGGCATCCTGTTCAGCAAAGGCCCTGCCTGTAAAGATGCAGAGGCGTTATTAGAGTTAGGCATGCATGACCTTGCTCCCTGACATGGCATGATTGTGCCTGCCACCTTACGTCAGGATCCTAAAGATGTCCACGGTCTCAAAATGGCCGGGTGACCCCTAAAATAAGGACTTAAATCTGATCCAGACGGGCGCTTCTGAAACACATGCTCAGCCTAATTTAACACGGGCCTGTCATGTCTTGACAATTCCTTTTTTTTTGCAAACGGAAAACATGTTGGTGGACCATCGGGATTGTAACGATAGTTAGCCAGACTCCACTCCACTCATGGGGCACGGCCCTCCGTCGCCTCCCTTTCGCCCCTAGCGGATGTGCGCCATTTCTTCGAGGAAAGGCGTCTTCATGCAGCCGGTGCAGAGCTGGTCCATCCAGAGGGGCGCCTCGTGCTGCAGCGGGGTGCGCCTCGGGTAGAAGGTGTAGTTGAGGTCGTAGTTCAGCAGGCAGCTGAGCGAGGCCATGTAGGCGTCCGAGAAGCGGCACAGGCGGCGGGAGAAGTACGTGGGGTTGTGGCAAGTGCGGAAGATGCTCCCGAACTGGGGGTTGAACAGGTTCTTGGTGAGCGCCCTGCGGGGGGGGGGAAGGCAAGGGGGGCAGGGGGAAAGGGAGGTCAGGCAGCAGTTCTAGGATTAAAAACTCGGGGTTCGGAATGTGCCCTTCTTGAGTGATGCTCAGACGGCTGCAATCGGGCAGAAGAAGGCAGGACACCCTAAGAACTTCTGCTTTCGTTTAATGATGTGGCCTTTTTAAAGTTTCTAGTCCTCAAAGCTGTAGTGTGGGAAGTGCTCTGAATCCACAGCAGTTACGAGATGACGTTCCAAAAGAGGAGAAGGGTGGGCATTGTGCGTCCTTTTGCCCCTCCCCATAACCAGACCGAGCACAAGACATTTAGTTATTTGTACCCCGCGCCTTCCCCCAATGGTCCCAGGGTGGGTCACAACAATACAGGATAAAATAATCTAAAAGACATTAAAAACATTTAAAACCTAACTCCCCCCCCCCTCCACAAACATACTTTCCCACCCACCCACCTTGGCAGGACAGCACCCAGAGGAAACTCTATATCAAAGGACTGGGTGAAGAGGTGTGTTTTCACCAGGCACTGAAAACCATATAATATAGACGCCTGGTGAATTACCAGAGGAATCACAGAATCAGAGTGGGAAGGGACCTCCTGGGTCATCTAGTCCAACCCACTACACTATGCAGGACAACCACAAACCTCTCGCTCATCCACTGTCACCTGCCACCCCCTTGAGCCTTAACAGAATCAGCCTCTCTGTCAGATGGCTCTCCAGCCTCTGCTTAAAAATCTCCAAAGATGGAGAACCCACCACCTCCCGAAGAATCCTGTTCCACAGAGAAGGCTGTTTCAAGGTCTGGGAGCCACCACAGAGAAGGCCCTCTCGTATGTCACTGACCCATGTGCCTCTAAGAGAGGCAGAATTGCAAGAAGGCCTGTATTGGAGAAGGCACTCTCATATAATCAGGGCCCAAACCATTTAGGGCTTTATAGATTAACAGCAACACCTTGGTAGCCAATTGGAAGCTAGTGCAAATTCTTCAAGACCGGCACAGTGCGTATCCAGCCAGAGACTCCCGTCAGCAGTCGAGCTGCTTCATTCTGCACCTATTCCAGCTTCCGGACCGTCTTCAAGGGTTGCCCCATGTACAATGCATTACAGTAGTCCAACCTGGGGTTTACTAGAACATGGATCACCATGGCCAAGTTATCCCTATCCAGGAAAGGATGAAGCTGGCAAACCAGTGGGAGATGGGGGTAGTTGCTCCTGCTATAGCCGCCAAAAGAGTTTCAAATAACAGAATGCCGAGACTCTGCGCCCGTTATGCAAATCAAGGAGAATACGAAGATCGTGCACCCAGTATGCAAGATCAGTCCCAGACACTTTCCGTAATTCACATCATTTAAGCACAATGCAGAAACGATCTTTGCTTAGTGCGGAATTTGGTTCTCACCATGCAGTATTTTATTTTGTTATTCAACCCATGGGGTATGCACAACTGTGGAAGGACAAGTGCGCCAAGGATGGCTCAGCGCCGACTAGCAGCAAGGGCAATTACAGTGGATCGTGTGAGGAAGGGCAGAGATCCTGGGGTGGGGGGGGAGCGCTTTGAGGACGATCCAGTTGCAAAGGCCGGCCCGCAGAAACCCAATGCCGCCAACTGAGCTGCAGCGCATGAGGGCAGAGCCTCCGCTGCAGCTCTCTCGCGGCATTTCCTGGGCGTCCAGGCAGAAAGAGGAGACTGTTTCCCGGGCTATTCACCTGCAGAAGATTAGCTACCTGTACCGAGGACGAGGACGGAAAGAAGGAAAGGTTGCTCAACGCAGAAAACGGCTCAAATGTGGAGTTTGCAGCCCAAGGGAATAAGAAGCTTTCAAAGGGGATTGGCTACCTGCCATGGCGGCTGAGAGGAACCTCCATAGTCAGTGGCACTAATCCACTGAATTCCAGAGGCAGGATCAGGGGAACACCTGTGTGACTAGACCAGCCTTTCTCTGCTTCTACTCGCACAAGCCTTAGGACAGGGGTAGTCAACCTGTGGTCCTCCAGATGTCCATGGACTACAATTCCCATGAGCCCCTGCCAGCAAACGCTGGCAGGGGGCTCATGGGAATTGTAGTCCATGGACATCTGGAGGACCACAGGTTGACTACCCCTGCCTTGGAACATAGTTAGAATGCACACCCTTGACCGGGTCATGTTGGCAGCTCTGCAAGGGCTCCTTGGAGCGTAGATAAGCAATGCAAGCACGGCCATCGGGAGACGGCGGCTGCAGCAACCAAACCTCCGGCACAAACAAAACCCTGAAAACAAACCAAAACTTTTTACACGCAGGCAGAGCTGTCGTAGCCGCCTGAGCCCAAAACCCTGGAGCCCCCAAGAGATGGAACCTCTGGGTTCTTAGTCAACACTCAGTGAGTTTCCTGCAGAGTAAAACCGGGAACAGAAAGTCATCACATTCTTGGACAAACTTAGGAAGATGAAAATCGGTGAGGCTAAGAAGAATTCTTTCCAAATTGCTAGAGGCTCAGGTAAAGAAGTTACCAGGGGACGGACGGACGAATGGATGGAAAGAGAGAGGGGGAAGGAAGGAAGGAAGGAAGGAAGGAAGGAGGGAGGGAGGGAGGGAGGGAGGGAAGGAAGGAAGGAGGGAGGGAGGAAGGAAGGAAGGAAGGAAGGAAGGAGGGAGGGAGGGAGGGAGGGAGGGAAGGAAGGAAGGAAGGAAGGAAGGAAGGAGGGAGGGAGGGAGGCAGGGAAGGAAGGAAGGAAGGAAGGAAGGAGGGAGGGAGGGAAGGGAGGGAGGGAAGGGAGGGAGGGAGGGAGGGAGGAAGGAAGGAAGGAAGGAGGGAGGGAGGAAGGAAGGAAGGAAGGAAGGAAGGAAGGAAGGAAGGAAGGAAGGAAGGAAGGAAGGAAGGAAGGAAGGAAGGAAGGAAATTGGAGCGGAATGAGAAGGAAGGAAGGAAGGAAGGAAGGAAGGAAGGAAGGAAGGAAGGAAGGAAGGAAGGAAGGAAGGAAGGAAGGAAGGAAATTGGAGCGGAATGAGAAGGAAGGAAGGAAGGAAGGAAGGAAGGAAGGAAGGAAGGAAGGAAGGAAGGAAGGAAGGAAGGAAGGAAGGAAGGAAGGAAATTGGAGCGGAATGAGAAGGAAGGAAGGAAGGAAGGAAGGAAGGAAGGAAGGAAGGAAGGAAGGAAGGAAGGAAGGAAGGAAGGAAGGAAATTGGAGCGGAATGAGAAGGAAGGAAGGAAGGAAGGAAGGAAGGAAGGAAGGAAGGAAGGAAGGAAGGAAGGAAGGAAGGAAGGAAATTGGAGCGGAATGAGAAGGAAGGAAGGAAGGAAGGAAGGAAGGAAGGAAGGAAGGAAGGAAGGAAGGAAGGAAGGAAGGAAGGAAGGAAGGAAGGAAGGAAATTGGAGCGGAATGAGGAAGGAAGGAAGGAAGGAAGGAAGGAAGGAAGGAAGGAAGGAAGGAAGGAAGGAAGGAAGGAAGGAAATTGGAGCGGAATGAGAAGGAAGGAAGGAAGGAAGGAAGGAAGGAAGGAAGGAAGGAAGGAAGGAAGGAAGGAAATTGGAGCGGAATGAGAAGGAAGGAAGGAAGGAAGGAAGGAAGGAAGGAAGGAAGGAAGGAAGGAAGGAAGGAAGGAAGGAAGGAAGGAAGGAAGGAAGTTGGGGAGCTCCCCCTCACTGGCAGTCTTTAAGCAGCGGCTAGGCAGATCCTTATCCTGGATGCTCTAGGCTGATCCTGCATTGAGCTGAGGGTTGGGCCTAGATGGCCCCTTCTAACTCTAGAATTCTATGAATCTGTGTGACCAGGCAAGGGGTTCTTTGCAAGACTGGATTAAGGTCAGCAAAACTTGGGAGAAGAAGAAGAAGGGAGAAGCCAAGAGACGTTACCTGAGTTCCTGCCGTTCCTTCATCCAGTCCTGCAGTACCTGCTGGGATTCTGGGTCCTGGTACATCTGCAAAAGGAAAAAAAGTGGCTGGTTAGATGGATCCCTCCGAGAAGTTAAACCCAACTTCTACATAAGGAATCCCCCGGCCCCACCTGGAGGCTGGCATCCCTTAATCGAGTTGAAAGGGCTTCTAGGGGGTTTGTTTGCACCGCTGCTCCAGGAACTCCCCTGCCCCACAATCCTTATAAGCCCCCTCCCCTCCTCCTGCTGCTCACGGCCAGATGGCCTTGCTCCATCTCCCCTACCTGCATGCGTTCCAGCAGCCCTGTCAAGGCCTGCATCCAGGTGAGGGCTTGGGAATACTGTTCCGTGTTCACCACTTTGGTCTCCACCTCCAGCTCAGGAACGATGGCTCCGGTCCGCCAGCCGTGGCGCAGCATGAGGTCCTGGGGAGGAAGGGAGGGAGGTAAAAGTGTTGGAAGATTCACAGGATCACATCTCGTCTCTGGACGACGGAAATCCGTTCCCCTGGAGAAAACGGATGCTTCATAGGGTGGGCTCTGCAGGGTAAGTCCCCTATGACAGGGGTAGTCAACTTGTGGTCCTCCAGATGTTCATGGACTACAATTCCCATGAGCCCCTGCCAGCATTTGCTGGCAGGGGCTCATGGAAATTGTGGTCCATGGACATCTGGAGGACCACAGGTTGACTACCCCTGCCCTATGAGATCCCTCCCAAGCTTTCTGCTTTCCAGAGGGCCTGCAAAACGGAGCCCTTCCGCTGTCACGGGTCCCCTCCCGGTTGGAGCAATTTACATCTGCTCCGAACATCCGGCCCCCTGTCGCCTCTGAAGCTATGTAAAGGGTATGCCCTTTCGCCATCTGAACTTTTGGATTTTGTGATTTTGAGGGCTTTTGCTGGGGGTTTAATGGGTCTTATCCGTTTTACTGTATGTTGAGTTTTCTGTGAATTTCTGTGTAACCCGCCGTGAGCCGGTTCTGGTTGCAGAGGGCTAAAAATCGAATGAATGAATGAATGAATGAATGAATGAATGAATCAATCAATCAATCAATCAATCAATCAATCAAGAAGAAGAAGAAGAGTTGGTTCTTATATGCCGCTTTTCCCTACCCGAAGGAGGCTCAAAGCGGCTTACAATCACCTTCCCTTTCCTCTCCCCACAACAGACACCCTGTGAGGGAGGGGAGGCTGAGAGAGCCCTGATATCACTGCCCGGTCAGAACAGTTTTATCAGTGCCGTGGTGAGCCCAAGGTCACCCAGCTGGCTGCATGTGGGGGAGTGCAGAATCGAACCCGGCATGCCAGATTAGAAGTCCGCACTCCTAACCACTACACCGAACTGGCAATCATTGAGTGAGTTAGTGAGTGAATGAATGAATGAATGAATGAATCAATCAATCATTGAGTGAGTGAGTGAGTGAGTGAGTGAGTGAGTGAGTGAATGAGTGAATGAATGAAGCCCTGTCCTTCATGGCTCCACACCCCCATCCCAGGGATTTCCCAACCCAGGGACAGCAACAACAACCCTCTCTGGAGAGAGCTGGAAGAGTCCCAAGATCTCTGGTCCCACCCCTCTGCCCACAGGCTCAGGCACGACCCAGAGAAAGAGGCCCCGGATTCTTACGGCCAGATCACTGTAGAGATGGTCTCCGAAGTACAGGACCTTGGATCCACGCCAGCCCGTCAGCCGGAGGAAGTCAAAAAGGTTGCCCTGGTGGGGGGGGGGGGGGGAAGCAAGGAAGAGGATCTACGTTTTAAAAGGGTTCTGTGGGCGCAAGAACGGCATACGTTGGCCAGGAGGACGGGAAAAGAAGATGCAGATTAAACACTCATTCCCCAGCTGGGGTGGTGACGGACAGAGGTGAAAGCCCCGTCCTCTTTGCTGAAGGAGTCGTGCTCCCCCCTCCCGCTTCTTGGCTGTGTCTCATTCCCTGCTTTGCACCTTATTCCGGTGCGGAAGCCCCAATGGAGGGGGGGGGGGGAGTCTTTGCCAGTTGCTAGGCCAGCCTTTCTCAACACTTCAACCTTTGAGAAACCCCGGAAGTGGCACCATCGTGCAGAATATGGCTGGGAAGCAGAGCTGTGGACCCAGGGCCATCAAGCGTTTCATGAAATGCTGATTGAGAAAGCTTGCACTAGAAGAAGCATTGATTCTTATATGCCACTTTTCTCCACCAGAAGGAGTCTCAAAGCGGCTTCCATTCACCTTCCCATTCCTCTCCCCACAACAGATACCCTGTGAGGGAGGTGGGGCTGGAGAGTTCTGACAGGACTGCTCTGTGAGCACTATCAGGGCTGTGATGAGCCCAAGGTCACCCAGCTGGCTGCCTGTGGAGGAGCAGGGAATCAAACCCGGCTTGCCAGATTAGATACTGGCACTCCTAACGACTACACCATGCTGGCTTTCCCCGTCACCATGAATGCCACATTCCTCCTCCGTTCGCCTCCTCACCTGCTTGTACACCTGGCCCTTCTCCAACTTCTTGATTTTATCCCACTGAAGGTCCCCGTTGTTGTCCAGCCGCCGGAAAGGTCTGAGGAAAGACGGAGAGTTTTGTGAAGGGGAGGAACTCCCAAGGTTTCTGTGCCCCCCTCAATGCATGATTTCTACCTATTCCTGCACGAAGCACCCCTCAGGGCCAAGAGAAACCACCGGGATACACTTTTAAAAAAGAACGCCATCAACTTTTTGGCAACCGTGGAGGGCCAGCTTGGTGAGGTGGTTAGGACCATCGGCCTCCATAATTATTATAATAAATTTATTCCCTGCCACTCCCAGAGCCGACTCATCGCAGGTTACAAACGTCCGATAAAAACCCATTCAAACCCCCATTAAAAGGACACTCCCCCACAGCTCATTCCACCAGGCTGGGGCCAGGACCGAAAGGGCCCTGGCCCTGGTCGAGGCCAGGCGTGCTTCCCTGGGGCCGGGAACGACCAATAGATTATCACCCGCAGAGTGTAAAGCCCTGCGGGGGACATAGGGCGATAGGCGGTCCCTCAGGTATGCGGGTCCCAACCTGTGTAAGGCCTTAAAGGTTAAAACCAAAACTTTGAACCGGATCCGGGCAGCAATTGGCAGCCAATGCAGCTGCCTCGGCATGGGTTGGATATGGGCCCTCCACGGTGTGCCAGTGAGGACGCTAGAAGCTGCCTTTTGCACCAGCTGGAATCTCCGGATCAAGGACAAGGGTAGGTCCGTGCAGAGCGAGCCACTGAAATCTATTCTGCAGGTGACCGTCGCATGGATCACTGAGGCCAGGAGTTCAGGGGACAGGTTGGGCGCCCGCAGCCGAGCCAATCTGGAGAAACCCCATTCCTCCACATGCAGCCAGCTGGGCGACCTTGGGCCAATCACAGTTCTCCCAGAGCTTTCTCAGCCCCACCCACCTCGCAAGGTGTCTGTTGTGGGGACAGGACAGGAAAGGTACTTGTAAGCTGCTTTGGGTAGCGAAAAGCGGGGTACAAACCCACCCAGCTCTTCTTCTATCCAGGACCAAGAGATGTTCGGAGTTGGTTTGCCACGGCCTGCTCCTCCGTAGCGATCCTTAGTGGTCTCCAACTGAAGGATTAACCAGGACTGGCCATCAGCCCAGAAATGAGACGGCCTGGTGGAGGGATACTCACTTGACACAGTCGTTGAAGAAATGAGGCTTGTCCGCCTGGACGATGACCACGTCAAAGAAGTCCCGCCAGTCCTTTCCCACCATGTAGCACATCCCTTTGTCCCTGGAGAAGGGGGAAAGAGAGAGGAAATGGAGGGGAGAGGACGCTAATGGCAGCCGGCAGCAGAGGGCGCTACACTACCAAAAGATCTATGTGTACAGGTCCAGGAGTGGTCAAACTGCGGCCCTCCAGATGGCCATGGACTACAGTTCCCATCAGCCCCTGCCAGCTAACACTGGCCCAAGGCCACTCTGCAGGCTTCAGGCGGAGGACGAGTGGGGAATCAAACCCGGCTGCCCGGCTTAGAGGCCGCCATGCTTAACCACGACACCCCACTCCAGGAGACAAAAAGGCTGCAGTCCAGTATGAATCATACCAGCTGCGGAAAAGGGAAATATTCTTGTCTGCTAGGACAGTCCAAAGGCTGCCGTTTATTTCAACCAGTGCTCCTGTCTCTCAGAGAGCACCAATTCTGATCCCTAGCACCATTGTTGATTTGTTTCTTGCCCTTGGGCAGACGGAGCTTGATGCACATAACAGGGGGATCCCAAGACCTGCTTGCTTTTTAAATACCAGAAAGGCACTCCCCCGCCCTCCCTTACACACTGCAAGACCCTTGAGTTTTACTGACTACATTTCTGCGGACGGGAGTTCAGTGTAGTTGATTTTATTTGCAACTTTCCAGCCCGTAAGGGTTAATGCAAAAGTCTGACATGCCGGAGGGGAAGGCCGGAGACAGCAAACCAACGCTCAAAGGCCAGGGGAAACGTTTGCCAGAATTTCTAACAGACTGGGGCTTGTGGGAGGAGAGGGCAGGAAATCAGGTGATGCTGCCTCATTACACAAGGGTGACCTTTAAACAAGACCACTGTGGTCATTTAAGGTAGAATGCAACTTCGTGCGGCCTCAGGACGGGCCCAATGGCCTGGTTAGCGATTTGGAGCAGTGGAATCTAACCTGGAGAGCCAGGCTGGATGTCCCACTCCCCCACGTGAAGCCAGCTGGGTGAGCTTGGGCCAGTCATGGTTCTCCTAGAATGCTCTCAGCCCCACTGACCTCACATAGTGATTGGGAAGTCAAAGATGCTTGAGATTCCTCAGGGCAGGGGTAGTCAACCTGTGGTCCTCCAGATGTCCATGGACTGCAATCCCCATGAGCCCCTGCCAGCATTGCTGGCACGGGCTCATGGGAATTGTAGTCCATGGACATCTGGAGGACCACAGGTTGACTACCCCTGCCTTAGGCTACACTCTGTACTCTTGGTGCTTGGGGGGGGGCATGGTGGGTGGGTTTCTGGATTTCTGGCCCTGCTGGTGGACCTCTTGATGGCCCCTGGGTTTTGGCCACTGTGTGAGGCGGGGTGTTGGGCTGGAGGGGCCACTGGACTGGTTCAACATGGCTTTTATTATGTTCTCGTGGAAGAGTCATGTAAGGTTTAAAAACCTACTGTTTTTCTTTTTCTGTCACTGGGGAGAAAGGGGGTACATTCACTTGGTCTGCGGTGACACACGAAAGGTTAGGCGTGCGGACTTTTAATCTGGCATGCCGGGTTCGATTCCACGCTCCCCCACATGCAGCCAGCTGGGTGACCTTGGGCTAGTCACAGCCCTGATAAAATTGTTCTGACCGAGCAGTGATATCAGGGCTCTCTCAGCCTCACCCACCTCGCAGGGTGTCTGGTGTGGGGAGAGGAATGGGAAGGCGACTGTAAGAACCACCTCCACCTCCACCTCCACCTCCACCACCTCCTCCTCCTCCTCCTCCACCACCTCCTCCTCCTCCTCCTCCTCCACCTCCTCCACCTCCTCCTCCTCCTCCTCCTCTTCTTCTTCTCCTCCTCCACCTCCTCCTCCTCCTCCTCCTCCTCCTCTTCTTCTTCTCCTCCTCCACCTCCACCTCCACCTCCTCCTCCACCTCCTCCTCCTCCTCCTCCTCTTCTTCTTCTCCTCCTCCACCTCCACCACCTCCTCCTCCTCCTCCTCCTCCACCTCCTCCTCCTCCTCCACCTCCTCCTCCTCCTCCTCTTCTTCTTCTCCTCCTCCACCTCCACCTCCACCTCCACCACCTCCTCCTCCTCCTCCCACCTCCTCCTCCTCCTCCTCCTCCTCCTCTTCTTCTTCTTCTTCTTCTTCTTCTCCTTCTTCTCTCCAAATGAGGCTACACAGACCATCACAGACGGACAGAAGAAGACGGTCCTTGGACAACTCTCAACATGCACCCTATTATTGGAATTTCCTCCTCTTTCGTGATGTACCAGGGGACTCAAAACACAGAAGTGGCCCAGGGCCTGTCGTGACCTCCTAGACTCA